>NC_134721.1:1200000-2400000 GCF_049634645.1 Pelodiscus sinensis | reverse complement strand
ATGGTGAACGGGTTCTAGGGCCCCTGGAAAAGGAAGCTATGGAACTTGGTGAAGAGGTAATGTGATTCTGCAAGAGTTGAAGGGGGTGCCCGTGCAGGTATCTATCCTGGAAAGTGAGGTATGTGCAGATAGACCATTTGTATGTTATTGATGTGTCTAAATGATCTAGTTGGTTATATTTACGGAATGCCAGTCATATTATCTTATCAGCAGTACAATTCAAAAACGATTCTTGAGTAAGGGTAATGTGCTGTTGATAATGGTATTGATCAAATTTAGGTTCCCTCTTACTGAACACAATCAGTAAGCCACTAGCATCTCCAATAAATACTTACTTTTTAAAGGTCAATCCAGACTTTGTGGACTGTTTTTGCGTTCCCAGATAAAAAGAAAAGCAAGCATGCCAAATTGCTTTGCTTCAGCTTAACCATAGCTCTGAATGAATCCATAAATGCTACAAAAGGGAAGCTTATAAACACATGCTTCACAGAAGGAAAAAAATATCATTCCTTCCTAATCCTTTTCCTAAGGGGAGGAAATGTGTTTGTTCTTGTTTTGAGAATTGAGGGATAACATATATGAAAACTATGTGTTATGTTCATGATGAATTCTTTCACATTGTTAATGGAAATATAAAGTCAAAATTTGTGTTTTGCTTTTTTCAAATATGTATCCTCTGAAATTTGTCAGTTAGGGAACCTACCTGTCCTAGACCCAATCAAAATAGCATGCCTGTGTCAAAATTCTTTTTCTTGGAACATGTATCTTTCATATTCAGTGACAAAGTGTTTTTTAAAAGCAGTTGTTTTTCCAAAGCTCTTGCTTTCAAGATGAAGCATTTAAAGACTATCACATCTTTCTGTGTACAAAATGGAGAGCTGTACTACTCAAAGGCTATATGCTGCCCTTAGTCAACTCCAGCAGCAGTAATGGTGGCGGGGGAGTTTTGCTGTGGACTGAGAATAGTGCTGTATATGGCTCTCAATCCAATCAATAACATGGGCAGGAAAACAATTCTAAGATAGAGTTCGAATATAAAAGTACTTGGAAAACAGCAGATTTTCCTCCCCATAAGTACATTCCTTCAGAAATCAAGATAGCAATTTTTCATGCCTTGCTGCCAGCATAGAGATTTTTCTTACAGTGTGGTGACTGGGCAAAAGAAATTACACAATATTAACAGTAGTTGCCTTGGCAAGGTTCCTTTGTACAGCAACTTAGAACATTATATCATTTTAAGAGCTCTCTCCATTTCCAGTGGGTGTTTCATCAGACACCACTATGAAGGATCCTCTGTGAAAGAAATGGAGAAAATGAAGAAAAAATGGCCAAAGTTCGGTAGTACATATGTTGATATGATACGCTTACCACACATGCACATTTAGGATTAATTGATTAGTCCAATGACATAATCCTTCCTTCTGTTTATCATTTATAATGGTTTGCTGCTATATTCCTAGCTTTTATACATGAAGTGCAGTGAATTGATGTTGAAGTCTCACTATGATTTTTTTAATCTTGTGTTATATATACAGATTAAAATTGCTGAGAACTGAATCATTTTCTCAGAGATAGACAGTGGGGGGAGAAGTGACTTTTGTCACAGGCATTAGTACATTGTACATATTGCCATTTTAGGACAAAGATATCCTTAGGACAAAGATAATATCATATCCTTAGGACAAAGATAATCCCCAAGAAAGAAAGATCCATGGGTATGTACATTTGGATTCTCCTTCATGTTTTGTGTACAAGAATGGGGTTACAGGAATCACTTGTTGTAAATAATGGACATGTTGCCAAGAGAACTAGAATACTTGTCACTCCCAGGCACAGGGTGAGGGTTTTTTTTCTTTTTGAATACTAGTACAGAATGAATGACTGGATAGCTATACTTCTTCCTTAATTAATCATCTTTTCAAAAGTATTTTCCACAAAATATTAGCAGCCAGTGTCTCAAACTCTAGAGCTAGAGATTACTGCATTATACTGCTTGAAAACTGAGATTATAATTTTACGATTGTGTATATAATGTTTATTTCTAGCTCCGCTTTATGAGTTCTCTGGATAGTAACTTCTAAAATCATGTCAGAATTTAAATGGAAGTAGGGGATGGGGAAAAGAAGATGACAAATTACATGATTTTAAAAACAAGTAGCTCTGTGGCACCTTAGGTTTTAAAGTTCAGTATATCTTGATGGCAGGTCTAACATAAGATGTCGTCTTATATGTTGTGAAAACTGGAATAAAATGCTTATTTCTCACCCAGGAGGTTCAAAGGATATTAGAGATTCAACCTATGCCAAGAATAGTGTTCTGTGAGTATAGCAGTGTTATTTGGGTGGGATGAAGATGTAGGCGCAAAACATTTATTTGGACATTTTATGGGCTTTGCCATCTAAATGACACAAAGCAATATGCATAACTATTAGGATGGAAAGGAACTCTCAAGTTTACACTCCCAGAGGTTTTGTTTTTAGCAGGAGTGGTGCAACACTTCTTGCAATTGCTCATTTAATCTGGAAGTACTGTTTTACAAGAACTAGACAAATTGATGGAGGTTAGGTCCATCAGTACTAATTAGCCAGGACCGGTAGGAATGGTGTCCCTAGCCTCTGTCAGAGGTTGGAAATGAGTGAAGGGAGGGGGATCACTTGATGATTCCCTGTTCTGTTCACTCCCCCTGGGGCATCTGGCATTGGCCACTGCTAGAAGACAGGATACTGGGCTAGATGGACCTTTGGTCTGACCCAGCATGGCTGTTCCTATGTAATGCTCAGTCTATTATTATTTCACAATGCCATAACCATTCTTTTAGTGCCATGTCTGTAACTCCTGTTTTATCTTATCTTAGAATCTGAAATGTATGGTTACTTGATTTTAAGGTTGAAATACTGCAGTTAATGCCAGTTGAATTATTCTTCTTGGGAAGACAAAATTTATAGTTTATTGATGTCAAATGCTTACATTTTTTCACAGAACAGTATATCAGGTTCCAAATCTGAAATTAGGCATTGGTTTTTAAGAGCTCTTATTAGAGTTTAAGTTAAACTCAGTGTGCCAAACCTCCCATTTCTCAAGTGGAAAAGAATAATTTCAATAAATATCTTTCCACACCAATGAAATGCCAGCAACATTTTTATTGTATGAAAGTGGCACAGAAAGATGTAGTATATTAATGCTAGCAAACACAACATCATTTTTCAACGTCTTTCTGATGACAATCTGGTTATTAGGTTGTCAGAGGTTTTTGACAAAGTATAGTATTGGGTTACCTAATTAGATTGTTTCAAAGCCCATTGGGGATGCTGATATTTTTCTAATAATTTTTGGTCTAGGTTGTTCTCATTAAAGGCAAACTTATCAGTCTTGTGAGAAATGTTTGGTGTTATATTCACTGTGCTAAACACGAAAAATCCACTAATGCCTGATATGTGTGACAGCAGAGTACTTGCTGTACTGGAAGTAGTATATGTCTGCAAGTTGTATCTGCTGCGTAGAAATGCCCAAATGATTTTTATTCTATAAATAAATAATTTATATAAAAATGAGAATTAAATTATAATTTCTATTTTAATTAAAAATTCTTCAATTGCTTTTTATTTTAAAAGATCAGTAATGAAAGTCTATGTTCTGAAAGAGTTTGTACTTTTCAAAATTCAAGTTAGTTGCATCTCGTTATTTAAATGGGGAAAAAAACTTAGTTTCTCTTGTGGATGTCATCAAGTCTCTCAAACAAATAGAATCTGTTCTGGGAGTTTCTCAGTCGATTAAAATAGTTCTGCATTATTTCATATATATGTAGGGGTTTTTAAAAAATAAGGTTTAGGTAAATACTATATGCTATCAGCATGATTTGGAGATCTTGACAGTAAATTTTTTTCATTAAAAGATCTGTAAGGCCCTCATTCAGCAAAGCTTTTGACTTAAATGGGGCTTAAGTGCAAACTTAAATGCCTGCTGCATCAAGTACTGAATAGAAAAACCTAACACATTCAGACCTGCCCATCTGCAATATCTGGCAGGCTCAAGCCTGGGTCTAAATCTGTCTTTTACAACTAGGAAACTTAAACAGAAGGAGACCCAAAGCTGCCCTCAAAAACAAATTCTCTGTTACTTTCTCAGTGGTTTTATTTGTCATTAGGCATGAAAGGACTAGCTGCTATTTTTAAAAGAAGGTTTTAATATCTTCAATTACAGTTAAAAAATGGCAATATAATTCCCAGCAGGTAACTTACTTATCTTGACATTTATTTATTTAAAATATTTATACAGGAATAGCCACTGAAATGTATTATTCTATTGGCAAGAGGCTTTTTGGCAGGAGCAGGACCAGGGACAGCATATATTACTGCAGATGTGAGATGTGTTGTAACTAAATCAAATAGAACGATTCTCTGGCAAGAGGTTAATAATGCCAATCAATAAAAAAAAGACATTCTTTATCAAACATTTCTGAAATTGCAGTTTTAAACTCTCAGTACAAATCAAATAAAGAGATCTTTTCTAATACTGTCTTTTTATATTGTATTCTATTGACATAAAAAGTTGGTCTGAGTCATTGAAAATTCCATTTTACAGCTAAAAGTTTCTTCAGTGTTGCACAACTGAGGCATTTCTATAACTGAAATTACGATCACCAATTGTGTGTTTAATACAACCATGCTTGGGATCTCATAATGCCCCTCTTTTATGAAAATATAATTCATATTGTAAAAATTCAAACTACAGCAAATATGCTATTTAAAATTATAGCATTTTGCACTATTATATGAACAGTTACGTTTTCCATAAATAAGGGATGATTCATTAAACAGATATCGGCATTTTTGTTTATTTTTAAAGTTGAAACTTGCTTTTAGGTTTTCAAAAAGCTCTGCCTTCATTTTCCAGCAGAAGAAAGGGTCTGCTGAACTTTCTGCTGATGTTACCAGTAGAACCAGACCCAGCATGTGGAGCGCCAACAGACATTGCTCCAGCTGCCATCCAGGAACTCTGTGGTTGATATGCCTTCCCTCTGCCCACCCCAATTTACTAGCATCAGTTTCTGCCTATTGTAAGAATCACAGAGAGGCAGACTGAGGTAGGAATCTCAGTGAGGATGAATGGGTTGGGAAGTCAGAGTTGAAGCACGCAAAACTGGATTCTTTGCAAGATAGCAAGTAAAGGCAGCTTTTTTCATATCCTTGTTATGTTTTTTTTCTTTCACCAAATGCTCTGTTATTAATGTTGAAAACTAGCAACTGGTCATAGGCAGTAGCTACTTATTCAAGTTGGTACTAAATAACAATATTCTACACTGCACATTGTGGAGGATATATTCTTATCTTAAAGTACGCACATGACTTAGATCAAGTCTTGATGAATCGGCTAACAACCGGCACAGTATCCCAACACAGACTATTAAGAGGTTTCACTGTATTTAATTGATTTCAATGAATTTTTATACTGAGTTCTGTAAATATAGAAATACAAATTCTTTTTAATTGTGTTTACATTATAAACAAATATTTGGGCAACTAAAACATATTGATGAACATCAAATTCACCTCTTTCTACATTGTGTAGTTACTGATTTCTATTACACAGGGAATTATGATTTTGTTGTTTTGCCTTAAGCTGTATAATCAGTATATCATGTCAGAAAGATCAGTATTTTTCCATTATCTCATTGAGCTCCCATGTTTACATAAATTCTCTCAACATACTGTGGTACTTTTATCCTTAGTTATTTATACCGCTTTAATTTTGGGCCATTTTATACTTTTCAAAGTTAAGTTGCAAATCAATAATTATAGCATTAACCCAAGGCAAATGAATGCACTTTACCTGAAAGGTTGGTAAGAATTCGAGCTTATTTCAAATGCTATTAAATAAACTTTAAATTCAATTCTAAGTGATATTCACTCCCAGAATGAACTTATTTTGATGTTCTATTAAAACTGTTGAATTTATGGGGAAGAGAATGCAAAAGAAAATCAATAGGTTTATTTCTACATATCCTTTTCTGGCTTTGTTGTTTAGTTTGGTGGAAAAAATTCTATAAATAATGAACAGATTTTCTAAAGCCACAGATTTACCAGTCTTGCTCAGAAAAGGTTGCTGCGTTTAGTTGTTGGTTTTAATTAAAGATGTACAAAACACACACTGTTTTGGGTTTGTTTAAGTTTGAGTTTGCTAATTAGGGGTGTTAATGGTTAACAAGCGGGAGCTGAAGCAGCCCTTCCACCTGCCACAGGTGAGGGGCACTTCATCTTGGCCGGAATAGGTTTGTGCCCACAAAAGCTCATGATACCATCTACATTTTTTGTTAGTCTCTAAGGTGCTGCAGGACTATTAGTTGTTTTTTAAGTTTTTTCTATTCTAATGTGTTAAACTGATGCTGAATGGGCTTCATATATACTTATGAAGGGGTGTCTACTGATCTCTTGCAGTCATAATTATCTAAACATCAGCATATCACAAACGAGGGATGTTAATATGTCTCAGAGGGGCAGCTGTGTTAGTCTGTAACTTTAAAAACAACTAGTAATCCTTAGAGATTAATAAATATATAGGCTCATGAACTTTCGTGGATAAGACCCACTTCATGACATGAGTTGAAGTGGAAATAACAGAATCCAACGTGTATATTACAGCAAAAAAAGTACTTGTCAGTTGTAGGATTTATGTTAATGAAGCTAATTAAGTGGGCTGGATCTGTCCCATTCATAACTTCTGATGTGAAAATGTGGATGTCAGAGGCAGGGGAAATTGGCTTTGTAGGTGTGCTGTGGGTGGGGGTGCTCCAACCTGGACACCTGCAGGTAGGAACATCTGTCCCTTCTCTGTTTCTTTTACTTGGCTGGTTTTTGGCTTCTCTGCTCCTTGCTTAGCAAGTGAAGTTCTGATTAGGGTGATGCCCTCAATCAGGACAGGCTATGTAAGTTCTGCCCTTTACACATACAGTAAGGATAACAACATGTCATTTAACTCTAATATTAAAGTTAATGTTAACATTATTTAATACACAAGAAGGAATTAATTTCTATGCATCTGGGTATAATGCTTAAATTATCCAAAAGTACAATGTTTGATTTACAAATCTTAAAATACACATAGTATATAATCTGCAGTATCCCAAATTAAGTTTAATAAAGGCAATAATGTAACACACTAGCATCCAAATATTTGGATACATCACTCATAAAAAATTATACTAATAGTAGTTTGTGGAAAGCAGATTTAGCAATGAATATAGATTGTTCTTCAGTAATTGAGAATTTAAAATGGGTTGCCTCTCAGTAAATATAATTCATCTGAGAAATATTTCATTTACCCTCCCCGATTTTGCTTCTCGGCAGCACTCTGGCTCTTCTCGTATTGCTGATGTACGATAATATGTTCAACATAGATGTTCCTTGATCATCTGGTGATATCCAATGCCTTGAGTTGTTGCATCAGCTCAGTGTAGTGCTGACCAGTTTGCATTCCTGCAACACTTTCTCATTAGGAGCTCCCACGGGTACCTACTTTCAACAGTCAGAGTCTGTGTTTGAACTTGTAATGCTAGCTCTCAAGGCATTGGCCAGAGGGGCATATGTCTTCACATTTTGAGCTTGACTATTGCTGAAGGCTGAGGTACTGCTCTGAAAGTGATTTGTAACCCCACTCTAGCCAAAAGTGATCACTTCGGCAAAGCAACTCTATCAAACCTTGCAGCTAGGCGAAGTAGGTATGTTTATGCAAACTTGGTCTGTTCCTGAAGTCTTCTCGCCCAGCTCATTTCTAGATGTCAAGGGAGAGCTCATTCAGATGCTACTTACAATTTAATTTACATATACTTATTCACAGAGAACATTGTGGTGGATTCCACTTTTTTATCCTTCGTAGGATCTGGGAAGCTTTGTATGCTTCCCACTCTCCAAATGCGTAAGTGTTACTGGTGCTTTTTCACCAATATGGAAGGAGTACTATAGCAACAGGTGGGCTTCAAAGTGACTCTTTGACTGAAAAGCCTGAATTATTAGGATTAGAAAGCATGATTGGTTTCCAGTCAGCTACTCAGACCACCTAGCCATTCAGAACCTTTGGGGGCGGGGATTTGAGAGCAAGTACTCAGGAAATTGCTTATTCGAAAAGAAAATAGTTAAGTTAATGATAATTATTTATTGATTAATTTTTGTTAGAAACATTCCGTGTTTTGAAACCCAATGAGTCCTTTTATGAATTGCTGCAGTTGATTTAATTATGTTAAACTTGAATTAAATTATTAATTTTCAGTTATCTGTGTCAAGGTGCTCCCTGGAACCTGGGACAAAACAGTTCCAGAAAAAGAGAGGAACTTCTGGGAAAGAAGTGTTATTGAGTATATGGAAAAGAGATTCCAAAGACTATTAGAAATATAACTGTTTGTATTACTCAGGAATAAGCAATTACTTTAGTTGAGCTTGAGTGAAAGTCGAAGAAGTGAAATTCTTGCTCATCTGATTCCACACATATCACCCCCTGAAACGCTCCAACAGTACAATAGAAAGTTACAAACATTAAATCATCAGAACCAGTTACCATGATACCATGAGGGCCCAAAGCAGTTGCCAGTTACATGTGGTAGCAGTAGCTGTATTCAAATTAACTTTGCGCTGTGACACCCACAAAAAAGAGAGCATGCGTAAAATGTTGAAATGAGGACAACAGTTTGCTTAAGAATATACACCAATGTACAACACCCTTGAAAGGAGTGAGGAGGTTCAAATGACAGAGTTTTCCAGTACTTCCCCAGGCAGTGACAAGGAGGAATGGGGAAAGGGAGATAAAATAAAATATACCCTCAATATTCAAATGAACTAGAGTTTTAAAAGAGATGATGAAAACTAGCTGCCTTTAAAAGGCAATTGATATGCTATTGAATTGCTACACATCAAAAACTTTTCTGAGAATGTTTTTTGAGAATGTTTTCAAAAGATATTTTGAAAAGTGCAAAGAGGGAGGAGGAGGTGATATTAAATAAGATGGCAACTTTTGTAACCATTTTTTTGGTATCATAGCTCAAGGGAAAGTCAATAAACTTTGATTCCCAACATTAATGTAATTATTTTGATTTTTCTGGCTCCTTCTCGGGAAGGCTGCAGTAATGTAATATCAGATGGCCGAAAGCAATTCAGAAATCCAGTGTCCCATAGGATGACGTTCAAACGTAGGAAGTCTGGGGGTGGAATAAATCATTTTCTCTGATCTTATTAGGGATGAGAATATTACAGAGAAGCAAATGTACAGGCAGAACTAATACCAGAAGGATACCGTAGGCAGAGAAAAAAGCAAGAAGTTTCTCTGATAACCAAAGGTGTCCTTTTAAAGTGTTATTTTTCTTTTCTTTTTTCTCTGTTTTTAGCTCACTGTGTCTAAATCATCTAGGAAGGACTGTCATTGTGACTGCTGTTGGCAGTTATACTAATTTAGTTCAGCTACTATTTTATTAAAATATTTTGGGTTAATCATCCATATTCTGAATTTTCCCCCCTTGGTACAGTGAGAAATTACATTACAAAATAGCTTCCAAGGCATGTTTTGATATAGAAACTTGCTGTGTCCTTGTGATTTTTAAATGACGCTACCTCTATGTTCTGTTTGACGATTCAAGTTTCCTAGAGGGATTGAGGAAGGTGGGTGTGATGGGAGAAGCACAGTAATATAAATCCCTTGTTGTGTAGTAAAGGCCAAAGAACTTGCAAATGCATCTCCAAAAGAAAAAGCTTGATCAGCTTTACTGGAAAATTGTTTTATTTTTTTCCCCTCAGCAAAAGAAACCTGACATATGACATGTAGTTATCTGTATTGTAAAGCTTTCAACAAGTAAATTAATATGTGTGCAAGTGTAACCTGGAAAAGAAGGAAAGCTATGAGATTTAATTACTGAATCTTATATACGGTGTCCTTTGGCAAGGAATATTTTTTGGAGGGGACCAAAGATAAATGAGAGTTCTGCAAAATGTTGCCCTTTTCTCAGACTTTTCTACCCATTGAATCCTGCATGTCCATATGCAGAAGAAAGTGGGAAAGAACTTGGGATTAAAAATTTAATTAAGTTGTGTGCATGTGTTTTGCATTTAAAACTGAATCATATGCATTTAAGATTTGCCCTTGTGCCCAGCTTTGAACCTGTGGCCTTTTAATTCTAATTAATATTCAATTATTTAAAATACTTTCCCCCATCATTGTGATCCTTTCAAATACATATGGTAAATACAGACACGTTTCCTGTATTTTAAATAGCACTGTAATTGAAATAGTGATTTTGCTAAAACCACAGCAATTTACAGTATTTTAACATATTACCACAATTTTATTTGTGCACCACAGTAATCAGTGCTGGTACCTCAGCTTTTGTTGGTTAAGTGCAGTTGACGAGCCAGTATAAGGAGCACTAAGTGTAATTTGTAAGTCTCAAATCTAATAGATTTTTTCCATTTTTACTTTCTCTTGGGGATCCGCAGGACTTTACTTATCAGGATACAATGTTAAGATTTTTTTTTTAAAAGAATTGTTTTAGTAACGCGCTTAACCTGTTGCCCCTCGAAACAATGAAGAGTAGCTATTGCATCTTAAGCCAGCATATCTCTGCTTCTGAGTGGGGTATGCAGTAGGAGAGCGGACACATGGCACTTTCTAGTCTTATGCCCCTATATCAGTTCTGGCACAGGGCCAGTCCTTGCCATCAAAGAATTCAGGAACTGCTCCAGGCTAGCACCTAACACCGTGTTAGCTTCCCTTTGAGAGGCGGACACTATGCAGCATGGAGCACATTGTGCATTGTTCCAGTGGTGAAACTCTAGTTATATTCCAGGGCATGGTTCCTGAGGGAATTCCTGTGTTTCTGGAAGACTATGCAAGGGTATAGTGCCAATGCACTGACTGAGGGCTTGTAAAACATGCATCTGACGAAGGGGGTCTTTGCCCATGAAAGCGTATGCTCCAACACTTCGATTAGTCTATAAGGTGCCACAGGACTCCTCGCCGCTTTTATAATTCTTTAAGTAACAAATAGTTGAGTTTGAGGTGGGGATAACAAATGAGCCTATCCAGCCAAAAAAACCCTATACAACTACAAAGCTGTGAAGGGTTGGTTTATTTCCCAGATTGTGCACTCATGGAGGCTGCTAGCTATTTAACTTGGAGGCAGGGGGAGGATGTCCATTATGCATCTTCATATAGTGCCAGTTTCAAGATTAGCCCTAATCCATCTAAAGGGAATCGTTCTAGCAACTGGTTTTCATAGACCGATATGCCAGTATGCAGTCTCCTGGGCCAAGTGTGGCCTGGGAACTGGTGTAAAACTTTCTAGTTAGGACCTGAAGTTGAATTTTCTGTCAGCAAACCAAATCAGTTTAAAAAATTGCATAGGATGATATTTATCTGTTGCTGACTAAGGGTACATTTTTTAAAACTGCCTACATGATTTACACACCTAAGTTCCAATTTCAGAAGAGATGTGGGAGCATAAGTCCCTTTGACTTTCAGTGGACTCACTAGTGCTGATGGGCCAGATTTAGTAAAGGTATTTATGTGTCTAAAGATTCAGTAAGGTGCCCGAGGGGATTGTCAAAAACTGCTAGATACTTTTGTACATGTGCCCCTAAAGTACCTTTCAAAATGTGACAGGCTCCTAAATCACTTAGATTCTTAGGCAAACTTTAGCCTAAATACATTTTCTTTTGTATAATTAAGACACTCTGTGTGGAATCACTGGTGGATGGTTTGCACCCTTTCACTAAATTGAACCTAAAATGTGTAGTTTCTGAATCTTGCTTTCTCATATGCTATTCATTTAGTCTTGTTTCCCTACTGGTCGAATCCGGTAGCAAGAGTTGCAGATTTCACTCTTTTAAGTGTGATTCTATACAGCTATAAATAGTGCTGTGTTTTAAAATGCCTACAGCCCCTGCCTAAACCATGATCTGATTTTTTTTCTTGCTTTCTGGGGACTTTCGTGATCCTTTATTATTGAGGCAAGTTTTTGTGTAGTGTAACTAAAGCTTGAAAATCTATCACATTGTTCTTAAAATTCATATCCCAGCATTTATGACAGTACCAAACTGATCCCATAATTCTCCACTGTAGAGGTTCAGTGCACTGACTCAGGAGTGTATTGAGCCAACATGACAGGAAAATATATCATTTTTCACAACTAAAAAGAATGTGAAAGTTAAAATAATAGAAGCTCAGTGGAGGCTAAAACAAAGAAATATAATTTACAGCGTTACTTGTTTCTGCCTATTATACAGTTATTATCTCACTGAAGCTCTGCAGGTAATATAATTGCTTATATTAAAAAAATGTGTTTTGTTTTGTCACCTTCAGAGAACTCTTTGTCTGCAGACTTAATTAATTCAGCTCTCTCTTAAGCGTGTGCTTTACACAATGAGTATACTTTTAAGTAACTCTTAGGGTATAAGTATATGTTTGGAAACATATTTTGTTTGGAACCTTTACAGTGCATTTCAGAGGCATAGAAAAATGGTGGAGCCAAAGGCCCATGTGGCTTGTCAGATATTGTGTCCTATTATTAAAGAATAATAGGGGTTTTTAATGTTCTCATTAGAGACAACTGTCAGTACTCTTTCCATTGGTGAAAACAAAAAGCATTGTGTATGGAATATGCCATAAAAATAGCACACAAGTGACACGATAAATAAAAACAGACATTATTAACAATGCTCATTAGCAAATGTCACAGTTGGCTTTGAACTAGATTCCATACAGAAGTGTCTCATACATTATACTTTTTCAAAAGACTGTCATCTTTTTATTTTGATGAATAGACAATTGATAGTTTTTAAATAATTTTTTTGCCCTATTCCTTGAAATCCATGCTTGATAATCTATAGTTATAGTTAGTGGCAGCATCACAAAGGATTATTTTTGCTTAATGATTTATACTTTATTTCTAGATATGTTTGCACAGATCATTAAATTATTATTGGTGGTGCAAATATTTGTGTATGAATTCATCAAAATACTCTATGACAAAGCAAATTGTATAGTTTAAAGTAATCTTCCACAAACAGTTGGCTGGATGACTAATAAAATTATGTATGCATAAAATCATTTTTCCTGTAGAAGCCAAAATGCAGAATAATAGCTTGTCAAACTGTCATTTGCAAATGAGATCATAGATTTTGTAGTCCAAATTAGGTTGTGTTCTTTTTCTTTTTGTCAGGTCACATTCTAATAACCATATTGTGCATTAAACTCTGTGATTATCTGAACACTTGACAGATGGTAGACTATTAATTTGTATGTAGGAGACAGTGATTGCAAGTGCAGTAACAGTATTCAACAAAATATGAAATGTCAAAATTTACCTTTTTATGCTCTTGCTTTCCTTATTTTAGAAAGGTAATTTTTGAAGAACATATTTTTGTAGCTAAACATATGCTTCATTTTACTAGACTTTATTGTTTTTACTATCTGAAAATGAGGAAATTAACAGAAAAAAGCTATTGTTTACATTTGTTATCCACTTCATGTCTTTCAATGTGGTCAGGACAATAAGTAATTGTAGAGAACAAACGCCAACATTAAAGGAGAAGTGATGTTATATCTGCTTATTAGCCTGCAGTTGTGAGATGCAGTGTAGTAAATACAGTATGTTCATCTGTAGAAGACCTATATTATTCAGAATTATGAGAACTTTAAGAAAAATTGGTATTGGGAGGAATAAGAAAAAGGATTACTATAATAGAGTTCGATTTTATGTTATTTGAGTAGTAACTCATTATACCAGTAGTAAATTGATAACAGTATTAAAGAACTGTGGTACTGAAATGAGTAGTGTTAGTCAATACTAGCATCTATTTTAATAATGATTTGTATTTCTCGTTATTTATTTGTAAAGCACCTACAAGTATCTCAAGCATATTAATAGAAAACAAGAAATCTCTCTGCCCCTAAGCACTTGCAGTCTTAAACAATGGATTTGACAAACAATCAAGGATCCATCATGTGCCAGGAATGGGGAAAGGGTGAGAAGGGACTGGAGTGAATAATAACTGACTGCATGGTAGCTCATGCAAGGTATTGGTAAATCACAGACATTCAGCAGTTTAATGGCTCTATTTATGAAGACAATACTGCAGAAGTATTTTAGGCTTTGTTTCAGCAAGGTGAGCGCGAAAGTTTGATGAATCCAAATAAAATGTGCCCCATGGAATAAGCATAGTTTTGTTTGTGAGAAGAGGTGGCGCTCTCCTGCCAGAATAGTAAGCACTCATTGTAGTATTTCCTTTTTAGCATATGTAATTCCTTGCATGTTCTAACACCCCTCTGAACATTGTGCAAGCACCGTTATTCTTCTTGGAAGTGAGTTTTAAAGCAACCTCTGGAAGAAATGTTTTCATATAAACTGGGACTCTTGTACTATGATTGGTACAGGGAAGTTGCTTTCAATTAGGACAGAGTAAGAGGTGGTTGGTGGAGTGGAGTTGAGGTAGAGAAAAGGCGGACGCTATTGATTGTGCGCAAATGACAAGCAGAGTCTGAGCTGGACGTCATTGTAAAGGAGCTGTGATAATACCATTTTGCAAAGAAAGGCTTAACCGGATAATGGAATAGGCTATTACTCTGAGTACCATTTAAAAAAAGGAGGGGCTATATTGCTCAGTCCCAATTCTGTAGCTCTGTTGCAATCATAAGATTTAAAAATGTACATTCAGTTTTCCTTTTTGAATGGTCTCTCTCAGCTTACTTTAATCCCCTACTGACATCTCAAACAATATTTATATGAACATTTCAGTCCAAAAAGTTGCAAATGTGAGACTATAAATAATCCCCATTTACTAAAGGTGGGTGGAGGTTAAAAGTTGCAAGAGGCTTCCAGAAATGCTGTATGCAAAGTGAGAGAACTGACTGCATATAAAAGCATGCAGTTTCTCTTTTTAAAAGCCTAAACATCAGGAATCCTATGAAGTGTTAGAGCATTCTGGGTATTGACATGCAAATAAATATATCAAGCATACCATTTTGCTTCGTAATTTCTATATCCTGTACTGCCACAACAAGCCTTTGTATGTGTTACTCCACTGTCAGTACTCTGAATTCCAGATAAAAAAGTGGATTTACTTATCACTTTTTCCTTAACAAATGAGAATTTTGTTATTGATCTCTTAGAATGTTGTAAGAGTTATCTTATTCTGCTAGCAGAAAATACCATTCAATATTAGGAAGGAGCTAAAAATAGCCTGGTAATTTTTCCTGTGACCTGATGGTCCTGCTGTTTCTTTATTAAAGATATGAATCTGGTGTTCCTATTCAGAGTCACACCTCAGAGAAATGACTGCAAGAATATGTTTGAGGCTTTGCATCTTCATAAAACTTATTAGCCATCCTTAAGAAATAACAGCTGAAATGTTGAGCGCCTTCCCCTTCCTTGTTTAAAAAAAATGCTGAAAAAATTAGGAAATTGTTTCAATAGTCAAGACCCAGTGCATCTCTAATTGTTTCTCTGCTGATAGAGTATGTAATTTATTCTGTGTTTACCTGCACACCTCCCAGTTGTACAATGTGACCCAGATTCAGTATGTGTTCATAACTTTCATTAGGTAATGAATGACATACACTTATCATTAGAGTATGCTAATTAAACGAGAAAGTGACATTTCAAAGTAATGTTGCTCCCTGGTGTTTTAATGAAATACTACCTGGCTTATTTTTGTTTTAATTAACTAAAATGCCATGCCCGGTTTCAGCATCACATGATTCTTAGGTTAACTTTTCCTTCATTTTTTTTCCCATCTTGGAGCTTTTAAGATGAGCAATAAAAATATTTTGTCAAGTTTTGCATATGTTGGTGAGCAGTAATCAAACTATTTCCATTGATTAAAAAAGGGTGGGATACACTGAGGAGCATTGGTTTTCCTCCCTCCCCCAGGTTAATCCAAATGAATGCTTGTTTATATTATTAAGGCACTATTTCACAGACTGCAGAGGAGGTCTATGGATGGTGCATGTTGAAAAAATGATTGTAACTTTTTAAATGCACAAATTTATATCAGGCAGCTATGCTTTGCGAAGCTGTCACTGTATACCTTCCAAGTCAAGCCTGCCTTTTGGCTCAGCTGCAAATCAAAGGTGCCCTAATTGGCTTGATCGACTCACACATCTTTCTCAGCTAACTGTGTCTGAGTCCTACAACACAGCCTAGTCTTGCTTGAAACTGAGTCGTCATCCATATTTGATTCTCACTCTGAAAAGATAGTGTATGTTCCCTTGCATGTGCTACCTCCATTCCATTCCCACTACAATGATGAAAGAGCATCTGTGACAGCAAATTGTTCTCCTCTCCTTCCAGTCAGCCTTCTCCATTGCTTTTCTCCATGATGCTTTTGGCTGAGCTGCCATCTGTGTTCCTTGCCTCAGCTGGTCTTCAGAGAGACATAGAGCCAACATGGAAAATGGACTCTGAGTAGGAGAAACTGATAAAAAAAGGGAAGGAATATACCACTTTTCTGAAGCTATCAGTGAAGTCTGTTCAGAACCAACAACTATGACATACTTCATATCTTCCCAGCACAATAGCTGTCTGCCTCTAGCTGTGCTCAGAACTCAAATTGTGAGAAAGAAGGACTTGAAGAATACATGTCATCAGGGTTTGGCCCTCCATCCTCTGCTGTCTTGAAGGCTACTATTTTAGATTGAGTGGGGCCAAGGAGCCTTTTCCTTGGGAGCTGTGTTCCTATCAAGCTCTATAAGAATTCTCCCCAGGAATCTGAGTCTCTTTTTTTTCTACCTCTTCCAGAATATTTTTCAGGTCTCTCTTTGCAGTACATGTAAGCAGACAGTGCCTTCATCTGCACTCCAGTGCTCCCTCTAATCTCAGTGTGGTATCAGAGAGTGAAATGGCTTCAGACTGTCTCTCCCATGCACTCTTGTTTCCCCTCTCCTTTCCTACAACATTAACTTTGGAGTATCTCAGAAGGAATGGGAATAGCATCTTTTTCCATAGTTAGATTTTGAAAGTCTTCTTCCCTGTGCAGCAAAAGATCTTGGAGGAAGGCACAAGGATTCCCATCCTTTTTCAGAGGATGTGAATCATGGGAGATGGGAAATGATTGCATAATGAGTACTGTGGAAAGGGAGTCCTAGTAGATCACAAACTATGATCAACACTCCTGTCATCTGAAGAAGTAGACTGTAACCACGACAGCTCATGATACAATCAACGTGTTTTGTTAGTCTTTACAGTGCTACTAGACTATTTGTTTTTTAACTTTAAACTATGAATTGACAGTGTTAACACTGTTGCAAAAAAACAAAATCAAAACCCAAACATAATTCTGGGATGTATTAGCAGGAGTGTTGTAAGCAACAAAACAAGAAGTATTTTTTTCATGTTTCTCTGCACTGATTTGGCCTCAACTGGAATATTGTGTTAATTTTTGGGTGTCACATTTCAGGAACATACTGAAGAAAATCCAGAGGAGAGCAGCAAAAATAATTAAAGGTCTAGTAAATATGACCTATGAGGCAAGATCATAATCAATGAATGATTTCCCTTTATATTATGTAACAACATTTGGCATAAATAGAATGATCCTTTGCATGTTAATGTTCCTCTGTCTTTTAGATAATTAAGCTTCTCTTTCTAGTAGTCTCCGTGGGTACTCCATTCTGGGTACTGGTGTGTCCTCGCGCCGGTGACCAGAGACTTTTCTAGCAGTTTCTGCCGTGCCGCGCAGGTGCCATGGTGCCCTCTAGTGTCGTTGGAATTGTAGAGCGCGTGCGCAGCGCGGCTCCTCAGTTCCTTCTCTACCGTTCTCTGCAGCACATGGAGTCGACCGTTCTCCTTACTTCTGTTAAAAAAATAGTTAAATACACCGTTTTAATCCCTACTTACCTCATTATCCAAGTTTTTTAGCCCTATTCTCCTTCCCAGTCTAGTTTAAAAAAAAATTTTTTTTTCTCGTTGCGGCTTGCCGCTTTTCCCCAACCTCTCATGCCCGGCTCTCCAGGCTTCAAACATTGTGAGTCATGTCTGGATGCCATGCCCGCTTCGGACGGGCACTCGAAGTGTTTTAAGTGCTTTGGGGAGGCGCACCAGACTCAGAAGTGCCTGCACTGCTCCAAATTGACAGCGAGGGCGCGCCAAGACCGAGCCAATAGACTAAAGACTCTCTTATACAAGAAGTCCCTACATCCTTCCTCAGAGGACTCTCCTACGACTTCTAGACCACCTCAACTGAGTAAGGGTATGGAGAAAAGTCAACTGCCAGCCCACTCTGCCTCCACGACCTCCAAAACTGGTCTGTCTCCGACTCCATCCCTATCCTCGGCACCGTCAGTGGTACAGGTCAGCACCGAGCATAGGCTGGGAAGCTCCGGTGCGGAAGGCCCATGCTGACAAACCTTCGCCAACTGCTCCGGTGCCTGAACAAGCCTCAGCACCATCAACACTCCCGCTGGTTGCACCACCACTACCCAACCCACATCGCCCCACACCGTCTCAGAGGCGAGAGTGGTACCGATCCCTGGTGTGGAGCCACACCACCTCGGCACCGCTGTCCCCGGGTTCCTCTATCCGCTCTGTGAGGTCTCACCGCTCTTTGGTCACTTCACGCTCTATCAGTGACATCGGTATCAAATTGAGGAGCAGGTTTTCATCGCAACACTCTAGCCCGGCACATAGACCTCCATCCTGGCAGCTGGCTCCTGTTCAATATGCATACCCTACCCCTCCGCATCCACGGTATGCTCAACAGTATGGCTACCCACCTCCACCATATACCACTCAATGGCAACCCTGGGAGCCACGTCTGAAGAAGAGTCACCACCGGCCCTCTTCCACTATTTCCAGGCCACCTCCTCCCTCGCCTCCTGCTACTGCATCTGCCACTGAACCGAATTCTCCAGCCCCCTTGGAGGCACACGACTCTCTCTCTCTCTAGAGGGCACCATGGCGCCTGCGCGGCGCGGCAGAAACTGCTAGAAAAGTCTCCAGTCGCCGGTGCGAGGACACACCAGCACCCAGAGTGGAGCACCCCCAGGGACACATCTCGAAGAACCACCGTTACTGCACAAGGTGAGTAACTTTCTTGCTATAAAATACTTTCCTGTAGCTATCCAGCTCTAGTGTACAGTGGGAGTTTTATTTGCATTTCTAGGGTAGAAAGCGTCAAAGTATTGCACTGTTATTTGGGTGGCAGTGAAAAGCAAATGGAGCCAGGCTCTGAATTGTGCTTTAGAAAGTAACATTGCATTGCAGGGCATACTTTGCTCAGGAAATCATTTACCACCAGTGGCTTCCAAACTGCATAAAAGCAATGTCATCAATATAAGCAGCTAATTTTTGCAAGAGTGGTGTTTTCATCAGTGCATGCTAGCTCTGAAGCTTAATTTTCTTTAGCTTTGAGATGGTTAGATAATCACGTAGTAGAGGTGCATGCACAAGACTTTCAGAAATTAAAAAGGAGGCAGGTGTATTCCAAAATCAATACTCTTATCTAAATGTGTCCTGGCTTTTGAGAGAATAAAGGAGATCATTTATTCAGAGTCTTGGATGGTTGTGACACTTTGAAGGAACTGAAGATTAGTGTAGTGTAGAATGACGCATATGCTATAGTACAGTAATGCTTCATCTTACCCCTTCCTTTAGGACCATAGAATTTGTGTAGCTCACAGCAGATTTAAACATTGCTTCTTTTTAGACAGAGGACGTTGTTCATTTACAAAACAATTGAAATATTGATGCTATTAAACACAAGTAAACCTTATGAAATACTTCATTTATGATAATATAATAAGATGTAAGTTGAGGATAATTCTATGCGTATAAAATTACTTATTGCTTTAAAAATCTATGCTCTATGATCATTTTTACCCATTTGATAACATACCAAGTTTATTATTCAGTCCAAGATGGAAACTTCTATCAAAGAATAATAAATTGTTTCCCATTTACATTTCTGATATTTATTCTTTGTTCAGTATAATATTAATTACTTGAAAACTACAATTTTAGAGATTTTATTGTTACCCAATGTGTTCGAAATTAAAGTACAGGTTGAACCTCTCTAGTCTGGCACTCTCTGGTCTGGCAAAATCCATGATGATTTTAATTAGCTGGATGTCCACTTATCATGAGTCTGACCAAGTTTGCTGCAGTCCCATAAAATTTGGTTACAGCCATCAGCCTTGACTCTCAGTGCTCTGTGCTGTTATTTAACTCTAATTTAGCCCAAACTAGCTTCTAAGAGTTCCATAAGCAGTGGAAGTGCTGGTAATGCTGATATACAATATTGATTTCCTGTGGCTTGGCAAATTCTCTGGTTCCACATTGGTCAGATCCCAAGGGTGCTGAACCAGAGAGCTTCAACCTGTAGCAAAATAAAAAAAAAGATCCTATTGCATCATAATTTGTGTTTAGAAAGAGCACCTTTTTAGGAAAGAGGTGAATGTAATCCTTCCCAGTGTCCTTAAACTAGGCTCTGCCTCATGCTGTCTCCTGACTTTATACATAGTCAGACAGCTGATGGATCACATCTCAAATTCCAGCTGAAAATCGTATAATACAAAATCTAACTGGATCATTAAAAAGAGGTTGATATTGTTTTTGTGGCCCCACCCAGGGTCTTTGTTTTCTCTGTCTATAAATAGAAACATTTTTTGAGTCATGACAGAATGACGTCACCATGTCATCTGTGTCCACATGCTTGGGTGGTAGGCATTGGCAGTGAGAGCTCAGACGGGAAAGGCAATCCCTGCCCTGCCCCTTCTGCCCAAGGCCTCGCCCACTCCCTGCCCAGTCCTCTGGTGGCCACATGGAGAGCTGGGGCTACTGCGCTGCGAACCCAGCCTGGCCCTCCCTTTCCCTCGCTTCTCCAGCAGCTGAGGGGAAAACTGGGGCTGCCACATCGTGGCTTAGGACTTCCATGGTGGCTGGGGGAGATCCTGGGCTGCCACAGCCTCAGCACAGCTTGGCAGTCAGGGAGAGAGCCAGGGCTGGTGTGGCCTCATTCTGGCCCATTCCAGTGTCCCAGGGTGGGAAAGCCAGGGCTACCACAGCCTCGGCTTGGCCTGCTGAGACCCTGTACACTCAGCCCCCTCACATACTCGCTCCAATGAGACCCTGCATCCCTAGTCCACTCATTCATACCCCCAGGCTGAGACCCCTGCACCCCCCCCCCCCCGCCGGCCAGATTCCTACCCCCAGAGAGAGGGGGTTGGCAAGTGTAGCAAGCAAGGGGTGCAGCCTCCTCGTATTAGTTAAACCATAAAAGCAGTAGAACAGTTTTGCTAGCACTAAAACTCCCGAGCTAGTGGTTTGAGAGCCTGCAATCCCCTCCAGCGAAGTCCCCCAACATGTGGCTCTGGTAAGTAGTATTTTTGCTGCACAGCTCTGTGCCTGTGTAACAATGCATAGAGGGGTCTAGTTGCTGTGCAGCCTTCTGCTGTAGGAGTTTTTGTAAAAGTACTGGCTAGGAGCCTAGTTGAGGACATGGGGAGAAGTATTATTCACAAGGAATACCGGAACTGGTGCACCCAAAATAACAACAGAATATAAAGGAACATGAGTCCTGAAGGATTTGTTTCTTTGTTCGATAAGAGATAAGGGAGTGGCAGGAGAAGGTAAATAAAATAGATAAAAGGAATGTAATCTAATAAAATCATATTTTAACATGCCTGTCACCTTAGTATTCAAAAGATTAGCAATTACGAAAAAGCAGGTAAAATGCCTTTTTCTCCACATTGATTCTGATATCTGCAGCACTTACCAGAAAGAGCAACTGTAACATCTTGGACTGAGATACTTGCATTCCAAATATTGGTAAGAAACTTCAGTAGAATACTCCTAGTAGAGCCTAAAAAAAAATTAAGTAAAATGTGGGATAAAATATGGACATTCAAATCATAATTGCTGCCTGATGCCTACGTCAAGTAGAGAATGTGAATGGTTATTTAATATTTGTAATTGTTCTAGACATGTTGTACCTATGTTTTTAATTCTGGTAGATAAGATTTACATCAACCATTTTTACTGGAATCTATTCCAGTAGCAGTATTGAAATCTAATACAGCTCTTTTAAAGTTTATTTTAATAGCTTTTCAATCTCCATTTGTTGAATTTGGTGTTTAAACAGATTAATTTGTATACATAATAGAGTATTTTAAATATTGCCATACACGTTATTACACTTGTTTGCAATTGAAAGCTTAATTAACAGAATGAACAGATTAAAAAAGTGGCTAAAATATGATCTTTTCCCATAGGTTCCCCCCAAAAGTCTTTTTTTCATCCTTAAACCAAATCTGTTCTCATTGAAATAATGAGTCATGTTAAATATGCTTTCCTTTATGTAAAACTATCTCCCCATAAATTACTTTCAGTATTGAGGCCAAATACAGGCTTTAAAAATGTACTGCATGAGTGACATACACTATTTATGTTAAATAACTTTCTGTAGGAAAAATTTATTTATTGAATTATAGAGGCCATCCCCAGCCTCAGTGCACTGAGGTTTGTGAAGGCTCAGTGGAATGCTGGAATTGTTCAAATGCAGTCTGTTGTGCAGCAACAGCATGGAAACTGTACAATATAGAACAAGAGTTTGCAAACTTTGGGTCTTGGGTTGTATGGGTAAGCTGGTAGCTGGTTGTGCGACACTATGTTTACCTGAGCATCCACAGATGTGGCCAATCACAGTGGCTGAGGTACACGTTTCCCAGCCAATGGGAGCTGCATGAAGAAGTGTGGCCAGAGCCACTACTTTCTGCAGCTTTCATTGGCCAGGACTGGCAAACCTCAGCCTCTGGGAGCAGCCATACCTGCGGATGCTCAGGTAAACGAAGCATCTTGCAGCCAGCTAGCAGCTTGCCCTTACAAGTTGTGGCCCAAACTTTGAAAACTCCGGAATAGAAGATAAGCACTTAGGACCCATGTGAAGTAGAAAATAACAGAAAATAAGAGCTGATGCTGATGAACAAGAAGTGGAATGCAATCTTCTAATGGTAGCAAACATGCAATGTAAAAAATTGTTTAAAACTGAATTTTAAATTGTTTTAGGATTATGTTGCATTTTAAAATGCTTTTAGAATCTGTTGAGACATTTATATCTGTTAAGACTCCATCAGAGTCACTCAAAGATACTAGTTATTTTGCAGAGATGTGTTGTAGGAGATTATCTAGATATGATATCCAGAAAAGAAAAATCCTTTTCTATAGCAATAGTTACCACATCTTCTAAAAACACATTTTCTCCTTGGGATGATTCCCTTTCTACTTTTCTTCTGAATCTCAGGCCTTTCAGTCTTTTCACCAGTGGCCACACATGAAGTAATACAGATCAGTGAATTTGTACCTGTTGTTGTTTTTTTTCTTTTTCAACCATCTAGGTCATGATGAATGATGGCTACAGAGTTTACTACTGAGAAGAGGGCACCAAGTCATAGTCTGTTTTACAGTTTACAGTCACATGGTAAGAAGTTTTGCCCTTTCAGAACTAGTTTGGGTTCTGAATTCAGGGGGTCTTGAGTGGACTTGTAGCCACTGGGGAAATAGTTGAAGAGAGCAGTTAAGAGGCTTTGTATTGCTGAAGGGACAGTGCATGTTTATTACAGTGTATACTGTGTCAGCTGACTCTGGTATCTGATAAATCTTCCACAAATGCATAGGACGCAATGTACTTCTGTGCAAAAATGTAGGAATGGGAGAGGATGAAGAGAAATAATATGCTGCTTTTGAGCCACTTAAATGATTTTTCCACATGACTCGTCTATTTTCAGATATACCTACAGTTAGTAAAATACTTCTTTCTACCTGCTAAAGAGTGGTGGTTTTTTTTTTAACTAAAGGTTAAGTTTCAAAACAGTGTTTAACATAAACTACTTAATACTTATTTAGTGTCTTCCATGTGAGGAGCCCAAAGCACTTCAAAAACATTAAAGAATTAAATCTCACTGTGAGGTAGGTGTAATCCCAATTTTACAGAGGTACACAGGGGTTAATTGATGTGCCAAAGGTCACTCAGGAATTCTGTGGTTGGATTAGAGATAGAAACCAAATGACCTGACACAGTCCTGTGCTAGTTACGCTAGATTATGCTTGCAAGACCATTTATTTGTGCTTTGAAAATCCTTTCATATTTTTTGTCATAAAATAATGGCTTATCTACACAAAAACATGTATGAAAATTACTGTATCAGTTTTATTTAATATCACAAATATAATAAACAAGCAAAATTGTATTTTCTTAGGAGTACCCTGTTTCAATTTAAATGGATGAAAAATTGATTTAAGCTAAACTGAAAGAGGGCACCCTTAATCCCATAATAAGTGCCCACATATAGTATTGTCCAAAATAACTAGAACTGTGAATTAAAGCCAGTGTAGTTAGTTTGGTTCCAGTTTCTGCATAGATGAGAGTTAATTTATATTTCTTAATAAAGATAAGCATAACAGCATATAATGAAAAAAATCAGTGGAATATTTATTTGACAGAAGATCATTTAGGGTGTCCGTCAACAAACAATCCTCTTTGTTCCCACTATAGAAACTATTGTATAGTGTGACCTCTTTTTACTAAAATAATTGATTCCTACTAATTGTCCTGGCTCTCATTAATAGAAGGTATTATTTTATCAATAAGAATTTCTTCAGATCAAATATTGTTGGGTTTAGAGAAAATCCATTTACAGTAATCTTGCTGACTTGACTGAAAACAAAATAACTTCAGAAGAGTCTGTTGCTTCATTCATTGTAATACTGAAGATGCAATTAGGTGTCTACAAATACGGTGGATTTCCAGTTCTTTGGATAGATTAAAAAAGATTCTGTTTCTAATAACCTTACTACCAAACTTTCCCATCATAAGTGTGTGTTTTTCACAAACACCCCATTGTATTTCATGTCTCATTTGCTGTAAGCGAGAGTTACTTAACCCTCTCTTAGAGGAAATGTGGTTTGGATTGCAGGCTTTTGGATAGATTATTACTTTGAGGTCTCAGAATTGTCCCTATCAGTTTGGCTTTGGGGTCCTTCCTAACCAAATGGAGATTTGGGTTTGCTGCCTGCACTACTCATAAAAAGACGGGAGCCCCATCAGCTAGCTGGAGCACCAGAGAGTGCGTGATGCACTCACAGCCTGATCTCTTCTTAGTACCACCCATGTTTGGGGCATTCCACAGCACAGTGGTGGACGCTTGGCATCACAGATTTTTGTTTCTTGGAATTAGCAGATGTGGATCCTGTGGAGCTGGCAAGGGCAGGAGCGGGTAGCAAGAAAGCTGTTGAGAGGGTTCAGTGGCCTAGTATGCTAAACTTTATGTGAAATTTTAATTTGATTGCCATCCCTAGTGGTTACAGAAGTGGCTTGATACTGAAGAGATCTGGGATATGTTCCTTGCCCTGCCAGTGGCTTAACAGGCACCGTGATTTAGCCGCTTAATCTCTTTGCGCTATAGTTTCCCCATTTGAAAAATAGAGATACTTGTAAAATGCTTTGAAATGTTTGGATGAAAGGTTCTGTATCATGTGAAATATGGTTATTATAATATCAAATATTGGAAGCTTTTTGAAATTCAGTTACTTTATATTCTTATTTCAGTCTTAAAACTCAATCTAGTAAAGCCATGTTAAATGCAATTTTGTGTAATGAGTGATGCTGGGATTATGATTCATCACTCATTTTCTTAATTAGCAGCACTTGACTTTATTCACCAAAGCACCTGATTGAAAGCTGATATATTTTTTGCAGTTAAATAAAATAATGTTTGAGGGTATAAAGGTATTTTTGAAATGTCATACAACTTCTTCTCCCTGATTGCTCATTACCAGTAACACAACACCAATCTAGGGTGCACAATAGTGAGACAACCTGATCTTTTCTCAGAGCGTTGTTGCTGCTGTTGAGGTCATAGAATAAGCACATAACTAAGCACTAATGTTTTTAAACAGAAAAATCATGCACTGTGACATTCTCATCTAATTTAATTAAACTGGTTTCTGCAGCTTCAAATGCCACAAATCTATAACATCTGGGTTGATCTAATCTTCAAGAGACAGGCCATTTTCAGCAATAATGAACTTTTCAGTGTTACTTTCTGCTTCTAGTTTCATACTTCTCATGCCTTGTTCTTTCTCTGCCTTTGGCAATGGTAGTAGTTTGCTACTCACATTTTAATTTTCTTTTAAGCTCCATTTTTACTATTCCATTCCAAAATGGACATTGCTTCTAAGATAATTAGTAAGATAACACTTCTAGGATTGGCTTCTTGTTTTATGTTTGTATATTGCCTAGCACAATGGAGTCCCATGGGTTTCTAGATGCAACTGTAATACAAATAATACAAAAAAGGAATGAAAGGGACATAAATGTTTCTCATTTAGCTCAACTATTTTGATAGTTATTTTTGGGGCATCTCCAAAGATTTAGTACAACTATCCTTGCTAAATTTCAGCTTTTTCAAAAGCATGTTTGATAGGTTAGTTTACCAATGTTCACATCATGTTTCTTTGGACTGAGGAAAAAAGCTAGACTCAAAGAACAGTGGATTAGGAAGAAAATGCTTGTTCTTTCTGCCATTGAGACGAGAGAGAGAGAGAGAGAGACAGACAGACAGACTGGATTCTGTAGCTTTGTAGACCGGAGATGCAAAAACAATAAAACTATCAGATTAAAAACTCCCTATACTTATCAACCTACTTTTCTCTGAATGCAGTGTGGGGGATGGAGCACATGGTGAAAAGCAACTGCACATAGTCAAAGTCGACAAAGGGAAATCTACTAATTAAACCTTTCAGAACTATGTTGTAAATGTCTGGGGAGAGCCAGCCATGAGAACTCTCAGATTCTGGACAAATCTCAGAGGGCTTGCTGTGTTAGATATATCTTAAAAAACAATGAGGAGTCCAATGGCAACTTAATATCAGATTTATTTGGGCATAAGCTTATGTGAGTAAAAACCACTTCATCAGATTCATGAGAGTGGAAATTACAGAGGTGATTTGTAGGACCAGTGTTAAAAAGGCCAATTCAGTTAAGCTGGATATGACTCACTCTTAGGAGGTGATGGGGAGCTGTGGATACCAAGAGAGGGAAAATTGCTTTTAATAGAATCATAGAACACTAGAACTGGAAGGGACCTCGAGAGGTCATTGAGTCTAGTCCCCTGCCCTCACAGGACCCAGTACCATCTAGACTATCCCTAATAGATGTCTGTCTAACCTGTTCTTAAATATCTCCAGAGATGGAGATTCTATAACATCCTATGCAATTTATTCCTTCTACAATGAGGCATAGATCCTTAATAACAATTAAAACTTACGCTGAGAGAATATATGCAATGTAGATTGACGTCTAGGAAATAGTATTGCATATTTACTCTTTTACAATAAATGAGGCACAAACATATTGTACTTGGACATAGGGGATCTTGGTTTTCCCTTTCCATCCTTCTCTTATTGTGCAAATATGTTTGTAGCTACTGGAAGGAAAATGCAAATCATAATTTTTTTTAAAATCCTCAGCATAGAATCACAGGGAAATTATGTAGTGTTGAATCTTCCTCCAAAACATGGTATATATTTTATCTAAATTGTCTTCAGCACTCCTGTATATTTAGAGCTACTGCTATATTGTCTTCATCAACAGCTCTGTCTTTTCAACATGAAAGCAGAATTTCCTTACATTAGCGTGTGGAGTTCAAAGGCTCTTTAGATTCAGGGTTTGAGTTTTCAGTGATACAAACAGCACAAGAATGTAGCAGCAACAATGTGGGCGGCATCTGGACTCTGGGTGTGGAGAAGTTTTGAAATAGTGAAACACTATATAGTGAACCCCAAATGCCCCTCTCTGCTGTGGTCTGATTTGAGTCGTCTTCTTTGTTTATAAATAAAAAATCAGCAGTTGAGACTGTAGGCGCTTTGTGTCTACTTAAGAACTTATCCACCCAAATTTCACCCAGGCACCATGATGTTGCTATATATTTTTGGTTTCCTTTCTGTAATACCCTGCAAAAATACATCTATAAGAGTGCCTAGAAAAATGACATAGTTTGTAAATAGTGTTTTAATATTAAATATAATACAAATTAAATATAGATTAGTGTACATAAATATTATAGTATATATAAATATTTGTTTTGGCAGCTTGCAATCAGAGACAGATGAATGCTTCCTCTACGCTGAAAGTATTTTCACAGGTGTACTTACATGTACTGTGCTGGTTCAGCTCATCCCCGTTTGAAATCAGAGTAGGTCATACTGGTGCAAGCTGTACTTTGCACTGGTATTCCACGTGAAGTAGGTGGTTGTATTGATATAGCTCAGTCAAGATAGCTGTTACAAAGCAAAAATCCCTAAAGTACAGTCGCTCTTCGCGTTACGAACGAGTTACGGACCAACACTTGGTCCATAACTCGAACTGTTCATAACTTGGATCCCATAGAGTTACATGGCGACTTGCACTGTTCGTAAGCACGGATCGCCGTTCTTAACTTGGATCCGCATTTACGACTGCTTTGGTCATAAGCGCGGATGGTCGTAAGTGGAGGTGGCCGTAAGTCGGGGAGTGGCTGTAGATAGCTTCTATATTTATGTTCAGTGAAAAGGACTTCCTTGTTTCATAAAGACTTGGGATGAGATCCAGACTCCATTGAAGTCAACAACAAAACTCCTGTTGACTTAACCTCATAGGGGCCAGGATTTTATTTCTGAGCTTTTTTATATAGCTTTTTGTAATGGGATTGATTATGTTGGAAATGCATTCAGTGGGTTAAATCCTGCCCCCAGCTAATGCATAAGGTCTCTCATGCAAACAGAAAGCAGAAGACCAGAAGTCTGAAGTACAGGATGTGTTGTTCATTTAGGTTAGTTCCAACCAATCACATTCATAGCTCCTCTACGTGCCGGCAGCATCTTTTCCCCCAGTGTTCCGTTTCTAGCTCTGATACTGCAGAGCGTTTACCCCATTTCTCCCTTCTCAGCTTAGATGCCTCAGAGTCTTACCTGTGTCCCCATACTCCATTCACATTCTCCACCTTCTCCTTCTTAGCTGGCCCATATATACTTGCTGTGCACACCCCTAGTCCCACCTCTTATGAGAACGGCTATATTGGGTCAGACCGAAGGTCCATCTAGCCCAGTATTCTTTCTTCCTGTCTACGGGTACGTCTAGACTACATGCTGCTGGCGACAGAGGCATGTAGATTAGACTACCCGGCATAGGAAAATGAAGGAGGCATACCTGGGAGGTCGACAAATGCCTTTGATGTCGACTGCGGAGCGTCCAGACTACCACGCTGAGCCGACAAACAGCTGATCGGCTCAGCGCGGCAGCCATGTAAATTTAAATGAATTTATTTAAATTGCTGCTTCATTTTCCTATGCCGGGTAGTCTAATCTACATGCCTCTGGCGACAGAGGCATGTAGTCTAGACGTACCCTAAGTGCCCAGAGGGAATGAATAGAACAGTTAATCATAAGTGATCCATCCCCTGTCATCCATTCCCAGCATCTGATAAACAGAGGCTAGGGACACCTTTCTTACTCATTCTAGCTAATAAGCACTGATGGACCTAATCCCCATGAATATTTCTGGTTCCTTTTTGTACCCTGTAAAAGTCTTGGTCTTCAATCATGAAATCCTCTGGCAAGGAGTTTCACAGGTAGACTATGTGTTGTGTGAAGAAATACTTCCTTTGTTTGTCTTAAAACTGCTAACTATTAATTTCATTTGGTGACCCCTAGTTCTTATATTATGGGAACAGGTAAATAACTTTTCCTTGTTTACTCTCTCCACACCAGTCATGATTTTATAGATCTCTATCATATCCCCCCACCCATTTTTCAGCTCCTCTTTTCCAAGCTGAAAAGTCCCACTCTTCATATGGCAGCTGTTCCAAAACACCTAAAAATTTCTGTTGCCCTTTTCTGAACTTTTTCCAATACCAGCACATGTTTTTTGAGATGAAGTGACCACATCTGTATGCAGTATTCAAGATGGATTTATACAGAGGCAATAAGATCTGAGGCCACATCTGGAGTATTGTGTCCAGTTCTGGTCCCCCCACTACAAAAAGGATGCGGACGCATTGGAGAGGGTCCAGCGGAGGGCAACCAAAATGATTAGGGGGCTGGAGCATATGACCTACGAGGAGAGGCTGAGAGACTTGGGTCTGTTTAGTCTGCAGAAGCGAAGAGTGAGGGGGGATTTGATAGCAGCCTTCAACTTCCTGAAGGAAGGTTCCAAAGAGGATGGAGAAAGGCTGTTCTCAGTAGTGACAGATGGCAGAACAAGGAGCAATGGTCTCAAGTTGTGGTGCGAGAGGTCCAGATTGGATATTAGGAAAAACTATTTTACTAGGGTAGTGAAGCATTGAAATGGGTTACCTGCGGAAGTAGTGGAGTCTCCATCCCTAGAGGTATTTAAGTCTCGGCTTGACAAAGCCCTGGCCGGGTTGATTTAGATGGGATTGGTCCTGCCTAGAGCGGGGGGCTGGACTTGATGACCTTCTAGGGTCTCTTCCAGTTCTATGATTCTATGATAAGGGGATGGTTGGATGAAATAACATGATCTTGGTAACTAATTGACCATTCATTATCAGTTGGAAATAGGTCAGTGGAGGGATGATAGGAGTTGCTATAGGAAACTTTCTGGGTGTCTGGCTGGTGAGTCTTGCCCACATGCTCAGGGTTTAGCTGATCGCCATATTGGGGTCGGGAAGGAATTTTCCTCCAGGGTAGATTGGCAGAGGCCCTGGAGGTTTTTTGCCTTCCTCTGTAGCATTGGGCACAGATCACAGCTGGAGGACTCTCTGCATGTTGGGGCCTTCAAAGTATTTGAAGGCTTCAATATCTGAGATATAGGTGAGAGGATTATTCTAAGAGGGGTGGGTTAGCTTCTGTGGCCTGCACTGTGCAGGGGGTCAGACTAGATGATCATAATGGTCCCTTCTGACCTTAAAGTCTATGAGATCCCATTTTGAATGATTCCTAACTTTGTTTGCTTTTTTTGATTGCTGCTGCACATTGGATGTTGTCAAGGAACTATCCACAATGATTCCAAGATCTCTCTATTTGAGTGGTAATAGCTAATGTAGTCCCCATCATTTTCTACATATAGCTGGGATTATGTTTTCCAGTGTGTATTATTTTGCATATATCAACATTACAATTCATTTGCCATTTTGTTGCTCAGTCACCTATTTTTGTGAGATCCTTTTGAAGCTCTTCACAGTCTGCTTTGGCCTTAACTATCTTGAGCAGTTTTGTATCATCTGAAAATTTTGCCACCTCACTGTTTACCCCTTTCTCTAGATCGTCCATGAATATATTGAATAGGATTGGCCCCTGTATAGACCCCTGCGGGACACTACTAGTTACCTCTCTTCATTCTGAAAACTTATGGTTATCTTCTGTTTTGAGGGGGTCATGAGTTTGGGGTCTTCATCTCACCTCTCTTGTGTTGCATCGGAAGGATAAGAAATGAGGTTGTGTTCTCTCTTCCTGTTATACTAACAAGCCCTTCTGACCTGGAAGAAGCAACACACACACACTGTTTGTGTCCTTTGTTCGCGCATACTAATATGAGATATAAACATATAAAAAAATCAAACCCAAAACTTTATCTTAGGCTGCCATACAAGCCTATATCCCAGGGGTGGGCAATCATTTTTGAAAGGGGTCCACTTTGCGAATTTCTGAAGTGGTCACGGGCTGTCCCTGGAAGGGTGAGGCTTTGGGCTGAAGGGGCTGGGCCACAAGACTTCAAGTTGCACCATATTGTATATGGACATGAAGAAGAGGTATTTCCTGCCCCTCTTCTTCGATAGCTACCAATGTGAATAATTATTACCAAATTATTCCATGATTTAAAAAAGCAGCCACTTTGCTACTGCTATATAGAATCATAGAATCATAGAATAATAGGACTGGAAGGGACCTCGAGAGGTCATCGAGTCCAGCCCCCCGCCCTCAAGGCAGGATCAAGCTCCAGTCTTGGAGCATCCATTGTTTGTGTCCAGTTCTGGGCACTGCATTTCAAGAAAGATGTGGAGAGGGTCCAGAGAAGAGCAACAAGAATGATTAAAGGTCTAGAGAATATGACCTATGAGGGAAGGCTAAAGGAATTGGGTTTGTTTAGTTTAGAAAAGAGAAGATTGAGGGGGGACATGAGAGCAGTTTTCAGGTATCTAAAAGGGTGTCATGAGGAGGGAGATCACTGTGACGATGCAGTCGGGGTTCCCCTGTTCCTGCACCCCCCATAGCAGCAAGAACAGACTCCGCCAGTCATAGAATAGAGAGGGGTTTATTGTTCCTTCAGGATACAGCACAGCACATATGTGATGTGGCTACAGGGCCCAGGGCCAGACCTTAGGGTTAGGGGTCCTTTGCCCCAAGGCCCCCAGCTTAGCCTCTTCTCTCCATGCTTCCCCGACAGCAACTGACCCTTCCTCCCAGCCCTGTCCCCCAGCCAGGTGATGGTCTCCGCCTTCCTCCCTTTGTCTCTCTCCCTGGGAGACTGAGCCTCTCTGGGAAGGTAGGGGAGTGGAGGCTCCAGCGGCAGCTGGTGGTCCCCCAAAAGTATCTTTGCAAGCTGCTGTATCTGGCCCATGACATTCCCTTCTCAGGACACCAAGGAATCCAGCGCATGCGACTGAGGCTGCTCCAAAACTTCTACAGGCCAGGGATATTTGCAGCCGTGCAACGATACTGCTGGTCCTGTGACTCCTGCCAGAGGGTGGGGAAGGCCCAGGATTGGAGGAAAGCTGCGTTGAGGCCCGTACCTATTATAGAGGAGCCTTTCCAGAAGGTGGCGATGGATATAGTGGGACCTGTGATTCTGTGATAAGTGTTCAGCTGCACACAGACCATGATTGGCCAGGGCGTGGGAGAGTGTGTGAATTCTTTGTCCCCCTCCCATCAGGGGTGCCCGGTGCCTAGAAAACAACTGGCAGTTTTGAACCCCTGGTGGTTTCTTCTAGGCACTGTGTGCTCCCGGTGATGTGAGGAGACTTCCTGTGCTCCCTCCACCACCAAGCCAATCGTAGGCACACTCCCCCACCAAGAAAGGAGGGAAGGAAGCAGCAGCATCAGGAGGGGGGCCGAGGGGAGGCTCCTGGCAGGGTGGAGCGAGTAGTGAGACACTTTGCGCACTCCCTCACCCCCAGACCCTGATGAGTCTGCAGGCGGGGGGAGTGTGTGAAATGTCCTCGCCCTGCCAGGGGCAGTTCCCTCTGTGCTACCTGCCTCTGGGGGGGGGGGGGGGGTGGAGACTTCGTGTGCTCCCCCATCCCCAGATCTCAATTGACCTGTGGGCAGGGGAGCAGCAGGGAGGCCCCTTTGCCCACCCCTGCTATATACTAACAATGTTTTTTAGTAAATTGTGTTTCATTTGTCTCACTAACTCACTGAAGGCTTTTTGACAATGGAAAGAATTTGGAGTGGCTAGTCACTATTGAAAATGGAGCTTTTGCTTCTAAGTCACTTGTGCTCATATTTTAAAGGTACTTAGGCATTGCTCCACTGTGTATTGCACAGCCGAAAATATTTTTTCAAAAGTGACATAAGCTCTGGGCTTGTTAGTTAGGCTTTTGAATGCTGAGCAAAGTAGCGCCTGAATACCTTTAAAAATCTGGTATTTGGGCATTTGAAAATTTTACCCAAATCACTATCTTCAAATTAAAAGGGTAGAGCAGAATTTGACACACAGACTCATCATATTTCTTTCATTGCTGATTTCTTTGGTGGCCCAATGGATCATTTATGATGTTTTGTGTTTGTTCACATTTTTTAATGAGGCTTTGAAAATTCTGGTTTATGACAGCCACAGTTGCAAGTGGTACAAATCAGTTTTGCCAGGTAACTCTTGATAATTTAACCAGCTCAGAAAAATCTCAGTGTAATATATCATCACTGGCTGTCTATGCTCAAGAGTGGACCAATGAGATATAGAGAAAGTTGGGAATTGCACAAGCACACAATATCACTGGCTTTAGCCAATTTTTTTTTCTTGAGCACTAAAATTCACTCTTTTCATCTTAAAAGAAGCCAGATATGAAGGCCAGGACAATGAAATGCAAAAGAGGAGTTAGATTAAAAGATTTAAACTTCTGTCAGTATGCACAGCTACACTGTGGGAAGATCCTATCAGCACAATTAGAGATTTGAAGTGATTCTTAGTGAGTCATTCAGGAAGAGATCTATGGGTCTTTAAGTACAATCCTGGTGTTTTCTCTGGATTTTACCAACTCCACATTGCTCCCACAGTACCGTATGTCTGGATAAGCCAGAAGTGTTTCTTGCATGGCTGCTGTATGGATTTGTCTCTTTGCTGGCCCCATGATGTTTTATACCACTATGGTGTCAGATTTTAGCTTTGAATTCACAACATAAAACGGGCATTAAGACGGCAGAGCTTTTAAAATCGAGCAAGAAATATAATATGTTCAAAATGTTTTATCTGGTAAACTATGTGAATATTACTACTCCCACTAGAGTACCCTCATGCTTGTAGTTTATGAATTGCCTTTTGGAAACTGGCTGCCATAGAACTACTATGTCTGTGGCATAGTCATCCTAGAAATAATTGTGGGGCTGAGGTCATGATTCAGTATATTTTCTTGCTGTTAATCTTGTGACACTGATAGACAAGATTTCCTAATGCAAGGCAGTAATGTATTTTATATGAGTACTTAAATTTGGGAAAACCCAATGTCCACTGCCAAGCAAATGGATGATGAAAGAAGCTAAAGATTAATGTAGTCTCTCTAGGTTTCTCTTTTTTCCAATTAACTTAGTTTTGTTCCCACATGCCAGTGGATTCTCTGTAGCTTCAAAGTTCCTCCATACAAACTTTCACACTGGGCATGTGGTATATTTTATTAGCACTCTAATTTTTCTGTGATTCTCACACACGGGCTATTAAACACCCTTTTGACAACGATGGTAAAATGTTTTCAATAGCCCAAAAAGTCTTGGTAACTGGAAAAGTTAAAAGAAAAGTGAATTTCTTATCATTAAAATGATGGGGAGATTAGCCATTGTATAATATACTTTATGGGAGGGGTGAGACTTCTGTGAAGAACTGACTAATCAAATGATGTTTGAAAATGGTTGTTTGAGTGGTAAGAAAGACCATACACTGTTTTATTACCATACTTTGGCAATATTATGCATCTCATGACTCTGTCCCTATTGAAAAGGGCAGATTTAAACCATGAGCACAATACAGGCAGTCCCCGAGTTACGCGGATCTGACTTATGTCAGATCCGCAGTTACGAACGGGGTTTGCTGCCCGTCTCCCTGGTCTGCTGGAGATCAGCAGACCAGGGAGACGGGAAGCAAAGCCTCTGAAGACACCGGCAGCGGGACAGCCGCGGCACATCTGGGCTGTCCGCTGCCCGCGTGCTCCGTGGCTTTGCTCCACGTCTCCCTGGTCTGCTGGAGACCAACAGACCAGGGAGACAGGGAGCAAAGCGGAGCAAAGCCGCGGAGCACGCGGGCAGCGGACAGCCCAGACGCGCCACGGCTGTCCCGCTGCTGGCGTGCTCCGCGGCTTTGCTCTGCTTTGCTCCCCGTCTCCCTGGTCTGCTGGAGACCAGCAGACCAGGGAGATGGGGAGCAAAGCTGCGTAGCACGCGGGCAGCAGGAGAGCCGCGGCGCGTCTAGGCTGTCCCGCTGCCCCTGTGCTCCGCGGCTTTTCTCCGGACGCCTGTGGTACAGCAGCTGGGGCGCTGCCAGTTGGTCCCGTAGCGCCGCTCTGGGCGCTACTGGACCAACCCGGCAGCACCCCAGCTGCTCTGTCCCAGGCATCCTGATTCAGCCACTGCTGGTCAGTTTCAGCAGCGGCTGAATCAGGACGCCTGGGGCAGAGCAGCTTGGGTGCTGCTGGGTTGGTCCACTAGCGCCGAGTAGCGGTGCTACTGGAGCAACCCAGCAGCACCCAAGCTGCTCTGCCCCAGGCGTCCCCAAGTCAGCCGCGGCTGAAACTGACCAGCGCTGACTACAGGAAACCCGAGGCAGAGTTGCTCTGCCCTGGGCTTCCTGGAATCAGCCGCTGATCAGTTTCAGCAGCTGCATCTGACTTGGGGACGCCTGGGGTTCTTAAGTTGAATCTGTATGTAAGAACTGGTGTCCAGATTCAGCCTGTTGAAACTGATCAGCGGCTGATTCCAGGAAGCCCGGGGCAGAGCAACTCTGCCTCGGGCTTCCTGTAGTCAGCCGCTGGTCAGTTTCAGCAGTGGCTGAATCTGGATGCCAGTTCCGACTTACATACAGATTCAACTTAAGAACAAACCTACAGTCCCTATCTTGTACGTAACCTGGGGACTGCCTGTATAATCTAACCTTACCACAGAAGAAGTACCAAATTGCAGGAAGGGGTATGTCTTTTCTTTCTCCTTTTCTGCAGCCAGTGGTTAGATTGTGCCTTTTGCTCTTAATGCATGCATCCCAACATAGGTGGTACTTTCTTTTGTGAAGCACTTTGAGATGTAAATATGAACACTTTATAAGTGCTAAGTAGTAGTATGTCTACAATGAAATTTAAGTGGTATGAAGCATATGAGTTGTGACCACATTTATGTTTAGGGATGTAGAAGTCTAGAAACCAAAAAGACAGTTCATTTATCAATAAGCTTGAAGGAGAAAAAAGAAAAAGAAAGAAAGCAATGATAGTTTTGATCCTGCAAAGGGATATGCTTACCTTTACCATGTAGGTAGTTTGCCTTTATAGTAAGGTATTTCATGCCTTGGAAAGGATAAGATGTTAATAAACCATTACAGTTACGGCAGATCAAGTTATTGATAGTTTCCTAAAATACTACTGTCTGCTCAACAGCAAACTCAGTGGGATTACTCACCTGTGTAAAGTTGAGCACATGCATAAATCTTTTCCAGAAAGGGTGGTGTGAATATGTTCAACAGGTGATTTCTTAGTGAGGATACACAATAAGCAAAATGGATTTTCTGTTCATTTCAATGTCTTTTTGTTTGTCATGAAGGGAGTAAAATGACAGCTTTATAAATTAACACACTTTATGTAAATAGAATAATTAAGTTAAAGATTGATAAATCCTAAAATAATATATTTGAGGACAAAAGAGTATTTGCTTGTTTTTCCTGGATTATTTAAATGTAACTTCAGATTAGTATAAGTGTGAAACAGATATTGATTCTTATATCAAAGACGTACCTTTTTCATGACAGATTCAAGCCAGTGCAAATTCCATAATTTCCTCCTTGCAAAACAAATAACATGATAATGCTCACTGTTACGGTCCTGCCTTTACTTGGTAAATTAAAATAATAATTTTCACTTATGGTGGTTTTGTGGATTGGTTTTTTATCAACTACAAAGCTAACTGCTTTTTCTTTGTTTAAATTGAGAAACATACTAAAGGGTTGACAGATTCTGAGTGACAGAAAAAGAAGTGCTTTTCAACTGGCTACAAATGAAGATGTTGCTAAAGAAATCAGAAATATAAAATCCTGTATTTTGTCTCTTTTAAAAGTAGAGGGATTCTCATGTACCTTCTTTGTCCTTAAGATCTGATGTAAACCATAGAAATATAGGTCCAGAAGAGACCTCTGGAGATCACAAGTCCAGCCTCATGTGGGTGAGGAATTAATAAATGAGTCTGCTTTTCACACCTAGCTCAGTAATTTAACAGAGTTTAGCCTAAACCGAGAATGCATTTTTAATTAGTTATTTTTTATAATACCATCTGAATGAACACTTTAATGCTCCCCAGTCATCTTGGATAGAATCCTATCTTAAAGACTCTTACCTCCAGAATGCATGTAACTTATTTTTGTCAGAATTAAAATGTACAATCATAGCACTCTGCAGTTGACTTGATGTATAAATGCTGTCAATCACTGTGTCTTCTCTAGAACTGGGTAATTGGAAATATTGGATATCCTGAGTACAGGATTTTGGATGTCATAAATTACATTATATTACATTACATTATAGGGCTTGCAGACCAATGTTCTTACTCGCTATTATCTTTCCGTATTTTGGGCCTTTTTAATGGATTTGAATAGGAACACATTAAATAATAGAATGCAGTATGCTGATAACTGTCAAAGTGTCAGGACTTGTTAGCCCCCTTCAAAAATGTCTTCCACTGTAACTCTTGGTATGTCTCTATTTTATGAAGAATTGAAGAACGTCAGAAAGCCCATAGATTTCCATGATCTCTGGGTAAGAAATTCTTATCCTCCTATCATCAGACAGTGCAAAGGATTAAGCTGAGTCCTGAGTTTCATGGCAGCATTTTCTCCTGTAGTACTTAACAAGGTAGTCTCATCAGTTAAGTTCTGTTTAATTGTAGTTAATTTTGTTCCAAAACATTGATGGCTAAGAGTCTGGGTAGTCAGAAGCATGGAGCTCAGAAGTTTGGCTTGGTTCCATGTGAAAATCTAAGGATTGCTCTTGCAATGCTTGTGTTAGGATATTTATTCAGGCCTATCTGTAAAGTAGGGATGTGAACTGGTAAGGATCCTGGGATAACAGTTAATCGTTACCTGAGAGCAGCGATGGAGGGTTATATCCCTACTGTAAAGATCTAAACTTTAAGAATTTAAGTGTATTACCATTTTACTAGTTACAGGGGTATAAGAATAAAGAATCAAAATCACAGTCTGTCTGTGATAGTCTGAGATCTTGTCCTTAAACTAAGTCTTTTGGCTAGGCATATTGAAATACGGTAAATTCCAAACTAGTCATACTGAAATAAGACAATTTGGGGCTTTTGGAAAGGCCATTTAATCTAACACCTCCAGATAAAGGGAAGAGCCTAGGAGAATTGAAGTAAATTTAGATGGATAGCTTTTTGTTTTGCAAGGACCCCCCACCTAAGTTGGGGTTGTGAAATCCTGACTTGTTTATTGCTTCATTGTTATGCACCCTATCTCTCTATTCTTTATCGGTTTGGCTCTTTGATTGTTTCTATCTCCTGTATACTCTAAATGGAGCAATATCTGGGGTGGCAAAGACTGGTGACAATATGATCAAGTGGAAACGGAGGATTGCATGGTTCAGTTCCCCTGTTGTCATCCTGTACTCCCAAGGAGCTATTAGAGATAAATGATAAAACCAGTTCTTGGCTGAGGTTTTGGAGAGATAAAAAGCTATGATGATGATCAACTGTTATGTCTTCTCTTAAACATTTTAACCCATTTTTAAAGCACCTTGCACCATGTAGCTCCATGCTGGTTGGCCTCTAGACACTGCCAAAGTGTTGAATAATGGTAATAAAGTGAAGGTCTTTAACACTTCTTGTCTATCTGGAAAGCGGGAATAATAATGTTTTTCTCCAGTTGTAAAGTGCATTGGAATAACTGGATAAAAAACGATAAAAAGTGTTATATTGCTCACATTAATAGAATGCATGTTTTCATGGTCAAGGCCTGTTGGGAACATAGATAGGAAAATTCCAAAACCTGTTTACCTTAAAAATACCGTAATAGTTTTTCTTTTTTTCCTCCCCTGTAAGTTTGCCACATGGCTGCCCATGATCCCAATAAAATGTCTCTTTTAACTATATATTATTTTTTGGACTAAGGAAGAATAAACCTTCAAATCTATATTGTATGTTTCAACTTTTATGTAGAGAAATTGAAGATGACCATAAGTGTTGAGGTTTTTACTTGGGCTTTCCCTACAGCCTCATGAGGGAAATATGACTTAACACATTGTGCACCCAGAGAGGATTGCAGGAGGGACCTCCTGAAGTGAAGTTGCACAGATTTCATGGAGCAGGAGAAAGGCAGCCTTCGGCATCTGTCTCCTACTGCATCTTGATGCATAATTTTGCAGTAGAATATTTTGTTTAATAAGTTTCCCCAGTGACAGTAGGGATGTTTCTGAATTTGTTTTTAGGAGAGAGCCTGTAGAAACTGAAATATAAATCCAGAGATTAAAAGGGTTTTTTGCATTGTGTTACTTGTGGAAATCAAAATGGAGACAAGCGCATGCAAATGAATTGGCAGAATTTTCCTTGTACCTCTGAATTGTTTTACTAAAAAAAAAAAAAAAAGGTAGTGTATAGTTTTTTTTTTTAACCTGACAGCAGTGAAGGATGATAATCTCTTGAGAGAATACTGTCTGATGCTCTCTTTAAATGCACACCTGGCTTTGTGGATACTGTAGACAGCAAGATGTCACTGCTGGCATGTTTCTTTCTCCTCTGGCAGAGTAGAGAAGCTTACCTTCTCCCTGATCGTTGAAGTTATCACACTGAAGCAAGGACATAACTTTCCCAAACTTTGTAATTCCCAGTGGTCTGACATTGCAAGGCAAATCTTTTCATGTATGGGAAATGATCTCTAATAATCCATCACTACAGCTATGCTTGTTTTGTTTTTTTAAAGTGATTATACATTCTTCTTCGGGTAGTGTCCCCATGAGTGCTCTACTGTAGGTGTCGGGCTCGTCCTAACGCCACAGGTCGGAAATGCATCAGCCGTGGTTTAGCTGGACTGCACATGCACGGTGGTGGCGCGTGCCCTTTGCGCTGTTTCTGAGGCTGCGCGCAGTCCAGTTCCCGCCAGTTCCTGCTAATCGTTCAAGGTCACAGGCGGAATGAACTGCTTCTCCCTATCCTGATTGAAAAAAATTAGAAATAGTTAGTTTTTAGTCATAGGTATTTGTTTTAGATATAGCTTCACTTGTTAACTTAAAAACAAGTATTTTTTTTCTTTACCCAAGATATAGTTCTACATAGTTATTCCAGTACATAGTTATACTACTTACAGGCAAAACCCCCCCCCCCCCCAAAAAAAATGCCGGGTTCTCCTGGTTTCAAGAAGTGTTCAACTTGCCACAACGTGATGCCAGCATCCGATGTCCATGCCAGCTGTATCAAGTGTTTGGGCGAGGGCCACATCCCTCAGAAATACTTGCACTGCTCAAAGCTGATGGTGCACGTGAGACTGGACGGTGATATGCACTTAAAAATGTTGTTCAGCAAGGCTTTGCAACCTGCTGAGAAAGAATCAAGACACAGGAAGACGGCCAGCAGCCCACAGAATTAGTATGGCTGACAAGCCAGGCACATCCGGCTTGTCTTCCAGCACCCAGGCTCACAGACACAGAATGAGCCATACGGTATCTGAGCCAAGCCCAGCCCAGCCTCACATAGGGAGGCGGCACAGGCAATGCCAATGGCACCAAGAGCCGATGTGGTACCCGCGCCGAGCAAACAAAGGCCAGCGGCACCAGCAAAATTGACACCGAAGGTACACAAGACAGCACTGATTATGGCACCGAGATCACCGTCTTACCCCTGAGTCCTTCAGCATCTTGGGGCTCTACGGCCAGCTCAACGGCACTGAGTCATGAGGCACCGACCCGCACGACACTGAGTCATGCGGTACCCACTCATACAGCGTCGAGCCATGCGGCACTGAGGCCGCCGGTTCCAACCACAGCGGCACAGTCTCCTGCAGTTCCCCCCCCACACAAACGCCACACTGACCAGCATGCACGACATCGGAACTGATCTCAAGAGAACAGCCTGTGCCGATACCACACACGGCTCTGTCATCATGACGTTCTCCTCAATGCATGGCTACCCATAAATCTAGGAGGATAATAACACCTTCCCCATGCCCAGAACTGGCGGCATTTTCTCCGTAACTGTCTTTACCACCTTCTCCATGCGCGGTCCCTATGTAATGTGAAGACTGCCCTAGTCCGTACCAGAGGTGCTCACTATGGTGTTCTCCATCCCTGCAGCGCTACCATAGGCATTCACACTTGCCAACTTACCTTAGAGGAAGATCTCGTTCTCCGAGGTCACCTACAAGATCCTCCTACACTAGGTACCACCACATATTGCATACGAGATACTCACCATATTATTCATCTTCTCACCATGGCCACGACAGATATCATAGTCTCCTATAGACAACCACCTAACTTCAAGATGATTCTTACCAACAACCACAGGACATACCACACTAATACCAACCCTGGTACCTTCCCTTGCAACAAACCACGTTGCTAGCTTTGTACACACATTCACTCTGGTGATACCATTATTGGACCCAACCAAGTGAGTTATAAGATCAAGAACACATATTCCTGCGCATCCAAAAATATAATTTATGCAATCATGTGCCAAAAGTGTCCGTCTGCTATGTACATTGGACAAACGTCTCAGACACTTCGCCAAAGGATCAATGCCCACAAAACAGATATTAGACAGGATCACAAAGAAAAAACAGTTTCTTGCCATTTCAACCAGAAAGCACATTGTCTCAATGACTTGACTACCTGCATCCTGCTTCAAAGACCTTTTCACACCAGACTTGAAAGAGAATCCTCTGAACTGTCATTCATGCTTAAATTCTACACTTTACACTCAAATTTGAATAAAGATGCTAATTATCTTACCCATTACAAAGATAGCTTCCCCAATTATCACCTCTAATATCATTAGTTCACAGACATTTACCTCCCCCCCCTTCTCCCTCCTCCATCCCCCTTCTGTTCTGAAATTTGATTTGTCCTTTTCATATGTGTTCATTTTTTTAAATTATATCCTTTGGTATATATGGTTGTGCCAATTTTCTTCCATTATTTGATCTGAGGAAGTGGGTCTGGTCCACGAAAGCTCATCACCTATTAAACTATCTTGTTAGTCTTTAAAGTGCTACACAGTCCTGTTTTTTGTTTCACAATCGAATAGAGTGCCCAACCAACACAACAATAAACAGCCAGTTTGATGATATAGTAGTGGGACTACAGACCATCCCCCTAACACATCATTCAAAAACCCAGGAGCTATTTCACCATCGCTTATGGCCCTTCCAACAAAGGTGGTTTGCCATCACCACCAGCCGCGAGGTCCGGGAGCTGATAATATCTGGCTACACTATACCCCTTTTCTCTCTAACACCCATCTCTCCCCCACCCCCATCCCTTTTCATGGACCCATCTCACAAGACTCTCCTGATGTAGGAGGCTCTTCTCAACATTGGGGCAAAAGAGAGAGTGCCAGAACATTTTCACAGAAGAGGGTTTTACTCACTCTATTTCCTCACTGAGAAAAAATCAGAAGGATGGAGATCCATTCTGGATCTCTGACTCCTCAGTCGGTATCTCAGAAGACACAGATTCAAGATGGTGACACTAGCTTCTATTATCCCAGCCCTGAATGTGGGAGATTGGTTTACGTCCCTCGATTTATAAGATGCATATTTTCATGTCACAATATACCCGGCCCACAGACTTTTCCTCATGTTCGCCATAGGCAACCATCATTTTCCATACAAAGTCCTCCCATTTGGCCTTTTGTCCGCCCCCAGAGTTTTCTCCAAAACTCTGCCGGTAGTTTCAGCCTATCTCTATCACCAAGGCATCATGATATTTTCATACCTGGACGATTGCCTAATCAAAGCACCTACATACCAACAGGCACTACAAGCCACCCACATTACAAGAGGCTTATTTGTAGCTCTAGGCCTCATAATCAACATTCAGAAATCCTCGCTCATTCCACAAACGTCCCTCGAGTTCATTGGGGCACAGTTAGACTCTACAGCAGCGAGAGCTTATCTTCCATTGGCCAGATTCAACAAGATTCAGGATCTTGTCCACACCATCTTTATCAGCCCAAGAGTCACCATACTTACCTATAGTCATCGGGCATATGGTGGCAACCACCTACGTGGTACATCACACGAGGCTTTGTCTCAGATGCCTGCCTCAGATAGCTTCAGTCTATCGCCCTGGCAACCAAGATATCCAGACTAGTCACAGTACCCGCTGTGGTGGACGTCCACCGCCAACATGCTTACAGGTCTCCCCTTCCATCTTCTGCAACCGGATATCCAAATTACTATGAACACATCCCTCATGGGATGGGGAGCACACTGCACAGGAGAACACGTACAAGGACAATGGACCGCGGCAGAAGCGCTCCAGCACATCAACCTGTTGGAGCTAAGGGCAGTATTCAATGCCTGCAAAGCATCCTTGCCCAAAATTCAATGCCACATGGTCTAGATTCTTACCGACAACACCACCACGGTATATTATATCAACCGCCAAGGTGGAGCCAGATCGAAGCCCTTTTGTACAGAAGCCATGCACTTATGGAACTGGTGCATTTGCCACGGAATCAGCATCATTGCAACATATTTGCCAGGCAAGGACAATACTGTTGCCGACACGCTCAGCAGACAGTTCTTCCGCCAACACGAGTGGGAACTGAATCGACACGTAGCACACTTTCTGTTCCACCACAGGGGGTATCTTCACATAGACTTATTCGCTACGCACACCAATACGAAATGCCCGAAGTACTGTTCCAGAGTAGGACTCGGACCAAACTCGCTAGGGGACGCTTTCCTACTGCACTGGGGCCAATGGCTCCTCTACACTTTTTCCCCAATTCCACTTCTTCCGAGAGTATTGGAGAAAATAGTCGCAGATGGGGCCATGGTCATACTCATAGCTCAATACTGGCCCAGGCAAACATGGCTTCTGCGTCTAATACAAATGTCCCTACAACCACCATATCACTTACCAGAGAGACCAGACCTCCTGACACAATGCGGGCAAACCAAGATACATCCACAGTTCGATCGACTACATCTTACAGCTTGGCTTCTTGCTGGTTCCATCAGACAGAGATTGTCTGCTCTCAGGACGTAAAGCATGTCTTGTTACACAGTAGGCGCGACTCCATGCAAAAGACTTACCTTTATAAGTGGTGGCGATTCCACTCTTGGTGCAATGACAACAGCTGCAACGCTATGACGCTTCTGATCCATCGTATTTTGGACTACGCGCTGCACCTCCAACGTGGTATCTCACCATACCGTCCATAAGGGTCCACCTATCGGTGATTTCCACCTTTAGGCAGCCGATAGAAGGATACTCAGTATTTGCTTATCCCTTGACCAACAGATTTTTGAAAGGACTCACAAATCTTTACCCTGCGTGGAGAAGGCCTCCAATGCTTTGGGATCTTCAGTTGGTATTAGACATGCTCACATGTCCACCATTTGAGCCAATAGCCACCTGTGACTTCCCCATACTTACCATGAAAGTCATCTTCCTTCTAGCCATCACCTCAGTGCGAAGGGTGGGCGCTTCTCGGCTGACCCGCCTTACACTCTGATTACTAATACAGGAGTGATGCTACGGCCACATCCTAATTTCCTCCCAAAAGTGAACTCGGAATTTCATATTAACGAGCCAGTAATACTTTGTACCTTTTATCCCAAACTGCATGCCTCACCTTATGAGGCTCGACTTCATACGCTAAATGTCCGGAGGGCCTTGGCCTTTTACCTAGAGAGAACACGACCCTTCCGGCAATCACAACGCCTTCTACTATGCACAGACAGGTGATCCAAGGGTCGGCCTTTATCATTGCAGCATATTTCCAAACTAATTGTGAAATGCATTGCACACTGTTATTCGCTACTCCATAGAACAGTACCTTCCTCGATACATGCACATTACACCAGAGCAACAGCTGCAACTTCAGCCTTCCTCTGAGGTGTTGCACTGCAAGATATTCGAAGAGCGGCAACCTGGTCCTCGGACATGACATTTGCAAAATATTATGCAATTGACACCATTGTTCGGGACTCAGTGCTAGCATCGGCAGTGCTCTCCACAGCGCAGGGGTCCTGACTCCTCTGTAGGCCAGATGATAGCTCGGTATTCACCTATGGTGGAGCACCCATGGGGACACTACCCAAAGAAGAAGAGGAAGTTACTCACCTTGTGCAGTAACAACGGTTCTGCAAGGTGTGTGTCCCTGTGGGTGCTCCACGACCTGCCCTCCTCCCTTTTTCTGAGTCTTCTCATTTTTTTCAGAGTGACCCGATTAGGAGGAACTGGCAGGAGTCGGACCACGCGCAGCCTCAGAAACGGTGCAAAGGGCATGCGACACCGCTGCACATGCGTGGTCTGGCTAAACCACGGCTGATGAATCTCCGACCTGCGGTGCCAGGACAAGCTCGACACCTACGGTGGAGCACCCATGGGGATACACACCTCGAAGAACCGTTGTTACTGCACATGGTGAGTAAATTCCTCTTTTATAACTTCGGTGTTTGTAAACACTGTCTGAGTGAGCTCCCCCTGACTTCTAGTGTTGAGCTGGGGGAGAGGACCTCAGGAAAAAACCTTGTTTGCATAGGTGACCCATTGTGCCTAATTGCTCAGGATGATGGGACTGCTTTGCCCAAATGTTCGTTTTTGGCTAATGTTAGATCACAAATCTTTTTGTCATTGGGGAAGGGACACTCAAAGGTTGTTATCTTTGTGTGACTCAATAGCAGCAGAACTATGCTTGACGTGCCCTGATTGAGGAACTCACCCTCAACTAATTGCACTCGTTAGGCTCGGGACCGGAGTTCTGGTGGTGTGGGCTCTGCCTAAGGGACTTAGACACCATTTGAACTTCCTCTCTCCACTTGGTAATACAAGAGGTAATTTAGTCTCAATTGAGAGTCTTGTTCCACCCCACAGAGTTGAAATCCCTGATAACCAGGTCCAAGCATTAGTCTTGCTTCCCCACTAACAGTTGATGTCATTGAGAGCTGAAATCAGAGAGATCTGTGAGGATAAAATGATGAGACCAGAAGATGTCTTCACAGACAGGAGCAGCAGCCTGCGGAGTGGTGAGTGGTAGGGAAGTGGAGGGGCAAGCAAGTGCCTGGACAGTGGAGCAAACACTGGGCCTTCTCACATCCCCTCTCTCCCTGGAGTGGGAGCCAAACTCTGCTGAACTTTGAATCTGCACTAACCAAAGACAACAACTAAAGAGTGAGATGTGGAGAAACAACTTTTGGTTTCTGGATGTAAGAACGCGAGGCAAAAAAATAATGCCCCATGTACTCTGGGTGGGTTTTTTGCTCAAGGTTTTACATTTATTAAACCATGCCGGGTGTAGTGGGGTTGGCCCGCTTGGGGGGTGCCCCTCTGTGGCCGAGGGGTGTCAGGTAAGCTCTTTGCCTGGCCGTCTGGTACTTCCTTGCTCCCTAGGTCACTTCCCCAGATGCTGCCCAGTCTGGCTGTCTGAAGGTTCTGGGGCTAGGATTTCACTGCCCTGTCTGCGGTGCTGTCAGTTCTTGTATTAAGCTTCAGAGGGGTAGCCGTGTTAGTCTGAATCTGCAAAAGCGACGAGGAGTCCTGTGGCACCTTATAGACTAACTGAAGTGTAGGAGCATAAGCTTTCGTGGGCAAAGACCCACTTCGTCAGATGCATCTGACGAAGTGGGTCTTTCCCATGAAAGCTTATGCTCCTACACTTCAGTTAGTCTATAAGGTGCCACAGGACTCCTCGTCGCTTTTGTATTAAGCTTGTAGCCAGTCTTTGGCCACTGGCCCTGGACCTCGCCCAGATCTAAAGTTCACCTTGCAGTCAGAGCTGTCCATAGTGCTGCTCTTCTCCCAGACAGCATATAGAATTGCCCTGGTCGAGCCTCCAGGGGAGAACTGCCAGGCCCTAGCCCAGCAGCTTCTTGTATACTGGTCTTCTGGGCCCTGATTGGCCACCACGGAGACAGCCACTTTATCCAGCTTGGAGGACCTCTCTTCTGCTCCTCTCGCTGGGTTGGGGTGTGGCAAGGCCTCCTGTATGGGGTGTCGGGGCTTAGTCCACCCCATCACTTTGGGTTACTTCCCTCCTTTTATTGGGAGTGTCTTTTCTACATTCATATGTTGTGCTTGTGAGAAGAGGGGAAGCCAGCGAGTGGTATGTAATTGTCTCAGTTTATTGAGTGGAGGCTCAGAATGGTTTTGTCTTGTAGTGTAGAAAAGGAACTGCTAGATCTTTCATGCAGCCCTTTATGCTGCCAACACAAGCTGGCAGAAGGGTTACATGTGTACAGAGTGAATTACCTGTGATGGACTACACATAGTATTCACTTGGATCAAAGGAAAATTAATTGGGTTTTTTTTGTTAAATCCTATTGGTATCCAATTTTGTCTGAAGATGATGTTATACATAATTTTTAGAAAATTATATGTAAATATACTCATTAGTTCATAGTAAAATTGAACTCCTATTTTGGCCCTGGGACAATTTGTGTTGTCGGAGCACAAAAGACTATTACTGTTTATTAAAAACAGTAATTGGTTTTCCAGTTTTTAAAAAGATTATGTTAGTTCCTAGTCTGTCTTTCCATCTTATACTTGGAGAACACACAGCAAATTAAACATGTTTTTCTTCTCTAAAATTTTGTAAATAGGTTTTTAAACAGACCTTAAAAATTATCCTCACCTTTGAATGGGTGGACAATAAAAAGTGGTGGATCTAGTCTGCCAGGGTTAGTGCCTGGTGGGTCACCGCCACTATGTTTAAGTGTGTCTCCAAAGGTATCAGATGATCGCAGCTCTCATTGGCCTGTGGATTGCTGTGTGCAGCCAATGGGAACAGCAGGAAATGGCATGCGCTGGGACACCACTTCCCACCTCTCTCATTGGCCACAAACAACGATCAGTGGCAACTAGAGCTGTGATCGTCCGATACCCACAGAGATATAGGCAAACATAGAGGAAGGAGTTCACCAGTGTGAGGGGGTTCACTCACCTCCGTAACCCCCCTGCCGTCTGTCCTCAGGAATTGGCTCCCTCAGCAGGTAGGGTGCCTTCTCTGGGGTGGTGTCTCCCCTCTTTACTCCCGGCTGCGGCGTCCTCTTCGCCACACTGCCCTCCGGCAGTGCCCAAGTCTGTCTCTGAGCCCCCCTTCCGGGGGTTGATGTTCCTCCATCGGGCCTTCTTTCAAGCCCTGCAGTCTGAGGATTTGCTGGCCAGAGCTCCCCTAGCCCTGCCTGGCCTGGCCTCCCCAGCCCTGCCCTAGCTCCAGGGAGCCTCCTCCTCCCTCAGCAGCCAGGTCCTCACTGCTTCCCCTTCACAGCAGCAGCCCATCCTCTATTATAGCGCCCAGCTGGGCCCTAATGGACTAGTACAGCCTCAGCTGGGCTAATCTCCCTGGCCCTGGTTCCGGCCGGGGTCTGCCCTTAAAGGGCCAGTGCAGGGCCAGTGCCCTGTCACAACCAGGGACTAACCCTGGAAGACTAAGTCTGGCCTGTGGGCTGGTATTTGCCCACCCTGGGATAGAGGCTAATTAATTTTGGTACGTACAAGTGGTTAGGAATGAAAAAAGGGCCAATCCTGAAAATATTTCTGCACTTTTACAGAGTTGGGAATAATTCATGTGTGGCTGTACTCACTAGTTACTTTAACATTTATTAACAATAAATCTCATGGACTTTTTTACTATTTTCATTTTAGAATATCTTTATTTGTTGATATAAAATCTCAGTATGGCTAGAAATCTGTGCACTTGGCACATAACATAAAAAGACATAATTCACCTCAAATAATTATTTTAATGCTATGCATGACATATTTATTAATAATATAATTTAGTGTGAACTTGTTTTGAGTAGGCACATTTGTAATTATTGTGTCTCTTTTCTGGTATTTTGGTCTATATGGCTTTTAAAAAGAGATTATAAAATGTATGCAAAACAAGTTGCTAATGACACAAATGGACCAGCGACGAGGAGTCCTGTGGCACCTTATAGACTAACTGAAGTGTAGGAGCATAAGCTTTCGTGGGCAAAGACCCACTTCGTCAGATGCATCTGACGAAGTGGGTCTTTGCCCACGAAAGCTTATGCTCCTACACTTCAGTTAGTCTATAAGGTGCCACAGGACTCCTCGTCGCTTTTGCAGATTCAGACTAACACGGCTACCCCTCTGATACTTGACACAAATGGACCAATCACTGTAGAAACTTTTTAAGTACCTCTGAGTGTGCACGTTGCAGGTCTTTCAGATCTCTCCATGCAGTATTTCTTAGGTACCAAAGAGGTGGGCGAGAGAGTGAATTAATTAAGTTCAGGTCTTTTGCAAATCACTGAAAGTAAACATTTCCATCTTTCCATGCATGTTTTAGTTCTCTACTAGTGTTTCCTTTTCTGTTGTTTTTTTTTTTACATAATTTTTCAACTCATCTTTATAAACCTATTTAAAATCTGCACATGATGGAGTACTAAATTAGAGGCACCAGGTGCACTCTGAGATAAAGACATGTATATTCTCAGAATTAGAGAGGAATTGGAACCAAAAGCTAGGCTGCAGCTTCCCCAAAACTTAGAGTGCGGGTGCCAGACCCAAACTGGGTCGGTATTTCGGAGCTGGCCATTTTCTGTAACTGATTCTCCTCTGCTTTTTTCTCAATAAGGGCTTGTTTATATGGATTGTCACCCTACATTGGAACATACTGAGTGTTATTCTTACCTACTTGCCTCTAGCTTCCATCCAGGACACATCACATAATCCATTATTTATAGCCAAGCCCTAAGATACAATCGGGTTTGCTCCAGTCCCACAGACCAAGACAAACACCTAAAAGATCTTCATCAGGCATTCTTAAAACTTAAATATCCACCTAGGGAAGTGAAGAAACAGTTTGACGCAGCACGACAAGTACCCAGGAATCTGCTTCTTCAATGCAGGCCCAACAAGGAAAATAACAGAACACTACTAGTCATCACCTACAGCCCCCAGCTCAAATCCCTCCAGCACATCATTGACAATATACATCCTGTCCTGGAAAATGATCCCTCCATTCTCACAGGCCTTGGGAGACAGGCCAATCCCCTCCTACAGACAGCCCTCTAACCTGAAGCAAATCCTTTTCAGCAGCCACACAGTCATCCAGAAGCCTACCGCTGCAATAGCAGCGAGGAGTCCTGTGGCACCTTATAGACTAACTGAAGTGTAGGAGCATAAGCTTTCGCGGGCAAAGACCCACTTCATCAGATACATGTGACGAAGTGGGTCTTTGCCCGCGAAAGCTTATGCTCCTACACTTCAGTTAGTCTATAAGGCGCCACAGGACTCCTCGCCACTTTTGCAGATTCAGACTAACACGGCTACCCCTCTGATACTCCTGCAAAAAACCCCATTGCCAACTCCATCTACACATCTGTATTAGCTACACCATCGTAGGACCTAACCACATCAGAGACTCATCAGAGAGGATGGCACATCCTCTAATGTGATATATTCCACCTAGTGCCAGCAATGCCTTGTATTTTGGTCAAACTGGACAATCTCTATGATAAAGGATTAATGGACACTAGGGATCACCAAGTGAAATTAAGAGGTAGCAGGTTTAAAACAAACAAAAGGAAGTTTTTCTTCTTCGAGTGATGTCCCCGTGGGTGCTCCACTGTAGGTGTCGGGCTCGTTCTGTCACCACAGATCGGAGTCTTCAATAGCAATAGTCAGCTAGACCGTGCATGTGCGGTCAGCATCTTGCGACTTTCGCACCCTTTCTCTCATGTGCATGGTCTGGCTCCCACCAGTTTCTTCGTTGCTGCCCTTGGTCTCAGACAGAGTGAGCTTTTCTCGTCAACTGTTGATTACAAAATTAAGAATTCTATTAGTTAGTTTACTGTTTCCTGTACATAGTTCATAGTTTTTATCATAATAGTTAGTAATTGTAAAAAGCATTTCCCCACTTTTCTGAGGTTTAAAAAAAAAAGAAAGAAAGAAGATAAGGAAAGAAAGGACTGAAGTTACACAGATTGAGGTGAACTCCCGATAGTTCCGCTCCCTACAATGCCGGGTTCGTCGGGTTTTAAAACGTGATACGTCGCAAGGCCATGCCAGCATTGGACAGCCATTCGGCATGTATCAGATACCTGGGGGAGGCCCATGTGCCTCAGAAGTGTCTATGTTGTTCTAAGCTCATAGCTAGAGCTCATCTAGATAGGGAGATGTGGTTACGCATGCTCCTGTTTGATAAAGCGCTGCAGCCTGCAGACAATGTTCCATGCAATACTTCTTCAGAGCCTCCAAAGGCTCAAAAGTACAGCGCTTCTTCCCCGACTATGGGGTCTGTATCAAAAAAGTGCTCTTCTCCGTCACACTCCTTGCCACTGGTACCAGTGAGCAGGATCAGCATATAAGCTGGGTTCCTCCGGCACTACTTCACCATGTGCCAGGACACTCATGGACCCAAAGAGCCGGCACTGAGCACGATCGATGCCAACAACAGGAAAGAATCCTGGGCACCCAGCACCAAAGGCATCGTCGACACCAGGAGCTGCACCGGCAAAGGCTCTGGTACCAACGTTGGTGCTGCAACCCATTGCACCAACACTGCCTGTCATGCTGACACAAGCACCTCGCCTTTCCCTGGCACCAGATGCAGTAGATACATCTCTGGAACCGAGAAAGGCATGGGCAAAGTTAAATAGACCACTCAGTCCTAGCCCTTTACCGACCTTCTCACCAGCGCCGTCTCCTTCATCACCTGCACTGAGATCACCACTCTTACACCACAGGTCTCTCTCGCCTCTACCACCGACACCAGGATGTGAATTTCACTGCACCGTTCACCTGAGACATATGTCTGTCTCCCCTCCCCCTTCATCGAGAAGCTTGACACTTCACTCTTCAACTACATCGGACTGCGATATGCACTGGGAGGAACACAGAAGTGCATATTCCTCTAGACAGGTGTCACCAAGATATCGGTATCATGACCATCATCGGTACTATTATGACCAACTGTACTGGTCACACAATGGATGCCAATATTACCCTTCTTCAAGACACTGGTCCCCCTGTTGCTACTGATCCTGGCATGTACACCACGAATTATCCCTCTGACCTCCCCTGCACAACCCAGCCAACCTCATGTGCCTTTCTCCCCACCAGACCGACCTGAGCCAGAGGAAGGTCAACTTTCTGAAGCAGATGAGCAACAGCCAGATACATCACCCATGGACCAATCCTTCTCTTCACCAGATGAGGCCGTCATCCCTGGGGATATATCTCTCCCTGACAACCTCAAGAAATTTCAAGAACTGTTTAAAAAAAGTGGCTGCTTGCCAGGAGGTCCAGTTAACAGAAGACCAGCAGAAACCATATCGTCTCCCTAAGAATTTACAACTAACAAGCACTACCGATTGATGAAGCAATTATGGAGTCTGCCAAGGAAATATGGCAGACCCTGGCCTCTCCACCCCCTACAAACAAGAGGACTGACAAAAAATATTTCATCCCGACCAAGGATTCAGAGTTTTTGTTCTCACACCTACAACCGAATTCCCTCGTCGTGGATGCAATGCAGCAGAGGGCAGAACTCCACAATATAAGAATGTTGTAGTGAAGAAATATAGTAAGTGTATGTACCTTTTTGGCAGGAAGATATATTCTTCCTTGACACTTTTATTACCCATTGACAGCTATGCAGAGCTGCTGTCAAATCATGACTTCGACAACTATACTAAACTCATGGCACCAATGGAACATTTGCCCAATGCAAAAAGGCCCATTTTAAAATCCATCATCCAGGAGGGGTATGCCTTCGCCAGAACTAGACTGCAAATTACATTGGATGTGGTGAACATGGTGGCTCGTTCCACAGCCACTGCTATAGTTATGAGGAGGTCCTCATGGTTTCAAACCGCTGGAGTTCCATTGGAGTGTTAGACTAAGGTGGAGGACCTCCCATTTGACAAACAAAACCTGTTTGCTGAAAAGACAGATGAGGTCCTCCACTCAAGCAAGGACTCGAGGACCACTCTCTGAACCCTGGGGATGTACTCGCCCCCGTTCTGCTGCAAAGATGCATGCCGTTCTAAAGATGTTATGACTTCTCACAGCCAAGATACCATCAACATTCATCGACCAGCACCAGCGAATGAGACAAAGGCCCTAAAAGAAGCACACCCAAAACAGCCGCCCCTCCACTTAGCTTGCTAACAAACAGAACATTTGACAACCTGGTCGAGGGCTCCTAACCCCCCCTGCACCAGAAACCAACTCAGTCCTGCAATTGCCATTTTCCATCACTGGCTCAGACGTTTTTATCAACATTGGGTCAGCATCACCACTGACTGTTGGGTTCTCGAGATCGTTTTGACAGTTTACACTGTCCCATTCACATCAGTACTCCTAACCTCCCCATCTTTCCCGTTTCTCTACAGGGACCCTTCTCATGAGTACTAGTTACAACAAGAAGTCCACCGCCTCCTTACCATCAAAGCAGTGGAGGGAGACATTTGAGTCTCTAGGTCTTATTATAAATGACCAGAAATCAATAGTAGAGCCAACTCAAAACTTAGAATTTATAGGAGCATTTACCTATACAGAGGTACTAGGGTATACAAGATCTGATTGTGATACTTACCTTAAGCCCTACGATCTCTGTCCTCACATGCCTACAGCTCATGGGCAATATGGCAACCACAAAATATGTGATCCATCATGCAAGGCTGCATTTTTGGTGTCTGCAACAATGGCTAGCGTTGGTGTATGTTCCCACAAGACACCATGTTGGCAACTGAGTCACTCCAACATCTGCTGTTATATCTTCCCTAGAGTGGTGGACTAGTCCACACAACCTCCTTGCAGGGGTACCATTTCACCAGCCTCAGCCATCTGTTCAGATCACTATGTCCCCCCCCCCCCCCGATTGGCTGGGGCGCTCATATGAATGAGCTTTCCTTTCAAGGATGATGGACTCCACGGGAGGCAGTGCTTCATATCAACGTCCTGGAACTCAGGGCCATCTTCAATGCCTGCAAACATCTCAGAACATACACTTCCGGTACGACGTCCAGAATCCTCACTGAGGGCATCACCACGATGTACCATATCAACCGCTGGAGGGGTGCGGGGTCCGGTCCTGATTCCTTTGCACAGAGACTGTTTGCCTTTGGAACTGGTATATCTGCAACAATATTATACTTATAGCTTCATACTTACCGGGAACCAGCAACACCACAGTGGATGCGTTAAGTAGACAATTTGCACCAGAGCATGAATGGGAGCTCCAGGAAGGTGTTCTCTGGCACATCTTCCGTTTTGGGGGTTTCCCACAAATAGATCTGTTTGCTTCCCAGAAAAACTGAAAATGTTGACAGTACTATTCCAAAGCTGAGATTGGCAGAAATTCTCTGGGCAATGCCTTTCTTCTCAGTTGGACAGGTCCACTCCTATACGCCTTTCTGCGCACCACGCTCAGTTCCAGAGTCCTAGAGAAAATCAAAAGGGACAGAGCCAAAGTAATTCTTGTAGCGCCATCATGGGCTAGCCAGCTGTGGTTTCCTTTTATCAAACGTTTCTTCTGCTACCTTATCCCCTCTCCAGCCTCCCCAACCTACTGACCCAGAACCACAGGGCCCTTCTCCACTCACAGCCTCATGTTGCCTGCTTGACAGCATGGCTCCACACTGGTTCTCTGATGCCAAGAACCTCTGTTCCTCTCCGGTCAAATACATCCTAATATGCAACGCGTTTAGACTGGGCCAAATGTCAGAAAACCCCCTTCTTTTGGAAGCCCTGTCATTTCTCATAGAATGAGGAACACAGGGGCTGCCAAAAGAGCGTGTTTGCCGCAAAAACTCCTGCAGACTGGGAGTTCCCTCACTGGGTTCAGACAGGAGGTGCAGGCTCTGGGATGTGAATGAGGGATTTAGATGTGGGAAAGGAGGAGAGATGCAAATTCTGGGAGGGAATTTGGATGGAGGAGGATGTGGAGAAGTGGATGCTGGCACAGGGAGGGGGCTCCAGGCTGGGATCAGGGGGAGGGTTGGGTGCTGAGCAAGCCACAGGCTTGTTGATATGAGGGTGCAGGAGTTTGGGTTGGGATGTGTGAGGGGCTCAGGGCGGGGAGGTTAGACGTATGATGAGCTCAGGGCACAGATTTGCAGAGTGTGAATGGTGCAAGAGTGTTGTGGCAGAAGACTGAGGATGTGGGGGTGTAAGAGTTTGTGAATGTGAGAGGTTCAGGACAGGGGTTCCAGTATATGATAGGCTCAGTTTTGGGGTCAGGGGATAGAGGAGTGTTATGATGCTGTGGCCAGATGAGGGCTTGGCCCCAACTGGGGGCTTGTTGGCCAGGCTTTATTTTTAAATAAAATGTTATGTCAAACACACAAGATTTTAGCATTGTCTTTATTTATAAGAGGGGTGGGGAATCTGTTTTGAATTGGGTTGCTGACCCACAGAAAAGTCAGTCGGGGCCACACAAGTGAGATACCAAAATACAACCCCTCCAAACCTCACTAATATGGCCCCAAACTGTGCTGGTGGGAGCAGGGTACAGGGTGCTGGCGCAGGGTGCCGGTGGGTACTAGGGCAGGGTACTTATGGGGGTCTGGGTGGGGGGAGGAGATAGGGACCAGTACCTGGAGATCCTGCAGCTGCACGCTAAGGCCCTGAAAGTACATGGACTGTTCCTCCATCCCCCAAACAGCAGTGTGGTACCTGAAACACTGGTCCGTCGCACGCCTGATGCCTGATTGTGCTGCGGGGAGGGGGAGTCCCGGACCACGCCAGCCCCAACTGCTTGTCCCCCGAGCAGCTGAGCTGGCACGCTGGAGACATTATTCCCCTGCTGCCTTCCCGTGTGGGGGAAGGAGAAAGAGGGAGTCCTGGACCGCGCCAGCCCCAACAGCTGGGGCACCGCATGCCTTGCTCCTCTGCTCCCCACTGCAGTGGGGGCCACCCAAGCAGCTGGAGCTGGCGCGCTGGAACTTTATTCCCCACTGCCTTCCTGCACAGGGGAGGGGTGAGAGAGAGTCCTGGACCATGCCAGCCCCAACCGCTTGGGCAGCGTGCACCTTGGTCCTCCGCTCCCCATGGCAGTGTGCGCCACCCTAGCAGCTGAAGCTGGTGCAGTCCCGGACCCCCGGCCTCTCTCCTGCGCGCAGGAAGGAAGCATGGGAACAAAGTCCCCAGCGCGCGATGGACTGGTGTTTTAGGTACCGCACCGACTGTTGTGGGGTGAGAGAGCAGCCTGCACACTTTCGGGACCTGGTGCGCATCTGAAGAACTCCCTTCAACCCCGCAGGAAGCCTGTGCTACCTCCATAATCCCTGGAGGTAGCATCAGCGCAGCGTTAATCTTGGGGGTGGAGGGGAGTGAGAGAAAGAGCGTACATGAGAGAAAGAGCGCGAAGGTCACTAGATGCTGACTGCGCATGCGCAATCCGGCTGACTACTGCTATTGAAGATTCCGATCTGCGGCACCAGGACAAGCCCTACCGAGGGGGGGGACACATCTGGAAGAACCATCATTACTTCCCAAGCTGTGTAATGTTGTCTTCATGCAACGCACAATCAACCCGTGGAACTCTTTGCCAGAGGATGTTGTGAAGACTGGAACATTAGCAGGGTTCAAAAAAGAACTAAACTAGATAGATTCATTGAGGTTAGGTCCATCAATGGCTATTAGCCAGGATGGGTAGGAATGGTGTCCTTAGCCTCCTTTTTTCTGGAAATGGATGATAGGAGAAGGATCATGTAATGATTTCCTATTGTGTTCCCTCCCTCTGGGGCATCTGGCTTTGGTCACTGTCGGCAGACAGGATACTGGGCTAGATGGACCTTTGGTCTGACCTAGTATGGCTGTTCTTATGTATATTCTTATGAAACAAAACAGACATTAGGAATGGTAACACACAGAAACCTATAGGGGAACATTTTAACCTGCCTGAGCACACATTAATGGACTTAAAAGTAGCCATTCTTCTACAAAAGAATTTCACAAGCCCACTAACGAGAGAGAGTGCAGAATTGACCTTCATATGCAAATTTGACACCCTCTCCCTTAGCCGGAACAAAGAGTTGAAGTGGTAAACATATTGTTTAACCAGCGTCCTGTACATTCAGCACTCTATTTACATCAAAAGCTAAGTATGGGACACTTCCAGCCCACTGAATTAGCCACATTAGCACTGGGACTACACATGGCAGGTAATTTTCTTTTGCTTTCTCTCTCTCCCCCCCCCCCTTTTTTTTTTGTACATGCAAGATCATTACATCTGAAGAAGCCGGTTTTGCCCATGAAAACTCATGATACTACATATATATATTTTTGTTGGTCTTTAAGGTGCCACAGGATTACTCGTTTTTAATTGAAGTAAGGTATCAGAAGACAAATGTACACAGTTATATATTCTTGTTACTGAAACAAGAAACAAGTTTACATATTCATCTCATTTAAATAATCTATAAATATATTTAGAAATAATCAGACCTCAGTACCCTGTTGATCATTTATTTAATAAATGACTAGTTCTTTTGACCTAAAATAGCTAATACCGCTCAAGAAAGATATATTAGAGTCATTGTGGATAGTTTTATGAAAATATCCAATCAACGTGCAGCAATAGTCAAAAAAGCAAACAGAATGTTAAGAATCATTAAAAAGGGGATAAAGACTAAGACAGAGATATAAATCCGTGGTACGCCTGCATCTTGAGTAATGTGTGTAGATGTGATCACCTCATCTCAAAAATATATGTTGCTATTGGAAAACATTCCAAGAAGGGCAACAAAAATTATTAGAAACTTGGAATGGCTGCCATATGAGGAGAGATTAATAAGATTTGGACTTGGTAGGTTAGAAAACAGGAGAATAAGGAGGGATATGATAGAGGTCTATAAAATCATGACTTGTGTGGAGAAAGTAAATAAGGAAAAGTTAAGTCTCAGGGAGTAGCTGTGTTAGTCTGTAACTTTAAAAAATTGAGTAGTCCTATGGCACCTTAGAGACTAACTGGTATATATGTGTATATATTGTATCATGCGCTTTCGTGGGCAAGACCTACTTCCTCAGATGAGAGTTAGCAAGTTTTGCCCATGAAAACTCATGCTTCTCTCTCTCGCTCTATGTATAGCTATATTTGTTAGTCTCTAAGGTGCTACACGCCTACTCATTTGTGTTAAAGGAAAAGTTATTTAGTTGTTCCCATAACAGAAGAACTAGGGGTCATCAAATGAATTTACTAGATAGCAAGTTTTAAACAAACAAAAGGAAGCATTTCTTCACATAATGCACAACCTGTGGAACTCCTTTTCGGAGGATGTTGCAAAGTCCAGGACTTCAATAGAGTTCAAAAAAGATCTAGATTAATTCATGGAAGTTAGTTCCATCAATGGCTATTAGCCAGGATGGGTAGGAATGGTGTCCCTAACCCCTGTTTGTCAGAAGCTAAGAATGGGCAACGGGGGATAGATTACTTGATGATTTCCTGTTCTGTTCATTCCCTCTGAGGCACCTGATATTGGCCACTGTTGGAAGGAAAGATACTGGGTGAGATGGACCTTTGGTCTGGCCCAGTATGGCTGTTTTTATTCTTATGATCTTATGTTAATGTAAGTAAATCTCTCACAAATGTAAAATGATCTATATAAACTTAAATCTCTTAAATTGGAAGCAACATTCTGAGTTTTACCCTGATCTTAACTTGGACATCTGCAACATTTTATTCTTAGCAGAGCTCATGCACATCCAAACATAGTTGGAAGCTGGGCTTAGTAGCATAATTCATGTTTTTGCTTTGATAACAAGGATGAAGGTCTGGAAATGGGGCATATCCCAAATGTCTCCTCCACTCACCTCTTAGTCTTTGGCTAAAATTAGTTCAGTGTCTGAAATGCCCTCTATTGAGGACTTATGAACTTGCAGGGAATACACTCAGTGATCACACGGGACGTTTCTGTTTCTCCCAATCATGTTTATACCAACATGTTTATAGTAATTATTCAGGATTGCGATATCTGTGTCTTTTAATTGTGCCCTTTCCCTAGTCTGAACATAATGTACTTTTATAGAGGATGTTTTGGCTACGTTTAACTAAACAAAACTTATTTTTTTGTTTTAAGTATAGCTCCTGTATTTGCTAAAAACATAATAGCATCAATACAATCCTATCAGAAATACTAAAGCACAGTAGCAGAAACTGGGCATTTCAGAGCACGTATTGGAATGTGATCACAGTCTCAGTGTGTTTGCTTCTAAGAAGAACTCCCTCTGAGGCTAGGAAACTAATGTGTATATTGCTGTCTTATTAGGGTTCTGTTACTTAATTGCATTACTGAAGGTACTGGCATCCCAGTGATAATAGATACAGACTTTTAATACATTTCCTTTTCCTTGCTGTTTTGAATATACTACTTGTGATTTAAAAAGTTATTTAGATAAGCTGTAAGAAAAAGTTACGCAAGCCTGAAAGTTGGTTAATATCAATTATGCTCTTGTGCCTAATAACCCATGGATAGGAAACATATATAGTTCATTACAAATATTCTGTGCCAAACCATGAATAAACAGCTGCTTTGTTTTAGTCAGTATTTACAGCATCACTTTAACTACTTTGACCCTGCTCAAAGCAATAATAAAGAGCTGGATGCCAGTGATGTTGATAAACTGTGGCAATTTCTGCATTGTGTCCTTATAGCTTCTTCTGCTTCAGTCTCCATTATTTAAATTACTTCTCATTACAGTCACACCATTAACTGGAAATGCAGCAATATGAGACATAGGAATAAAGCCAACCAGGACACAGAGAGTCCTTTTGCTAGAGTACCAATCTTTTAAATTTAAAAATAAAAATCTTACAAAAGAGAGTACTTTGCATCTATGGCCCTATCAAATTCATGTTTCATTTAGGTCAAATGCACAGTCACAGGCTTTTTTAAATAGTCAATTTTATTATTTAAATTTGAAATCTATTTAAATCTGAAATTTTATATTGTTGTATTTGTAGGCATACTGACCTGTAAAAGAGTTGCGGGAGTCACAAGGTTATTTTAGGGCAGAGGTGGGCAATAATTTTTGATAGGGGGCCATTCTAAGAATTTGGAAAGAGGTCCAGAGCCATGCTCTTCCATGGTATTAGTGGAGGAGGTGTGCAGTCTGGGATGGAGGATGGGTGCAGAAGGGAGCTTAGGGTAAGGTATTGGGGTGCAGGAGGGAGACTGGAGTCTGTAAGGGAGTTTGGGCGAAGGAGTGGCAGGGAAATGTAGGTGCACACCAGGAGCCAGCTTAAAAGCTGGTTCCCAGTGTGTACTGGCTCCTAGGGAGCTGGCTGCTGCCCCGCATGTAACCATGTAACTGCTGAAATTTTGAGCAGTTACACACTTAATCAGTTACATGTACTTTTAACTCCCCTGGTTAAGATTACACATAAAAAGCTACATGTTCAGAGCAATACAACAAGAGGTATGTCCAATAGCAATGCCTCATATTATTTGAAAGTATATGTTGATTTGTTTTACAGGATATGTGTGTGTAAACCTTAATCAACATGGCTTTGTCAACTACAGGATCAGCATATAATATTAATAGACCAGTATCTGAAATTCCACCTGCCCCCTGTTTCTGCTGTGGAGGAGCGTATGTGTTGCATTTATGATGGGCTTGTGGGAACCTAAAGCTATGATATGGTAGGTTTGTAATTTACTGATGATATAACAGCTCACATATCTGTATATTGATCTTTAATCTCTAATGGATGAAATGCCACTTCATGTCCTTTCCCTCTTCAGTTCACAAATAGAAGTCAAAATATTTGGAGTGGAAGAGTTGATAGTCACTAATGCTTCATATAGATTGATCCTTCCTCCCTAAATCAATGGTACTGTTTCCACTGAATTTTATTTAAGCAAGATCAGACCCATATGTAACTGGCTGATCATCTCTGGGTCAGAAAACATTGTATGCAGTTGTGAAAATTAAAAAATGTAAGTGTACTTAATTTAAATACATGTATAAGGCACAGATTTTTTTACATGTAATTGTCTCAGTCTGCTCCTGTATTATAATTAAAATTCCAAAATGGCACATCGGGCTTGTGTGTGCAAGTCCTATTAATTTTTTTCAATTAAATAATCCCTGCTTCTCTCTTGGAATTAATGTTTAAGTATAAATTGGGGGTACTCTGTACTTAGGGAAGTAAAATCCCATTTAATTGGTCAACCGTTTAACCAATTACCCTTCAACCTTTAGTCCTAAGATACTTTTAATGCAGAGCTGCAACGGGGATAGCTACCAGTATCCATCTCAAGCTGGGACTGAACCAGCCTACCTACCCGCTGGCTTCTAAGGTACTTGCAATGCAGCGCTGCTTATCGGGTAACTGTGTAACCAACAAAGTATTTGTCAGCAACACAGTTAGCAGATTACCTGAAATTTAACATCCTTGGCAGAGGGAAAGGAGATAAATACATTGTGCTGCTAAGGACAAAAACAAAAACTTCTGGACCAAGAAAAAATAGATAAGTTGCATATAACATAGTGTCTTACCTGCCACTTGGTGAACCAGGCTTGAAACGAAGAGAAGAGAGATATATACAACATATATCTTGGCAGTATCACAAATGGATTGCCAAGCAAATTTAAACCAACCATCAAAAGCTGGCAGCCCACGTAATTCAAAGCAAAAGGGGAAAAAGTAATGAAACAGCTCAATGTCCTCTTGTCTTAAAGGTGTCATAAACTCTCAGTCATTCAGACCCTCCCCAGAGTCACTCTACCAATTCTCTTCCTTTATCATCAACAGCCAACATGCTGCTTCTCTTACCAAGAAGATATATCTTTAAAACACTTACAAGTATCATTGGCTGGTTAAGTAAAAGAAGTTTCAGGTCTATTTTTTCCAAGATTTCCTTTTTACAGCAAACTCCTCCTGTATTCTTTCTTGAATGATCTGGAAAAGGTAAAATATATCTGTAAAACTTGTTTGTTTTTCTCCCTCTTAACATTCTTTCCTTAACACTGTATATGGTCAACTATCAGCCTTTCCTTTATATTTTTCAGTTATTCTACATAAGGATTTACATAAATGGAGTCTATCGCAAGATCTGACTCATACAGTCTGGCTAAAATTATACCCATTAAAGTATTTTGAATTAATCTTCAGATCCAATATGGGCTCCCACACTATGTTATTGGGCTATTTTCTTTTATAATTCTTACTGGAGAAACATGTTAGATTATATTGTCTATGTTTCATGTAAGTGTGTTTTTCTATTTTTCGGTCCATTTTTAAAATACATTTTGCAAAAAAATAACATAAACAGAGGGCCTAGAGAAGAAATATTTGAAGTTAATAACAAATCAAGCCTACATCGAACAATGAAGGGCCATTTGAAAATATATTTTTATTAATACTGTATATCTTTTGAGAAAAATTTAGTTACAGTGAAAATAAAATGATTGGAAATGAATCACTCAAAGTTTGAATAAGGTTTTTCCGAAATATTTTCTGAACCAATTAGATTAAACTGTATTTTGATAAGCATGATTAAATTCTTTTCTTCTTAAACTTCAGACTACTCTTTTTATGCTTTCTTCACTGATCATGTAGAGAGCTCTTTAACTACATTTACAGCAGTTACTGTTAAGTGCTACACTTTTAATAAGGACATTATAGATTGTAGTGAGAATTTATCTAAGTCAATTGTATGAAATTGAAAACATTAAAACTGTAAAAAGATCAAAAACAAATTTAAATAACATGTTTCATGTATATTACATCAATTTTGTCTCATTTTTTGTATGCTGCAGCAGTTTAATAAAATGTTTATAGTTTTTTATTCACAACTCCGTCTAGTTGTTTGAATATAAAATAGAGCTGTGCATCATTTTGTAGATTGTTAACGCTGCATCTCGTAAAGGCACTGTGAAGACCTAAGTGTAGTAAAGCAAAATGTTAAACCTTTCAAAATACAGCTTAATTTTACATCTTTGCCATAGGGTGTTGTGAAGACTAGTATATTAACAGGGTTCAAAAAAGAGCTAGATTTATGGAAGTTAGGTCCATCACTGGCTATTAGCCAGGATAGGCAGAAATGGTGTCCCTAGCTTCTGTTTGGCTGGAAATGGATGATAGGAGAGGGATCATGTGAGGATTTCCTGTTGTGTCCCCTAACTCTGGGGCATCTGGTATTGGCCACTGTTGGCAGACAGGATACTGGGCTAGCTGGACCTTTGGTCTGACTCAGTACTGCCGTTCTTATGTTGTTATCTGACAAAATAACTTGTGGTGATCCTAAACCGTCCTTAGTGGTCATAAACTACCTTTCTGATATTATTTAAGCAGATACTAGAGGAAGCATTGGCCATTCCCCTTCTACTGGGAAAGGAAATCAAGTTACCATCCCTTCCCTGTCTTAGGTGCTGTGGCTCATTCCCTGTTTTGTGTGACAGCCCTATTTGTATTCAGTGTATATGGAGCAATGGGACACAATCTGTTACTTATGTCTAATATTCTGCCTGAACTCCCCAGCGTCCTCCTAGTATTTCTTTTTTAAGAGCTCCAAGTTTATACAAATGTCTAGCAGCCTACTTTATTTCTTCAGCACCCACTTATGCAGACCTACTTCAAAATGTATCCCTCATTTGTGGAGGACACTTAATTCTGAGGGAGAATATCAACCTCTGAGTTATTGGGGATCACATAAAACTGAAGTGCTTCTTGATATTACTTTTTTTCCCTTCACTCCTGCATCTGAGCTATTATCAGTCAAGTTAAAATGGAGAAATGTTCCTGGATTATAAAGGAGAAGGGCCATAGATGCAGAGAGCTTCTAAAAGGTTTAAAGCAGAGAGTGGGGCACTCATATATTAAGGTGATGAGTGCCTCTGGTGTGCATATTAATAAATAATTGCTTAGTATGAATTTTGGCTAAGTATCTTATATTAAAACAATAATAATTAAACCTTCAAGCAGCCATTGGAAGGTTTATAAATAGCTGTGGAAGAAGAAAGTGAATTAAATGTACTGAAGTAGTCTGCCTTGGAGAACTTAATTCAAACTCATTGGGAAAATGTCACCTATATGGTTCCAAATTTTGTTAGTTGCTCAAGGACAAACAGGGAATTTGGGGCTCATACATATGCACAATATTGATCATTGGTGCAGGTAATACTTGCTATGTCTAGAAGGCAATATTCCTCCAAGTGATTATTTGGATGTAAAAAAAGAATATAGTCTCCTTGTTTTGGGGCTTCAAAGAAAGTGTCAGTCAAGTACTGGTCTGAGGAGAATGCTTGTTTAGATTAGATTTCAGGGAAATTTGATATGTATGAGTGAGGATTTTAAGAAGATCAGAAAAATGATTGGCTTTTAGCTTTTTGTGTCAACAGCATAGGATTCATTCTGGGCAGCAGGGAGAGGTATGGCTTTATTGTGACTGCCACTAAGGAAGTTTAGTTAGAGTAGATCTTCTTCCTCTGATCTCTCAGTAAAATATGAATGTATAGCTCATGGCTTAAAGGGATTTTACAGGATAATTTATGTAAAGCTATTTAATGTGAGGGCTGAACAAGGTTTCCATTCTTTAACAATACCAGAAACTCCAGATCTTCCCCCTTTCCAGACAGAAAAATCTTTGGTGACATTCAGTAAAGATAAGTGCTAAATGCTACACTTAGAAAAGAAAAATGAAATGCACAGCTACAAAATGGGGACTAACTGGCTAGGCAATACTACTTTTCAAAGGGATCTGGTGCTTATGATGGATCACAAATTGAACATGAGTCAGCAATATGATGCATTCCTGAAAACGGCTTCTGTCATTCTACGCTGTATGAATAGGAGTGTTGTATGTAAGATGCAGGAAATAACTTTTCTACAGTAGTTTACTTGGATCTAATGATCCTCAGCTAGAATACTTTGCTGTGCTAGGTGACACGTTTTAAGAGACATGTGGACAAACTGGAGGACAACCCCAGAGGAGAACAACCAAAATGGTGAAAGAATTAGCAAACCTGACCTATGAGGAAAAGCAAAAACAAAAACACACAGCATGATTAGCCTTGAGAGCGGAAGCCCAAAGAGGAGCCTGGTAATCATCTTCAGATACATTAAGGCCTTTATAAAAAGCATAGCGATCAATTCTTTTCTGTGTCCACCGAAGGTGGGACAAGAAGTAACAGGCTTAAACTGAAGCAAGGAGGATATAGATAGTAGGAAAAACCTCCTAACAATAAGGGTAAGTACTGGAATATGTTACCAAGGGAGGTTGTGGAATCCCTGTCACTGGAGATTTTAAGAACAGGTTAGACAACACCTGTCAGGGATGGTCTAAGTCAGGAGTCGGCAACGTACAGCATGCGTGCCATAAGGGGCATGCAAGATGATTTTCAGTGACGTGCACAATGAATAGGCTCCTCCTTGCAGCCCCCTCAAGATTGGAGCCAGCGCCGGCTTCTTGTGGAAGTGAGGGAGAGAAGCCCTGAGGCTCAGCACCGGATCTGGCTTGCGGGGAAACGTGCATATGCTGCTCCTCCCCTCCCCACACACGAGCACAGGCACACAGGAGTTGCACGGCCTCCCCCTGCCTGGGAGCCCACGGCAGGAAACCAAGTGGGGTGCGCGGAGGAGAGAGCCACTGTCTGTTCCCGGCAAAGTGGTATAGCCCAGGGCAGGAGGGTACGCCAGGGCACACCACTTCGGAAAAGTTGCCGACCTCTGGTCTAAGTATTCTAGGTCCTGCTTTCATACTGGGGATTGGATTCAGTGACCTTTCCAGATCATTTCCAGCCCTACATATCTATGATTATATGAAATTCTGTCCCTGCTGAAATCAATGGCAGTTTTGCCTTGATGTCAATGCGGCCTCAATGTCAGTTACTCTTTGTGTCTGAAAGTGGATACAACGGTCCCATTCCTCTCTTTTGCAAATGGTAAAGAGTCAGTTCTGAGATGCAGGACATCTCTCCATTGAGAATTTAAGCTATGCCAATATGTTTATAATGTCTATGTGTATAGTGTCGTCTGATTCACAGCTGCAGACACTTTTAGACTTTGCATTAATTATCACTGGATGGCAATCTTCTGGGCAAGCTATCCCATTAAATTACAGATTCTTTCAATTTTAAGAAAAATGAATTCTTAAAGATTATATAGTCAGTGGACATTACTCAATTATAAAAGCATTACTGAATTGCAGTTATTCACCTCTCAGCTGGGGTATTTAAAGTACAATCATAGCTTCCATTAATGCTAATGGGAATTGCTTGTTCCATACCTATCATGGTACACTGACTAGTTACTGCTTTTTTTGTGTCAGATAAGGATGGCATTGGGCACCTCTGAAAATCAGGCTATTACATTGATTTTGGTCCCTACTGCAGAGAGAGAATTCTTTCTATAGGTTCTGACCCAAACCTTTTTTAAGTTGGTGGGAATTTTTCCATTGACTTTAATAGACTTTGAATCAGGCCCATATAGAGCAATATAGCAATAAAGTGAAATCTCTTATTATGTATGGCCCAGTTGTGAAAGTTGTTTCATGTTTTCTCTGGGTTGGGTCCAGAAAGCTGTATCACAGAAGAGCAATAACAGGTTAAAACCATGTCTTTGGTGGGTTTTTGATGGCTGATTTTTGACAGTCATAGCAAATCTAAAAAGGCCATCTATATGCCCAGTAGTAAGTTATCTGCATTTCAGTTTTCATTATATGGCTGTTATACTCTGTGCCCTACAGTAACTCCCATTTATTGATTTGGAATATGTGCCAGTTTCTAATTGTTCCTTTCAAATTGTTTTGTTGAGATTGCTGACTTCCTTCTAATAATTCTTATCCTGTAGGTTGTGCCCTCCTGTGCCCCGCTCTGCTAATTTCCTGAGTCGTCAGAGAAACTGCACGCTTGATCAGTCGTTGCCTAGCCTTGTCCAAACAGCAAACTTTTCTGTTTATAATTTTAAGCACTTTTCAAAATGTTTTTACTAGAAAATGCTGTTTTTTCTTCGTTGTACAGCTTTGTCTATTTAGGTATATAGCAGGTGTCACTTTTGTTATGTGCATTAGAACTTTTCAATATCAGAGCTAGACTGAAGCATTCAGTCTGTCACTTTACATCTGGATGTTCTCATGTGCTTTTTTTCTTCTTCCTAACAGCCCCTTTACTCTTCTGGCTGGATGGGTAATATACTTTTCCCCAGGAGGAGGTAGCAGTTGCCTTTTAAAAAATTTTTTGATGATGCTTTTCTCACTCTTTCTACTTTTCTCTGTTGTTCATTTTTCTCACAAGAGAAATCCTCCTTTGTCTTTATTGTAACTCAGAATGTTTTTTGCTTCTTCTCTAATTCTACTCTTATATTTATCAACAATAGCAGCCAACAGTAGCATCAACATAGAGCACACAGAAGCTTGCAAAAGCTTCCTGTCCATTACAGCAAAAAATGCTTACTTCACAAGACACCAGCAAGTCTATCATATGTTCTTCTTGGACCTGTAAATGTGCTTTGACTAAAAGATGAAACAGAGTTAAGTTCAGTGTTAGGGATTCCAAAGTAAACTTATTTAATAATTTAAGATTCTTTCTGCTTGTGATTCCAGTGGGTGAGTCTAATACACTAGAGTCTTGTGTCAGGAAATTGCTACTTCTAGTGCTAAAAGGAGATAAACACAATTATTTTTAGTTTTTCATTTTCCAGTGACCTTCTAAAGCAGACATTGTACACTTTCTTCTAAGAGATTATCTTTTGTTAAAAAAGAATGTTTTCTCCACAGGTTTTGATGACACTGCATCTTGGATTAGACATAAAGCCTATTTTAGACTGTCCCACTGTTATAAGTCATGACATTTTTGATTGCCTTCAGCTGGGGAGGATGTTCCGCTTTAATAGGTATATTCTTTAGGCTAACATAATTGAAAGACTTTTAATGTATGGTTCTGAAACAAAAAACAGGACTATGTAGCATTTTAAAAACTAACAAGATGGTTTATTAGGTGATGAGCTTTCATGGGCCATTTCAACCAGAAAGTGCATTGTCTCAATGACTTGATTACCTGCATCCTTCTTCAAAGACCTTTTCACACCAGACTTGAAAGAGAATCCTCTGAACTGTCATTCATGCTTAAATTTGACACTTTACGCCTCAGTCTAAACAAAGGCATGAATTATCTTACCCATTACAAAGATAGCTTCCCCAATTATCACCTCTAATATCATTAGCTCACAGACATTTACCTCCCCTCCCCCCCCCCCTTCATCCCCATTCTGTTCTGAAATTTGATTTGTCCTTTTAATATGTGTTCATTTTTTTGATTGTATCGTTTGGTATATACGGTTGTGCCAATTTTCTTCCACTATTTGATCTGAGGAAGTGGTTCTGGCCCACGAAAGCTCATCACCTAATAAACCATCTTGTTAGTCTTTAAAGTGCTACATAGTCCTGTATTTTGTTTCAGCTACACCAGACTAACACGGCTACATTTCTATCACTAATGTATGGTTCTGGCATTCACTTAGGACTTATTCTACACATGTTTGTTTCTGGTTTTGTTTTAGATGCCTCAGTCATACCTTTTATTTGGCTTCATGATTTAGTGGTTACTAATCAATAACGTATTCTAACCTGTTCACTAGATGTTTTAACTACAACCTTGACTAGTCATAACAGTCACATAACTTTAAAATGAAGCATTTGGGCATATTGATGTTAAAAACTGCTTATTTTGTGCTTTTTTACTACATTTACTGGCAGAGGAAAAGTCCCAAACTAATTTTCCCTCCAAGTTTAACTCAGTAAGTGTTGTTTCCTGAACAAAAGGCTGGTTGTAGACATGTGAACTTTGCTATCATGCCGCTCAGCAAAAAAGGATTTATTGCATGGTATGGGTTGTCTACTAGGACTTGGATAATTAAAATGTTCATATCGTTTCCATTATAAACCCAAGTCTTTCAAAGGGGTTTTAACTTGGTAGCAATAAATTATCTTCTTAGATGAAGGCTAGACTGCATTTGAGAATCCATGTTTTGAACAAATGTGATAAAGATTCTGCGGGTTTAAAATTAGGAGTATGTATGTGCAGTAAAGCTGGAAATACTGAGTTTCCAGGGCACGGGAGGAAGGAATCTAAACTGCCATGCCTGCCTACAGAGTAGTCCTGAAGCCACAAACACTACTGCAGGCCCTGAAGCAGGAGGGATAGTCTTATGGTGAAAGCAGTTAATTTGGATTCAGGAGCCATTTACTCAGTCCCCGCCTCTGCCACAGGCTTCCAGTGTGACCTTGAGGAAGTTACTTAATATATCTGTGTAACACTCTCAAAAATGCCTAGGTTCCTTTGACAGTCAACGAGTCACTTAGGTGCTTGAAAATTTTACCCAGGCTATGTCTACACTGCCCCTGTTTTGCACAAAAAATATGCAAATGAGGTGAAGCGTGGAATATTGCTGTCTCATTTGCATAATTAATAGGCTCTGTTTTTGTGCAAGAGGCTTTTGCGCAAGAGCCGTTCTTCCTGAAAAAAATGCAGCTCTTGCATGTGGGGGGGAGGAAGGAAGTATAAAGGGTTCCATGACCAGCGCCCAGCCACCATCTGATTCCTAATACTGCTCCCAGCTAAGGGAATGGAAGAGGTAATGGAGTAGGAGTAGTAGTAGCCATGCTTCCCCTCATAAGCCTAGCTGTGCCAGAAGACCAGATTCAGTGACTTGGAGTTTCAGCTGGAGCAGTGTTGCCTGCCGTCAATGCCCCATGCCTTAAGGCCCGTTTGACTACTAAGGGTATGTCTATACTGTACTGCAATTAGAAACAGTGGTTGGCTCATGCCACCTGCGTCAGGCTCTTGGGCTTGGATTGTTTTATTGTACTATAGACTTGTGGATTTGGCCTGGAGTCCAGTGACTAGCATGGGGTACAGATCACAGCTGGAGGATTCTCTGCATCTTGGGGTCTTCAAAGCATTTGAAGGCTTCAATATCTGAGATATAAGTGAGAGGATTATTCTGGGAGGGGTGGGTGAGATTCTGTGGCCTGCACTGTGCAGGGGGTCAGACTAGATGATCATAATGGTCCCTTCTGACCTTAAAGTCTATGAGTCTATGAGACTAGAAGCCTCCGAGGTGAGAGGGTCTCAGAGCTTGGGGGAAGGGGAGGGTAGCCAAATGTCAGCTTTGCAATTAAACAGTCCCTAGCCTGCGAGCTAGACTTGTGAGCTTGCAAGAGCTGGCATGGGCCAGCAGCAGGCTTTTAATTGCAATGCAGATGTACCCTTGGCCAGGTAGCAAATCACTGGAGTGTCTGGGTGGCCAAATGCAGGACAATGTAGCACTTTAAAGACTAACAAGATGGTTTATTAGATGATGAGCTTTCGTGGGCCAGAATCTCAACCATGTGCTCCAACAACTAGACTGCAGTTGCCTGTTTTACAGATGTGACTCCTTAGATCGAGTTGAGATGCCAAGGTTCCTTTTGAAGAGACAGTGCATAAACTCCTGAAATCAGTAATGCATTGAAATGAGAAAAAAATACTGCATTTTTCTATTGATAACATCTAATCAAACACAGGAGCCCTATAACAGTAGTCCTGTAAAACTTTCACCTTAAATTCTGGGTTGTAGAAAGGGAATTCAAAAGTGATTCATGCTGTACTCTCAGCCAGAATGCTCTCTAATCTCCAATCATCTCTCTTCCATGCTAACCCTATATAAAGATGTCCTCTTGTCCCGGTTTCATTGTGCACTGAAATACTTGTGCGCGTCTTATCTTGATAACTGTGGTGTCATTTGAATTTATTTTTTGAAGATATGTAGCTACTAAAAATTAGATGAGAGATTTTGGGGTTTTAATTAAGGGTAAAGAGACTAAAGAATGGAAAGGCTTTTTATATTAGGAAGGCAATATAAAAATGAATTGGCTATGAGAATGGAGGAGCAGAGGAGAAAGAATGGGTGATGAATGGCTTTTGATATCTCAGTGCCAACAACTGACAATGGCCTCAGCAAAGGGAGATAACAAGGATTAGAGAATATACAGTAGCTTCTCTCATCTTCATCCTAACATGACTATCTGTTAGGATGAGGAATATAGTTAACTGCAAGTATCACAGTAGGACCATGAGTCTTCTGAAGTCTTTGATACCCCTGGATATTGATGAAAATTCTTTGGTCAGATGAACCTCAAGGAAAAACATAGAAAAAGCATTTTGAATTATGAAAATTGATCATGCATTGAACCCTATTCAATTACAATAGAAAAGTTTCTAAATTTTTGAGAGAATTACTATGAAGCATTCATGTGGCAACAAATTTAATTTATCAGAGGGGTAGCCGTGTTATTCTGAATCTGCAAAAGCGGCGAGGAGTCCTGTGCATGCATCTGACGAAGTGGGTCTTTGCCCACAAAAGCTCATGCTCCAACACTTCAGTTAGTCTATAAGGTGCCACAGGACTCCTCGCCGCTTTTAATTTAACTTAAGCATTTAAAATTTTACAGATGTCAGGAAAACTGAATGGTTAGAAAGGCGTGTATGTGTGTGGTGATTTTTTTTTTTATGAGAATCAAAAAGGACAAAATTCCGTATGAGTAGGAAAATATATGGATTCCCCTTCCCAATTCTATTACATACGACAGTCAGTTAAGCAATTCACAATAGGTACACAGCTTTGCTGTTTGATTTATTGTCCATTTAATTTAATTCACTAAAGGTGACCCTTTTATATTGTACTACAGAGACAATGGGTAAATCTTGGCTGACTCTAATTATCCATGGCTATCTTGAACTTTTTAGTTCACAAATGTTATTTTTATAAAATCATACGTTATATTTTTATATGACCATACATGAGAATGCTGAGCATAGGTGATGTTAGTGAAATTTCCCAACCATAAACACACACTGTCAGATAGTGACCATAGTTGACCATGTTTTATGGCCATAATCTGGTTCAGGTACTGTTGGAGAGACAGCTTTGTCTAATGTGTTAGAACAGAGACTCAGGGCACTAGCCATAGTTCTGAGTAACAGATGGTGCAAAGCCACTGGTCCCCAACCTTTTAGTGCTGCTGGTGGTGGGGCCACTCACGCGCCGTGTGCCCGGGGGTGGAGCCACGCATGCGCCACGCGCCTGGGGCCAGCACCAGCATGTGCCGCGCGCCTGGGGCAGAGGCCGCCCATGCGCCTTGCTCCCGGGGCCAGCACCAGCCCAGATTGTTTGGTGGTCACACACAAGTGCCATGGCACCCGCGTGCACCACGTTGGGGACCACTGTGCAAAGCCATATTGTCCTAGGTATAACATATAAAGGGACAGTGGCTTAAGAGATGGTTTATCCCTCAGCTCTCTGTGCAGGGGAGCTTGCAGATGTGCAATCTTTCAGGTTAGTTTCAAGAGAGCTTTGGTTAGCTCTGCAGGCTAGAGTAGAGGATGGTGGGGCCACAGCCTTGTGATCTTGGGAGTCCTGGATGGAGCTTCCTCTGCTTCCCCAAGCAATGGGAGTTTGACTGTCCCTTTCCTTTTCATATGGTGCAATGAAGGCATCGGGGAAGACTCTGTGTCCCATCCCCATCTCTTGTGCTTCAAGGCATAGGCTAGTCTCTAAAGAGCAGAGTTGAGGAAACTTTCTCTCGATGCAGGTCATCCCATTTCTGTCTTTTTGAAGGTCTTCTTGTATCTTCCATCTGATATGAGCAACTGTGAGAGACAGGTTATTGGAATTGATGTTGCACAGAATTGGGATGTCAAATCCTGTATAAGATACAAATGTTTATTAGAGGTCAGTTTCCCCAGAAGACCACCCTCTTCAAATCATAAATCTAGGAAGTGTAATCACAAAATGCTGATTACACCCTCTTTCCAAATGGCATGGGCTTAGTGCAGTAATTTTGGCTTGTGTCCAGATCTAATTTAGGATTAGTGCTGAGTCTAATTAGAATTACTTGAATTTTCTAGTAGAAGTTTGACTCTGGTTGCAGGATACATGCAGGTCAAATCTTGTGTCTTTGCGTATTAATGCCAATCCTGTAAAGGTGTCTGATTTTCTCAGCAATAAATGTTAATGACTTCTGTTTGTATAACATTAGCAAACATCTGGTGTTATCAAAATTCGTAGACAAAGTCAGTTTGCTGGGGAGAAGTCTGTCTGTTTCTACTTAAAATGACCTCAAATAAACATTCTGATGTTTACAACCCTCTTATGTCCCAATACAGTTTTATAGGTGGGCGTGACCTCAGTGCCTTTCCATTGTTAAATTGTGATGTTTTAGAAAATAAATCTGTAAGGTATACATTAGCTGTTCAGATAATTGAAATATTTAGCTTGTACTAATAGACGTATTTGTTAGTAGTAGTATAAAAGCTGTTATATTTTTCTAATTTGTGAAGTACCTGCTGTGTTTCTATATTCTGCATTAGAATATGGCTTGCTAGAGAAACCCAAGAATGTATTTATCCATGCTTAGTACAGATTATATAATGTAGAGTTCTCTTTCATCTATTTATGTAATCTGTGTAGTAAACGACATCAAGGCCTGAAAGCAAACCAGAAGAAAAATCTAGTAAATACAGGAGGCCCCCGACATGCGACCGCCCGAGTTCCGACCCTCTGCACTTACAAACATTTTTGTAAGTGCGGAATGGGCCGGAAACCCCTGACTCATGTACTTAGCCCGCATTTACGACAGATGCACGGCACCTATTGTAAATGAGGGCTTGAGTTACTACGCCCCTGGCTTGCAACGTTTTCCCAGGAACAGATCGCGTCGCAAGTCGGAGGCCTCCTGTATACAGACAAGAGAGTACACTATATTGTCCCTCTATAGCATAAACAGCACCTGGTTATTCTTGGAGGGTAGAATTTAAATCTTGTTCTTCTTTAAGTGCTGTCCCTCTGTGTGCTCGACTCCATATCATGGTGCATCTCAGTGTCGCTGTTCAGAGATCTTTGGTAGCAGTGGCTGGTTGGGCTGCATGGGCACAGCTGCTGTCATATGGCGTCATTGGAGTCTGTTTAGTGCGTGCATAGCCCAACCCCCTTTGTTCCTTCTCAGCCGTTCTCGGCTGAAGACAGAGCTTGGAACAGTGTTGTAACTTCTCCTCGTGATAGAAATATTAGATACAGGTAGCCCAGTTTTACCCTTCCCCTCAGATAGGTTATTTTGTAGTTTGAAAAAAGAATTCCCTGTTCATTCAAGTTCTCTGCTCTCTGCAACAAAAAAATCCTGTTACATCCTTTTGGTTCACTGTGACCTGTTTATTTAATTAAACAAGCCAGGCTCTCCTGGCTTCAAAGGATGCAGCTCCTGAAAAGAGGCCATGCCAGACGCTAGCAGACATTCCCTCTGTGTGAGGTGCCTCAGAGAGATGCACATTTCAGCAAGGTGTGACCGTTGAAACAACATAAACGTGAGAGCATGACAAAGTTAAGACCTGTGCCTGAAAATGATCCACATGGGGAAATCTTTCCAACCTGGATTGGAAAAGTATAACTAAACTTAATCCCAAATGCTCTCCATCCCAGTCAGAGCTGACCTTCAGGAGAAGAGGAAGTGAGCCTTGGCCTCTCTACAGAGGGAACTGTGTAGTAAAAAATGGTCTCCTCTGAGGTATTTACTAGCAGCTCTGACGGCCTGGAGTGTCAGTACCCTATGACTCTCCCAGCATCTCTGGCACGGGTGCTCTGACGAAGGTGAAATATAAGACATCTAAACCTCCAACGTCCAATATCAAGTCAGAGGTGCTCACGCACCACCGTTGCAACAATTCTTGACACACAAAGACATCTCAGTGGTGCCAGTACCAGAATCAACTTTCGTCTGCACCAAATAATCCAAGGGTATTGCTATATCCCAGCAACAACTTTCCAAGTGTACGTCAGATTGTGTCCAATCATGCTACCGAACCCAGAATATAGAACCCCCTGCTGGAGTCAGGTCTCATTCTGCTCAACATCCATGGCATTCCTGCACAACATACCCATTCCAGACATTTGTAAAGCTACCACATGGGTGTCAGACCATACTTTTGCTAAGCTCTATGCTAGGGGTGGCCAACCCATTTAACAAAGAGAGCCGAAACAGCGGCAGATAACATGCGAAGAGCTGCACCAGAATTGTTGAGAAAAAAAGAGGCTGCCCCTTTAAGAAACAAGTTTAGGCTTTTTGGCCATATCAGGCTCCCGTCGATGGCCGCCATATTGGCTGCCATTTTGAATTGCTGCCCCAGTGAGCACAGGGGAGCTGAGGGTCAGGGGGTGGCCGGGGGCGGGGAAGTCCATTTGGGGGAGGGGAGGGGAAGGGAGCGGCTTTGCGAGCCGCACTTTTGTGGGAGAAGAGCCGCACGCGGCTCGCAAGCTGCGGATTGGCCATACCTGCACTATGCCATCAGGCAGGATGCCAGGGTGGATGCCATAGTAGGCCTTACTGTTATGACCCCTGCCATGATGCACATAACTCCAAAGTCCCCCCAACCATAGTGGGTACTGCTCTAGATTCACCTGCCGTGGAGCAGCCACAGGAACAGCATGTGGAGAGGAAGAAGGGGTTACTCAGCCTGTGCAGTAACTGAAGTTCTTTGAGATGTGTCCCCCCATGGGTTCTCCACAATCTAATTTCCTCCCCTTTACTTTGGAATTATTTAAAAAAAACCTCTACGGTACAGAAGCAACTGAAGGGGTTGGGTTATGTTTGCATTGAACGGACTCCATCGATGCCATGAGACAGCAGCTCCACATGTGCAGCCTGACCAGGCACTGCTACCGATCAGCAGCTCCAGGATGCGCCATCACCTGGAGTGGGGCACCCAAAGGGGGACACATTTTGAAGAACCTCGGTTAGTGCACAAGGTGAATAACCTTCTCTTCATATTCAGGGCTTGGTTCTAAAAATAGTAATGCCAGAACTCCTTGGACCTGGCTCTCTGTTCCAAAGGGAGAGCTGGTGGCTCAGCAACCTATCCTGAGCCCAATGGAACCCTCAGCTCTCTTTTCTGGAATGAGAGATGTGAGCCAAGGTGACCGAGCTGTCATCTCTCCTTCTGGATCCGGCCTAGAAATTGAAGAAGTTGAGGTGGCAGCATGAGGAAATGGCATTCTTGCCTCCTCCACTATTGCTTCCAGGCCTGCTCTAGAACGAGAGAGGATGCTTCAGCAACCTTGCCTGGGATACTGAGATACCATCTCTCCTTCCAAAGCAAGAGGGCCAGGTCAGAAATACGTGTTTTGTCACAACTCGAGCTCTTCACATTCCTTGTTTTGCTGTAGACTTGTGAACATAGCTTTTAATATTCTGTGCTGTTTCCACATGGGTTCCATCACCGCTAATACTCTTTGTGTAAATCAGTTAAAAAGTTCTGAATATTTAACAGCAATTAAGATAGCAACAGATACACAAGTTGACGATCTGATTTACTGTTCCCTAGCAGGCCATTCACAAAATGTTCTAGGCCACATTGTACATTTGCTGGTGCTAACTGATTTTACAAGTATTTCCCCATAGGTATTTATAAGGGAAGAAGGATTATAGAGAAAAGTTCAAATGCAGGGTCTAACATTTCTGAAAAGGGTAGCGAGGTTGCAAATAGAGTATAATCCTCCATTCAACACCCATGATAAGATGGATGTAAGCTAAACTGGCAGTTGCAAAAGAAGAATGCAAAGTCTGGTGGTGTGATCCTAAATGAAAGCTACTCCACAGAGGAACTGCTGGTGGGGTAGTGGTTACAGCCATTTTCCATAGCAGCATCTCCATTGCAGTGCTATACAAATTCCCCAAGTAAGATGGCAACAGTACAGACTAAGTAATGTAGAGTTCTCTCTCCATTGAACAAGCCACCCTGAATACGAGTTAAGGACAGTGAGCAGATATTGGCAGTTTTACACTTTAAGAAACACAGTTTTGCTCGCACCTGCAGTCTCAGATCTGTCTCCTGCTGTCTTTTCCTTTCTTGGCAGTGAAAGCAGAAGGTGATGCAACTGTGGAGTTTTGGACTGGGAAAAGCAATTGCATTAATTGCCAGGCATCTGTTACTGGTTGGGAGTGTTAGGGATCTTGATAGTGAGGAATCCAACACAAGAGATTTTGTGGTATGGAAAAGAGATGGACATTTAAAGTACTGGGAGTGGCACTATATGTGAAAGAAAATGTAGAATCAAATTAAGTAAAAATCTTAAATGAACCAAAATGTCCCACAGAATATTCCATAGAATGTTCCATAGAATCTCTATGCATAGTAATTCCATGCCCTAATAATAAAAATATAACAGTAGGGATCTATTACCAACTACCTGACCAGGACCGTGATAGTGACTATGAGATTCTAAAGGAGATTAGAGAGGCTATCAAAGTAAAAAACTCAATAATAATTCAACTATCCCATATTGCCTGGGTACAAGTCACCTCAAAACGGGATGCAGAGATAAAATTTCTTAACTTAAATGACTGCTTCTTGGAACAACTGGTTCTGGAAAATAGCTAATATTTAGTAAAGAATAAAATTGTCAGATACATAGATAAACATAATTTGTTGGGGGAAAAGTCAACATGGTTTCTGTAAAGGGAAACCCTGCCTTACTAATCTACTAGAGTTCTTGGAGGGGGTCAATAAACATGTGGACAAAGGGGATCCAGTGGATATATAATACTTAGATTTCCAGAAAGCCTTTGACAAGGTCCCTCACCAAAGGCTCTTAAGTAAAGTTAGTTGTCATGGGATAAGAGGGAAGTCCTCTAATGGATTGATAACTGATTAAAAGACAGGAAACAAAGGGTGGGAATAAATGGTAAGTTTTCCGTGTGAAGAGAGGTACTAGTGGGGTCCCCCAAGAGTCTGTCTTGGAATCAATCCTATTCAACCTATTTATAAATTAACTGGAGAAAGGGGTAAACAATGAGGTGGCAAAATTTGCAGACGATACTAAAGTACTCAAGATAGTTAAGACCAAAGCAGACTGTGAAGAGCTTCAAAAAGATCTCTCCAAACTAAGTGACTGGGCAATAAAATGGCAAATGAAAGTTAATGTTGATAAACGTAAAGTAATTCACATTGGAAAAAGTGATCCCAACCATACATAACAATATGATGGGGACTAATTTAACTACAACTACTCAAGAGAGAGATTATGAATAGTTGTCTGAAAACATCTACTCAATGTGCAGCGGCAGCCAGAAAAGCAAATAGAATGTTAGGAATCATTTAAAAAGGGACAGAGAATAAGACAAAGAATGTCATATTGCCTCTGCATAAAACTATGGTACGCCCACATCTTAAATACTGCATACAGATGTGGTTGTTTCATCTCAAGAAAAATATATTGGCATTGGAAAAGGTTCAGAAAACCAGCAATAAAAATTATTTGGAGTGTGGAACAGGTGCCATATGAAGAGATTAAAAAGACTTGAACTTTTCAGTTTAGAAAGGAGGAGACTACGGGGGTGGGATATGATAGAGGTCTATAAACTCATGATTAATGTGGAAAAAGTAATAAGAAACAATTATCTTATTCCCATAATAAGAACTAGGGGCCGCCAAATGAAATTAATAGTTAGCAGGTTTAAACCAAACAAAAGGAAGTTTTTCTTCACTTGGCACTATCAACCTGTGAAACTCTTTGCCACAGGACGTTGTGAAGATCAGGACTTTAATAGGGTTCAAAAAAGAACAAGATAAATTCATGGAGGTTAGGTCCATCAATAGCTATTAGCCAGGATGGGTAGGAATGGTGTCCCTAGCCTCTGTTTGTCAGAGGCTGGAAATGGATGACAGGAGAGGGATCACGTGATGGTTACCTATTCTGTTCACTGCCTTTGGGGCATCTGGCACTGGCCACTGTTGGCAGACAGGACACTGGGCTAGATGGATCTTTGTTCTGACCCAGTATGGCTGTTCTTATGTTCTTATTTATTTATTTTGTGGTTTATGAGGTTTTCGCCCCAGATGCCATTTTACGTTGTGCCATATTCCTGACGTAAGAAGGTAACAATCAAGTAGATAGTGGGTCAGAAATTTTCAAAGGAAGGTTTTTGTGTTTTGGATATTTTTTAAACATCATATTGAAAATGTTCCTGTATTCTTTATGAAAGAATAAGTTATATTTACTCAGATTTTGTGACTAACCTAACCCAAGGTGCTATACAAAAGCTTTAATGTACTACCTCAACAATTATACTTGATCATAATCACTGAAGTGTGCTACCTTTTACATTCAGTAATGTGATCAGTTAAAGCATTTAATAGGTTCTTTTCTGTAGACAGCGATACATACGTCCTGAGTGGTTAGTTCTAATAAATCAATATAATTTGCCTGGCTTTTCAAATATCTAACAAGAAATAGCACCAACCTTGAGTATTGTAACTCAGGAAATAAATTAAGTTTTCAGAGTTTCCACTGAGGCAGCTGCTGTACCATACCATCAGAGTTCCATAGCATTCCATAGCCACAGCTGTCTAACTGGAAGGAGAGTTTCATATTTTGCACCTTGACTGGGGAAATAACAAGAGAAGTGCTGTTAAGCTTTTGTTGCTATCAAATAATACTTTTGAAAATGACAGCATACAGTATGGTTAACTTATGGAGGAAATCAACTATGCATTTGCAATGTTTAATAATCAGTTCCAGAATAGAAAGTGATTTTGTGTCGATGTCGAGTCACTACAAGGAAACTTTGTCAATGGATATTTTGTGCCTTCTAAAATTTTGTTCTAAGTTCTTGTATCATGTCCATCAGAGTGATATTTAAGCATCTTTGAAAGCATAAAAATAGACATTTTTTATAAATGACTGGGTAACCAAGCTAGCTGCCTCTAGTGAACTTCCTCATGATGTATGTCAATGCTTCAGTCAACATGCCTCAGTTACTACTCTTGGGTGGTTAAAATTAAACTTCAGGCTATTACTTGAACCTACTTGGGGACTGGGTTCATTAATGTAAAATAAGCTGTCAATAAAACTCAGCCCCTCCCAACAAAATCTATTAATAAATCCACATAACCTAAGATTCTTCTTCAAGTGGTGAAACAACATATAAATCTATTAAATTTCTTCAATTTTTCCTCAGTTCCAAGTTTTTGGGTTCTATCTTTCCTGTTCATTAATAAACAACAACAATCCCCCCTTTTCCTCAAAAAAAGCAAGCCAAACCCAGTTCTTCATCATTCTTGTTCAATATGCCTGGTTCCTCAGGCTTTAAATGTTGTGCCTCCTGCCGGGAGGAATGTTGTTCCTAACTGTCAGGGTGGTCAAACACTGGAATAAATTGCCCAGGGAGGTTGTGGACTCTCCATCTCTGGAGATATTTACCCTCATGTATAACGCAATCGTACGCAGCGAAAAGCTTACCCCTTCCATCCCAACCACGCGCCCACTCCACTAAAGCCATGGCCACATCTACAGCGTTTCATAGAGGGGTATCTCTGAAGGACATCTGCAGGACGGCAACCTGGCCTCACATGAGACCTTCGCTAAACACTATTCTATTTCTCTAGGCAGTCGTTCAGATGGGGCAGTGGCGACTGGCGTGCTCTCCGCAGTGGATAAATAGGGACTCCTTGCCCTCCTTCCGTTCTGGCGACTACTGCTACACAAGCGGCAAGGAGTCCTGTGGCACCTTATAGACTAACTGCAGTGTAGGAGCATAAGCTTTCGTAGGCAAAGACCCACTTCGTCAGATGCATGTAGGTCTTTGCCCACGAAAGCTTATGCTCCTACACTTTAGTTAGTCTATAAGGTGCCACAGAACTCCTTGCCGCTTTTGCAGATTCAGACTAACACGGCTACCCCTCTGATACTGCTACAGAGTCACCTATAGTGGAGCACCCGCGGGAACATCCCTGAAGAAGAAAGCAAAGTTACTCACCTTTGGTGCAGTAACTGTCATTCTTTGAGGTGGTGTCCCCGCGGGTGCTCCACTACCCGCCCTCCTCCCCAGTTTGGAGTCCTCTCTCTCTCTCTCTCTCTGCTCTTGTCTCTTACAGACTCCGAGGCGGTCTCAAGGAACTGGCGGGGGGCCGGACTGCGCGAGACAGAAAATAGCACGAGAGCAGCGAGCCCTTGGCACATTCGTGGTCCGGCCAAACACTGCTCATCACAATCTTCCGTCTGCGGCGCTGGTGCAAGCCCAGCACCCATAGTGGAGCACCCGTGGGGACACCACGTCGAAGAACAACACTTACTGCACCGAAGGTGAGTAACTTCACTTTTCCATGTCAAAATAATTGACTTTGGCTTTTAAAAATTGTTTTTATAATATGAAATAAATTCAAAATGACTATCCATTTCAAAACAAAAAATTAAAACATTTGAACCTGGAACCAGAATGTTTCGTCCTTACCAAAGTGTGTTTTTCAGGTTGTTTTCTGGTACTGAATTTTGTCTAAATGAGTTTCTTCCCCCAGAATGTTTTGATTTTCACAAAACAGTGTTTTCTGATGGAAAACAGATGGAAAAATGTTGAGCACTTTAACTCAAGGATCGGCAATCTTTTCAAACAAAAGAGCCAAACTACATCAAAATTCAGAACAAATGGCCAACAAAGAGCCAGTATAAGAATGCCCATTTGCACGACTGAAATACAGATTAATATTACTAATAACTGATATGAGGATTAATACTAGCATAAATGAAACATTGCCCTCAAGGAGTTTGTTTAATGGAACTTCTGCTGCTGTATCTTTTCACACATTTCTTTGAATTTTACATCATAACTGGTCAAATTCATCTTCATGCATGCATTAAGCTGTCAGTCTTGAGCACACATTACCTTTGGTGTGATTCAACTAAGAGAAAGCCTGCTCACACATATAGGCGGAGCCAAACATTGCAAGTAAGACCAAGGAGACATTCTGCATGGTGGTGTATATGACAGGAAGGTCTTTCCAAGTTTGCAGATTTGTTACTCACACGCATTTTTCTATCCCTCCCACACTTTAGGGACACACATCTTTACCCAGTTCCTAGGGCTCAGGGCGTAACTTCTGCAGGTTTGCAGGGCCTTTTGCCACTGAAAGAGCCTTACACAGTAATATTCTTATTCTTTATTTATTGACAATTCCCAAGCAGGCAGAATACCCATGCTAAGCACACAGTGTCATGCTCACCAAGCCTGATAAAGGCAGGCAAACTTCCCCTGTTGGCTAGGCAAGGTCAGTCTCTCTGGATCTTAACTGTTGCATGTCACGGTCATGCAGAGGAGTCCTGGCAGCTGTGGTCTTAGGCTGTGTCTTGGAGGCGAGTTCTTCCAGGTTTTCCTTCCGTTTTCTTGGTGTTCCTTTCCACTTCCCTTTTCTTCTTTTCCCTTTTCCCCCTTCTTGCTGGTCTGCTTCTTGTACCCCAGTTTATATAGTGAAACTTGAGTCCTGCTTAGCTATATTTTAACCAGTTAATTTAGTATAATTTTACTAACCAATCATAACACATTGTAACAGAATTACGTAACCAATCATACCCTACCATCTTAATTAATTTACACCTAGCAAAATTAATTATACAGCACACAGAAACAGTTACAAAGCAGACATAGATCACACAGAGAAACAATAGGAAAGTGAGGACAATAATCATAAAATGAGAATTCCACAACCTCAGCTATTGATAAGCAGTTTCTTGCCAGACTAAATGCTGTTAACTAAGGTTTCTTTACCCATCTGGATATCTGTTTCTTTGTATCTTTATCTGGTAACAGTGAGTGTCATTAGGACAGGTTCTCTTTCTCACAGCCTAGTGTGACACTCTTGTAATGCAATTTAGATGGAATGTGAGTATGTGATTCCAAGTTTTACACCTAATGGCTGCTGCTCTTCAATCTGGCAGCAGAGGAAGGCTTCAGTTTAGGTCTACCAAAAGGGTAGAGAAAAACCATATTGTTACATAGTGATAGAAATGTAGCCGTGTTAGTCTGGTGTAGCTGAAGCAAAATACAGGACTATGCAATCTAGTTATTTTACCCATTACCAAGATAGCTTCCCCAATTATCACCTCTAATACCATTAACTCACAAACATCCCACTCTCCCCACCTCTAATATCATCAACTCACAGACACTTACCTTCCTTCCTTCCCCCACCCCCCCGCATCCCCCTCCTGTTCTGAAATGTGATTTGTCCTTTTCATATGTGTTCATTTTTTTAATTGTATCCTTTGGTATATATGGTTGTGACTATTTTCTTCCACTATTTGATCTGAGGAAGTGGGTCTGGCCCACGAAAGCTCATCATCTAATAAACCATCTTGTTAGTCTTTAAAGTGCTACATAGTCCTGTATTTTGCATATTGTTACAGATTCAGATTATCATCATGCTCCAATTTCTTCATGTCATCCCATTTGTGCAGTTTTGCCAATCTTGCACGTTGTCGAGCAAGGTATTCTAAATCAGAATTTTTCCACACAGATATTGGACTCCTTGAAATCTGTTATTTCCATTTCCAAATTGCTGACTGAGATGCCAGGAATGACTGTCAGATCCAGTCCTTCAATGGATACTTTATATGGACGAATCATAAACTTAAACAGAGCACTATGTTTGCAAAAGTCAACAAAATGAGACGTGAATGCCACCAGGCGCTCAGAAACAAACCCGGCAAACTGCTGCAAATCAAGGCTGTTATTTGGATTGTCTCTCTGATACGAATCACAAAACATTTGTAATCTTTCAAAATGTGCCAGTCTGCCCATCTCCATATTTTTTATAAACACAGTCAATTTTGACTGGAATCTAAACACTGCCTGCTGCATAGTCAGGACTGTATTATTTTTGCCCTTGTAGCTTAAGGTTCAGTTTATTCAAATGCCTGGTAATGATGATAGTAAAATCTGAGCAACCAGTCACAGTCTGAAACCGTGGTGTGTGTGATACCCTCCATATGCAAAAATGACTTAATCTTATTAATGCAGGTGGTAAAATGAGACAAAACTTTGCCACAACATAACCAGTGAACATTGTGCAATTAGTAAATCGGGATATCTGCTTCCTCGAGCAGTGACTGAAATTGATGGTAATTACGGCTCATGCAAGAATCCAATTGACAATGCAAATCACCAGTCCCATTACATTTCCGAGGTCGGTTCCACAGGATTGCACACAAAGTGCCTCCTGATGCACAATGCAATGAAAGTTCAAAAGTGTACGCTTGAGCTTTTCTGACAAGAGTAAGGAATCCCCTGTATTTGCCGATCATGCTAGGTGCCCCATCTGTACACAGAGACACAAGATTATCCAAGTGTATGTCTTTCTCGTTTACAAAGTTTATCACAGTTGTAAGGATGCCTTCATTCCTTCTTTGATTTTTCACTGGTAATAACTCATTCATTTCTTCGTGCACAGCATTTCCACATATATATCATCCCAGAATACACAACTGATTAATGTCATGTGTGTTGGTTGTCTTGTCCAAAGCCAAGGAAAAATAAATATCTGTACTCAAATTTGCAATTATTCCTTGTTGATTTGATGGGCCATTTTCACGGCTCTGTTATTATTAGTTTTTGCTGATAATGGCATGTCTTGACTTTTCTGAAAGATTTTGTCCTTGTTGTGAAATTCATCAAATAATTCATGACCAAGTTTTAGAATGCATCTCTTCATGTAATCCCTGTCAGTGAAAGGCTTCCCCTCTCAAATGGTGCTGTGTGAGCTCTCAAAACATGCAGGGTTTAAGCTCCCATCTTTTCTGACCATGCCAGCAGGCTATTTTGTCCCATGTTCTTTTTTCGCTGCAGCTCCTTGCAGGCTATGGTTCATGTGTCACCCTTGGGGTATTTTGTAGCAAATGCTGCATGTTTTGTTTGTTACTTTGAGAATAGTCTCTCACTACAAATGAGACAGGGTGGAGATCCAGACCTATCCACAAATGCAAAGAAGTCTGTCCTCTCCTTTTTGAAAATTTTGGTACCCATCATCTCTCTTTCTCTTTGCCATTTTTACTGTTAGGGGGTCACAAAGTTCACATGAAGATAGAAAGATTATTTGAAGGCTATAAATGTGTGGAGTCCTGGGGTGTCCAAGAAATTAAAAAGAGAATATGCACAACTACCAGTGAGTGAAGAGGATGGATGGTAGTTAAAATGAACAGTTACAGGTGAAACAGACCCCCCAAAAAAACCCACAAACCACCACGGACTTGACATGGGTAATTATTTATTTTTAAAATTTTGAATTAAATTTTCATTTTGATTTAAAAAGTTGTGTGTATTTTGGGAATGACAAAAGAGCCGTATGTGGTTCTGTACTGAACCATAGGTTGCAGATGCCTGCTCTAACTGCTTGTGCAGCAGTTCTTAATCAAGTGCTTAACTGTAACTTGCACACCTTCTGGGTGTGATATATGGTCTTATCTAGGGGCACAGAGATTACGTGCACAGAGTAATGAGTCTGCTATATAGCATTAGCTACTAGCCATCTTGCTTTTAGCTCAAGTGGTAGAGGCTCATGCACTAAGCTCCCGAGTTTCCAGGTTGGATTCCGCCTGTCGACATTAGATAACTTCAAGCACATCAATTGTTCCATTGCTTTGCTGGATTGGGGACTGAATGCTCAGCGTCTTGCAAGATTGAACTCTGGGATGCCACACATTTACAACCTTAAAATAATAAGACAAAAAGGCTGCACTGGAACCTCCCTGTATGTGTCTTCGTTCATAGTACTGTGTGGCTGTGGGATGATGCCGAGTTTACTATCCATGCCTTATGCTTCTTTGGAAAGCTGTTGGCTAGCTAGTCATTTTCCATTCATGTTCAGTTTTTTAAAGTTGCTTTATCCTTTCTTTAAATGGACACACTCTTCAAAAAGCACTTTTAAGTTAAGACTGGAATGTATCATTTATTTCTCTACCATTTAGGGAATGTGCTTATAGGAGATGCTGGATTGAATGCCCTGGAGAAGAAAGTCCTTTATCAATTTGCATTTTTTTGTACTGAAAATGCCTTTGCTCTTCATAATTGTCATGTCATTCTTTTCTTCCCCTTACATACACTGAACCTCATTCCTTTCCCTTCCACAAACAATAATACAACATATAAAAGCTGATGCTTGCCTTAAAAATATTTACAAATCTGATGCAAGTTTCAAGTGTGTATAGCCATTACCCATAATGTTTTTAAGTTTATTGTTCCCAGAAATATGTATTTCCTAAATGTCTATAAGTTATTCAGTTGCTTTCATAGCTATTAATGGAGAGGTTCTTTCAGTGTTACATTTATCATTTTTGCTCTCCATCATGGAAATTATGTGGCTATATGAATGCTCTTTTACCACAGACAATTCCATATCCACTAGGGACTATCAGATAGACACACTGACTTAAAAGGAACATGAAATTACAGTTTTGCTTGACTACTTAGAAGTAGGAATAAAATAGGTTCATAGGAACTAGCTGGAGAATATTACTTGACATGGTTTTTTGCATTAAATTAGCACATTACGCTGGAACCACATGTGTTATTCATAGATTCCAGGGCCAGGAGGGATAATTGTGATCATCTAGTTTGACCTCCTGAATAACACAAGCCATAAAATTTCCCCAAATAATTCCTAGAGCATATCTGTTGGGGAAAAAAAGATCCAATCTTTATTTAAAAATTGTCAGTGAAGGAGAATCTACCGCGACCCTTGGTAAATTATTCCAATGGCTAATTGTCCTCATTGTTAAAAATTTACATTTTATTTCCAATCTGAGTTTGTCTAGCTTCAACTTCCATCCCTTTGGATCACATTACACCTTATCCTGCTAGATTGAAAAACCCATTATTATATGCTTGTTTCCCACATAGATACTCATAAACTGTATTCAAGTAACCCCTTAACCTTCACTTCTTAAGCTAAATAGATGGAGTTCTTTGCTTGCTGTAAGCCAGGGGTTGGCAACCTTTTCAAACCAAAGAGCCAAACTACAAGAATGTCCATTTGCATGACTGAAAATTTACAACTTAATATTACTAATACAGGCAGTCCCCGGGTTACGTACAAGATAGGGACTGTAGGTTTGTTCTTAAGTTGAATCTGTATGTAAGTCGGAACTGGCGTCCAGATTCAGCCGCTGCTGAAACTGATCAGTTTCAACAGCGGCTGAATCTGGATGCCAGTTCTGACTTACACACAGATTCAACTTAAGAACCCCAGGCATCCCCAAGTCAGCTGCTACTGAAACTGATCATCGGCTGATTCCAGGAAGCCCGGGGCAGGGGCTTCCTGTAGTCAGCCACTGGTCAGTTTCAGCAGCGGCTGACTTGGGGATGCCTGGGGCAGAGCAGCTGGGGTGCTGCCGGGTTGGTCCAGTAGCGCCCAGAGCGGCGCTACGGGACCAACCGGCAGCGCCCCAGCTGCTGTACCACAGGCGTCCAGAGCAAAGCCGCGGAGCACGGGGGCAGCGGGACAGCCCATACGCGTCTGGGCTGTCTGCTGCCCGCGTGCTCCGCGGCTTTGCTCTGCTTTGCTCCCCGTCTCCCTGGTCTTCAGACCAGGGAGACGGGGAGCAAAGCGGCGGAACACGCGGGCAGCGGACAGCCTAGACGCGTCTGGGCTGTCGGCTGCCCGCGTGCTCCGCCGCTTTGCTTCCTCTCCCTGGTCTGCTGGAGACCAGGGAGACGGCCCCGTTCGTAACTGCGGATCCGACTTATGTAACTTGGGGACTGCCTGTAATTGACATGATTAGTACTAGCATAAATGAAACATTGTACTCAAGGACTTTGTTTAATGGGACTTCTGCTGCTGCATCTTTTCACACATTTCTTTGAATTTTATATCACAGCTGGTCAAATTCAGCTTCTTGCATGCATTAAGGCTGTCTTCTGTCAGTCTTGAGCACAAATTACCTTTGGTGTGATTCAAATAAGAGAAATCCTGCTCGCTCATATAGGTGGAGCCAAACATTGCAAATAAGGCCAAGTTGACATTCTGCATGGTGTTGTATGCAACAGGACGTTTTTTCCAAGTTTTCAGATTATCATCATGCTCCAATTTCTTCATGTCAGCCCATTTGTGTAGTTTCGCCAGTTCTGCACGTTGTCGAGCAAGGCATTCTAATCAGAATTCAGCTTGGCAAATTTTTCCACACAGCTATCTGACTCCTTGTATGACTGTCAAATCCAGTTGTTCAAAAGCTGCTTTATGTGGACGAATCATGAACTTAAACAGAGCACTCCTTTTACAAAAGTCAGCAAAACGAGACCTGAATACTATCAGGAGCTCAGAAACAAACCCAGCAAGGTGCTGCGAATCAAGGCTGTTACTTGGATTCTCTCTCTGATACGAATCAGGAAACATTCATTTTGGGAATGACAAGAGATATTTGGTTCCGTACTGAGCCATATTTGGCTCTAGTGCCATAGGTTGCAGACCGGTGTTGTAAGCCATATTTTCTAGTCTTTTAATAGTTTTTGTGGCTATTGTCTGAACCCTTTGAAATTTATCAACATCCTCCTTGAAGAATAGGTACCGGAACTGGACAAGGTATTCCAGCAGTGGTTGCAACACTGACAAATACAGAGGTAAAATAACCTTGAGATTCCTCTGTGCATCCCAGGATTGAATGATTCCGTTTGGTCACAGCTTGATATGGGAGTTCATGTTCATGCCACTATTTCTGAGTTCTGCATATGACCTTATATATTCTCTCTCTCTCGCCATATTAGAATGTATATTGTTTACTTGTTCCCTGCTTACCAAATGATGCAAATTGCTCTGCAATGAAGACCTATTCTTCATTATTTTTCACTGTTTACCATTATTTATCAATTGATAGAAATGTTGAATAATCTAAGGAAAAGAATTTATAGTGTGCTATATTAATTTTATGTTGTTCAAGTTTTTTTAATCAAAATGTTGTGCAGTACCTTCATAGCTTCTGTTTAACATCCTAAAGAGATATAAGTGGAATGAAAAGAGTGCTTTATCACCATATGATGAAACTATATCATCTGTTTTCTCCCAATATAGAAACGTAATAGTTATTGAACACATTTATTTTTCTCCATTATTTTGATAATTCTACCATTTCCATCTACTAATGGATGAGTATAATTATCAAGATTATTTTGTTTCCTAATATTTTTAAAAAACTTTTTCAGATTGTTCATAATTCTGCAGGTTAATGATGTCTCCTTGTGTCCTTTTGCCTTTCTTGTCAATTTTCTATAATTTTTATTTTCTCATTTATATTCATTACTACAAACTTCCCTTTTTTGCCATTTGTATGTAATATAAACTTTTTTAGAGTTGCCTCTGCTTCCCCTTTAAACCAAGGTAGGTTTTATTTCAACCAACACAGCCTTCTTTTGGCATTGTGGCTTTTTTGGGGGGTCTCATAAGGTATTCTTAAATGATTCCCAATTATCATTCACCTTTTTCTAATTAAGTTCTTCCTCTCAATTCACTTGGCTCATAATTATTTTCGCATTTGTGAAGTTGGCTGTATTAATGCACAAGTGTGTGTGTGTGTATTTATTTATGTCCAGATAATATTTTGCTTGCACATTATACATGTGATCAAGTCTTGATTACGTTAAGATTGCCATTAATTTTATATTCTATGATTGTTTCCTGTTTATCTGCTATGACAGGCTCTAATAAAGATCTATGTTGGCTGAAACATTTCTTAAATTATAAAGTTGTTATCTATAATGTTTAGAAAATTCCACTCATATTGCTGGCAGCATGAAACATCTATTCCTGGGGGAATTCCATGCCACTCTACAAGAGCAGAATTGATATCCTCCACAGATTTTTCTCCCTGTAGAACAATTGCTTCTGACTGCGAGGTGAGGGGAAGCTGCAGTTACATCTTTCACCATCCAGGAGGCTGATATGATGCCAGAAGAAAAAGAACATGAGGACAAGTGCAGCTGTATGTAACTGAATAGGGAGGGACACATGGAGAGGGGGTAGCTATGCTTGGCTGAGAGAGGTGAGGTGCAAGGACACATGGGTACAGGGGAAGTGGACATGCAGGGTGTAACGAGGACATGTGCAGATATGCCAGACTGAAAGGGGACTGGGTGTGCATGAACACACAGAGATGGGGCAGATGTGCCTGACAGAGAGACATTAGGGGTCAGCCAGGATCCGCATTGGGGAGGTTCCCCAACAATCCTCCCCACTACATCTGATCCAGACTTTTCCCACCCACACCCAACAACCCTCCATGTTTATGCCCCGACTTCTTCCCATCAATTACTTCCCTCTCCCTCAGTTCCTCCATCATCCCTGACTCTCAGAAATAGTCTCTGTACTATAGATTAAATGAATTAATATGCCTAGTAAGGAATCTGTCAAAAACATTTCCTGAATCTATTTTGTTGTCTGTATTATTACACCCATACTGGTTGGCAGGTATTTTAAAATAAATTACCAAAATAATTGAAACTGGCATGATTATATTGTGTTTTTGACTACTAATATATGAAGACTTTAAAAATGCTGTGCAGAGAGTAGATGTCCAGCATATGTAACTAAAATTGAAGTCCTTCACAATCATGTATTGTTTTCCCCTCTGCCTTATAGATAGGTTTGTAAGAAGGTGTTCTTCCTATTCGCTAGTGTGACTTTTGCAGACAGCAGCTAGTATCCAATCTTGTGCTTTATCCATTAGGACATTGGTCTATAAACATCCATGATAATTTTGTTCCAAATTATCAGTGGCATGCAAGCAAATAATGTCATTTTGATATAGAGTGCCACACCCTCCTTTGCTTACTTCATTGTTCCTAAATAGGTTATCACCATTGATTTTTACATTCCAGTCATGCAAATCATTCTATAAGGTTTGCCAGTTAGATCGAACTTATGCTCTTAAATAAGCAATTGCAATTCCCCTCCTTCTGCAGACTCCTGATATGGTGCATAGATCATTTAAAAATTTCTTCTCTGCATGTTCTTTGATTCCTTGATTAATTTGTTCTCAACATATGGATTTTGTGCTAAATGAATGCTCCCGTACTCCCTCTTTTTACTTAACCCTTTTTTTTATTAGTTTAACCCTTTCCTAACTACTCTTACCAGCCTATTCTTGAGTGGTTGGTCCCCTTTCTACTGAGGTGAAGGCCCCATCTAAATTATACAGCCCCACTCCTCAGAGAAGGTGGACCAATGTTCCATAAAACCCTTTCTTCACTTGTGGGAGAAGAAGAATCTCAGAAAAGTTTGCATGGTCAGCTTCTTTAGCATACTTCTGAGTTCTTTGAAGTCATTTCCCTTCTGTGAGATATATCATGACACAGTGTCGTTAGTGCTGATATGAACCATCACCAGAGGTTCCTTGCCTGTCAACTTCAGAATTTTAGCCAATCTTAGAATGACATCTTGTGTTTTGGCTCTGTGAAGGCAGTACACTCTCTTGTTGTCTCCAAAGTTTCCATATTGAGGATTTGTTATTGAATTGAAAATTCTAGCTGTGTGGAATTTTTCTTGGCCCTCTTCTCTTTGGTGTAGAGTATGCTCAACTTCATCTATCTACAGTTACATAAAATGCTGCTGCGACTCCTTTGCCTTTGTTGGTTATGAACTTCTAGGCCTCTTCTCTGACTTCCTGTTGCTTTAATTTCTTGGTGGTGTGTTCCATTCTTCCTTTAACGTGAGGTACTGATGTTTCTAAGCCAGGCTGCCTAGGAACTCTGCAGCTTCTCTGATGCTGAGTAGCACTGTACTTTGCCTCTATAATTCAGGAATTTTTTCCTCCAGCACAGCCACCAACTTTCACTTCATACACAGGAAGAAAGAATATGACACACAGGCTGTAGGTCATCAGCCCTGTTCTGTTGCTAGGCATCTTGATATCACACATACATACTCCTTCCAAAACTCACCTGTTCACTACTTCTATTTATGGCTCTCAGGTTTGCCTAGCAAATTACTTTTTATACCAGCTCTTCCCTGCTTTGCTCAGCTCAGCTCCAGCTCTCAGCACCAGGGAGCAGTTAATCAGAGATTTCAGACAGCTGGATTGACCACAGCTACAAGGGTTAGAGCCATAGGTCTAGAATAAAGCATCTTGCTTACTCAGGGCTCACAGGTCAAGCTACACAACCCATAAACAGAGAACAAATGAAACCATCAACCAAACAACCTATGAATCGAGCAGATGCACCGCTCACCATGTCCCACTATTGCCAAGCAGAGTAGCAGCTTCTCTCTCCAAAATGCCTGTTCGCTGACTCTGTGGTATCCAGTATGTACCATTAATAAGAGGATGTTTAATAAATTCTCTATTTTAAACTGAACAAATTTGCTGTCGAATCAGCAGTGAAGAATAAACATGGAACCCTACAATATCATTTTGTACAGCTTTAGTAGGTTGTTGAATTAATTAAATGGAAGGAACTGCAGGATCTCAAGACTGTGGCTTCCAGGGACAAACTGGAGAAATGGTCTGAGGTAAATAGGATGAAGTTTAATAAGGACAAATGCAAAGTGCTCCACTTAGGAAGGAACAATCGGTTTGACACACATAGAAAAGGAAGTGACTGTCTTAGAAGGAGTATTGCAGAAAGGAATCTAGGGGTCATAGTGGACCACAAGCTAAATATGAGTCAACAGTATGACACTTGCAAAAAAAAGCAAGCATGATTTTGGGCTGCATTAACAGGAGTGTTGTGAGCAAGACATGAGAAGTCATTTTTCTGCTCTACTCTGGGCTGATTAAGCCTCAATTAGAGTATTGTGTCCAGTTCTGGGCTCCACATTTCAAGAAAGACGTGGAGAAATTGGAGAAAGTCCAGAGAAGACAGAGAAGAGCAAGAAAAATGATTAAAGGTCTAGAAAACATGAACTATGAGGGAAGACTGAAGGAACTGGGCTTGTTTAGTTTGGAAAAGAGAAGACTGAGGGGTATGGAAGAAAACAGGGGACATGATAGCAGTTTTCAGGTATCTAAAAGGGTTTCATAGGGAGGAAGAGGAATGAATTTTCCTATCTTGAGCTACGTTTACATTGTGGGTGCTATTTCAGGATCTCAAAATAATGGGTGTGCTACTCCAGGATCCTTGTAATCCTTGTTCCACATTTCAGAATAGGGTTTTATTTCAAAATTACCTCAAAAGAAGCTACGTAATTCGCGTAGCACAAATTGCATAGCTCATTTTGAGGTAAGAGTGCAGTGTAGATGCACCCTTGGAGTGTGAGGGACTCACCTTTCAAAAACAAGACTGTGCTTGGTCCTGCCATGAGGGCAGGGGACTGGACTTGATGACCTCTTGAGGTCCCTTCCAGTTCTAGTGTTCTATGATTTATGATCTCAAGACTGTGGCTTCTTCATACATTTCTGTTGGAATCTTCAGTGCTACTAAGGTGCTTGTGCACCGAAAGGGTTGGCGATGTTCGAAGGAGAGAGCCCCATGCCTTGCTCAGTTTAAAAAAATAAAAAGCAAAAAATTTGAAAACCTGACAACATAATTGTTCAATTTCTATTACTAATGCTCCTATGTGAAGATCAGGCTCCTTAATTCACAACTTCAAAACGTTTTTTTTTCTGGTTGATACTTTTAATGTTTGTGAACACTCCAACAGGGTTGGATTAGTTATATTTATCTGAAAATAGACTTGCTAAGAGAGGGTCAGTAGCAGAGATGAGAATGGAAATTGATTCAAAAGCTGTTTGAGTGTTATCTTTGGTTTAATTGAAAGAAGTGTGTTTGACAGGCTCAATTATCTCCCCTCCCTCCCCCCACACATCTCCATAGCCTCTTCAATCTTGTCTCATAATATTCATTGACTAGATTAACATCTACCAGTTGGGCAATTATCTGTAAAGTCCCCCTTTTAATGTCTGATTAGTCAAGAATCTGTTTTTCACCAATGTAAGATTGAAGCATTGTAAACCAATCTGTTCTTCTGCCACTCCCCCCCCCCCCCCCCCCCCCCCAGCAGCTTCAGAGAGAGCCACAATGGATTTTCCTAACTTGAGCTATGTCTACACTGTGGGCATTATTTCAGAATTTCGAAATAATGGATACACTATTCCAGCATCCTTGTGATCCTCGTTCCAGAAGGATTAAGGGACATTTCGGAATAGGGCTTTATTTCTAAATTACCTCGAAAAAAGTTATGCAATTCATTATCATTTTGAGGTAAGGGTGCTGTGTAGATGCACCCCTTTGAATGTGAGGGACTCGCCTTTCAAAAACATCCATCTGTTCTGTTAACCTGAGGCCAGTTCCACACTCCAAAGTTTTGCTGGCATGGTTGCTATTGTTGTACTAGCCAATTAGTCCGTCATAAGACGAGATTTTCAGGTCTCTCCTCCACGTCAGTCTTCTGTCCTGAGCCTCCGGTCTCTCACTCTGTCTCTCTCTCCTCCTCTTACTGTCTCCCCCCCCCCCCCCTTTCTCAGCTCTCCTTCCCCTCCTGCCTCTCTCTCTGTCTCTCTCTTTCTCTTCTCCTCCCCCTTCTGCCTCTTACTCGGGGGCCCGCGGAGCCCAAATGGCTGTTTGGGCGCCGCACTCCCCGTGCTGCATGGGGGGTGGGGAGCCCAAATGGTCACTTGCGCCACTTGCTCCCACGCGGCGGCCTGGCTGAGCGGCGCAGAAGTCGGCTGAGCGGCGCAGAAGTCAGCCGAGCGCCATGGCAGGAGGTGAAGGGTGGCGGGGCGGTGACGTTCACGGCCACAGGTCAGGGCTTGGAGCCGCTGTCACGCCACATGTCACTGCCCCGTCCCCCTTCGCCTCCTGCCGTGGCGCTCCGCTGACTTCTTCACCGCTCAGCCGGGCCGCCGCGGGGGAGCAAGTGGAGCAAGTGGCCGTTTGGGCCCCACACTCCCCATGCAGCACGGGCCGCCCAGAGGGAACAGCCAGCATTTCAGCAACAGCGCCCCCCCCGAGGGAACAGCCAGCATTTCAGCAACAGCGCCCCCCCCAGAGGGAACAGCCAGCATTTCAGCAACAGCGCCCCCCCAGAGGGAACAGCCAGCATTTCAGCAACAGCGCCCCCCCCAGAGGGAACAGCCAGCATTTCAGGCAACAGTGCCCCCCAGAGGGAACAGCCAGCATTTTGGCGTTAGATTCACAGACACAGGGCTACTATATATATGATGTCAGTCAGTGGTGAGAAGAAAATTGTACCCCTTAGTGAACATAGTTTTGCTGGCAAATCCCCCAGAGTAGACACAGCTATGCTGACAGAAGTGTGCTTTTGTCAGCTTATCTTAAAATGTGGTTAGGGAAAGTTGTGGTACTATGTTAAGAAAAATACCTCCTCCTTTTGGCATTGCTGAGTTTATGCCCGGAGACAATACTAGTATAGCTATACTGTCAAAGCATGTGTAGTGCAAACAGGGTCTGACAGCATCCTGATCTTAGCCTTCATATTGTTGTTCCTTAGACAGAGAGGCTAGCTAATACGTAAAGCCATATTGGGTTGCTTCTGGGAGGAGAAATTGATGTGAGCCAGGCATTTATTTGCTGCAGTCCTGTTGATTTACAAATAATGTGCACAATGGTCTGGTTCCTTGAACACCGGAGGAACAAACAGTATCGGGCAGCTTTCTTGCTCCAGTTTCCAAGCTTGCCTTCCCAGGGAGTCCCAGAGCTATGTCTGTGCTTCCTCTCAAGGCCTTTCGTGTTGCTTCTCGGTTGGTTTTTGCCTCTAAAACCTGACTGACAAACAGCTGCAACCAGCCAGTACATGCAGCCAATCCCTGGCAGAAGCCTTCTTATTCTCCCTGAGTTAATTTTTGCTCAGGCCTTCCTTGCTAGTCCAATGCATTCCTTGGTGGCTTCTATTGTTTTAGCTCTTTTATTCCACAGAGGAGCTTAATTGGTTCTTCAGTTTAGCCTGAATAAAGGATGGCTATCATGCCCATCAACTTTAATGAGGTTTGTTATTGCCTTCAGATCAAAGACATGCTTGCTGGCAGCCATTAACACCTTTCAGCATAACAACGTATAAAATTAATTGGGTTCTCTCCAGTCTACCAGCCTGCAACAGTGGATTTTTTATTTCCTTAAGAAATAAAATATTGCATCTTGCCCTACTGTCTGTAATATTAACTGTCATGCAGTTTTTTTCCATTGGACTTCTCTAATGGCTTCATAATAGTAATCACTCATCCATCACTTCACTGGAGTTACTCTAACATCTCCAGAACCGTCTTTGGTTGAATTATTGGTATCGGACAGGAGAGCCTTTTCTGCGTATGAAATCTAATGGCTTTTGAGGTCCTAGGCTATTAAGATGTGCACATGTCCCTTTTGACACATACTTTTAGAGCTGGGACTTTTTCATGTGTTGCTTTTAAGCATGAGACAGCCATTTGTGCTTTGCCGGTGCTCATGTAGCCTGGGGAAGAGGGACCAGTGAGGCATATAGACAAGACATGAGGTATCTAAGAGCCATATTCCTCAGACAAAATGCATAAATTACTAATCTGCAGTCCATGCCAAAACAATTGTTTTCCTAAAAATGTAATTGAAATGCTCCCTAAGGCTGGAGGGACAGCTGGGCTACCAATTCTGAAATGTATTTAGGTTTTACTTACTGAACTATAATTGAATAGAAAAATATTAAGTAGAATCCAGTAAATTATGGCAGATTCTTTAAGTAAAGGCTTATGTAGTAACTTTTGTGCTGTGCTGCCCAGTGACAAGACAACAGTTGCCTGGGAGAAGTTATCAAAAGCTTAAGACCAGCTAGACAGTTGGGTATTTTTTTAAGGGAATAGTACCTTTTGACAATAATGACAGAGGAAAGATATTTTTAAAAAGGAAAACTATATGATAGTTTTAATAATTAATCTGCAATGCAGTATTTGTATGGTATGGTTTGGTTTGTTAAATTTGGATTTTATTGTGGATGCAACTTATAGTAAGGCCACTTCATTTAGCGAGTTCTTCAGATTTTTTTTTATCAAGTACTTATACTGACATACCTTGTCTATTGTTACTGCTAAATTAAATTTCACTTTGACAGCTGACCACCACGTCAGACTGCAAGGGAGCATTTTGTTCTTTGAGCCAATGTGACATGGAGGAAGTGTTTTATCTGTGAACATCGTCTTTTGTAGCTCTTTCTTACAAATATCCCTTAACAGGCTTCAAGATACCTGAGAAGAGTGCATTTTTTTATTCTCTCTTGACATTTTTTGCAGTGTGAAAATTGCGAAGTGTTGAAAGCACAGATCTTACCTGATTAATGTAGCATTTGAGATCTTCAACTTCTTGGCAGCATGTCCCCAAAGATATTTCATTTTTTTCCCGAAGACATAAAGGAGTAAACAGGTATATACCTGCCAGGAAAAAAAAGCCAGAAAATAGAAAGGGGAACATATTTTATTCCTAAATTTAAAAAATACTGCACAACAAACACACACATCTCACTGGAGCTTTTCTTTGTGAATAGGTGAGTAAATGAACATCTCTGGTAGAGGGCACCTCTTATCTGAGCATAACATTGTCATGAACAGTTTGTGAAAGGTATGAAGAAAAATTGAGTTGGACTGATGCTGAAATTCTGAACATGGCAGTAATTTTTATCAAATAAGAGGCACGATATCCTTATGTGTACAGTGGACCCATTGTTGTATATAGGAAGGAAATGTGAGAATGTAAGGAAATAAAAAACTCCTATGGTTTACATTCCCCACTCATTGTTCTGAATCTCAGATCCCTCAGTCTATCTTTCCCTCCCTTATTCCCCAAAGTCTCAACATTTTAGGATAATCTTTCATTTTCCTCCCTTTGCCTTGGTTTTAACACTGTTTTAAAAGGCAAATCAAAACTGCTATTGATTTAAACCAGTTCAGATTCACTTTACATTGAGAAGCAGAAAATGTAAAACATACTGAGAGTATTGTTCACCCTACAAATCATGCCAACCATTCTAAGTGGGGGGAGGGGAAGCTAGTAAGACAGTATATATGCAGGGCCAGACCCCATTGTCCTTGATTGGTTTTTACTCAATTATGGTTTCAGTGTAAGAACGCCTGAGTATAAACTAAAATTCCAATCCTGCGAATACTTATATACTTACTTAACTATAGGAATATCCATGTACTTAAAATTAACCAGATTCTAAAATATTTGCAGGATCAGTGACTAAGGATTTTGGAATTTGGTCCATTCTGTTCAAGGCACAGTACATAGTCCTTGATCTACAAAACTATGACTATTCAAAGTAAGTAGGACATACATGTATGAAAATGTACAGTTCCCTGTTTGCAAATTTACCATGGTTCTTCAGGGTTACAGCCTCATCTTAATAAATTATATCACTATCAATAGAGGCTATGGTTTGGCATGCCTATAGCTAGCAGAGAAATGTAGGATACTTAGAAATGTATTTGTTAATCCAATTTAGTGAATTAGTAATTAAAATAATCTGTTAGTGAAGGATTAATTCAGTGTGTTTGATATACTGTAATATCACCACAGTGCTGTTATTGAACAGATGTGGTTACTGTTGTACAGATACTAGTGTGTCTAGTAAATGCGACTAAGAATGTAATGGAACAGTGTACTGAATTTAATTAGCCAATCCATTTTGCTATCTTATGTTCTTTCTTAAGTTATAAAGATGCCATTTATATATCTAGTCTATTTCCTGAGTTGTCTTTCAAATGCCTTGTCTCTGCAATATAAATTATCCAATTATTCCCTTCGAAGGGGTTAACATGTTTCTTTGCAGAAGGGATTGCTTTAATATGTAGTCAGTAGGTGGACCCTACTGAATTTCAAGTGTTATCAATATTGAAAGTGATTAAATGTTTGTATCGTGAAGGGAGGGTCTCAGACCAGAAACTTTGGGGTAGGGACACTGTTAGTGACAGAGAGACTTATGCAGCTGCCAGTGGCATCTATGGGACTGTTGACCTTAATGGAAGCTGGATAAGACCCTGATCCCTGTCAGTACTTGGCTGCTTGGTAGAGTGGCAAATTGCATAAATCTTTAACAGGAACCCCCCACAAAAGCGGGGGGACTCAAATATTTGTAAATGTATCATGTAGGGATTTAAAAAGCCCATTCAAATAGTTAACTGGTTAAACAATTAAAATGAAACATGCTGTGGGTCGGGGGCTTCTCTAGCCTCACGCAGGAGGTTTCCTGCCGGGTGGGCAGCTGTGGGGGAAGGCTGCTCTAGCTTGCTGTACTACAGCCAGAGTCCAGCTCGCCAAGGGACTAGTCCGGACCACGGTGGCTGCAGGTGCGGGGCTGCTCCTGCCCAGTGCAGCTGGGGTCCAGCCAGCCAGACCTGCCGCATCGCAGGGGGGTGATAGTGCCAGCCCGTCAAGGTTGTGTATAATTATGTCTGCTGAGGAGGGGAGACAGGACACTGGGAAATAAGGCTCTGCAGTGTCAGAGTTATGGTACACATATTTGCTGGAAACGAAGCCTAATAAACATCACATTGCCAGCACTTCGGACTTCTGATCTTCTGCTTCCTGTCTGTGTGACAAGAGCCAGGAGAGAGGATGAAGGGAAAACCCACTGGCTTGCAGGATTTTGGGTAGCTGGATAATTACACAGTGTTCTAAGTAGAATATGAAATGAATATGTATCACCTTGTTTGCAGTCCTTTGTCAGCACAACTTTCAGTTCCTTGCTCCTCCTCCCTCTCAAATCAATACATTCTCCCTATCGAGCTCATCACCGCTGCTTCCGATCCTCTGCAGTCTGGCACCCCTTTTCACTTCCCCATGTCACTCCACCATGGAGTTTCCCTCAGGGATAGCATGGACCCCAACATGCACATAGTTCTCAAGACATGGCTAAAATGACACCCTACAACACTCTGTCCAATGTGGTTCTAGCCACAGTGGAGGCGAAGTCCTCATAGTTAGAGGCCTTCCATTGAGCCTGTGTGGAGGCTGTTGTTGTTTCCATCCAGGGCGATAAGGATCCTACCTAAAGGAACCTTAACTTTTGATACTGCCTCTTGGAGGCCTGCAGTTCTCCCAGTGGATGGAAGGAAGCAGCTGCTCAGAGGCCCAGCAGGGGATGCTACAAAGCCAGAGTCCCCTGAGTCAGTTGGGAGACTTCACCTGTCTGACACTTACAACACGTGGTGCTGATAGCTGGGTCTCCACCTGGCACCACGCTTTGCCACCAGCATTGCACTCGCTTCCCATTCCACCAGATGGCAGGGTGGGATCAGCTACCAGGCAGAGCAGATTAGCTGGGAGTTTGGCTGTTGACTCTCTGGCAGGTGCAAGAGGCGGGTCATGTTTCAGCATGGGGGGGGGGGGGGGAGTGAGAATGCCACTGCTGCTATTGAGGCATCCGGGGAAGAAAAGGGAGAGGTGGAGGGAGACCGTTGGCTGTTGCTATTTTGGGGGGAAACAAGGGTGGCACCACCATCTGCTGAAGCAGGAGGCTCTGTGTGATCTACCTTGCCACTTCACACAAGTTCTTTGCTGAGACAATGAGACCCACCCATCCTCTGCCCCTACCACAGTTCACGCTTGTTGGGAGGGTGGGCTTAGTGGGACACCCCCACTGCTAGAGCAGCAGTCATTGGAGCCCAGCATTGCTGGTCATTGGACCAAATAAGGCTTCCCTCCTCAGCTCGCTGCTCCCCATCGTTGTGTGGGCTGGCATCCGATCCTGGAGGAGGGAAGCCCCTGCCTCCATCACCTCGGCAGAAAGCGCTTCGTGATAAGCGAGTCCCTTTGCCACCCACTCCTCTGCTACAGTCCTGCCTTCTAAGGACAAGTTTCAAAAAGGAAGCTGTCGTCGCTCATGATCTTCTTCCAGGCGTATGTACGATATAATAGAAACGTACTGATCTTTCGGATGACTTAGATGCATATTGCTAACCCCATTTTCAGTCAAGTCAGTTCAGGCATGGTTTTAATGGCCTTATTACTGACTACGTAGACTAAATGCTGATCCTTTCTTTCATTACGAGAGTCTGCATTGCAGCAGCAGAGCAAACAGAACTTCAGCTGTCAGGTAGACATCAAAGGTGTGTTTCTTAGTTTGATGTTCAGTTTGCCAGGCCTTTTTTCTCAGCAGGTCAAAATCTTCTTTTGTTCTTTTGAGCACTTTGGAATTAGAGTCGATAGCAGTGACACCTGCTGATGAGGGCAGTGATACCAACTGCAGCCTTCCCCAAAGCAGCACTCTCCAGTGACACTGGCAGATGATGAGGTGTTTCAGATCTGGGAAAGCTTCACAAATAGCAATTGGTAGAGAGTGAAAACTATGGAATTGGTTAAGATTTAAACACCTTAAGACAGCATTTGAAAAATGTATGTTTCATGTGTCTTCTGTGACTTTTTCCCCATTTCCTTGGAAGAACGTTAGCATTAGTAGCAGAAATCTTTTGATGTATTAACGTGATTAAACTAATTGTTCTCCTGGTCAAGTATAGCAAAAACAGAGGCATGGGTTTGATTAAAAAATGTGACATATTAGTGGTTTTAGAAAGGATAATTTTAGTCTTGCACTTGAACTGAATTCTAAAATTAAAATGCCATTTCCTATCTCAGTTTCAGCTGCCATGTTTTGTAATAGATTTTCCCGTTGATATGGTTTTCCAGTCAAGACATAAACTTGTCTGTCAAGGCAGGCCTTACATCTGTGCTGCTAGAGAACTGTTAGATTTTTCTGTCTCCAAGCCAAAGCAGGCGATTCTAGTCCATGTCTACAAAACTTTTTATATGCGAAATAAGCCTCGGAAATGTTTGATATTTTGGAATAGGGTATGTTTTGTTTGACTTGGGTCAACTATTCTTTAATAAGAATGTCCTCTCATATTATGAAACAAAAAAGAGGACTGTGTAGCACTTTAAAGACTAACAAGATGGTTTAATCTTGTTAGTCTTTAAAGTGCTACACAGTCCTGTTTTTTGTTTCAGCTGCACCAGACTAACATGGCTACATTTCTACCACTACTCTAATATTATCATAGTCTGGGCTGATTTTCAGGATCTTTCTTGACCTCAGAATGGGATGCTAAGGTAGTGACAAAGAAATAGATTCAGTGGAAGAGAGAGAGTCAGATTTACACTTTTGCATGGCATTCTTTCATTGAAAACTGATCTGTTCTTACTCTGTCCTGAAGGTGCTCAGTGACCTACATACCGTTATATTCTCCAAGCTACTGTATTGATTTTCTTCAGAGAAAGTATTTACTGGTTTGGTGGCTTCACACGTTATATTTTAGTACAAAGGTTCTGTAATAGAGAGCTGCTTGTTCTTTCTGTGTAGAATGAAAAAAGCTTGTGCATCTTTACACTACTTGATGAATTTTCAAAGTTGTAGGCCAAAGCCTGTGTAAAGCACTGATGCTGCTTATAATTCTAAGCATCCCAACCATTGATAACCAATGTATTATATGTTGCGTGATTGTAAGAAATCAAAATGAAGCATTAATTGAGTAGATATGAAATAATGAAAACTGAATATGCATTTTTAATATGTAAACATGAATGGCCGTCTTTCCTTGTCAGTCTCCGAGGGTGCGTCTACATTGCACCAAAACTTGACATAAGAGATACAATTTGAGCTATGCAAATTGTGTATCTTTTTTCAATACTATGTTGAAATAGCTTATTTTGTCATTTAGTGCTGTCTACACAGCGCCAAATTTCAAAATAAAGCGCGGTTCCAAAAGGTCCCTTATTCCTCATTGAATGAGGTTTACAGGGATGTCGGAATAGCGAGCCCAAAATAAGGGGCTTGCTGTGAAGACACGGGATAGCTATTTCAGGATACTCTGGTATCCCGCAATAGCGTTGCAGTGTAGACGTACCCTGAGGAAGGCCATGCCTCCTCACGGTCATGCCATTGGTACAGCACTCAGTCAGTAGGGAATTTGCTGTCTTGAAAGTTCTGGCCATTTGAGCTTGACCATGCAGTAATGACGTTGAGGCCAAGGACCTCAAGCAGGGCAAGGCGACAGTCAGGAGGCTCAGGCCTGTGATAAAGGCAGAGGAACAAAAAATAAATCTATGAGCCAACAACCTCAAGTAGGGTGGGGCAGCAAACAGTGAGGGAGCTCTGGCCTGTGGTCAGGTTAGAGCAAGAAAGCTTCAGGCATCCTGTGTCCAGGCAAGCAACTTGGCCTAAAGTTAGGGTGTCGGGATTAAATGGACTTGGGTCCATCCTCCTCCACTGGGTTCCAGTACATGGACCTAGTAGTGGCCATTCTGCTACTGGGTCAGTGGAGATCTGCCCAGAATATCCTGACCTAGAACCAGGCCTAGACCCAACTAGACTATAATCTAGCTTCCTGAGGCTACTTCCTTCATCCTTGTTGTGTGGTAGAGCTTTTTTGTGGGTGTTCTCCATCCCCTAGAGCAGGTGGCCAGTGGTCTCTCCGTCAGCTGGCAGCTCTGGCAAGTTTGGAGGGGGGAGGGTGTCCTTCAGCAGCAAGCAGGACGTATCTGACTCCCTCAGAGGTTCCAACCCTCTTGAGCTGCAGGACATTTCCGCTTTCTGTCCTGCCCTATAGCTTCCAGCAGGCTGGGCATGGCCTTTTTGGCTCTGCAAACCCAGAGGTGGGTTGTGCACCCTCTTTGTCATTCTCTGAGGGAGAACATGCCTCCTACATACCGTAAGCTTTATAGAAGATTAAATTGTGGTTGACAAATATACTCTGCCCTTGCAGTAGACTATGACATGCACTCCTTCCCTACCCCCATACCAATGTTGGATAACAAGAAAATATCTACTTAATCATCTCTCCATAGATTTCCAGTAATCTGCTATTAATGCTTGTATTCAGGTAAATATAACTAAAGATGACAGATGTAAAAACTGTTGCATTCCCATCCCAATGAAGCAGTGAGGTGTGAAAAATGGTTGGAAACTACAAAATATAGCCTTTTGCTAAATCTAATGACAGTACCTAACTTTGTGATGAAAACACATTATTGTGAATGTCAGTGCACAGGGAATTGTTGAGACAGACTGCAATGATGATTGCTAAAGAAATATCAAAAGCAATAAAACATAGAACAACAATCTTTCATTGGTTTTGTTATAATTCAAACACGTTATCACTTTTGCTGTGTCATTTCACACAGGAACTTGCATTTAATATGACAGGTGATTCTTTAAAAAGAAGGCACTGAAAAAAGGCTGCTGATATTAATATATTAACTACTTAGTATGGATGCTGAGATATTTTGCATACTTAAAAGATAAAGTTAAATATTGTGTTAGGATAAAATTCAGAATTGAGTCAACAAGTAACTTAATTAAAGCTGTTAAAGAGTATCTTGTGGAATTTAGCATAAGAATCCAGTTAGATTTCAGGACAAAAGTTTAAAAAAAAAAGAAAAGAAAAAAGAGTCCATTCCCCAATATATTTTGGATACTAAAGATAATTGATAGAAACATTTTTCCTCTTTAAGGAAAACTTTCTTCTTGTTATAAGTAGATTGCTTGTACTGATGGCATACACAAACAGAAAGGAAAAAACAACAACAAAAATTGACTTTGATTCTTATCTGCTTCGTTTTAACTATCCAATCTTCACATACTCACTGATTCCCTTAACCCGCCCCCTATTTTCTATACCCTCTTCGTCCTGTCTCCCACTCCCCTCTTTTTTTCCTCCCCTTCCCTTTTCTCCTATTTATTTTGAATCTGCACATCCTAAAGTCAGAACTCCGGTCATCTGAAGAATTGGGCTGTGCCCATGAAAGCTCATGATACCATCTACATGTTTTGTTGGTCTATAAAGTGCTAACAGACCATTTGTTGTTTTTTTTCTGTACAAACTAACTCGGCTACCCCCTGAAGCTTACAAACAGAAAGGTCTGCTTTCTGCTGACTTAGCAAGATAAATATTCATTCTGAAGAAAATAATCTTTCTTCAACTCTGTGGCTATGTTTCCATTTAAATTTTTTTTTATTGTTCATCTAATAATAGAATATAATATTTCCTATAGCACCATAAAAGTTTTTTTCAATACAAATAAAATATTGGCACTTTGTAGAAAGAGGATTTATAACGGGATAGAGTAATGATTCATTATGCAAAAGAATGGCTGGACTTGTAAGTTCATACAGTGCCATACTTAAGATTTTGGAGTGGTATTTCTGCATTGAACTTAAAAGGCTTATCTTAAAAATCATGGGACTGCTTTCAATGTCACTCATCTAAATTATACAATTTCTCTAATAGACTTCAACTCAAGGCTGCTAGGCAGGATGTGATCCATGCGGGAAGCGGTGTGGAAGTACACTGCCTGGGTCGTGATGGAAGGAAGCATTTCTACCCGCATAGGACAGCCTTAGCTCCACTTGCTCTGTTCTTGTCAGTGGTGCTTTCCTTACCTTACACTGAAGGACAGACTGTATGTCCCAAAAGCAGCCCATGTCATGTGGGGGAGGGGCAGGGTCAAGGCTGTGCCCCTTTCAGGCGTTCAGTGCTGGCAGCTGTCTTAGGACACACTGCTCCCATGGTGCATAGCCATGTGAGTGGGCATGCGGTGGTGATACACACCTGCACACAGACCATCACAATTTGCCCCTTAGACATGTCTGTACTTCCTAGTAAAAAGAATGATGATTATTTACGGTGTTGCTCTCAGCTTTTATCACAAGTGGCCAGTAAATCTGCTTGCCCCTAAATTGTTTCTGGGGCTCTCCGCTGCTACTGCTGATTTTTTATTATCTTTCTGTCCTTATGTGTATGGCTTTCCTATTGACCTAAATAGCAGTTTGGTGCATGGAAGGAAAGCACAGCTGTGGATCAAATCTGATATTTAGAACCAAAAGGAATATACTGTTTATTGTTCACATGATAAAAATCCTTATACTTTTCACTACAGCTGAATTGTAGCTGATTTTTAAAGCTTGACAAATTGAACTGTCTTTCCTTTCTCTTTTTTTTTTTTTTTTTTTTTAAGGAAGACTGTCTCTCTCGGCATTTGGAAATCCCCTACCAGGAGTGAGCTAATTAACATAATACCAATTAAGAACCACTCTGAATTAATCATTTGCTAACTCTGTTTTATAAAATCAAATGCTTATTTAAATAAACAGACACAGAACAATTTGAGATGTTAGTTTTCAATTTCTTAAAATGGAAGTGGAGCCCTGCCCTTTTCTTCCTACTGTCACTTACTTTATTTTTCCTTTGATGGATTTATGCTAGTTGTTTTCCATTACTGATATTTTGTGATTTTTTTTTACAGTAGATGGCTTTAAAAAAAAACAACAAAAAACACCTCTACAAAAGCTCTAATGAACATACCACATTTTATCCCCTCATTTTCTTTTAAAAGGCTGAAAATAGTAGTTCTTTCTGTTTCACATATGGCAATCCAGACAGTTGGAAGGAGGAGTGGTGATGGGAGCTTTAATACTATTCTGCACCTGCTGGGAGACAAAGATTTCCAGTGAGAATCTTAAAGACCCCACGCCTCATCAGTTCTTTCTCTGTCTTGAGTGAATGAGCTAGCTAACTCCCTTAACAAAAAAGGAAGAAGAAACAAAAGAAGAAGAATTTGTGTAATAGGATTTGATTTAGATAAATATTTTTTTATTGCATGAAGTGACCTCTAAACAGTTCATACTTAATGCCCAAAGCATATCTACACATTGCAAAGATGGGATTTCTTGACGGTACCTCTTTTATTTGGCATCTGGTATAGAAATGAAATTGGACAGATGCCTTGAAAGCATGGGGACCAGTAGCTTTTCTATAGTCCACAATATTCTCTCTGTCATTTAGTCCAACATAGAATATTTTGCTTAATTTCTGCATTCTTTGCATCTTTAAAATGTGTTCACAAATGCTCTCAATTACTGTATGTTGACGTATTTTCTTCTCTAACCTTGATTGTGTGTAGTTTGCTAAAATAATCTTTCCACTTTGAAATAAAAGATTAAACAAAGAAATAGCAGTAGTTAAATATTCACATAGTCTATATGCACAACCCAAGTGCAGTTATTCAGATGAGGCATCTAATAATGGAATATCTAAATAAAGCTGTCAGATTTTTCAAACCCAGAACTGGGATAGTTAACATTGTGCTGTATTAGAACATTCTAATCTTAGAACAGCATGGATAGCAGTTGGGGCTAGAGCCACAGAGGCACAGAGCTCTTGCAGTGTTCACCACTATGTTGCCTTATTTTTAAGTGCCATGCCACCCAGTGGAATTCCCGTCTGACGTTAGGTGCGGGGCTCTTTTACAATGCATCGGAGAGTTGGACGACTAAGAATGGAGTCCACAAAAGGCAATGAGTTGAGCAAGGAGCTGCCTAAGGGAGAGAGTAGGAAATACTGAGCAGGGAGCATGGCCTAAGCCAGGGACAGGCAAGATTCAACCTGCCTTGCCCTCCCCCGCCAGACCCTCAGGCAGGCTCCCTGCCTGCCACAGCCTCAGGCTGCTCAAAGTGGCTGGCTGCTCCACATGCCTTTCTGTACCTTGGGCCGTGGGACACACTTTCCCTGCCCCCAGAGAATTGCTGCAGCTCCCATTGGCTGGTCTTGAGGGTGCTGGAGGTGGGGGCAGTGCTTGAAGTTCCCTTTTACCTCCCCCTCTCGCGTGGTGCAGAGAAGCACATGGAGCAGCCAGCCGCTTTGAGCGGCCTGAGGGTCACAATGGACTGCTGGCCAGAAGCTGCCTACAGAAATGCCTCCCAGCCAGAGCTTGCGTCTGACACCCGGTCCCCTCCTGCAGCCCAACTCCCTGCCCCAGGTCACTGCCCTCTCCTGCCTGAGGTAACCACCCAAACCCTCTACACCCTCACTCCCCCAGGTCACAATTTCCTCCCAGACTCTGCACCCACTCCTCCCTCCCTCCCCCAGGCTAGAATCGTCTCCTGCACCCATAATCCCTCCCCAACCCTGCACCCTCTGCTGCATCCCAGTCCCCTGCCACAGGTCGCCACCCAAATCCTCTGTACCCGAAGCCCCAGGTGATACCTCCTTCCCAGACCCTGCACCCCCCTTCTATGCCCCTTCCCCAGTGCACAATTCCCTCCCAGATGCTGCACCCTCTCCAACACCTCTCCCCCAGGCCAGAATCCTTTTCTGCACCCATAATCCCTCCTAGAATCTGCACCCTCTGCTGGACCCAAATCCCCTGCCCCAGGTCACCACTCAAACCCTCTGCACTCAAGTTTCAGGTCACACCTCCCTCACAGATTCTGTATCCCCTTTTATACCCCTCCCCAAGGTGAGAATCCTCTCCTGCACCCGTATCCCCTCCTGGACCCTGCAGCCTAATCCCCTGCCCTGGGTCACAACCTAAACTCACCTAAACTCCCTCTCAGATATCACATCCTCTCCTGTACCCCAGTCCTCTACTACGAGCTCCCTTCTGCACCCGACCTCCGTCCCTGACCCTCCACCCCCTTCATAGAAAACTGCGGCCTTTGCCCACTTACCAAAATCTTGGAGTGGCCTCCAATCAAAAATTATTGCCCAGCTCTGGCTTAAATCCTGACCCCCTCAGGAAGTCGGGCACCTAGCCCTACTTGAGAGTCTCAGCTGTGAACCTTCTACTGGTGCCTCAACTGATTTTGTTTGCTTGGAGGTGGGTTTTTTTTTTTGTTTGTTTTTTGCAAGAAATCGCTGGAGGCAGAGGAGAGGCCCTCTTTTAACTGTTAGCCCTATGGTTAGAGCGCTCCCCTGGAGTGTAAGAGACGAGTTCAGTTCTTCCCTTCCCCCGCCTGATCTGGAGAAGGGCTTTGATATTTAGAATTTGGGTTTCCCACCTCTCAGGAGAGTTCCCGGAGGACTAGGTTATGGGAAATTCTGGCATGTCTCTCTCGGGGCTTCTCCGCATGGCTAGTTAGTCTATGGCAAGTCAGGCTGTGAATGTGCAGTGTGCTAGCCTCCTGCACACAAGTGTGCATTGATGAATTCCCAATAGGTTAAATGTGATAAGATGAGCTGCTGCTTCTTCCTCTGCTTCCCTCCCTCCTAGGTGTGTCACATGCTTAGAGAATACCTGCTGACTCAGGCAAGAGAGGTGGGAAAACGCCTACTTAAAGGGTCTTGCTGGGCCTTACCCATGAGATCGTTGTCCACGCATCTAGCTGAGGTAGCTGTGCACATGCCCAGAGACTGAAACAGATGCAACAGTGGAGATTTAGGTATTTCACAAGGGATTTTATGCGCCTGTAAAGTTAGGAGGTAGCTGAGCAGGGGTTTGGACATTGACACAGGAAATACAGGTGCAAGGGTGGGAGGTTCTGCTGTACCCAGAGGTTTTAGCTGGGGCTTAGTGTGTTCTGATCTCCCCACTTTGAAACGGAAGTCAATCCAAAATTCAGCAGGGATTTTCTAGTGCTCATGAGCAGGTGCAAGTGGACAGTACGTAATAAGCCAGTGCAATGTAAGTTTGTGCACCAGCTTGCAGTGCAGTCACTGTTCATAGGCTCTCAGTCACATGACCCGTGCATACACCTCCCAGGAAATTACCCCTATAGATGGAGGAGCGGAGGTTCTTGGTCCTCCAGCTGGTAAGGGACCAGTGTCCCATGTCCACCATGGTAAGTATTTGAAGGAAGTAGTTAAACTCAGATTGCCATGTGATGCTGTCTTATTAGCTGATGGAAAAGGAGAAAAACAACCTTAGTGAGATACAACAACAAAAAATTTGAACTGATGAAAGATAAATAATAGAAGAAGACAAACTTCAAAATTGAGGACTTTTGTGTGTTCTGCCGTTGGTTAGATTGTCTTTCTAAGGTTTACAAACGAAGATGACTTTTTTTGAAAAGTGTAAACATTCATAACTGAGCCGTGCACAGTACTTTGTTCTGTCATTTTGAATTTGTGTCCTTCTCAGTTCAGTAAGCGCTTTCAAGTGATCTCAAACGTGTCTACAGTGTTGGGAGATATTACAAGCATATTCAAATTGCAAGATGGTTCCATTTTTCATTTTAAAGTTTTACTATTAGCCAAGAACATACATCTACGTGTACACAGAACCTTGAGTATAATGTTGACAATTACTGAGCATTATTTTAAGATTACAGTAAGTATATTTGACCTTCAAACCAGACCATCAAAATGCTGCTGGCAAAGTCATCTCTCTTTACTGTTTCTTTGATCATGTAGCGTCCTCCTCCTTTAAATCACTTCACTGGTTCTGCTTTATTGCTTTATGCAACAAGGTCAAACTTCTTGTCCTTGAATTTAAGGCCCCTTTGTATATAGTGCAGTCCCTGCTTACATCTCTGCTCTGGTAATCATCCATGTGCCTCAACCCAGCCTTCTGCTGAGGGTGGGGCTATGAGGTTATGATCCAAAGGAAAATATGGAAATTGCTTGCTTAGAAAATAAAATCTGAAGTGTAAATCCTGGGTATGTCAGAATATTGTTTGGAATGAACTGTAAAAGTGTTTCTTTTAGCCACAGTGCTACACTGACATTAAAGGGAATTGTGAAGTTGGATATGTCCCCAGTCTATGCTAACGGAAGAGTCACAGAATTATAGAACTGGAAGGAACCTTGAGAAGTCATCAAGTTTAGTCCCCTGCCCTCACGTCAGAACCAAGCAAGATCTAGGTTGGGATGAGCAATAGGTGGTCTGCGAGCTGGATGCGATTTGCAGGGTTAGCCCCTGGAGAGACACCAGTTTTTATATATCTGAGTGTCCTCGGGTACGGCCACTCACAGTCCTGTTGGCTGCGGTTTGCCATTCCCAGCCAATCGGAGCTGCAAGAAGTGGTGGCCCAGCCTGTGCCACTTCCTGCAGCTCCTATTGGCCAGGAAAGGCAAACCACGGCCAACAGGAGCTGTGAGCAGTCGTAGCTGCAGATTTTCAGGTAAAGAGTGTGGCAGCCCACCAGGGGCTAACCTGGTGAACTGTGTCTGGCTCATTGCCTGCCCCTAATCTAGATCATCCCTGAAAGGTGCTTGTCTAACCTGCTCTTAAAAGTCTACAGTGAAGGAGATTCCACAACCTCCCTAGGCAATTTATTCCAGTGCTAACCTCCTGACATGAAGTTTTCCTGATGTCCAACCTAAACTTTCCTTGCTACTATTTAAACTCATTGCTTCTTGTCCTATCCTCAGAGATTAAAGAGAATGATTTTCCTCTCCTCCTTGGAATTATCTTTTAGGTAATTGAAAGCAGTTGTCATCATGTCCCCTCTCCGTCTTCTCTTTTCCAGACTAAACAATTCCAATTCTTTTGCTCTTCCACCATAGGTCATGTTTGCTAGACTTTTATTTATTTGCGTTGCTCTTCTCTGGACCATCTCCAACTTGTCCTGAAATGTGGTAGCCAGGACTGGACACAATATTCCAGTTGAGGCCTAATCAGCACAGAGTTGAGCAGAAAAATGACTTCTCATTTCTTGCTTATAACATTCCTGTTAATATGTCCCAGAATGGTGTTTGCTTTTTTTTTTTTTTTGCAACAGTGTCACATTGATCACTTCTCTCTAGCTTGTCCACTATGACCCCTAGATCTCTTTCCGCTATACTCCTTCCTAGGCAGTCATTTCCCAGTTTATATGTGTGAAATGTATTGTTCCTTCTTAAGTGGAGTACTTTGCATTTGTCCTTGTTGAATTTCATCCTGTTTACCTCAGACCTTTTCTCCAGTTTGTCCAGATCATTTTGAATTATAATTCTACCCTCCAAAGCACTTGGAACCACTCCCAGCTTGGTGTTGTCACAAACTTATTGTACCCACCTTATAGTAGTCCCATTTAGGTTGTATTTCCCTAGTTTATTAATGAGAAGTTCATGGTAAAACTGTATCAAATGCCTTACTAGAATCTAGATATACCACATTTACCTCTTTCCCCTTATTCACAAGGCTTTTGTTATCCTATCAAAGAAATCTATCAGATGGCTTTGACATGACTCGTTCCTCACACATACATGCTGACTGTTACCTATCACATTATCTTCTCGATGTTTACAATTGGATTCCTTATTCGCTCCATTATCTTTCCTGGCACAGAAGTTAAGCTGACTGGTCTGTAATTCCCTGGGTTGCCCTTATTTCCCTTTTTATGGAGGCATACTATATTTGCCCCTTTTCAAACTCTCCTGTAGTCTATGACTAATGGCTCAGATATTTCCTCAGTTAGTTTGTTGAGTAGTCTAGGATACATTTCATCAGACCATGGTGACTTGAAGACATTTAACTTTTTTGAGTAATTTTTAACTTGTTCCGTTCCTATTTTGGCTTCTGAACCTACTCCATTTTCATTGGCATTGACTATGTAGGCGTCCAATTACCGCCAACCTTTTTGGTGAAAAACAAAACAAAAAAAGTCATTAAGCACCTCTGTCATTTCCACATTTTCTTTTGTGTTTTCCTCTCGTCATTGAGCGGTTAGCTTCACCTCTTTTCTCCTTAGTTTGGGTAAGTAGTGCTCATTCTTCTCTCTTGCTAATTTTGTGAGGTTCCCCTGCAGTTTCATTCCACTTCAGTCACTGGGGTTACATGACAAATCAGACTAAAATGGAGTAAAAATTAACAGTAGAACAGCTACAGGATGAGATTAGAAGCTTTACTGGATGTTTTATCAGCTTTCTTATTTTCCAAACGTAAAGTCAATAAACTGAAAGTAACTAAAATAAGGGTCTAAATACTTGTTCTTGATTTGGATCACACCTTTCAACAGGATGTGTCTGTCTAATGCCTAGGAAGGATTTTGTTAAGAAACATATTACATGTACAAATTAAGCTCAACGACAGATAGTGCAGATAGTCTTCTGTTCACAGTTGGGAATAACTTTCTCCACAACTGCTCTTTCCATTTCAGGCATCTACCTTCAGATTGGTAAACTGGTCCATATTCTTGGAGGTCGTCTTAGGTTCCACACTGAACCTGGACATCCAAATAATGATAGTGATAAAAATACCCACTTCCATCCACACCTGGTCAGAAGATTGAACCCAATGGTGGGCCATCTAAGTTCGACTATCTGGTTCTCTGTGTCTAGAAGTGAAGCGCTGTGCCAGGGGAGAAGTAAAGCTGGTCCAGAAATAAGCAGTCCACTTGCTCAGCAGTACAGATAATTTGGAACACATAATCCTGATTAGCAGCTGTCTGCAGTGCTTCCCTATTAACACAGAGTTTACTGTAAGGATGCTGTCCTGATTTTCAGTCCTGCCTGAGACCAGCCCTGGTTAACTGAAAAGAGCAAGATCCAAAAGACATGTTTCCAAGAATGTGAACTTGCATTACTGTTTTGTTCTACTGCAACAATGAAACTGTCAACCAATAAGGGAAAAGGATTTGTGCTTTCAGGGGAGCTGAACCCATATATGGAACAAAGTAACCATTCACTTTACTGCATTCAGACTAAACGCAACATGATCTCTTTGCCCCAGCTTTCCTACTTCGTAATTATATTCAAAAAACAAAACCCCAGGCACTAAACATGTCTTCTGGTGGCATGCAGGAATAGAAGGGATTGATATCTCCCTTGCTGTTTGCATTCTTGGAAAGAGATCTGATACTTCAGAGATGGGAGCCAGTAGAAGAACCTTAATAAAGAGAGAGAGAAGGGTTACAGATTTAAGAAGTTTGAAGGCAAAATGAATAAGGGAAGACAGGTCCTTCTCTAGCCAATTTATTAGTTTCAAGGAATATGTTTCTTAGGGTAGGTTTCCTATAATAGGGTAAGCAACCGATGAAAGGATGCAGAAGAGGGGAGGAATAATGGAAGGAACAAAGAGGCAAGAGGAAATTTGGTTAAGATCATATGCTGGAGTCGAGACCTAGACACACATCTGAAAACGGGAGCTATGATAGAAAATGAGAGAATGCCAAGATGGAATTTATACTCCCACTATTTGTGATGCACGATTCACACTAGCGTTTGTCATCCTGACATGTAAACTTCCAAATAACAAAAACTCTCTTTAAAAAACCCCAAATAACAACAAGCTCTAAAGTCTGTGAGAAGCCACTTCTATGCACAATAAAGACTAGCATCATTCCTTCGTCTCTGAGTACGTGAATGACTACAGCAAAACCATTGATAGTAAGAGTCAGAACGGGCCTCCGTTAAAAGATAATAGACCATTTCTAAAGCACCCATCGTTTTCCCTCTGTCTGACACTGATGGTTTGCAGAGTGTGCAACTTGTGCTTTTAGCCAGTGTATTTAATTGGTAAAGTTCCATTTTAGGGTGTACATAAGGAGTAGGAGGATACCATACAGATGCATCTACTGTGGGCAATGAAAGGTGAAAAGCATGCTGGAGACTTCTTGTCATGCAAAGGAAGAGCTTTTGGGACCAATTATTTATTTATTTTTTATAGAATACTTAGCTTTGGAAGCCTAACTTCATTTATGATAACACTATTTTGCAATACTATTTGATATAATTTTGTATGCTTCTGCTTAAATTATGATTACAGGGCTTTAGTTCTCAGTTAAAAGACATTCATAATGAAACCTGCTCAGCATAATAGTTGGAGAGCTAAAATAGAACTCCTTGGCTCTGATACAGAAAAACAAAATATGTGTTTGTTTGGTTTAAGCTGCAGTAACTGCTATTCTTAATGCAGCATTACACAGAGATATGTACTTACAGACTAACGCAAATTAATTATGTATGGACTATTACCACTTCCTGAAAATTGTTATTGAATTGTTTGGTCATATTATTATAGTGTATTCCAGAGGAATAGGTTACATGCCTCTGCTGCTGTTTAGTGCTAATCTGCAAACAACCACGACTGCTCTTGTGTACATAAAGCATTTTATGCAGAACTATACATGGGTGTAAGTTAGCCCATATGTGCCGTCATGTAAACTATTATTGTCCAAAGCGCTAAATATTTGCTTGGTTTAAGTATACCCAGCAAAGCTTTAAACACACTTTCCCTGCCATTATGAGTTATGTGGTTGGGGATTCCTTTTCTTGCAAGAAAAACAAATACATGAATTTTGCTTCATGTCAAGCAAAAAAGAGGACAGTTGCCCCCAAGGTCTGGCAATTTAAAAGGGCCCAAGGCTCTTTAAATTGCTGCTGGAGCCCTGCATGGTGCATTTCGGGCGGCACTTGAGGGCTGGCTGGGGAAGGCATGATGCAGTCCTGGCAGCACTGAAATCTGGGCGAAGGAGGCGCAGTGCAGTCTAGGTGGCATTGAGGGCTGGCTGCCTTAGTCTCACCTCTTCTGTTCAAGGCTCTGCCCCTTGTGGGGACCCAAAGCGGAGCCTCCTCCCCTATTGCCTAAGGTTTGGTAAAGTCTGTTGGCAGCCCTGCCTACAGCTGACTATCACTGCCCACTTTTAAAATAGCATCAGCTTTGGGGGGCAGTACCTGTACCCCTCAGGCAATTATGCTTGTCTCTAGGAAATCATCAGCCATTGCCAAGTATAGGCAGGAGTAGATCTCCCCTCTGAGCTGATGGAGTAAAATTTGGGGACATTTAGCTCTTTCTGGAGGCAGAGCTAAAGGAGTGCAGATATATTCTTGTTGGTCCTGGATACAGACGTGCAGCAATACCAGGTGCCTGGATCAGTTTTACCAACTGATGAGCAGAACGGAGCTCTTAGAACGTAACTGTAGATATACTGACCTCACAGGGTGTTTGGACAAGATGTGGGAGATGTTTCCATTGACAAAGAAGCAAAATGAACAGAAGCTGTGGGAGAGAAATGGGACAGTGAGGAGCAGGGACTGGAGGGAAGCATGGAAAGTAAAGGGGAAATGAGTAGGGATGTGAATTGGAGAAAGATTGCGAGCCAGACTTTTTTCTTACTGTAGTGGAAATCAGGTTGCCTGCTTTACTTTAATGGCCTTTTTTCTGATAGACAACATGGTATATCTGAAACCAGAAATAGACCTTTTTTGCTTTAACGTTTATGTGTGTAAACTTAAGGCAAATTACATTTTAAAATAAACAAATGGTAAATACTCAATTTTTCTAATTAAATCTTATGTATGCGCTTTCATTACAAAATATTTAATTTATATCGATATAGGAGAGTGCTCTAATAATAGGTAATACATATTACATAATAATACATATTCAATAAATATTCAATGATACATATTTACATGGTGGGTTTTTTCTTTCACATTGTAAGAAAACCCACCAATCCCTTGATCTGGGCACTTCCACAGTAATTAAAAATATGCAAAATATATTGTAACATACAATTTCCAGTGATATGGGAATGTCTTGTAAATAGCAGAATATAAGATTATATCTGTGGAATTACCTGGTCTTTCACTTATGGTGTTTGTTAATTAGCCTTTCTACTGTATAAGGAATTATGTTTTAAGCCCTATGGACACATTTATCATGAGCTTAGTCCCTAGTGTAGGATTTGAATTTATAATCCATAGCACCTGTTGAGAGAGTGCTATGGCTGACCAATAGTGTCATATGAGCCCCTATCTAAATAATGACATAAGAGTGGCCATATTGGGGGTCAGACCAAAGGACTATCTAGCCCAGTATTCTGTCTGCCAATAGTGATTAATTAATATGAATGTATTAAGATTCTTAATTTACATTTTTTGTGTTAAAGTGGTGAATGATACATTTATTATTTATTAGATTATGAAGTTTTTTATTTGTGATTTGTGGCAAGCTGCATTTGGTTGAAAAATCCAATTCAATTAAAAAAACCACAAAGGGAATTTGAATGTATTTTTGTTACATAAAACTACCTTAAGTATGTTGGATATTGAAGGAAAAAAGTACACAGCACCTCCGTTCTAAGAGAAGGAGAACAGGCCAATACCAGTGGGTTGGTTTTAGTTCTAATTCTCATTTGTCGTGTGTGTACTCGTGTCTGGTTAGGATTAGGGGCCTTTTAATTCTCTCCTCTGGCCAACTGGCAGACGGTCACTTTCTGTTGCTGTGGAGCTGGGTTTTTAAAAGGGCTATTTCAAGAGAATGTCAGTTCAATTTCAGTGCTTGAACTATAGGAGTCAGGATACTTTATTATTTATAAGATTTAAAAGGAAAGTGTTATATTTGTCATATATAGGTACAATAGGGTTCTCCTTCCTTCCTGTCTTTACTACTTTTGAAGAAACCTGTGTTACCCATAGCAGTCACAGTCTTCGGTTGGGAGTTCAGTCCAAAAATAATTGGCAAGTTAGCTGGTCAAATATTGTCAAATAATGTCCAAAGTGTTCAAATATTTTAAGCCACTGATTTATCAGATCTGTGACGGCAGTGATTAAAAAAGCAAGACTTGATGTCCAGTCAGCTTAAATTCAGATACTTATGATTAATTACCAAAAAAAAGTTACCCTAGTTATTTTAATTCAGAAGAATGCAAAATGTAATGAACTAATATTTTAAGAAATTAAAATAATTACTTTTGAGCAGCATTACATTAACAGTTAAATGTGAAAATTATTCAAGACTGAATAGTTGCAATACAAAAGAAAAAATGACATTAAACTGAAATAAAGGAAACACACTGCAGCTGCAAAAGAAAGAAGCTATTTTAAAAGCCACTTTCATTATGCAGGCAAAAAGCCAGCTCTTCAAGCATCTTAGTGACTGTGCATCTTTTCTCTTTATGTTGCGAAGGAGATTTCATGACTCCCACCTCCTGTTCCCCATGCCCTTTTGGGTTAATTTTTGTGTGTTTGTCTAGTCATTCAAGATGGCAAGCTTTTTGGGGCAGGGAGTATGACTTTCAACTCATTGAATGTGTGTTGTAAGCTGCCACATAAATGGATGGCCTGGTATACCAATATAGACATACACACATACAGTGTTTGTTCTAGTAGAGTCCAGCCAATGACGATACTCAGTTGTTTTCAGTTAGTTCATCTTGGTACAGCATAGAGATTAAGTGTTGGAGACTGGGTAATGGTGAGGTTGTTTTTTCTCCACAGCATCATCACTGCCTCACCACAGCAGGGCACACAAGACTGCACTTAATAATTTTATGGTAGGTGAGCTCACCCTGCACTGAGTGGATTCCTCCTTTTCCTAAGCTTGGCTTTCAGTGAGAGTTTTTGGGGAGACAGAAAACCGCTGAGAAGGTATTAAAGGTAATACTGCAGTGGGGGCTCAAGTGCACAGGAAACACAATGGAAGCACCAGCCTTCATGGGTGGCTGGAGTCTGGAGTTTTTCACAGAGGACAGAACTAAATTGTGCTTGAAGCCGTAACTGAGGCATTTCCTAACTTTGAGTTCTTAACTGTGTCTCTGTGAGATTTTCTTAACACAAAAGCTCCGGTAAGAGCTTAGCAAAAACCTTGCACAAAATACATTGCTCATGTATGTGATTTTCAAAGGGCTTAAATACATTTTCATCAGAACTCTCAAAGGCACTTTCCTATTGTCCAGACCCACTTAAATTTCTAATCCCTTCTGTTTCTTGCTGTAAAGATGTTCAAATAAAGACACACCTTTACAAAATATAATGGTCAAATTGTGTTTTTTTTCACCGTTCCCTTAATTAAAAATGGCTGACCTATTTTTTCCTCAGTCTTACTTTATAATTGATCAGCTTTAGAAGCCTGGAAAAATTCTGACTCACATTAAAAAGTAAAGTTTTGAAAAGTGACGAGGAACTAAGGGGGAATTAGAATAGAAAGAGCTGTACAACTGTATCAGTTACTGCCACTGTTGCTCTGTTGTAGCATGATGTTCCAACACAACAATTCAAATTTTAGGGGCACCATTTATCTGTAATAATACACTGATGAAATTCCATTGCACAAGCCAGACCTACTTTACATAAAAATGGCTCTGAAATGCGAATTAGGAACTTTTCACTGTGAAAGTCTAAATCTGTTGAACTGGCATCAAATACGTACTGTACATGATTGTACTTATTGTGTTGGACCATAAACAGGGCTAGATTTCCTGAAAAGGGTCTCATTTTAACTATTCTTTCTGCTGTTGAAGACCCAGTACTGTTGACAGCAGAAATACGGAATAGAAAGCCTCCATGGAGAGAGGGGATATACGTGATGTCTTTTTCTTAATAGCCTTGGCATTCATTTTAAACTCATTCTCTTTCACTTTCTAATTATCTCTATCATCATTTTATAGTACTGTAAGTGAATTTTCAATTTTGTGTATTGTTCCTATACTTAACATCATTTGTTTTGGTTACACATATCATATTTAGGCTGTATTGTACATGTGCACTCACATACGTGAAATTGGGTAGCGTGTGGTTAAATAGCTGAATTATACTTATTCTCTTTAACAAACAAAATAATTACAAATTCAGGTGTGTATACTAAAGCTGTTCCATTAACACAATGACTAATCAAATATTGGAAAAGCACAGGGTAATTTTTATGAAAAATATAAAGAGTGGCAACCTTTGGTGTCTCGGTTGCTCTACAAGTCTCATGCAGTATCTTAAGGCATTGAAAAAACACAAACTTAGGTTCTAAACCAATGGCTCATTTCTTTATCTGTGCACATTTCAGATACCAGTGATATTGCACAGTTTGTGTTTTGCCGTAAGTGGTAGTCTGCACCAGTTATATGTGTGGTGTGGAACAGTGAGGATTGTTTCATTTTCGTGCAGGGAAGATGAAATGAGCGGCATTGACTTTACGTGAAGTCTTTTTACGATGGGGACCGTGCCACTCCCCTTCTGCAGTGGTTGAGATTGGCTGAGGCACTTTTGTGGATGGTCTCTTTCCCAGATGAGAAGTAGTGTATACTTGGTGGAAGGTTCTCAAAAGTTGCAGTTGTTCCTCCAGGCCTCACAGGAGAGACTGAGTTCTTTAGAGCAGGCCAACCAAGCTGCCAGGCTCAGCTTCTCAAACAAAACTTTGCATGTACTGCATCTATCCCAAGACTTCCTTTCTTGGTATTGCTGCCCGTTCTGAACACTAAAAATTGATGATAATATTTGTGGGTGAGTGCTGCCGCTTAATGCTGTGATGATCAGTCCAGTAGCTATAGAGATAAATAATAAATTTGCCCCATCATATTTTAGGCATTGCTGGCAATAGGATTTTGGGGAGCAAAAGTGGCAGCATCAGAATGTGCAGAGGCTTATCCGCTGAGTATGAAATATAGTGCTGACCAATCCCTGTTCGTTATGATGGATAATTCTCCTTTGTTGTGCACAACTGGTAGAAAGATAGGCATTGCTCTCTTAGATGTTTTAAAAATAAATGTCCATGTGCATATTTTAAATCCATGCAAAGTCACACATCCCTTACCTTCTGTGCTGCTATCTGATGTTACCTTTTGATGTTGGTTTGGTACATGCTACGTAGCCACGATGCCCTCGTCCCAGTTACAAGAAAGAAGGATAAAATATATGCGATACTTCAGGTAGTCAGACAAGAGGTCTACAAAACAAATATCGTAATGACATTCAGATGCTAATCTGTATTTTTTTTCATTCTTTCTAGTAGCTTCAAAAAATCTTTCTGGGGTGAATTTCATCTTCCTACTGATAATAGCAAGAATACAGTTGTAGCAGCATATTTACAATGTAGCCATTGCATCTTTCAAAAAGAGAACATGCTGCCTTGCAGCTCCACTAGGTATAAAAGTGACAGAAATGTTAAATAATCTCAGAGGGTAATCATCAATCATTAGTCAGCGGGGGGTGTTTCTAGTGTCTCCCTATTGTATCCATCCCTTTAAATTTAATACCAATGTATTTAGTTAAAAGCAGCTAAAAAAAACCCCTGTTTTGTGGAATGAAAACTGTGCACCACTAGGTACAGGGTTCTTAACAAAGTTCATTACACATCACACTTTGATAATATTTATGTTGACCTTTGATCTCTATTTGGTTAGCTGGACGCACAGGACAATTTGTGCTTTGAAGGCTGTCACATTAAGCTCTGCTCCCTCTATCTATAGTCTCCTACTACTGCTGTGACCCAGTCTCCTCCAGGGGTGTGTCTTAGACTACAGGGATTTTTTGAAAATAGTGGCCTTTTTTTTAAAAATCTTTACCTGCGTCTAGACTACAGCCGCGTTCTTTCGAAAGTAAATCGAAAGAAGGCGGCAGTTTTTTTGACCACGGAGAACCTCGTTTTACGAGGAATAATGCCTTTTTTCGAAAGTGCTCTTTCGAAAAACGGTGCTATGTAATGCAAACTGGTTTTTCGAAAGAGAGCATCCAGACTGGCTGGGTGCTCTCTTTTGAAAAAGCAGCTTGCTTTTTCGAAGGTACTGGTTGTAGTCGAGACGCTCTTTTTCGAAAGAGGCTTTTTCAAAAGATAGCTTCGAAAAAGCCTCTTTTGAAAGAGGCTTGCAGTCTAGATGTAGCCCAGGTGGGGGAACAGAATCTGTGCAATTTATATAGTCTAAAACTTTGGTAAATGGCCACTTTTGTATAATATCAAAACACAAAAAAAAATTAACCTTGGTTTGAAAGAATAAGAACTGAAAAGGCCAATATTTCAGGAAATGCAGGAATATTACTAAACTTGTTCTGTTTGGGAGTTAACTCTGTTCCTAGTTGAAGAAGTAAAATACATTTCTCTCATCTCCATTCTCGTCGTTAGTGTCAGGGAAAATATTTATCAGTAGGATCAGGCACTCGGTCACAGCATGAGCTGCTAATTACTTAGGGTCTGATTCAGAGTCCTTGGAAAGCAATGGGTCTGTTTTCATTGACTTCACTGGAAGTTACAACTGAGCATTCAAGGTAAATACTGAGCTCCTCAGTCTACACATCAGAGAAACCTGGGACTTCTGTATGCCTGGCTAAACTCCATCGAGATCTTTAACTTGATTTTGATTGCCTATTCTCAGTGTTCTGCCTCCACTTCCGTACAATCATAGAATCATAGGGCTGAAAGAGACCTCAGGAAGTCATCAAGTCCAGCCCCCTGCTCAAGGCAGGACCAATCCCAACTAAATCAACCCAGCCAGGGCTTTGTCAAACCAAGACTTAAAAACCTCTAGGGATGGAGATTCCATCACCTCCCTAGGTAACCATTCCAGTACTTTACCACCCACCTAGTGACATAGTTTTTCCTAATATCCAACTGAGACCTCCCCCACTGTAACTTGAAACCATTGCTCCTTGTTCTGCCTTCCATCACTATTGAGAACAGCCTTTCTCCATCCTCTTTGGAACCTCCTTTCAGGAAGTTCAAGGCTGCTATCAAATCCCCCCTCGCTCTTCTTTTATGGAGTCTAAACAAACCCAAATCCCTCAGTCTCTCCTCATAGGTCATGTGCTCCAGCCCCCTAATCATTTTGGTAGTACTCTGCTGGACCCTTTCCAATGTCTCCACATCCTTTCTATAGTGGGGGGCCCAGAACTGGACACAGTACTTCAGATGTGGCCTAACCAGAGCCTAATAAAGGGGAATAATCGCTTCTCTAGATCTGCTGACAATGCTTCTCCTAATGCACCCTAATATGCCATTAGCCTTCCTGGCTACAAGGGCGCACTGTTGACTCATATCCAGCTTCTCATCCACTGTAATCCCTAGGCCCTTTTCTGCTGAACTGCTACTTAGCCATTCGGTCCCCAGCCTGTAACGATGCTTGGGATTCTTCTGTCCGAAGTGCAGGACTCTACACTTCTCCTTGTTGAACCTCATCAGATTTATTTTGGCCCAATCCTCTAATCTGTCCAGGTCACTCTGGACCCTATCCCTGCCCTCCAGAGTATCTCCCCCTAGCTTAGAGTCATCTGCAAACTTGCTGAGGGTACAATCCATTCCTTAATTGAGGTCATTAATAAAGATGTTGAACAAAACCGGTCCTAGAACCGATACTTGGGGCACTCGGCTAGAAACCAACCGCCAACCTGACATCGAGCCACTGATCACTATCCGTTGGGCCTGACAGTCTAGCCAGCTTTTTGTCCATTTTACAGTCCGTTTATCCAATCAATGCTCCCTTAACTTGTTGACAAGAAAATTGTGGGAGACCGTATCAAAAGCTTTGCTTAAGTCAAGGTATATCACATCCACTGACTTCCCCATATCCACAGAGCCAGTTACCTCATCATAGAAGCTAATCAGATTGGTCAGGCATGACTTGCCTTTTGTGAATCCATGTTGACTATTCCTGATCACTTTCCCATCTTCCAAGTGCTTCAAAATGGATTCCTTGAGGATCCCTTCCATGATTTTTCCAGGGACTGACTGGTCTGTAGTTCCCTGGGTTGTCCTTCTTCCCTTTTTTAAAGAAGGGCACTGCATTTGCCTTTTTCCAGTCATCCGGGATCTCTCCTGATCTCCATGAATTTTCAAAGAAAATGGCCAAAGGCAATGACATTTGCCAACTCCCTCAGTACCCTCAGATGTATTAAATCCAGGCCCATGGATTTGTATGTTTAGCTTTTCTAAATAGTTCCTAACCTGTTCTTTCCCCACCTCCTTCCCATGCTGCATTGCCCAGTGCATTTGTCTGAGAGCTGATAGTCTCTGTGAAGACAGAGGCAGAGAAAGCATTGAGAACTTCAGCTTTTCCCACATCATGTCACTAGGTTACCTCCCTCATCCAGTAAAGGCCCTGCTTATTGCTAATATGCCCGTAGAAACCTTTCTTATTACCCTTCACATCCCTTGCCAGCTGCAGTTCCAGTTGTGCTTTCGCCTTCCTGATAACTCCCCTGCATTCTCGAGCAATATATTTATATTCCTCCCTAGTCATCTGTGCAAGTTTCCATTTCTTGTAAGCTTCCTTTTTGTGTTTAAGCTCACCAAGGATTTCCCCAGTAAGCCAATCTGGTCATCTACCATGTTTGCTTTTCTTGCTGTGCATCAGGATGGTTTCTTCTTGTGCCTTCAATAAGGCTTCTTTAAAATACTGCCAGCTCTCCTGGACTCCTTTCCCCTTCATGTAAGCACCCCAGGGAATCCTGCCTGTCAGTTCTCTAAGGGAGTCAAAGTCTGCTTTTCTGAAGTCCAGAGTGTGTATTTTGCTACCCGCCTTTCTTCCTTTGATCAGGATCCAGAAATCTACCATCTCATGTTCACTGCTTCCCAGGTTGGCACCCACATCTACTCTCCCTACTAGTTCCTCCCTGTTTGTGAGTGTGGCTGGTTATGTCAGGGGTTTTCAAACTCTGTGTCATAGCTTGAAAGGGCAAACCACAAGTGGTTGCAAGATGCTTTGGTTATCTGCATCTCAGCAGGTATGGGCGATTGTTGGTCGCAGATCACTATTTCCTGTTGGTCGCAGATCACTATTTCCAGCCAACGGGAGCTATAGGAAATGGGGTGCACCGAGACACCACTTCCCGCAGCTTCCGTTGTCCAGGAATGGTGATCCATAGCCACCGGGAGCCGGAATTGATCTGTACCTGTGAAGGCACAGGTAAACAAAGCCTCTGGTAGCCAGCTAGTGGCTTGTCCTTACGAGCTGTGACCCAGATTTTGAAAACCCCTGGGTTATGTAAAAATAAAAACTATATCTTGTGGAATTCCTTGGCAACTGGCATGTGGCCATTACAACTAATTGTAGTACCACATACTCATTAAACATCACAGTTTCAGTGATGTAAATAACGTAAAACAGCCAACACTTATATTAAAACCAAATATATGAATTTGATCAGTAAAACAATTGTTAATAGAATATTTTGCTTTACCCGTATAACATATACAATACAGCGATAAATTAATTCATAGTGTTTTAAAGTGGAAAGAAAAAAAATCAATCCACAAACTCAGGTTCAGATTTATTTCTCAGTGTTAATGCACTTTTAAAAACTTAGTGGAAGAGCTGAATAGCATAATGCAAGAAAAATGACACCTAATGTACTCAGGTTCCAAGTAGCTGTACTGTTTTTGAACCCATCTCAAGAAAAGAATACGAAAATAAGCTAAAATAAAGCAAATACTGATAATTTGGGATTTGGGGATTTCAGTAAGTGTTTCTGATTTTCTGCAAAGTTTAATCTTGTCTAATTCGACTGCTAACACCATGGATTTTTATTAAAACCTATGAATATGTTAACTATTGACATTTACAATTTTTACATTTTAATGTTGTTTTTAAATAGTCTATATGAGTAGTTAGTTAGTTTCCTGTCAGATGAAAAATAACATTTTTTTCCTCACTAATGTTTCCACTAATTTTAATTTCTCTGTTTCTTAGGGAGTGCAACCCAGTCTAGCAATGGGATCTATAGGGCACTAATCACCCGAATGTATGGGTGCCTGTGATGGGGTGAACTAGGTCTGATGCCCCCTCCTGGAGGCCTTGCCGCACCGCGCCCCAGGGAGAAGAGTAGAAAATAGGTCCTCAAAGCTGACTAGAGTGGCTGCTTGTGTTGCAGCCAATCAGGGCTCAGCGGGCTGATATAAAAGAAGCTACTGGGCCAGGGCCTGGCAGTTCTTCAGTGGAGCTTGACCTGGTCAGATCCAGGGTCTGACTAGGAGGAAAACAGCACCTCGGACAGCAATGAATATGAACTGGACTTCAGACGTGGTTGAGACCCAGGTCCAGCAGCTGACGACTAGCCATAACAAACTACAACACTTTGCAGAACCCTAGACAGGATATGCTGAGAACCTGACGTCAAAGCCCGAAGAGAGAGGGCTGGATGGAGCAGCTTCTTGGGGAAGTGGCCAGGGAGCAAGGGAGCAATTGACAGCAGCGATAGTGAGTAGGCAGCTGCTACTTATAGGGTGCATGAGCTGGGACTCAAAAGAGTGGGCGGTCCTGGGTCTCCCCAACCTCCTGCAGCTATAACACGGGGACAAGAAGAAGCCTGGTCCCAGGCAACCGACCAGAAAAGCCATCTGGGACCCCTCCAATCTCAGAGACAGCCAGGCGGAGATTGTGCAGACATGCCCTTGGCCACACAGGGGCACTCGCAAGGGGGAGAGCCTCTTCACAGTGCCAAATACAATATCAGGACAAACATCTGAAATATTGGAAATGCAATCTCCTTCTGGTATCCTTTGGTTTGGTCACTTAAACTTGTAAAATGACTGTCTCTTGCCTTCCATCCTAAAGCTGAGGGATGTTGTGTTTTTTACCAACGGTTCTAAGATGGAGACCCAGTATATTAGGATCTTTATAGGAAGGTGTGATTTCTTTCAGTGGACATACCGGAGCCAGAAGTGAGGCATACACCATAGCCCATGGTTGTTTGTAACTCAGATGGGTCCCCTTGCCTGTGAGGCAGTAGATGGAGAAGTGTCTTTGAAATAGCTGTCGACCACTGATACTTAGGTTCAGGCACTTGAATTGGAGCTAGAAATGCATAAGAAGCCAGAGAAGCACTGTGGAAGCAATGGTTTGGTGTGCTCTTAGTAAGGCTAAGATTTTGTCATGGATAGTTTTAGTAAAAGTCATGGCCAAGTCATGGGCAATAAAGAAAAATTCAGGAAAGCCCATGACCCATCTGTGACTTGTGTGAAAATTATCCATGACAAAATGGGGAGCTCAGTTCCCAAGGCCCCTACACCTCGTCTCAAAGCCAGGCAGGTGCAAGGTTCAGCTTGGAGCTATGGTGGCAGGACCCTATAGTTCCTGACCACTGCGGATGGCAGGAAGATCCTGCAACTCCCAACCACAAAAGGCAGATGTCTTGGAGGTTGCAGAAATCAAAGAATCTAGGACTGACATCTCAGTGAAAGAATTATGAATATTGTGGATTCTGTCACTTTAAATCAATCTTGGCTTTTTCAATAAGTTATGGCTTCTTTGGTGAAGTTCTGTGGCCTTGTGCAGGGGCTCAGAATAGAGGACTATAATTATCTATCTGGTTTTAAACTCTATGAATTACTTGACTAAAGCAGGCACTGCATTAAACTGGAGTCTGAGTAAGATGAATCTAAGAATAGTGTATTCAAAGAAAAAGATGCATGGCGGCGGATGCAAACAGAGGAATGAGGAAGGCGGGGCAAACAGACTCAGTCCAGGCACAGAAACATTTTTCAAATCCAGGTTGAGGTTTTCAAAAATAACCCAGTTCCACACTGTTTTCAAGTAGGTTCTGGGTTCAATAATCTACCTCCTGCAGAGTTTATACATAGATTTGGAACATCTCGTCAAACGAAATAAATGCCTGTGCATTTATATGAATAAACACAAATGTGTCTTTACATGTATGTAATCAGACAAAATGCAGTTGTGGTTCTTGTGGATCTAGAATGATACATTTCAGATGTATGTATTTAATATGGAACAAGTATGGGAAGACACAATCCATGTACATTGTGCTATTTTTATTTGCTTTTCTCTAAACTTCTTTAAAATGTCTCATACTTGGTAAAGCTTTTATTCCTTGATGAAGTCTGACCTTAGTTACCATCATGTGACTTCATTTTTACTGTACTCAGATGTAACTAGTATCAGAACCTGACCCTGTATTTGAGTTATTCAAACATGTAATATCTGAATTTAAAAAGATATTCAAAATCAATTCAATGGATTTTTTTATAACCCTTCAAAAAATTTACTCTGGGTCTTAAAAATTAACACGATAAATTTTATCTGCCTCTACCCCTTACAACAAAAGACAAATTTTAAAGAAAGCTTTAAGCAACTGGAAATACGGATTTCAGTTGGAATGGTCATCTTGACCATAATTGTAGTGTTAATAATGAAGTACTATAAAATTCACTGCTCTTAACCATATAGATCAGTTCTTGGCTTTGAAGTTTAGGTGGTGTGGTTTGTGCTTTCACCAGCAGCAAGAATGGATTTAGAAGACACTTTTTATTGAGAGTGGGCGTGATTGTGAAAGGTGCCTAGAGAGAGCCGCCAGCTGTTTTGACCAGCTGATGGTTTCTTCTAGGCACCACATGCCCCTGGCAATGGGAGGAAACTTTGCCTACCCCTCCAACTCCAGGTCAATTAGAGTCAGGGGGCAGTGGATTGCATGAAGTTTTTGCCCTGCCCAATCAGGGCTCTGTGGTGCCTAGAGAGAACTGCCAGGTGTTTTGAACAGCCAGCGATTCCCTCTTGTGCCGTGTCCTCCTTGTGGAGGGGAGGCGACTTCATGTGCTCCCATGTCTCCAGATCTCAATTGGCCTGGGGGCAGAGGAGTGGCAGAACAGCCGCAGGCTAGCTCATATGGTTTGGAGGGCCAGATATAGCCCACGGAGGCTGTCTTGTCCACCCCGGCTCTTGTGTTATTTTTATTAAATTATACTCAAGTCAAAGTGAAACGACCTAAACGGCAACATGTTGTCATTCTGAAAAAAAAGCCCCCCTTTTTTTTTCAAACAGTAACTATATAACATGCTAACATGAAAGTCCTTAACTACAAGTCACTGAGGTTCGAACTGCAGGCTGGGTTCAGAATCCAAATAATGAGCTTTTAAAAGCAGATTTCTAGGTCACAACATATCTGGCAAGTAGTTTGTTACAACAGTTGCCTCTGGGGAAAAATAAAAAGAGGGAATACATTATCATGAACATGTAGCAAAAGCAAATCTAGGCCGCTTACATGATGCTATGCATTCCAATGTAGAGTGAGCAGTATCTTAATACTTGTATCACCTTACTAAATCAATATCACTAGCATTCAAAAGACAAGGTTAATTCCTATAAAGAGCTGTTTCCTGCTCCCGTTTTTGCCACTGACTTCAATAAGAGGAAACGATTGGATTGAAAATAGAAGTGATCCAAGGAAATACTAAATATCCCTTATATATAATCAACCTGTGGAATTCACTGCCATAGGATATTATGGAAGTTAATAGGCTTGTAGGATATAGAAAAATGAATACACGTGAATAGAATGTATGGTTCCATTAGCCAGGATAATTATAAAGCCAATCAGTGCTCATTCTTGGGCCAGCTGGAGTCACGTGTCATTTTCCTGTGTAACAGATTTGCCCAATTATGTGGGTTTATTTGTTTTGTTTTGATTTTTGTTTTGCCTTCCATCAAAGCATCCGGTATAAGCCAGTGTTTAAGACGGTATAGCAGTCTAGATAGATTCTTGCTCTGTTTTGGGATAAATAATTTTGTATTCTTAAACATCAGTGGGCTGAGGAAAGTAGTGCTTTGATCCAGATTGTCATTAGGCTAGAGTTCAGATTTCCAGACCAAATCAAGTCTCTCTCTTAAATTCAGAATTGGCAGTTCCCAAACCTCACAAATTTGTCAAGATTTAGACTGCATCTGAAAAATAATTATTTCTGGTTTGCAATCTGGTGTGAAACCAAAATTGTATGTGTGGGTTTAGATCCAGGGATTATCATCACACCACACCAACCCACTCTCCATCCTGTCCTCAACCAGCAAAGAGACAAGAGATGTGTGTTCAGTGTTGGCCAGCTCTCTACTAATCCTTGCGATAAACACTAACTCAGTTCTGGAATGAGGTTTGAGTTAATATAAAAACCAGAGCTTGTCACTGACAGTTACCCTTTGTTCTTGGTCTTCTGATACATTCTGAGTAGTGGGAAAGTAAGAAGTCCTATAAAATAATATTAATAAAGAATCTTGCAACAAATAGATTGTATAATCTATCAACTCCTTTATTCCTCACTTGCAGAATGGCTGTCCCATGTTTACTGTAATTAAAATGTGTGTGCTTCGATAGACCCTAAGGATGTGCCTAAAATGTGAGCTGAGATGGGGTAGACTCACACGAGCTCAGCTGGAGGTAGCAGCCTACAAACAAGTGTAGATGTTGCAGAATTGGAAGAGACACCAGCTAGCCATGCAAGGGTAGACATTGGGGGCTGGGCATGATTGGACTTGGGCAGCTAGTCCAAGCTACTGCCAGCGCTGTAATGGTGCCCCTGTTGGGAGCTGAGCTAGCATGACTCTTTACGTGGGCTCCGAATCCCAGCTCCAGTGTAGACAGCCCTCACAGTCTCATTTGGAACTGTTTGCAAAACTACTCAGATTGAAATCTCTTGCTTTTGACACAACTATTTTCAATGAGTTGGAATTTAACTTTACATACGTCTTCAGAAGAGGATAGAGGAAATGAAAGAAAGACCTCAACTTTTTTTCCCCTTGAAATTAATAATTTTGTCATGTGCCTTGTGCCTCTTCAGTAACCATGACTCACCTTAATACCACTGTTTGACATTAGAAGCCTCTCCAGAGAGGAAGAAAATCATTCAGAAACGAACTGGATAAAGGTTATTAAACCAACACTTAAAATTCTAGTCCTGCACATTTTACTTTACCCCCTAATTAAATGCCAGGAACAGAGATGTGGAAATTTTAGAATACACACATGCTGAATACACCTTTATCAGAGGGCGAAGCGTCTACAAGGAATTCTAATTTTATTCCCAGCAGTCAGTTCCTCCCGCTTATGAATTTGAAATGCTGTTTTTCAAGAGAAGAAAAAACTGTCTGAAAATGGATTTTTAAAATACAAAGCGAAGTATGCAGTTTGCCATACAATATGGGGCCTGATTTAGCATCATTACTTAGATAAGTAAACTCGATTCATCACACAAGTAGGCTGACTGACTTCAGAGGGAATAGATGTGTAAGTGTTAACTACATGAGAAAAGCTTTTAGGCTTGGGCAACGAATATACACGTCAGTGCTTACAAGCCTATAATCTGCCATCTTCCAGGATATTATAGAACAGTGTTTCTCAGTGGTACGAGTACCCGTAGAGGTACTCGAGAGAAGTCTGGGAGGTACATCAACACAACTGAAATTTGGAGAAAACTGAATTTTTGTTTTAAGTTTTACAGCGCTTGATTATTTTTGGACTTTTTACACCCCAAAATTTCTTCACTCCTGGCTACGATTAAGTTGTTTAAACAAATGTGTTGCAATGGGAGAAAAAGTTTTGTGTGCCTGCAAACTGTAGGTACTGGGGGTACTTATAATTTTTTTTTTTTTTTGAATAACAGGTACTTTATAAAAAAAAAATTGAGATACACGGTTATAAAACAATCTTATAAATATCAGTAAAAGTTACATGTGGAATAGATGATCAGTTTTCCCAATAACCCTATGCCCCTTAAATTACAAAAAGATGCTATATTACTTTAGAAAAGGCAGTTCTTTCACTTCTGGTGCTTAGCAAACCACGTAGATGGGGAAACGGTTAATTTTTAATCTGTGAAATTGAATATATTTAGTTGCATGCTATTTACAGGTGGAGAGATACTGGCATCTGCGGAGCAGTGATGATTTGCATAGTTAGTTACCAATCTTATTTAGAGCTCGTGGCCCCTGGGAGGTCAGGTTGTTTCAATTAGCAGTTAATAATCAGTTATACACCAGTATTAGTATCCCCTTGCTTGCTGACACTTACATAGCACTAAATAGGTTTGCCAATCAGGATTGATTCTCTCAATGCAAAATATGTGTGTTTAAAAAAACCGCATGAAAACTTCCTTGGCATAATTCCTAAAGCTACCTTAAAGCAACCTTTTCTTCTTGCTTCCCCCTACCTTTTGTGGTAAATTAATACATTGTAAAAGTGAAAGAGGTCTAGTTTAGTCAACTTTCCATAATAGTTTATTAAATGATTTTAGCTTCCCATGGTAATAAACAGGTGGTTCAACTTAGAGTACAGGTGCTATATTTAATACTTGGTGCTTACTGGAAAAATTCCAAGTAATAATAGCTTAGTTAAAAGCTTTAGAGATATAAAATAGTGCTGGGAGTTGTCCAGGATAAATAATGCTTCTTTCTCCTTTCTTGTGAGAAAACCAGATTATCTTGTAACATCCAAGGACTGATGACTGAAACGAAGGTCACTAATATTCTGATGCTATTTTTGTTCTTTTCATTGTTGCAGTGAGCAATATTGTTGTGACAGGGTAGCACTCATCTTTTGAGTGCCTCTTAGCAGCTGGGTGCAATCTTTTTTTTATTCCTTGCAGTAAACAGTTAGGAACGTAAGAATGGCCAGACTGGGTCAGACCAAAGGTCCATCTAGTATCTTGTCTTATGACAGTGGCCAATGCCAGATGCCCAGAAGGAATGCACAGCCCAGGTAATCATTCAAGCAATCCATCCCCTGTTGCCCATTCCCATCTTCTGGCAAACCGAGGCTAGGGACACCATCCCTGCCTAATAGCCACTGATGGACCTTTTTTTCTAACCTATCTGATTATTTTTTGAACCCTGATATAGTCTTAAGCTTTCACAACATCCTCTGGCAAGGAGTTCCACAGGTTGACTGCATGTGTGAAAAAATATTTCTGTATGTTTGTTGTAAACCTGCTGCCTATTTACTTTCATTTGCTGACCCCTAGTTCTTCTGCTTTGAGGAGTAAATAACACTCCTTATTGACTTTCTCTACACCTGTCATGACTTTGTAGACCTCTATCGTATGCCCCCTTACTCATCTCTTGTTTGAGCTGAGAAGTCCAAGTCTTATTCATCTCTCCTCATATCCCTAATCATTTTTCTGCCCTTTTCTGAAACGTTTCCCATTCCAATATATCTTTTTTGAGATGGGTCGACCACATTTGCATGCAGTATTCATCAAGCTTACCATGGTTTTCAGCCAAGTCTCTGAGCCCTTTCAATCCGGATGTTTACTCAGGCATCTAAAGGGCTGTCTGCATTGCATTGTAAGACTGACCTTGAAACCAGCTCCAGGCTAACCCCCCTTTTGCTTCTACACTGCGGTTCTGCGACCAGTGTTCCCAGTATGCTGAGTGATTGGGCAGCCACACAGGAGAGATTCAAATGCTGCCTTGCTGACTAGCAGAGCTCCCACCGCCAGTATCGTGTGCTTCTATGGGTGGTGCACATCTGCACTTACCTTGCTACACATAACAAATTGTATTCAACGTTAGTGCTAACCCAGGGCCCCTATAGGGCTTGCAGATCTGAACTCCTTCCTTTGCTCTCTCTCTTTCCCTGCCCCTGTTGCCTTGCTTACCAACCCATTCACCTACCCTCATTCTGCCGTTCATTTACTGTCACTCTCAAAGGAAAAGGAGGAGGGCAGATGGTGGCCATTTTGAATAACAGCAAGTGTTTGAGAGATGGAGGCTTAGGATCATGAGAAGATTAGTAAATACATACCATCTTGCTGGAGTTGGCACCTTTCACTCCTAGGTTTAAATGATCAGGACAGAAGTAGGCACATTAGCTTTTCCAATCCCTGGGACACAAAAGAAAAGGGAAAAGACAGACCAGCTGTTTCCCCTGAATAACTTTACAGAGAGAGATGGGTGGGATGAATGGGTCCAACTAAAGAGTGTAGGAGGAAGGGAGAAGGTAGGGAAGGACCCAATCTCTTTGGAGTGGAGAGAGGATGATGTTTTTCCCACAGGCCCAGATTCCAGGGATACTCTTCCTCCTTCCACTAACACAGGAGAGTAGATACGTGGGACATCGTGCAGCTTTTGACTTCAGCCGAGTTTTTGCTTTGTGTTCTCTTACTTGAACCCTGCGCTCTATATACGCAAACCCATGTGACCTGCATCTGAGAAAGGAGACCAATCTATTTAGTGGATGGTGTGGAGACAAAATGCCTCTTAGATCCCCTCCCCATCCACTGTGTTCCCTTTCCAAGACGTCAGATAATATATTGTGCTCTGCTGAGAGGTGCGGGTGGAGTTGGGCCGTGGGGATAGGCAGCACTGATGCTCATTAGACAGTCCCTCTCTCCTTGTGCTCAGAGCCTTCTCAGACCCCATGGCAGGGAAAGCTGCTGTACTTCCCGTCCTCCGTTCTGAAACCAAGCACAGTTTGGCCCTGGAATAGCCAGAGTTCACTCCGCTCCTGATAGAAGAAAGACAGCAACATTGAGAAAATGACTCAGGAATGCTTGTGCAGTAGCTGTACAGTATTCCTCTGATGCTGTGTGGTAAGAAAATCATGCTGTGTATGAATGAAAGCATTGGCAGATCAGATCTGAAGACTTAACCGCTACTTATCCTGTATCTGTCGTCCTAGTCCACTGGATTTTATTCTGGACAGAAGCATCAACATCATGCAACACTGTGTGTTCCCATATCTCACACTCTCTGCCTAGAAATATTTTCACCTCACTTATATTCCCCAAGTTGAGCAGCACCCTGTCAGCGTGGAAAAGAGCCATTCTCCCAGATCAGACTGTTTAATCATTTCTTGGGAATCTTCTGACTCGCCTATCTGCTTCTTACATTGGCAGTTCCATGTTAAAAGTCAAACGATAGCAAAAAAGCTGTGGCTACAGTAAATGTCACCATGCTAAACAGTCATAAAAAGAGGTTTTAAAGAACAGAACTTCATGGAAAATCTTTAATTCTCCTGACAATTCACAGTACAATGATTTAAACCTTCAGTTTTTCTCAGTTTTTCTTGCAGAACTTTATTGAAAGCTCACATCTGCTTTATAATCAGTCTCTGTGGTATTTAATTTGACTAAGCCTTTCCTATACAATGTTTATTTCAAGGCATATTTTCATTTTTTGGTATAACCAAACTAAGACATCCAGAAATGATTCTGTATTTGAATATTGCCATTTAGGGAAGCATCCAAGGTCATTTTACCGTCTTTTCTAAAAGCCAGACCACAGAGAGTTATAAAGCCTTGCATCTTTTGAAGTCTTCCAGGCAGGGACATCCTGAGGCTTTATAAAGCCCTACAGCTGGGGAGGGAGGAGAAAGGATTTTTTAGAGATGTGATTTTATAATCTTCAGCAACACGCTAATGAAATAGTTTTAAAGCAATTTTAAACTCTGGTCCTACAGAGTAACACAGTAAGTTGTGAAATGGACAATATATACCTGGGGTTAGCAAATGCCTGTTAAATGGCTTTTTTACAGGTTTGCTGTTCTGCTAAGAGATCTGGCTGACTTTTTCTCTTTTAAGTTAACTGGATCCTCTCTGGGAGGAAGCAGAGTCACAGAACAGGGAGAAGAAGAGGTGGGTGGGTGACTCAGTGGTGCCCCAAATTTTTGGGTGCCCTGCACAATTGTGTGTTCTTCTTTGAGTGATTGCTCAAGATGATTAGCAAGGTGTGTGCTTGTCACATGCCCAGTTGCTGGAAGGTTTGTCCCCTTGCAGTACCTGTCAGTCGGCCGTGGAGCTCCCTGCAGTGGTACCAATATGGTGTTGTGTATACAGCAATCTGCCAACCCTCCTCCTGCTGAGTTCTTTCTTACCATCAGTGACGGTCATTGGAACTTTCCTTCTCTTGCCTCAAACAAGCGTTTTCCCTAGCCTTTAGCGTTTACAGTATACGTAGCCGATACTTACGTCGTTAATAGTTTTTAGATAGGGTCAATAGTTCTTTGGTAGTAGGGATTAGTTTCTCCTCCTCTTCCTCAAGGAATGGGGCATGCCTCAGGTCTACAGCTTTAAAGGGTTTGCTTTGTGTTCGGGGGACCTCCATGTTTCTTGTGTTATGTGCTTGGGGAAAACACATCATCTGGAGAAGTGCAAAGGTTTGCACCCACCAACCAGGAAAGAGAGGGCTTTAGATGTAAACTCCTTCTCACAGAGTTGGCTGTTCACCTTTAGCCAATGCAATGGGGGCCAGCGCCAAAACCAGCCTCATTAGTGCGAAGTGCACCATCCTCGGTGCAGGACGGCACAGTGCCACAGAAAGACTCGGTCTCAAAGACACCTCGATGCTGGCATTCTCCGGCCTCCTGGCCCCATTCACATTCTCCAGTGCAGTCACGTGGGAGACTTGGACATGCCATCCAGCCCCAAGACATATGAAACGGTCAGGGACTTTATTGAGCTGATGGCCTGGCATTCTCCCTCCCCGAGGGTATCCCCAGAGCAATAACAGGGAATGCCTTCTGCAGGCCCCTCAGCACTGTCCAGAGGCAAGCCAGCTATAATGAGATATTGTTCCCCTTCACTCTGGCATCGCGCCTCCTGGGACCATTCCCCCTGGCACGGGGCCTCTCAAGATGGCTTCTAGAACCGTGCCTCCTGGGACTGTTCCCCTTGACATCGGTCACCCACATGAGCTGTGTCCTCAAGATCCGTCTCAACTTCGAATTCAGAGCCAGAATCCTGTGTATTTAGGATGAGCCAATGCTATTCTAGGAAAACAACGCCAGCTCTCTGTCCTGTCTTGGGCACCACAATGGCAGGAACCCCTTCAGTGGCCCTTCTGGACCCTCTGGGTATACCATCAAGCCCAGGGACCAGTGTTCCCTCTAACATTTCCCATCCTTGGGCAGGTTGAATTTTCTTTTGGGAACGTTGAAATTTCTTATGTGCACCACCAATATTGAGGTTCTATGTGGATCTGCAGTGTCTCAGTGCAAACAAAAAATCTCGGTATAAATATATATTTTAAACAGTCCATAGGTATGGAAGACAATATATTTAAACAAGGGATAATTAACAAGGAGCAATGCTTAAAATGTTTAATATGAAATCAAATAAAGGAAATTAACACTACCCTCGAAGTACGTTAGAAAGGACAATAATACAACTCAAGCTAGTAAACACACGAAAATGGGGCATACTGCAAATAGCTATAAATAAATAAATAATATGGCCTTTAAGTAAAAGTGTAAAAAATATGCACATCTTTAAGATGCTAAACAAATCTGTGAGTCAACTAGAAATAGTCATGCTCACCTTGAAAATATGAATACAATATTTACTGACGTTGGAAAGGAGAGTAAAAGGCATTCAATCAGGCTTATACACTTTCTCTGGGGAGTGTTAAGGATCCATGGTATGCAAGTGAAGCAGAGACCTGTAAAAGCAGATAAAAGTTTTGGTTTGAAACTTTCCAGCTCCAATTGAAAGGCCAAACAAATTTGACAGGAGCCATGGTAAAGTTCTTCCAGTTTTAACAGTTTACCATGTATTAGCCAGTAACGCAGGATTTAAAAATATCATTAAGATCAGAGTTTTCCGATATCTACAACACTAAAAAAAATTCTGTTAAAAGAATCTTTTTCTTTCTTACCTTAAGCCATTAGCACCTTTTTAAACTTTGTTTCAAATGTAATCATACAGATGTCATCATCTAGGACTTTTTTTTTACAATATTCAAAAGCGTGATATTTAAGGCTACAATTTAGCCAGAGGTATTTTTATTAAAGGTCCGGAACAGGCCACAGGCAATACCAACAACCCATGGCCTGTAGCCTGTGCTTGTATGACAGGGGACTGGGCTCAAAGACCTCTCAAGGTCCTTTCCACTTCTAGTGTGCTTGGATTCTGTGGTTCTTTGCCTTGTACTAGAAATACTCCTAACTAAATCTTGCGTACCGGGGGAGTGGGGTGTGGTGTTGGGGCGTCTGCTGCTGAGGGGCATGGAGTCCCACTGCTGCTGTTGGGGTGGGGAGGGGGACATGGCCCAAGACCTGACTGTTACTGTAGGGGGGATGTGGTCTGGGCTCAGGCGTTGTGGCTGGGGGCGGGGCATAGCCTGGGACCCCGCTGCTGCTGCTCATGGTGCGGTGATGGGGAAGCAGCCCACGATTCTGCTGCTGCTGCAGCTCCTGGGGGAGAAAGTGGCCCTACTGCTGCTGTTCTGGGCAAGGTGGGGAGTGCAGCCAGGGTCCAGCTCCCTGGGGCAGCCAGAGCTTTCTCTGGTAGTCGTGGGGCCAACTGCAATGGCTGCTGGAGAAGTCCTGAAAGTCCTGAAGAGGCACAAAATCTGTGACGCCCGTGAGCTCTGTGAAAGACTCGCAGCCTTAATAATAATCATCAGATTTAAGCCCAAGGGCGATTTGCTGCTCAAGTTAGAATTCTAAAAGCAAGAAGTGCTTTTTCAGGACACACAACACCATTGCAGACAAAACGTGGGAATGCTTAGGAAGAAGAAAGCTGGACAGTAGCCATGGTTTAGATATTTTTATTTTTTCTTGAAGAGTATTGGAATATAAAAATAACAGCTACTTGAGTTCATCTTTAAGGCTAGGATGGTCTGACATTACTTGGTAATAGCCTGTTGCTACACCATACACATATTCTTAATCAAAATTGTAAGGCATTATTGGTCAGATAAAGAGCCACATTTTATATAATCACACTGTTTGTATACTACTTTTAATTACCAAGAAGCTAGATTTACATGTAGCATTACTTTTATCTCCATTATAGTTCAGTTTTCAATTAAACACCTTATGTTAAGCAGGCATACATACCATGAGAAGCAGCCAAATATTAGTTTTAAAATTAGAACATAACTCTTAGAAGACATGTATTTACTTGTTAGGTTTTTCTCAATTTAATGCTGGTGGATGTAAAAATCACAGATTGGATTTTTGTTACAGAGTACTTATACATTATACTGATTTTCTTTTTCAATAGTTTCCCCTTTTATTTTTTTTATTCACTTTAATTCTAAATAAAAACTCTAATTTGCCTCATTGTCAGGAGGAACACAGCTGTAATTATACATTTCTGAATCAATCAATTTCTCTTGAAACATGTTTACCAATTGTGGCCCTGATGTTCTGTCCCATGATCCATTATTGTTTACTGCAGAGTAGGCGTTCGGGCACTAGAACAACTGTATATCACTTGACATTCCGGGCAAATTTTCAACACAGTGTGCAAGAGGTAAAAGCCTAAACCCTATGATTTTTTAATGCTGTTGTTACACATGCCTCCTGGGCAGTGCTTGAAAAGGTACCCCTGCTCTTTTGATCATCAGCTGATGAAGACACACCGATTGTGCTGCCGATATTTGCATGTTTATTATCAATTAACTTAAGAATGTCAAAGATGGCCTTTACATTCTATAGGAGAAGGTGGTAGAAGGAATTTTTCAATTAAAAAAAGATCTTGCCCACATCCAATTAGAAATAATGTGAAGAAAGATGAGAGCTACTAATAAGAATAATACTAATAAGTAGCTGAGAGCAGCTACTAATGTTTGTATTAATGGTCTGAATTTCTGAAACTGAATTATTAATAAAAGAAGTAGGTCTGCTGTCTGCTTGAAATGTAAGCTGTACGTCCAATAAGAAAGAGCAGACAGAAGTGGTACTAAATAATAGGAAGTGAGGACCTGGAGTTATTCCTGAAACTGGAATGTTAACTTTATGTACAAGAGAGAAAAAGAAAGAGAAAAGTGATGACACTATATATACAATACAAATATATGCTAATGAACAGAATGGCAAAATATTTGAGTTCATGAGATAAAAGAAACGAAGAACAAAGGAGAGAATGTTTCCCGTCTGAAATCCTAAGATATACTCATGAAGGACTTGAGAATAAAGTCCACAGACAAAAGCACTTGAGATTTAAGATGATTCACAAATTAGAGAGGGAAAAAAAAGTATGTAACCATATTCATCCTCCCTCGGCATTGACAGGATAGCGTATGCCAGTCAAGGATTTATCAGATATTTATTTAATACTACTGTACATTTGATTGAAGGAGAACAATCCTGCACTGAGCCTGGAGGGGATAGAAGAGAAGACTTAGTAGGAAATATTGATTGCTAATTTTTCAAGTATCCAAGGTTCTGTATAATATAGTTTTGAATGACTCTCCCAGTGGGTCTTCCAGCACTTCCCCCAGGAGACTGTCCACAATATAATAGACTTCATTATTACCAACTTTGCCTGCTATTAAGGCCTTGCTCCTGCAAATCACTGGAAACTTCGGTTTGTCCTGCATTAGTGAATAGGGTTGCCACGTGTCCGGTTTTGAACCACAACTGTGAAATGCGAATAGTGCAGTTATAATTAGTGTTCCCTTTAACATTTTCCACCCTTGGGCGGGTTGAATTTTCTTATGTGCACTACCAGTACAAACAAAAAACCTAAATATAAATATATCTTTTAAACAGCTCGTAGGTATGGAAGACAAAAAAATTAAAACAAGGGATAATTAACAAGGATCAGTGCTTATGATGTTTATTTAATATCAAATAAAAAGAAAATGAGCACTACCCTGGGACTATATATATTTTATCATCCTTTCTAACAACTTAAGCTAGTAAATACATCAAAATATGTATTATCCACACATAGCTCAGCTTTAAGATGCTAAAGCAATCTATGAGTCAACTGGAAACAGTCATGCTCTCCTTGCTAATATTAATACAATATTTACTTTCACTGGAAAGGAGAGAAAAAGGCATGCATTTAGGCTTACACACTTTCTCTGGGTTTTCAACTCTTAATTTGGCTTAATAGTAAACAAACAGAGAACAGTAGAAATAAGTAAAAAAGCAACACAGAAAACAAATAAAGCCACAAATGTGAAAATAGGAATAGAAGTGGTTGGTTATGGGTATTTTAAATGAATGTTTAGGATCACCGTGCAAGTCAATGAGAGTGAATCAGAGACCTGCCAACACAAATAAAAATTATCCTTGTTTGAAACTTTCACACTGTGTGTGTCACCAACTCGAAGAGTAGAAGTTCCAGAGCAGCACTTTAACACATGGATCCATTTTTTAAAGAGTTTGCAAATACAGTCTTCATCCTACAACACACCTGCATCGCACCTTGTACGCCTATTGACTCATAAGAGCCAGAACGATACCATATAGAAAATAACTGTCGTCAATGCCCCTCCCCAAACAAATTCTAAAATTTAATGGAAATCACTTGTCTGGAATCCAACTCTAATTGAAAGGCCACACAGACAAACTGGTTTCATGGCAAAGTTCTTCCAGTTTTAACAATTTACCATGTATTAATTAGTAACACAGGATATTTTATAAAAAAATAAAGATCAGCATCTTCAGATACCTACAGTACCCCCCAAAAATCTATTAAAAGAATCCTTTTCTTTCCATAACTTAAGCCAATAACACCTATATAATCCTTCTTTGAAATGAAATCATTGCAAATGTCATGAACTAAGCTATCCACCTAATCCTTATTTACAAAAGCAACCGAACTGCTTTACAATAGAAAAACACCAATACAAGTGAAGTCAGATCCTGCATTAAGATCTGCTAATGCAGAATCTTTCCACCATCTTTATTTGTCTGCTCTGGATCTGTCTCCTTCCAAACAAACTAATTTTTAGCTCAGGCTAATATCTCCAGGCAAATTTCCTTCTGTTAACAAAATCAACATGGCGAAAAGCAAACTCTTTATCTTTCCCTCCTATTCTAGGTGAAAAATATTTTGGACTAGAACTGCTGAGGAATCTCTGTTTTGTGTTTGCTCTACAAGTCTAACAGTGGATGCTACATTATTCTTCCTCCCCCCGCCATCATACTTTCCTGGCATATTTGAGATCTTATAATTATGTCACCAATCAGATGATAATTAATACCAACCCCTCCTCACTCCAGCCTCAACAAGAAAAGGGAAGATATTTGACTAAGCTCCCTCTGATGCATTGATGGGATAATGAAATTACCACAGCAGCATCCCCATCTCCCATATAACCACATGCCCCCATATCCCAGCATATCAGCATACCACCCCATCACCGTGCAGCCTGCTTTCCCACCCCTCCCCCAGCCTAGGGAGAGTCCTACGTCTCTCACTTGCCCCAGCAGTTGCAGCCCAGACAGGAGTGAGTTAGGACAACCAACATAGTCCCCGTGTCCCACTACACAGATGCCAGCATACCCCGCTACCCCCTCTTTCCCTCACCTACCTACCCCCTGCAGTCTGCTTCCTCTCTCCTCCCTTCCCCTCCCAACCCGGCAGGCTGGAGAGTGCTGGGTTTCTCGCATGAAACTGCAGCCAAACCCAATCCTCTTCTCTCCCAGCCAAGCCAGGAGCCTCAAACTCCTTCCCAAATTGCCCCTGCTCGCAGCCATTTATTGCCCCCCTCCTTCTTATGTCCCCTCCCTACCAGCTGGAAGAGGCAAACTCTGTCTCCAGCATGGAACTGCTGCTGAGGAAGAAGTACCCCTCCCCCAGTAAGGCAACTTCCTGTCCAGCAGCCCCATAGCTCATTAAGCAGCTGTAAGGCCACCCTGCTGCCCAGCTTACAGGGAACCTGTAGTGATTGTGCATATTAATTGTATGAGATACCTGTGTGGTGTTTGTTGACTAAAGAGTTAACACATTTGTATTTAATTGATCTTCAACACTTGCATATGTATTTATTAAAACTTCTTAGCAAATTATTAAGTGTGAGTTAGCAGTTTTCTTTCCTTATTTTTTAATCAGTTATGAAATTTTTTTAGGCCCTAAATTTTTTGCAGGCCTACGCACTGTGCCTACTGTGCTTAATGAATAATCTGGCCTGGACAGAGGCTGATTTAAATGATAGATTACATACCACAATTCTGCAGTTTCATAGGTGAGTTCCTTGGCAAGAATGGTATGGATGGGCATAGATGACGTTCTTAGCCTCCGTTTACCACAAGCTGGGAATGGGCTGTATATAACTTGGTGACTACCTGCTCTATTCATTTCCTCTGGGGCATCTGGCATTGGCCATTGTTGGAAGACAGGATACTGAGCTAGCTGAACCTTTGCTCTAACCCAGTCTGGCCATTCTCATGTTCCTTCCGAACTCCTACAATAAATACCATCTGGTCCTGGTGACTTATTACTGTTTAATTTATCAGTTTATTCTAAAACCTCCTCTAATGACAACAGAATCAGGGACAGCTTCTCACATTTGTCCCCTAAAAAGACTGGCTCAGGTGTAGGAATCTCCCAAAGATCTTCTACAGTGAAGACTGACCCAAAGAATTGATCTAGCTTCTCCTCAATGACCTGGTGTTTGAGTGCTCCTTTAGCACCTTCTTCATCCAGTGGCCCCACTGATTCTTTGGCAGGCAGAACTGCTTCAGTAATTCATATGGTGCATGAATAAGGTATCAATATCCATTCTGTGAGATCTCCTAAGACTTTTGATATCACTGATCTGGTGAGTATTGATGATCCTCCTGCAGGATATTGCAGGAGTTTTTAGAGTGGTTCTTTAGTGCAGGGAGTTTCTCAAGATCCAAGGTGGTAATTTCATTTCTTCCCAAGGACATTTACATACAGGTTCATGCAAAATTGATTCTTGTCCCATTATTGTTCCCACTCCACCTGTCACTCACATTGTACGTGAAACCACTAACGGGGACTGTGAGGGGTTTTGGGCCACGTCACCACTAGTATAAGGTTGACGCTTCTCTCTCCTCCCTATCAGAGCTAGGGTCAACAGTCCCACTGATGGAAATTCAGGGTCCTTGATGAAAATTCAGGTTTTGATTCACCCTGAATATCAGTGAAGTGATGCTAGTTGGGGATGTGGAAGCATCTAGACGATGATGGAAACTATGCCTGCACCATCCATGAGGCTCTGAACCCAACTTCTGCCAGGCAGGTTCAGATTCATGAAGCTCTATTGCACCCATTATACTTATATTTCCAAATAGTGCTGGTGGCCCATCGTGCTTTTCACTATCAGCAGCTGCAAGATGACTAGCTATACCATGCAGATACATCACAACCTTTCGTCTATGATTTATTTATCCTAAAGTCTGATTACTGCAGTGAGCTCTGTTTACGAATACTCTGGTCCAGCTAATGCTGAAAGCCAGAACATGACTCCAGAGTAATATGGGCTAATGGGAATATATAAATCCCTACAGTAACTTCCAGTTCTTTTCTGGGTGGAATTCAAGGGGTTGGGGGTTCTGTTATGTCCTAAGTAGTCTGGTTTGTGGTTGTTTAAGAGGCAGTCTCTCCCTATTCCCTATTGCTTAGGGAAATGCTTGTGATTTAAACTTGCACCAAGAGCCACCATCTATAGAGACACCCTTTGGCTGTCCATCACAGTCTGCATATAGCAACCTTTAAGGCAAGATGCATTTGATTAACGATTTTGAGCATGTTTTGCTTCTTAATTTTCTATAATTTTCTATAATGTGCTAAAGTATCTAGCTGCCATGGTGATAACAGCTACATAGACATTCCTTCAAAATTATATGCAGAAATGTTTCTTGTTAATTTATTATTTCATTCAATTTTTTACCAGAATTAAATCTGTTTAGCCCTAAATCCACTTTATGTAATATAGCCTCCATAGAACATGTCAGGAGAAAATAGAATTTCCTTTATATCAAAAAGCTAAATAGGAGGCTAATGCACAAGAAGGGTAATTACTTATATACAGAGGGCATAGCGTACTAAATCTGCATTGAAACATTTTAAAAACATCATGCGTCCTTTTGAGTCCATTGTCAAATGTAGCGTTAGTAATTATAGATTGGCTACTTGTCTCCACCTCTGGTATGGCAGTGGTAATGTTAAATCAATAGATGTTCTGGACAAAGTACAGAGACAGATTTACATAATTAGCATGCAGTGGCTTTGATCCTTTTTGCAAGGAAATCCTGAGGTGCTAATGAAGGTCTGCTCTGGTCATGTAGAGAACATTTTACACTTCCCCCCGTTTTTATTCCCTATTCCATTTTTTTAGAAGCAAATGTGATTGGAAAGGTTCCAAGCTATTCTTTATGAAGCCACTGCAAATGCCTTTCCACGAATTAGCCAACAGGGCATGAATAGCAATGCAGCTGGCATCCTTCCTATCCCTCTAAGGCCACCATTGGTATTTCGGCTACGATATCCCTACGCAACACAATTCTGTTTTGCAGTTCATATCTTGTATCTGCCAGAGTCGTAAACAAGAATGGGGTTACAAAGCTATAGTGTTGCTTGGAGGCCAATTACTGAGACTGTTGGTAAAAAATAGTACCAACATTTCCTATTTTGGCAAAAGCAGAAAATTAATTCTGTTTATAAAGCAAATACATCCTTGCCACACTCATTTTGTCAGTCAACACTTGCGAGCTCAAGGACCATCTATATCAGTGGTGGGCAACCCACAGCTTATGGACCAGGTGCAGCCCATTGTATTTCTGTGTGTGGCCCACAAGACATTTTGTTTGCCACTGTGCAACTTGTAGGGGTGCCAGATTCCGCTGATTTCCATCTGCATAGCTTTTTTCCTACCGGTACTGCTAAATTGATAAGCATGTAAAGCAGGGGCCCGTGAAGTGAGGTGTGTGGTGACTGCATACAACGTTGTCTGTGAAAGCCATGTGCTTCCTCTGCATCCGATCCAAGTGCTGCTGCTGTTCAATCAGCACTCCCTGAAAAGTCTAGGTACACATGCCCCGTTAGCAAAACTACCATATTCTGCAAGACTGTCCTGGTTATGACAATCTTGCAGCCCGCTGAGATGGAGAGCCAGTCATGCAGACAACTTACTAACTTAAATTGCCCATCACTGGTCTAGTTTACTAACCTTGCCTGCCCATCTTTAAAAAAGGGAAGAAGGACAATCCAGGGAACTATAGACTGGCCAGTCCCTGGAAAAATCATGGAGGGGATCCTCAAGGAATCCATTTGGAAGCAGTTGGAAGAGAGGAAAGTGATCAGGAATAATCAACATTGATTCACCAAGGGCAAGTCATGCCTGACCAACCTGATTGCCTTCTTTGATGAAGTAACTGGCTCTGTGGACACGTGGAAGTCAGTGGATATGATCTACCTTGACTTTAGCAAAGCTTTTGATATGCCAGCAAGTTAAGGAAGTATGAATTGAATAAATAGACTGTAAAGTGGATAGAAAGCTGGCTACATTGGTGGACTCAATGGGTAGTGACCAATGACTCGATGTCTGGCTAGCAGTCGGTTTCAAGTGGAGTGCCCCAAAGAGCGGTTCTAAGGCTGTTTTTATTTGTTTGTTAATGACTTGGATGAGGAGATGGAATGCACCCTCAGCAAGTTTGCAGATGACACTAAGCTAGGGGGAGAGGTAGATACGTTGGAGGGCAGGGATACGCTCCAGAGTGACCTAGACAAATTGGAGGATTGGGCCAAAAGAAATCTGATGGCAGAACAAGGAGCAATGGACTCAAGTTGCAGTGGGGGAGGTCAAGGTTGGATATTTGGAAAAAACTATTTCCGTAGGTGTGTGGGGAAGCACTAGGATGGGTTTCCTAGGGAGGTGGTGGAATTTCCATCCCTAGAGGTTTTTAAGTCCCAGCTTGACAAAGTGCTGGCTGGGATGATTGAGCTGAGGTTGGTCCTGCTTTGGTCAGGGGGCTTGACTTAGTGCCTTCCCTAGGTCTCTTCCAGCCCTAAGATTCTAGGATTCTATGAGCGTGCTTCCAGTACTGCTGTCCTTTGACACAGTTCAAACTGCCCACAGCTTTGTGATGGTTTGGGAACAGAAGTGTAACCCTGTTTACACCAGACAACAGAACTGTGTGCTAGCTTTGTCCGGAAACAACCATGTTGCAATCAGTTATCCTGACATGGTTGTATTGCAGTGCAGGTAGGCTATAGTATGGGCCACTTTTTTTTACTTAGTTACATTTCATTACTAGCTTTCTGGAATTGTTGGAAAAGAAGTATTTAGACCGCAAAACTCTATACAACTCTTAGTAAGGGATTGATTACCATTAGCATTTTCCTTTCTGCTCTTAGCTGCATTGCCCGTGTTTAAATGAGATTAGAGATCTGTAAATTACTATGTTCTGAGCAGCTAATCAGCATACAGAAGCAGTCATATGCTACCAAGAGCTTTCTCTCATGCAGCTCTCTTCAACTGGGGGAATCCCAGTTTTGCCCTCAGACAGGGTAAGTTTTCCATGCAACAGAAGGTGGGTTCTTTATTTAAAAAGATAGATACCCATGTTGTGAAAGGTATGCAATCCTGTATTCTGTCACCATAGTATTAAGAAAGTGTTGGGATTTGCTAACATTAAACAAAGATGGATACTTGTTTGTAATTCGGATGACTGAATCATAGAAATGTATTTCATGACTGGTTGCAAACACACATATCAGCTATAGAAATGTGGCTATCCTGAATAAAAACATTAAGGGAAATGAGTGATTCACTGCCTGTATTAGAGGAACAACTAAACTACTTAAGGAAAGGTGAGGAGAATGGAAGAAGTAATTACAAAATAAATAAATAAATAAATAAATAAAATTGATCAAGTTGTACTCCTATTGAAACTCATAACTTTTATTGGTCAATTTTCTTTTTCTCAATATATTAGCTTAGTTCAGTTCAACAACTAACTAATTCACAGTTAAAAAAAGCACGGGAGTTGAAAAAGTGGGATACCTTGTTTTCCTCAGAAGAATGGCCATACTGGGTCAGACCAAAGGTCCATATAGCGCAGTATCTTGTCTTCTGACAGTGGCCAATACCAGATGGCCCAGAGGGAGTGAACAGGTCAGGGAATCATCAAGTGATCCATTTCCCATTGCTCGTTCTGGCAGACAAGGGCTAGAGATACCATTCCTGCCCATCCTGGCTAACAGCCATTGATGGACCCATCCTCTGTGAACTTATCCAGTTCTCTTTCGAGCCCTGTTATAGCGTTGGCTTTTACAACATTCTCCGGGAAGGAGTACCACAGGTTGACTGTGCGTTGTGTGAAGAAATGCTTCCTTTTAGTTCCTATGAATAAAAACATGATGTGAAAGGATAAGATTGGCTGGCTCAAAAATCCTGAAGGACATGGTGATTGGAAGAGTAATTTCAGGTCTCTATTGACAATAGTTCCTTTAATAAATTGGTTAAAAAGTGTAAATGCGAAACAAGATTCAAATAGATTATTTAAATAAAGATTTTCTGCTCACTGTGATTTAAACCAATCTACCATGAGGGAAAGTGACCCCAAGATCTTCTTAGATTAGGTCTATTTCAGCAGCACAGCCATGGATTCAATTCAGAGTCCCTGCGTTTTGAATGGGATGGGAGGGTAGGGTTAGAATAGGGGAGAAGTGAGCCTAGAGAAGTGGTTCTCTAACTACAGGCGAGACTCCAGAGTGTGTTGTTACCCTTTTTAATGGGGTCACCACTAAAGACTTTCATAAGACTTGCTGGAGGACAAAGCCTGAGCATTACTGCCTGGCATTCACAGCTGACGTCCAAGGACTTCTGCCCTGGGCAACAGGACTCAGGTTACCAGCTCCCTGCCCATGGCTGAAGCCCTTGCACTTTAGATTTGCCCCTCACCCCTGGCTGCCCAGAGCAACAGGGCTTGGGCAGGATCAGGTTTCAGTCCCCCCTCTGGGAGACGTAGTAATTTTTATTGTCAGAAGGGGGTCAAGGTGCAGTGAAATTTGAGAACCCCATGTCTAGAGAAATTCATTTCACTGCTGCAGCTGTTGTGGCTCTTCCACTTGGTCCTAGTATTCATGCTCAAGTGTGATTTTCAAGACCATAGTATTAATGTTAGACCAGGAAGGACAATGAGCAAGATTATTGTGCGATGTTCCAGTTAGAGACCATTTCAAAGAGCACATATTGACAAGATTTGGAAACTTTCAAGTTGGAAATAATTCTTCATGTCCCAGCTTGGTTTCGTATGAATCCCAGGACAATTGTAAAAATGTTGCTATGTCTGGAAGCAGTACAAATTTAATTTCACAGATTATATATAACTATATCCCCTACCCCAAATGATCAAAAACCATGAGTAGGACTACAACAGATCATGACATTTAAATAAATAATAAACACGGGTTCCTTTTATTTACTTTCTGGTTTCTGAGCATTTACAGTACACTCAATTCACGATTTCAGGCTCCCCAATGAGGACAGGTAAAAGCAAACATATTGGTTTTGAAAAATGAAAGCTGAGATTCTCACCTAGCATTTGCGTTTGGGAGTGGGTGCTCTAAAAAAAGCAAGAAACATCAAGAGTCTTCCAATATAATTGTGAGATCTGACAGTGCTGTCAAATGTGTGTTTTGGAACATCTGTATTAAAAAAAATGTGCAAAAAATGGCTCACTAAGGAGTGATGCCTTCATTTTTGAGTTTAAAACTCAATGCCAGTAATAGGTGTCACTCTGACATGTCTGTTGATATGCTGCACCATGAGTGGTTAACGATGACTCTCATCCAGTGTAAGCTGTCAGTAGGTCAAAGCTGCCTGATGTCTTGTAAAGGAGCTATGAAATGTCCTTGGGTTATTACTCTGTTAAATGTCAAAGTTTCTAATTTGTTCAACAAAACTTAATTTAGCAACCCCTCCTATGTAATGCATCAGTATTATGTGCAGATGCTTTTCTCTTTAACACTGTGAAACATGAAATCAAATATCATAAATCCTTTCTGGCGTTTTGATTTTTTTTTTTGCTTGCATACTTAAACTCAGGAAGCTTGGTGATAGTAGAGAGAGTATCTTCTTGTGGCCCTTAATTACTCCACTTTTAAATAAAAGTAGGGTCATCAATCCAGGATAAGGTTCAGAAAAAAAGCACGTCTCATTTTGGATTAAAATGTTGTGCTTTAAAGAAAAAAATCTTTGGACATGTTCCTCAAAGCCCATATTGTACATAAGTAATCATCATGTTCTCTAAAGGTTGTAGATGAGAGATACTGGCCCCCGGATGTCTCACGGTTTTGCTGTTGCCATTTTCCAGTGTAGGTGTGAGGTACAGTTGGAATCTAATCATGCTGGTATGTATAATCATGGCGCTCTCACTTATTCCACTGGTGGACTGCCACCAAGGCAGTTGATCATATCACCTTCCCCTTCATTTGTCTCATATGTATCCCTGGGGATAATTACTCTCCACGTTTGACTGCTGAACAAACATTAATGAGCCTGTAATGCTTCATCTAGGAGAATATTGGGAGCAACAGAATAACAGGAACATAGACTAGCAGAGTATCGTGGAGGCTTGACTATCATTTTGAAGTTCTCCTCAAAAGATTGCTGTCAGGTAGTGAACAAGGAGAATAAAATAAATCTCCGTTTTAAATCCTTGAGATGGTTTCTTCTTTTACCATCTGAGTGGTTTCTTGAGGGCCTACGGTTGCCAGGTGTCCGGTGTTGACCCGGACAGTCCAGTATTTGAGCTTTCTGTTCAGGAAACAAATTGAGAAAATAGAAATGTCTGGTATTTTCTAAATAAGATGTAATGTAGATTGTGATGTAATGTCAAGTGTGTCACGTATTTTTGTTGAACTCATCTGGCAGCCCTATGAGGACCTCAACTTCTCTTGACTGACTTTCCTTATTTTGCTTCTAGTCAGGTCACTTCCTAGACTCTTACCTCTAATAAAGTCAGCCAGCCCTTTACTTTTTGGAGCCCTTTACTTTTGGATCTGTTTTCTTGGAGGCAGCCTTGTGCAGGGCTATAACTACTTTGCAATTCCAGGCCTTTTTGCCCCTCTTGCTTTCTCTACACTCTTCTCTGTATAGCAGGCCTTGTGTCCTTTGTCAGATGCAGCTGTTGGTGCATATGCTTAATGGTGTTAAACTTGTATACTGAAATAGTTAAGCCCTATACAACCATGTAAAACATTGTCAAAATACCCACATCAAAACTTTGCTAGACATTCTCAGATATGCCTGTTTATTCTCTGATAAATTGGTTACACAGATGCATAACTGGTTAACAAAACAGAAACATAAAGTAGGAGAAAGGACCATTAAAGCTGTCATGAGGAGATACTTTAAGTGTTTATTGAGAAAAGAAGAATATTAATTTAGTGGTAGTTTTGATGATCGTCTTCTATACCATGTTGTTCTCAGCTGAATTTTTTCTGGAATCTTGACTTATTTTTGTGGGCATTTAATTCTGGGTCTGTAAGACCAAAGACAAGAATAATATTCAGTGGATCAGTGTGATTTACAACATAATGTGTCTCTCAAAGATCAAGGAGCATTATATGAGTCCACAAAGTAGTTACTTTTCAGTGGGAGGATAAAACCCATTTAATAGAGTGTAGAACCAAAATAATTGTCACTTATTCCAGACCCTGTAGAAAAATGAATTCACTGAAAGCAAATATTCTAATTGCCATTGATGCATCTGGCACATAAGAAATATTGTTTACTGAGTTGTGAGCTTTGCCCAATATTCTCATTTCAAAGGTTAAAAATAAACTATTATCTAGCACTGCATTTGTACAGTTGAGTGTGCAGTAGGCAAAAAGTACAAATGTGGCAAGAAATCAATTGCTTATTATTTATTTTGTAATTAGAGACCTGGAAGTAGATGTAGAGAGCATACACATCAAGCTTGCAGTCGACACAAGACTAGGGGGGGTTACCAATACTTTGGAGGCTAGAGCTAAAAGTCAGGGCTATAGACAACTAAATGAAATTCAACAAAGACAAATATAAGGTGCTACAAGAAGGGGGAAAAACCCAAATGCACAAATACAGAATGGGGGAAAACTGGCTTGGAAGCTGCTGAGAAGGATTTGGGGATTATGATGGATCACAATCACCGCATGAGTCAGCAATATAATGCTATTGCAAAAAAAAAAGTAAATGCAGTTTTACATTTCATTAATGGAAGCATAGCATGCAAGTCTGAGGACATGATCGTGCTGCTCTGTTTGGTGCTGGTTCAGCCTCAGTTGGAGTACTGTGTCCAGTTTTGGTCACCCTTGTTTAGAAAGGATGTAGAGAAACTGGAAGGAATCCAGAGGCAAATGGCAAAGACAAGCAAAGGGATGAAATACAAGCCATATGAGCAAAAGCTGAAGGAACTAGATGTGTATTTAGTTTGGAGAATGGATTATCCTGGGAGGATAAAATAGAAGTCTTCAGATACTTAAGAGGCTGTGTAACAGGTTCAGTCCCATCCGTGAACGCCCCTTAGTGGCTAAAAGGGGTCTCACAATAATTACCTTGCCTGCTCAGACGCGAGGCACAGTCCAATCGGTGGTCAAGATGCAGAGTTCCCCCTTACCCAGGGTTCCTCCAAACTGCAGCAGGCTAGCCTGCTTAGTTCAAAAGGCCCAGCTCCCACTCGGAGCTGGCCCAGGTGCTGATGCTCCCAGTCAGCCCGGAGGTCTGGGCGGGTTGAGCTCCAGGATGGAACTGCCTGGCCTTCACTTGGCAGCTCCTTATATAGCAGCCTGCCATACCCTGATAGTCTGCAGAGCAGGCTGCCCTTCTGCCCTGCTTTGAGGACCTTTCCACTGTTCCTGCTGCTGGCCAGGGTGCTGAAAGGCCTCCAGCGGGAAGGTCGGGCTCTGTCTGCTACATTACAGGCTGCAACAAAAAAGATGGAGAAAAGTTGATCTCTTGTGCCAAAGAGGGCAGGACAAGCGGCAGTGAGTTCAAACAATAGCACAGACTAGATGTCCCTTGCGGTCCCTTCTAATTTATGGTTGTGTGGTTCTGTTATGAAGACCATCCTATCACTGGACCATTTGATGAGATCCTCAGGGGAACTCACTATTCTCAAAATTTTTGCAGGATCTGGGAGGTATGTCATTTACATAATATGTACACAGTACACTTGTAGCCATGTTGGATCCAGGATACTGGAGAGACAAGGTGGGTGAGGTAATATCTTTTACTGGACCAACTTTTGTTAGTGAGACCATTGAGGGTAGAGTTGGGATAGTTCAAGATGGAGTGGCTCGTTAACATCTCTGCAGTTATGTGACAGAGTTTTCGTGTGTTCCAAATTGTTATAAGCCATAATCCAGGGCTTCTCTTCCATCCATGATGTTCAGTGTTTGGTGGTTGTTGAAGTTGTGGCCTATGAAGAAGAATTTCTGGACAAACATCTTACATAACCAGTAATGTCCCTGAGATACATGAATGATGTTTTCATCCTCTGGACAGATGGTTTAAATGGCCTCGTGGATTCCTGCCACAACTTCAGTAACCACCACTCTTCCATTAAACTCTCCATGGAACACTTCCACACTAGCATCACCTTCCTGGACCGCACAATCAACTTCAGCAATGGAACCCTACAGAGAACCATGCCCCAAGCAACTGTTGAGGTGAAACCAGATAACCACTGTGCTCTTGAATGAACTCACACAGGAAAATGGTAAAAGACTAAAACACCCTATCACCTGTGGCTATGTCTAGACTCCAGGCTTCTTTTGGAAGAAGCTTTTCCGGAAGAGATCTTCTGAAAAAACTTCTTCAGAAAGAGAGCGTCTACACAGCAAAAGCACATCTGCTTTTTCGAAAAATGGCATCCACACTGAATGGACTCTATCTTGCATTTAAGCTGTGATGACTATGGCCAGAGTGGCCACCAGGGCACCTGTGCTTTTTCCTATGACACCTAGCTGCTCTGCTATAACTCCATAGTGTAGAAGCAGGCTACAGAAATAAAATGGGTATTTCCTTCACTGTAGACACACCACCTCCCCAAACAACAGTAGCAAGGTTGACATAAGCACACTTCCATTGCCCTACAGAGAGTTCAGTTCTTTTAACTTCGGCACTCTGGGGTAACTATGACAGGCTGTTTTCAGTGAAAACCAGGTGCCAGTAGTCACCATCAGTCTGTGTGTGTGTGCGTGTGCGTGTGTGTGTCCCCGCACGCATGTGAGCATGCACGTGTGTGTGAACAAAACTTGTTCTGGATCTAATTTCCTGAGATGCTGATCACTCACAACACTCATTGATTTCAACTGAAGTTGTGGGTGCTTAGCGCATCAGCAAATTAGCCCACAAATTTACAGAAATTCAAAAATGCTTGCTAAGACAGCTTTAATTGACTTGTGAAAAGTAGGTGATGCTACTTGTAATTAAAGATTTTAGACTTCATAATTGAAAATTCATTAGTTTAACTCCAAAAATTGTGATTACATCACACTTTTTAGTAGCTGAATTAACTCATTGATTTATTCTGACATCTGAATAACTGTCTTGCTTCTCAGCTGAATGCACTCTGAGGAGACTTTCTGAACAACTGTTATCCATCATGACTCAGTGATAATGGCTCTGTTCTCTGTTTCTTAGTGCAGAAGCTGGGGAAGAGTGTAAACTATATCTTAAGACTTTACGTATTTCTTTAACAGGAGACAATATTGCAGAATCAAATGCCTTCTACCAGCTGCGAATATATGTTTCAAGATAGTTAATTTAAAAATGGTATAGATCAGCAGACATGCAGAATTTATAATGAAGCTCAACTTCACTGTACACCATACTATACAGTTATATAAAAGTCTAGAAATATTGGCAAATGGAGGAAAAGATCTTGGTGTAAATCGATAATTTAATTTAGCTTGTGACCTTGGTCTAGCTGTATGCAGTGGTTCATATTTTTTCAATTAATAGACCTTCATGTTTTACATTTGTTTAATCTCTCCTATATGTCTTTATTCGTATTAAAACATTATTTTTCTTGTTGATGTTATTATTGGTCTTACAATAGGTGAACCCGCAAGGGAATACTGGGAGGCCCCATTGTGATAGGTGCTGCACATACACATGCTCAGAAACTGTCCTTGTTCTAAACCTAGATGAAGGTCAGATGGGTTGGGTCACAAAGATCCCCTTGATACTGTGATCTGATGGGGTGATCATACCACTGAGTCCACCTACCTCCCCTCTGGGATATCAGGACCTCTGGTTCCCCTCCGCAACGACAGAGAGTTGGACACAGCCCACAGCAGAGCAACCCAGACACCGAATTCCACTCTACTCTAGGAAGGCACAGCACCAATGGGATCAAGCCCCACAGAAATCCATTGTACTCTGCAGAAAAGTTTGATGTAGAGCAAGTGCGTATGTTTGCTCCCTTTATCAATGAAAGAGAGATATGCACAGCTGTTGCCCCCTGCCCGTTAACAATTATTTACACTGGGTATAATGATAAAGAAAAGTGATTTATTAAATATAAAAAGCCAAATTTAAGTAGTTGCAAGTGATGACAGACAGATCAAAGTAAGTTACTGGGCTACATGAAACAAAATACGCAAGCTAAGCTTAATAGTCTAAGGGTATGTCTACACTTGCACCCTAGTTCGAACTCCAAAAAATGAGGAGTAACGTTAGTTACAAGGGGTTTGGTTTGAACTAACGCATCCCGGCGTGCACTTTCACTTCCAAAACAGCTGTTGATTGGAGTAATGCGCCGGCAAGATCATGCTAATGAAGCATGGGATATTTAAATCCCTGCTTCATTGACTGTTTCAAATGCCTACATTTGCATCCCTCGTTTGAACTAGGGTGCAAGTGTAGACATACCCTAACAGCAGAATATATAAATCATCGGAAAGTGAACATCAATGGCAGCTCTTGTGCTGTAGGGCATATTCACACATGAGATGGTATAAGCATGCTGTTCATCCTGCCTTGTGAAAAGCTCCAGAAAACATCTTTTGAGCAGGAGCTGAGCAGCAAATGGGGAAGAAATGATACATGGACAGGCCCTGGGGTTGAACACTTCCTCCCTGTTATGTGGATTTCCCATGCCATTAAATTCACATGAAAATCTAAAGGTCCCGTCCCTCTATTGAGGCCCAAAGACCTTTCTGCTTATTTAGAACTCACTTTGGGAGGAACTCTATGGCACTCGGGACTGATGGACGCCCTTTAGCAGAGCTTCTTCATGTGTGGTCCAGCTCTGCAGATATCTTTGGAGGTTATGTGATACAGAAGGCCCCGTGTGGCCAAACACAGGTTATAGCTATGGAATCTGCAAGTCAATCAGTAGGATGTCCTGCCTAAGAGATTGCTCCTCCTGGCTTCTGTGAGAGTTTCACTGTGTGTAATGGGGTTCATTCACCACTCCTGTGCTTCCTTGGGGTGATATGGGAATTAGTTCCGACAGCCAGTGCACCTTGCTCTGGTTATGCTCTGCCTGTCACCACTCCATTGCTGGACCCACATCTCTACAAGGACCGTAAGGTCCTCTTCAGTGACACGACTCTCCAGCCCTGCCACTTAGTGTCCCCCTCTCCTTCTCAAGGAACGTTTCTGCATTCCCTGTCCAGAAATTTCTTTTAGTGGTGACTGTAGTCTATCTAGCCTCTTCCCCTATGGCAAGGGGGCATTCCTGTGAAGGCCACTGCTTTCTGTGCCTCTCTGACTCCTCAGTACATTTCCATGAGCCCATTTACTGTGATCCCAGGACCCTCTTTAGCCTTGCCTCAGAATTTGAGCCTGCAGATCTCTGCAGCCTGCCAGGAGTTGCCTTTAGCTCCCCATGTCCCTGCCTGCAGCACTGCAGTATTGAAGGGGCTAACTACCTTCAGCTGGCAAGACAGCCATTCCTATTCCCTCCTCAAGCTCCAGGGAGTGACTTGAACCTAATCTGCCCTGCAGCTCTTTTTATATAGAGCTTGCTAGACTCTGATTGACTGCTCCCCTCAGCCCTTCTCTGATTGGCTGCCCTCTGTGCAGTCTCACTAGGATTCTATTAACCCCTTAGAGCCGAGTATAGGGCAGGTGCCCCATCACACTGTGGCACAGTTTGAATGTTTCATGATCTGCTCACGGCATATCTTAGGGCAGCAGGTCTCAAGCTTTTTACTATCATACCTCCCTTTTATCAGAGCTGTCCAGTTCCCCTTCACATTGCCACACACGATGGCTGGGATGGCCGGAGCAGACCATGGGATTTAGTATGCTATTAAACACCTTCCGGCGGGATGGAGGAGCTGATTTCAGTGCCCAGAGCTTATTGTGCTATGGGAAGACTGACCGAAAAGGAAGCTAGAAAGTCACCTGCAGATCCAAAAAGAGGAACTGGGGAGACAAAATAGGAAAGATGAGGCCTTATTAGGGACATTCTTCCTACCAGAGTACTCCTCATTGGGCTCCTGCCCTCCTCCATCCAACCCTGGATTGTTCTTGCTGCTGCACACCAGGAAGGGGAGGGATTCTCCCAGTCCGTGCCCTCGTGCTGGGATGGTAGTTCTGCAATATATAATCGGTACGGCAGTTCTCTCTCTGTTCTTTTCCCCAAATCACATAAAACCTTCTGGGTTTAGCCCCATTGCAATTTCATTCCTTGTTTTTTCAGATCGTGTATCAAAAGCTCTACTGATAAAAATATAATTTTATGAAAGAAAAATGAACTAAACTGAATGCTAGTAAGTAGATTCACAGTTAGACATAATGTAACGAGCGTCCTGCTAAATCTAAACACAGCTGCAGTTGCCTGAACACTTTATTGGTGCAAGTCATTGTGTCTTGGTGTTGGACACTTGCCATATACTGGTTGAAACGATAGATTCCCTATAGTTTGAATTCTTACGTTTTTAACACTGTTCAATGTAGGTGCCATTAAGCGAGCACCTCTTTAGGGTGACGTAAATTAATTCCACTCCTGTTAAGCAATCTCTCGATGGATTTATCACAAATTGCTGCAGCTGTGAGCAATTCCATGGTCTCGTGAGAAGTACGAGATTAAACCCTGTCACCACTGTAGTATTTTTAATTAATTTAACCTCCAAACTAATCATTTCCCAGTGCCAGTCTCTCCCTTTCTGGTCAGCAGATTAATTAGTTAATGTCAAATTAATTAGTTAATGCAGTTGACGTTGAAAAGCTCTTTATCAGTGATAAGAATTACTGTTGCAGGTGCTGGGCGTGCTGGGGAAGTAGGAGTTTCAGGACTTTCAAAGGAAGGACAAACAAAACAACATCTCATGTTGTGCTAGGGACATGGCTGTTGCTACTGATGAGACAGGGGAGGCTCTCGGAGTCTCTGGTGATGGGTGTAAAACCCTAAGATTGACATATAGATTCCATTTTGGCTGATAAAGGAACAGCACTGGAGTAGCATGGCTAATGGGTAGGATCCTCAGGATTCAGTAGATTTGTGCTCTACTCTGAGAGCTGAAAACGCTCTCCCGTGCCACAGGGGAAGGAGAATTGCATTAGTAAATTATCAGAGGCACCAGTACTGCATCTCTGTGTAGGTCTCAATGGTCTTTTATGAAAAACTATAAAGTTCTCAACTTCTGAAGGCATGGATGTAAGTGGCTTTCTAGCATAAAAGACCAAACTTCAACACTGGTGTAGTCCCACTGCTGTATAGTTTTTTACCCTAAATAGCATTTTAGGAAGCTGGAAGCCTTATTCCAGTAGTGACTGATGAAATCCCATAGAAGCCAGCATCATACTGGTATGTTTAACTATTCTGCTCATGGAATGTTCCTGTCTCAGTATAGGCCGAGTCCCTTGTGTACGTGTAGGACCCCTGCGGGTTCTTCCCTTCCCTCCCCACTGCATTTCACAACCCCATCTCTGAGCATCTCTGCTAGTCAGCACCCTCCTGGCTAGTAGAGTTACCCCAGTGTTGAATGTGGCCCATGTGCTGTTGCATTTTGTTGAATGGCATCTTTTAGAAGAGATAGGTTACTGTGTATCTGTCGCTAGATTGGTGAATAATGGGCAGTGGAAGAGAGAAACTGAACCTCATATGGAGAAACCTCATATGGGAAATACCCTTTTTTTAAAAATAAATATTGTGCACCCGTGTGTATGTATACCAAACTACCACACAGGACAGGCAACACAATGATCTAGGTATGCAGCATTCCAACAAACACTCCAACAAAACTGAGAGGGATAGCTGTGAAGAGTTGACTCCATGGTCCTAGCCCTGGTTACACAACTGTTAGGCCCAGGCTGAGAACTGGAGAGAAAGACTCCACTGAGTTAGAGAAAGGAAGGGGCGGAGGTTGTCCACTGTTGCTAGTTGCCAAAGACTGGCTGAGAGTCAGGGTTGTCAGCAAATGGGCTGGACCTTTGTCCCCAAGGCTATGTCTACACTGGCGCGATCTTGTGCCAAAAATATGCAAATGAGGCTAAGCGGGGAATATCGCCGAGCCTCATTTGCATATCTAATGAGCCACCATTTTTGCAGAAGAGACTCTTGCGCAAGAAGGAGCGTCTACACTGCCCCTTCTTGCACAAGAAAAACCCTCTTGCGCAACGCCGTTACACTGATTATTTTCAGGAATAACGGCATTGCGCAGGAGGGTTTTTCTTGCACAAGAAGGGGAGGTATAGGTGCTCCTTCTTGCGCAAGAGCCTCTTCTGCAAAATGGCGGCTCCATAGATATTTAAATAAGGCTCAGCAAGATTCCACGCTTAGCCTCATTTGCATATTTCTGGCGCAAGATCGCGCCAGTGTAGACAAAGCCCAAGAGAATTGGGCACCAATACCAAGTTATGGCTCCTTGAGAGGAATGCCAAGCATATCTAAGACCAGATTCTGATAGGTCATGTTGTTTGAAATCCATTTCTCTTCAGTGCTGATTCCTTTTGGCAAATAAACCTTACTTTCTTTGGAGGAAATAGCTTCTTTGTCACTCATGTTGTTATTCACTACCTCCTGAAGGGAAATTCTTGAAGATGCAAATGTGTTGGACCTGCGAGGTATTATGGTGGACAGCCAGGGTGATGTAACCAGTCAGAGAGTGATCGGATCACAGGTCCCACCCTAAAGAAGAGTTGAGGCACAGGCCTGTTACTTGAAAGGGGCACACTTGAGGACCGGGAAAAGGTCTCAGAAGGGGCAGCACTCAGTGACACGATACCTTATTCATTTTGACCCCAAATCTAGACTTTGCCTGATCTGTAGGCATTATTTACGATGCTGTTTTGCTTCTCAACTGTGCAGATCAAATCCTTGTGCTCTTGTAAATATCTATACAAACTCTGTCAAATAGCAAGGTATCTAGAGCCCCATGCTGTTAGTTCATCTTGCAAACAGTAATCTGTTTGTGGGTTTAATTTGGCATTTATTGGGAAACAGAAGTAGCCGTTCCCAGCAAGGATTTTGTGTGTGTCTTTAAATGATGCAATGGAGACTGCTAGTGTAATATGATAGTTGTTTGCTCTTGGCATTCTGCACTTCTGCAAAGTCCCTTGAGATAAATTCTGTGAAAAATGATTATCACAACCATCAGCAACAGCCTTAGCTACATCAGTATTTTACATTAGCAAAGCCAAGATAATGAAACATAATGCAGATTGATTTTAGTAGGGGAAGCGGAAGGTATAGGTACTTTTGTGATGACATGTTAGTTCTGGGTGAGCTTTTAATAGGCAAACGGATTAAAGAAAGGTGAGACCTCTCTCTGTTGATGTGCTATCTTGTAAAAAAGAAAAGAGAGAGAGAATATTGTATAGGAATATACCGAGTAGCCACTGCTACCTTTCTGGTAAGGCTTGAAATGGTATCTTAGCTGAATTTGAAATTAGACACGTATACAAAGTTTTTTCTTTTACACAGAAGTTTGTTGACCTCCTTTGAGAAGTGGAGGATGTTAGAAAATGTTTCCAGATGAGTACTGTCCTGTGGAACTTTCAGAGATGTTGTGGAGTGTGAACATGCATACATTTCCAGTGTATCCAATAACTAGCAGCATTCATTTCTGAACTGCAAGTCAAATCACGAATGGTTCTGATAGCTCAAACTGATGAAGATAGTGAAATGTCGTTGTTGGGTTGGGATGTATGTTGAAGTCTTGAATTGTACTTTCCCTTCCTTAGACCATTGGAGAGAATACAGGCAATTGGTTTTCGAAACTCCCACAAGAGACTTGAAGGACTTCTCCTGGGAAACCTTCACCGATAAGCAGCTTGCAGCCAGCCTTCTTCTGAGGCTATTGATGAGTTTTGGTTGGTTATTGGAGGAGGCTTGTGTGTTTCAGTAAGTGTATATTTCATGTACATACAACTGTCTGAGCTGTACCCAGCTCTGAGGAGATATGAAAGAAGTTCTAAAAGCTATCCACCCTTGGAACCCCCACATGAGTACCAGACTGTTATCCTTATTGCTCCTGTGAAGTCGATGAAACTTCCACTGTAAGTTCTTTGGGATAGAGACTCCTTTTTCTATGCAGTTTTGTGGTGCTTAACGCTATGGGGCTGCTGTGTGCCAATGGAATATAAATAACAGAAAGATTGAATTCTGTCTTCTATTTCTTTTCTATTTAATTCTGATGTTTGGCTTTCTAAAGTGTTCCAAGAGGTGTCATTTTTATGAAGGATGACTATGAAATAAGGGTCTGACCTTGCAGCCTTTACTCTCATGAGTAGTCCTTCTAGACTCTGTGGTCTACTCACATGAGTAATGGCTGCAGAATTGGTCCCTAAAGTTGCGTACTGAGCATATTTTTCAGGGCACTGGTTAGTACTGCATTTGGAGAAGTGATTATTGCTCAAACATATTTTCTCTGATCAACTATATATTGAATCTAATTAACGAATTAACTGGATAAGCTCTGTTCGAGCAATCATAGAAGATACTATACTTTCAATTTTAGTGAACATTGCATTGTGGGTTTTTTAAAGAATCTTTAACACCTGAATTTTATTGAAAGATGTGACTTAAATTGGATGTTGCTACTTTCAAAAGTGTCTTTCACAGTACAGTTATTGACTGCAAGTAGGAAGATGCAAAGCACTTTTCACAATTTTAATGAACCGTTTCCAATGACATTTCATTACTGGTTTCAAAAGTGATAAAATTTGGCTTTGTGTTATCTGTCAAGATTTTTCTGTAAATCAAATTTCAATGGGGAAAAATGTTGATTTTCTTGAAGACTTTCAGATAGGAGACAGGAAGAACTATTTAGATGACTAACTTAATATATACAGTAAATGGAACTGTTTAACACAATCTACCAAACCTTTGGCAGCTAAACAGGGCTCCAGAATAGATAATAGCTAATTTAATGAAAGAAGAAATCATTTCTTAAAAACACTGTTTCTCTTAACGTGTGAGATAAAGCTCCTATAAAAACCTCAGGGGGTCCTGTGCTTCCTGGCGGGTTTGCTTGCCTCAAAGGCTTACAGCAGTCCACGGTTTTAGGCACCATGCCTATGGCTTTAGTTGGCTGTTGGTTGAGCTCTTCTCATCATTGGCCAGCATATGGTAAACCAGAGAATAAAATCCACAGTCCCTTTTCCCGAGTGGAAATGGGGAGGTAGGTGCTGGGGGTGAACTCGGGCCCACCCTGTACTCTGGGTTCCAGCCCAGGGCCCTGTAATAGTAGCTGCCTGTGTGAATTCGGGTATGTCTACACTTGCACCCTATTTCAAGAGAGGGATGCAAATGAAGACATTCAAAATTGCAGATGAAGCCGGGATTTAAATATCCTACGCTTCATTTGCATATTCACGTTATGGTGCTATTTTGAAATAAGACTATGGAGCACTTTAAAGACTAACAAGATGGTTTATTAGATGATGAGCTTTCGTGGGCCAGACCCACTTCCTCAAATCAAATAGTGGAAGAAAATAGTCACAACCATATATACCAAAGGATACAATTTAAAAAAATGAACACATATGAAAAGGACAAATCACATTTCAGAACAGAAGGAGGATGCGGGGGTGGGGGGAGGAAGGTAAGTGTCTGTGAGTTAATGATAGTAGAGGTGGGGAAAGGTAGATGTCTGTGAGCTAATGGTATTAGAGGTGATAATTGGGGAAGCTATCTTTGTAATGGGTAAGGTAGTTGGGGTCTTTGTTCAATCCCCCCCCCCCCGGAGAGTGTTGAATTTTAGCATGAATGATAGTTAAGAGGATTCCCTTTCAAGTGCAGATGTAAAAGGTCTTTGTAGCAGAATGCAGGTAGTTAAATTGTTGAGACAGTGTCCTTTCTGGTTGAAATGGCAAGAAACTGTTTTTTCTTTGTGATCCTGTCTGATATCTGTTTTGTGGGCATTAATCCTTTGGCGAAGTGTCTGAGACATTTGTCCAATGTACATAGCAGACGGACACTTTCGGCACATGATAGCATAAATTATATTTCTGGATGCGCAGGAATATGTGTTCTTGATCTTATAACTCACTTGGTTAGGTCCAATAATGGTATCAGCAGAATGAATATGTGGACAAAGCTGGCAACGGGATTTGTTGCAAGGGAAGGTACCAGGGTTGGTATTAGTGTGGTATGTCCTGTGGTTGTTGGTAAGAATCATCTTGAGATTAGGTGGTTCTATAGGAGACTATGGGTCTGTCTCCCAGAGCCTCTTGGAGTATGGTATCCTGTTCCAGTATAGGCCGTAGTTTATTGATAATGTGTTGGACAGGTTTAAGTTGGGGGTTGTAGGTGATGACAAGTGGTGTTCTATTGTTGGTTTTCTTGGGTCTGTCTTGAAGTAGATGGTATCTAGGTATTCGTCTGGCTCTTTCAATTTGCTTTTTTATTTCTCCGGGTGGGTAGTTGAGATTTATAAATGCTTGGTAGAGATCCTGAAGTGATCTGAGGAAGTGGGTCTGGCCCACGAAAGCTCATTATCTAATAAACCATCTTGTTAGTCTTTAAAGTGCTACATAGTCCTGCATTTTGCTTCAGCTACGCCATACTAACACGACTACATTTCTGTTACTATTTTGAAATAACAGATGCTGTTAACACGCGGTTATTTTGAGAGAAAACCCTTCTCTCAAAATAACCCTTATTCCTCATACAATCAGGTTTACCAGTTATTTCGAGAGAAGGGTTTTCTCTCAAAATAATCGTGTCTTAACAGTGTCTGTTATTTCGAAATAGCGCCATAAAGTGAATATGCAAATGAAGCACAGGATATTTAAATCCCGGCTTCATTTGCAATTTCGAATGTCTTCATTTGCATCCCTCTCTCAAAAGAGGGTACAAGTGTAGACGTACCCTTCCTGGCACCTGTTATAAGACAGCTCCAAGGCCCCTGGGATACTTTCCCCACACCTTCCCCAGGACCTTCCTTTTCTCCGGTTCATCCTCCTAGAGTTTAATTGTTGTGTCCTTTCCTCCTACTCCCAGCGGTGCCCTCCTCTGTCCTCCCTGCTACATGCACATCCCAATTGTAGACAAAGCTTCTTTTATAGCCAGTCTGAACTGTTTTTCTTAATTACCCCCAGGTGTCCTAACTGGCCTAGGCTGGCCTGACTCCGCAGGCCTGGTCAATTAGCTCCAGGTGTTCCACTGCCCCAATTGCCTCTGCTGGTTCTAAATCAGGCCTTCCCTGTTACCCTGGAAACAGAGATCTCCTCAGTATGAGGCTTATATAGCTCCTCTCCGTTACTTTTTTATAGCCTTCAGCTCTGACCCTGCCACACACGATTAGCCACAATAAAATTTCTAACTGTTAGGATGCTGATATTTCTCTGGCATGATGCATTTTTAATTGTGAAGAATTGATTTTATACCACAGCATGACATTAAGAAAAAGCAGAGATAGGGGTTTCTTTATAGGCAGTTTCCATAAATGTGGATTTCATGCATTACCTTGCATCATAGTTAAGATTCTGTTACAGAGCTCAGTATTAACAGGAGCTTAACACCTTTCATTTGTAAAACAATCTAATTGAAATGGCAAAACAAAACCATGGGCTGTACACTGTGCATCTTCTTTGAATGTGTTATGGCTGCTTTATAGGAACGAATTGATACAGAAAGAATCGAATTTAAAACCCGCCCTTTGGTGATTTTTTTCACTAGATTATCAAACTTCTTTGTACCCCTTTTGCGAGAAATCAAAAGCACGCTGAGGCCTGTCCTTTGGGCACCTTGTTGTTTCTCATGTGCTGATTCCTATAGTATAAGTAATTATTTGCCTATAGAGCATTTTACAGCTCTTTAGCATAACAGAAAATATGTACATCAAGTGGAAGCCGCTGAATTTCACCTAAAACCCCCCAAAGTGCTGTGATGTAAGCATCGTTTCTTGCTTCTGGGAGCAGAAAACATGACAGTGAGAGAGACTCCATCACCAAAGATCCATGTAATCTAGTGTAATCTCGCTGAGTTAGGACATCATCATATCTTTTCTCGTCTCAGTGCTGCTCAGATGCTCATGCAATCCATGGCCCTGTTTCTTTAATGAGGTCAGGCATTCCATTCAACAGGGCAATAAGAGACTCAGCAACAAGGCGCCCCGAGGACAGATCCCAGCCTGTTTTGACTTAAACTCGCACGTGTTACGTTTTCTTTTAACTCAGGAGCATTCTTTATAGTTTAAATCAAATAGAGAATTCAAAGTAGTCCTGGGTAGTCGGAGCAAACGAAACCTAGTTGAGGACACATTTCTTCCATCACAAACCTTAAGAAACTACGGAGAAAGGTTTGTGCATTCTTTTCCATTTTCATGGCACCTACACTATCAATGGTGTTGTACACCAGTGTTACAGAAGGCTTCTACTTTTATCTCCAACGGATTCCAAAAACTACATATAGCTAGGCTTCATCAGTGCAGAGGAAAGACGGACTTGTATTTAAAACACAGAACTATGAGTTGGGAAATCTGCTTTCTACTCCTATCTCTGCCACGGATGTGCCAAATAATCTTTGGTGAGACACTCTCTCTGATTGAGCCTTGTTACTACTGCTTACATTACCAGGCACAGCTGAATTGCTGCTGATATTTAAATCCCCACTTCATTTTCAATAACGATGTGCCTAACCTACATCCCTCTGTCGGCAGACGGATGTAGTTTAGACACACCCTCTGTGTTTAAGCAGGCTGAGATCACTTAACATAATTTTCCTTTCTATTCACCTGTCACTTTGTACAGAAATTATCCATGTATTTATCTGTCTTTTCTGTTTCTGTCTTCCTTTACACACTATGTGTGTGACTAATATGACTTTATTATCTTCTCTACCTCAAAATGATTTACATTTTTTATGGAATGATTTTTAACAGCCTGTTATTTAATAAAAAATCAGTGCCTAGATGAAAATGAGGATACACTCCCAACTGCATCCATTTATCCATTCTTTCAAGAGTAATTGCTTTTTTCCCATTCCTGCATACTCTCTCTCCCTCAAAAAAAGGACTGTAATTTCTCCAATCAGAAAGGGTGGGTTTTGTAGTTGTTTGTGACCTTTGCGTTCCTTGCTTGGTCTTCTGTACCTACCTTAGCCTATATTATGTTACGAACTTCTGAAGGGCATAGAACGTCTGTGATGACATGTGAGAAAACGACTCCTAGAAGTTTTTTGAAATAAAGTATTGAGTTGTGACATTAAAAGAGAATGCTAACGTGATAAGACCCCAGCTCATGTTATGTGAAATAAGTGCTTGTGCATTGTTTTTTGCCAATATCTGCAGATAATCAGTGTTCTGAAGAGAGGATCTACTTGACCAGTTAGAATTACAGTATTTTAAGGAGAGGGTGGCACTGTGCAGTCATGAAATGACCTTTCTTCTCTTGCACGTGCATTATTCTGCCTAAGGATAAGTGAAAATAGCTGGGTGGCTTTGGTTCACTATTTCTGTGGCCATTAGTAGGGTTTCTTAAAAGGTCTAACTTACATTGTGGCATGATGAGCAGTTGTGACTTAGGAATTCTTTCAAAGGAAGCAAACACCTGGAAATTGCTTTTTCATTTTTTTATTCTGGGTTCCTCATATTAAGGTAAAAATTCCTTATTCTTCCACTTTGCGCAGTGCTCCATCCTTCTTTGATAGCGAGAGAACTTTGGGCGCTCTGGCTTCATGCTTTCTAAGACCCCTTGTTTTACTGAAAATACGACAGTGACCTTTTAAGTATTTGAAATGTGACATATTCTACTCCTCATTCAGAGGAATTCTCTCCAGTAGGTTGCTGTCCCGGTTATATCCAACAGCCGTTGCCTTTACTCTCTAAAGTTAGTAACTTGATAACTTTATTACATTTTAATGTATCTTCAAGTTTCACACTGAATGAATGTACCCGAAGGTCTGGTGCCCACACTCTTTATTGTAGCAACAAAAAAAGTATATATAGTCAAATTATATGTTCAGTGTAAAGAAAGCCACACAATAAAGTATGGATCATACAAGACCATGTACTGTACTATGCAACCCTTTTGAGTTGTTTCACTGCCCATTACAGAAGAAGATGGTCAGTATTGGACAGTTCTCAGACATTTAAAAGAGAAAGCACTGTAAGGAACTCTTAGGCAGAGACTTCTAACTTTCTCTCTGTTTCAAGAAAACCAGCTCAGTAAGCCTCCGAGTATACTAACAAAAGTGTTCGGCACATTGCATAAACTATATGTTGTAATCAGAGCTGATTTGTCTGCAGGACTGGACAAAATTTACAGTTTCACAAATTTACAAATTTACAAATGTACAGTTGTCATTAAACTGTTTCTCTCTCTGCTTTCTTAGTTTTAAGGGAGAGTGAAATTTACAAGGTGCTGCTTAACAATACCTGAAGTGCTGGTTCCTTCCTAGTGAACAGTGATATTTACAAGATGTTATTTAACAATGGACATACTTCTGATTTTTCTGGAAGTGGCTGTAAAGTGTATAAGGTTAGCAAAATTGTTTCATTATGAGTGAACTCCAGCTTTGCTGATTGTTATACTCAAAATATATTCTGAATTTCCCTGAGGAAAAAGTCATGGCAGATGCTATGGAAATTGGCAGCATCTCTGGACTTCTCCTGCAGTTGCTTGGGCATGTTGGGGGATTTTATGCCGATGATGCTTTTCTTTTCCATGTTCCTTGTTCCTCTCTCTTCCTCCCAATTGTGCTTCATCTCCTACTTTTGGCTCGAGACTGAGATTTTTGGAGGATTTCTCAGGCTCTGTAGACTGCTTTCATGGTCTCAGGATTTTCAGCCACACAGTGGCTGTGGGAGGCGTCATTTCCATTGCACAAGTTCAAACAATCGGAGACACTAATTGGGAAAGAAGAATAGAGAGGTCCTGTGCATGAGGCTGAAAAAGTTAATTGAATTCTCCCTTTCCTAAATAAATACATAATTTTTTAAGTTGATGGTTCTCTGCTGAGTTTATTATTTGTTTTCTCCCCAGATATGAGCACAAATAGCTTCCATGATAACTCTGAGACCTATCTGGGCATCCACAGGGATTTTCTCTCTTTGTTGCTATTGCCAGTAGTTAATCTTCTATATTAGTAAGTGCAGACAGATATTATAAAAGCACCTGAAAGTATTAAAAGGAATTCAGAGTTTATGAAGGTGATAAAAAATTGCTTGGGATGTTACTAGAACCACCTGTATGCAGTGGTCTAAGCCCATTCGTTATAAATGGGATACAATTTTGGATGAGAAACCAGGCAGGTTCAAGACCCACTGCAGTTTTGTACATCAAGAATGACTATTGCATCTGCACATTTGACCTGCTTTCTGTGTAATCAGTTTAAACGACATAGTTTGTGTCCTATGATGGTGGAAATGTGGCCAAGAACTCATGTTTTGGCATCTAATGTTCCTGTCACCAAAGTTAAAAGTAAATACAAATGAGCATTTTGAAAAATCCAGTTACTTTGGGGTTCTGCTTTTCATAGCGACATTAACATAATTATTGTCAGCAGTTGGCTGTGGTATTTAAAGTGCTGATACAAAGGAAATCTCAGCTTGACAAATACAGATTATTCTTTGTTTCAAAATTTCAGTTCTCTTACTTTCAGTGTACATTGACCATTACAATACAATAATTGCAAGCACATTCCTTTTCATTGACTTATTTGTTTTTCTTTCCAATGCAATTTGTTAATGGAGTAGCACAAAAGATTATTCCCAGAGCTTTTTGTCAGAGCGTCAGAAAATGCTTAAAAAACACCAGGTGCTCTGAGAGTAATCTGGCTTTGCGATGAGATTCTGAGGATACTTCCAGTAACCGCTGAACCTGGGTGACAGTAACGGAAGCTTTTCTTTAGGCCCTCATCTTCTCACTTTGACCATTGTACTATAGTCTTCACTCTTGCATTGCCGCTAATCACATCTGTTCACAGAATGTTGCTAAGATCGTCTTCCTCGCTCTTCATTCTGACTACACCCTCACTGCCCTTGTTCTTTCATGGCTCCACTTCTCTATTACATCAGTCACCAGCTTTGCAGTTCTTTGCCCAGGAGGCTTTTTTTGCTAGTTATCCCTTCTCAATCAGACTGATTAAGTTATCAATTCATCCATTCTTCCCTGTCAACGATGTCATCCTTTAATTGCCCTCTGTCCTGTCTGTTTCTTCCGCGAGCATTTCTGTATTTTCTTCCATGCTGCTTCTAAGCTGGGGAAATACCCTGGAAAAATTCTAACAAGATTCCCTATCTTATCCTCTCCCACATTTCTCTTTCAAACCTACCTCTGCTGTGATATCCTGCGATCACTCATGTTTGGGATTTTTTAGGCTGGTCTGAGCTGAGCCTGCCTCCTTTCTGTCAAACTCTCATCATTTTGTGACTTCATCCTACCCAAGCCCTTTTTGTCTGTTTAGTCCTTGTTCAGAGGCCTGACTGATTACAGGCAGTCCCCGGGTTACATGGATCCGACGACTTACATCGGATCCCTACTTACAGACGGGGTGAGGCAACCCCGCACTAGCTGCTTCCCCCCAGCAGACCAGGGAGACGCGAAGCTAGCGCCCCCCCCCCCCTCAGCAGACCAGGGAGACACGGAGCAGCTTTTCTCAGCAGACACCTCAGCTTGAGAATAAAGGACTGAGGGAAGTGAGGTGTGGGAGAATAAAACTGAGCTCTGGAGACATGTTTGGCTACAGTTTCCCCTACAATATGTACCAGTTCCGACTTACATACAATTTCAACTTAAGAACAAACCTACAGTCCCTATCTTGTACGTAACCCGGGGACTGCCTGTATTAGATAAACACAGTGTGGCTAGGACTTTAGTATTTGTCTGTCCAGCACCACAAACACTGGAGCTCTGCTTCTTGCTTGCCATCATAATACGTGTAATAAATAACAATATCACTGCAAACTAAGTGATGCTCAACTGTTAGGTGATGTCATTACATCATATTTCTTAGAAAATGCTAGACTATCCCTTCTCTATAACGTTTCAAATTTAAAATGCAACAGGCCAAAGATTCAACTCCTGACCTTGATTGTTCTCACAGGAGTGGATGGAATTCTCCATCTGTGGCCTTGATATCTTGTGCCTTCTCCAAGTCCCTCGCTTGCCCTATCCAGCTCTGTCAGCATGGCTGCTGCACCTGGAATCCTCTAAACAGTGGAAGTGAGAGGGTGTGTCTTGTAAGTAGAGTAGGCTCTACTCATTGTTCAGCACAGCCCTGGGCTATATACATTTGTAGTGTATTCCTTCCAGAGCTGGAGAAGGAATGATGGATGGGTGCCACCTGGCTCAGTGCTTTCCGCTTGACTCACAGCAGCTGGACCTTAACTCTCTCTTCTGTGAGGAAATTGTGGGGTACCAAGGACTATGTTGGACTTACAAGCCATCTTTACAGCTTGTGGTTTTCTGGTTCTTCTCAGTTCTGCTGGGAGCTGCAGACAGTTTGCAGACAAACAGCTTCCAGTGAAGTAGGGTGAGTTGTGCTCTCTGCTTTAGGGAGCAGCCTGCTTGTGCTTTCTGTCTCTGTCTCTCTCTCTCTGGGTATGTCTAGACTACATCCCTCTGTCGCCAGAGGGATGTAAATTAGACAGACCGAAATTGCTAATGAAGCGGGGATTTAAATCTCCCATGCTTCATTAGCATAAACATGGCCTCTGCTTTTTGTCGCCACGGAGCTTTGGCGATGAAAAGTGGCTGTCTATCGCTCACTTAAAGCCTTTGGTGACAGATCCTGTGTATCTTGTTATACGAGGCATAAGGGATCTGTTGCCAAAGGCTTTAGTGAGCAAGAGAACTGCTGCTAGACTGCCGCTTTTCATCGCCAAAGCTGCATGGTGACAAAAAGCGGCGGCCATTTTTATGCTAATGCAGCACGGGAGATTTAAATCCCTGCTTCATTAGCAATTTCGGCATGTCTAATTTACATCCCTCTGGTGACAGAGGGATGTGGTCTAGACATACCCTCTCTGTCTGTGTCTCTTTGTCTCTCTCTCTCTGGAGCTACATCTACACTTCAGCCTTTTTTCGACAGAGACAATGCAAATGAAGCACTCATATTCTATGCCGATGCTTTTTGTGGAAGAGGTTTTTGTGCAAAAGTAAGCAGTGTCAACGGAGCCGTTTTGTGCAAACCCCCCTTTTGCTCAAGATCCCTTTTGCCTCAGAAAAGGAGGTATACAGGATCTTGTGCAAAAGAGCTTTTTGATAAAATGGCCCTCTCGACATTGCTTGTTTTTGCGCAAAAAACTCTTGCACAAAAAGCATCAACAGAGATATTTAAAGGACAGCATGACAAATGCTAATGAGTGCTTCATTTGCATTGTATCTGCCGACAAAAGGCTGCAGTGTTGACGTAGCCTCTCTCTCTCTCTCTGTTCCTTGTGTTATAGTTCTGGATTTTAAGGAATAAAGAAGTGTCATGTTGCATTCTTGCAGCAAGTGTATTTTATGTGTTTAACTAACTTGAGTGCATTCCCAGAACATAACAGAAATAAGGAGATTTGCATATGGAAGTTTCCCAAAAGGGCATCTAATTCTATTTACAGTAGACTCTCTGGGGATTTTAATTTGCCTGGGATGATATAGCCTAGCAATAGCCATGGATCCCTGGGGTTAGTGAAACATCATACGATAAAAAGGGAGGATATTTTGTTCACTTTGTACAAGATCAATTTCCCTATCAGTACGTGTTGAAGTAACACTTTAGATCTAATCTGGTCCAATAAAGAGAAATTAGTAAATTAAGCAACTATTATGAATCGTTTGGGAAATAGCGATTACCATTTACCGGGATTCCACATGATGGCCATTGGAAGGATGTGGGATACAAATGCATGAATTAAACTCTGAAATTCTCAGGGTGACCTGAGAAAATGAGGGCTATATTAAACAAAACAGATCAGCAATGTTAATTAGCCAGGCACACTTTAATTAGGAGGACTGTAGATAAAAATTGTCTAAAGTTTAAAGGGTGGTGGGCTGACTCCAGGGAAATGAATACTATTATCTAAAACTCAACATAAGACTTTAACAGCCGTGTGGGTTGAGGGAAAAGTTGTCTTAGTTAAGTGGAAGCACAAGCACATTAAATTATAGATAGAGGGGGGAAAGGTGCTTTAGTAAAGCTCTGTAACAAGGAATAAAGGGACTATAAACACATGCTATTTCTAGCCCTGAATGCAGGGTCCCCAGTAGCATAAAGTCCATCCACAGGGAGTTTGTGTTGGTGGGAGTTACTTCCCTTCCCTTCCACTAGGTGCTCCCGGTGGGCCAGCACATCATCTGACCAGGGAAGTGAAATGGAGGGAATGATGGGGGGCGGAGGGGTTTGTATTGATTCAGTGCATCTCCTGGCCGGCCTCAGCCAATAGAGCTTCCATGGAACCTTGATTAGAACATGAAGGTAGGTGCCTCAGAAGCGGGTAGCAGTGGAGGCAAAGACAATAAAAATGGCGAGGCAGAGAGTAAAAGCATCTGCAAACATGATGAAAGAAGAAAAATAAGAGTAGGACCATGAAATAGGGTATCTCACCAAAGAACAATTTCAATGTATTCTACAACTCTGTATACCGTAAGCTATTTGGGGCAGAGCCCTCCTTTTTTTGATATGTTCATGTACATCATTTAGTGCCATGAGGCTATGGCATCTACATCAGACTACTGTTAATAAATAATAATACAATAAAGAGCATCTCTCCTGCTCTCGAGGGGCACATCTACACAGCAGGGCTAAACTCGAAATAAGCTTCGCAACTTATGACTATGAGCCGCCATTGTGACATGGCCGTGAAAAAGGCTAATACGATCTTGGGATGTATTAGGCGAGGTATTTCCAGTAGGGATAAGGAGGTGTTAGTGCCATTATACAAGGCATTGGTGAGACCCCATTTGGAATACTGTGTGCAGTTCTGGTCTCCCATGTTTAAGAAGGATAAATTCAAACTGGAACAGGTACAAAGAAGGGCCACTAGGATGATCCGAGGAATAGAAAACCTGTCTTATGAAAGGAGACTCAAGGAGGTTGGCTTGTTTACCTTAACCAAAAGAAGGCTGAGGGGGGACATGATTGCACTTTTAAAATATATTAGAGGGATAAATACCAGGGAGGGAGAGGAATTATTTAAGCTTAATACCAATGTGGACACAAGAACAAACGGATATAAGCTGGCTAGTAGGAAGTTTAGACTTGAGATTAGACGAAGGTTTCTAACCATTAGAGGAGTGAGGTTCTGGCATGGCCTTCCAAGGGAAGTAGTGGGGGCAAAAGATCTATCTGGTTTCAAGATTAAACTAGATGGGTTTATGAAGGGGATGGTTTGATGAGATAACATGATCTTGGTAACTAATTGACCATTCATTATCAGTGGGAATAGGTCAATGGAGGGATGATAGGAGTTACTATAGAGAACTTTCTGGGTGTCTGGCTGATGAGTCTTGCCCGCATGCTCAGGGTTTAGCTGATCGCCATATTGGGGTCGGGAAGGAATTTTCCTCCAGGGTAGATTGGCAGAGGCCATGGAGGTTTTTCGCCTTCCTCTGAAGCATGGGGTACAGATCACAGCTAGAGGATTCTCTGCATCTTGTGGTCTTCAAAGTATTTGAAGGCTTCAATATCTGAGATATAGGTGACAGGATTATTCTGGGAAGGGTGGGTGAAATTCTGTGGCCTGCGCTGTGCAGGGGGTCAGACTAGATGATCATAATGGTCCCTTCTGACCTTAAAGTCTATGAGTCTATGAGAACTTGAGCTACGCTAATTGCATAGCTTAAGTCGAAATTGCATATTTCGATTTTTGGCACTGTCCATACAGTTATTTCAAAATACAGCACTCTTCCCCCAACTTCCTTTAATCCTCATATAACAAGGTTTACAGAAGTTGGAGTAAGAAGCCCGTTGTTTCAAATTTATTTTGAAATAACGGGCTTGCTGTGTAAATACACACTACGTTATTTCGGAACAACTGGCATCATTCTGAAATGACACTGCTGTGTAGACATAGCCTAGGTGTCTTGAAAATGCAACTTGCTGAAAAATAAACAGTGGAAAAATTAAATGCTTTCCATGTATTTATAATAGATAAGGAAAATCTTGACTATACTCTCATGAAAAATAATGTTTTTCATGGAGTAGATAAAATAGATGATTTTTATAATTTTTAAAAACCTGCTATTTTAATTTAAATTGATTTTGAATTTTATTGTAATATATTTTTCTTTCAAAATTAGCATATTACAATTACATGTGAAATTATGACATTTTTTAAAGCCAAGATTTAGAACAATGTAATAAAATAAAATCATGTGAATTAAATTAAAAATATTCAAGCAGTACAAGTTTGCTGTTAGAGTTTTAAAGAAACTCAGATTATTGAACTGGTGGAAGTCACTGCCTAAAGCATTTTGAGCCTGAGTTTGTTGATGTCTTTGTGACAGCACGAGTCTTTTCTCAAGAACAGAGAGAATATTTTCTTTATTTCAGTTTATTTAGTTCAGATCAATTACTAATTTGTTGAAAGTTGGGAAACTGATTGGACGTTTAAAAAAAGCCAGAAAAGTTGTTTTCCTCTGCCAACCTGTGAATAAAAATGATGTGGGAAAGGATAATATCTACTACTTTTAAAATCTCAAAAAACATGTTGACCTGTACCAATCAGTCCAGTTCACTCACTACAGATAATACCGCCTTTGTTTAATAAATCAGTTAATTTAAAATACAAAACAAGCACTATCTGTAAAAAGATAAGCAGGCCTCTTCTTGTTGGGGCCTTTAGATAATCCAGGCAGGGTCTGCCCATCCATCCAATTAGGGACCCGTAGAACTTTAATACCAAGGTTGTTGGTCAGGGATGCTTGTTCATGTATCACTATGGCACAGCAACCAAGGTTTGCCAAACCAGGCCTGAGTCTGTAGGGCTGTGGGTGTTCTGGACATCCAGAGATGGCAGTGGAGTGGAAGTCGTGATTTGCTATAAGTGGGCTCCTCTTGTTTGTGGTGGTGTCTGCATTATTGTTGGAAACTGTTGCATATGGAAATAGTAAGGCCCAGTCATTTATGTCTTAGTTGGTGAAGTATTGCAGGTGTTGCTCCAATACCTGGTTTACTTGTTCTGACTGGCCATCAGATTGTGGAGACACACTCGGAGGCAGAAGAATTTCTCCCATCAAAATGGAGATCTGAACTGTGAACCCCAGTCCGACAAGATGTGGTTCAGGAGGCTGTGGATAGGGAGCAGAATGAAAAGTGTCATCTCTGTCAGCTTATCCTTTCCTATCAGTATGGTATGTCGTTCCTCAGATTTTGGTAATTCAATAATGAAGTCCATTGCAATGATAGCTGAGAACGTCCAGGGGGTCTCCAACAGATATTAACAACCCAAAAGGTTTAATCTGGGGGAAATTGAGTACAGTAGCAGGTATTGTAAGACCTGAGGTAGGCTTGAGTATTGGACCTCAGAAATTCACAAATGCTTTGTGGTATTATCCAATCGCTAACTGCTTCTGCCTTCCAGAAATTGAGGCAAACTCCCTTAGTGGACAGAATGTAGCCTAAGAATTCCACAGTAGGTGGTTTGAAGATGAGTTTCTCCAACTTAGCTTTCAGCCCATGTTGGTGGAGTTTTTCAAGGATTTTTTATAATGATGGCTGTACATAGGCAGGGCTTCAGAGTAAATTAGGTTGTCATCTAAATAGACAGCCACATAGTGCTCCAGTATATTTCGTAAGACCTCATTAAATAGATCCTGAATGGCTGCAGGAGCCTTAGTAAGTCCAGAAGGAATCATCAGCTGTTTTAAGTAGCCAGGGTGTGAAAAGTAGTTTTTCACTCATCGCCTGAATTCTGACTAGGCTGTGTGCCCCTCTAAGGTCTAAATTCAGTGCATGGGCTTCTGGATCAGAGGCTGGTTCAGACATGGAATATATATGGCCAAATAGAATCTTGGTCCCGGCTATAAACTGGTCAGACAAACATATTCTCCCGTGTGTCGTTTTATGAATACATCTGAACACTCTTAGGGTACATCTAGACTGCATGGCTCCGTCGACGGAGCCATGTAGATTTGTTTGTTTGGCAAAGGGAAATGAAGCCGCAAATTAAATATGCACAGCTTCATTTAAATTTAAATGGCTGCCGCGCTGAGCAGACAAACAGCTGATCAGCTGTTTGTCGGCTTAGCGCGCTAGTCTGGACGCTCCCCTGTCGACAGGAAAGCCCTTTATCGACCTCCCCAGTAAACCTCATCCTACGAGGCATAACGGGGAGGTCGATAAAGGGCTTTCAGGTCGGCGCGGGAGCATCTAGACTAGCGTGCTGAGCAGACAAATACCTGATCAGCTGTTTGTCGGCTCAGCGCGGCAGCCATTTAAATTTAAATGAAGCCGTGCATATTTAAATCACGGCTTCATTTCCCTCTGCCGATCAGCCTAATCTACATGGCTCCATCGACGGACCCTTTATGGTTTGCCAGAAGTGTGATGCCTGATCCCGGGAGCAAGGAGGTCCATTCTGTTGCCTGAACATCTCTCCCTGCCTTGCCTGAGCAAGGCATCCAATGTGAGTTTCCAGATGCTTGAGCTCAGAAGTCAAGAAGCAGAGGTCCTGGCGAAATTTAGAATTAGGTCTTGTAGTGTGCGGATGCAAGGAGATGCATGGATTGAGTTTTGCCAACCAGGGGTCTTTGAGTATCAGAGGGAGCTGTAGGGGTCCCAATCAGATGACATTTGAGGAGCTTCAGATTTCCCCACCCATTACTCTAGTTTCTGGACTGATGGGGGTAGAGGCATGCAGTGATCTATCAGGGACAGCCATTCACTGTCTGAATAGGCAAGTAGTGTCCATGAAGTTATTTCTGGCTCCAGGGCAGTGTTTCTTAAACACTGCCATGAGGCAGTCAGAGGTGTGCCAGGGAGAACAAAAGAATTCAAAATGGCCGCCCTTTAATGAGGCAGATGACCTTTTTGTTTCTCAATAATATTCCCCCGACCCTTTTTTTTTCCTCAATAACTTTTCCCCCAGCCCTTTTCCCCTTTTTGCTCAACAAAAAAACGTTGGTGTTCCCTATTAAAAAAAATTATTGTTTGGTGTTCCTCAGTCTTAAAAAGTTTAAGAAACGCTGCTTTAGGGGAAGTAGGGAGTGTTTGTCTGGAGTCCATGGAGCTGGAGTTGTCACCTGAGTTGTAGGGGTGAGTCACTTTTCATGTGTCAGGCCAGAGGCAGTGTGAGTTACAGGATGGGCCTTAGTGCTTTCTTGATGTCACAATAACATTCCTGGCTTTTTCCACCATTCCATTTGCAGTGCTAGGCTGTGCTCCCCCACTGCTCTCAAGAGATGTTATTGTTGCCCAGATTTCTTGTAGAAATCTAAGGTGATTATTTCACGGGCCTGGAGAACTGCACGCTTTTCCAGCCAGCTCTGTTAAAAATATATAATGTAGCCTCTGTGTCTCTTTCTGTCTTTAAACAACACAAACTTTAATCCTTCCATCTTGATACCGTTTGGGATTCTCTGCTAGGTAGAGGTTGAACCTCTTTAAAGAGGGACTCCCTGGTCCTTCACATCTGTGGTCCAGTAGGATGATGGATGTGGCCGGACCAGTGAGTCCCAGTGGAGGGCCGGCAGCTGGGTTGCCCAGTGCCCTGCATCTGGGCTGCTAGGCACAATCTAGCGGGGCTGCCTTGTGGGGCCAGGAGTCTGGCGCACAGGGAGCTGGGAAGGGTGTGGAGGGACCGGTGTGGCACAAAGGCTAGCAGTAGCAGGAGAGCCAGCCAGGAGACCAGCAGCTGGTTCAGGGCTAGGGGGCCAATAGGTGGAGGGCGAGATGTGACCTCCCCTGGTCTGGCAAAATCCCTTCTCTGGGACCGGTCGGGTCCCGAGGGTGCTGGACCAAGGAGGTCCAACCTGTACTTTCCATGGAAGGGAGGATTGAGGGTATAATGAAAGCTCTGCTGTAGCTGTGGACCTTTTTCTGTGTGAAAGATTTATTTGTATTTTTTCTAAATTCTGTGTAGGGATGTAATAGTGTAGTTGATTAACCAGTTAACCAATAAACTTTTGCATATCAGTTAATGCTGTAGACCACATGCATTTCCCTCCCCACTTGCCTAGGAATTTTTTAGCAGGCTGGCCAGCAGCCTGGGAAGCTGGATCCAGGACCTACCCTCGCTGTGGCTCTGCATTTAAAGTCTATTAGGAGCCAGGCAGGCAGGCAGCCTGGCTCAGTTCCGACTCTCGCTGGGTCTGGGAGCTCAGATGTCCCCCAGAAAGGGGCTGCTGCCACCTGGTGTTTCTGCCTCTGTATCAGAGGCAGCAGTGCGGGGCAACAGGCCACCAATCCATGAGGGGAGCTGGTTTTTAAACTGGTTCCCCTCATGGACCAGCTCCCACTTGGCACCCCATGCTGGTGCTTCTGATTCAGAGGCAGCAGTGCAGAGTGGTGGGGGGCTCCTCAGCTGGCCGCTGGCCTCACCCTCGGGGTACACTGGCTGTTGGCCTCACCCCCAGAGACTATAGAATACTCAAGTAACTGGTAAGAATTCATGAGGTTAATCGACTATTCAATTAACCAATATTTAACAACCTGTGATGGGCTGGACAAAGCCGACCTTCCCGCTGGAGGCCTTTCAGCACCCTGGCCAGCAGCAGAAGCAGAGGAGAGGTCCTCCACGCTGGGTAGAGGGGCAGCCCTTGTGTTAACCAATCAGGGTGCAGCAGCCCGATATAAAAGGAACTGCTAGGCCAGGGCCAGGCAGTTCCTTCCTAGAGCTCAACCCTGGCAGGCCTCAGGACTAACTGGGGAAACCTCAGAACTTTGGACAGCTCCGAGTGGGCGCCGCACATTGTGGCTGGACGGAGCCTGGTTCTACGGCTGGAAGCTTGCCAAGAAGCAAGGGCAAGGACGGTTCAATCCCAAGACCCCAGAGAGGGGCTGGATGGAGCAGAATCCTGGGGAAGTGGCCCAGGGACATGACAGCGACTGAGGACATTGAAACTTAAGCAGGTGACTGCTATTTACTGCTTAGGATACACAAAGAACAAGTTAAAAATCACTTAGGAAAGTTAGATGTCAGCAAGTCACCAGGTCCTGATGAAATGCATCCCAGGATACTCAAGGAGCTGATAGAGGAGGTATCTGAGCCTTTAGCTATGATCTTTGAAAAATCATGGCAGACAGGGGAGATTCCAGAAGACTGGAAAAGGGCAAATATTGTGCCCATCTATAAAAAGGGGAATAAGAACAACCCAGGAAACTATAGACCGGTCAGTTTAACGGCTGTCCCAGGGAAGATAATGGAGCAGGTAATTAAGGAAATCATATGCAAACACTTGGAAGGTAATAAAGTGATAGGGAATAGCCAGCATGGGTTTGTGAAGAACAAGTCATGTCAAACTAATCTGATAGCTTTCTTTGATAAGATAACGAGCCTTGTGGATAAGGGAGAAGCGGTGGATGTCATATACCTAGACTTTAGTAAGGCATTTGATACGGTCTCGCATGATATTCTTATTGATAAACTAGGCAAATATAACTTAGATAGGGCCACGATAAGGTGGGTGCATAATTGGCTGGATAACCGTAGTCAGAGAGTGGTTGTTAACGGTTCTAAATCCTGCTGGAAAGGGATAACAAGTGGAGTTCCTCAAGGGTCTGTTTTGGGACCCATACTGTTCAATATCTTCATCAATGATGTAGATATTGGGATAGAGAGTACGCTTATTAAGTTTGCAGATGATACCAAACTGGGTGGGGTTGCGACTTCTTTGGAGGATAGGGACATAATTCAGAATGACCTTAGCAAGTTAGAGAAATGGTCGGAGGTAAACAGGATGAGGTTTAATAAAGAGAAATGCAAAGTGCTCCACTTAGGAAGGAACAATCAGTTCCATACATACAAGATGGGAAGCGACTGTCTAGGAAGGAGCATGGCAGAAAGGGATCTAGGGGTCATAGTGGACCACAAGTTGAATATGAGTCAACAGTGTGATGCTGTTGCAAAAAAAGCAAATATGATTCTAGGTTGTATTAACAGGTGTGTTGTAAGCAAAACTCGTGAAGTCATTCTGCCGCTCTACTCTGCACTAGTTAGGCCTCAGCTGGAGTACTGTGTCCAGTTCTGGGCGCCACATTTCAAGAAAGATGTGGAGAAATTGGAAAGGGTACAGAGAAGAGCGACAAGAATGATTAAAGGTCTAGAGAACATGACCTATGAAGCCAGGCTTCATGAACTGGGCTTGTTTAGTTTGGAAAAAAGAAGATTAAGGGGGGACATGATAGCGGCTTTCAAATATCTAAAAGGGTGTCACAAGGAGGAAGGAGAAAATTTGTTCCTCTTGGTTTCTGAGGACAGGACAAGGAGTAATGGGCTTAAAGTGCAGCAGGGGAGGTTTAGATTGGACATTAGGAAAAAATTCCTAACTGTCAGGGTGGTCAAATATTGGAATAAATTGCCAAGGGAGGTGGTGGAATCTCCCTCTCTGGAGATATTTAAGAACAGGTTAGATAGACATCTGTCAGGGATGGTGTAGACGGAGCTTGATCCTGCCTTGAGGGCGGGGGGCTGGACTCGATGACCTCTCGAGGTCCCTTCCAGTCCTATGATTCTATGATTCTATGATTCTATTTAGGGTCCCTGAGCTGGGACCCAGAGGAGTGGGCCGGCCTGGGTGTCCCGCCCCCCCAACTCCCTTGCAAACCACACCCGGAACAGGGGGTAAACGAAGAGGCCTGATCTACGGCCACTGCTTGGATGTTGACTCACCCCGGACAGGTGAGTAAAGACAGTGAGACTTCCCTCAGCCACCTAGGGGCGCTCACCTGAAGGGCAGAACCTGTTACACAACCCTAATTCTGTGTTCTTAAATGTGTGCAGTGCATAACTGCTGAACTACATGCTTTCGGGGCCAAACCCTCATCTCCTTACTCTCTTTTTCTAGTCAGAGGAAGCAAGTGAGTGGCAGTTCTCTATTTAGCCATAATCCTGCCTGCGTGGTAGGAAGCCTCAGTAAGACATGTTGTTGTTTCCCATTTGTGGGTCACATCTGACAGGAGGCACCCTGACCTGTAGCTGTGAGACTTGGTTGAGACTCACTGGATTTATCAAAATCGGTATCTCCATTTTCCAGGATTGAAACTATAGTGGTGTTGGGCAGCAGACTGCTGTTAGAGGTCCTTGCACTTTGAGCTTTTGGGTGGATTTAAACAGTAAGGCTTTAGGAGCAGGTTCAGAATGGTTTAGTTCTTGGACAAACGAAATCCTAATTCCAAACATTGGGTTTGTCAGACCTGGTTGGCTAAATGGCTGTAGAAATACAAAAGGTCACAGTACAGGGCTTTAGCTGCGAAGAACCTGCACTGACTTCCTATAATATAAAGAATGTGTTTCCTTCCACACTGTTTGGTGTCATTTAAAAATAGATTTGACCATTGCCTCATACTGAGATAGAGAAGAGTTTGGCATAGTAACAAATGTAAGCTATGGAAAAAGACTGTCAATTAGTTTCTCCCATTTCACTGCCGTTCAAGTACTCTCAGGACTCTACATTTCAATATAGCAGACCTTAGTTTTCAGAGTACTTATTAAACATGCACAGTGATGCTTTAAAATAGTCCCACCTCACAAAGTGTTTTGCTCAAGACACGTTTAATATTTAGACTGTTGTGTTAGATATATGCAATGTGAAGTGGAGGATTCCTTCAGTCTCCCTTTTAATTTTCATTGACTGCACTTAAAGCTAAAGGAGCCTTAGGGCCTCTGATATTTTTTCAAAAAATCTTGATTAGTGAAACATGAACTACCCTTTCCCATTTGTGTTATGGTCTAAATTATCTTCCTGTTTACAAAACCCAGGCAGGCAGGCAGGCGTGCACGCTGTTTTGCTGAAGTCAGGAAGACACGGTGGGTGAGGTAATGTCTTTTATTGGACTAACTTCTGGTGGTGAGAGAGACAAGCTTTCAAGGCACACAGTGCTAAGTAAGTCCATTAGTCCAGAAGAGAGTCCAATAAAAGATATTACCTCACCCACCTTCTTTCTTTAATATCTGGGACTGATGCAGCTACACCCACATGTGCTGAAGTAAAACATTTTCCTGAGCCCTTCCTTGCTGAGTCTTGAAATGTTCTGACTTCTTACCTCTTGTCTGAGTTACATTGGCGTAAAGCAGGAGGAGAGGAAGGGTGGCTGGTTGTCAAGGTACTTCAAGTGCAGAAGGTGGGGGCCCGCAAGAGACCTTAAAATACACTGCTACTACAGGGTTCTGATTAAAAAAACTCCCTAAGCTCACACTTCCCCTGACTATGAGTGGTATGCTGCCACCATCCAAATGTAAAACCCCTTAAGAGACCAGGAAGAGGCCCTTGGAATTTCTTCCTGTGAGATACCCTCAAGCTCTTTAACCTTCCTTAGAAGAGAGCTTAAAACCAAACTGTAATGCCTTAATAGCTGACCTTCAATCTGAGATACGTACACACAGAACTGCCTGCTTTCTAGGACACAGGAATCAGATCATAGTTTTTAAAATGTGATTATATTAACAAAACAAAGCAGACATATTGGTTAAGCTCTCTTGGTTGCTATGGGTTATAGATCAACTAAAAAAAAAAGATTAACGCACAGAGCATTGCTTCCCTGGGATTCAGTTACATGGGCTCAGCACAGAGGAGTTTAACCTACCCCCCAAATAAATAACCTGATTGCATCTAACTAAACATTCCCTGACTGCTCACGTCTGTTGTCCCAAAGTTCTATCCTTTTCAGGTATCGATATTGCTTGGTTTCCAAGGCTTACTCCATCTCTCCCCCCAGCTCTTGCTCTGAAGTCACACAAAACAAGTGAAGCAAGCAGAACCTGTTTTCTATTCAGAAATTTCTCATCCTCTTCCCATTGGCTCTTCTGGCTTTCTGCCAACACTTCCTGGATACCCACTGTTTCTGGGTTTAACCCTTTACAGGCAATTTAATTAACTGCATGGCTGGGATGTCTAGAAAGGGGCAGTATCCCTCCCATCCATCACAGTGGTCTAGTGATAAGGCATGAACCTGGAACTCAAGAGACCCACTGCTTTTTTTTAGTAAGGAAAAAGGTGCTGGTACTCCGGGGGGGAAAGTTGTTGAGAAAAAAAAAAAAAATCCCACAACCTGCGCTGGGGGCTGAAATGCCGACGGAGCATCTTAAGAGCCATGTGTCTTAAGCGGCCTTCCATTGGGAGTCCAGCTGCCCCAGGAAAAGAGGTGCCAGTACGCCCGAGGGGAATGCAATTCATTTAAGTTATGCAGGGAAAATAGGTGCCGATACGCCATCCCGGGGCATACTGTCACAAAAACAGCACTGAGGAGACCTATATCTGCCTTTGTGTCTCTGAACCTCATATCTTCCTTGTTGGAAAAAGAGAATAATGCCTCCGTCCCTCACACGGATACTACGTGAAGATAAAGTCCAGTCCTGATTACGAGCTAGGAAGATGTTATAGCTAGAACCGTGTAACACCAGTTTATACACCAGTATAAACATGTCCAGAATCCAGCCATTTTTTTTCTGAAGGAAGCTCTGCACACCAGCTAGCCTGACCTAACGTATGGAAGGCCGCAATGGGGAGTAGATTCGTGAGCAACCATCACGTGTCAAAAGACAATTTCAATGTTGTCTCTAGAATGTGCAAATATTTGATGAAAAGGGGAACTGCCCGTGCCCATTGCGTAGTGAGCACTGGGTCTTATCTCCCATCAGCTGCAAAGCTAGTGCATGCACCCAATTCGTCATCTTTGCACCAGGGAAGTGAGTAGCCGTTTGGCTCCTGATCCCAGAGCAGGTGGAACTGAGCCATACTAAGTAGTCTAAAGGGGCCCAGTGCGGGGCGAGACAGCAGAGGAGACAGATCTCTCTGGCTCTGAGAAGCCCAGGGTTAGGGTGCACAGAGGCAGTGGGGGCAGCTCGCTATGGGGTAATACAGGCTCCAGCAAAGGAAGTCTGGAGAAACAGTTTGTAAATAGAGAGGCAGAGACTTCAGCAGCCCAAGAGGGAAGGGGAACAATTCTGTTTCGCTTGGAATTTTGTGTGGACTGATTTACGATACCTTGGAATGAGTCTGAACGTAGGTGGCTTGGCCGGAGGAATGAGCCTCAGAAGCCAGACGCAGAGGTGGAGGCCAGCAGACGGTGCTGGGGCCAAAACCAGGGACGTCCTGCACTGAAACAAGGGGGGTGAGCCCTGCCACATAGCATTTTTAGGGTAAATCTTGATTGCATTAAGCATTCCGATGGTGGTTAAGCAGTGTGAATACGCAGTCACTTTCCTGATTTCACTGGGGTTATTCCTGATCTCCTCTGTTAAACTTTACCTGTTTGCTTTAAATCTGGGAACTAGATACACACACACTGGTTATCTATTTATATAAATACAATATGCATTATATGACTAGAAAGCCAAGATGTTTATCTCTAGTGAATATCACTTCATGTTTTTCAGAGGGTTGATAGTGTCTGTGATGCTTAGAGTCAGTAGTTTCTCTCTGATGCTTACTGTTTTTGAACATCAGATGGTGGAAATCAGAACGATCAAGTCTTGGTAACATTTTTCATGTTTGACAGTATATTGTCACGTCATACAAATCAGTGGAGTCAGGCATGAATGCACTTGCCTTTTCAGCTAGTACAGTAACAATTAAAATAAACACAAACAACACCCGCCCCGTTTGATAGATTTTAATATTTTTTTGTTCTCGTTAATGCTTTTTGGCTTGCTGCCAGGAGCCTGTATTTTAGCCTCACTTATGACATCTCTGGAACCTTTTGTTTGTCTCCTTCTATATCTCACTGGACCCTTCTCTCTGGCATTTTCTTTTCCATGTTGTCAGGGTTGGGGGAGGAGGGGCTTGCTCTTTTTTTGTCTGTTTCAGGCTCCTTTTCATAGCTTATTGTGTGTCGCTCTCCTTTCTGGTTCTCTTCCTTCCCACCCTCAGCGCTGCTGGTGTGCTGTGCATTTCACTGAATTAAGGAGCATTCATCCCCAGCAGAGCCACCAATGTGGAAAGTTGATTATTTCTCTACTGATGCAATCTCTCTCTGCCAGTGACCACTGTCGCATGTGCCACCTGCTGAGATAACAGACCAGTTAAAAAATAGACTCTTTCTAGATAATATGCCATCCACACACTTACCTGAACATTCTGCTACTCTTGCACTTGATTAAATTGAGGGGAGATTAGTCTTGATACCCATATTTGCTTAGTGATTAAAACAGCAGCTTTTGACCTGCAGGTGGAGGAAATTAATCATAACAGGGATCATTCTAACTTCCTCCCGCCTTAGAGAGTGTCACAGGGTAGCTGGCTCTTTGATGACCCACCTCCCAACCAGTGCTTTTTTTTTTGTTTAAAAAAAAAAAGGTGCCGGTACTCCAGGGCTACGTCTAGACTGGCATGATTTTCCGGAAATGCTTTTAATGGAAACGTTTTCCATTAAAAGCTTTTTTGGAACAGAGCGTCTAGATTGGCACGGACGCTTTTCCACAAAAGCACTTTTTGTGGAAAAGCGTCCGTGCCAATCTAGACGCGCCAAAAACCCCCGATCGCCATTTTCGTAATTGGGGCTTTTTTGCGGAAAACAAAGCTGAGCTGTCTACACTGGCCCTTTTTGCGCAAAAGATTTGGGCAAAAGGACTTTTGCCCGAACGGGAGCAGCATAGTATTTCCGCAAGAACACTGACAATCTTACATGAGATCAGCAGTGCTTTTGCGGAAATTCAAGCAGCCAGTGTAAACAGCTGGCAAGTTTTCCCGGAAAAGCGGCTGATTTTTCTGGAAAAACTGGCCAGTCTAGACACAGCCCAGGGGAAAAGTTGTTGAGCTCTGACTGGAACTGGAAGTTCTGGTATTGTGTCTGGAGGTGCTGGTACTGCGTACCAGGCAGTACCATCACAAAAAAAGCACTGCTCCCAGCTAAGCCTGACCAGTTTGGGATCAGGCAATTATAAAAACCAGCAAGTGGCTTACTTGGGGCAGAGGGCAGCCAGGAGGCTGTGCTAGGGGCAGGCTGAAGAGATACGCTGGTGTAATATGAAATGAATGAAGCGGAAGCCCTGGGAAGAGGACCTTAACCAATCTGTCTAGACCTGGTACCGTTCCTTCCGGAGTTGAAGGGACAGTCCAGTAGCCTGTGGGTACTCAGCACTCAGCTGTCCTGGCTAGCTGCCCTTATTGAGCAGCGGCACTGAGTACATGAGCACGGTGAACGGACCGTGAGTGGTGCACTCCCCCTCCCAGAGCAAAGCCTGACTTTCAGGTTCGTATCTGCTTTCTTGCATGAACAATAAAGCCAGGACAATCTTACATGAGATCGTCAGTGCTTTTGCGGAAATTCAAGCGGCCAGTGTAGACAGCCGGCAAGTTTTTCCAGAAAAGCGGCTGATTTTCTGGAAAAACTGGCCAGTCTAGACACAGCCTGAGTGTTTTCAGATGATACCTTACATGGTGTGCTTCGTACACAGAATGGTACAATAGTATGTAGGGTGTAAATGTACAAGTGTATTCCTCCACAACACCTGAATTTGCAGCGCCATTGCAGAGCAATCCCTGGCATTTGAAGTCCATCTGCAGCATTTAGTGACGTTGTACCTAGTGTCATGTTAGCCATGTGTATGTGTTTGGAAAGGGTTATAAAGTAGAGTGGAAGGATGGGATGGCCTTTCCCTTTAAATGTTTGAGCGCTCGTCTCTCCCCAGTGCAAAGCCTCCCCTTCCTGTTAGTTTCCCTTCTGCTGCCTGAAGAAGAACACAAGCACTGCTGACAGCTGTATTCGTAGTACGGGTAGCTCCCTGTGGGTCTATCTCCTTCTCTGCTAGGACCAGATATAACCGTGAAGGCGGGGCCCTTTCTTCTCTCCTACGGGAAGAGCTCTGTAGTCTCGCTGCGGCTGAGGCGCTCTCACTTGCGCTCACAAGCCTCTCCCAGGGGGCGGACAGTTTTGATATTCTGGTGGGAAATAGCTGTCACAGCAGGTCATGGTGGGGAGAAACAATTTCTCACTAGCTCCTGCTGATTCTCTTTGGGAATCTGAGCGAGGAGAGCTCTGAGAGGACCCTAAAGTGCCACGTCCCCTTGACAAGCTAGGGACACGTGCCCTTGATAGAGGGGGATGCTACAGTGGATGCGGGGTGCACCTAGACAGCATGCCGGACATGCTGCACACGTGGGACAACGGCCACAGGGGGCCCAATCCAGACAGGGCCTCGGTTGCAGCTGCTCCTAGCTGGGCTCCCGGGGCTCTCCAGCAGGCTGCCTTGCTAAGAAGGAGGAAGCCACCCAGGCGGGTGAAAGGGGCTGGTTGGGGGGTGTGCCCCCCCAGTCTGGGTCTGCCTCTCCCCCAAGACCTCTATCTCCGGGTGCTTTGGGTGGGGAGGGGGGCTGCAGCTGCATGTAGCCGGACCTCTGCTGGTCTTCTTCCCCTGGCTATCGGAGCGAGGGGAGGGACGCAGCCCCACCTGCCAGGGGAGAGGCAGAGGAGACTTGACACACCCCTCGCTCCCTGATTGCCGGAGGGAAGAGGAAGAGCAGTGGCAACTGGGTATGTGCGACTGCAGCCGCCACCATCCCACAATGGTGCCCTGCGCTGACCCCCACCACCAGCCTCCTCATCCCTCCTGCCATGAGCCCCCTAGCCCCAGCTCCTTGCCCTCATTCCTGGCCCCCCAAACCTCCTGCCGAGTCCCCCCACCCTCCTGCCCTTATTCCTGAACTGCCACACCCCCCTGCCCTGAGCCCCCATGTCCCCCTGCCCTCAGCTCACTATCCCCAGCCCTTATTCCTGAGCCCCAAACTCCCTTCCCAGCCCCTTGCCCTTATTCCTGAATGTCCCAAGCTTCCCGCCCTGAGGCCCCCGCACTTTCAGGCCCCTGCCCTGACCCCCCAGGCCCTCACACTGATTCCTGCATCCCATAGCCCTTCTGCCCTGAGCCCCATCCTTATTCCTGAACCCGCAAACCCTTCTGTGCTGAGACCCCCACATCCTCAGCCCCCTGCCCTAATTCCTGCACCTCCCACATCCCCCTGTCCTGAGCCCCCATCCACAGCCTCCTTCCCTTATTCCTAACCCCCTAAACCTGCCTGCCTGAGCCTCCCCCAGTCTTACATTTCTAACAGGCACTGTCATATCGCACTCCCAACCCCCTGCCCTGAGCCCCCCCGGGGTGCGATACAACAGCTACTTTCACCTCTGCGCCATACTAGGCACAGTTCCCTAATGCACTGAGAAGAAGGGGAAAAGTAATCAGAGACCCACAGAACACTAGACTGGGAGGGGACCTTGAGGGGAAATTGAGTCAAGTCCCCTGCCCTCATGGCAGGACCAAGCACCGTCTAGATCATCCCAGACTGGTGAATTAATGTCAGCTAAGCAGGAATGCTCAAGGGGTGAGCAGCCGTCCCAAAGCCATATCTGGCGTGCTCTTCCCGCCAGACCAGCTCGTCCTGCCCCTGCAAAGGATGTGCGCTCTTTAATATGCTTCTGCCTTCGGGATTCAGACTGCACCAGCTGCACTTCATCTAGGGTTGCCAAGTGTCCGGTATTGATCCGGACAGTCCGGGAGTTTCACCTCCTGTCCCGTAAAAAAATTCTGAAAATACCAAACACCTAAAATGTCTGATACTTTCTGATTTTTTTTTTTCCTGGCCAGGAGGCGAAAATCCCGGGTGCTTAGCTGGTTCCCCAGGGGAGCTGTCCAGCCCGGAGCAGGGAGACAAAATGGCAGATGGCCAACAGCAACCTGTTAGGGCCAAAAAGCCTCAAAACGTTTCTTAAAGGGGCCATGCTTTTTAATTTTTTAAAAATGTTTTACATCTTTTTTGCTCAACAACTCTGGTCAACCCCCCTCCCCTTTTTTTCTCAACAGAATTTTTTTCCCCGGTGGGTTTTTTTTTAAGGGGGGGAGGGGTTCAGTATTTTTGGTTAAACCATCTGGCAACCCTAACTTCATCCCAAGGAAGGAGTTCAATATCCACAGCACGGTTGCAGCAGGGCACAGGGAGAACTTAGGGCAAACTTTCCTAGATCAGCAGAAATTCTAGGCAGGCGTGTCCCCGGTACTGCAGCCTTAGGCTAGGGTTGGCTTTGCCTCGTGTTACTGCCTGGCCCATAGTCGGACAGGGGAGACTGGTTAGCAACACACATTTTACAACATTTCCTGTCACATCAGGCCTCTTCAGAGAAATCCAGAAGAAGCCACACACTTTTGTTGTTTGTTTTTAATAAAAGCCCCAATTTCCTCTTCTGCGTCTGAGGCAATATATGAGCCCTCAAAGGAGCAAAACTGCCTGAAATGTAGTAGCAGTTGTGTAGTATGGCTGGGCCCGTCGATGGGAGAGGCAGGGGGAGCAAAGCAGCCCGACAGTTCAAAAGGTCCGGGGGCCCCAGCCACCATTATCTGCACCAGCGCTGGTGCCCAGAGCCCTGAGCTCTTAAAATGGCTGCCGCAGTGCCGCGCGACGTGCTCCGGGTGACTCAGGGCTGTGAGGAGCACGCTGTGGTTTGGGCAGCACTGAGCGTGGCTGGCCCGGCTCTGCCCCTCTCCCCCGAGGCTCTGGCCTTTCCGTTAGCACAGAGCTGCCCCGTCCATTCCCACAGGCCCAGTGTGGCTGTTGGCTCCCTTGAGTATGGCTGCTTCAGCAGGCATTTGGATCCTGCTCCAGTATACTGATTCACAGCATCCCTCCACAGTGGATTGTGTTTCAAGAATGTCAAGTTTGGGACAATTTTGTAAATAAATCAACATTTAAAATAAAAAAAAAACTCACAGGTTCTTTAAATGTCACTTTTAGGACCTGTTTTGAAATAGGTGCTAGGGCTTGAAAACTTTGCTGAATGTAAAATATGTCAGGGCACTGTTGGATTTGAAAGGCAGTAAGAAAGTAGAGTTTCCATTCTATATTACAGAACTTAGGTCATTTGTGTGGAGCACGGCTTCATCAGCATGAGTTTTGTCATTTGAAAGGCTGCTGTGCCCTGCAAAGGTTTATTAATCTTTATTTAATGTGTTAGTGTGAAAAAAATTAAACATACAAAGACTAAAGCTCCAGTATGCTTTGTAAAGTCCCTCTGGGTGTTCGATCTATATTACTCATAACTTTGAAAGGTAAAAATGGCAAGTTTTATTACCTAAGTACAAGACACAAAAGGCTATATTAATTTCACGGAATGTGTACAAATATGCAAATATGAACAACTCCAGGGAAAACAGAGCAACATGATAGTTCACACTTGGAAATTATGGAGTTTAATAAAGACTTGGTATGAAGCAACGTAGGAAATATACTTTGTTTTTAAACCACAGCTTTTGTTGTTAAACTATGTTTAGTATTATTCATGAACGATTCCATATTCTGAGGCACTGTGAATCACACGGCTGACTGTATCTCAGGAATATACATTTTGAAGTGGTTTTTTTCAGTACGTGCCTCAAGATGATTTATCACAACTCATAGGACCCTATATATCTCTTTCTTTCACCCCCCACACTCTCTCTCTCTTTTTCTTGGCTTTCTTGTTGTCTATACACACCCCTCGCTTTTTCTTGGCTCTTATGTTTGTTTGTTTCAGAACCCCTTGGGTTTCTCTCGGGTCACGTTTTCAAGCTTTTCTCCATATTCACAAGAGCTAAAAACTGTTCTTTCAAAAACAAAAGAGGATTTTGGGTTGGGACTTTAAAAAAGCAATCAAAGCTAGTGAGATGTGACAAACCCATGAAGGCTCATAACATGCATCATGTGATGGGATGTTTGTAAAGCAAAGAGCTGTTCACTTTTGAAAAATTGTGCTGCAGAGGCAGTGTCGAGTTGCTCTTGCCCCTGGGCCAAGTGATTAGCCAACATTTGGGGGCTTGCCAATTGTTTCCACTAAGAGGAGAGTGTGGCACTGTTCTGTTTATTTGTAACCACACACACAATGCCCTGTTTCCCCAAGCTCAGTAGGCAGTTCCCTTGCTCCAAAATCCAAGCGTGTCTTTCTAGAAGATTGTGGGACCAAAGAGCGCTGTCTGTTCTATCTCATGCCATGGGCAGTGGGTAGAAGAGGCCTGGGAAGGCAAAGGACCCTCAGACAGGACACACTGCTCCTCCCTCTGCCTTTGGCGGGCCCCCACCAGGATCCTGCCCATATTGTGTGTCCTGGGGCCCTCATCCTTCACCCCTGGGCCTGGGCCTTGCTGTCCACCCCAGAAGGGCAGTTGGAGGGGTGCTCAGGGGAGAGCATGAAGAGGTGCAAACGACGGGCGTCAGGTGAAGGTACAAAGAGGTGCAAGCAATGGAGGAGGGGAGGGAAAGCCTCGGGGAAGGAGGTGAAGGCTGGGCAGGGCCTGGCCAGAATGGAGAGGAGTTGGGGGCATGGCCCTCCACTTCTACAGACGTTCAGCACTTGCAACCGTCCTCCCCAAATGTTGGGGTTGTGCACCTGTCTCCAGCATCTCCCCAGGACTGCCCTTTCTTACGCCCAGCCCACCTTCTGCACGGCCTCCAGGGCCAGCGGCAACCATTCGGTCCCCAGGCCCATATTTCCCTCAGCCAGGGCAGTCTCCCTGTCCCTCAGAGAGTTATTGCTTAGGCCTTTCCATCGGGCACAATGTCTGGGGCAGCACCTTGTGTTGTTCAGCTTATTGCTACAGAGAGAGGCGTTTAATTGTGCCTTTCATTGTGCCTGCCTGAAGGCTGTGTAGCACATCCATCAGCTTGAAGCAGGTCGGTTATTGTTTAGAGATCAAAGAGCTCCTCGATGGCAGCCATTAACAGCTTCCCGCATAACGGCAGCTCGAGATGGGTCACAAAGAAACCCCTCCGGTAGGGAGGAGGAAAGCAACCTGAGGGCATCCTTTGTGTTAACTCAAAGGGAGAAGGGGGGCGAGTGCGTGCAGGCTGAAGTGTTTGCCTCCCAGGATTCTGCCTGGCACTTCCAGCACATTTGCAGGGCTCAGAAGGATTCCGCCACAGCTGCAACTTTTAGAAAAATGAAAACGTGAAACCATGTGAGAACATGGAAACAGCACAGTTAGCAAAGAAGGATCACACACCGCCCTCTAAACTCCAGTCATCTGAAGAAGTGGGCTGTGCTCACGAAAGCTCATGATACCATTCACATGTTTTGTTAGTCTGAACAAGATGAACTTAAAAAACAAGAAATGGTCTGGTAGCACTTTCTAGACTCACTCGGCTACCCCCTGAAGCTGTAGTCCTTTAGTTAGACTAAGAAATGCACTAGTCTAGCACTGCTCTTACAAGAGCGTTCATCATCCGACCGTTTGGCTCTTCTGCGATACATATTTATACAAACCCACATTTTTAAACAGCTCCCCAATAAGATCTGCAGTGTGAAGGGTTCTAGCATTGGTTAAATAGCATGTGAGTAGCTGATGATACTGCTAATTGTTTTCTAGGCTAACAGCACTGGGTGATCAGAGGGGCTAATGGGTTTTGTGCTGCTAAAATGCTGGTTCAGATGAAAGTGTTCCCAAGCCAGGGCACAGACAGGTGTTTCAGATAGAAGGGAACTTTTGTAAATTTGGGTTTGAAAAAAAATCCAGGTTGTCCATCACTGGCAAGTTGCGCTGCCATTCCAGCACATGGGCAGAGGATGAAAAGGACACGCATACCAAATGGTGCCCTGATAGGTGTGTTCCTCTAAGGCTGTTTGACAGTTTGGCTGTGTCTACATTGGCATTAGACATGCTGCCTGTCTACACTGTGGGGAAAATCCAATAACTCCAATTGTGTCTAAAGGGGGGACTGTGTAGAAATCAAAACTCTCTGAAAGAAAACTGCTGTAAGGGTTAAAAAGTTTTCCAGACCTCTCTCCCTGTATCAGAGTGAAATCAAATTAACTCTAATCAAAGACCCTTACGAATGACTATCTCAAGTTCATGGATACTCCTAGTCTGTCACAATTTGTCATGTAAACCCTTATCTTTGTCACAGTTTGCCTTGTAGACTCCTCCACTCAAGTTCTCATGTGGCTTTGTGTACTGTAAAAACTTACTTCTAGCACTCCTGGGGTGAACAGAAGTCTCAGAGTACTTCTGCTGAGACTTTGATATGTTAAAGAATAACAATCCACAACTGAACTGTCTAAGCATTCTGTATAAAGGACCAAAAGCCCTGTAACTCAGGGCTGACTGCCACGGCTGCCAGCCTGCATGCATGCATAATAAAGTTTTCTCTTCTAGGTTTCTCTCCTGCCTCACTGATTTGATTTGACCTCCAGCCTCGAACCCTTCTGGGGGCTCTGTACCCCAGGGGAGTGAGATTTCCCCCTCAACACTGGCGGGGACTTCTTGCTCAAGAACACTGACGTTCTAATGTATGAAATCAGGGCTTCTTGCGCAAGAACTCTGATGCTCCCGCTCAGGAATAAGCCCTGTTGTGCAACTGTTCTTGCACAAGAGGCCAGTGTAGAGAGGCAACATGAATTTCTTGTGCAAGAAAGCCCGATTGGTTAAAATTGACTTCAGAGCTTTCTTGCACAAGAGAGCTTCTACACTGGCACAGCCTTGCGCAAAGGCACATGCCAGTATAGACGCTCTCTTGTGCAAATACTTTAATGCAAGAACTCTTGCATTAAAGAGTATTTGCGCAAGATCATGCCAATGTAGACCTAGCCTTTGAGTATTTATAGATGATTCCTGCACTGAGAATTGATTGCACAAAGGCACCAGGATGTGCCACCCTAGATGCCAGTTTTCACATCAGATGTTTTCTCAAGTTTAAAAGTAAAACTGAACTTTTTTCTAAGTTCTAGCCTTGGGAGCTCATTCTGAAAACGCTGCTGCATTTCTTTGCTTGGCTACCTTCACATGCAGTCAAGTCTTTGCAAGCCAGATGAGAGCATTAGTTACACCTGTGCAGCACCTGGGGGAGGCATTGGGATTGCACATGTGCAGCTGATTGAAACTTAATGCAGTAGTTTGGTGCAAAAGACTGAAGACAAGGTCTCTAGTTGCTGTGTTGGCTCTGCAGTGCTAATGGGAAAAAGTATTGAAACTCCAGGTAAAATGATAAAGTTTGTTAGTAAATATACAGATGCATTAAAGAAGATCTGTGCTTTCTGCAGTTACTGTTTAAAATGGAATACAGTTTGAATAACAAGCTTGAGTGTTTCTTCCTTATAGGGAGAAGTGAGGGTCTTATCTTAGACTTTCATAGTATGGTTATGTAAATTTCTCTCTGGGTTACTTGGAAATCAGTCTTCCAGGATGATTTCAGGGATAAATTATGGGGTCTGGAAATGTTCATGAATGTTGTTTAATTCCCTTTTCCTATTGGGGGATAGTGTCCAGATGGTTTTTTGGTTCTGGTTTAATTGCAAAGCTGTAAAATCAGATACAGTTAAATTAGCACTCTCCCCTCCTGTAGATGCAGCAATTCCAGGATAAAAGAACTTCTATCAATATGGGCTTTTCTTCTGTAAGCTTTAGCTTGTTCTCTTCAATGCTTGTCAAAGCTTTATATGGATTTTTTTAGCAATGATGGTGGTAGTGTTGATCAACAAGTTTTTAATGATGAATCTGATGCTTTTTTTTTCAATACATGCTTGTTGTGCATGCTAGTGGAAGACTTATCCTCCCTTAGGCGTGTGGTTGGTACTGAAATAAATTTTCTCTTGTCTCTTTGGCTGCTTTAAATGTTTACTTACATGGCGGTCATAGATTTCACTCTCCTTTTAAAACAAGGCTGTTTGTTTAGTCTCTCCATATAATCCCCTTCAAGTGCCTTAGGGCAGCAGGACGCTTGGCTCCCAGCATGTACCTGGAGTGCTCGTCTATAACCAGTGAGCTTTCAAGGGGTAGGGATGACCTTGCAAAACTGATATTAATTCATGAGTTCTCCTCTGTTCAGGTCAATGTCCCCTGCATTTGTGCACTCAAAATATAGCTTGCTGACCTCTGTCTCTAGGTTGACTTCCCAGGGAGCCAAGATATGCGAACTTCTGTGACTTTTGTGAGGCAGCAGACCTTTGGTATCTTGGGTCAGACTGAGCCCTTTGAATGTTAGTGTTTGTTTCTTTGTATTTAAAGGTAGAGCAGTGATGTTTTCCATCTAATAGAAAACTGCTGCTCCAGTAGGCTTAGAATTAGTGGGGTTGTCTTTACCAAGACTCAGAAATAGACAAGATTTTTAATTCCCCCTTTAGTCTGCCTGCCTGCCACATCTTCAGGCTGCCTGCTAATCCGCACTGATAATGTTCCTTGCCTTTCTCGCTGTGTTCAGGGGCAGATGGTTCCTCAGTGGCTTGGAGGGGTCTTTTCTCAGGACGATTGCCAATTTCTTCCTCTGCCTCTCTTGGTGTCTGTGGCACAAATGGAGTGCTGTAAGGAAGCCCAGGTCTCATGTCCGCTACACCCTGGCTCAAAGAAATATGCCTCTGTGCTGTAAAAGCAGCCTGTCTAGAGTCAACTGGAGTCAGGCCCTTGGATACAGTGCTGGGGGAAAACCCCTCGTAGCCCCTCAGAGCAGCTGCTAGTAGGGATGTTCACTGGTAAGCAGGAGGCTTGCAGGTGGGCTTACTGGTTAACTGGCTCTTACTGGTGAACTCCGGCAGTGGGCAGCCACGCTGGGCTGGAACACCCCCAGCCATGAGGGGCCAGGCAGCAGGACCCCCCAGCTGTGGAAAGGGGGGTGGTGGGACCCCCCCTGGCTGCAGAGGGGTTGGGAGGACAGGCTTTGAGTTACAATGGTGACCTGGTTAACAGTTTTAACAGAACTAGCTTGAGGTCATTTAGCTGTGTCATTTAATCCCTTCATCCTCTCTCATCCCCAAGGCCAGGAAATTCTTCCCCGGCACCAGCCAAAAAAGCCAGCTCCACATTGCTGGAAAGAGCGGGGCCTGCAGGGAGGGGGAAGGGACGGGGTGGGGCTGGAGCTAACCTCCCCCACGAGTCCTTCAGCTCTGCCTGGCAGCGGTGGTCAGAAGCCCTGGGTCCATTTGAATTGCCAGGCCCTGGGGCAGTTGCCTCCTTCCCCCATCGGCAGGCCTGAGTACAGCAGTGTATTGGAAAACAATAGAACGCCTGGTTATTGTGTGTTAAAAGCCGGAGAATTGCTTCAGTTCTGACTTGCTAGTATATGCTGAAATGTAAAATCAAACACTACTCTTACCATGACTGACACCTGCCACTGGGTTTAAATCATTAGCTCAGTCTTAAAGCAAGCCCCACGTCTCTGAGGAAAGGAAAAATTGTCATGAAAATGTAATGGCACTCGAGTTGGAGCATTTGTAAACTTGGTTTCAGTTTAAAAGCTTATTTCTAAGTTTAAAAAACTTTGTGGGAGTATACAGGCGGTGACTTGATTTCTGTAGGCCAAATGGAGAGCAAGAAAACACAAACTGCAAAAAATGGCGATTGTTAAAGGATTTTCTTGCAGCTCTGTTGCAGGAAAATAATTCTATAGCACAGTGTATTAAGCAAATGCTTTTCTCTATATGCCCTTTATATCAATAAATAAAATAAAATCCACTCTGTCTTCATTATGCAGCATAAGGGGAGGAAAAAGAGCAAGGGAAGAAATTGCATTTCCCTTTTTGTTTAAACAAGTATTTCAGAAACCTTTTCATATGTTACTGTGCTGTGGCCTCTGTGGCCTCCTACTATTAATCTGGTCTACCCTGAAGCTTTCTATAGCCATATAGCTATCTCCCTCCACACACTTCAGGGATGTCCTGTAGTTCTGGACACAGAGGTATATGGCCAAAGTTCAGAATGCTTTTTACAGTTAGTCACCCCACTGTTGTACTCCATTTTTAAATGGACACACAATGAGTAAGTCGTATTTCCTGTGCTAAGAATGACACCTACCACATTAAGGGAACATGTATGTGGTAGATTTAATGCCTGTGGCTAGTACACTTTCAGTGGTGGCCACTGTGCGTCCAAATTTCATGCAATATATATGCTTCATAGGGCAGAATTTGGGGAGTACAGCATCTCCTCTAAAGAAAGATGGAAGGATAGTTAATGCTTTCAGGAAGCTTCTTTTGAGTTTTTCTTGAGGAAATAGAAGCCAGCTAACAAATCTTAATATTCAGTCTTGTGTTCTTCTGTATCTCACAGGCATTTCTTTGACAGCCTCTGACCTCAAGTGCAGTGGAGACCCTTGCTCATATTGGGTCGTCTGATGCAGTCCTCAGCCAAGCCGAGGGAAAGGCATTCCCGCTGACTTCAGCAGGCCACTGGCTGGGGTTTTAAAAGGTCCGGCTGGAGCTCTGTCCTACATGTACGGGGGGTGGCTAAAGGCAAATGTTCTTCCCATCTCTCTGACCTTTTCAGCGCCATGTGGCATGCTGACTTGGGGTTGCACAGACTTTGCAGGACGGGAAGAGAGGCCATTTAAACCTCTGGTTCTGACTGGGCTGCTGGGATGGGAATACGGCCACGTTAGTGCTTAATGGGAACACGTGGTTGGGAATATGGCCACAGAAGTGCTTAAATGGGAACGTGCTCCTCTGGGAAATGCCCTGAATGCCGGGCTGAGCGCTTTTGGAAAGCTAGCCCTACCATCTCTCTCCGTTTTCTTTTGTACTTTACACCAGCAGCCAGCGTGCCCATGTATCCACGTGAGAATTGCTCTCCTCTACGACGAGTTCACCTCCCTGACGGCAGGTACTTGTCTCTTGGGGGAAGCGCCCTACAATAAGGATAAAATAACATACACAGACCCTGATCTAGGTCGTCATTCCTGCAGGCTCTAGTGACTTTGTTTTTGAGAACAACCGAGCCTCAATCCAAACGGAAATTGACCTATTGGCTGCCAGTTGAAAATCTTAGCATCTGCTAAGCCTCTTTGTACTGTGCTGGGCTCAGGTCTTAAACCACATGCATGGTCAGTAATTAGATGGGAAACCGGCAAAGAACAATCTAGGTGCTCAAGGAAGTCCCATCCCGTTCTCTGTGGGGATGGGACTCTAAATGGTTTAGGAATATAAGATAGACAATAAAGAATAATATTGGTAGGGTGTGTAAATAGCCTGCCCTACTCACTAGTGTAAGATACCTTGGAAAACAAGGGTGGAAACTCTTAACTCTAGTCAGGTCAATGAGTTTAGTGACTTACACTAGGGATGTCATTATGTGCTCAACTACACAGCTGATAAGCCTGGGCTTATGGGTTAATCTTATCGACGACACACACTTCCCCGCCCCTTGCTGCATCTGTATCAGAGGCAGCAAGTGGGGGGGAGGGGGCGGAGGGTGACAGCAGCCTCCAGTGCCCATGGGGAGCTGGCTTTTAAGCTGGCTACCTACAAGCACTGGACCCCACAGAAATGCATCCCCCCCCCCCCCGCTGCCCCGATTGAGAGGCAAGCAAGCTTTTGAGCCAGCTTCCTGCATATATTGACTCATGCGTGCCTCCTCTCTGCCTCCCTCCCACCTCCCGCACTGCTGCCTCTCTATCAGAGGCAGCAGCACTGGTGAGAGCAGCAGGTGGGAGCCGATAGATATGGGGAATCCAGCTTTTAAACTGTTCCCACTGCTGCCTTTCCCAGAGGCGGTGGGGTAGGCGGGAGCTGCTGCTTGGGGGGAGCTGGCTTAAAAGCTGTCTCCGCACGAGCACCGGTTCTGCGGAGCCTCCTCTCTTCCCTCCCACCTCCCCGCCATGCTGCTGCCTCCATCAGCAGGCTGGTCCATGGGATGCTGGCACAGGTCCTCTCCACAGAGAGCTCAGGGCCCCTGTGGACAGGGACTGCTTCTGCCCCACACTGCTGCCTCTAATACAGAGACAGCCGTGGGGAAGGCAGGGGGCTCCCCGGGAGTGGGACCAGAGCACACTGGCTGCCAGTCCTGCCCCCGGGGACTGTTGAATAGTCGTGTAACTAAGTTTTGCTGCAGTTACATGACTATTCAATTGATCGATATCTAACATCCCTAAGTTGCACCAAGAGCGGAGTGGGATATTAAATGTACATCTGGATAATCAGAGCATCCATGTTACGTCATGGATTTCATTTTTAATAATAGAGCACACTATGAAGATGCAAACCTTTATGCTCGGAATGCTACCCTTAACTTAATAGGGAGCTGCTTCATGGTTGCAGCTATCCTTGATTCCAGTTCTATGGTGTCCCGTCTCTGTTTTGGCTGTCGTGAATAGTAGTCTGTACTTTAATGGGGTTACTTTTGTGTGGCTAAGGATCTGTCTGCACGACAACACAACAACCGCACAGCTGTAGCACTTCAGCATAGACCACGGGCCCGCTTTGGAAAGCTGCTAGTGGGCCCCTATCGCTTTGTTTACCAAAAGGGGTGAGCAATAATTTTTGATGGGGAGAGGGGGGCACTCCAGGATTTTGGAAATTGGTCGAGGGCTGCACTCTTCCATGATATTAATGGAGATGCAGGGTCTGGGATGGAGGTTGGGTGCAGAAGGGAGCTTGGGGTTAGGGATTGAGGTGCAGAAGGGAGACTGGAGTCTGGGAGGGAGTTGGGATAAAGCAGGTGGTTGTGACCTAGGGCAGAGGACTGGAGTGCAGGGGTTTGGGATGTGACCTAGAGTCGGAGTGGCTTGTGATCTGGGATAGGAGGTTGGAGGTGCCAGATCCAGGAGGGGGTATGGTGTAAGAGGGGGATAGAGGGTTTGGGTATGTTGAGTGGGGGGGAGGGGCAGAGAGTTGGGGCAGGAAAGGGCTGGGGTGCCAGAAGCCCGCTGTGGCCAAGATACGACTTTACGTGTCAGCTGCCAAACTAGCCTGCCTGCAGAGCTTGAAAGGTTTGCCTGCCTGCCTGCCCATGCGCTTTTTAGGAGCCAGGAGAGGGGGCATGGTTCTTCTTGGCTGCCTATTACTCCAACAAGCTGCTCGCATTGGCTGGTTTCTGCCAGAAACCGGCCAATGGGAATGTGCTGGGGGGTGGGGCAGCTCCTAAAACTTCCTCCCTCCCCTCCAGTTTTAAAACAGAAATGGAGCCCTGCAGCCGTGTTTCTGCCCGGTGCGTTGGGCAGCTGGGCAAGCTGGAGATCCTGTCTGGGGCTCCCCGCTGCCTCCGCGGGCTGGATCCGGTGGCTTGGCGGGCCGGATCCAGCTCATGGGCTGTATTTTGCCCAGGCCTGACCTAAAGGGTCTATAGCCCTGGAGCCTTGCGGCTCCCATTTGGCTGGAGCAGGTGAAGTGCAGCCAGAGGGAGCTGTGGGAAGCAGTAGCCCAGGCCGTGCCATGGCTCACGGCTCCCCTTGGCTAGAAACCGCAAACCAGAGCCAATGGGAGCCATGAGACTCGGTGGCTATAGACCTCTTAGGTAAACAAAGTGGCGTGGGCAGGGGCGGCCCGTGATGATGTCATGGCTATTGACAGCTGTTCAGGCAGGAGCACGGATTGCGCTGCCCTGCCTAGGGCACCTGCTGCTGCAGCCGGCCTCCTCCTGGGCGTAGGCCTGCTAGCAGCTCTCCCAAATCGAACCTGTGAGCCACTTTGAGGAGCGTTGGTGTAGATGTGTATCTGCTAATGGGAGAAGAGCGTCTCTTGGCTTAGGCAATCCAAGTCCTCAAGCGGCTGTAGATAGGTGGGCAGGTGGAAGAGTTCTTCTGTCGACCTGGTGCCGTCTACATTGGGATTGGCTTAAACATTTCCCTCAAGGGTGTGGATTTTTCATGCCTCACCAACCTAGTTTTAAACCAACTTAATTTTCTAGTGTAGGCCAGGCTTCAGACAAGTCTCACGGTCTGAAAAGACTGGGCCCAGAAGCATCAGCAAAGAGATGCATTCACTCCACCTTCTTCAGGAATCAAGATATGAACTCTCCCTCCTTTCATTGAGACAGGGACTCAAAATTGCAATTTTGTCCTCTGGAAAATAATAAAGGAAGTTTACATGGAAAAATTGTTGCAACGTTAGGTGAATGTTGGTTGAAAGAAGGGAGTCGGGAAATAATGTGGGGAAACTCAACTTTTGCAATGGCAGTTCTTCTGCTTTGCATATTTACTCTTTTTATGGCATAAATGTAACACAGAATCCAATATAAACAACACATTTCAGCTCCAATTCTGCAACTTTTACACAGAAATAATTCTTCTATCCCATGAGACCTGTCAAAGGTGGAAATGGTTCAGGTGAGTGCCATTTGAACAATGGGGCCTGGAACCAGAAAAACAGGGAAGGAAAAGATGGTAAAAATGGCAGCATTTGCTGTAAGTTAATGTTCACTTAATTTGTGAAATTGAAAAATCTGCTAAAATTAATTTACAGCGATTTCCAGTAACAGGGTAAGCGGCACTGTGACGCAGCACAGCAGGAGTTTGAAAATAATGTAAAACAAAGATGCATCCAGTATGTTTTCTACTAACCTATGCATGTGTTGCTGTAAGCACTTCTGAAGTGCATGCAGTGTTGCCGCAGAGCTGTTAACCTTTGAAATCTTAACAGTGTCTTAACCTTATTTGTATGCTCTCCGTATGTATGTACATACTTTATAATACACTCATGGTGTTGGGAAATCTTATGTATGCTGGTCTATAAATAAAAAAGTTGATTGGCTTTAGAGTTGTTTTTTTTTCTTCTGAGGTGTAGTCTTCTATTAAAAAAAGTGCCTTTGCTTCTTCCTTCAACACATCTTGGGGCTAATTTCTTCTTAGTGGACAAATGCGTCCTCTAAAGCTATATCTGACTTCAATCACTGGAGTTGCTGTACTGCAAATTAACAGTGGCATTAACTGGGAGCAGAATCTGAACCCTTAATTTAACGACAATGTCTAGAAACAGGCTTTGACATCTTTTGTTTGTGAATTCAAGATTTTGTCCGTGTTCAACCGTATTATGCAATCATCCTTCAAAGAGACTTTTCAGACCATCTATATCGAGCTTAGTCAATGCCTCCCCTCTTATTGTACCTGTAGTCTGATTGCCTCAGCACGCCCCCGTAAAGTTCTCGAAGGAGATGAACTTGTCACGTGAAGCAAGATTCAATGAAAACAACCTGCTGCAAAAGTGCCCCATTTAACTTAATCACAGAATCTGATGCTTGTAAAATTTGTTTCACAGGACAACCTACACAGGCTTCATGACATGAACATTAAGCAGTTTATGAACAGGTGCCATCTTTTGTACAGCTAGCAGTGTACTAAAAAGGTTGTGAAGGTCGTCCCGCCCCCCATTTTTTTTAAAGCAAATGGCTGTCCATTAAGGCAAATTATTTCCCTAAATGGTCAACTAAAAAGACAGCAGATGAAGTCTTCCTTTTAATGATACAGTAAGGGTGTGTCTACATTGCACTCTTACCTCAGAATAAACCATTCAATTGGTGCTATGCAAATTGTATAGCTTATTTCGAGGTAATTTTGAAATAAGTGCTATTCCAAAATGTCCCTTAAGCCTCATGGAACGAGGTTTCCAGGTACATCGGAATAGCAAGCCCATTATATTTTGAAACATCTATTCCATGTCTTTTGAGCGCACCTGTTGTTTGCAGATACTTCCAGTATCCCGCAATAGCTCTGCAGTGTAGACATAGCCTTTGCTTAAACAATCTACTTTTTAAAAGGGGAATTTTGCATATGGGAAATCATCCAAATATCTTGCTAAAAATGTTAATATATTTTCTCTGGTTATTTTATTGGACTAGTTATAATTAACTAAAGATATACTAAGTGTCGGGACAGAATTGGCAATGATTTCTATCCAAACTTAACAACCATCTTCATCGGCAGTGGTATGCTTTTGGTAGCTTTCTTGGCACAGATATGGTTTTGTCATGAGTCTTCTGTCCTAATAATGTTTGAATGAAGTGTGCTGCTGTTGGGTATGGAATCCTGTGATCATCAAAATCTTCTGTGGCACGCTCACTTGGCCAGTGATGGACATAGCATTCCACCTCCAGGCACGGAAAACGATTCTGTTGAGATGTTCAGGCTATCTGGAGCCATCTGCAAGGAAGCTCTGCTCTTTACAATTTGCCTTGGTGCAGAATTAAATATTCTCACAGCCGCTTGATTCCCAAGAGCAAGGAACTGCAATTGTGCCATTACAGTTGTTGTGTTGGAGAATTACAATTGTGCCACAGAACCAACTACTTGCAGTGCCAGTGCATCTCAGTCTGTTTTTTCAATGCCACGTGAAAAGGACTTGTGGGCTTTTTCTTGACCTGAGAGAGCAGAGACTAACTGTGAGGAGTTTCTGTGAGAACAAAAGTAGATAAACTTATTTTAAAATAGCAGCAGAAGGAGACAGGAAAATATATTTCAGGATGTCTCTCCTTGCACAGCCCAGCAATCACTATCTCAGGGGCTCAGTATTACTGACTCAGCTCTCTTTATATATCCCCTTTCACAAGATTCAACAAGCTTGACAGACGTACCAACTACATAAACCTTGTATATGGAACACTTCACACACCACTGAATTGCAGCCATCTCTCGCATGGAGCATGGCAAAAATTATAATTAGTGCCGGCAACTTGATAATTTATGGACAAATCATGCAAAGGCTTCGAACTTAAATCTTTATTCCTTATCACCCTTCTCTTCTCCCCCCCCCCCCCCACCCCATGTTACCTCAGTAGTAAAAGATGTATGATCATAGGCATTGAATATAGCACTTATAAATCTGCTGGACATGGTGTAACTTTTCTTAGCTGGAAGTTATATTGGAGGAAGAGAAACCATGGAAAATTCCCACATGAAATCCTGTTTGTCAGCCTGAAATGCAGAATCTAAACTCCAACCCCTTAGTATCTCATGCAGAAATGACAAATGAGAGACTTCACCCCAGTGTACATAAGTGCAGTTTCCAAAATGTCTGAATCAATTGTGTGATTTTTTTTGTTTAATTTTAACCCATTTGTCTTGAAGAATGAATGCTACTTTCACAGCTTTTAGCACCCAAGTTAAATAATTTTTCTCTGTGATATCACTTCAATATCACTTAGCTTTGTAAACTTCTTTGAGCTCTATGGATGAAAAGTGCTATATTAATAGTTAGGTAAGAATATTTAGTTGGTGATTGTGTTGGTGGGATTTTGAGCAGTCTTATCTGTAGGCTACCAAAGACTTGGTTTGGGGTTACCATTCACTGCAATACTCCTGATGTTTGGTTTTTTTAATCTAATTTGACTATATTCAAGTTTCATGCTTCCTCTGGACATGGAATTAAGCGGGAATATCTCTAATTTTTGTAACACATATTGTAATTAATTTTTTTGCATACAATTGCTTGCGCCTTGGGTCATCATTTGAATGCTACTTAGACAAGTACATTTGACCTAACGTGAAAGTGTTAACCATTGGAGTGGTGGCAAGTTAATGGCTAAACCAGTGTTGAGTTAATTAAATCCATGAGAATTATGTCTGTTGCTTATTGTATACTTACAACAGTTCTTACACCTTTAAGATTTCTTGGGGTGGGAGCTCTTTGGAAACTACCTGCAGATTTGGTGACAGGTTGTACCCAAAACACGTGGAACCCCGCCTCAGCCATCTTGTGCATCTGTGCAGAAGTGAGTGCTTTTCTCCCTTGAGTGAGGGGACTGATCTGTGCACCCCAGGATACAAGACCTCCTGAAAGCAGGAGTGAAGTGAAGCAGTGGCAAGTGCCCAGGGCAGAATTGAGTAGGTGGTGTCACCAAGGCAGCATGGCTCCTGTGTCTGGGGGAGCACCCCAAGTACTTGGTTTCCCAGTGCATGTCAGCTGTGTGTAAATGACAAGACTGAGAATGTGGCAGATAGTCAGTCTTTGATGCAGCCAATCCAAAGCCCCTTGAAACACAGGAGTCTTTCCCTTAACTTCGGCGGGCTTTGCACCTGATTCTGCAGTCGTTAGGCTATATCTCTGCCTTGTCTCTTCCCCCCTACACCCCCTTCCATGATGTTTTTGAATAGGCTCAATTTGGCCAGTGGTGAGCGGGCTGTAGCTAAATTCAGATGGTGAGTACTCCTGATTGTCTTATGGTAATCATACTTTTCCAATAAATTACTCATTTTAATCACAGGAAAATGTAGTCTGGTACCATTCACTCCAAACTAAATGGGCATTCCTTTAATTGGTGAGGAGGGATTGTTAGCCTGTAAGCAGCAGTTAACAGTATGGAGAGGAATTGTTTAGAATCAGCTGGCAGAAACTGTGCGCATGCACCAGCTATCTTAGTTTGGACAGCCTGGGTAAATTGGCACATGCTCATCCTCCCAGGGGAGAAGGCTGCTGGTTCTCTCTGCAGAAAGAACATGCAATCCTAGAAAGAAAGCACAACAGGATAACAAAAGCTGCAAAGAGATAACGGATCATCCCTAAGGCAGCATCTTCCACTTGTATGTGTCAATCCTTAAATATTCTTCTCCGGTACCCGGTAACTTGCCAGAGTGTGGGGGAGATCACATGAAAGGCATCCAGTGATGATGTATGTCTTTTCTCCCTGAGGAAAGCTCTCCTTTTGAGGAACAGTTTCATTTACCCGCCTGGTGACTCATTTCTTTCTGCCTTTGCTTTGGTGGCTCTTTGAAGAGCTGAACTGCACGAGGGGAGCGAATCATGAATACATCAACTTTCCCCTCTTTCAATGGGAATAGAAAAGTTGCTATCTAAAGACTTACTCATGCTTTGACAGGCCTTGAATTAGAAAGAGAACCTGAGGAGTAGGTGACTTTACCAGCAAATAGATGACAAACAATATTTGTTGTACCAGAAGTAAGGCTTGATACGTTTTTGTCTACATAGGCGGAAAAAAAACCCAGACTTTTGTTAATGATCCATTCTTGATGGGTTACCATCTGAACATAAGATGACCAAGTACCTGTTCTTGGATCTTACTGTGGTCCCCAAAAATCTTTCACTGATCATCCATTGGAAACCCTCACAATCAGAATTCCTCCTACATAAATTGTCTCTGATTCCCCATAATATAAACAAAGCAAACTAGAGTCATAGGCTGTAGTGATAGATACATTGTTTAAAGATGATTAACAAGGCAGTACTTTTGAGAGTAGGTTTATCTGTGGGGTTGCCAGATGTTTTAACCACAAATACCAAAACCCCTTCTCCCCTCCCCCAAAAGGGGAAAAAATTCTGTTGGAGGGGGAAACCAAAGTTGTTCAGCAAAAAAAAAAAAAAAAAGGAACCTGAGAGTTAAAGAGGCCATGCTATTTTATTTCTTTAAGTGCATTCAGAGTCAGAATAGGGATAGGAAGAAGGGAGAGGTTGAGCACTAAGACCCAGGGAAGGCATTGCTTCCCCTTGCTTCAGGTCTTTAGGCTTTTTGCTGGCGGCCATCTTGTTTTCTTGATCGAGCCAGAAGGCTGCTTCCCTGGGTAAGCAGGGGGTCGGGCGGCCGAGGGCTGGGACCATTTACTGAGTGTGTAGTAGGGTTGCCAGATGTCTGGTATTTTCGCCTCCTGGCAGGCGAAAAAAAAAACAGAAAATATCGGACATTTTAGGTGTCCAGTATTTTTTTTACCAGACAGGAGGTGAAAATACCAGACTGTCCGGGTCAAAACCAGACTTCTGGCAACCCTATTTATCTGTATTTCCTAAAGAAAGATTCACAGTTCCATATGTATTTCAAAATTAAACTCTCTTCAAAGCTCCATCAGGAAGTCTGATGGATTGTGTGATGTGGGGGATGAAAGAAGAATACATAAATGGTATCTCTAAAGGATGGAAAATGTTGGTAATGGACTTCAAACTTTGTACCAACAAACTGCACAAAGTACACCCATTTCCCAGCAGGCTTGTTGAGACAGCTAGTTGGCTGAACTACATTAACAAACTTTCAATACTGACAAATATTCCTATGTGTGTGTGTGTGTGTGTGTATTCTATAAAGAGACAATTTTAAACTAAATTTTTGTGGCTGTTCTTTGGGCTTCCTGAAACAAAGTAAATAATCAGCTAGTTCTTCTATAAAACGCTCATTCCCTGCTTCTAGTATGATAAACATACCCCTCCCTCTTAGTCTAAGCATCTATGACACTGCTACTTAATTTCTTCATGCTGAGGGAACTGGCTGTAAGAAGGTTTGAGGGTCAAGTTCCTGTAAGATTTTTTTTCAGTGGTCTTCCCTTAAAGATTCCCATTGTGAGGCTGAAACAGCTCTGTGCTGGAGGCTACAAAACAGGATCATGTATTTAAAGAGATTAACTACTTTTGGCATCTGTAACCATAGTGTCCTGAAATGTGCATTATTAGAAATGTACATGGGTGCAATGATTATTCAAAGCAGGGAAACTAGGAACTTCAACAAGGACTTGGAATTTGTGTGCGTACGATTATTGGCTGAGAGCTTTGCTTTTCACAGACTAGCCAAAATAATTTTGACTAGCCTTTTGACTACAGATACCTTGAAATCCTATATGGCAAATTGATTCTGATGCTTTAGGTAAAGGAGTACGAGGGAGACTGTATGTTAAGGGCATGGGTCAGTTCTATTGCCTGATATGAACTAAGCATCTTGAACATCCTTTTAAGAAATTAGTCACCTTCCTGAAGAAACTAAGTAGTAAATCCAGCGCAGCCATAATTTGATTAAAAAACAACAATCCTCGTATAGCCTTCAAATAGGGGAAGCAGTAGTTGTTACGGAGGGGGTTCCCAAAGAGGATTGGCCAGCGGTGGGACACTTTTGTCTGTAAACCAGAGTTACGCATTTTTTATTTTTTTTTAAGATGAAGAAAATACAAGGTAAAAAGCGTGCCAGGAGAGTGACGCTTGAGTGGACACCCAAAACCGTAGTCGGCCATTAACTAGGTGAGCTTTGATCTGCTGGTGGTTGGGAATCTGATGAGAATATTACGCCAACTTATCCACTGAGTCTAACTGGCATTGACTTAGGAGAAGGCTGCTTTTCTGCCATTCTGGACAATGTCAGTAAAGGGTGTGTGTGTGTGTGTGTGTGTGTGTGTGTGTGTGTGTGTGTGTGTGTGTATTTTGGGGGAAACAAAAACAAATAACCCGAACAACAAATTCATGAATAGTTTGAGAATTTGCCCAAACAACCACTTCTTCTTGAACGTTTGCTTTTTCTTCTGAGTTCCCTGATCTGTTGGTTCTTGCCCCATCAGTTGACTGTCCAGCCTCCCAGAACTGCACTGAAAACACCAGTTGATTATCAAGACCTAGTTCTCTGGAGGAGAACAGGCATGTGTGTCCCATAGATTAAATGAATTAAAACTATTTTTGATATTAGGTGAGAAAATCAAGGGCCGTAGGGTGGTAGTGATGGAAGGCGAAACTGCCTTTGGAACATGAGTTAGAAAGACTGAAGGCAGCCATCTGAGTGGGCGTTCAAAGCTGTCACTTCATGGGGCAGACCTGAACTACTCCCATGTCTGGCCCGATTGTGTCTGGTCTGCCTTTGGAAGACATTTATGGGTCTCTCCAGACTTCTTATCTGTAAAGAACATAAAAGAAATCTCCATCCAAACCCATATGTAACTGGTTGTCTGTCCCCCACCACCTCCTGCGTATGTGATAAATTGCTTATTCAACAAGAGGCTCTATATTTCCCTTTAGTTTAGCATCTTGACTGAAGTAGTGCTTAGTAGTATTGGAGTTTATGATCATTCCAGCATTAAATACTGTGTTAATTAAAAAAGGAGCATATTGAAACCTGTCTTTAGCATCTTCCATAGAGCACAGTTACTGCAGTCCAGCATTTACTTTAACCTGAAGAACGTTGGGATTGTTTGCAATTTCTAGCAATACCGAAGTGCACTACAGCTTCATCCGTTTCCCCCAGGAGACTGGTGTTTCTAGCCCTACCACTCTGCTTATCCTATGATCTCTCTCTTCAAGCCAATCTTTGGAATGCCAGGTGTAATGAACAAGTACGGAGTGTTACATTGCCAGTCTCAAGCTGGTGTTGGCTAACGACAGTGCGTCTTTGGGAAGAAACATTCTCAAATTTACAAATTTTCTTTCTAAGGTCAAATAGCAGCAATAAAAAGACTCCATCTATGTATAGGAAGCTGTCGTGTACATCACGCACCTGGTAAGAGAATTTTGAGTCCATGTCAGATGCTCGTTTGGTGCCCAGATATAAAATATGAGAGAGAGACTATATTTCCTATGTTTTACCATTGCTAAACTGATCTTGCCCATATCCAAGTTGTTTTGTTTTTTAGATAGAGGGGGATAAGCCTTATTACAAAAATCTTTTTTTCCAGTATTCTCTCCCTTGAATTCTTTAATCTGAAGAGAATTTAGATTTATCAGATACTTCCTGAAACCTTTTGGAGTTCTGTCCTCATTTTGAGGTGGATCTGCAATATGGGGTGATAAGGGCACTCTTGGGTTCAATGTAAATGTTGTTTTAGACAATAGGTCTGTCTGACAAATGGTTATAGTGAATAACATGCCAACCTGCTGGATTTCTGGGGAGAGAACAAGATCATACAATCATAGAATACTAGGACTGGAAGGGACCTCGAGAGGTCGAGTCCAGTCCCCTGCCCTCGTGGCAGGACCAAATACTGTCTAGACCATCCCTGATAGACATTTATCTAACCTACTCTTATATCTCCAGAGATGGAGATTTCACTACCTCCCTGGGCAATTTATTCCAGTGTTCCTGACAGGAACTTTTTCCTAATGTCCAACCTAAACCTCCCTTGCTGCAGTTTAAGCCCATTGCTTCTTGTTCTATCCTCAGAGGCCAAGGTGAACAAGTTTTCTTGTCCTCCTTATGACACCCTTTTAGATACCTAAAAGATCTTTTTCTCCAGAGCCCTAATGATTAAGTCCTGGTTTCAGTCACATCCGTTCATGTCCCACACTCTTTCCTGATCCCTCAGCAGGAGTTTCCTGAGTGTAGCTGAAATTAGACTTTTTGCCCTAACTGGCAGAGATAAATACCTTCTCTTCCAGAGGTATACACTATCTTTCCTTGGGGCAATGGACCTTGTTGTTACAGCCTGGATGTCCTGGCATATAGAACTTACTAAAAGGGTTAGTATCTGAGCTTGTGTACTGAGAGAAGTGTCTACGTGCATGAGAGGAGTCGCACGCTTCCTGAATTCTGCTTTTCTCCTCTGCTTGCTTTCACGTTGGAAGAGCACATTTCTCAAGTGTCACCATCTCTTACAGTAGTCTGAAGTGACACTCGGGCAGTATGTCACCGGTGGACATCATCCAGTAGATTTCTGAAATAAATAAGTGTGAAGAGCAGCTTAGTTTGTATGGAATGCCAGGACTGTTGTAGCCATTGTATAGACTGCGTCTGCATGCAACTATGGCCCTGGTCAGTGTATGACAATACCTCGTGCACTCTTCTGCCTACCCCCCCTAATTACAGTAGACAATATTTTCATACATATTGGCCTTCACATGAGTCCATCACATCTGAGTTATGCTGTGCATATTTGCGTATGCCATGTTTTAAATTTTTTGTAATTGAACCTAAGCTATGGTCCTACTTTAATTCCTGATTTATTCTTTGTGTCATAGTTTTTACGAAGATAGAACAAGTTATAAATGTATCACAGTCACAACCTGTTTAAAAGTGCAACCAGATGCCTGTTTTAGTTTAGATAACACTTGTATATTTTGTTGATGGTCTACACTACAAAGCAATAAAACCATAAATTGTCAATTTCTTTATGAACTTACATGTAATCCACATAATGTACACTGCAGGGTTATTTTCCTTTCCTATTCTGTACATCATTATTTCAGATTACTGAAGCATTAAAACTGGTTAGCTATTTTAACATAACAGCTATCAATTGCCTTCTTTATTATTGCTAAATTGTGTAAATGTTTGCATTTTTGTGTTCATCTGGGGTGAAGCACTAATGAACTATATTCAGTTCATGCTCCCTTGTAAATATTTTTTTGAATTTGTTCCCATTATTTATTCCTTATCTTCCACAGGCTAGTGAAAAGTCTCATTGTGCATACCATACAAGCATTTTCTTTTTTCTATTATGTGCATCTAATGTACATACAACTTTTTCTTTGATCTTAATATGATATTTAATTGTCCCAGCGGTGTGTTCATGTTAGAAAGCAAGGTAGATGGTTGACTTGGAAATATCCTGAACCTGCAGACTGCAAAGTGCCCTGGAATATAAATGAAATTGGAACTTCAAGGCTTGCCTCACTTTGATGAGCTGATATCTCTCCTGTCACCAAGATATCCAAGCGCCTCACAAACATTTAATGACCTTATTTTCACATGGTGGTTAAAGAACCGGCCTACACAAAAATCTGCGGTCAGGTAAGAAATCCAGATAACCTGAATCTCAGTTCAGTGATTTAGTCATAAAATCATCCTCGCTGAATCAGATCCTAAAATACTTGTTTCATTTAAAAACTTAGCCAGAACAAAGTTGGGTTTTATCTTTTTTGTTGTTGTTGCTTGCAGTTCTTCAGTTTCCAGGAGATTTCAGAGTCTAAAATTCTCTCTCGAACAATCAGAATTTTTCTTATTTGGTGCCTCGTGCCATTGTTTTCTGGTCTATGCTTAGCTTTCCTAGCTAATAAGGAAGAGGTCTTTATCAATTGTTGCTGGAAGAGGTCTGTTGGTTACCCCCAACATGGTAGCAGGCTTTAAATTACTGGCACATGAAGCATCCATAATACACGAAGAGCCAAGGAATTAAGTACCCATTCTGCTGAGTCCACAATGGTTTTCATATTCGTAGGTCAGCTGTCATTTAAAACTTACAAGCTTCATCCACCCAAGTTTGACAGCCATTCCTCCTCTGTGGCAAAAGCTGCCCTATCCTAAATGCTGCTCCACTCAGATAGCTGTTGGCATTTTTTAGGGTTGAGTTCATGTACTGGTGACCACTTGGTTCCCAGAGCCATATTTGCTACTCTCTACCACATGGTGGTTACATCTTCATAGAAAATGAGGCCCTAGTGATATTGTTCAAACTCTTCCAGGACTTTTGGGGCAGCCAAAAACACAATGCTGGCAAACTGTCCCTTATTTAACAAATAGGCATAAAGAACTGCATAGACTTCCTGAACTCACAGTCCAGACCACTAGTATTCTTAGTTCACTCCATTCAAAACCCTACATCAAGTCCTTATAAATGTTCTTTCAGTACTCTTTAAGGTGACTTAGAACAGTCTTTATTGAATATCTAAATAATGGGAAGAATGGCACATACAGAGAACCCACAAAAGCCCTGTTGTCTCTGTATAATCCCCTCCTCCTTGCCTACCGTAGTTCATTGCCCTATGTTTATGCAGTCTGGCGCTCTCTCTGTGCTCCTCCATGAGGCAATGGAGGACTGTTTTTTAAATAGCAGAAGGTTTATCATCCTCAGCCGCTGAACCATACAGTGGAAGCTATGTTCGGAGGTTGGATCAAGAAGGGATGAGCAACTAAACTGTAGATGGTTTTCTGAGCTTTTTTGGCCTTGGAATCATATTGGATAGTTGGCAAAACTTTGTGTCAGCAAATCTTGCAAGAACTTTAGACGTGTGTGTGTGTGTGTGTGTGTGTGTGTGTCTCTGTGGTATTAATGTCTCTCGTAGCCTAAAATGAGATGAAGCCCAGCTCTGTCCAAGCGTTGGTGCCTTCGCCACTCTGTGCAGACAGGCATGAGCAGTCTAGAGAGACTCGAACCTTCCAGCCGCCAAGACAGCTTCATTCAACAGATGTTCATTTACCTTTCATGATGCCTTGCAGTGCTCTGCCTGAATCGAAGAATCCACTGTTCATCTGCTCCTGTGATGATGCCTTTGTTTCGCAAATGGGAACTAGCATGTACTTCATTTCTTGGAGGCATGGCACAGATCCCTCAGTCCAAGGCCAATGTTTGGGCTGGCAGCCTTCCTCCTTGGCCAGGGGTTGGGGCTTGCAGCTAGTTTGTGAGGTAGGGTGCCTGGCCAGTCCTTCTGGGACTCCCTCCCTTGCTGTTTTTCGTTTTATAACTAGTAGTACTTTGTCTCATGCTCTTGCTCTCTGTCTCTTTCTCTCAGATCCCTCTCCTTCCATCCTTTCTCTCTCCCTCTCCTGCACCTTCTGACTGAGGAGGCTTTTAAAAGTCAGCTGGCCCCAATCTGCCGGGGCCAGCTCCTGGCTAGCTGCTCCTAATCACCCTGCAGCCTTCCACCTCTAATGAGCAGGCCTTTTACCCTTCAGGGGCTGCCTTTTCGCCACTCTGTAGCAGCCCTCTGGCCTGATCTAGTCACAAAGGTTACGTTGTATTTTTTAAACTCTCCTCTATATGCAAGGGACCCTGCATCCCTCTCCATCTTCTGCCTATTCACACTGCGCTGTCCCGTGTGCTGTGGAGTTTGTTCTGCCACTTGGCCAAGGTAAGAGCCAGGGTTCCACATGCAGCTGAACAAAATATTGTAAATCACTCGCTTTGAAGTTCTAATTTGTTGGATGGCAATGATGCCATGTATTCCGGTTACAAATCTATCCAAATAAGAGAGCCTGAACTCTTCATCAGAAATTTACCAAGCTCTGCCTTTGTCCAAAGACACTTTTTCTGCCCTGCCCCCATACCCAGTAATGAGGTGGTCCTGCATGTGCTGGTGGAGATGGCTTAGTACAGAGCAGATGTAAATTACAAGTACCGGTGGAATCTCTCTAGTCCAGCACCTTTAGGACCTGACTGGTGCCGAACTAGAGAATTTGCTGGACCACAGGAGGTCAATATTGTCTAGCAGCATTACCGACACTTCCACTGCTTACTGAGCTGCTAGAGCACATTTAGGGATAAATTAGAGCTAAATAACAGCACAGAACACGGAGAGCCAGGACTGGCGGCTGTAAACAAATTTTATGGGACCGCGAGAATCTTGGCCACACCCAAGACACGTAGACATCCAGCTCACTAAAATCATGCCATGCATGTGGCCAGACCAGAGAGGTTCTGCCTGTACTACATGGCATCCAATTATCTGTCTTTGATAGCTGTTATGTTTCTGATACTCCACGCATTCCACATTTTATTCCCTGTACAATTATACCTCCATAGGTTTTAAGTCTGGATCGTACAGTTGTGTGTAAAGATCTCAGAATTTGTCGTCAAGGTGAAAGAGGCCTTTTTCTTAAGCCAAGACGATACAGAGGAACAGATTCTGTGATATCCAGACTGTATCCTATTTGCCTCTCTCAATATGCTTGATTTGGAATGACTGCAGTTGGAGAGAGATTCGCTTTTTGCTTCATTGAAAATAAATGAGAATTTTACTGGCTTTCAAAAAATTGTCAGACTTGAGGCTGGCTGAGCTATTTAAAGACAAGACCAGTTTCTACTCCTGTTGTGTGGGTCTTTGGTTTAATCCTTGGAGGTGAGGAAAACGAGTTCTCAGCTTGAATTCAACAGCTGAATTGCAATTGTCCTGCAATGAGCACTGAAAGAATTGCCACATGTTGCTGCTCGGGTCTGTCTTTGAGCAGAAAAGGAAAGTTTGTAATGAATGTTTTGTGTAGATGCACAAGGCGATACTCGAACTTTTCAGGTACCCGGCTGCTTTCAGGACTTTGTGTCCTCCTTGTTCCGTACAGTATCCTCCCCCCGCTTCCCATTCTACACACAATGGGTCAAATACTGGCTCTTGATGGCAATAGGGGCAGGATGCTATGCAGAGGGCTAGTGTGTTATTTGAGGAGTTGGTGAGGGGAGAGGTGTGGGGTTGTTTGTGGGGCTGTAAATGATGTGAATTTACTGTCAAAACTTTATTGGGAGGGAGCCTCTGTGACTGAAATAAGCACTATCCACAGACTGACAGTCTTGTGTCTGGGGTCTGGAGTGGGAGGAGCGTGCTGAGGTTTCAGCATCTAGCTACCCAGCTGCACATTGATCCTCTCCACCAAGGCTGGTTACTCTTTGTATCTGGGGAAGGGTGGAAGTCAGTTCAGTTCTAGAAAGGCTCAATGGCTTAAAGTTTTGGCCTGCACTTCATGACCAACAGGACTTCGAGAGCTGTCTGGGGCCATCTCAGCTTGCTATTGAGACAGTCGTCACAATTATTTTCTGAGAAGAAGGTGAGTTTTCTTTACATGCAAATTGGTAAACTGTGGAAGCCTTTGGTGTCTCTGGGTTTACGAATGGCTATGAATATTTGGTGTGTGGCTATGCTTAGCTTGAGCTATGATCTCTGTTGAAAATGTTAGTGTGTATACTGGAGTAATGGAAAAATATGAAGCCCGCAGGCAGCATGGGCTATGAATCATGGGATTTGTAAAGGGATGAAAAGGACACTTTGTAGTGCATCAGTTGCCTTACCTGCTCTTTTCGAGATGCTTAGAGCATCACAGGTTTTGCAGTCCTTGATCATTCTAACTGGAGCTACAGGCGAATGACAGAGTGAATGGGGGAAGAATCGTAACTTTGGAATAGTCTGCAAAGAATATGAAATGACAGGGAATCTGGATTGTGGTAGAAGATCGTTACTGTCTAGCTATAGAGAAATTCAACTTGTAAATCTCAACTTCCCTGGTCTGGCATTGTTGGCACCCTATGGTGCTCTGGAAGTGAAGCATTCATAGGGAAAAACCAGGCTGGGACAAGGAGCATTGCGGGACTGGACAAGAACAGAGTCTGGAAGTGAAACTCTGGAGCCCTGGGGGCGGGGCCTTCAGCACCCTGAGGGAGTCAGCTGTCCCAGAGCTCGGAAACCCCTGGGTAAGGGGTAGCAGCTAGGAGTGGAGGAGCAAGCATTGATGTCTCCTGGCCAAGCAAATTCCCTATTTCAGGACCAGTCCAGTTTCTAAGGATGCCGGAACAGAGAGGTTCAACCTGTTTTGCATTAGGATTCTTCATGGCAATCCAAGCATAAAGGACACGTGTGTTCTCTGGGAAAAATCTTTGCAATCCTTTCTGATAAAAGAACTAGACACCTCTCACAAGCGAGGCATGTGTCGAAACTGGTTTCTAGTGCCTACGGAACCTGCAAGTGTCAGATCTCACAAGACTAAACACCTGCGTGAAGCATGGGCATTTCTGAATGCTCATCCAGGTGAAGTAGCAGTACAGTTTTCATCAAGTGACTAGTTTGCATTCGACAGTCCATCAACTGCACAGCAGGCTTCAGAGATTCAAGACGAGGCCCAGAATTTTCTAGTGTATAATGCTACTTACTGGTTATGAATTATGGAATCAAGTATGACTCTTGCCCATTACGGTTTAAACAAGAGAGTCTTCTCTGGCTTTAACACATGGCAGTGATTAGCTGTGAATCCATTCCATTGGTCCCATCTCCCTAATTTTTTTTTTTCAGTGCTTATCTGAACTTGGCAAACCATGTAAGATTTTTCTCTGCCCTGCACTTTTTTTCCTTCCCTTCATTTCCTTTTGCCACTGAATATAGTCCAATTTATAGTGGAGTTCCTTTCTGCACCCAGTTACCTCCTCCCCCCCCTTTCCTTTTATTCTTTAATTTAGTTTGAACACTCTTCCCCCCCCCCCCCCCCAATAGATCCACCTCTAACTCCCATGCTGGAGTGTCATCAGCTGTTGTGATGTTTGTTGGGCTGACAGCTGCCTTGAAATTTCACAAGCACTTGGAGATTCCCTTGAGTCAATGCTGAAAATTATACTGCTTGTATGTGGTCCCAGGGAATCACTGAAGTGTGAGATCTGAAGATGGAAGCTCTAGTTTAATAGAAAACCCTCTGTGAATTCTGTAAAACACCAGAAAACATGGGGGACCTTTAGTGTAGAAGATGGGTGGAGTTCTGTGATGGTGAATTGCAGGTTTTTTGCTTTTGTTTGAAGTTGAGACCTTGACTGATTTTTGGACGAATAGATGGCTCAGGAGTTACTGTCTTCCACTTGTCCGTTGCCAGGTCAAATCCAACTCAGACTGGTAGCCACGGCTGACTGCCTGCCAGGCCTATGACAGATTTTATTCTTTGCCCAGTTCCCAGAACACAGGTGTCCCTACAATAAAAATTTTCACTGCAATGTGCAGAAATAGCCATCTGTTTGTATTGAGCAGAGGGACCAAGGACTGGAGACAGCCTGGAGACAGCTCTGACTTTACAAAGATGCTGATTTCAGACTAGGGTTCAGTTACCCAGAAGGGGTAATGTGAGGTTGCCCATGATGCCTTCTGTGCGGTACGTGTTGTTTGTACTCCAGGAGAACTGTCCAGGATTTTTCACAAGCCGTGTTTCCTTTTAAATAAAAACAATTGTTTGGAGGTGGGGCTGAGAGAGTTTCTGAAGCTGTTCATCTATAAGCCCAGCTTTGATCATTGACAAAGCGGTAATAATTACAGGGAGAGAAGACGAAGCCACGTACATTGATGACTTTCTCTGTTGTGAAAATCTTTAAAGGAGACCATTATGTTTAAAAAAAATGACATCTGCTATTTTAAAAAGTCATTAGTGGAGAAGATGAGGGGAATATTTTGCAGCATTGTTTCCTGCTTTCTGTAAGGGTGCATCTACATGGCACAGCTATTTCGGGATACTGGAAGTATCCCAACATAGCCACCCCTCATCTACACAAGCTGTCCATTATTTTGAAATATTTTTAAAAATAACAGACACACCATTTCACCATCCTGGTAAACCTCGTTGTACCAGGTTTAAGGGAAGGCTTGAAATAGTGGGATCTCTTTTGAAATTTTGGTGCTGTGTAGACGCACCAAATTTCAAAATACACAATTCTATTGCAAAATAGCATATCTTATTAGATGCACACTAATGGTATAAAATGAAATAAACTTAATGCTATTTCCCTGTTTGCAGTCAAGGAGAAACACATTCTCCACCCACCAAAGACGTGGATTTTTCATTCTGCATTTTTGACAGTTCAGTGTTTATTCCTCTGTGTTGATCCTTTTTAGCTGCAGATGTGATTAATATGCACTTTGAGAAATAATACTGATTATATAAAGGATCACTCATGATAAAATATCTCTTTCTGGGAATTTGTGTTCCAGTAGATTAGCATTATTGATCATTCTCTCCTCACATACTCTACAGATGATTTTAGAAATCTGAAACTATTATTCTCTCTTGTCTAATATAATTACCAATACGAGGAATAATCTAATTAGAAGACAACAAGGATGCATTCTAATTGTTGTAATAAATTATGTTAATGTTTTATGCTTGCAGATTGGTTTTAGTAAGAAATCATATAATAGTGACAGCTTGTCTTTTACTGCCAGCGAAATAACTTTATTTTCAACTGATTAAGGAAACAGGCAGCAGACACAGCAATGAAATCATCAGTCAGATGGGCCTGGACTCAGAGTATGTTGTAGCCTAGGTAAAAGCATAGTTAGATGTTTCCTTGACATAGTGTAGATTTAAAAATGAGCTCGTAAATCACCATGACGTAAGCACTACCTTGCTTTAAAAAAAGAGGCACTTCCCTATTTAACAAGCTCTTTCTTTTGCACGCAGTATATTTTGCTGCGGAGTGTGGACGCCGGATCACACTGTTGAATGCATGATGCATTGCTCTTTGAACATTGCCAGATACCTACCGATCGGTGGGCCGTAAGAAATAGATGGAAGATGCTAGCTTCTCGACAAAAGTTGGCAGGGCTGTGCTCAACTTGTACCCCTTGAAAATCTGGCCCCCACAGGCTAAACCCATGTAAAACTGGAGAACTGAAAACAGCATGAAACGAGTGTAAAGTCTATTTAGTAAAGTCGTCAAGTTAAGTGCCTTCCCTTAAATACCAAATTCCACCACACGTTGGTTTTCCCTTTTGATTATGAACTTTCTTCTTTTCTCTTTTAAAGGTGAACTTGACTGGCAAAAGGCCAGTCAAGCCCAGCAGACTCCTTTCTTTTTCAGAAGGAGATAGTGCTAAGAAGATCACTGAACGAACTATTCTCTGCGTTCATTCCAAATGAGATGAAGTACTGAAAGCAGCATCACTTTTGTGTGCTATCATTATGTCTCTAGGCCAGAGACAAGTGCCTGAAAGATGTATCATTAGTAGCATTAATAGGCTCTATTTTACTTTTAATTGTTGGCAACAAAGGGTAACAAGAACTCTGAGCATTAATAATGTTTTACATTATGATTTAGAAACCTCTTCTCCAGACTTCATTACTTACTGGCCTTTTAGTTTTTCACAAACTGCTTGGTACCAGGTAGTGAAATTTCATCAGAACTTAAGATGCTCACGCTTCAGTGAGTGTGTGTCACTTGGACTACTTCACAGGTCCATCAACATAAAAGTTTTGGATTCCTGTTTGTGTGAGAGACTGTGGAGTGGGATGGTGTAAGAATGGTGATGGGGGTGAGTTTGTGAGGCTTCTCTAAACTTTTTGCAGAGACGACAGTTTTGAAGGCACCCAAATGACATAAAACAGTCATTGTTTAGTAGCTGGCATGCTGGTCTAAGTACTCTGACAAACTGTCAAAAGCTAGGGAGTTTTTAACTTGTCTTAACTCACGGATGTCTTGCACTAAGCTAGTGCCATGCTCTCTGCAGTATTGATCTTGAACACCATCCAGAATTTTAACAAATATGTTTAGAGACTAAAATCAAGGCTCTGTTCTCTCTAGTATTGCATGGAGAGTTGATGGATTGGCTAGGCAACACAGGCAAAGGGTCTGAAGGGAAACAGGAGCACAGAGAGGAGAAATGACTCACCAAAGTTCATGCGGCACGTCACACAGAGGGATCACAGGCCTCCTGACTCCCAGTCGAGTGCCTTACCCAGTGAAGCACACTTTGAGCTTTTAAGAGACATCATCAGCGGAAACTGGACATTGAAGAACTAAGTCAATGTGTTTTCAGGTTGTTCGTGGGCCCATGAATCCCCGACCCTATGCTAAGATGCCCGTGAGCAGACCCTTGTCAGTTGACTTGCATGGGGCCTTAAAGGTCTGTCTGTGTGGCTCTAGTCCCAGAACTACATTTTCTATTTTTATAATGATTTTCTGACTCCTGTTGTTGGGTCCTCCGCAAGCAGACGGGGAAGCCACTGGGGCCTTATGGTTCCCCTCTCCCCATGTACATTTAAAGCCTTTTCTAAGCAGGCCCTGTCATGTGCACAGTTGAACAGAAAGACCGAATGGGAACATGGGCCATCCAATGAGGAGCCATTGAGATTTACCCTTCTGGCAGACCACAGGTGACCACTGTGCTGCTCATATTCCATGGACCTTTCTCCCGTTTCTCTGTGCAGGAACTCCCGTAAGACCCAAGGACCATAAGAAACCACCCTGCCTTCTGGTGCCAGGCTCATTTCTTCAACCTGGCTTCCCCAACATAGAGCTGCCTGAAAATCAAAACAAAACGAGCCCCTTTCATCTCCCCAAACCAACAGAAAACGCTACAAGCCCAACACTTTGTGTGCGCAATTCTGAGGCAGAGAACCAGCGTGGTAGATGTTGATAGCATCATTCATTAGAAGGTGCTCAGATACTGCGTGATGGATGATAGAGCCCAGAGAGAATAGAATACAGGCAGTCCCCGGGTTACATGGATCCGACTTACATCGGATCCCTACTTACAAACGGGGTGAGGCAACCGCGCACTAGTTGCTTCCCCCCCCGTAGACCAGGGAGACGCGAAGCTAGCGCCCACCTCCCCAGCAAACCAGGGAGACATGGAGCGGCTTTTCTCAGCAGACACCTCAGCTTGAGAATAAAGGACTGAGGGAAGTGAGGTGTGGGAGAATAAAACTGAGCTCTGGAGAAATGTTTGGCTAGAGTTTCCCCTACAATATGTACCAGTTCCGACTTACATACAAATTCAACTTAAGAACAAATCTACAGTCCCTATCTTGTACGTAACCCGGGGACTGCCTGTATACCCTTTCACTATCAAATTACAAATTAGCTTCTTCCGTTTTCTTTTTTCTTTCTGCTATTTTTCTAGTATGGTAATCTGAGGTATTCGTTGTAGGAACGGGTGACCCTGGAAATTTCCTTGATGATTTTTTTTTTTGTGGTCTTAAGTACCTCTCCTAGAATTTTATACCAAGCTTTTACTTTTTTTAAAGTCATTTATTGAAATTAGAAAAATGATTTAAAATATGCCATTTTAAAAGGTACTGTTAACTACTTAGTGTCAATAGTTATAAAATACATTACATAGGATTATTATTTACAGAGTTTCAGGTACCTGTATAGGCTTTTTAGTTGACTCAGTTTAAATATGTAATTCAGGATTTAAAAAAATCTGATTGTATACATGTGCTGTAAAATTAAGGGTATTTTTACATGCATATGATAAATTTTAGTAAAATACTTTAACAGCTCCTTGAGGACATGGTATTTTAATCCATTTTTCAGCTCACCAGTGGAATAGGATGTTATCACAGGTCTCTTGCCATTAGGTAAATACAGGAACTTGGTAGACACACATTTATTTTCAAAGCTGGAAACATTTATCCTCTGCTGGTGTGCTTGTACTACTCTAATTCCATTAAACCAAGTGATTTATGTAGTTATAATTTTGGTTGATAGGTCTTAAGGCAGTATATTGTTCTTCCTGTTTCATTTCTAAATAATTCACCTCAGCCAGTGAGCATCTTCACATGAATATTCAATTAGATTTCTTTTAGATATGCTCATTTGGGTTGATTTAGTTGGGATTGATCCTGCCTTGGGCAGGGGGCTGGACTTGATGACCTCCTGAGGTCTCTTCCAGCTCTGATTCACTGACCAGCACTTCGGATTGTCTGGCACAGACTCCATTGGTTGCACTGTGATGTTAATATGTGTATGTCACGGGTCACATGCTGTTGTCAGTTTTCAGAGGTTGATGTTAACTTGTTGAATGTCAAAAGGTAAGGACTATAGAAAGCTTAGGAATTTGATTAGACAGGGATACTGCCCCAAGTCTCTGGCTGGACCATGCTAACGCAGTTCTCTCCTAGAAGCAGACTAAAATTGTTGACAAACTTCCTGCATCTATCCCTGAAATAATAGCTCCTGCACAGTATCTTATTTACAGGAGCTTGGTTACTGGAATCAGAAAACCCTTAAGAAAAGGGCTGTAGGGCCTTATCCAAAATCCTATGCAACAATGGAGGCTTGGAGGATAAAGGCCTGGTCACGGTAACCAGGGAGAGCAGTACTGTAGAGACCTTTCAGTCTGTCTTGAAGGCCACCCTCATGTGACAATCTGACTTCCTGCACCTCCCTCTGGATGGAACCATGCGGGTCTACAACTGTTAATCTGGAGCTCTGGAGTACTGCCCCGGTCACTATCTCGGTTAGCCCTGAGGCCTAGCTGGGTTTGGCAGCTATAAGCCCTTTTGGTCTGTGCAGTGACACAGCTTCTTCACCAACCAAGTGCTATTTCTTAGCCCAAGCGAACAGAGCAGTTGAGACTAGAGTGTCTCTTGTCTTCTCTAAACTGAACCTCCCTGGCCGTAGCTCATGCTGGTCAGTGTATTGCAGTTCCCTTTTCGGAGGCGGAAGGGTGGCTTACCTCTCCGCAGGCTCTAATTTCTTGTCCCAGTCAGGGTGTGTTTCAGCTACAATTTCACAACAACCCTTTCTCCCCCTCCACTTATGTTTCCTTCTCGGTACTGATAAAACAGCGGTGTGTGTTTGCTGGCACCCAGCAAATGGCTTACTCCACAGCTATTAACGTGGGTATTCTGCTTGACTGATCCAGAGATGTTCCTTACTAGGTTATTGTTTTGCCTTTCCTACTTTTTCTGTCTCCCCCCTCCTCGTTTTGATCTCACACCACAGCAAGTATTCCACCATCATAAAATATAAACCGAATATTGATCAAAATAATACAAATATTTACCACTTGGTCACAGAGCCATTAAAAACTCTATTATGATTCCACTTGAGTACGTGAATTCTAGGCTGTCTTCAGGAAATGTGCATTTTAACACAATTAGAAACTTGTGATAGCACAAGCGTTTAGCAGGGCATCGAGAATACGGTTTTCTTTGAGATCTCTTGCCAGTTTATGCATTTCATTGTGATCAGTTAATTTTTTAAAAGAGAGAATTATACAGAGGGTCATGAATCACAGGTGGTGATTGCTTCACACAAAAGGAATCAGGTCCCATATTCGTAAGGTGTGGGTTGTTATCCTGGAGAATAAAGTTATATTGAAGTTCAAGCTGTCCAATTTTGATAATACTGAATTATAAAGAGTTTCCTACACCTTACTAGAGTATGCAGAAGGGATGCACACATGCAGAGGCTGATGGAATTCGGTATGATCCTAGGCAGCAGGAAACTTGCTTCATGGTGTTAGTTGTAGGAATCATGTTACACAAGTGCTCAAAAACAGGTGCTGACTTTGTTGGCTTCCAAATGCAATCTGGGTAGTGGTTGACTGGTGGTTGGTAATACCTGATGATCCTTTAAAGCCTTATCTATTTTGGCTCTTGTCGGTTTGAGATACTGCCTTGCTCCAAATTCTGTTTGAACAGCATTTTTTGTTCTTTTTTTAGAAGGGGAGCCTGAACTGATATTTGCTTTCACTGTTCATTGAACAAATGGAGTATGATAGCTTCTAGATACGGCATAAATTTAAGTTCTCTTGTGATACATTTCCTAGGAATTGCATCATATCAAATATTTTTGAAGTTGTTCCTCTAATAAAAAAAAATATGGGTTTCATCCGGCCCCTTTTAGTAACAATTCATGAAAGGATTTATTTTTGGTTTTGTTTGATGTGGATTTTTGGAAGATTTGACTCTGGGGGTCTTGATAGTTACATCTTTGTGCGGAGCAGAATATTTCTAGATTTTGATGAATGACATCAAGTAAGTTTGAGACTCTCTAATTAGAAATGTCTAAATGCCCGGTGATGGACATAATATAAAACGACAAAGGCTTGAGTTTTAGGACATTTAAAAGTTTCATTTTTAGAATATTTTCAATAACCGCTCCCCAAGCTCTTGCAAAATAGTTTCCCTTAAAGCGGGGATAGAGGTGGTGGATTCAGAGGGGTCTGTTAGCTTGAGGGGAGCGAGATTTACAACAGTTCACCCACTTGCAGTACAGGGAACTACCTGTGCAAATCCTTGGCATCTTCATTGGCAGGACAGATTTGAAAAACTAAAATAAGGAATTTTTCTGAGTTTAGAACAATTTAAACAGATGAAAAAGTATTTGGTGGTTTCTCTCTCAGATTTTGGCCACAATTACACTCATCATGATGATGCAAATATAAGCTTGCTGCTGTGTCTGCCCACCAAGCAACAAAGATTGTTCAGAAGGAGAAAATTTGGATAGGCATACCTCAAAGAGGAGTCTCCACATGACAAGCAGACAATACAAAATATTCCCCAGCCTGAGTAAAGAGACTTGCTTGCTTTCTGTCAGGCATTCTTCTCTGTCTAACAAAGCCACTTGAAATCTATCCCCTCTTTCCGATATCTGTGCAGCAGAAGGGGAAAGTGAAGCTATAGTTGTTCTCTGAGGTAGCGTGCACCCTGTCACTTCAAAATAATAATCTGTCCTGGTACATGTTGGAGCTTTCCTTGTTACCTGTATTTATTTAGCTATTCCAAGGGAGAATTATGAAATATTGAAGTTTGCAGCTAGACATGAAAATGCAAGGTTGTTTCAGGGACTTCCTCTACTCACAGGAAGTTCTTAAAGATTTCTCTGTATTTCTACTTTTCGGGTTGGTTTTTATTATCAAGAAGTTTCAGAATGCTTGGAATGAATACTGGCATATTATGTTAGCAGTACTTCAAAGCCACGCATGCAAAGCTTACCTCAACATATTGCATAAACCGTTTACGATTGCAGGTTTATTTAAAAAAGCCATTGAACAAAGGGTGAGGCATTTTACGATCACCCCTAAAACTACAGTTCTTAACATATTTTGGTAATGGGCCTCATTTGACAGTGAAACTTATAGTTAAAGATGCTGTGCATCGGTGCATTTTTAATTTTCGCAGGGATGCTCCTGAAATCCCAAGAGACTTCTTTTGCATTAATTCAGTGGCAAAATCAGGTGTATTGCACTCATATTTATTAAAAGTAAATTGAAAATCACTTGTAAAAATAAATTACAAATGTGAGGATTTATCATCAATGTAGCTTGAAAATTGCAACCATGTTCGATATAATTGAGGAGCAATTCTTTTATCTGTTTAGCCTTTAGTGCCTAGGTCCCTTTTCTCTATAAGAGCTAACAGCTTCTTAACACACACTGTGCCATTCTGAGAGCTGCTGAACGCTCCCAACTTCTGTTGACTTTATTCTGTGTTATGAGGGCTCTCAGTACTTTGCAGGATCAAGTCTTTACAGCAGAACAGTGAGTACAGGACAATAGATATGCTAAAGTTCAAACAGAAATAATGGGTTTGAGGCAAGAATTACTACGTGATGACGCCCTATGACATCTCATACAGGAGGTGTCACTAGATTATGATCATCCCTTGTGAGCTCAGATCAGTCAATAACTTATTTCAAACCTAAGCTTATTTCCAACATTGCTGATCAATTAACAATTATTGAAAAAATATAAAAAGCAACCAAGTCTAGCAGCACCCTAAAGACTAACAAAACATATAGATGGTATCATGAACTTTCGTGGGTACAACCCACTTCTTCAGATGACTGGAGTATTAAAAGTCCAGATCCAAGAATAAATAAGGGAAGGCAAGTGTGTGTGGGTGTAGCCAGACAGCTCCCCCCATCTCATCCATCTTATTTTGCCTCTCTGAGGTTCCTGAAGCATACAGGACAGAGAAGGAGCAATAAAATCAGCATAGTCTATGCTGGCTCATTTGATCCTGAGAAGCTGAAAACATAGATATGAGGAGAGAACGATTAAGGCAATAAGCTGGCCTCGAGGCTGCGAGAAGTACCCGGCTGGCACCCATGTTGATACGAACACACAGTCCCTGGAAGAGGAATTTCCCACTGAGAAAAGAATGCCCAGTACTTCCAATTTAGTTATCTCTCTTACAAGTGTAAATTAAGTTCACAACTCCCTTATAAGAACTGCTCTCTCAAAAGACAGACCAGCACCATTTGGCATCACAGATAAGAAAGAGAAATACGTGACCCGATGGGTATGAAGGTGGATACAGCAGCGCACTCACTTTTGAGTGTCATTCTACCCTCTACCTGCTGGTCTGGTTAGTGTTTGACCTCCCGAGGTTCTATGGGGATGCCCACCTCGTATTTTTGTCTTTCCTAGGAATTGAGAGACCGGCCCTGGCCTGACACGCTGGAGTCGAGAGGCACAGAAGGGGGTAAAAATTGTACCTGGATGTGGTCCTCTGTCTTAAGTGAACACAGACTTAGAGCTCTTTAAAGATTAAGCTCTTACTTGGTACTATTATTTCTGTTTTCCTATCTTTATCTTCTTTGTAGCCATTTTTAAGATCTATATTTTGCTATCAGTTAAGAAATAAAACAATAGCCATTGCAACCATATGATTTATAAGCTTCCGCAATAAACCTGTAACTGTTTAAGCTTTAACCTGACTCCTTCAGTTGCTGTAACAGAACTAGGCACAATTTAAAAGAACTTCAGCCAGTCTTAAGGGACAGATATAGGGAGAGCTTGGGCGTTTGGATTTGTGTCACTCCCAGGTGGCAGATGCGTTGGGGCACTTCTCAGCCTCCCCCAGGCTGCCCGCTGCGAAGGAATCACAGATTCTAGCAGCTAAAATCGGAAGTGTAATAAGCTCTCCCTGCAAACTTATTGGGGCGCTCGTCAACCTCCTCTAGGTTGCCCGCTGCAAGGGACCCCGGTCTCAGCAGTTGAAGTCTCGGGTGTATAGCGCACACACACACACGCACACACCACTCACTGCCCTGACCGTCGGCTGACAGTGGGGAGGGAAAGAGAGAAAAGAGGAAAAAAAGTAATGAATTAGATTGTTCAAGTTACAAGAGAGTGATAAAATTTTGTACTGCTATAAGCACCCGTTGGTCGGTTAAGTCATAGAATCGTAGAGCTGGTAGAGTCCTCAGGAGGTCATCAAGTCCAGCCCCCTGCCCAAGGCAGGACCAATCCCAGTCATTAGGATGTGGAAGGTTGTGTGCGAGCCAGCCAATACCTTTATTCATTCCTCTCTGATAGGAATCAGACTTGTAAATTAAGTTCCAACCTTTTCCTGTGTATTTGGCTCGTGGAATTGGCCTCAAACAACAGGTTGACTTTGAGATCCATTAATGAGTGTCCGGGCAGGTCAAAGTGTTCTCCAATAGATTTGTGTGGTGCCTTTTTGGATGTCTGGTTTGTGTCCATTCATTCTTTCCCATAGAGGCTGTGCAGTTTGGCCAATATGCATGGCCGTGGGGCACTGCTGTTTCTGTGTCTCTTCCCTCCTTCAGTTTTTCATGCAGTTCAATAATATTCACAGCAATTCTTCACATACTTGCATCAGAAGAGCAGACTGCCAAACTCCAGGCCAATCACTTCAAAATAATTCAGTGTTCCTATTTGTGCAGTTTGCAGATGGATTTCTGAATGTATTGAACATGCGTGATCAAACTGACAACACTGGCTTGTGTTAACGCCTGACTTGTAGGAATGAAAAGGAAGATGGACAATACTGTCTAGTGGTCTTATTTTTCACTGTAAAATGAACTCCTCTGCCATATGTCAGGACATAAAAAGGTAACTGTGTAAATAAAGAGATTTATAAAAGATGCAGTGCTACCCCTGATGGGTTTTATGGAGCTGCACTGGGTTATGGTGTGTGTTGAGACAGTAACTGTATTTATAGAGAAATATCTCACACTTCATTTGTTCAATCTAAAATTCAAATGTTTATTGCAGTGTGCATCTGTGTTAGAGGTACTTACTTAAATAAATGAAATGATTCAATGGAGTAGCTTTTGAGCAGTCGGATTTCAATGCGTGGGATCATTTTTATAATCATTCGCACAGACAAAGTCACTTTACTGGATGGCTAACGTATTCAAAACGTTTACGTTTTACTCTGTTTTATTGTCAGCAGCCAATCCAAAGCCCAGCTGCAGGTTTTACACTGTTTCTCAAATGTTTAAATAATGTTAGTTTTTAATATTGAAGCAAGAAAATACAAAATTAATTTCTCTTTGGCATATAGAATACTGTTGGGCTCCTTTGGAATCCGCACAGTTTATAGTTATGGAATTTTGAAACCCCAAATTTTATGTGATTGCCTGTAACTACTCCTTTTGGAGCCATTAGGATCTTTCGCATAAATATGTATCTCAGTTACTTTAGAAATCCAGACGAGACTTGGTAGACTAGAAAAGTGCCTTTGGGCATTCACTGTATGTAACTGAGATTTCTTCAAGCTCTCATGTTGTTAAGCTAGCTATATAAACACAAGGCTAACTTTTCTTTGAAAATATTAATTTTCTTTTCCTGAATGTGTCACTATCACAAATTGAATAGGTGTTATTACATTGAAGATCCAAAAACTTGGTAAAGGATTAACTAACTGAGTTCTTAATGTCTCAAAATTTCAAAGACTTCTGCATGTAAGTAACTCTGCATAGCTACATAGTCCGTTTGTCCACATCTTTCTTGAAATTTGTATGGTGTATAGTTAATTATGTTCACAAGTGTTTTGCAGGGTCTTAGCAGTGGAATAAGCTGCTGCTGGAGGTTAGAGGTGGGAGTATTTAATGACAAATTCTGGGAAAAATTACCATGTTATGTGAAGAGGGTGAGAGTCCTCAATTAAACAAAGGAAGATGAAATGCAGAAGGGGAAACGTTCTTTTGCCTTGGGGCCAGAGTTAGAGTCCTTGAAAGTTCACAGGAGTTTCATCATTGATTTTTAGTAGGTTTCTCTCTCTCTCTCTCTCTCTGCATATACAGTGAAATTCAGAAATTCAAATTCTAGATTGTCTGGAGCTATGTGATGGGGTGTGTGTTCTTTAAGCAGGGAGGCAGTAAATTAGAAGTCAGTGTGCGTCTGCACAGACTACACTACCCACGATAGCTGTGGTCTGCCTGGTGGAGGATCACTGTGCAGCACAAACTTCAGGGTGGGTCCGTGAGCTGAACACGTACTCGGGGTCTGTGCTGAGCTTGTCCTACCTGAGCTGAAAGCCAGCCTGTGCTGTCATCACAGATGTTTCCCATTCTAAGCAAACTCAAGCTAGCTTGAGTAAGCTGGCACCGGTGCTCAGCTTTTGCTCTGCAAATATACCCCAAGTAGGAACTAATATAACTGTCAGTCTGAGAGGCACATTACAGTAGTCCAGGAGAATTCTCTGCAGCCGTGACTAACAACCAACCTGCTGTGAATCCTTTATAGCTGTGTAAAGGGATGGGCAGTACCCGCACACCCTCTTGTGTCTAGCTGTAGGATGTGGTGATTTATTTCCCCACTGGGGTGGCAGATGGTTCAGTTTAGCAGCCCAGAGCAAGGAGAAGTCAACACAGATTAACCAATAGTATATTTGCTTTTCATAGCATTCCTGAGCAGGAAAAATTATGAATTGTGTGTTGTAAGGGACTCACCTCCAGGGTTGAGAGATCTGCCCCCTTCCCCCCAAACTTCATACATTCATAGACTTGGAAGGAACAGCGAGAGGTGAAGTCCAGTCCCCTTGCACCTAAGGCAGGCCCAAACACCATCTAGATCATCCCCGATAGGTTTTTGTCTAACCTGCTCTTACCTCTCAATGATGGAGATTCTACAATTTGGCTAGACAATTTATTCCAGTGGTTAACGATCCTGACAGGAAGTTCTTCCTAATTTCAACCTAAAACTCCCCTTCTGCAATTTAAACCCATTGCTGCTTGTCTTACCATCAGAGGTTAAGGAGAACAATTTTTCTCCCCCCTCCTTATAACACATTTTTAGGTACTCTAAAGCCGCTATCAAGTCCCCTTTCAGTCTTCTCTTGCCCAGAGTAAACAAGTCCAGTTCTTTGAATCTTCCCTCACAAGTCCTGTTTTTTAGCCCGTTAATCATTTTTGTTCTTCTCTGGACCTTCTCCCGTTTGTCCACGTCTTTCTTGAAATGTGGCCAGAACGGGAGACAATACTCTCATTTGAGGCCTAATCAGTGTAGACTGGAGCAGAAGAATTGCCTCTCGTGTCTTGCTTACAATAGTCCCATTGTAGCATCCCAGAAAGAGGTTTGCTTCCCCTCCCCACAACAATGTCACATTGTTGACTCATGTTTAGCTTTAATTGCCATCGTCTTCTTCACAGGGATGATCAGCTCACGTCCAGCAGGGACCATAGGCTGTGTGCCAACCCCCCACCCTCCGCTGCATTTTTATGTGAGTGTTAGATACAGGTTGGAACTGTCTAATCTAGCACCCTCGGGACCTGACCAGTCCCGAACGAGGGAATTTGCCAGCCCAGGAGAGGTCCCCTGCCATTGGCCCTGAGTCCATGGCCTCTCAGTGCTGCTGACTTTGTTTCTGTTTTAGCCAATCTCAATGCCACCAAACTCCGCTGCTGCCCAGGCCTAGCCAAGCTGCTCCCCAGCCCTGGCCAGGCTGTTGGCCCCATTTCTGCTGCTGGTTCTCTTGCCACTAGGCTCCTGGGACCCTCTGGTGCAGGAACATACATGGTCCTGCTGGACCACGGATGTTGTCAGACTAGAGAATGCTAGTTTTGGAAGGTGCAACCTTTATTGATATTTACAGGGATTCTCTACTTGAGGCAGGATTTCTATTTCATTCAGTGTCCTGCCTTCTCTTGGAAACAGAACAGACAGGCATATAGCATAGGCCAGGATGATGAGTGTGTTTTTATGACCCAAGAGCACTCTAGTGGGTGTGATTTTTTGGCTTTACCATGCTTTGGTCCTGTTGTGTGTGGAAGGAATGAGGGGATAATTTTTTTTGAGAGAAGAGCTCCAGTGCTAGTATGAAAACATAGTACATATGAAACTTCAACTACAATTCTTGGCCTTGTAGAAGGTACTGTTAATGTACCACGTGGATGACATAAACGTTAAATAGATAATAGAAACAGACATGCAAACTTAGCGTGGAGATAAAAATAGCTGATAAAAGGATTCTGGTTGATGGTTTTCCCATCGACCTGTCAGTTAGATGTGCACATTTATAGTGCATTTATAGTGTTCCAAATATAGGGTATCTTACTGCCTTTGAGATGCAAAACAGGTGTTATGTGTAATAATCCGGGTACTTTAATGGATACATAACTTAGGCTCAAGGTTTTTCAAAGTTGTTACAAAACTGGTTAATACTTCTACTACTGTTTCTTGTACTGAGACATGTCACGGGAGTTTATGGAGGATTTGGAATTTAAAATAATTCATGTAACTTGGCTTTCTACAGTGTGATCCTAAATGTAGTAATAGGAAAAATGGCTGAGTTGTAGACGGGTTTTCTAAATTCTAACAAAAAGCTTTATGCGGTCAATATTCAACAGTCACTACGAAGGTTTCCTGAATCCAGGATTTCCCTTCATCTACAGGATGGTCACGTTCTTAAAATAATCTAGGTTGGGGATTCCCTAAATCGTCGTCCTTCAGTGGTTTGAGATGGAGTTCATCCGTACTTTTAGACTTCCTGGCAATCTGAAGCTTTTAGAGTCAGGTAGCTCTGGTGGTGGTCTTCCCTCAAAGACAAAATGTTAATCTTATTCATACCAATTACAGAATTCATGTAGTGTTGACAGGCCTCCGTTTGCTGAGATAGTTGGGCCAAAGGTAGGATTGTGCCTCAAAACCCCAGCTCCCATCTTCAGCCATGAGCTTCTACTGCGCTCCATATAGAAGCAGGGTTTCACATAGAGTGACTTTCAGAATCAGGTCCTTCTATACACGCATCTTGAGGAATGAGTCCCTCCGTTGTTCATCAGGCTTTTGTTTTCTAAGTCTTTGGCTAATTATCAAAATTGAAGCTCGGACTTCCAAAGCCGCTGCAGAGACTCAGTTTATCACAGGGACTAAACCCAAATGGTTGTGGTATGTTTAGGTGAACTGTGAACACAGTCACAAACAGGTTGTTCTTTGGATGAGAAGTTTGTATTTAGACTGCAGTCCCACTGAACCCTAAGAAGTCAAGATGCACAGACCTAGTGGCAGGCCTCATGCACATCATCATAAACTGAAGCATTTGCAAACGTTTTTAGAATAACCCCTTCCAAATAATTGCAAGGTCTTTGCTTCTCTCCCTCCTCCTTCTCCTGGATTTCATTCAGGGGTCCTCTGAAGGCCAACACTTCCTGGTAGCCAACGTGACCCTGCAGACTTCAATCTAATAAAATATCAATTTTATTCAGGCCATTATGTTTCTCAGGGCTGTTCTAGAACTCCCACCAGCTGCTGGGATGGATTTCAGTCCGTCGGACATTGTTTAAACAAATGCTGTTGCTATAGTGGGTCATTACAGCCCTCGGATTCTCTGTTAACACTGTGTCTTTGCATGACAGACCTTAAAACAGCAAAGTAATTATACAGCTGTGCCGTTGTAAAGTCTCTTGTGTAGCCGCTTGGAGAGAGCTCCATGCTGGCATAATTAAACTACCCCTAATGAGCAGCATTTGCGGTGTCGGCAGGAGAGCCTTTTCTGATGACATAGTGCGGTCCATACTAGCACTTTTGTTGGTGATACTTATATTCATCAATGCGTGGGGATGGGTTTTTTCTCATCTTGCCAACTGACTAAAGTGTTACCAACAGAAAGGGTAGTGAAGACCCCCACCTAAAGTCCTTACATGCTCAGTTCCAAAGACAGTTTGGTGCTTTGCTTAGATGGCACGATGCTTGCAATCTTTTCACTCTAGACACATCTAAACTACGTTCCTCTTTCGAAAGAGGAATGTAAATGAAGCAAATCAAAAGCGCAAATGAAGCGCGGATTTAAATATCCTGTGCTTCATTTGCATATTCGCATCCGAGTGTTTCTTCGAAAAACAGTTTTTCAAAAGTGAAAGCACAGTCTTGATGGGGTTCTTTCAGGGGGGGAAACCTCCTTTTTTGAAAGAACCCGTACTCCTGAAAAAATGTGTGGGTTTTTTCGAAAAAGGGTTTTTTCAAAAGGACCCCATATAGACTGCGCTTTTACTTTAAAAATACCTCTCAGACTCAAATATGCAAATGAAATGCAGGATATTTAAATCTGTGCTTCATTTGCACTTTGGATTTGCTTAATTTACGTTGCTCTTTCGAAAGAGAAATGTAGTTTAGACGTACCCTCTGTTATTAATAGATGTAATCAAATCATAGCAATAATTGTTAAATAAAATATCATGCTAAATTCCACCCTCAGCAGAATCCATTCTCCCTTGATTCTCTTAGCAGCTGCGGCTTTTAAGACCTATGCATAAATAAATGCCATCCTAAAACTCAAGAAAAATATTATATTGTATTTTTAATCTGATTGAACTTCTATTATATCTCCTCCCTCCTACAAATATTTTTGTGGCTTAAAATATTTTTGATGGGTAGCCATAAGTAACAGATATGAGCGACCAAGTTCTGATATATTTCTTGACTTTGTAAGAGATTAGCTAAATGAAATGACTTGGAAGAAAGTGAAAGCATTTTTTATGATATTTAACAGCTCTTATTCCTGAATGATACTGTATTGCTTGGGCACTTTGCAGATGAGTCTGTCTTACAATGGCTTGTGGAGATCATCTGAAGCAGGATGAAGGTTAAATCCTTCATGACATGTCTTAACTAATACAGAATCTTAGTGATTTCACTTGTTCACAACCAGCCTTAATTTTGCTAATTAAAGGTAGAGGTTAGCCCAGCAGCATTTCAAGTTGCTAATGAAAAGTAACTTGCGCGAAATTCCAAATCCAATCTAGTTCATTAACTAAGCCTTTGTTATAAACAAGATTAATCTGAATATTCTGTGTGTGGACAGAGAATCTCATCAACAGAGAATCTCATCAACAAAATTAGTTAAAGTGTACAAGCAGGATTGCTTTTATAAACAAGATTTTAACAATTAGAACTGGGAAGGGACTTCGAAACAGCCAGTGGTCCTGCAGCACCTTAGGGACTAACAAATGTAGATGGTGGTATGAGCGTTCATGGGCACAACCCACTTCTCCCACTCATCTGAAGAAGTGGGTTGTGCCCACAAAAGCTCATGATACCATCTACGTGTTTTGTTAGTCTCTAAGGGTACGTCTACACTTGCTGCCTAATTCGAACTAGGGAGGCAAATGAAGGTGACCGAAGTTGTTAATGAAGCGCGGGATTTAAATATCCCATGCTTGATTAGCATAGTCACGGCTGGTTGCCATTTTGGAAATTGACTAACCCGATTTAACTTGTTGCGTATAGACGCGGTACTCCGAGGAAAAACCCCTTAACTCCAATGAACTGGTACTCCTCATACAAAGACGGAGTACCATGTCTATACGCAGCAAGTTAAATCGGGCTAGTCAATTTCCAAAATGGCGACCGGCCACGACTATGCTAATCAAGCACGGGGTATTTAAATCCCGCGCTTCATTGGCAACTTTGGTCACCTTCATTTGCCTCCCTTGTTCAAACTAAGGGGCAAGTGTAGACATACCCTAAGGTGCTGCAGGACTATTAACTGGTTTTTAAGGTTTGTTTTTCCTCTTCTTCCCCCCACCCCCCGACCTATTGGTCTTCTGACAGTGGCCAGTGGCAGATGCATCAGTGGGAATGAACAGAAGAGATAAGATGATCAAATGTTCGGATTTCATAGGGACAGTCCTGGTATTCAGAGTTTTGTTTCATATAGTCCTTATTACCCTCCATTCCCTGTCTGGATTTTCCATACTTGTTATCTGATTACCCTAAGAACAGGGGAACTATTGAGTGACCTATCCATTGTCATCCAGTTCCAGCTTCTGGCAGTCAGAGATTAGGGGCCAGCCAGAGCATATGGTTGCCATTTTGGCCACTTAGCCTTGATAGACTTAACCTCATTCCATATGCCTTGTAGAGAGGAGGCAGTCCCTGCACCAGAGGGCTCAGCAACTTGTCAGAGGGAAGTTCCTTAACTTCCTTGCAGAAATGTATTGTCTAGAATGATTTCTTTAGCAAACACCAGTTTGTTTATAAAACAATCTGAAACCTGACCGATCCAAACTCGTTATTTTTGCTGAAAATATGTGGTGGTGTTTCCAGATTCCGGAACAAATAATTTTCTGTTTTTTAAAAGTACGCAAGTAACCATCCATGTTGATGATCTAATTAGCAGCAATTGGCACCAAAACCAGTATGTTTATTTGAAGAAACCCATCAGATGGAATCTAGTTATATTTCTAAAAGAAAGTGTATGTGTATCATCCCATGAAGCGCTCTGTTCTAACTGCAATACTCAATAGCTAACTTGTTTGTAATGTATGTTCTTCACTTCCAGGAATTATGAGGCTGTGCTCTGAAACTGGACTGAAACTACTTAATAGGAATTTATACAGCTGACAAACAACTGATGGAGATTTAATAGAAGGCGTTGAAAGCCTGCATGTAACCTTTGACAGCATTTAAAAATCTTATACGCATCTGTCTGCTTTAGTTTTAAATAATATTTTTCTAAGTCATGAGCTGAGGAGTGAATGCAAGTGAGGCCAAGTAAGGTCAACTAAATGACCATAGTGGGATAGTTCTCTGACTGTATCTGAAATATTTTCATTGTCATGAAAATTGATCCATATGTAGTATATTACACCAGGCACAAAAGCTGTTTTTAGCTGGTCAAATGTCTTAGCTGGAAAAAAAAATCTTATTTTTGGAGGGTGTGGAGAGGCTCTCAACATCAGAATCTGGGAATCTAAGGGCTGTTGTACACTACTGTGAGTTCAATTCTCACACCCATGGACTGAATAAAGATACTGGATGGCTGGGTCGTTATCAGCCTACAAACAATGAAGGCAACAATGGTTCTTCGTCTGTGTAGAATCTCGTGATACCATCTACAGTTTTGTCAGTCTTTAAGTGCCACCTGACCATTTGTTGTTTGCTAATTAATGGTTCTTATCTGCCTCTTTTGACTATCCAGCCTTTAGGTACTATTTGTTTTTCCTGTTACATTCTAGTTCATCTTTCTCCTTGATAGTTTTTACCCATTGCCGCATCCTGTTTCTCCTCCCTCTGTCCATCTTTTCCTTCTTCCATCCTCCCTCCCCCTTCTTCCCTATTCATTTTGGTCCTGGACATCTAACACTCTTGTCATCTGAAGAAGTGGGTTATGCCCATGAAAGCTACATGTTTTGTTAGTCTTTAAAGCATTATCAGACTATTGGTTGTTGTTTTTTTAGTTCATCTTGCAGACTAACTCGGATACCCCCTGAAACTACTGCTTAAGTTGATGTAACTTCAGTCACTTGAGGTGTGAAAGACAACCTTGCACAATGTAAGTTACTTGAACCTAAGTGCTGTCCACACGATCGCTAGGTTGGTGGGAGATGCTGTCTCGCTGACGTTGCTTCCATTTTTTGAATAACGTATGCCGACAGCGCAGTGTGTTCCCATTTCCACAGGGCATTTTCACCAAATGTGCTACAGCAGCACAGCTTCATTTGTGAAGTTGCACCAGTGTGTTGCAGTAATGTAGACTTGCCCTAAATATGGTGTTTTTCTTCAGTGTGGCGAGATGGTCTTGTTTTCTTTTTATAAAATAGCTTTTTGATTAAAGGGAGAGGGTTGGTTTATTTTACAGTTTTTACACTCCAATTGTAATAGTATGTCTATAATAGAGGTATTAAGTCTTCCTGCCAGAAAAGGGAAGAACAAAGACACATTTTATTCATTGCTGTAACTGGCGCAAAAATTGGCTTTGGCTATTTCCTGGCCCAAGTGAGCTGGTGTAACAGTTTGCGGCATTCCACTCGAGGTTTGCGCATTATCTCTGCGACAGGCTTGACTTTTTGTAATAAATGTAGGCTTACTGTCACTTCAGAAAGTCAAGCATTGTGGAGAGTAATCCCTTCTGAGCATTGGTGTCCTGTGGAATGAGTCTCTTTTGTTTGAATGACTTATTAGATGTCCCTTTTCCATCAAACAGGGGAGCGTTGGAAGTTATTATCCATCCCTGTCTCCTTCTCTTTACCACTAGATGCTAAATGCTACAGATTAGGCATGGAATCAGGGCCCTGCAAAGGGGAGGGGAGGTATAATTGCATCCTACTTCAGTGTAACTTCTCATCAAACCTTGAAGTGACATTTGAGGACGTCTTTTTAGAGGTTCCTGCTGCTTTTGCGCAACCAGGAAGGTGAAAGTGATTGGATCTGAAGTGCAGGGATATAAGTAGTAAGTTTTCTGTGCAGTCTTATTGAATAACCAATATCCATCCTCGGATGAGGACTATACTGCCCCCTTTCACAAGACAGCTGTGTAGGAAACCACAAGGATTTTATCAGACAGTTGTAATGATGAGTTACCATATTGAATTACCATAATAGCGTTGTCAGTGAGGGCTTTCTCCCTGCAGGCAAAGGCTGCATCTGGTTCTTCATCTCCGTTTTCTCTCTCCGTTCCTCAATACGTGGTTTTGTTTTGTTTTTGTTAAATAAGTAAAGCTTTCACAAGTCCAGTAGCAACCCTTTTTGGGTCTGCTTTGTTAATATATAGTTAAACCCAAATCACGTCTCCTGCTTTTGGCTGGGCATGACCCCAAACTACCCAGGTACCTCAGGGCTTTCCTGGGTTAGCTGTACTCCAAACCCTTCCTAGATGGAGCATCTTCCCTGGTTTGGGGACCTTCTGTGCAAGAATTTTTCTCTCAACAGTCTCTTTACAACTTCCTGAGTTGGTTCTCTTCCTCTTTCCTGTCTGTGCTGTATAGCTGCTCTTTACAGGGAATCACCTGCTCTTAACCTAGGATTGGCTGTTTGATCTAGCTCCAGGTCCTCTAGCTCTGTGGCGAAAGCCACACCGTTACAAGCCTTGAAAGCGAGGAAATGGGCAAGCATGTTGGTTTCCAAAATAGGTACCTGGAGCAGTGCACAGATGGAGGGACAGAGATTCCACAGCAATCAATGAGTATTTATTTCATAGAGCTCTTTCCTGTCATTAGTACCACACGGACCTACAGTTGGTCATATCAGGTTAAATCTGTATGGGGGAGGTGGGGAGATGCATAAACATGGTCACTACACTAATTATAGAAACATGATGTCCTCTGGTACTGTCACATGCTAGCCCCCTTCCCACTGGCCTACTGCCTACTCCCAGTTCACTTTTTCCAGTAACTCCTTTATGAGACCACAACTGGGAAGGGGGCTGCTTGCTTATTAATATGAAAACTGCGGTCATGCTTTTGACCTTACTAACGACCTTTCCCGAATAACAGGCTATTCTTCCTTGAGTAGTGTCCCTATGAGTGCTCCACTGTAGGTAGGGGTGGGTGTGTGGGTGTGTGTGTGTGTGTGTGTGTGTGTGTGTGTGTGTGCGCCTCCACAAGGCTGATCACAAAATTCAATTGAAGTCCATCCCGCCGGCACGCGTGCGTCTCACCGCCAACCCCAAAGCTAGTCAACAGGTGGCGCTTTAGCTCCTCAGCTGCCCTGGCTGGAGATGGAGCTAAGAACTGTCCGTTTATAGACTGTGAGCTCCCTATAGTTTCGCAAACTGTAACTTCCCTTGAAGGCTTTTCTTTTCTTACCTTGTTTTTTATTAGCCAAGCCGAGAAAAGAGAAAAAGGATTTTCCTACATCCAACTCTGAACATAGATTTCCTCATTCTCATCACTTCAGCCAGAAGGATAGGAGAGGCTAGCTTTGCGGGTGAATCCTTCTCCTACTGTGGTGTTCCCTGACTGTCTCACTTGGACCACATCCAAAGTTTATCCTTAATGTGACTTCTGCATTTCACATGAAGCAGCATATTCTGCTTCTGATATTTTACCCCAAACCTCATGCGACTGTCAGGGAAGCCATTCTCCATATGCTTGATGTGAGACGAGACTTGGCCTTCTATTTGGACATGATAGAAGCCTTTAATACGTCTTCAAGCCTCCTCTTCATTGCAGATAGACTGAAAGGTGCAGCTGTCTCAGCTCTCCAAGTGGGTCTCGGACTTAAACTCGGCCACCAACTGTCTGAGATAACCTCCCCGCTCCAGTATGCTTGCATTCCATGAGCTCAGTCTGCTTATGGATCGCCCTAAGGCAGCGGTTCCCAAACTTTCGTGGCTGCCGGGCACCCAGGGGCGGGGCCGCTCGTGTGCTGGGCGTCCAGAGGTGGGGTCACGCATGTGCTGCATGCCCAGGGTAGGGGCTGCCTGCGTGCTCTGCGCTCGGGGCCGGCACTGCACATGTGCTGTGCGCCAGGGGTAGGGGCTGCCCATGCGCCTGGGGCCGGCACTGCGCATGTGCTGCGCGCTCGGGGCAGGGGCCACCCACGCATCCTGCACCTGGGGCCTGCACTGTGCATGTGCTGCGGGTAGGAGCTGCCCACGCACCCTGAAGCCAGGCCCGGCACCACGCATGTGCCGCACGCTGGGGACGGGGCCAGCCCAGATATTTTGGCAGGTGCACATGAATGCCCCAGTGGGCGCCATGGCGCCCACGGGCACCATGTTGGGGACCACTGACCTAAGGGTAACCCTATATCTGAGATCTACCTGTGCATCGGCGCATACCTTTGCAGAAACTCTGCCAGTCTGAAGAGTTTGGAAACAGATACTCAATATGATGCCAGGGTACTATCCTTTATATGACATTCGAATCTGAAGACCCAGCCACTAGTGGTGGGGACTGTTCAGGAGTCACCTACAATGGAGCCCCATAGAAACTCTACTCGTGTACAACGGTTCTTTTGAAGTGTGTCCCCTTATGAGTGCTCCATGACACATCCTCCTCCCCTCAACTTTGGATTTCTATTGGTTGACTGTGGTAGAAGGAAGAAACGAAGGAGAGAGTGTCTGCATGTGTTGGCTAGCATCGTGGCGGATGATAGCTGCATATTGTTGGACGGGATGGACTGCTATTGAAATTCTTCAGTCAGTAGCGTGCAATTTGCCGTGGACTGCCCGTAGCAGGACCTTTCTCCCAGAACCATCAACGTTCTACAAGATAACTTCTTACAAAGGCTTCAGTCTGTATTTGAGGGAAGCATTACCACTGAATGGAGTTTAAGCTAGCATTTTGGTTGGCGCACCCATGGGGAAACATTAGTGGGTGCTGAGTGCCCACCGACAGCCAAGCTCCCCTTATGCATCCTTCTCCTTCATGCTTTTCACCCACTTGTGGCCTGCTGACTTATTCTTTCCCCTTCCTCCCAGCATTTCCAGAACGCTGTGGAACAGCTGATTCCTGGTGGTAAGGAAGCTCTGGGGTGGTGGGGAAGGAGGTGAGATGGGAACAGGACTTGGGTGGAATGAGGTGGAAATGAAGCTGGGGTAGAAGTGGAAAAGGGATGGGGAGGAGCAGGGCCTACAGTAGTTGGCAGGTCCAGCACCCCCCGCTACGGGGGAAGTCCTCTAGTCTGACCACCTATCAAACACAGGCTCCTAGAACTTCCCAAAAATGACTTTCTTGACTCAGCGCACAGCTTTTTCTTCACGCAGCTCAGTCAGTCAGTGCAATTCTTTGCCAAAGGATGTTGTGAAGACCAGGACTTGAACAGGGTTCAAAAAAGAGCTAGATAGTTTCATGGAGGATAGGTCTATCAATGGCTATTAGCCAGGATGGGTAGGATTGGTGTCCCTAGCCTCTGTTTGTTTGGAGGTAGGTGACAGGAGGGATCACATGAGGATTACCTGTTGTGCTCCCTCCCTCTGAGGCATCTGGTATTGGCCGCTGTCGGCAAACTGGATACTGGGCTAGATGGACTCTTGGTCTGATTCTGTCTCGCTGTTCTTATTCCTAGAGCACTTGCTCAAGAAAAATTTCCTTTCTTGATTTAATAATTCTGTGACGTCGAATTTCACAATCCTTGCTAAATTGTTCCAATCGTTAATTGCTTTACATGTAAAAAGTACACCTTCTTTCCAATCTGAATTTCTCTAGCTTCAGTTTCTAGCTGCTGGATTGTGTTAGTCCTGTGTCGGCTGGATTGAAGAGCCCATTATTAAATATGTGTTCGTCACGATGATCCTTAGACTGTGAACAAGTTACCTCTTGACTTTCTCAGTATTAGACTGAAAGAGCTCAGCCTCGTTAGCTTAGGGCTGCAAGGCAGGTTTTCCAATTGTTTTATCATTCCCATGGCTCTTCTCTGAACCCTCTCCAATTTCTCAGGATCCTTCAGGACTTGTGTACCAGAAGTGGATACAGTATTCCATCTGTGGTGCGCAAGGGCCAAGCAGAGAAGTAAAATAACTTATCTAGTCGTATTCAAGATTCCCCTGTTTATGCATCCGTGGATCTCATTTCCTGTTTTGGCCACAGCATCATGCTGATCTCATGTTCAGCCAATTGTCCCACACTGTCACTCAAATCTTTCCCAGAATCAATGTTTCCCAGGGTAGAAATGATCATGTATTCAGTAGGTGGCATTGCATATTGGTATTGTAACTGATATCTGGTTTGGAAGTTGTTGGTATTCTAATATTTTGAAGTTTCAGAGGGATAGCCATGTTAGTCTAACTGAAAAAATGTAAAACGTATCTAATAGTCTCTAAATTGCTGCAAGACTAACAAGAAATGTAGATGGCATCATGAGCTTTCATGGGCAGAAGTGTGTTGTGCCCGCAAATACTCATGATATCGTCTTCATTTTTGGTTAGTCTCTAAGGTGCTGCAAGATATTGGTTATTTTAAGGGGTTTTTTGGTAACCGATAATATAAAAAAATAAAATAAAATTGGAAACGGTTGCTTCAGAATGAAAAATTGAAACCTTTCATTTCTGGAAGGGTGCTACAGGATTATGTTGGTGTTGGCCGACTGGAATTTCTAGACATGATAACTTTCTGTAGCAAAATTTTCATTCAGATCTACTTAAGGACAAATTGTTTTCTTTCTCCAGCTAAAGGTAGAGTTCTGTGAAGGAGAGAGTTACTAGAACTCCTGCTGACATAACTACATTTTTCATTGGAATATACGGTTCTGTCGGCTGGACAGTCACTGGGAGCTGATAGCAACAGACAAAGAAAAGGGAACAAAATCCTGGTGGGAGCGCGTGTGTTACAGCAAAACAGTTTGAAAACATTTAGGAAAGAAAGAACCACCAAGTGCAACAGAGGGCCCTCTGCATATCTGAGCTTCTATCTTGGTCTCTTCAGATGACCCAATCATTTCATGCATCAAGCTGTACCAGAGAAAAATTAGAGGCTTAGAACAGAGCTAGTAATGCAGAACTGCGTTAGGTCCCTAGGAAAGCATGTAGAATCCCTTCCCTGAAGAAGAGAATAGGCTGCAGATCTCCATCCCCATCAGATGCAGCTGGGTAATTCCGTCATCTGTGGTAGATCTTGTTTCTCTCTATCTTTTGCCAAAATACTTTAATCCGATGACAAGTGCAGCTGATATATGAAGTAAACAGGCTCTGCCTTGGTTAATGGGCTACACAGATGAATGACACAGTTTCTGAAGAGAGCTTGCTTTGCTGCTCTGTTCCAAACTTCTCCCTCTCTTCTCTGCTGCTCTTGGTAAAAACATGATGCTATAGTTTAGTCGTCTTCTGTTGTGCAATGGTATTAATGTTCATAAACACCGACAGGAAAAATGTCTCCCAAATGATGATATCTCTTTCTCTGCTCCTTCCCTGCAATTCTGCCGGGGGCCTGCTGCATCACCTGAACCTCTATCAGTCTAATTTTGTCCTCCGGCAAGCTGAATTATGCAGCTGAGGTGGCAGTATGAATTCTAAACTTGAAATTTGGACACATTGAGAATGTCCCCAGGCAGCTCAAATTTAGTCTCTACCATTCAAATGCATTTGGAGATAATGGCTCCCAGAGTGATCAGGCCTGTAAACTTCTAACTTCACGGGATCGCTTGAAGAGCTGACGTAATGAAGCCAAACGCGTCTGTGTATCTTCCAGTTGTTTTCGCCGAGTGGAGATGAATAGCTTGCTGACTTGAAAGGCAAAAGGAAATGCTAACCTACAACTTCCTGCGCGTTTTGCCTAGAGCTAATACTCTGTCCTCTGCACCCAGGGAGTGAAATGTAAATTGTTGAATGAGATTGTTGGCCTCGATCCACGGAGATTATGCCGCAGTGGTTTTTCTGAACTGATTGTTTCTATGGATAAGGTTGTGAACAGCTCTTGGTGCATCTCACTGGAAGCCACTAATGGGATGTGATTAAGAAGGCTATATCAGTCACTGCACATAGTTGTTGGTGGCTAGGCCTCTGTGTCAGGACATCCATGCCCATATTGTAGCCTCATGTATGTCAAGAATAAATTACATACAAAATCTGACTAATTTTCCTAGCTGTCTGAGCCAGCACAACTCATTTTGGGCATGTCTACACTAGGGAATTACTTCAAGATTATTACATTTGAAATAGCTCCCGAATTAACAATCGAAATTGCGTGTCCCCACTTGAGGGGAGCCTCGAAATCAGTCCACGGCAGGCTCCATTATTGTGGACTTGCTACCTCGACTTAGAGCTGCAGGAAGCACTGGGGAGAAATAACTTCAAATAACTCTGGGGAGTCGTTATTTTGAAGCAGCAGCAGCAAAGTGTCCACACTACCACTGTTTCGAAATAACTCTTTCGCAATAAACGTTATTCCCCGAAGAGCACAGGAGTACAGATTTCAGAATAACCGGTCGGTTATTTTGAAATAACGGGCTTGGTATTGTGGCTGCTCCATTTTATTATTTTGAAGTAACTCCCTAGTGGAGACCAGGGCTTAGTGTTAAACTGGGTTTGTCAAAATCCAAAGATCTTTTCTGAGACAAATGTAATGAAGGCTTGTAGTGGGCACAGTACACAAGGGGTTTATAGTAGCAAAAGGTGACAAACTACTATGTTCCCTGGGTTCCCAGGGAAAACACATTTCTATCCTTCCTTTGCCTTGGGGAATGGCAAAAGACCCCGTTGGTAAAGGCTCTCTGCATAGGTGTGTGTTCTGTAGTCTTCCACTTGTGTTTTAACCATGTGATTCTTATATAGTTTAAAAAAACAATCGGGCAGCGGGCTAAATAAGTGTAGATGAAGAGGGTTCTCGATGAAGAAAATTCTCAACAATACTGATAAATTGCTAATGATTCTAAAGATGCCTTCCTAGTCATACTGCTTGCTTTGAGCATGTTTAATATTAAGTAACTGAAGAGTTTTTTCTATGAGGAATCCTTGAACTATATTGGAAACCGCATTACTACAGGCCTGGTTCGGAGATGGGCTAACGTATTATTGGAAGTTGTTTAGTTTCCATCATGAGAAATCTGACATGCCAAATCCTGTGAGAACACTGTATGAGACATCCGCTTTTTCACCTCCAATCCAAGTCACTTTTGACCCTGACCACTTTACAAACCAGCACCACAATCTTTCCTACAATTAATCCTGTATCAAATTACTGCCAACTCTTCAACACGTGCTTATTTTTATTGTGTGCTTTTCCCCACCCCATTAATCCTTCATTTGCCAGTTGCACTATGCTGGATACGAAGGCCATGTAACTGTAGGGCTTGATTGTACAGCACCTAACACCCTGGGGCCTTGACCCTTTTGGATTGAGATTCAGAAAAAGGCAACAAAAATGATTAGGGATTTGGAACGGATCCCATGTGAGGAGAGATTAAAAAGACTGGGACTTTTCATCTTAGAAAAGAGGATACTAAGTGGGGATATGATAGAGGTCTATAAAATCATGCCCGGTGTAGAAAAAGTGAATAAGGAAAAGTTATGTACATTAACCTGAGAACTAGGGGCCACCAAATGAAATTAATAGGTAGCAGGTTTAAAACCGACAAAAGGAAGTTTTTTCTTCATACAGTGCACAGTCCACCTGTGGAACTCCTTGCCAGAGGATATGATGAAGGCTAGGATTTTAACAGGGTTCAAAAAAGAGCTAGATGAATTCATGGAGATTTGGTTCATCAATGGCTATTAGCAGGGCTCGACAAATAATGTAATCTACTCGCCTATGGCGAGTAGATTACAACCCAGAAGAGCCGGTGCAGAGCGATCTGCGCATGCGCAGAGTGCAGAACTGCACGGCTGGTGAGCGGGGCTCGCCACTGCTTGGTGAGCCCTGGCTATTAGCTAGGATGGGTTGGAAATGGATGAGAGAAGAGGTATCACTGGATGATTCCCTGCGCTGTTCACTCCCTCTGGGACACCTGGCATTGGCCCTGTCAGAAGACAGGATACTGGGCTAGATGGACCTTTGGTCTGACCCAGTGTGGCCATTCTTTGGTTTAAAATGTGTATATTTTGAGCAGAGGAATGAGGCATTAGCAATTACTGTGCATGCATGGATTAGTGCAGTAATAGTCTATAGTATTCACTGTAATGTTCATATATACAGCAATTGTTAGTTACCCCCTTTTTTTCCTGCAACAAGCTTTAGAAACATTGGTTCCATTAATGTGGATAATGTAAAGTAATGCACATTGTACGTATAGTTGGGGTTATTTTTTCCAGTATGATGGGGGCTAATTTGGCTATGACAAATCAGGAAAGAGATCTTGGAGTTATTGTGGATAGTTCCCAGAAAACTTCCACACAGAGTGCAGCGGCGGTCAAAAAGGCAAATAGGATGATAGGAATTAAGAAAGGGATAGTAAATAAGACCCAGAATATCTTTCTGCCCCGTATAAAATGATGGTACGCCCACATCTTGAATACTGTGTACAGGTGTGGTCTCCTCACCTCAAAAAAGATATTTTGGCCTTGGAAAGGGTTCAGAAAAGGGCAACTAAAATGATTAGGGGTTTGGAACGGGTCCCATATGAAGAGAGGTTAAAACGACTGGGACTTTTCAGTTTAGAAAAGAGGAGAGTGAGGGGGGATATGATAGAGGTCTATAAAATCATGAGTGGTGTGGAGAGGGTAATAAAGGAAAGTTATTTATTAGTTCCCTAAATAGAAGAACTAGAGGACACCAAATGAAATTAATGGGTAGCAGGTTTAAAACTAATAAAAGAAAGTTCTTCTTCACACAGCGCCTAGTCAACCTGTGCAACTCCTTGCCAGAGGAGGCTGTGAAGGCTAGGACTATAATAGAGTTTAAAGAGAAGCTAGATAATTTCATGGAGGTTAGGTCCATAAAAGGCTATTAGCCAGGGGATAAAATGGTGTCCTTGGCCTCTGTTTGTCAGATGCTGGAGAGAGATGGCAGAAGATAAATCGCTTGATCATTGTCTTCAGTCCACCCTTTCTGGGGCACCTGGTGCTGGCCACTGTCGGCCGACAGGATACTGGGCTAGAAGGACCTTTGGTCTGACCCAGTACAGCCGTTCTTATGTTCTTTAACTTAATGCTTTTTGGGGGAATACCACTATTTTTTTAATTGAAGGATCGTCTGTTGTGTTAAAAAAGGACAGCTTCCTGTTTATCTCGTAAGTGACCTGACAAGGGAAAAAATGGGTTAGTGATTCTTCTGCTTCTTTATGATGGATAAGGAAGGCCTGCAAGTTTTCTATGAATTTTGCTTGTCTTGTCTAGCCTGGAATACCCTAGTGATCGGAGAACTATTGAAATGACAATGTTAGGAAAGTGAAGAGACTAATATTAGAAATTGAGGGGGTGGGGGAACTGTTTACTACTTTTGACTTTATTAAGTATTACCATTTCCGCAAAATAACCACTGAAGGAAATTTATTTTTTTTGTTACATATTTTCTTCGAGTGGTTGCTCATGTCCGTTCGAAGTAGGTGTGCGCACCGTGTGCACCACGTCTTCCGGAGCGTTTTCCCTAGCGGTACCCATAGCACCGGCGGGGCGCCCTCTGGAGTGGCGCTGCCATGATGGGGCATAAGTACCCCTGCCGGTGCTGCCCCGCCTCAGTTCCTTCTTGCCGGATACTCCGACGAAGGGGAGGTAGGGTGGGAGTCAAATGGACATGAGCAACACATCTCGAAGAGCAACAGTTACAGGAAAGTAACCGTTCTTTTCTTCTTCGAGTGGTTGCTCATGTCCATTCGAAGTAGGTGACTACCAAGCTACCCCCATGGAGGAGGGATCGGAACAGTCATAGCACCAGAGTCATAAAGGAAGGTGAACAATAAACAGATTTATTTGAACAATTAAACAGTGACAAGTCACCAACCCAGAACAAAGACAACCAGATCTATATATTTACATCACACATTCGAGGACTGCAGAACGCATCCTCCCTGGCCTGCTGAGGTAGCACATAATGTGTTGCAAATGTGTGAAGGGAAGACCAGGTGGCTGCCCTGCAAATTTTTGTGATAGGTACCTGGGCACCAAAGGCTACCGAGGACGCCTGCGCCCTGGTAGATTGTGCCTTCACCCTGGGTGGGGTTTTACCAGCCAGTTGATAACACTTCGCTATACATTGCGCCACCCATCTTGATAACCTTTGCGTAGAAATAGGTGAACCTTTCCCCTTATCCCCAAATGCAACAAACAATTGTTGGGATTTACGGAAGGGCTTGGTTCAGTCAATATACAAAACCAGCGCTCAGTTGGCATCCAGGGAGTGTAGAACACGCTCCTTAGGGGAGATGTGTGGTTTAGGGAAGAACACCGGAAGATAAATCTCCTGAGACAGGTGAAAAGGAGAAACCACCTTTGGAAGGAAGGTCAGATGAGGCGCTACGGGTACAGCTAGGGAAAATGCTCCGGAAGATGTGGTGCACGCGGCGCGCACACCTACTTCGAATGGACATGAGCAACACATCTCGAAGAACAACAGTTACAAGTTAGTAACCGTTCTTATCCATGCTATGATTTCAATTAGGTATAAGGAACCCCTTCTAGTATTTGTCAGCAAAACCAGTGTGTTATATACAGTAAAAAGAAATGAAACCCACCACGCATCTCCTTCAGACTTGAATGCATGATAAAGAAGCAAAAGAGGTACAATAGTCATTTGAACATTCTCTTGCAGGCTCCTTTAAACCTCGGCTGCTAATCATTTGATAAGTAGAAGAGAATTCAGAGGGCACATCTCAGACCCATGTTAATAATGAAACGCACTTTAAATGCAAAGCCAGTGCTTTCGCTGAATTAACTTGTGTTCTTTCACACATGCCACTGACAATAGTCATCATATTTTGAATACTTCAAGCAGCCAATGTTTCTCAGGTCTGCGCTTTTTGGAGGAGTTAATTTGTTAAATCTGGGGGAAGGCTAATCTGGAAGTTGGAACAGCAAAATAAAATAAATCAGCAAAAGACCATGTTTATGGAAGAATTCTCCGCTCTTCCCCACCCGCAGCCCCAGTCTGTTTTTATGTTCTGTTTTTTCAATTAGACCTGGCCTGGATTAGTGTGACCAATCTCTCCATGCAGCAGACCTGGAGAGATTATTTCACTTGGCTAAAATGTATTTTGCAGATACGCGAGTGATGCTGGCGCCACTTAAAAATGAGTCAGTTGATTGCCAAGACCTGTTGGGTGTAGTCCTATTCACCAGTGCCATGCACCGGACAGTGCCTTGCAATCAGGCATGAGTTGTCTTTTGGGGTTTTTTTTAACTTTTTTTGTTTTGTTTTGGCGACTGTGGTGATTTGGAATGCAGCAGCCCACATTTACAAATACATTTCAACTGCATTCTTCATCTTCCTTGGCCATCAAAAAATTTGTGCCAGGAAAGAAATTTGCTGGTCCAAATGCTATAGTAGGACAGAATATCGATAAAGGATATTTGGAATAGTTGTACAGTTAAAAGGCTTGTTTATGAATGTTGTGAAATATAAATTGTCTAACTTTATCAAGCCCCTTTAAAACGATACACTTGATGTTTTGGATCTCTGTGAGATGATGTGCTGCTTTTTACACGAAGAAATGGTAATGAGCATTTGCAGCCTTTAATTTATAATGTCTCTGACAGCATTGTAGTGAATCGGATGTGAGATGCGTCTGATTATGTCTGCGTGCTGAAAATAAACCAGCTGGTATTTGTTCTGAAAGTGTTCAGAGAACGCCTTCTCGTTAATGGCCCATGGCCTGATCTGGCATCTGGTAAACTAATGCATTGTCATCCTTACAGGGAAAGTCACCACAAATCATTAATGATTCCCAAACCATTTCTGCTGTCTAAAATGGACCAATTACTGAGGAAGCTTTCCCATTAGCAGCATGATTGAATGATAGTAACCCAAGAGTAACTTATTAGCAGAAACTCTTTGAACAAAGACAATAGTGAACTGTTGATTCAATGCTTATTTATCCCTCTTAATCAAGGCAGGTGGTGTTAACAGGATTTAGTTCACATTGGTATTGCATCCAGAAGCACCTAATTGGATCAGGCTCCCATGCTCCTAGATGCTATGCAGACACACATAAAGAAAGTGTCTCTGCCCCAGAGAGTTGACAATCTGAAGGCCAGTTTGGCTCACCCCACTGATGTCAATGGGATTTCTTGTGGAGTAAGATCCCTTTGACAGGGTCAGTTTCTTTGCGCCTCTCAGGGAATATTTGAAATGTCCCCTCCCCCCAAAAGTGCAAATGAATGTTCTCGGGCCAAATGAAGGATCTGAGGAAGATCCATTTGATACTTTTCTATGCTTGCATTTTAAAAACGTATCGAGTGTCAGCTCTCCTCAGCTGGCCCCTCACCCACCATGTTTTTTAATGCATTCTTACAGGTATCCCGGAAGAGGTGGGCTAGACAAGGCATTTGAAGAAGAGACGAAGCCTTCGTTAAGGTCAGAGGTGGCGTTCCCTGTATAACTGTAGATTCCACTCTGATTCCACACCCGTGTGAATATTTTTAGGTCATGTGTTTACTGTTTGTCTTGCGACTTTTCAGTTTTCTATTGAATGAAACACACTGGAGCGTGAAACAGCGACTAGAGATGGCATCATGAGCTATCACGGACACAACCCCCTTGAGCATTTTCTTAATATTTCTCTTTAAACCGCTCCCCTCCCATCCTCTTGCTTAACAGATGATGCTGTAATCTAACTAGATGGCTCAAAGCATGTAGGCTGTACGTAGATGTCAAACGTGTAAAAGGCTGAGAGGGTTGTGAGCAGGGCTATCCAGTGGTTACGAATACAGCTTCAGAAATAATTTGGAGTTACTTGCCTTTTGGGGGGCAGATAACTGTCAAAAATGTATGCCTTTTTTATGTCTCTGTTTGTATAGATTCAACTTCCTGCCAGTCCATCATGTTAGCCCGTTCTCAGCTAGAAAGAAAAACCAATTATTAAATAGTTACTCCCTGTGTAGATACTTACAGACTGTGATTACACCTGTTCTTGGTTAACCTAAATAGATTGAGCTTCTTGAGTTTACCACTGAGATCTGTTTTCAAATCCCTTAGTCATTTTTGCGGCCCTTCTCTAAACACTGTCCAATTTTTCATCTTTCTTCATGAATTGGGGGCACCAGAATTGGACCCAGTATTCCAGCAGCAGTTGCGCCAGTGCCAAATACAAAGTTGTAAAAGCCGACTGTTGCTACTCCTCTTGAAGCATGAGCTTATCAGTTTCCCAAATAGTTACATGCAGCTCCCAAGGTGTGGGGTGGCAGGTGAGAGCCAGTACGTATGGGGACCCGGTTCCTGGCACGCACTGGTTCCAGGAGAGCCAACTGCCGTCCCGTGCTGCTGCCTCTGTATCTGGGGTGGCAGGTAGGAGCACCGGGAGCTGGTACATGTGGGGAGCTGGCTTTAAGCTGGCTTGCGGTGTGCACAGGCTCATGGGGAGGTGGTGGTTACCTCACACTGTGGGTGCATTTAACTGCTGAAATTTTTCAGCAGTTACACAGATAGCCAATTAACCTCATTTTATCATCCCTAATTGTTGGCTTGTGCCCAATTTATGCGGGATCTGGATCTCTGACTCAGTTACTACTCCTCAAATTCCTCTGCAAACTTCATTAGTGATTGTTTTCTTGACCTGTCGTCAATAAAAATACTGACTAACATATGGCCAAGGACAGATTCCCACAAGACCCTACTGGAAATACGCCCACTTTCTATTATATTAGTTTGGTTCAGATACTTTTTTGTATTGTCGTCATGCTAGCCACATATTGCCTGAGGTAACAGACGGTATATAGGAAAATAATATAAGCGACTTACTCCCCACCCTAGCACAAAACCCATTTTCCAAAAGGCCAGTCCTCTCTGCACAACGATTCTGTCCTTCGGCCACCTGTCGCCTTTGTAAAGTTTATATCAGTTGTTCCAAAGACGGCTGTAGGTGGTTTATTTTCTATTGTCGCTATTTGCTGTGTAAAGCATTTCTGCGTAAATTCTTTTAGTGCGTGACCTTTCTTTAGCTTAAGTTCGTGCCCTTTGTTCTTTTATTTGACATGAGCTTAGAACCTTGCAGAGTGTATAATTTTTTTTCCCTTCAGAATTCTGAATGCTTTGGTGTGATCCCCTGTTAATTTATTTTCCAAAGAACAGATCTAGTTTCTCTAACTTTTTTTACTATCCCAGATTCTCCAGGGCCTGCATAATTCTGGCTGACCTCTCTTGGTCGTCTCCATTTCTATGCTGTCCTTTCAATACAGTGGTAGTCAGGATTGTGCACGTTACTCTGTGTATGTGGCAAAGGTCTCATACACAGCCCTGTACAGAGTCCTGTGATATACTGTAGATTTTTATATTCCTATTTATGCATCCTAGATTTTTTTAAACCTATTTTTATGCATAGATCCAAAGGACAAAATTTCCAAACATATGTTCCTAAAGTGAGTCGCCTAACTGGCGGGTCAGAAAAGAAGTGGGCTGATTTTTGAGTATCTGGACATCTGAGATCATGTTGAGGTTACATAGTTCTGAGGTAATTTTTATTTATGTAAATGTATCTTTCTATTTTGGTGCCTTTGTAGTAAATTTTGGCCTGACACCGTGTTCTTTCTGTTCTTGTCACTTCTGATCAGTAGCTTCATTCTCACCTTTCTCCCTGTGGGTGTGTCTAGACTACAGGGTTTTGTCGATAAAAGTGGACTCTTGTCAACAAAACTATACCTGCGTCTACGCTATCGCCATGTTCTGTTGACAGTAAGTCGACAGAACGCGGCAGTTTTGTTGACGGCGGTAAACCTCATTCTACAAGGAATAACACCTTTTGTCAACAGAGTTCTGTCGACAAAAGGTGCTATTGCATCCACCCTGTGCTTTTTCAAAAAAAGTGTCTAGACTCTGTCGAAAAAGCGGCTTGCTTTGTTGACAGAACTGGCTGTAGTCTAGATGCTCTTTGTCGACAGAGGCTTTGTCGACAGTATCTGTCTACAAAAGCCTGTAGTCTAAACTTAACCTATGAGAGTAGAGCTTGTAGAGATTTAGAATACATACAATGTGGCGATTGATCTGCTTTAGCCCAGCCATTCTGAGTTGGGGTTTTTCCTGCTTTTGGGCAAGGGGTTAGACTCAATGGCCTCTTGAAGTCTTTTTCGTGAAATCTTCTGTGACTCTCTTACTGTATCTTCATGACTTGCTTTTTTTTGTTTGTTTTTTGTTTTTAATGTGGTCTCTAGTGCTCATCCATCATCCTCAGTACACGTACGTTACCTTGCTCCACAGAGAGGGGGACATGGGAGCAATGTACTGATTACTGTATAAATTCAGTGTTTCCTCTTTAAAATAGCTGAATAAGAAGGGTTAAATGTATAGAGAATTATTTGTGCATTTCCTGATTAACAAATACCATGTGAAATTTAATCAAGAGTCTTTCTATAATTGTTTAACCATCATGCACAACATACTAGGTAGATACTCGCTACCGAATTGTGTAGTGTAGTTTTAAAAAGCTATAGAAAAGTTACAATTTGCTATTTTAACTATAGAGTTTTGTAGAAGTTACTATATAATATATCTATAGAAACATACTGGTTTTGTGCTTATTAAATGCCGGAAGGCATTTTTATGATGCTTCATAGTATCCTACCTCCACTATTGGTTTTCTGCTAATGGATCCTTTAGTTAAATAGTTGAATTCTTATATTGTTGTTTAGTGAGTTAATATATTTTGAGCTGGCTATTGATACCTTTCTTGTGGCTTGCGAAATGCCAGTGCACTACTTCTTCTCTTAAACCCTTGTACTCCGAGTGGAGCATAGGTCATCTATAAGTCTCCTCCACTTCACTCTGTACAGGTGCAAACTAAGGCTACTGTTGGAGAAGAGATACACGTTTATCTTATTTTGGAATGCCCACTCCTTGTTTTGGAAACCCACCGGTGAAAGTAAGTTAGGTGGCCCAATATTAGACATGCTCAGGTTAATTGTATGGACATGGGCAGTACAGATGGATTGGAAGTCCAGCTATCAAAGTGACATCAGAATTGAGAGTGAGTTATTGCAGTGGTTGATTTGTTACATTAAAGCCATGGGAAGTGAATGTCTGGTGAGCAGAACGAACTGACACGGTGCTTCAGTAGAGATATGAGTTGTTAACCCAGTTGTCTTTCACTGTATTAACTTCCTCATGCACTATGCCCTGGCCCTCCCTAGGAACCCCAGGACCATGTGCTATATAATAATTTAATTCTATGGGTTTGTTCTTTAAAAAGGAGTCAGTAATCAATGGGTAGAACATAAGCTTTAGTGCACCAGGTTGGACCCCTCGTGGCCAATGTTCCCTTCTCTGTCAAGCGAAGAGCCCCAGTAGAACACCAGGTGGCAAGAAAGTAACGGTTTAGGCATCAGCAGCCATCTATGAATGGCAACAGTGGATAGTATCAAGGCATTCTGTGCTCTGTCAAAGAAAATCTTTTAAAAGGAAACAGAATCCTAGAACAATCATGCACAGTAAACTTGTGATATCCCTTCCTCCCACCCTATCCCTTGGCCTTTATACTGGTGCTTTTCCATAGGCAATGGGTACGAATCATCCCTCACATTTCTGTTATGTTGCTACTTCGCCATATTCACGGTCCTTTATTATGACCCACATGGGCTGCTGTAACTGGACTGTCGTACCCAAACAAATCACAGTACAGGATCTGGGCCATAGATGCCAGTGGAGACTATTTTAATTTATATGGGTGGAAATGGGGAGACCATCTGGCCCTAGTAGAGGCCGGGAGAGAATTTTCTTGTGTCCCTTCAGAACCTAAAATAAATGCCAAAGCAGATCACCTGATTACCACATAATACGATGTTACTTTTTAGCAACATAGGGTGCAAACCAAGGTCAATTTTCAAAATGCCTGCAGTCAGAAGATCTCCTCCCTGGTTCCTCAGTTCTGCTACTCCTTTCATGTGGGATTGCTTTTCCATATTGCTTACTCATAGCTAGCTGTATGTTTTTGACAGAACTAATTGGGAACACAAAATATTAATAAACCGACGTGAACCAGAAATATATAGTTTCCACAACGAGCAATTACTAAAAAAAATCACATTATGTACACTTAATACCTCACTGACCTTTTCTGCTGTTCCTTAAGTCTTTTAAAAATTCATTTAATTTCAAAGCCAGAGTATTAGCCCATTTATATGTAAATTGCCTTTAATTCATGCATTGATTTAAAAGACTAATCCAAAAGATCCTTTACCACAAATGACCTTTTTGACTCTGTACTTCTGGGAAAACTGTGGTTTCTTGTGACCTCACACCCACCTGTAGCATAACACATGCCTACTTCAGCCTGTATAAATCAGTCATAATAGTGCAGTTTTCTACCAACATTGAATTATTAATACCATAACTGATTTGGCTTGTGTTGTAGCTAAGGCAGCTCGCTTGGATTTTTTTAATGCTACACTTCCCCCATTTTTTTTAAGAACTTAAACAAATCTAATTAAGAGTTTTATAGGTGATTACAATTCATTATTCAAGAGACACAATCTAATTTATAATAAACATGGTGTCCCAAAAATGTAGACGATAAACCACCCTTAAATAAATATATACATATGTGTGTGTGTTGTTGTCAGGAATCTTGTAGCACCAAAAGACCTATTAAAACAAACATGGGAATAACTTTTTTCTCATAGGACAAAACCATTTTCTCTCTACAAAGAGCAAGATATTACAGAATATGGTGTGCAGATGTGGTCGCCTCATCTCAAAAAAAGATATATTGGCATTGGAAAAGGCTCAGAACAGGGCAACAGAAATGATTAGGGGTTTGGAACTGGTCCCATATGAAGAGAGATTAAAAGAGGAGACTAAGGGGGCATATGATAGAGGTCTATAAAATCATGACTGGTGTAGAAAAATTGAATAAGGAAAAGTTATTTACTTGTTCCCCTAACATAAGATCTAGAGGTCACCAAATGAAATGAATAGGCAGCAGGTTTTAAATGAACAAAAGGAAGCTTTTCTTCATGCAGCTCACAGTCAGTCTGTGGAAATTGCCAGAGGAAGTTGTGAAGACCAGGACATTAACAGGGTTCAGGAAAGCACTAGATAAATGTATGGAGGAGATGTCCCTCAGGGGCTATTAGCCAGGAGGGGTAGGAATGGTGTCCGTAGCCTCTGTCAGAGACTGGGAATGGGTGATAGAAGAGGGATCACTTGAAGATTCCCTGTTCTGTTCACTCCCTCCGGGGCATCTGGCATTGGCCACTGTTGGGCGACAGGATGCTGGGCTAGATGGATCTTTGGTCTGACGCAGTGTGGCCGTTCTTAAGTTAGGTATATTACATTCTATGGGTTTAGATCTCCTTCCGCTTTTCCTTTTTCCCTATCAAAAATTGCTCCTGAGCTACATCTGCTGAAGGCTAGGTCTCATTACAGACTATGAAGAATGACTGGTCTGATGAACGTTAGTCTTTTCCAACTCTGGAAGGTTATTAGTGGGGGGTGAAGGTGGTATGATAATAGTGTTGAATTACTACAGTTAGCCACGTTCAATATGTAACAGCTAAAAATAACAATGACTAACTTTTTTTTTACTTGCCAGCTATATTTTCATTAATTCAAACTGAATATGTACAAAGGACATAGACTGTAAGGACATGGACTTTAAATGAGTGGGCTGTATATGCAACTATGTGTTAAAGAAATTGGTAGCCTTTTCTCAAAATAATATTTTATCTGTGACCCACATTTTTAAGCAAAGCAGTATTAATTCAAAGGAAATGGGAAACAACTATTGCCTTATAAATATCTGCATTAAACATTGACCAAGGCAGTGAAGTGCAACATGCAGTGTGTGTGGGGCTGATTGTACAATAAATAGAATTTGTGTGCAATATTCTACTTATGAAACATTGTAAAACAATTTAGACCAGGAGATGATCTAAAGGAACAAAGCTTTGCAGAGTTGCATGCAGTAACACAAGGGAAATAGGGGAAGAATTAAATATTAAACAGGAATAAATACGTAGGCTGCCAGGTATACTGATTGATCCAAAGCCTGCAAAACACAGATACTAATTTGTCTAGTGATGAATATCAAAATATATTAAGAGCACTGTAAAAGACCCAATTTGTTCACCAAAGGCTAATGGAAAAACTTTCTTTGGTGAATGATTAAATTTGGCACCAAAACAGAGTACAACTAACAAGATTCTGGTCAGTTTCATTACTGTTACCCAGAGTAGCAATGAAATTATTATTTTAGATCAAAGGCATAAAAAGATGAGTTTTGTAAATGAGTTTAAGCAGTTTATTAGCATGAAGTAAATTGAATATTCTCCAGAATGGGAAAAACTAGAGGGCGCTCTATAGTATATGATATAAATCATAAGAGGAAATGGTGAAGAGTGATTGGCAAAAAAGTTAAAGATGCAAAAAGGATATAAATAAATCCCTCCAACCTTGCTAATACAATTTAGAAATTCCAAAGAGCAATGTGAAACTTTTGCAGGGCATCACAGACAGTTGCAAAGCTTGGATAAATTTCCATCGTCCATTACATTTGTGAGGACTACGGAAATGAAATGAAATAAAGTTCCAAATGTTAATGGAAAACGAGAGCACGTTATTATAAGAAATTCTAGCTATGATAGCAGAAGAAACCCCTGGAGTTGACACTGAATATTCAAAGCATTTACATCTGCTCTCCAGACCCTTAATTGATGCTTTCAATTTATTTTTTGATGAAGATTTTCCACCATCATTGAGTAAATATATAGCTTAACATAATTTGTGCAGGCTAATTTTTTTTTAGATTCTTCTTAAAGAAATAGTTAAATTAAATATATCTAACTCCATATACAGGGACTAAGCACGTTTATTAAGGGTGGAGAATTAGCAGATGTTGGAGGAGCATTGAAAACAGTGTATTAGAAAAGAATATAATTCTGCTTTTGTTAGACTTGGGAAAAGGTGTTTGATATGGTTGAAAAGGAGTGTAGAAGCTAAAGAAATTGTGGGAGGAAGGAGAGGAAAAAGGATAGACTCCTGAGATGAAGTGAGGCTTTGTACAAAAACTAGATTTGATGGCTTTATCTATGAAAAAAATTATCTGCATAAGGAAATGCGGCGAGTCTGTATATTATTGCTATTATCCTTTGCTATGGTGATAGTCATTTGCCCAAAAATTAGGGATAATGAGTTAATGGAATGAGTAGACATGGGGAAAAGACAGCCAAAAATCAGTTTGGTACGCTGACAAACATAATGTTCTGTTTGTATTTGAGCCAAGAACATCATTGTAGGAGATTGACAGTTGGGGAAATTGGTCTGGGTTTGAAGCTGCTGATGAAAGGTTCAAGATGCCGGTATTTAAATATTCAATATTACCAAGCCAGAAAGGTAGCACCTACATAGGAAACACATCATCAATTGGAAAAATAAAAGCATTCTCTCTTTCACGTCGCATGATATTACAGAGCTTGGGAGATCCTGGTAACTGACGTTAATTGATCAGGGAAGGAAGGAAGGAAGACAAGACAAATACTTAAGATCAGATTCTAAGCTGCTATAAATCAACGTAGCTTGGTTGATTATAGTGGAGCTATCTCAATCAGTGTCCGCTTCAGGTCTGGCCGTCAGGTATTTCTCCTGTAATATGAATTCAAAGTAACAAAGACCAGTAGCACTGATGTAAATGCGTGCAGTCATTTCTTAATAGTAAGAGAAGATTCTTGAGTTCAGTGAGCTTTGAGGTCGCTTAAATGGCCAATAATAGGCTACATGGAAAGACAGGTTTGTAATGTTACTTTGGGGGAAAAGGAAGGGAAAAGACAGATGAGTATATCAGTGCTAGTATTTACATGCTGCTATTGTCAATTGTATTCAGATTTTACCTCAAAGCTCTTCACGATTCGAATACTTAATTTTTACTCTGCTGTAGAAAGATTTTTGTTACGGAAAATGATAGAAAACAAAAGTAACGTTGAGTGAGAGTGGGGAATAAGTGCATCAGATACGTCTCAAATATGTTTGTGTCTCACAGTCAGAAGAGACACAAAGGGGTAGATTTAGAGTGGGTGTAAGTTATCATAGCTCCATTGTAGGCCGAGTGTCTCAGCTTAGGTTAATTAGCAGGGCACTAACTTACTATGGTGTAGGTTGCCAATGCAAAAAATAGTATAATCACCTGAAAGATGTGGTCAAAGACAAAGTTCCTTGAATACGTGTGTGCCGATGTGCATGTTTATATAGGGTTTGTTTAATTTAATTATAGGCGCACACTGTTCAATTCATGCATTTATTCTGGCATTGTATATCTGGTCAGAAAGCTGCTGTGCTTATCTCATGCTATGTTTTATTTCTGGTAACCAAATATCCACAGTCTTTACAAAAGTAAGTTTGTACAGTCAGAAATGAGAAATTGTTAATTTTCCTATTCAGTTACTAAATATCAGTCTGAAATATAGTACTGTGAAATAGTACTGTAGTACTCGGTGCAGTTTTTGCTGCAAATACAATGTTTTGGCTATGGTTTTAGGCCACGCGTTCTGTCTGATGTCCCAACCTCAGGATGTTTTGATTTTATTACAAGCTATTTGTCCTCATCTCCTTCTAAGTTATCTGATCCCTCTAGACACAACAGAGATTCCAAAGTAGTCTCATTTACATGGGGTACACTTTGCTTCATTCATCACTCATGCTGAATGTTCAGCAAAGTAACGCTGCACCAAAGAAGAAACATCTGCTTATGAAAATTTTGCCAATTTAAGTCGGAATCATCCTCTTTAAAAAAAATCGGTCTGCCATTGTTTCCCTTTCTAAAGTAAAACATTTTGGTGGCATTGGTGCTTTCCATTTTTTTTCTATTTTCCCCCTAGTTTTAATGCTTGTATCATCTTCAGTATTGACTTTGCTTTCATCTAACTCTAGTTTTCAGACACGTTTTTTGTGCAATCCCTGCCACGCTCCACACACCCTCCACCATGATTGGGAAGCCAGGAGCCATTTTGAAAACCTTTGATTTGCAGATGGGCAATGCTGTGTGAGATCTAATCTGTCCTCACATAAGTATTTGACAAAGAGCCATTTAAACATGCCCTCTGGTTTTTTAAAGCCATTTATAAGCAACATTCTCTCAAGCTTTAAATCTTCTCTTGTTTCCCCTCACAGTTTAATTTGACTGTAGCTCACTCATGGTTTTTTGACAAGGTGTGCTGTGGAGCCCCGTTTAGTTTTCTGTGAAGTCCCGTCCCATGCCCTTGGTCTGTCTTGGAACTTTAGAGTGCACATCATCCTGCTCTGTAAGTGGAAAACTCATCTCTGCCTCCGCAATGCGCAGAATCCACAAAGGCAACCACAAAACAGATTGTGTAGCTGGGGGAGGGTTGTCTTAACCAATATGTAATTCTATGTCTGATGCTAAAGTTTAAGTGTAGTTTGTTGTTTCCATTACGAATGTCTTTTATCAGGATTTGCATCTTAGCTTTTTAGTTTGCTTTGGGCTAAAATTTGGTCTGTGTGTAATCTCAGCCTGGGGGCACATCTTTCTTTCCCTCCCCTTGCTTCCGAACAGTTTGTTTCTCTGTGTTAGCGTTGGAATAAAGCATAACAAATAGCTGTAATTCCCAACTATATCCCTTTAATTCAACATCTTGGGCATGATGCTTATTTCCCAAAGGCTCCTCTTCTCCACTCTCACCTTGTAAAGGGGATTTAAATTGGGCTTCATTGGAAGGTGCCTGGAGTCTGCCAGATAAGTGTGATGCACGAGAGTCAGTCTGGTCCCTTAACTCTGTTGCTCTGTCTTGAGAGGAAAGGCCACCAAAGCAACTTAGGTTTTGTTGAGTTGCTTTTGTATTTATATATTTTTGACTCACTTTCCACCCTATCCATCCTACATCATGTTACTGGCCACATGTTTTCTTTGCTGCCTTACGCACGGGATAATCCCGTGCAGGAGAGCAGAGGCATAGCAGGGGCTCAGCTGCTTTTATACCTGTGGTTCCAGGTGTTGGATGCAGTCTCCGTCGCACTGGTGATGGGGCTCTTGGGGTCTCTGCTCCAGGCTGTGCTGCTCCTCGGTCTGAGCAGAACTCTGCCCTGACCGGGGGTGATGGACAAGCGGTAAATTCCCTCTGATTGTGCTGCCAATGGGCCATTCCATCGCCCCGGTCTGTCTGCCTGGTACCGTGCCTACTGCACAAAGGGGACCGAATTGGAGTCTTCAGCTTGTTACCCTCCCCTCCGTGCCCCCCCCACCTTCCCAATGAGGAATCACCAGTAGACCTGGGGCTAACAGAGCCAGTTCATATGCTGACATCCCTTCAGGGGTGTGTAGGCAGGAGACACTGTAGTTAGACATCCCATTGTGTGGTTATGACCAGCCAGGAGAGAGCCCCTTGTGGGCCATGTGGCTAGAGCAGACCTCAGGTAGCACTCTGCCCAGTACTGTTGCAGAGAACCAGGCTGCCCTAGTTCAGTGAACTGACCCTTTGCTTCTCCTGCACAAAGCTCTGCTGTATCCTGCCCAGACAATCCTTGTTTTGAGCCAACACACACAACCCGCCAGCCTGAGGTCCTTGAAACGTAAGTGGCACTGTCTGCGTTCCTGGAGGCGGTGTAGGATGAGCTTTGGGTCTGCTCCAGCACAGAAAGTGCAAGTTGACAGGGCTACTCTGAGCTGTGCTGACGTCACTGATAATGCTGGGGACACAAGCAATTAACTAGCCGAGCACCATGCTGGTTTGTGCTCCATTAGAAACAAGGAGGTCAGAGAAATCAATGTCTGACAAATGGAAATGGAGCAAATTGGCAGGAAAGGCATTTTGTGCTCAAGTATCTTAGCGGATATTGTGAGCGCTAGACAGTAAACAGAATAAATTAAAACTATAAAAATGTACCCAGTCTCCTGTTAGCTTGAGCTACTTGATACTTTTTTTCAGAGCAAACCTTTTAGCTGCTTTCTGTGCGTTGTGCAATCTCAAAATGTGTAAAAGGGAATGGGCTAAAATCCCAGTATTTTAATGTAGGCTCTGATCCTGCAAACCTCTTACCTTCCTGGTTGTCTTAAATCAAGAACGTTTTCCCATTTGTGCTGTTTGGCACAAGAGCGCTCTCTCCTGCTGTTTGTGGAATGCCCAGCCCAAATATGCTTCCTCTCTGCGGCGTCTGCAGGTACAACTGTTCCTATCAATAATACGTTGAATTGTCTAAAGAGTCATGAGCAGCCCGGTGGCACCTTACAGTCTAAAACATGCATTAGGTCATGAGCTTTCGTGGGTGAAACCCACTTCATCAGATGAGTTGGAGTGGAAATGACAGAATCCCGGGTGTATTTAACAGCAGAAGACGTTACCTGTCAATTGTAGGATCAATGTTAATGAAGCAAATTAAGTAAGGCTAACAACGTCTCATAGCTTAGCCATTGGGTGTGCTTATGGCATCACTGGGGTAGTGTTCCTGAAAGCTTGTAGTCCATCCTTGTGTGGAATATTGGTGTGAAGAGCTTCTACATCTATGGTGGCCAGGATGGTATTTGCAGGGCAATTACTGATGCTCCTCGGGAAGTCTGTGGTGTCTTGAGTTCTGGGAGCACAAGGTCTGTGCAGAGAGACAACACAGATGGATAGTACTGCTCTAAGGGTGACAATGTCTAAAATGATGGCACGCCAGTAATTTCCAGGTTTATAGCTTTTGGGTAGCAGATAGACTAGACTATCACAACACGCATAAAACTCCAGGGAACAGTTTAGCCTCACTGAACCTCCAATAATGGATTTAAAAGTAGCCGTTCTTCCACACGCAAAAAATCTGAATACAGAGGGAGATGGCCGAGTTCATTTACAAGTTCCACACTACACATTTAGGCTCGAATAAAGATGTTAACTGGTTAAGACGTTACAAAGTCAAATTCCCTGCCTTTGAAATTCACATTTCCACATCCAATGCTATGATTGAGACTCATCCAAACTAACTTAATTAGCTTCATTAACATTGGTCCTACAATTGACAGGCAACTTCGTTTTCTCTTACACATACCCTGGAGTCTGTAATTTCCACTCCAGCTCATCTGATGAAGTGGCCTTGTTGGTCATTGGATTTTTTTAAAACATGGAAATATATACATATATAGCTTTTGTAAAAGCTGTTTTAATACAACTTAGGCTGTGTCCAGACTCAGGGGTTTTTTCGAAAAAAGTAGCCTTTTTTCGAAAAAACTTCACCTGCGTCTAGACTGCAGCCGCGTTCTTTCGAAGTTAAATCGAAAGAATGTGGCTTTTCTTTCGACGGTGGTAAACCTAATTCGACGAGGAAGAACGCCTTCTTTCAAAAGTGCTCTTTCGAAAGAAGGCGTTCTTGAAAGCAAACAGGCTTTTTAGAAAGAGAGCATCTAGACTCACTGGGTGCTTTCTTTCGAAAAAGCGGCTTGCAGTATACAGGATACAGTTCCGCGTGCAGTCTAGACGCTCTCTTTCGAAAGAGCCTCTTTCAAAAGAGGCTTGCAGTCTAGACATAGCCTTAGGGTATGGGTCAAATTTTAATGGACCATGTCCCTTTAAGAATAAATCTTCCCTTTTCTTTGTAAAATTAATCATTGTTTTCTGCTGTGTAAAAGCTCTTGCTGAGCAGATCAAATCGTGTAAATTTTTTTTTGGCAATGAAGAGTGATCTAAATGAATGGACAGTTTTAGGGGAGAAGGCTGGCTTAGACGCTCATATCACTGTTATCTTGTATTCATTTCATATTCCTCTTTCAATACCACAATGAAACTACTTCATTGTGTAGTTTCCATGTAGCTCCTTTTTGCAATTCTAATTCCTGCTTGCTATTGTATTACAAAAGAATCTAGGAACCAGTGCATTTGCATGAAGGGCATTTTAAATTCTAATGTCAGGGGTCATTAATCATTTTTGTTGTTATACCTACGAAGCACAATTTTGACATAGAGGAGAGATTGCTGGAGAGGAATCCATTTTGAAACACTATTTCCGATTAATTTTTCACTTTCGATGAGTTGCAAGAATACAAATTAAAAAGAATCCCATACCACAATAATTTACATACATCTGAGTTTTTGGCAGCTGTGATCCATAGTATTTGTTTTGAAAACTGATACTATCATTAACACTTCCTATGATTTGAACTCCTTTCTTTTTTTACAGTTAGTGCTCCTTCAAACTTTTCTTTGTTTTTAATAAAGTCCCTTAGGAATACCTTTAAAACACTTTAATATCCAGCTACATGTGGAAATGTTTATTTGCAGAGTCCTGTGATTATTCCTTCCCCCCCGCCCCACCCACCCAAGACCACAATATATTTGTTCTCCAACTAAATTAGCTGTTAATTAGTTAATGGATGAAAACAGCTCTGTAAGTGCTAAGTATTATTATTTACTATTATTGCTAACAACAACAAAGTCACTGGGATCAATTTGCCACTGACATTCATGGGAATAGATTCCGATGTTTTTGAGTTTATTTAAAGCTAATTAAATAGATGCTTCTGCTGTTCTCAGGAAAGAAACAAAGGTGACCTTAAATCCCTTCACTGCAAGTTCTAACCAGATACTCCAGGGTCCAAATGGCTGCTAAAGGTTATCTCGTCTTCTCTTCCACTTACTTGTTCTCAGTTAAACTGTTGACGGCGTTGGCTCTTACGTGGATGGATGACAGTTTCTTCTTCAACTCTGTGTTCCTTTGATGCCTCACCGTGTTATGGCTAGAGAAGAGGTTTCAATAGCATGTTCTGAATTGACATTGTTTGTGCCAAGCTTATGAACCTGTATTTGTTTCTCTTGGATCTCTGCCATCCTTAAACTAAATGATGGTCATAGAAACATCACCCTACACCAAAAACCTGCAGGACAATGTGTCACCATAATCCTCTCAGAGCAGTTAATAAATAATTTTGTTCAGAGCACGTTTGTAAATGATTCTTGATTCAGGGAGGTGAACATGTCCCAAGTTTTTCATTCCAGATGAAAGGAAAACCCACAAGTTTTTGTTTTCAAGGTCACAGGGAGAATTTTTCAACTTTCCTGTCACTGTGGGAATCTTCCTTGTACTAAGATAAATTGCTATAATGTTGGGTGAAGCAATATATATATATAAAGCATTCAGTAATCTTAGTTGGGCATGAGAATTCCCAGCGTGCTATTTTCAACTGGTATCCATAATCTTGAATAGTATGGATAAATACAAATGCCAAAAGATGATTGATTGTACAGGTGGGCAGTCAGGACGGCTTTTTTAATCAAAATATATAGATTTTTTTTTTTCCCCTCAATATTCAAGAAAGGGGTAGCGTCTTGGTGTAGCTGAAAAACTGTTAATTTCTAGCATATGTAGTGTAAATTCAGGCAGTTTTCCTTTATATGTATGCTACTGATATTTGAGCACACAAGAACTTGATACATCTATAGGTTGGCCCTTCCTAACCTGGGATTCTGGTCTGGCAACATTCGTGGTATGGCAAAACCATGGATGTGCTTGGACTAAAAACCCCAGGGCTGGGAGTCCAGTGGCAGTGGATCGGTGCGTGGACACCCTGGCGCGAGCTGGGAGCCCACAGCAATGCCGGCCAGCATGTGGCAGTCCGCGGCAGTGGGGCCTAGAGCCCAAATCAGCCTGAGGTAGTGGGGTTGGGAACCCACGGCAGCTCCAGCTGTCGCTGGTGGCAGGGGGGCTGCTGGCAGTGGGAGGGTTGGCAGGCTGGGGGTCAGTGTCGGGACATGCCCTGGTCTGGCAAATCCCTCCTTCAGGACCAGTTGGGTCCCGAGGGTGCCGGACAAGGGAAGTCCAATCTGCAGTTGCCCTGAGATTGGCGGACTTAGTACTGAGAGGAATGCGAAATACCGGAATTAAATCTTGAAACTTAGTTTTGCTGTCATAAGCTTTTGACCTCTCTACAGGATGGAATGTGCAGAAGTTTCACTCCCTAGAGAGCTGGCTCTGGCTATAAGGGGATGACCTAGGGAGGAGTGTCTTAAGGGGTGACATAAGGTATCTTTCTGGTACCCAAGAGTGCGCGCACACATTTTGAATGCTTGAAGCGATTTTTTTTTCAAGGGAATTTTCATTTGTTTAGCCTAAATATTGTTTTTTCTTTTTAATCAGAAGAACTGGCAGCCTCTGATGGCGTTGAGCGCAAACTGCTTCGGCGTGTAACCTATCAGATTTGTACTCTGCCTCAAGGAGGACTCAATGGTACGATTTATATCCATCGCAAACCTGATCCATCGGCTCTTCAATGGGCAGAAGCCCTTTTCGCTCCCTCTCGTGTACGCTTTATGTTTTCCCTGAGGACCTAGCGGTTTATGCTGACCAAGTTGCTGATACTCTTAGGGGTAATGATTGGAGCGGTGCATCTGATGTTGTGCCTCTCGCCGATCTGTCCACAGATGTCCTGCTGAATTAACTACACCGGTGATGGCTTGGACTACCAGCCCCCTTGCCGATGAATGGCAGCAATGGCGCTACTTGTTGAAACAAGGAAGCGCTGCGTGCGTGTACCCTTCATTTCCCCGCAACCTACAAAGAGGCTAACGACCACCTCCTTCCCACTTGACTGAGGCACATACCCAGAGAACCATGTGACTCGAGGCTTTTTGGCCCCGTCAGAAATCCAGAGTGCGTTTTTACCTCTTCAAACTTACAAGTGTACAGGAAGCTTGCAAGATGTTTCTACCTTTCCTGTGCAAAATACGTGTTCAGGCAACGTGATTCCTCTATCTACCCTGTAAAAAGTTGCGGGGAGTGCAGTCTACCCAAAGGCAATCAATCTGGAATCGGCGCATCTGACGCCAGTGCACCCTTTTGGCAGTGTGCCTTCTGAAGATAATGGATTCTAACAGTGGCGCTTCCTGTCCTGGGAACTCTTTGCACCACTGATGAAGTAGTAGTGGCCAGCCTACTGCTTCTGTGCAGCTCAAGGGCATCATTCCAGAGTGAACCTATTCCTGGTACAGTGGTCAGAGCCACTAATATGTGCTTTTCTTCCATGCTCTATTATGGGCCTTGAACGAGATGAAGCAAGACATCAACAGTAATTCTAGCAGTGCCTTGTTGGCCAAGCAGGCTTTTTGGCTTATCAACTTCCTTGCATAGATTCGTAGTGAATAGTCCTATGGGCCATGTATTTCTCAGCATTCCAGTTACTATAGGTAAGTAACCTTCCTGTCTGTTCAAATAAATGTTCAGGAAAAATAATCCTACTATATCATATTAGTATTTAAGTTCTATTCTTCCTTTTGTAGAAAGTTCTTATCAGAAGGCAGATTTGCTGTCATAGGGGTTGATTGATAATGGGTAGTTTTTCTCTTGAGGAACTCACACGGATTATGATTTTTCTTTTCCTAGTAACTAATTGCAGAATTACCATCTTAGAGCATACATGAATAAGAAGTGTGTTCCTTCTCTTTATTTCTCCCAAGTGTTCAGCCTTTTCTGACTCTCGCATTTCCAACAAGTTTTGGATTCTGTTTTGGAAACTATGGCTTTCCAAAATCACTTAGGATATATGCTCCTAAATCATGTAGGTGTCTTGAAAATTCCAACCTTGAAATCAGGCCTTCAAAGAATAAAAAGTAACCTCTTGACAAATACTTGAAAGTATTTAAGATGGAAAAATGTCATTTTTCCCCCAACTGGTGATTCTTAGAGTTTTTATCTACATCCAAGCTTGTCAGAGCTGCTTTAGACATTGCACAATCCAGTACTGCCTAGGGAAATTTTAACAGTATCAGGATAAAGTTAACAGGAAGAATCAAGCAATTAATTTCCTTCAAGGTAAGATCAGCATATCTGACTAGATATTATATTACTTTGCATAGCAAAGTTTCAAAGTTAATTTAGGAGGAAGACTTTACTTTAGATATTCTCAAAATGCATGAGAAGAGATGATTAAATTCCAGTGTAAATTAGCTTCTAAACATAGAGGTTTGCAGTCTGAAGTGTAGCAAAGAATGTATATTTCAGAAGGGAACTGTAGTTCACAATATTAACTCACTGATGCCAAAGGTCTTGTTGCATTCATTTCTGGAAATACATGTCACCCTGTAAAGGTCTGATGTCTTGTGTTAATGATTTGGAACTTTGTAACTCTCTTTGGTTTTGTTTAATGGTCCATAATACCATGATATCCTTTTTTGAACTTAAAACAAATATAGTATTTTTCTTCAAGTATTTGATTTTTGCTAAGTGTATTATTTTGAGTCTATATCTATAAGTCATGGGGAGCAGAGGTGAATGGTAAATGACTTTTTTGTGTGTGCAAGTCCATTCTAATAAGAATAGCGTTCAGGAACAGAAAAATCAACTAATTCCAAATGGATTTATGTTTTGCCTTCATAAGGCCAAAAAGTCCTATGGGTCTTTGCATACATTGTAGTGCTGTCAGAAATAATCTTACCTCACCGTGACTGCAGTTGAATAGAATAGAGAACAACTATTTATTTTGCAATCTTTAAAATGGCTTGGAGTTGTGTTTATAACTTCTAAGAAGTCTATAAACTAAAGATTCTGAAGTGTTTGCTTGCGTGCGTCCATTGCGGGTTTCTCTGAAGTCAAACGCCGTAGGCAGTAATTCTTTCTTCTGGACTGTTCCGGTTGATACAGTTTAGCATTACAGTTTTCACCAAAAAGGTTAACAGTAATTGTTGCACATCTACCATAGTGAATGCCAGTAAAAATGAGGTAGGACCAGAGGCTAAAATAGGAAAAAAAACAAGTTAAAAATTACTTAGACAAGTTAGATGTCTTCAAGTCACCAGGGCCTGATGAAATACATCCTAGAATATGCTAGGATGTGATAGAGAAAGTATCGGAGCCATTTTGTCTAAAAGTCATGAAAGATGGGAGAAATTCCACAGGACTGGAAGGTGGAAAATAGTGTTCATTACAAAAAGGGAAATTAGGACTTCCTGGGGAATTACAGACCAGTCATCTTAACTTCAGTACCCAGAAAGAGACTAGAGCAAATAAATAAGCAATCTGCAAACATCTAGAAGATTTACGTCTAGAAGGTGATATATAACATCATGACCCACTTGATAAGGTGGTAAGCTTGGTGGCTGTGCATATTAACTTTTGTGTAAAGTTTTTGATCTTCTCATAAACTAGGGATGTATAACCTAGAGGGAGCCATTATAAGATGGGTGCATAACCAGTTGGAAAACTGTTCCCAGAGCGTAGTTACCAGAGATTCATAATAAAATTAGAAGGGAATATCAAGTGAGGCCCCTCAGGGATCAGGTCTGGGTCTGTCCAATATTTTCATCAATGACTGAGCAAATGGCTTAGAGAGTACACTTACAAAGTTTGTAGATATACTGAGCTGGGAGGAGTTGCAAGTGCTGTGAAGGATAAGAATAAAATTGAAAATGATCTGGACAAATTGGAGAAATGATCTGAAGTAAACAGTATGAAATCCAATAAGGGCAACTGAAAAGTACTTTTGCTTTTGAAGAAACAATCCATTTACACACATGCAAAGTGAAAAATGGCTGCTTAGGAGGTAGTACTGTAGAAAGGGACCTGGGGACGGTGGTGGATCACAAGCTAAATAAGAGCCAGCAGTGCTAATGTCGTTGCCAAGAAAAGGAAATGCTATTCTGGGATGTATTGGCAGGACTGTGGCAAGACACAAGAAGGAATTATTTTGCCATGCTCCATGATGATGAGGCCTCAGCTGGAGTAAAGGGTCTAGTTCTGAGCACCATATTTCAGGAAAGACGTGGACCAATTGGAAAAAGTCCAGAGAAGAGAACATAAGAACAGCCATACTGGGTCAGACCAACGGTCCCTCCAGCCCAGTATCCTGTCTGCCGACAGTGGCCAATACCAGACGCCCCAGAGGGAGGGAATAAAACGGACAATACTCATGTGATCCCTCTCTTGTAATCCATTTCCAGCCTCTGACAAACAGTCTAGAGACCCCATTCCTACCCATCTTGACTAATAGCCATTTATGGTCCTAACTTCCATGAATTTATCTAGCTCTTTTTTGAACCCTGTTAAAGTCCTAGTCTTCACCACATCCCCTAGCAAGGAGTTCCACAGGTTGACTCTGAGCTGAGTGAAGAAAAACTTCCTTTTGTTTGTTTTAAACCTGCAGCGTATTAATTTCATTTGGTGACTCCTAGTTCGTATATTGTGGGAATAAATAAATAACTTTTCCTTATTCACTTTTTCATTCTAGTCATGATTTTATAGACCTCTTATCATATCCCCACTTAGTCGCCTCTTTTCCAAGCTGAAAACTCCAAGTCTTTTTCATCACTCTTCATATGGGACTCATTCCAAACCCCTAATCATTTATGTTCCAAAAAGGGCAACCTTTTCCAATGCCAAGATATCTTTTTTGAGATGAGGCAACCACATTTGAACACAGTATTCAAGATGTAGGCATTCCATGGTTTTATATAGAGATCATACATTATTCTCTGTCTTACTCTCTATCCCGTTTTTAATGATTCCTAACATTCTATTTGCTTTTTTGACTGCTGCTGCACAGTGAGTGGATGTGCTCTGGAAATCTAAGTATACTATATTCACTGGATTCCCCCTTGTCCTCATGTTTGTTGATCCCCTCAAAGAACTCTAGTAGCTTAGTAAGGTACGATTTCCCTTTACAGAATCCATGCTGACTTTACCCCAACAAATTATGTTCATCTGTGTCTGATAATTTTATTCTTCTTTATAGTTCCAAATAATTTGCCCGGTACCGATGGTAGACTTACGTCTGTAATTGCCAGGATCACCTCTGGAGCCCTTTTTCAATATTGGCAGCACATTAGCTATCTTCCAGTCATTAGGAACAGAATCTTTATTTAAAGGATAGGTTACAAACCAGTTCCATAGTTTTCCATTTTGAGTTCTTTCAGAAGTCGTAGGTGAATGCCATCTGGTCCCAGTGACTTGTTACTGTTAAGTTTATCAATTTGTTCCAAAACCTCCTCTAGTGAGACCAGGTCCCAGCCCAGTGCCCTGTCCCCAACTGGGTCCCCGGGTATCCTGCCAAAAGTTTCTGTCTCGGTCTCTGATATCTCAACCCGACGGAAGTCTGGTTTGCTTGAGTTGTTCCTTTGGCAGTGTGGGGAAAGGGCTCCATAGCCCCAGGGTCCTCAACAGATGGCAGTCCCAGCAGCTCCACAGGCTCCTACCCTCAGGGGCAGGGGTTAATGCAGCTTGGACCCAGCTCCAGGGGCCAGTAGCAAGGAGGAAACATCCAACTCCTTCTCTAGGTCTCTCCCAACTGAGCCGGAGGCCCTGCCTTTTATGCTGCCTGTCCTGCGTCTGAGGTCTGGAGCAAGGGATGGATCTATCCTGGCTCCATCCATGAGGAAATGGAGAGTGGGCTTGCCACGAGGCCATTCTCCCTCACTATACTACCTCCTTGTTCATACACTTCACCAGCTAGTGCTTGTTCATCCAACAAAAATGCACATGCACCCTGCATCTAGCAACCAGAAGGCAATAACGAGAGGGGAAACATGGCTCTCTTATTTTTCTCTATATGGATGATCCCAGTGATCTTCACTTGGAAAAATTATAAGATCTGCTCCTACACTCATTGGAGTCAATGGAAGGTCTTCCGCTCACATCACTTGGCTTGAGGTCAGGCGGTGTGCATACTGTACTTGGCTGTTGCTAGTTAGTATTGTATAGTTCTGATAACTTGGTTGAGACGCAGCAAAATGTTCTCCTTGATGGGCTATGGGCTGTGCAATTCAATAGTCCCTGACAGCAGAGTGAATCCAAATTTTGGAGCCTTTGTATTATAGTCAAGGGGGTTTTCTCCCTGGGTCAGTATTTCCATAATATACAAGCTGTGGGATAGCTCTGGCAGTTAGATTGTGTGGTACAGCTTCCCAGTTGTAACTACTTGGATGTGAGTCAGGAGTTTCAAAGCAGAAGGTTTGGAACAGAGCTGTCTCCTCCTTGAAACACGATGTTGATGTTCTTTAATGTAGATAATGCTGTTGAAGTCAGGGGAAATTTAGAAATGTGTGTAACAGAAATGATTCAAAAGCAACAAACTTTTTCTAGGATGCACACGAGTAGTGGCTTATGTCGTAAATTGTTTTAGTTCCTTTGTTTTTATTTCCTCGTTAATTTGTTCAGGTCATTGTGTTGCGTGGCACAGTGCAATGAAAGACGGTTGACCATACGTTCACAGAGCTGAATGGGTGTTACTTTTCTGGGTCTGTACTGACTGTCCCTAGGGCACATGGTTGGGGGCCAACCTGACAGAAGGAATAGCGTGAAAGAATCATAAAATAGTAGGACTGGAAGGGACCTCGAGAGGTCATGGACTCCAGTCCCCTGCCCTCATGGCAGGACCAAATACTGTCTAGACCATCCCTGAGAGACATTTATCTAACTTACTCTTAAATATCCCCAGAGATGGAGATTTCACACCCTCCCTGGGCAATTTATTCCAGTGTTAGACTACCCTGACAGTTAGGAACTTTTTCCTAATGTCCAACCTAAACCTCCCTTGCTGCAGTTTAAGCCCATTGCTGCTGCTTCTATCCTCAGAGGCCAAGATGAACAAGTTTTCTCCCTCCTCCTTATGACACCCTTTTAGATACCTGAAAACTGCTATCATGTCCCCCCTCAATCTTCTCTTTTCTAAACTAAACAAACCCAATTCTTTCAACCTTCCTTCATAGGTCATGTTCTCTAGACCTTTCATCATTCTTGTTGCTTTTCTCTGGGCCCTCTTCAATTTCTCCACATCTTTCTTAAAATGCGGTGCCCAGAACTGGACACACTACTCCAACTGAGGCCTAACCAACGCAGAATAGAGCGGAAGAATGACTTCTCGTGTCTTGCTCACAACACACCTGTTAATGCGTCCTAGAATCATGTTTGCTTTTTTTGCCACAGCATCACACTGCTGACTGATATTCAGCTTGTGATCCACTATGACTCCTAGATCCCTTTCTGCTGTATTCCTTCCCAGACAGTCACTTCCCATTCTGTATGTGTGAAACTGATTGTTCCTTCCTAAGTGGAGCACTTTGTATTTGTCTTTATTAAACGTCATCCTGTTTACCTCAGACCATTTTTCCAATTTGTCCATATCATAAGCGTACTTTCTATGCCAATATCTAAATGGTTGATGAAGATATTGAACAGAGCCAGTCCCAAAATAGACCCCTGCAGAGCCCCACTTGTTATACCTTTCCAGCAGGGTTGTGAACCATTAACTACTCTGAGTACGGTTATTCAGCCAGTTATGCACCCACCTTATAGTAGCCCATCGAAGTTGTATTTACCTAGTTTATTGATAAGAATATCACGTGAGACCATATCAAACACCTTACTAAAGTCTAGGTATACCACATCCACCGCTTCTCCCTTATCCACAAGACTCGTTATCATATTAAAGAAAGCTATCAGATTGGTTTCACATGATTTGTTCTTTACAAATCCATGCTGGCTGTTCCCTATCACCTTGCCACCTTCCAAGTGTTTACAGATGATTTCCTTAATTACTTGCTCCAAAGATGATAGCTAGAGGCTCAGATACCTCCTTTATCAGCTCCTTGAGTATTCTAGGATGCATTTCATCAGGCCCTGGTGACTTGCAGGCATCTAACTTTTCTAGGTGATTTTTAATTTGTTCTTTGAACTCACTGAATGTCTGCCTTTTTGTTTTTGTTCATGTCAAGGGTTAGATTTATGCTTCAGAATAAAATATTAAGCTACTTGCTTGTAAAATTTACTTCATTGGTCAGAAGTTATTTACTATTTTGTGGGTTGTCTTAAACATTTTGAAATGTGTTTGTCTCTGCTTTTAGTTGACTTATTTCTTTCATTACCTTTTCTTAAGCTAAAAAAAAATTAAGATTAGAACAATAAAGATGTTTTCAGTTGAACATGACACTGTACAAAAAAGCAGCATGACCAACACTTCCATTGCTTACTGGGTGGGTAGGAAATATTTAAGGGTAAGTTAGAGCTAAATATCAACACAGAGCCAGGTCAGGTGGCTGTAAACAAACTTTATGGGACCGTGGGAAACTGGGCCACATCCTATGATAAGTGGACACCCCGCTAGCTAAAATCCTGCCGGTGCATGGACATTGCCAGACCAACGGGGTTCAGCAGGTAGAGGGAAGGAACAGTGCTTGTGGGATCAGCTTTGTTCAAGCACTCATCTGTCGCTGTGGTAAGTACGCTTCAAACTAGAGAGGCAAGGGCCAGTCATGGTTTCTACAGCATTCCCAATGCTGCTGAGAGAGAAGAGCACTCCAGTTCATTAGCTATTCAGAGGTGTCTAATGTTACTATTAGAACTGAAACTTTTGCGTGGGCAAGGAGCCCTTATTAGTAAGAATGTTGGGGGAAAACTGGGTTCCAAATTGGTATAGGCATGTCCCTCTCTCTAGTCCTTCAGGGTCACATGCATTTCATGGACAACTTATTCCTCAGAAGCAGCTCATCTAGCAACCTATTTATCAGAGTTTTGTGGTCTTGAAATCTGAAGCTGCTTGGAAACACTGTGAATAATTGATATGGTTTTATTACTCATTGCTCCCATTGCATAAAGAGAAACATTTATCTCTTACAGTTTACTCTCCTGCGTATGGAGAAAGCTGGCTTCAGGCATGTAACAATTAACAGCAGAGGGGCCATCGTTTCTAAGGACTCCTTACCATTTCGGCGGCCTCCATCTTTAATTAACAGGACATGAAACACTGGATTCGGTGTTACTGCCGTAACACTCCATCAGCGGGCAGAGTTCTTACCCCCTCTCTCCTTTGGACCACTGCAGTCAGTGAAATTCCATGATGGATGAACCCTTCTGGCTATTGTACTGAAAAGCAGAGGAAAACAATGTTGCTAAACTATTTCGTTGGGAAAGTGGAAGATGCCGTTTTCTTCCTGCAGTTCTTTAGAGGATGTTAAGGGTAGACATCACAAGTTCCACATTGGGAGCTAGTGAATATTCAAGATTCATCTGTCATGCAGATTGTGTGAGATGAAATGTAAAATAGATCATTCGGAGTCTCCTTTTAAAATGTATTAAAACCAGCTCTGATTTCAAATGGATGGATGTCAAAAAGGCCAGGAATTAGTTTTGCAGATGATTTTGAACCAGGCCTCCTGGGAGACGACACGAGGGTCAGAGCTGTGTGGGTTTTGCAATCTGCTGGGATTTATATCATCAAAATATTTCATTTTGTACCACGCGTGATTAGTTTTTTCTTGCTCTTTGTGTAACTGGGCAAGAGAGAGGCAAGATGGCCTAGAGGATAGGGCACCAGTTCTGGATTCTCTTCCCAGTTCTGCTGTTGTCCTGCTGCATGATCTTGGGCATATCAGTGTTTTGTGCCTCAGCCATTCATTCTGTAAAATGGGGGTAATTGTCCTCATGGACCTTTTGTAAAGCACACTCCAACTGTGTAACGTGGTGCTGTTTAACTACTGGAATGCTTGACAAATTTCGGAAGCAAATTGGATCTTTTGTTAGCTGTTCTACTAACACCAGCGAATCTGGATTCCAGATACTGCGATCCTGGAGCAATCTTGCCCACTAATGTTGTATGTATTGACTTAGATGAAAACTACAAGTGTGTTTCTGCCAAATGTAAAGAGTGTGTGGGGGAAAGGCCTTGAAAAGAGGCTAACCCTGCGGTGGGGCAGGTTAGAGGGGCCAGGAAGTGATTGAAAGATACTGCTGGAGATGATGCTTTGGTGATTTCTTGGCATAGTAGATTTGGAAAGGTGCTGAACATCCATGTTGCGTGTTGATTGACAGCGGGATAGCTGACCGAATGTTCCATACACGTACTATGAAATGTCACCTCCTGTGTGCTCATGAGGAAGTTGCTAAAGTTTTCTGTCTATTTCTCTATCAGTCAAATGTCCTGTTCAACTCATACACTTACCATGAGATGTAATCTGTTCCTGTGAAGAGTTCTGATAAGCTTGATTAGATCATGGTGATACGTGAAATATTTACAGGATAAGCGTCCACAAGACTAATTCTTTTAATGTTCAGCTTTTTCAAAGGCGGCTACTCATTTTTTGTGGTCAAGTAGTTGAATCCATCTGCTGTAGGAGTAAATACAATTCAGTAGTTAAATACAGTTAACTCTGCTCTCACAAAAACACCACTCTATAGTCTGTCATGAGCAGTTATGGAAGCATTTTGCTTGTGGGGCAAAGTAATAGATTCTAGAATTTCTCCTGTTAAAATGTGAATCTGTAAAGGAACAAAGCATACACTTACACATTGTGGTGTACTCCTTATAAATGATCTGGTGGACTCATGAGTAGCTTTTTAATGGCTTCAGGAATAGGCAAGTCTGATGATTAATCTGAGAGAGGAAACAGAATGTGCTACGTGTGCTGTGTCTCCTGCTGCTACCCTAATTTGCATGTGAAGGCTCTAAGGTACGAGGAGAGATCTGCTGTGGGTGGGAAGAAAAGAGGTTCATGCAGGGATGGTGTATCCTTGGTTGTGATTGATAGGTTGTATTTTATTTTCCGTGCATATAATAATGGGTATGACTAAGTACCAGTGATGGACAGCAGCTTTGAGTTGTTTCATTACAATGTATGCGTCAGTGTACTTAGATACTAGTCAGTGACCAAACAATGTCTTTGCAGAATGTCAGGGTCAGTAAAAATCCAACACCAGAAAACTGGCACATACATAACCTTAACTCTGCCCTTAGGTGACTAGAGAGAGCTCTGAGTGTGTGTGTTAATTATGCACCTAAAATAAAAGCATCTCTGGGATGTTTAGAATGTAGATTTTGGGGGCAAATAAAACTTGTGTGTGAGAGATTTGTAAGCTGTTGAAGCTCTCCTTCTGTTCACCTTTTTTAGACTATCCTCATCTGATGCATTTCAAGATGAGGTATAAGTTCTGAAGTGTTAGTTGCATAGTCAGACAAAGCTAGCAGTTGCCTGCTTGTTTTTGACTTTGATCTGTCACCAGTGTTTACAATGATCCGAGACTGTAAAATGTAGCTTGTTTTTGTCTATACATCTTTTAAGATAAGAAAATCAAGAGGGAACTAGCACTTGAGATATTTCCAAGCCCGTGAGGATGGACTCTCTCTGTTCTAGTGCACTTGTGACACATTGGTATTCAGGTAGTACCATTGTTGATGCAACAGCCTTATGAGTTTCTATTGTATAACTTTGTCTTTCTTGGTTACAGGATTGTAACTTACTTTGGAAGCAGTTAAAGGTTTAATATCCCAGTGCCAGATGTAAGTCTCCTTCCTTGTGCTCTACTTGAGGTCAACATGGACTTCTGGCAATAGAAAGAGCTTCTCCATGTATTTGCATTTGGCACGCCCAGAAAGAACACTAAGCAGGAACTTCACCCCGAGGCCTGCCACTTGCGGTGACTTGGGTTTGTAGTCTCACCAGAGTCTGTCTTGACCAAAGAAGTGTAGCACTCTTTCCACTGCCCCACCACAAAAACCCCAGCAACAACCCACCCCACTGCTCCAATTACTAGACACAATAAACATATGAACAAAAGGGGGGAATTGCTTACCATAATATAGCTGGGTCATAATGTTATCATTACACTACAAGCATGCGTTCTATCCCAGACATGAACAGTTGGCTCTTGTTGTGTGAACACAATGCTATTATCAGCAGGAAATTCTGGGGCCTTCTTTCCAGATGGTCTTCAGATTCAAAGTCTTGTGTTGAGATATTTGGAAACTGAATTGAGCGGCGCCCTTTCATTACCGTCTGACAATGGAGATGAGAGCAAATGGTCAGATCCAAATTCTTGTTTGTCAATTAACGCTTTGTAATAATAGGGCAGATATTGCATATGCAAAGTGGGATCTTAATTACATTGTGTGCCTCACTATAACAGTGTAGTATTTCTGACGATGCTGTCTAGCTGCGCCAGGCATGCAGCTCTGAGCACCATAGATTAAAACAATCCGCTTGTGTAAGGTGCCATGTTTGAAGCTACAAAACAAGGTAATACTCTGACTGAGTACACTGCAATGCGTTAGCTGTGCTTAATTAGATGCACGCAAATGACCTCTCTCTACAGCTGCCTCACCTCTGGTATCATTTTTGATTATTTCTGGTGAATATCAGCCGCGCGAAACACACAAGAAAGTGGAGTGTTTTTTAGAGCATGTGCTCAGGACTGAGAATGCTCTACGACCTCAGATGGCGTTTCAGGGGGGTTGTTTTGGCAAATAGGTTCCCAGTTGGTCTTTCCTGTGGCGCTTTCTCAAATCCTGGAAATCTTGTTCCAGGAAGCGCCCTCTCCCACGGTGGGCTAGAACTGAAATGCTGTACTTAAGCAAAACTCGTATCTCCTGCTTCTCCCTCAGAAGAATTTTGCAGTTGTAAGGGCACTGCGTATGTGACAGGGCAGCCAGTCAGTAGTTGGCTCACGTAGATAGTTTTTTACACCTGTTTAAGGTGGGGAGATCTGAGCAGTTGCGGTGGGCAAACGTAGCAAGAGGCTTAATTATCCAACCACTGTGTGGTTGTTAAAAAGAAGTGAGGTGGTATATTTAAATACCACACTGCTCTCGACTCAGAGGCTCCCTCTTTCAATGTGATTGCTGCCTTGGCACTCAATAAAGCATCATGGGGGTGGTAAGAAATAATTGACAGATACCTAAAGCTTTATTCCACAAACATAATTGAAATCAGATGATCAGTAGAGTTGTGTTGCCAGATGTTATATTGGGGGAGAGCATTACTGCTGCAGTTTACTTTGTGGCCAAAGAGAATTTACTAGCAACCGCAGAGAGAACTTCAGAGTTGGAAGTTTCACAATCAGCAAAGTTGTTTGTGGCTTGAAAATGTAACTAGCAGTTTTAACCTGTCTCAAGGTGGTTTGCCCCAATATTTGAGCAGAAGTTGCTTTAATGTATCTAAAAGGGTGTCACAAGGATGAGGGAGAAAAATTGTTCTCCTTGGCCTCTGAGAATAGAACAAGAAGCAATGGGCTTAAACTGCAGCAAGGGAGGTTTAGGTTGGACATTAGGAAAAAGTTCCTAACTGTCAGGGTGGTCTAACACTGGAATAAATTACCTAGGGAGGTTGTGGAATCCCCGTCTCTGGAGATATATAAGGGTAGGTTAGATAAATGTCTATCAGGGATGATCTAGACAGTATTTGGTCCTGCCATGAGGGCAGGGGACTGGACTCGATGACCTCTCGAGGTCCCTTCCAGTCTTACTATTCTATGATTAAAGGGGTTTCATCAGCTCAAATCACAGGACCTCGTTGTGACGGACCCCTTACACTTTATGAAATGGCCTTATGGGCACAAATATACATAACTCAAAGATGCTTTGGGCAAATTATCTCATGTAACCTATCAAGCTTCATATCTTAATCCACTGGATCTGTTTATCTAATTTTGCTGTATATATCACTCTTGTGTGTAAAATTAGACCTATGGAGCGTGGAATGCTTTATGGATTTTAAATGTGTAAATGGAAAGCCATTGAGGGTGATTCCACTGCTTAGGAGGCCTGAGTGTCTGGGCAATCATATGCAAATAGGCTTTTGTCCTTAAGTCTTAGAGGTTGGTAGAGACTGCCCAGGTGACTTCCCATACCAAAAGGGAATCTTGAAAAAACAATAGGAAAGTAGGAGGCTACGTCTACACTGCAGGCTTCTTGGGCAAGAATGGCTGTTCTTGAGCAAAAACGTGCGGAGTGTCTACACGGCACGCGTGTCCTTGCGCAAGTGAATTTACAGTACAGCGTTGGAACAGAGGACTTCTTGCACAAGTCTTATTCCTCTACCCATGAGGAATAAGCCTTCTTGCACAAGAGCTCTTGTGCAAGAAGGCAGGGTGGACGGGTAACGGGTTTGTTGTGCAAGAAACCCCTATGGCTAAAATGGCCATCAGCGCTTTCTTGCACAAGAGACCGTCCACACTGCCGTGGGCGCTCTTGCGCAAAAGCGCATGGCAGTGTGGACGCGCTCTTGCGCAAGAATTTTTGCACAAGAACTCTTGTGAAAAACAGTTCTTGCGCAAGAAGCCTGCAGTGTAGACATAGCTGGAGTGTTTTGTCTTTGGCTGGACACACCCGAGGGAATGGACCAAAGACCTCTCCTAGGGTGAGGAACCGCCCTGCTTTGGAAGGTTTAGCTGGAAAAGAAACCATTTTAGGAAGAGTTTGTGATAAGTTTGCACTGAGGTTTCAAGCAGCTAAGTGTTTTCTGTTGTTTTAAGTCCGTAATCTACTTTGCTCTGCCTGTTTTCACAACCACTTTAATCCTACTGCTTTTATATAATCAGTTTTGTTTTCTATCAAGCCCAGTGTCAATAATCGTTACCTGGGTGGGTGGGGTGTGTGTGTGTGTGTGTGTGTGTGTGTGTGTGTGTGTGTGTGTGTGTGTGTGGAGGGAGAGGCAATGGGTGTGCACATCCCCCCCCCCTTCATTGTTAAAGGAGGTTTGCCTAAATAATTCATTGGTTCTGATCCCATGTAGGTACTGGTATACGGAAGACACCCCCAAGGCGTCTTCTGAGACCGCTCCCCATCACACTAGTATTGTGTCATCTGTCAGTGGGCCACAATATGTGGGTGTGATGCTGTAACTAAAAGGGATCAGGAAACCCACTTTTTCTGTTTACTTTGTGCATCTGACAGGTCTTAATGCCTGCCTAGGCAGCTTAGTTGTACAATCAGTTGGTCACTTTTTCCTCTTACTGTGTTTGTGGGTTTTTGTTCATTTTTTGAGGGATAAGGGGTCATATGAGTGTATGGGTCTTTCATTAGTCAAGAGGGAAAACACCATTACAATAGGAAAATACAATTGTACAACTAGAAAAATTGACCCGGGGTTTCAGAAATAGGTTTCAGAAATAGGTATAAAACTCCCTTGGAAAAATCTTGATGGGATTTCAAATTGATGGTTCCTCTTTAAACCCAGTAAGGCTGCTGTAATTAAAGGTGAGTTTGCTTTTTATCATAATTCTTTGAATGTTAACACTTTAAAAATTCATTGTGTTGACATTTAGTAAACTGTCAGCTCAAATATGCTTTGCAATGCAATTTCATTAGCTGTTGGTTTTTCTATTTATCCAGTGAGCCAGATTCATCATATGCATAACTTATAAATAAAAATATGTAATAGCATGCTGTAATCCACTTTACAGATTAAAAGCATCCTACTCTGAATTATTTTATTTCAGATTAACAGGAAATGAATCGGCAACACTTATTCTGCTTTAAATTTGCATCCTAAATATAATTTGTAGCCAAAGTCTAGCATAGATAATAAATACCACATGTCATCGTAGCTGCACCTTGTGATCCAAAACATTCTCTACAAAACTGGTATCCAATCGCAACCACAGGAAAAAAACATTAGAAGAGAAAGATGCTTAACGCAATATGTTCACGCACCTCGCTCTTTCCTAGAAGGGGTAAGTAGAACTACTTCATCCCAGACGTCCCCACCTCTGGGTTTCAGACTGTTTCCCACCTCTGCTTCAGGGACTTGCTTGTATTTTACCCCAAACGCTTTGTTCTATAGTCCTTCCTTCCCCTCTCCTGCACTGAACTGGTTCGCTGGTCTCAGCGTGGTCAGATATCAAAACTGGTACTGTCTTCTAAAGCATCAGTTAATGGGACTATTTTAGGAGTCATCAAACTTCTTGGCACCTGGGCCCCCATCTGACAACCCAAATTATTACGTGACCGCAAGAGGGGGGATCAAAGCCTGATCCCACTGAACTCCCCCTGCCCTGGGTGGGGCCCCCCCCAACTCAAAGGGTTTCCGCCTCGGGTGAGGAGTCTACAAGATGACCCCCCCCCCCCCACACACACACACAGAGTCCAAGAACCATTGGGCTTTCTGAAGGGCCCTGAGTCTTGGGGGGCCTGATCCAGGGAAGCCGGAGGCTGCATCTGGGCCCGAGGTTCCCCATCCCAGCTTTGTCAGCTATTGGTGGTGCTTGAGGCAGTTAATAACTGGTCTGCAGAAAGTCTGTGCGGTAGGTGTGTTAGTGTGTAACATTAAAACTACTAAATAGTCCTGTGGCGCCACAGAGACCAATAAAAATACATAGAATCATAGCTTTTGTGGGCAAGACCCACTTCCTCAAAGTTGAAGCAGACGGCTCAGTATTTTATTGGCCATTCATGCGTTAATCGAGAATTTGTCCAGCTATCTGTTCCGACAACTCACTTGGATTGTTTTTTAAAATGGTGCCAGACATGGGAAGCTTCCTCGCCTCTCAACCATGCAGTCTCACTTGTCTCCCCTTGTGCATAATGGGACTCTGCAGCGTGGGTCCAATGACATAGAAGTAAATATTTTTCGGACTCTTCAGAGAAGCAGGGGAAAAAATCCTGACCGATTTTGTCCAAGCTGTTGTAATCTGCTTCTCTCACCTGCAGATAGGAGCCTTATCAAATTGTTCCTTTGCCATAGATGCTCTGGCTTTTCTAGCTGTCTCCTCTTGTGTTTCTTGGCTACAGTCTAAGCAGTATTAATATTTTGGTGTACAGGTTTCTCTTAGGGGACAATTCTCATATTGCACTGGAAAACTGTAGCTTTCCCAAAGCAGGGGGAGACGGCCGAGCGAGTTAGTGGGTCTTTCAAATTTCTGGGTCTGGGGCTCAATGTCGAAGCTTCTACATACAGATTACAGTGGAGGTCAAAATTTTCTGCCTGACCTGTAGCGGTTTCCGTGTCAGAGTGATAAAATGTCAGCCGCCTTCCTGCTGTTGGTTCTGCTGCCTTGCGTGGAGGAAACTTGAAAGAGGAAGATGATTCAGCCTTTGAGATAATTTAAAGGCAAAATATAGTGGGTTAATGCAATGGAGAGAGGTTTAAGCGTCCCACAAATCAAGGGATAGGCCAGGTTAAGGCTGTTTGAACAGTATGAAGTATAGCACAAAAAGATGCTATAAAAAGAGACGATCAGAAATACTCCATGCGAGCGATGTGGGCCTGGAGGAAACAAGGTGAACTTTGGGATGAGCTGATTTGGGATACTTGGTATGGAAGCCAGAGCCTTGCATCAGTGGGAGGAGGTGGTTCCGTATTTGACCAACTAAAGTAGGAAAATGCTCTCAAGGAATATCCATGGACGTTTCCATTTTTCTGCTAAAGTTACTGGGCCAAATTGTCATAGTGTAAATCACTGTAGCTTATAAATTTGGCCCTGTATTTGAAATACGTTTAATAAGAGTTGAGACTAAGGGGAGAGATCAGATTATCAGTGTCTCTGGTAATTTGTACTGAAATTTCCCCAGATAGTTACCAGAAATCCATTTAATAAATGATTATGCAAACTAACTCCCCAAAATGCTATATTGGGAATCAAACTTAAAACCTTGCTCTACTCGACAAAGGCACTTTTTCAGTGTTTGTGATCACAAAGTCGTGGTGTTGGGATGTCTAGTATAATGCACAAGGTTCAATAGTTTCACATTACTTAAGGGCCTTTTATTTTTGATTGAGCACGTTTGGTTAAGGTTTACTGAATTTGGTAAATACTGTACTTCCAAGTCTCTTGGTGATAAGCTTTGATAATATTTTATTGTCAAGGTTAATAAGTGTCATTGTCCTCGGAATAACAGCTCCTTAGCCCCCTTTTTTAATATAAGTATGTTTTCTTAGTGCAAGGTATTGCACTTTTGAGGTAATCACCCTTGAAAAAGTTCAAGCCTCCAAGAGCTCTAGTTCTGTGCTCCATGGAGGCCATATCTATTTGTACTGTGCCAGAGATGAATCTTCGGTCATTCGATTTAGTAATCTAATGGTGAGGGCGCCCCGGTCTGCGTCGGTACTCCTCGATTTGCAAGGAGTAAGGGAAGTCAAGGGGAGTGTTTGTTCCTGTCTACTTTCCTCTCTGGGGACGGCACCAAGCTCGGCTTAAGGTCCGTCAACTCCAGATGTGTAGGCGAAGTTGCCTACTTTAAGCCAACCTTCTGGGTCTAGTATAGACCTGACCTATGTCTTCAAAGAATTCAGATGTCTGTCCATTTGAGCTGGGGCTCTAGCATAGTGGAAGACTAGAGATGACCTTAAAACGTTTAATGTGATGAGCATCTTAAGTAAGATGGTTCCTTTGGAATTGTAGTCTGCCAGGTAAATTGCCTGTCTTTCAGGAACTCTCAGTCTGGAAAACGTTTTGGTTCTTGTTTGTTTCCCTATTTGACTGTGTATACTAACAACCTTAATTGTAGCTATGTACCATAGAGTTGATAAGTCTAAATGTGGTCCATGGTCAAGAGAGCACGTACTTCTGGACTGCAGAGATCTAACGCTTTGTTGGTCTTGCTTGATTGTCAGTTGCTAAATTCTATTAAAATCCCTTCCTAACCTTACACTTCCACATAATTATTTACAGCATCATGGCTAATGTTTGAAAAGTGGCAATTTATTAAGCCAATTACTATTTTTGTTCTTGAAAACTTTCTGGCATTAATCAGTACTAAAAGCCTATGTATAAATGTGTATAGATGTTTGAGATTTTTGTGGTATATGATTACGCAGAATGGCTAGGGAACACAAAAATAGATATGCAGCCAAAAAGTCAGAGGAGCAACTAAACTGTCCTAATCACCAAAAGTAGTGGCTTAATTCAATGATGATGTCAGAAGATGTTATACAGTCGTTATCAGTGAAGCTTGAGCCAGACAATTTTAAAAATGAGGATGTCCGTTTTTATTATTTTATTGATATTAAATCTGACCTTCTGTAAGAGTTTAATTGTGTGGACACATAAGTCACCTCTTACTTTAAAATAGTTAATACCTACATCATTTTTGCTTTCTGAGAAAAATGGGCTTGTATGTTGCCTGGGATCTGATTTCTTTTGGGGAATTAAAAGCAATAAACAGTAAATTCTTAGGCTACTGACGATTAAATATCCAGATACTGAAATTTTAACTTTTAGGAGCATACAAAGAATTCTGGTGCTGTGAAGTCTGGTAGATGGTGGAAGTCCGTTCCAAAGCATATTAAATTAACTGCTACCATTTTAAAAAAAAATTTCCCAAGTGAAATGTTTGATGAATAACTTTGTGGGATTCTCAGGCCTGGTCCCCATTCTGGCACTCCGAGTACAGAAGATGGGGGCCACCAGGAGACCTTAAATCATAGAATCATAGAATAATAGGACTGGAAGGGACCTCAAGAGGTCATCGAGTCCAGCCCCCCTCCCTCAAGGCAGGACCAAGCTCCGTCTACACCATCCCTGACAGATGTCTATCTAACCTGCTCTTAAATATCTCCAGAGAGGGAGATTCCACCACCTCCCTTGGCAATTTATTCCAATATTTGACCACCCTGACAGTTAGGAATTTTTTCCTAATGTCCAATCTAAACCGCCCCTGCTGCACTTTAAGCCCATTACTCCTTGTCCTGTCCTCAGAAACCAAGAGGAACAAATTTTCTCCTTCCTCCTTGTGACACCCTTTTAGATATTTGAAAACCGCTATCATGTTCCCCCCCTAAATCTTCTTTTTTCCAAACTAAACAAGCCCAGTTCATGAAGCCTGGCTTCATAGGTCATGTTCTCTAAACCTTTAATCATTCTTGTCGCTCTTCTCTGTACCCTTTCCAATTTTTCCACATCTTTCTTGAAATGTGGTGCCCAGAACTGGACACAGTACTCCAGCTGAGGCCTAACTAGTGCAGAATAGAGCGGCAGAATGACTTCACGAGTTTTGCTTACAACACACCTGTTGATACAACCTAGAATCATATTTGCTTTTTTTGCAACAGCATCACACTGTTGACTCATATTCAACTTGTGGTCCACTATGACCCCTAAATACCTCACTTCTATGGGTTTTACTTACAAAAAATCCCCAGAGTCACAGATTCACTGACTATGGGAAGGAGGTAGCTGCTACCACCAAGTGAAACAAAAGAAAACCATTTCCTTCATGAACCCAGGAAGAAACTCCTGGACTTTTTCCAGAGGGTAACTCCCAAGCTGCTTTATCACAAGAGAGCTTGAAAAGAGAGAGAGAAGAAAAAACTGCAGTCTTTGGTAGCTGATCTCTTAATCTTAGACATGCATACACACACACACAGCTCTCCTATTTCCTTTCAGGACGCAATCAAATCATCACCTTAAAAAGGTGATATTACTGACAAAACAAAGAGATATACTTGGTAAAGCAAACTTGATTGCTAGGTGTTACAGAGCAACTGAGTGAAAGAAATCAAAACACAGAGAATATCTCTGGGTACATCTTAGACAGTGAATGGGGGAGGGAAGGCATGGATTTGCGTAGAGAAGTTTAACCAGACAACCAAAACAAAGAAAAATGCCCTGATCGCGACTAAATGCACGTTTTCTCTTTCTTTATTCATGATCCCTTCCTAGTTCAGTCTGCTGAATAGTCAACATAGATTCACCAAGGGCAAGTCTTGAGAATCTAGGTGTCGTCAAGGGTCCAGAAATACGTCTGCATTATCAATGTCATGGACAAAAAGTGGGCAACCTCGCCTCAGGATAGTTTGAGAAAGTAGCGTCCATACAGCCTCAGCATCTCCTGGCCTGCTTTCCTTCACCGTGACAGCAAGAATATAGGGGAAAGGAATTTAAAGCCTGATTTTTTTTTTCCCCATCTGCCCTACAATATGCACAAAACCACAGGGTTTTGCTCATTATATCATATTGTGTTTAAAAACAAAGCATGATTTAACTTCTGTCATTGCCAGCGTATGCTTGTGATTGCTAATTCTCAGCACCGAACAAGGGCTCTGTCCTGCTCCTCTCAAGGTTGGCCTTGCATATTAAGCTACTTGTTTTCTGATGTGCCACTTCTCGGTAGTACAATTTGTATCTGTGAAATTCAAGGGAGAAAAATATAAGAAACTTGTGTAATCGTCATCCCAATTGGCTGTCCCTCCATCACTAGGGAACAACCTACCTTTTCTCTGAATCCCATCTCTTTCAGTTCAGTGACACATTCTGTGTGTCTATTGCTGTTAGTATGATTAGATATGTATGACTCCCCGGTCTTAAATTTTCTAATATTGAAATTAGTTGTACCTGCTTTTTTAAAAACGTAACACTAGAAGGCTACGTCTAGACTGGCCCCTTCTGCGGAAGAGGCATGCTAATTTCTAACTTTGGAATAGGGAAATCCGCGGGGGATTTAAATATCCCCCGCGGGATTTAAATAAACATGGCTGCTGCTTTTTTCCGGCTTGGGGAAAAGCCGGAAAAGAGCGTCCAGACTGGCGCGATCCTCTGGAATAAAGCCCTTTTCCGGAGGATCTCTTATTCCTACCTGAAGTAGGAATAAGAGATCCTCCGGAAAAGGGCTTTATTCTGGAGGATTGTGCCAGGCTGGACGCTCTTTTCCGGCTTTTCCCCAAGCCGGAAAAAAAGCGGCGGCCATGTTTATTTAAATCCCGCGGGGGATATTTAAATCCCCCGCAGATTTCCCTATTCCAAAGTTAGAAATTAGCATGCCTCTTCCGAAGAAGGGGCCAGTGTAGACACAGCCCTAATGAATAAAATGTCTCTCTCAGCTTTATCAACCCCTGTAGTAATTTGGGGAACTTGTCAAGTCATCAACGATCTGTCTACACTAGGAAATTATTTGAGAATAACTCCCGAAATAACAATCGAAATAGCATGTCCCCATTACGGGGGGAGCCTCGAAATGAGTCCGAGGCAGGCTCCGTTATTGTGGGTGCGCTACCTCGACTTAGAGCCCCAGGCAGCACTGGGGAGTAATTACTTCAAATGACTCTGGGAGTAATTATTTTGAAATAGCAGCAGCAGAGTGTCTGCAGTACCACTATTTCGAAATAACTATTTCCCAATAAGTGTTATTCCCCAAGGAAAGCAGGAGAACAGATTTCAAAATAACCAGCTTGTTATTTCAAAATAACAGGCTTGATAGTGTGGATGCTCTGCTTTTTATTTCAAAATAAGGGGAGGGGTTTATTTTGAAATAAGTCTATAGTGTGAACCAGGGCCAAAAGGTCTCCTTGTTTTTATAACAAAACATAGCCGATTCTCAGGACTTGATTTTTTTTTCTTTTCCTTTTCCTTTTCTCTGCTATAATTTCTCAAGATAATAGTATCCGGATTATGGAACACACAGATAATTCCAGATGGGATCTAAAGAAATCAATAATATTTATCATCTGTTTTCTATTATAGTACTTTTCCAGTAATGTGCACTGCAGTGTCTTGCCTTTACCTTATGCTTCAAAGACAGATTTTTGTATCCATGCTGAACCATTTAACTGGCTAATGTGATTGGAGCATCTGGCTCCTTTGTTGGAGCCGAGCAGTAAGGAACCCTGCCAGTGGTAATTTCTGTGTTCGGTTATAAAGAGCAAAAGAAGATGAGGTAGTAGGCTTTAAGAAAAGAATATGGATTTACAAATGGCAAGCATTTGTGGATTTTTCTATATTTGTAATCTGTCCAAAGTTTACACTTTCATTTCCGCTGTTCTCAATATAGAGGCCTGAGGAATGGCTTACTACAGTATTTGCTGTGTTGTTTTTTACACTAGGTCATCTTGCATGTTAATGATTATACGGCCGCATTAGCTCCTTTAAAAAGAGATCTATTTTGGCTTATCTGAGCCAGATTTATCACCTGCCTTAACAGAACTAAGACAAGATGAAGAGATGCAAGTTGGTTGTTTCAGGCAGGCTTCCATTATAGTCGATGTTCTTCGGAAATCAGAAAATTTCATTTAAAAAAAAAATTCCCTGTCAAGATGAGAATCAAGTCACGTGTACCCTCCTGACAGCTCGTTCTGTGTGCAAGTGAATCTGACAGAAGGGCCGGATCCATGAGTTGTTGCTTTCATGAGATTCACACTGCATGGCCTCCAGGCACAGAAGCAAGAAAGTCGATGGTGGGACAGATGCTTTCCCGTTGCTAATGAGGCACGAGTGTGGGGTACAAAACCATTTCTGTTTCATGCAGCTAGAAAAGTACAGCGGTGATTGGCAATGAATATCTTGCCCTCCCTCTGCACAGGGAAAATCTTCACCTAATTTGACTCCATTTTTTTTCTTCACCAACTTCCTCCCTTAAGTCTGTTCTCGCCAGTGCATCTTTTGCTCCTTTTTTTTTTTCATCTTCCTCAAGAGCCTCTTGTGCTGAATTCTGTGTCTCTTCGTTTCCTTCTGTTACGAGTCAGACTAAGATTTCGACATGGATATTTTTAGTAAAAGTCATGGACGGGTCGCAAGCAAGCAAGGAAAAACTCATGAAAGCTCTGACCTGTCCTTGACTTTTACTCAAAATAGCTGAGATAAAATAGGGATTTGTGGATCCCCACACCACCTATGCTGGGGCATCTGGGAGCTCCAGTGGCTTGGGTGGCAGAGCTCCAGGGTCTGCTCCCACCCACGGCTGGGAGCTGTAAGGGGTCCTACCACCCTCAGCAGCAGGGAGACTGGGTGCCCATGCTTCCCATGGTGGCAGAGAGTGGTGGGGTGGCCAGGAGCTGCGGGGTTCCCTCGCTGTCCATCTCTGAGAGCTTCTGCTGCCTGCGGTGGCAAGGAGGTACAGGAGTTCTCCACCCCGTGGTGGTGGTGAGGGGCCCTGCTACTTGTGACCATTGCAGGCTGAAGTCATGGAAGTTTCTGGAACTCCATGCATAACTTTACGTAACTGTTCTCCAGGGACTCTAAGATACACTGGGGCTAGTACAAATTATCCCAGGGAATTAGAAATTTGGGCTAACTGTACCCTGTCCAGAGATCTGCTCAGGTAGTTTAGGCCTTACGTTGTATAAAAACGTAACCCCCGTGTCAACTAGGAAAACAGCAGTCCTTGTTTATGGTATTCCTGAAATACTTTTCTGTCGGGTTAATTTTTCTAAACTTCTGTTGCAGCATAGTATAGAAACGATGCAGCCCATTGGAATTAAAGAGGGCCAGTGAGGATGATCAAAGAACTTTCTTCTAGGCAGGAGGCATCTGTTTGTAGTGTGTTCTCAACGTCTGATTTCAGCAATGTAATTAACTCTTGGGCACGATGAGAAGAGATGCGAATGCTGCGTTTGTGCAATATCTTAGCTTGCTTGGCTGATTTATATTCTTACTCGGTTTGCACATTCAATCTGGAAGCATCTGTTGAGACTTTTTGCTTTATCTTTTTTGAATGGCTTTTTTTTTTTTTTTTTTAAAGAGAACACCAAAAACAGGCCCTCCCCTCCCCTAAGAATATCCAAAAACAGATTCTGCAAAACACAAATAAATGGAGGCAAATGAGACATTTGGATGGAGAATAAAGGTTTTTGTTCTGTTTGTATGCCATGCATCCTAAAGCTTTCTTAGGTGCGTTGTGTACTATATACTCTGTAGCATTTTCCAATAACTGGTTTCCATATTTCGTCATGATTAGCCAGGAGTCGCAACGGAGAGTCCCTTTTTCAGTTGTTTAGAAAACTACTGCAGCCCTCCCTGGGGCAATCCATTTTATGAAAGAGAAAATTGTGGGTAACGCATGTCTACTGTTTCTGGCACTTACACCTCTCTGGTTGCAATATGTAAGAATAAACATTTCAAGGCAAGGCAATTTAGTTAACTTGCTGTTAGGCCATAGTGCAGTTATCAGTAACCACATCTTTTTGGGATTTATACTCTTCCTTTTCAAGCCTTGTTTGCTCCTCTGCATTGATTTTTTTTTTTTTGAGAACTACGAGGATGAATTCAGTGATGTTTTCATAGGTCCTTTTTACTTATATTCCGTTAAAATTAGGGTTACCATATTTGACCTTTCAGCAAAGAGGACACACGCCGGCCATTAACCTTCCCCCTCCCTTCTACAACCCATTGCACAGGCACGCTGAAAACCTGAGTTTTAGTGTTGGAACCGGAGGTCAGGAGCAAATGCAGCTCATGGGCCAGGGATTCAGGTCACTGTGCGCAATGCATCGTGGATATGCAAGTGAGTACCCCTGGGCATGCCTGAGTGCGTGGAGGAGTCAGGATCTCCCAGCTGTGGCTGCAGCCTCTAGGACGCATCTCGAGGCAGGGCTCCGTGCTTCCCTCGTGTGGAGCAAGCGGGGTGTTCCAAGGTTATATATAAAGAGATCTAAATTGGTTAGAAAAAGAATGAGTCGGGCAAAATCCCGGACACTTTTAGATATTTAAAAAACCTGGCTGGGTGGAGATTTAAGGACCGAAAAGGAGGACCTGTCTGGGAAAAACTGGATGTATGGTAACCCTAATTAAAATAAAGTATGTATCCAACACGCCTGATGGGTCAAAGTTGAACAATTAATACAAAGAGATGCTTCATTTGTTACTCATGTTGATAACTATCTTCTGAATAAGCAGAATAACTTTCCTTATCAGCTAGCAGATTGAGTCAACAGGGTGCCCTTGTAGCCAAGAAGGCTAATGGCATATCGGGGTGCATTAGGAGGAGCATTTCCAGCACATTTAGAGAAGTGATTATTCCCCTTTATTTGGCACTGGTGAGGTCACATTTGGAGTCTTGGATCCAATTCTGGGGCCCCCATTAAAGAAAGGATGTGGACCCAATGGAGGAAGTCTAGTGGAGGGCAACAAAAATGATTGGGGGGCTGGAGCACATGACCTATGAGAAGAGGTTGAGGGATTTGGGCTTTAGTCTGTAGAAGAGAAGAGTGAGGGGGCATTTGGTAACACCTTTTGACTACCTGAAAGGGTTCCCAAAGAGGATGGAGAGAGTCTGTTTTCAGTGGTGACAGATGACGGAACGGGGAGCAATGGTCTCAATTTGCAGTGGGGGAGGCCTAGGTTGGCTATTAGGAAAAACTATTTCAATAGAAGGGGGCGGGAGGAGAAGAAGGTGAAGCACTGGAATGGGTTACCGAGGGAGGTGGTGGAATCTCCATCCCTAGAAGTTTCCAAGTCCTGACTTGACACAGCCCTGGCTGGCATGATTTAGTTGGGGTTCATCCTGCTTTGGGCACGGAGTTCGACTCGATGACCTTCTGAGGTCTCTTCCAGCCCTAGGATTCTATGATTTACTGAGTGTTGCTTAGATCCTTAAGTCAATTTTTTTTAAATAAAAGGAATATGTACCTGCTTTATTTACACAATTGTATTTTTCAAAAATACAGTGCCATTTTTATGAAGTTAATGTAGTCAATTTTTTTAAAATGGCAATTCCATCAAGTTTATTTTTTCTTCATCCCTGTAATCTCTTACCATTCACTGTCTTAACAAAAAAAAGCTATAGTCCATTTGTTGTCCAATAACATTGTCTTCTAATTTTCAGATCTTAAATATTGATTTAACTGTGCCAAAACAGAGCACTATTGCAAATTGCTTCCTTTTTATTTCTTTTCTTTAAGGTTCATTGAGAAGCAAGCCTATTTCTGGCTCATCTTGGTTGAATCTTTTTCAACGTTTTCTCAGTTATGTCAGTTTTGAGACTCTACTTGATTTGGTGATTGTCTCTTTTCTGTATGGTTTTATGAGAAGCATAAAACCAGCACATCCTGTTTTCCTGGCACAACCAAACAAACCCTCATGTCGTTTTAAGTTACGATGAGAGGAAGCTGTGTACCAAATTTGGTGTGCTAGCTCTTTACCGATTAGGAGGAGTTCTTGATCAAACAGATAAATTCTCTAAAATATATAGTGGATGATCTCATCCCATTAAAATAAAATTTAATATAGTATTGAAACGATAGTTAATTGATTGCTTTATGAATCTTTTGGAAGGATCAGCACCTTGGCATTTCACACTGTTAGTGCAGTTCGGCTAAGGATTGTTGTTTGTTACAATGGTGACCATAAAAATGTCTGTCCAGAGTAGTATTTGATGTACTGTATTTGCTGCTTACTTTATGTGTAGGGGAATAGTAGACATTAAGGATAGGAGAAAATAGAATGCAGGTATCTCAAACTACTCCCCATCAAGTGTTGGTAAATGGTGACTATTACTGATGACCAATGGATTTTATATTGGTTGGGATATAAAATATAGTTTAAAAACTTGGGAAACCCCTGCCATGCAGTTACATCTCACGTGTACATGGTTGCACACTGTGTTCCTATGTGAGAATAGAGATGATACTTTACTGCCGATATACAGGCAGTCCCCGGGTTACATACAAGATAGGGACTGTAGGTTTGTTCTTAAGTTGAATTTGTATGTAAGTCGGAACTGCTGTCCAGATTCAGCCGCTGTTGAAACTGACCAGCGGCTGACTACAGGAAGCCCGAGGCAAAGCTGCTCTGCCCCAGGCTTCCTGGAATCAGCTGCTGATCAGTTTCAACAGCGGCTGAGTCTGGACACCTGGGACAGAGCAGCCGGGGCACTGCCGGGTTGGTCCCGCAGCGCCGCTCCTCAACGCTACTGGACCAACCTGGCAGTGCCCCAGCTGCTCTACCCCAGGCGTTGGCGAGAAAAGCCTGGTCTGCTGGGGGGGGGGGTGCACTAGCTTCGCCCCCCCCCCCAGCAGACCAGGCAGACGTGGAGCAAAGCCTCTGAGGATGCGGGTGGCGGGACCGCAGCGCCTCTCTGCGGTCCTGCCGCCCGGGTCTCCCTGGTCTGCTGGGGGGGGGCACAGCTAGTGCCCCCCCCAGCAGAGCAGGCTTTTCTCGCTGCGGAGGACACGGGTGGTGGGACTGCAGCACGTCTGGGTGGTCCGCTGCCCGAGTCCTCCGCAGCGAGAAAAGCCCCATTCGTATCTAGGGATCCGACGTAAGTTGGATTCACGTAAGTCGGGGACTGCCTGTAATGTGTTGTAAAATATAGAGATGAAAACAGTTGTAAGAAAGAGCTATGGGGGATGATATGTCATTTAATATTAGAAGTGTAAAAATGTACCCATATTTATTTATATTATAAACATACATGTGGGAGTACAACGTATGTACCTGCCCCCTGTGTTTTACCGCCCTTGGGGATTGTATTGTAGCTGTGATATATCAATGGCGTTGTAGTTGCTGAAAAATAACTGAGTGGGTGGGATGTGATGTCATAGAAGTAGAACCTTTTTAAGGATGACAACATAAAGGTTGTCAAGGTAATGCAGCTAGACTCAGTCCTGGGATTCTCTTAGGACAAACTGAAAGGAATAAATTGGATGACAGACTACAACTAAGGGGCATTGAGATTAGTTACTGTTTGAGAGAACTCTTTCTCAAGAGAAGATTCTGACTCAAGACTGGAGACTTAGAAAACACAGAGCTGTGTAGTTCTTTGAAATTTCTAATCTAATGGGCTCTACCTGTTTTCACTTGCACCCGCTTAAATCCTAGTGTTTGTACTCAATAAATTCACATTTATTTACTATCAAGCCCAACGTAAATAACTGTTACTGGGGAGCAATTCGTGTGTACATCCTCCATTCATTGTTAAAGGGGGCTCACCTAAATAATTAATTTGGGGGTTGGATTTCTGGAAGGTAGGCACAAAGCTACATTTGGTTGGCAGGGATGCTCTTTTGGGGGGCAGGGATGGTAATCTCAGCTCTGTGCCTTGGCTGGGGAAGACCAGGAGATCTGGCCCAGCAGGACAGGCTGGTGAGAAGCCCCAGAGAGCAAGAAGGTGAGCGTAAGTGAGAAGCAACCACAAGGGGTCTTCCGTGACCGCCGCTCGTCACAAGTATGAGCTAAGAGATGTAAATATAGTTGTTTGAGAGTTAGGTAGCATTAAGAAACACTGGTATCTTTGTGTGTGTGTGTTAGTAACTTTTATATTTTCTGAGAGGTAGCCGTTGCAGCAAAAACAACTCACTTATAGTTCACGAAAGCTGAGGCCCTAACACCCTAATGAATTTGTTAGTCTTCAAACTGCCACCGGACTCCTTGTTTTTATATTTTCTGGTGTGATGCTATAATCCACGCACCTCCTGGGTGTGGTTCACTGTTGTATGTAATAGCACTTAGTCAGTTTCCCCTACAGCAGCATTTCTTAAAATGTGTTCTGTGAGGCAGTTGGAGGTGTGCTGCGGAGAGAGAACAGAATTCAAAATGGCCACCCTTAAAGGGACAAGCCTCCTTTTTTTCTCAACTTTTCCTTTGTGCTTTTCCCTCCCTTCCCCCCCCCCCCTTAAAAAAAGAAATCCTTGGTGTTCCCATAAAAAAAAATTGCTTGGTGTTCCTGAGTCTTAGAAAGTTTAAGAAACACTTCCCTACAGCCTTATCTGAGAGCCAGTTGGCTTTTAGCGTATGTGGTAGAGGCTCATGCACTAAGCTCCAGAGGTCCTAGGTTTAGTTCCATGTGTTGGCGTTACGCTACTACGTAGGGTTTTTCCCCCACGGCATAGAAATACATTATTTGTTTCCCTCTACTCAACCACCTTTTCACATTTAGTGAAAAGGACATAAATAGTTTGTATCTGACCACTCTACAAATCACATGATGGTTAAATACATAAGAGCCATAGAGATTAAGCCAGAAGGAACCACCAGATCATCTAGTCCAACCTCCGTAAAAAGGGATGAGAGGATTTTAATTCTGCCCTGAACAGATTCAGAAAAGCTGAATTGTGGCAGAGTACACTCGCACGGAAACCAGCTATGGAATTGCCTTCTTACAGATGGGTTTCACTAATCAGAACATACTGGTGACAGCTTTCCTCAAAGTATTTTCTATTACTAAAACTAATGTGAAGAGCGCTTTGATGCATGTGGGAGTCCTCCTCCTTTGAGGGAAACATTTGAACAGGTGTGTTTGAACATTCCCTTGCTAAATCAAGAAGAGTGGCTGTACATTCTGTATCTCAAGGATGCTTTCGTGTCCATGGGGATACATCCCGGACACAGAATAATACAAAGAAGAAGCGTGGACCTTGGCATGCCTGTTGTAAAGTGTTTCTTTTGGGGCTAGCATCTGCTGTGTATGTGTCTGAAATGTTGAGCAGCTGTTGTGGTTTACCCAGGGTGTGTAGGAACTCTGGATTTTTTTGCTAATTGGTTGACGAAGGACATCAAAACAAATAGCACCATCTTCCAGCTGTCCCAATGCCTAAACCAGGTAGCACCTACATTTAGTTTCTCTTATTTGATCAGATTTTTAAAATGCAGCCATATTGGTAACTCTGAGCATGATAAAGAGCAGCTGGTTACAGCTAAACCTAGGTGAGATGGAGCTAGTTTTGATATAAGTGGGAGACATTTTAGAGACAATCTAGAGAAGTGATTTTCTCCTTTATGCGGCTCTGGTGAGGCCACATCTGGAGTATTGTCCAGTTCTGGGCCCCTCTCCCTCCTTCACTATAAAAAGGATATGGACGCATTGGAGAGGGTCCAGTGGAGGGCAACCAAAATTATGTGGGGGCTGGAGCACATGCCCTATGAGGAGAGGCTGAGGGTCTGTCTACCTCAAGATGGCAACTAATGCTGGGGCCATCTGGACAGAGCATGGCTACCAGAGCTCCTTGAAATTCTTTCCTCTCCGACACGAGCCGGAAGTCAGTCTCCTGTCCTGACCAAAACGTTCCAGGATCCGGTGATCCATTCCCATGTGGCCTTAGGGCTTGACGACTACAGCACACTTTACCTGGGAAAGGTAATGGATGGGAGGGTGACTTGTAAAAGATTTGCTATTGAGCAGCATACAATGTAGGTAGCACATTAAGCTGAAGCTCTGGCTACTCACTGAACACTGAGGCTATATCTACACTTGCGGCTTCTTGCACCAGAAATATGCAAATGAGGCTAAGCATGGAATATTGCCAAGCCTCATTTGCATAGCTAGTGAACCACCATTTTTGCAGAAGAGGCTCTTGTGCCAGAAGGAGCTGTCTACACTGCCTCTTCTAGCGCAAGAAAAACCCTCTTGCGCAATGCTGTTATTCCTGAAAATAATCAGCGTAATGGCATTGCGCAAGAGGGTTTTTCTTGCACTAGACGGGGCAGTGTAGATGGCTCTTGCGCAAGAAGGAGCTCTCTTCTGCAAAAATGGCAGCTAATTAGGTATGCAAATGAGACTCGGTGATATTCCACGCTTAGCCTCATTTGCATATTTCTGGTGCAAGAAGCCGTGAGTGTAGACATAGCCTGAGTCAAGCTGAAAGTTTTGTCTTCAAAACCTTCAAGAACTAACCCAGGCTTCATTATCATAACCTCCCAAGCTACTTCATGATCTGCATCTCCCATTGCAGCTGTTTCTGTTGGCACCAATGGGACTGTCCATTGGTTGAAGGCAGAATTTCTAGGCAGCTGATGTACAGCTGTGGAGCTGAATGATAAGACTAACCAAGACCATCACCACTTGGAGGCTGGAATGTAAAAGTCATTGCTTTGCCCTACCTTTCCTATTGGGATAGTATTTACCACAGGCTTCTGACTGATAGAGGCTGGGGGGGAAGGAGCAGAGAGAGAGAATAGTGATAGAAATGTAGCCGTGTTAGTCTGGGGTAGTTGAAGCAAAATGCAGGACAATGTAGCACTTTAAAGACTAACAAGGTGGTTTATTAGATGATGAGCTTTCGTGGGCCAGACCCACTTCCTCAGATCAAATAGTGGAAGAAAGTAGTCACAACCATATATACCAAAGGATACAATTTAAAAAAATGAACAAATATGAAAAGGACAAATCACATTGCAGAACAGAAGGAGGATGCGGGGGGGTGGGAAGGGGGAGGAAGGAAGGTAAGTGTCTGTGAATTGCTGATATTAAAGGTAGGGAGAGTGGGATGTTTGTGAGTTAATGGTATTACAGGTGATAATTGGGGAAACTGTCTTGATAATGGGTGAGAAAGTTCAAAGACTTGTTAAGTCCCTGGTGGTAAGTGTCGAATTTTAACATGAATGACAGTTCAGAGGATTCCCTTTCAAGTGCAGATGTAAAAGGTCTTTGTAGCAGAATGCAGGTGGCTAAGTCATTTAGAGAGTGTCCTTTCTGGTTAAAGTGGCAAGAAACTGTTTTCTCTTTGTGATCTTGTCTAATATCTGTTTTGTGGGCATTAATCCTTTGGCGAAGTGTCTGAGATGTTTGTCCAATGTACATAACAGACGGACACTTTCGGCACATGATAGCGTAGATTATATTTCTGGATGCGCAGGAATATGTGTTCTTGATCTTATAACTCACTTGGTTAGGTCCAATAATGGTATCAGCAGAATGAATATGTGGACAAAGCTGGCAACGGGGTTTGTTGCAAGGGAAGGTACCAGGGTTGGTATTAGTGTGGTATGTCCTGTGGTGGTTGGTAAGAATCATCTTGAGGTTAGGTGGTTGTCTATAGGAGACTATGGGTCTGTCTCCCAGAGCCTCTTTGAGTATGGTATCCTGTTCCAATATAGGCTGTAGTTTCTTGATAATGTGTTGGACAGGTTTAAGTTGGGGGTTGTAGGTGATGACAAGTGGTGTTCTATTGTTGGTTTTCTTGGGTCTGTCTTGAAGTAGATGGTTTCTAGGTATTCGTCTGGCTCTTTCAATTTGCTTTTTTGTTTCTCTGGGTGGGTAGTTGAGATTTATAAATGCTTGGTAGAGATCCTGAAGCTTCTGGTCTCTGTCAGTGGGGTTAGAGCAGATGCGGTTGTATCGAAGGGCTTGGCTATAGACGATGGATCGTGTGGTGTGTTCTGGATGGGAGCTGGATGCATGTAGGTAACTGTATGAGTCAGTGGGTTTTCTGTAGAGAGTGGTGTCTAATTTTCTATTGTTGATTTGTACGGTGGTGTCCAGGAAGTGGATCTCTCGTGTAGAATGGTCTAGGCTGAGGTTGATGGTGGGGTGTAGGTTGTTGAAATCTCTGTGGAATATCTCCAGTGTTTCTTGGCCATGTGTCCAGATCATAAAGATGTCATCGATGTACCGTAGGTAGAGGAGGGGTGAAAGGGGACGGGAGTTGAGGAAACGTTGTTCTAGGTCAGCCATAAAGATGTTAGCATACTGTGGGGCCATGCGTGTACCCATGGCTGTGCCGCTGATCTGGAGGTATAAGTTGTTCTCAAACCGGAAATAATTGTGGGTGAGAACAAAGTTACATAGGTCTGCTATCAGGTTGGCAGTAGTGTCCTCTGGGATAGTGTTTCTAATTGCTTGTAATCCGTCTTCATGTGGGATGTTGGTATATAGAGCTTCTACATCCATGGTGGCAAGGATGGTATTATTGGGGAGGTTATCGATGTTTTGTAATTTCCTTAGGAAGTCAGTAGTGTCTCGGAGATAGCTGGGGGTATTGGTTACGAAGGGTTTGAGAAGAGTGTCTACATAGCTGGATAGACCAGTAGTGAGCGTGCCAATACCAGAGATGATGGGACGTCCGGGGTGCCCAGGTTTATGGATCTTGGGAAGTAGATAGAACAATCCTGGTCGGGGGTCAGAAGGTGATTCTGTGAGGATTTGTTCCCGAGTAGCTGTGGGGAGGCTTTTAAGGAGACAGTGTAGTTTCTTTTGGTAGTCCAAGGTGGGATCAGAGGGGAGAGGTTTGTAAAATGTGGTGTTCGAGAGTTGTCTGGTTGCCTCCTGGTTATAGTCGGCCTTATAGTGAGTTATAAGATCAAGAACACATATTCCTGCGCATCCAGAAATATAATCTACGCTATCATGTGCCGAAAGTGTCCGTCTGTTATGTACATTGGACAAACATCTCAGACACTTCGCCAAAGGATTAATGCCCACAAAACAGATATTAGACAAGATCACAAAGAGAAAACAGTTTCTTGCCACTTTAACCAGAAAGGACACTCTCTAAATGACTTAGCCACCTGCATTCTGCTACAAAGACCTTTTACATCTGCACTTGAAAGGGAATCCTCTGAACTGTCATTCATGTTAAAATTCGACACTTACCACCAGGGACTTAACAAGTCTTTGAACTTTCTCACCCATTATCAAGACAGTTTCCCCAATTATCACCTGTAATACCATTAACTCACAAACATCCCACTCTCCCTACCTTTAATATCAGCAATTCACAGACACTTACCTTCCTTCCTCCCCCTTCCCACCCCCCCGCATCCTCCTTCTGTTCTGCAATGTGATTTGTCCTTTTCATATTTGTTCATTTTTTTAAATTGTATCCTTTGGTATATATGGTTGTGACTACTTTCTTCCACTATTTGATCTGAGGAAGTGGGTCTGGCCCACGAAAGCTCATCATCTAATAAACCACCTTGTTAGTCTTTAAAGTGCTACATTGTCCTGCATTTTGCTTCAGAGAGAGAGAGAGATCCTGGTGCATAGAACTCAGAATGTATAAGGTACACAGAAACCACAGTTTCTGTGGAAGAACTCAGACACATAGTAAATAACTACTCAGATATGTAGGTCAGCGTGATGATTAAAAATAATCTCATACTTTTATGAATAAGTTTTGCCATTAATTATATGGTTCAAACCCTCTTGCGATTGTGTATAAAAATGGGTCGTTGATTGGGATTCATGATTTGGGTGAAAAGTCGTTTAGAAATTACTCAGACTCTGGATATTGGTATTCTGAATATTGACTCAGATACAGCATTTGAAATCATAAACCCTGCAAACAAAAAGTGAATGCAAGGAGTTGAGTTTGTTGATTTGGGAGCAGATTGATTTGGGAGCAGGTATCTGATGATGATGACCCATGCCTATTCTAAGTAGGGTTTATCGTTTGTTGTAATACATAACACGCAGCATGACTCTGCAATAGTTCTGTTTCTTGGTGGTGGTTAGCTTGACCTGCCTAACGGCCTTGTTTCTTCTGATGGAACTGATGCACTTTCTCTTCCTGAGCATTTAAGCTAATTTCAACTTGACAACATTCTGGTGTATTTTTTTTTTTAAAGAATCCCAGTTTAGATTTCAGCATTTGTGCACGGTTCCTCCATAAAGGTTGTACTGCATTTTGTCTTTAAGAGAAAATCGTTACATAGAATGTTTAAAAGAAACCACCCAGTCTGCTTAATCCTGACTTCCCTTAAATATTCTTAAAGTAAATTGAGATTCCTTTTCACCTTCACTGCCAACATCAGAGAGATTTCAGCCAGGTTTACTAATTGCCTTTACTAGGAGGGGCTGGGTTGAAAACGCACAATATCACTATTGCCATTTAGATTACTTTAGAATGTTTGGCCTTATGGTGTCTCAGGTGAGTTTGAGTTTGTAAGTTAGCACAAGAGGAGCTTTAGCTTACCCCTGAGGAGGTGACATGCGTGTGGCACAATGCTGGCTGGAAATGCTGCTAGTCCTCTTTGCAGATATATTGTGCAGTGTCAGATCACCATGTGTACTTGGAGAGGAGAGCTTGCTACCACTTTTGTTTTGCGAGGGAGGGAGATAATTAGAAGGAAGGAGAACTTAGCAGGACTTGCTGCCTCATAAGAACGGCCGTACTGGGTCAGACCAAAGGTCCTTCTAGCCCAGTATCCTGTCTGCCGACAGTGGCCAGCACCAAGTGCCCCAGAAAGGGTGGACTGAAGACATGATCAAGCGATTTGTCTTCTGCCATCTCTCTCCAGCCTCTGACAAACAGAGGCCAGGGACACCACTTCTATCCTCTGGCTAATAGCCTTTTATGGACCTAACCTCCATGAAATTATCCAGCTTCTCTTTAAACTCTGTTATAGTCCTAGCCTTCACAGCCATCTCTGGCAAGGAGTTCCACAGGTTGACTACACGCTGTGTAAAGAAGAACTTCCTTTTATTAGTTTTAAACCTGCTACCCATTAATTTCATTTGGTGTTCTCTAGTTCTTCTATTATGGGAACTAATAACTTTTCTTTATCGGCCCTCTCCACACCACTCATGATTTTATAGACCTCTATCATATCCCCCCTCAGTCTCCTCTTCTCTAAACTGAAAAGTCCCAGTCGTTTTAACCTCTCCTCATATGGGAACCGTTCCAAACCCCTAATCATTTTAGTTGCCCTTTTCTGAACCCTTTCTAAGACCAAAATACCTTTTTTGAGGTGAGGAGACCACATCTGTACACAGTATTCAAGATGTGGGTGTACCATAGTTTTATACAGGGGCAGTAAAATATTCTGGGTCTTATTTTCTATCCCTTTCCTAATAATTCCTAGCATCCTATTTGCCTTTTTGACCGCCGCTGCACACTGCGTGGAAGTTTTCAGAGAACTGTCCACAATAACTCCAAGATCTTTCCTGATTTGTCGTAACCAAATTAGCCCCCGTCATACTGTATGTATAGTTGGGGTTATTTTTCCCGACGTGCATTACTTTACACTTATCCACATTAAATTTCATTTGCCATTTTGTTGCCCAATCACTCAGTTTGGTGAGATCTTCTTGGAGTCCCTCACAGTCTGCTTCTGTCTTGACTTTCCTAAACAGTTTGGTATCCTCCGCAAACTTTACCACCTCACTGTTTACCCCTTTCTCCAGATCATTTATGAATAAGTTGAAAAGGATTGGTCCCAGGACTGACCCTTGGGGGACACCACTAGTTACCCCTCTCCAATCTGAAAATTTACCATTTATTCCTACCCTTTGTTTCCTGTCTTTTAACCAGTTCTCAATCCAAGAAAGGACCTTCCCTTTTATCCCATGGCCATGTAATTTACACAAGAGCCTTTGCTGAGGGACCTTGTCAAAGGCTTTCTGAAAATCCACGTATACTATATCTACTGGATCCCCCTTGTCCGCATGTTTGTTAACCCCTTCAAAGAACTGTAATAGATTAGTAAAACAGGATTTCCTTTTACAGAAACCATGCTGACTTTTGTCCAACAAATTATGTTCTTCTACATGCTTCACAATTTTATTCTTCACTATTGTTTTTACTAATTTGCCCGGTACTGAAGTTAGACTTACCGGTCTGTAATTGCCAGGATTGCCTCTAGAGCCCTTTTTAAATATTGGTGTCACGTTGGCTACCTTCCAGTCATTAGGTACGGAAGCCGATTTAAAGGATAGGTTACAAACCACAGATAATAGCTCAGTAATTTCCCATTTGAGTTCTTTTAGAACCCTTGGATGAATGCCATCCGGTCCCGGAGATTTGTTAATATTAAGTTTTTCTATTTGTTCCAAAACCTCCTCTAATGACACTTCAATCCGGGACAGTTTCTCAGATTCATCACCCACAAAGGACGGTGCAGATTCGGGAATCTCCCCAATATCCTCAGCTGTGAAGACTGAAGCAAAGAAATCATTGAGTTTCTCTGCAATGGCTTTATCGTCCTTGATTGCTCCTTTTATAGCTCGATCATCTAGGGGACCCATGGGTTTTTTAGCAGGCTTCCTGCTTCTAATGTACTTAAAAAAAACATGTTATTTCTTTTTGAGTTTTTGGCTAGCTGTTCCTCAGTCTTTTTTTGCTTTTCTTATTGCATTTTTACGCTTGATTTGACAGTGTTTATGTTCCTTTCTATTTACATCACTAGGATTGGACTTCCACTTCTTAAAAGATGCCTTTTTGTCCCTCACTTCTTCTTTTACATGGTGGTTAAGCCACGGTGACACTTTTTTAGGTCTCTTGCTATGTTTTTTAATTTGGGGTATACATTTAAGTTGGGCCTCTATTATGGTGTCTTTAAAAAGTTTCCATGCAGCTTGCAGGGATTTGCCTCTAGTCACTGTGCCTTTTAATTTCTGTTTAACTAACCTCCTCATTTTTGTGTAATTCCCCTTTTTGAAATTAAATGCCAGGGCGCTGGACTGCTGAGGTGTTCTTCCCACCACAGGAATGTTGAATGTTATTATATTATGGTCATTATTCCCAAGTGGTCCTGTAACAGTTATTTCCTGGACCTGATCCTGCACTCCACTCAGGACTAAGTCGAGAATTGCCTGTCCCCTTGTGGGTTCCTGCACCAGCTACTCCAAGAAGCAGTCATTTAATCCATTGAGAAATTTTATCTCTGGTTCTCTTCCTGAGGTGACATGTATCTAGTCAATATGGGGATAATTAAAATGCCCCATTATTATAGAGTTCTTTATTTTGGTAGCTTCTCTAATCTCCCTCAGCATTTCAATGTCAGTATTGCTGTCCTGGTCAGGTGGTCGGTAATATATCCCTACTGCTAATTTCTTATTATTGGAGCATGGAATTACTATCCATAGCGATTCTATGGAACGTGTTGATTCATTTAATATTTTTATTTCATTTGATTCTACATTATCTTTCACATACAGTGCCATTCCGCCACCCACCCGGCCTGCTCTATCCTTTCTATATATTTTATATCCCGGTATGATTGTGTCCCACAGATTTTCCTCATTGCACCAGGTTTTGGTGATGCCTGTTATGTCAATGTCCTCATTTAATATGAGGTACTCTAGTTCACCCATCTTATTAGTCAGACTCCTAGCATTTGTGTACAAGCACTTGAAAAATTTGCTACTGCTTATTTGTGTGCCCTTCCCTGATGCATTGGATTAATTTATATGCGGTTGTTTGTCTGCTCTGGCCCATGGTTTGCCCTCTCCCCTCCTCTCTTTCTGACTATATCTTAGAGAATCTCTATCAACGGATTCTCCTCTAAGAGAAGTCTCCCTCCGATTTACGTGCATCTCTGCACCAATCGGCTTTCCCCCATCTCTTAGTTTAAAAACTGCTCTACGGCCTTTTTAATGTTTAGTGCCAGCAGTCTGGCTCCACCCTGGTTTAGGTGGAGCCCATCTTTCCTGTATAGGCTCCCCCTCTCCCAAAAGTGTCCCCAGTTCCTAATAAATCTAAACCCCTCTTCCCTACACCATTGTCTCCATCCACGCATTGAGACTCTGAAGCTCTGCCTGCCTACCTGGCCCTGTGCATGGTTATTCATCCTGCTTGGTGAAGCCAAACATAGAGAAGTAAGGGTAGGGAGTGAAGATGATGTGAAATAATGACTGCTTTCCAAATAATGGCGATGGTTTTGGGGGGGAGAAACAGACTTTTTAGAAACAAAACCTCCCCCGCAGCATTCTTTTTGGAACACACGCTGAGTGCAAGGAGAATGAGCAAAACCCGCAGAGTGAACTAATACTGTTTCGAGGGTAGGATACAAGCTCAAAGGCAGAGCTATTGCGCTGTTAGAATTTTAGATGAGAGAAAGGCAGCAGCCTCCTCCGTGCTGCAGCGTGAGCGCTTACATGGCTCCTTGTGAAAAGCAATTTATTTTAGATTATGGCACAGCAACTATCCTTTAAACTGCTAGGGATTGTAATGGAACTCCGAGCCAACCTCTCCCTGAACTCTGGGTGCCGTAATAGGTTTACCCAAGCGTGTTCTAAGTAACAGTTGTGTCAAACCTGAGACACAGAAGTGGGAGTAGATGCCAACTCCTTGTACAGCTTCTGTACTTGCTACGAGCCTAGCTAGCTTGTGGAGAATTTAGTTGGGTTCGGTGCATGTGTGTGAGTATTTTAATGGCTGCAGGTTTTGCCCTTGTGGGTGGTGTCTAAAAATAGCTGCAGTAGGAGGATGTAATTTGCAGGAAACTAGAGAAATACAATTAGAGTTAGACGACTTCTGGGTAGTTCAGTTGGTGTCATGGTACAATGTGTCTTTGCGAATAATTAGACACCCTGGGCCAGATTTAGCCAGGATGGGTAGGAATGGGGTCCCTAGGCTCTGTTTGTCGGGGTCTGGAAATGGATGACGGGATGAATCACTTGATGGTTACTTGTTCTGTTCACTCCCTCTGGGGCATCTGGTGTTGGCCACGGTCAGCAAACAGGACACTGGGCTAGATGGACCTTTGGTCTGACCCAGTCTGGCTGCTCATATGTTCTCAGCCATTGTAAATTGGTGTAGCTCCACTGATATCAATGGTCTATTGATTCTGGTTATTATTAATACCCACATGGTCCCCACATGGCCTGGCCATCCTCTACTTCCATTACGTCATAATGCATCATTAATTTTTGCATTGGAAGAATAAATTTGAATCTTCACAGTCCTTGGCTTTCTATTGTAAATGAGAACTATAAGATTCTTCTTTCCTTAGTTTATGGCCTGAATTTTCAAAAGGAAACATTCGGTTGAAAACAATAAACTGAATTAAAATAAAGCATTGGTTTCGATAAGGACAGTTTTGTTTTAAAAATCTACCTCTTACCTTTCTTGGGAATCCTGAGAGGCAATTAAACTCTCTCTCTCATAGGCAAACTCTGAGGCTATACATGCATATCGAGCGATAAAAATCAAGCTGCTGAAATATTAGACATTTGGGTGTAGTTTGTTAGGTGTAGCTGCATCTGTAGTGGTTTGTGTAGTAAGCCCAAATGATTCATCTTCCTAGCACAGACAAACATGAGTCATTCTGTTGATGTTCCCTTTTTTCTTAAAGCCCAGGTCAATAAATAAACTTTATAATTGCATCTCTTGGTTTATTCCCAGACATGTGTCAGTAAATTCTGAAATAGAGCTGGTCAGTTTTCAACACAATGGAAATGTTGAGTGGAAAAGTGTGTGTTTTGGTGACCTTTTTAATAGGAGGCTTTCTTCAGTCTTGGAGAGGGGGAGGAGGAGGACTCAAATACTCAATAGCCTGGTGGTTAGAGAACTGACTGGGACCATTGGGAGATCGCTGCCGTTGATTTTCGGAGTGGGATGGCAAACTCTACAGTAAATCAGGCCTGGAACTTGGGTTTCCACAGAATATGCTATTGCTGTAAGTGCAAGGTTATAATCTCCCTGTAGCCTTTGAAAAATATCAGAAGTTCCTGTTTTGTTCCTGTGTGTAAAGCACATTTCAGATCATGGCAATTTCTTAGGACATGCAATTGGTGTTTCTTGGCCAACCCAGCTACTTTAGAAATGGATTCCAACCACATCTGGAGCTTGATCCAAAGCTGAAAAGACTCCAATTAACTTCAGTGACCCTTGGATCAGGTTCTTTCTTCCAGCCCATTCATCTCTGTAGGATGGCAGAGGCCCAACAGGACTTGGTCATTAAGGTGACAGTGTAGGCCTGGCTGAGGTGAGGGACTGTTTATATAGGAAATAGTCTGCATGACAGGGAAAGGCTACCACTGCTTCTGGCTTTTGAAAACAGAATTGTCCATGGTTTCATGGGCAGTGGGTGAATCCCTGCTTTGGAGGGGCAAACCCACGGGCCATTCCTCCCCCCTTCTGCCTGAGACCCACGTGCCAGAGGCCCCATGTTCCCCCTGTAAAAGGAGACTCCCTAAGGGGCCTCCTAGACCAGAGGAGCCATGGCTTGCCTGCCCAAGGCCGAGCCCTGACTCATGACCCTGGACCCCGAGCACAGGACCGGCCCCAGTATCTGGTTGAGCCAGGAGCCTCTTCTTCCCCAAGCACTAGCTCCTGCTTCCCTGAAGGCCTCCTCCCCTGCCCTGAAGGCCTCCTCCCCTGCTGCACCTATGCATCACTCCTCACTCCTCTATCCCCAGGAGGAGGGACGTGGTGACCAGTGGAGATCTTTGGGGTGAAGGAGGTGTGGGGATCACGGGGAATGAGGGCTGCCATGGCTCAGTTGTCCAGCAGCATGCCTTCCCTGGCCTATTATACCTGCTGCCCATTTGTGGCTTCATGTTGTTGTACTTGCCTTGTTCTATGTCTAGAAATGCCAAAAGACAACAGAAGAAGGGCTGTTCTAACAGAGGTGTGTCAGCCTAATGTGCAAGCTGCTCGGCGCTACAGAAAGAGCCTGTTGGCTTGGCCTGCAAGTGGGTTTGAGGAAACGGTGGGGAGTCAGAACTCTCCGTTGGCCCCTGTGTTTCCCACCTGAGCCCTGGGACTGGGCACGCAAAAGCAGGTGGGTTACATTGTGCCTGATGGCTTCCCTTGCTTCCCAAGAGCAAGTGGGTGGTGAGCACTGGTGCTATGGCTCCATCCTCCCTCCTCTCCAGCCCCAGCTATGCAGCACATTAGCCATCAGCACTCCTACAATCCAGCCTCACATTCATTCCATTGCAAGGCGGATGCAGGGGAGGAATCGAGTCACAGCCTAGATAACAGTTGTTCCTATGGCTTCCTCTTGGGTGGTGCATCTTACATATCATCCCTTGCTCAGAGCTGGGCCAAGCACCAGCCTGTCTAGATCTTGGATGAATTGCAAACTCTAGCCCAGGTACTGATTTTGGATTCTCTGAGTTAACCTGAGCTTTGTTGGAGAAAGTCAAAGAAACCAGAAATGCGCATGCGGCTTAATTTTAGGTACAGTCTGACAATGAATTAGAATGAAATCTATCTCACTGTAGGAAAGTAATAATCCTTTGCCCTTTGAAAAAAGAGCACCTAAGGTCTTGGCATTCAGCTTGTCAGGGGACATGGTGCCTTATAACTAAGTTAGCAGGCAGTGCTTAATATCTTCCTGCTTGAGAGACCTCCAGTCACTGCACACGATTCTGTAAAATAAATCTGATCCATCTCCCCAAATGCCATTTAATCTCCATACATAGCTTGCACTTGACAAGTCAACCTATTTCAGTGCTTAGAAACATTTCTGTTAAAATACCACTGTAAATGAATGGCTTTGTTTAGAATGAGTTGGCTATTTTGTTCTCCGTTTTCACTGGAAGTTGATAACTTTCTCCCACCTCTGTTTTGCCTTTTCTTCAGTAGGAAGAGGTTGAGAACTGGCTACCCTTTCAAATGCTGCCAGGAAGTCTGTTCACTTACGGTAGTTGGCTGGGTGATGCTTTTCTGTGCTCCCTAATGCAAATTATGCTCCAGTTTTCCTTGTCTTTGAAGTCTTTGTGCTGACAGATGACACACAATGCTGCCACTTAGTGAAAAAAATTAAGTGTCCTTTGACTTGCTGTGCAGAAAATGTGTTTAGTGAGAGTTAAACCCAACCACGGACCATCAGGTCAAAAAATACTTTTCTGAGGTATTTAATAACCTAATGGACACTATTGCAAGAGAAAGTTTCCTTCCTTGACACATTAAAATGTGTATACACGTTAAAATGATCTGCATGTGTATGGATAGCTTCAGGTAAACCAATATTAATTAATTAAATAAAACCAGGGGACCGTCTGAGTTATTTTAATGGTGAAGTACTGGATCTGCCAGGTCTCAAGGCATGTCAAAAATGCAAATTGTTAATTTTTTGTATGATCCATGTTATTTCAAAGGCAACAAAACAATGTGGGTTTCTTTTAATTACTTTTGTCAGAATATAGGAATCATCACGTTGGCTCCCACCAGTGCATCATCTGGTCCACTGTCTTGTTTCTGAACAGCCTGTATCAGATGCTTCAGAGTGAGATGTTAAAACCCAATTAAGTGATATAACCTACCCTTAAGGGGAGGTTTAAAAATGGATTGATTTTTATCTGTAGTTCTGCTGATCCCTTCTGAAAGATCAGCTGTGATCAAAGCAACATAGCAGCTAAAGGGAACAGAAACACACAAAGCAACGTTGACCCAAAGACAAGAGTAGATGGAAAGAAAATGTACTGAAGCCTCCTTCATGCGTAGGGTTGCCAGATGGTTTAGCCAAAAATACTGAACACCCCTCCATCCCCCACCCCCCAAAAAAACAGGAACAAATTCTGTTGGGGGGGGGGAAGGGGGAGACCTAAGTTGTTGAGCAAAAAAAGGGGCCTCCAACAGCAGTTAAGCAAAAAAAATCAGCATGGCCCCTTTAAGAAGAGGCTTTTTTTTGCTGGTGGCCATCTTGTTTTTCTGCTCAGCCACAAGACCGCTTCCCTGAGGAAGTGTTGGCAGGTGGAAGATTTAAGTTATTGTTGCTTCCCCCCTCCCCCCTCCCCCCCCCCGTTATGCCTATTCATCTTCATTCTTTATTCCTCTGTTCGTTGGATGTAATAAAGTTCCTCATTGCCGTTTTTGCTACTTCGGGGACTGGGATGCTTATTTTATCCTTGGTACATTGAACTGCACTCCTGGTATGTTTGGTAGTAAACATTTCCCAAGGATGGCATCCCTTGCGTTCCAGGCATGGACGGAGCCTTTGTGGGTAGAGACACCATGTGCCAGGATACAGAATTCAGGAAGCTGCCCTCTGAAGTGAGAAGGCGGAAGCCATGCTAAGCAGCAGGTAGTGGAGAGAATGCTCCAGCCACACCTCAGGGCTGCGGTGACACATGCTATTAGCGTCCAATCAATGAAAATATTGGGAACTAGATGAAGACACAATTAATGAAATCCTCAGTTGCATGAGAGTAGAAGAAAAAACCAACTGGAAAAGCAAACATGGAGGTGGTTGGTTGGCTGATTTCTTAATTGAATTTCTCTGAAAGCTCATACATTCCAGGATGTAATATTCAGAAATCTGCATGTCTCCCCATCTCTAGGCTCCTCGTTCGTCAGTCCTGTCACAGCTTAATGAGCGATTTGTATTGATACATCAGAATGAATGATTTATTTATATTACTGACTCTGTACCACTGTTGTTGAAAAGACTTAACCACTCTAGTCTTTGGAGTAGCTGTGAATGCCTTGGCTGTAATGAAGACAGGATGCACACAAAAAAGAGGGGATTAGTGAGAGCAAAGAGAACCTCCCTATCTTTTACGTACTTCTTAAGACCTCCTGTAGTACACCAAATTGAAAATAGGGCCCTAGGTGGAAATATTCAACAGGTCAGATTGTTATGTACTGCGTTTTGCAAGTTTGTCACATGTGGGAAGTTTCCATAGTACCTGAGAAAAGAGTTAATGACTTTTTCCTTATACAGTTTAGGCAACAAAAGTAATTCAATGTTGGGGATAGATTTGCATGACACACTCATGCCTGTGTGAGAACTAGTGAGGTTGTGGGAAAGGATGACTTTGATTAGTATATCAAAGCTTATATGAGTGGTAAGTAAATAAATACTACTGCAAATAATAAAGTGGTGAGCATCTGCTGTCTGAAAATGACATCCCTTGAATGCTTCATCTTAGATAATCACAAAAAGGAAGCACCCAAAATAAGTTACCTTTCGAAAATGTGTCTCTGTAAGTCCAATGGGATTGAAAGGCGGTCAGTCAGTAGAATTACAAAATGTTTGTATGCATCTTTTTAGCAGCCTACATAGGAAAAGTTGTAGGAGAGATGTAAGTTGTCCAGAAATCAAAATTAGCTGAAGAAGAGAAACAAAATAGGAGAGGTTTCTACACACAGTATGGAGGCAGAATCACTTCTAAAAAGGAAAGACAAAATGAGAAATCAGAGATTACTGAATTTATTGATAAGAAGGAGGCAAGCGAGGCAGTGAAGGAATTAAAATCAAGAGTGAATGAATAAATAACAGAGGTCCAAACTGCTCTCTGGTGGAAGGCCATTGATATCCCTGGAGAATGGATTTCCATGGACTTGCATCTCTGATAAACTTGGCCCAGAATAGAAATTTCCAGAGAGAGACATTTAGTCCTGAATTGCACTGGCCCAGAGTTGTACTGAAGGAGGTCATCTCGAAGATATTGGCAATAATTTTTGAAGCAACTTGGGAAGCAGCAGTGATGCTCTAGCTATATAGAAAGGCTAGTGCCATGCCACCCTTCACATTGGACTGGCAGGACAGCTGGGATAATGATAGGTCGATGAGCCTGCCTCGTACTGCAGATAAAAGCGTAGAAAACATAATAAGAGAATTGATTTGTAGAAATATGTAGTGGAGGGACTTATTGAGTTGCAGTCAACACAGATTTACAAAATACAGATCATGTCAAAATAACCTGAAAGCTTTTTCCAAGGCAGTAACAGATTGGGTGGAGAAGGCAAATGCAGCGCGCACAATATATCTGGGGCTTAGCAAGCCTCTGGACATAGAACCTCACAGGAACCTTCATGGTTACATGGATAACACCACCCTGGTTAATAGACCAGAAACACTGCATTGTTATCATGATTACATCCGAATGGGGAAGTATCCACATTCTTGTGCCCTACAAAGAGAGACTGAAGGAAGAGCATGCATTTTTTTTCTAAATTTCTTGAGGGAGAGGAAAGGGTAGGGTGCCCTTAAGAAAGCGTGGTTGTAGGCCAGTGCCACTGGGGCATCTGACCCTCTTCTTTATGTACAGAGGTTGAGATTCATGCCTGGTGAATCCTTTTTGCTGTTGGGTCACTGATGTAGTAAGCTCGGGATTTACTATCATGGTGTCCGGACAGGTCTCTGGCTCCATCGATGATGATAATCAGTAGATTGTGTGTGTGCATCTGTGCTCAGTGATGTGGGTCGCGTTGAGTTGCACAATTAGTCACCACAGCAGCCCCCGAGAGAGCCCCTAAAGACCACAAACCAGACAAGGATCGAAGGTGCCTGGCCAGGTGTGTTGTCAAGCGAAATTCAGTAACAGTTGTCAGTAGACTCTACTGAACCACTATGCATATGTACTCAGAACAATGGAATGACTCACTCAGCAGAAAGTCCCACTGTCCCCGGGTCATACAAAGACTGTCCTCCCTAAGACACTCCTCCCCAAGACACCACTTTATATACAGGTATAAACAAGTTATACGTCGCTCCTGACGTGTCCAGTTGCCACCAGTATCTCACGGTACTTAGATACCACCCATCGCCCTGTACCTCATGGTTTGGTTAGATCATCTCTATCCATCATGCTGTCATTTTACACCCTTTCCTCAGCCTGGGTCTGTATCTGTGGGAGTGTCAGTACCAAGGTCTTTTTCATGAGCTGGTGGTACCATGTGCTTTCAAAGTCTGACTAGTACCAATTACTGTTCTACAATTGATACCTAGTCCCAATACTGTTCTACACCTGGGCCAATTACCAGTTTGTGTTTTGCACTCTCAGCCCTGTTTGTGCCCAGTTCTGTGAGCAGGGGCCTGCCTCTTGCTCATAGCTTAGCTTGGCTTTATATTAACCCAGTTTGTCCACTGTTCGCTAGGCCTCAAACTGGGCCTGTGCTACCTGGGTGCTTGTTTCAGGCATTCATTTTACTACACTTTTCTGATGTCATTTCAGAGGGCTGAAGGGGCGAACAGAAATCTTTTGCCTGAAGGTGCAGCTGAAAGGAACGTATTTGGACCGACCTGCCATGCTCCATTCAGCTCTTGAAAGCAGCTGCACTAGGTCAGAAGAATCTGAAATTTTTTCCCAGGGTCACTTTTTTTTTAAACAAATGCCTAAAGTCTCTCAAGTTTGTAGCTGGGCATTTAAAAACCACTTTCAACATTCAAAAGTGTTGAGTATTCTGGTGGCCCTCAGTGAAGTCAATGGGAATCCATCTGAGTTCAATACTGGAAAGGTGATGTGCTTTCTAGTTTCAAGTTGGGTTGCCAGATGGTTGAAACAAAAATATCGACCCCCTCCCCCCAAAAAAAACCACCGGGAAAAATATTCTGTTGAGGGGGGGCAGGGGAAAGGGAGGGAGACCAAAGTTGTTGAGGGGGGGAAAAAAGACTCCAAGGACTTAAGCCAAAAAAATAAAATAAAACAGCATGACCCTTTTAAGAATGAGTGCAGGAATAGGAACAGGGGAGTGGTTGAGTACTAAGACCCAGGGCTGAGTGCTGAGTGTTTGTAGGGTTGCCAGATGCCCGGCATTTTCACCTCCTGGATGGGGAAACATTCAGAAAATACCAGACATCTCAGGTATTCGGTATTCTCTGAATTTTTTTACTGGACAGGAGGCAAAAATACTGGACCGTCCGGGTGAATACCGGACACCTGGCAAGCCCAGTTTCAAGTCAGTGTGATAGTCTACTGGACACTAGTATTTGCTTTCTTCCCAATGAGGCTTTTGTCTCTTCAAAACAAAAGGAGGTGGAAGAGTCAGGATTTAAATATGTCTAGGATTTAAAGAAATCATGTGAGTGCCTAACACACAAGAGAACTGTTCAAGAGCAGATCATCCTTGTAAAACACTACTGCCCCGGTAATACTGCCAAGGACAGGTGCACCTTCAGTTAACAGCTGCATAAATGCCAGTGGCATAAATTAAAAGGATGCCAACGTGAAAAGTCAGCTAGGAGAAAAACAAAGTGTTAGAAATAGGGTTAGGGCCTCTTTCTACCCTTCAATTTTTACACCAATGTTTGTGATTTGACAGTCTTGTCCAATTGTTTAAACATGGATTCCACTCCGATGTGGTGGTGTGAAAGCCCCAGACAAGAAGAGATTGGGTTTCTTGTGGTAGACCGTTCAGGAAGGACTGAAAGACCTTTCAGTGGGGCACACTGCAAACATTATCTGTGTCAGGTCCTGCTTATCTTAGAGCATGAGAATAGCAGTCAGGGTGACGATTGACATTTGTGACTGCAGATCAAGGCTGTGTATGAAGTTATGGGTCCTGTCCCCAAAAGTTGACTCTTCCCAATCCTGGAAACACATGCACCCAAGCAACCTCATTCACACCAGTAGTGTTGGTGCAGTCAATAGGACTGTACATGTGACAAGTAGAATAACTTCCTCAATATGGTTTTACTTCACGTGCTGTGAGTGGTCATAGAAGTGCTCAAGTGAATATCGACTGTCTGTCCTCACGCACATCTTACACCCTCCTGCCAAAGAGAAGCAGCAATAATAGGAAAATAGTGAGCCCAGTCTTGCCTAGCAAGGTCTCCAAAACTGTGCACGTGCTCTCTTAAGTGCAGGAACCCCTTCCAGGCCAGGACCAAATCATTCTAAATTTTAGGACGGTCACCCAAGACAAGTGGTGGAGGTTGTGAGAAAATGGCAGGGTCAAGAATCAAGATTTGACTTCAAATACATCTTAATGATATTTAAGATATCAAATGCAGCAAATATCACAAGGGGGTTACCTAGTACATAGATGGGAAATGAAAGGCAGCCTGATATATGAACATAAAGAAGATAAACTCAGGAACACCTTTTGAAACGCTGCCACTAAGGTCCTTGTCCAGTGGGACAGATTGGATTTATTCTTCGAGTGATGCTTATATCAAATCCGAGAAGGTGTGCGCGTGCTGCGTGCACAGTTGTCGGAAGGTTTTTCTTCTAGTGGTACCTGTCGGTCAGTTGTGGCACCTCCTGGAGTGGTGCTGTTAAGGTGCGTTATATAGACCACCACTGATGTTCCTCCCACTCAGTTCCTCCTTATCACCAGTGGTGGCCATTGGAGCTTTCTACTTTTCTTGCCTTGGGCAAACTTTTTCCCTAGCACTTAGCTTTTCTACAGTTAATAGTTGTATGTAATGTTGCTTCTTCTGGTTAGCGTTCCGATAGTCAATGGGGAGTAATTTTGTCCTCCCCACCCTTGGGCCGAGGCAGCTCCAGAACATCCCCACATCTTCATCACAACTGCCTAATTAATGGAAATAGAGTCACATAATCTTTTAATGAAAAACAGAGAATAATCCTAATGATGAAGTGGTTAAAGTTGAGAGCATGGTGTCCCATATAGCAGGTGCTTCCCTTCCTTCACACCTTTTAAAATATTTCGGACACATTTTCTGTTAACTTACGGCTTTTTAGTCCTATAGTAGACTAAAAGTAGTTAAGCATGTTAGTTCTGAAGGATTTAGTTCCTCTTGATTAATATATACTTACATTATTAGACATGGGTTTAAAAATATGCATCCTTTGTACCTCGCTTATTCCTTCACCACCTTATGTTTTGAAGAAACATTCATAATGAGCAATGTCTGGCAAGATGTATTACTCAATATATACTACTTAAGTTAGCTGAAATCCTTCAAACATGTTGTTCAACAAAAAATACTGTTCTGAGTCAACTAAAACGATTCACCAATGTGTGTAAAATTCAATGAATAGTTTCAATTGGGAAAAAAAAGTTTCGTTTTAACATGGTTTTTCAAATTAAATTGTTCATTTTCAAAATTTAATAGGCTTATTTAAAAAAAAACCTCAAAAACATAGCACTCCCCCTGAAAATTACACACTAAAAATGGTATGGGTCAAATTAAATGTTTTTTGACTTTTTGGTTCAGCCACCCAACTCAAAAGTCAGTTTCACTCAGCTCTATACAACATGTTGATTTCACTTCCAACACTCCAGGAAGTTGAAACCTACTTATAGAAGTATCGAGATGGGTTAGGTGGGGAGGTAAATTTATTTTCAGAAATGGAGCTAAGTATCACAAACCAAGCACAATGTATGTGAGCGTAAAAAAAAAAATAAGTTGCAATAGATATGAGATAGAAACTGAGAAAATGCACTTACGTTAATCAAAGCTGTCAGCTCTCATTTTACTGGTGCACTCCTTTTTATCAATTTCAAAGGGTTTATTAAAACAGGGTCTGCTTCTTCTCTCACGCCAGTTTTATATTTACCTAACTCCGTGGAAGTCAATGGATCTACTTTGTAGGTACACCACAGTAATCAGAGAAGAAATGGGCCCAAATGCTAAATTCGTCAGGCTATAGTAAACAGCTGTTGAATCCTGGGTGTGTAAAAAAAAAAAAAAAAAAAAAAAAGTAGTCTGTATTAGGTAGGCGCTTGTTTGCAGCCTTTAGCATTCAGTTCCATTGTTGGTAACTCTATCAGCTAGGTCTGGATCAATAGTTTTCCCACATAACGTAGGCACTGAAAGAAATATCTCAATTGGTTTCAGATTGTTCATCTGATTTACCAGGGTATAATCAAGAAAATAATTTAGCTCCTCAAACAATGAGCAGTCTTGTGGTACCTTGGAGACTACCTCAAATATATAGGATCACGAGCTTTCATGAGTAAAACCCACTTCATCAGGTAAGTGCATTTGATGAAGTGGGTTTCACCCATGAAAGCTCATGATCCTATATATTTTGGTAAGTCTGCAACGTGCCAAAGGATTACTCGTTTTTAAGGTTACAGACTAGCACAGTTACTCCACTGATTAAACCTGAGGAGCTAAGTCTCAGTGTTTTATCCAACAAATCCTCCAAGTTGCATTAAAAATAAGTTAAGGTTTGAATCCTCCACTGTGCCTGTTCTAGCATAACACTCAAATGTGTGGTTGAGTGACATCGCATGGAACCACTCACATGTCTAAAGTTAAGCAGGTTCTTGACTGTCACAAGCTAGACCTGACAGGGGAGAGCTCTCTTGTCAATCCAACCCATTATCCTATCTGCCAACAGTGGCAAATACCAGATGCCCCAGAAGGAGGGAACACAATTGGTAATTCTCACATAATCTCCCCCTCCCCCTTCTCCCCCCCCCCCCCCCGTCACCTACCTCCAGAGAAACACAGGCTAGGGAATCCATTCCTAACCATCTTGGCTAATAGCTGTTGATGGACCTAACCTCTCTCTAGCTCTTTTTTGAACCCTGTGAAAGTCCTAGCCTTCACCACATCCTCTGGCAAGGAGTTCCACAGGTTGACACTGCGCTGAGTGAAGGAAAACGTGCCTTTGTTTATTTTAAATCTGCAGCCTATTAATTTCATTTGGTAACCCCTAGTTCTTGTATTGTGGGAATAAGTAAGTAACTTTTGCTTATTCACTTTTTCCATGCCAGTCGTGATTTTATAGACCTGTATCATATTCCCCCTTAGTCTCCTCTTTTCTAAACTGAAAAGTCCAAGGATTTTTAATCCCTCTTCATATGGGACCCGTTCCAAACCCCTACTCATTTTTGTTGCCCTTTTCCAATGCCAAGAGATGTTTTTTTGAGATGAGGTGACCACATCTGTACGTAGTATTCAAGATGTGGCCATACCATGGTTTTATATAGAGGCATTAAGATATTTTCTGTCTTATTTGCTATCCCTTTTTTAATGATTCCTGACATTCTATTTGCCTTTTTGACTGCTGCTGAACACTGAGTGGATGTTTTCAGAGAACTGTCCACAATGAGTCTAAGATCTCTGTCTTGAGTAGTTCTAGCTAAATTAGTCCTGTCATTTTGAACATATAGTTAGGATTATTTTTTCCAGTGTGCATTACTTTGCATTTGTCAACATTAAAATCATTTGCCATTTTGTTGCCCAGTCAGCCAGCTGTGCGAGATCCTTTTGATGCTCTTCAAAGTCTGCCTTGGTCTTAACTATCTTGAGCAGTTGGGTATCATTTGCAAATTTTGCCACCTCACTGCTTACCCCTTTCTCTAGGTCATTTATAAATAAGTTATCTCTCTCCATTTGGAAAACTTACATTTATTCTTCCCCTTTGTTTCCCGTCTTTAACCAGTTATCAATCCATGATAGGACCTTCCTCCTTAACCCATGATAATTACTTTGCTGAAGAGCCCGTGGTGAAGGATCTTGTCAACGGTTTTCTGGAAATCCAAATGCACTATATCAACTAGATCCCCCTTGTCCACATGTTTGTTGACCCCCCTCAAAAAGCCGTAGTAGTCTGCCGTCTTCTGTCCATTCCGCCGGAAGCATTTGGCATTGGCAACCGTCTGAAGACAGGATTTTGGTCTACATGGACCATTGGTCTGACCCAGTATGGCTGTTTGCATGTTCTTAAGGACTGTGCTGGGTTGGGGTGAGCATTTTCCATACCTTGCAGAATCAAGTCCTAAAAAACCAGAAGAGTAAAAATGTATCCTAGTTATATACTCAAACCCCTCCCCCCATTTTATTGTTGGACTTCTCAGGGATTCTGATACCCATGTGAAAATATATTTGAGATGGGATCTTGCTAACTTGTACAGACATGAATCCCTAAGTGCACAGACCCATACAGCAATAACATCCTTGAGGCTCAACTTGAACCCTTTCTGGCATAGACTTGGGTTACAGCTGCCTTTAAAGCCACAACCACAATGCACAACTATTGAGCTCCATTAATGAACAAAAATATCATTTTTAATTGAAATTGGAATCACGTGAGCACAATTTAATCAATTTTAGTAAGTGTAAATAAAACGGCAGAGGTTCCATCTGCAGTGTGTATCTATATATTAACATATAAATATATATCCTATTATATTTTATATCTATATGTAATTCTTTAAAAATAAAAAGAAGCCAAAACTTACTTCACCCTGTTCTTACCAGGGCAGAAGTTTGAATCTAGATGTTCTTGTCAGAATTAGTACTGACAACGGTGGGAGAAGAAATAGAAAAATGTTTACAAGCAACATTTTAAAACTAATTAGAATGGAAAGCAGTTTCTAGGTCTGTCACAGAAAAGTGGCCTGCTGAACTTTTTTTTTTCCCTTTTCCCATTTATCAAAGAGATTTTTCATCATATTGCACATCTGCTGCTTTCAGAACAAATTCTGGCAAGAGTACTCAGCGTCACCATGAAAAAAAGCCTTAGATGTTTCCCCAGGATAGAAAAAAGCCGACCCCTATCAATTCCCATTTCTCAGACAGAGTGATGCCTTTAACACTCTGTAATGAAAGTTTTTATATGTGAGAGGGATTACCAACATCAGCCTCTTATTGTCCTTTGATGTGCCTAGAAATATTACAGTAGAAGTTATTAAAGAATAAATTGTGGGAGCCAAATAGCCCCACCAGCTCAGTTTGTCATTTTGCCCTTAGCTGGTTTAGAGCGTGGTGAATTCCTCCTTTCAGTAGGGTTATTTAGTTTCCGCTAGGTTTTTGTCTGCATTTCAGAACTCTCCCTTTGACTTGGTCTGCTGTAACTTACTAACTATTTATTACACCTATCCCCGTGAACTGATAGCAATTAAAAAGAAAACACCAGTAATAATCCTGGGTCTCCGAGAGCTCAGTGCAGTGAAAGTAAACCTGATAAATCTTTAAACCATTTAAATACAGGGAGATGATTTGCAGAAGGGCACTACATTCCTCATCTTCCTAGTGAACTGTAAATAGCATGAACACCACTGCAGATCTAAGCCTTTTCCTAGCAGCTGCTGTTTCTCTCCAGAGAGGATTTGCTGTGATTTGTGGTTAAATTGTACATAAGAATGCCAGAAACTGTGTCGATTCTGGCAGCTGCATTTCCCTGGCCTGCCTACTTAAGTTCAAAAATTGCGCACTTGTATGCAGGAGGTTTGTTGGGCTTGCTCCATGTTCTCGTCATATTGGGAAGAATATACACAGCGCTAATTTCTCTGGCTTTCTCTTCACAATAGGTCTGGCCATAGACAAGGATTGGCAACTTCTCTTATAACACGAAACCAAATACTCTTTCCCCTAGGCCCTCACCCCTACTTGCTCCATCCCGGATCCCTCATCGCTCACTCTCTCCCCCACCCCCCCTCAGGCTGGGGCAGGGGGTTAGGGGGGTGGGAAGGGGTGAAGACTCTGGCTAGGATTGCAGGCTCTCGGGTGGGGCCAGATATGAAGGGTTCAGGGGCTGAGGTGTAGGAGGGAGTGAGGGTTGTAGGCTCTGTCTGGGTGGCACTTGGGCAGCTCCCACATTGAGTGGCATGTCCCCTCAGCTCCTAGGCATAGGGGCAGCCAGAAGGTGTTGTGTGCTACCCCTGCCTTCCTCTCGCAGCTCCCATTTGCCATTGTTCCTGGCCAATAGGAGCTGCAGAGTCTGTGCACTGTCCTCCTCGCCCAGTGCACAGACCTCATTGACCGCCCTGTGCCTAGGAGCCAGATGTGTTGGCCACTTCAGGAAGCCGTGCAGAGCCAGGGCAGGTAGGAACTCACCTTAGCCCTGCAGCACCATTATTCAGACTTTTAGCAGCCTATTGGAATCTTGCGGAATGCTTTCAGTAGCCACCAGGAAACCAGTGTCCTTTCTGGTAGGCTCTTTGCCCAGCCAGGAGGGTTGGAAACGCTGACAGAAGCACAGAAGGATATTGATGTGCAGGTTGATGTGTGTTTCAGTAACTTAGCTGATGTGTATTTGTCAATCAATGTCTTAATCTGATTGTGTCCCTTGAAAGGAAAAGCATTATCCGAACACATTCAATCAATGTTCAGTCGTGGGCATCAGATCTCAGGTTTGGTATCAGAGACCATCTCCGGGATGATGGGGGCAGAGGAGGTGGCAAAAAATGTAGCCATCTTCAGTCTCCATTCAAACATGTAAACAATTTCCTGGCTAGAGGCCTATACTGCCTGCCCCTGGTCCTTCTTTTCTTGTGTGGTTGCTTTTAAGATGGATCTGAACCCAAATCTCAGATCTGATACCCCCGAATTTTCAGAACTGGAGCCAAATTTTGCTGGTCTTTTTGTCGAATGTAATTTGCCTTCATGATTTTAGTAAAACAGAAAGGCTATGTCTACAGTACACGATTTTTACGCAAAAAATCCGTTTTTCTGCAAAAACTGGTGGAGCGTTCACATGTCAAGTGCGTTTTTGTGCAAGAAAATTGACAGCACAGAGGGCTTTTGCCAGTAGCGTTATTCCTCTCCCCATGAGAGAGAACTCCTTTTTGCACTACAGCTCTTGCACAAAAAGGCAGGTGTGGATGCTCCGGAGGGGTTTTTGCGCAAGAAACCGCTATATGAAAAAGCACAGGTGCTCTAATGGCCATTCTGTTAATGGCCATCAGAGCTTTCTTGTGCAGTGTGTCCATATCCGTGCAATGTGGATGCTCTCTTGCGCAAAAGCACATCGCTTCTGCAATGCGCTTTGAGGTCTGGATGCACTTTTGCGCAAGAAGTTTTTGCACAAGAACTCTTCCACAAAATGCTTCTTGAGCAAAAACCCTGCAGTGTAGCCCAAGCCACATAGAAAATGAGTGATTGATTCTTAAATGTTCTGTCTAAAACGAGACACTAAGACCCAATTTCAGTCCTGTAACTTCATTGTGCCTCCATTCTATCTCCTACTTTTTCTCCATCTTGTCTATTTATATCCCAAGGTCTTGCCCCCCACCCCTGTTGTGCTCCTTTACCCCTCGCCACGGTCCGATTTCCTTCTCCACCCATCCTCCCCCGATCAAAAAACTAGACATCAGGGCTTGCCACATGACATTGGGACATGGAAGCCAAAACCTGGACTCTCTGGGTGGAAACTGGGTACGAAGCAATGGTACTCCAGGCCTGCCTGTAATGCAAAGAATAAATAAGTGACGAATATTGTACTGTGTAGTTGGGGTGTGGCTCGTGGGTTCCAGGCCATTGTTCCCAGGGAGGAAAAGCATTTCATGTTTTAAAATGATTTGGGCTGCTTGATGCTTGAATTCTGCACAAGAGAGCACTAAACCGTCATCTCTTCGGTCTAGAAGAAGAACATTTAATTTTCCCTGGGTGACTTGAAAAGCTGTAAACAGGTGGGAAAGTGGCAATCGAAATATGTAAACCGTAAGAAACACTTCACCAGTCTGCTACCTGCCAGTGTCCCCACGGGGGTTTAGTAACTAACAGTACTGCTAGTTTCACTCCGCAGGGTCCGGAGCTCACTGGTTTGTGTATCATTCTATATTTTAAATTACTTTTAGTAGGCAGAAAATGCTGACAATTAATTTCCTGGGTTGCCGGTGTACGGTGAAATCTGATACAGTTGCTGCATTTCATCCCAAAGGTGGCTGCATTGCCATGGTGGGTGAAATGATTCCCATGTAAATAGCTTGTAAATCAGACTTCAGAGTTGATAGAAAACTTTGGGAGCCCCCTGGATGAAGCCGGCTCTGTATAACAGCTACTAGAACGTTGACCCGCCGTTTCTTGTGGCCTTCACTCAGATGGGTTTTGGTTTTTGGTGCGCTGGGGATGAGGGGTTCGGATGCAGGCTGTCCTGGGGAAAGAGGGACAACCCCAGCTCTCTCTCACCGAAGCAGCTTGGTGCCCAGTGAGAAGCACCCATTCATGGCTGCAGTGGGCACAGCCAGGGAAGGGGTGCATGTTCCCTGGCTGGGGGGCAGACAGTCAGACAGACAAAGGGTCTGAAATGTATAGCGTATAGCTGTCGTTTTCTCCACCCCTGCCCTCTGCTGGCCCAGTGGGGTTATAGCTGTCCTAATCCCCATCTTCTGGCCTCTTGTTGCCCTGCTGTGGGACACTGTTTCTCATAAAGTAGAAAGGGGGAGGGGGTCTGTTAGAGAATTAAACTGTACAGTCGCATTCCAGGCACATCCCATTGTCTTGGCACAACCAAACCCTGGCCTTGCTTTAACTCTGGGGTGGGGAACCTTTTTTGAGTCGGTGGCCGCTGACTCACGGAAAAATCAGTTGGGGGAGCGGCACACAAGTGAGAAGTGGGGGGGGGGGAGGGGACTGCCTCACTGTGTCTCCCAAATGAGGAGAGAGACACTTTCCACAGTCTCCTCTCATACCAGAGCCTCCAAGATTGTGTATGCTCCAGCTCCATGAGGCGGGGGGCTGGAGCACCAGTGCAGGTTCCCCACTGTCCTGAGCCTCGGGGAGCCGGCTCCTGGGCCTGAGGTTCCCCACCCCCGCTTTAAGTTATGAGAAGAGGAAGCTGCAAACCAAATTTGGTAGGCCGAACTTTTACTGTTGAGGAGTTGGTGAACAAACGCTCACGTATGGACAAACAAATCTACAGAAGCCCATTTCAAAAATATACAGTAAGACGATCATTACTGTGCTTCTAGGCCTTCTAGCAAGAGCGAAGTAATTGAGCCGTCTCTGAAGCTGACCACCTAAATCCTATGGACAACTTGATTTCCTTTCCAGAATGCAGTGGCTTAGTGGCGTGGGGGCTAGCAGAGAAGTTAGTTCTGAAAGGAGCATGTAGGTTTTTTTCTAACCACTGGAAGGAGACAGCTGGTAGGTGTTTGCTGCATACCTAAGGATGCTTTGTGTTTGCACAGTGCATTTCTTCTGGAGTCCTTCACAAACTTGAAGCAGATAAGCCTCACGACAGCCTGGTGAGGCCGGTAAGTAATATTATCTGTGTTCAAGAGTGGTGGAAACAAAGCTGTATTATAAAGTGTGACTTCCCACACGGTGGCTGCTCTAATGGGAGTGTTTGTGAGTATAGATAGAACAGAGGCTGAGATTCTACAACGGCTGCTGCTTTTGTGTTGTTTCTGAGTTGGGCTTAAAAGCTGCAGGGAAGAACACAGCTCAGGGTAGCAATTGAAACAATGGTTGAACAGGGTTTACACATGTGCTCAGGTGCTGGCCAGAATAGGGATGAATTTAAACAAGTGCTTTCCGGAATCAAGGCCCGAATCTTGAAAGTGTTCATCTCTGTGTGTCTGTCTCTCTGTCTGTGGCTGTGTTTACACTGCAAACTTCTTGCACAAGAAGCTTTTTGCGGAAGACATCTTCCGCAAAAACGTCTTGTGCAAGAGCACATCCACACTGCAAAAGCGCCTCTGAAAAGCGATGTGCTTTGGCGCAAGAGAACATCCAGATTGCATGGATGCTCTCTTGCAAGAAAGCTGTGATTGCCATGAAGAGAATGGCCAGCAGGGCACCTGTGCATCTTTTGATAGGTTCTTTTTGCACAACAAAACCCCTGTTCCCCGCCCCCACACATCTTTTTTTTGCAAGAGCTCTTGCGCAAAAAGGAATTACTCCTCGTAGAAAGAGGAATACCTATGCCACAAAACCCCTCTGTTCTGTTGATTCACTGTAAATTTTCTTGTGCAAAAATGTGCTTGAGGTGTGGATGCTCCTTTTTTGTGCAAAAACTTTGCAGTGTAGGCACAGCCACTGTGTGCGCGCACGTGCGTGCGGAGAGAATGAGATTCTGACATACGGTGGTGGTGGATGGACTGCCGCCCAACGAAGATTAATGTAAGTCCTTTGGATAGGTTTCACTGACAGTCCTGATCAAGGCAACTAGAGATGAAAGGCCACTGCTGTATGTACTCACATACCTCTCTAAGGATTAATTAATTTTTGTTACTGGGGATGAGCCACAGTAGCTAGTAGTAATTTGGGTAGATGATAAATGGAAGGAAGTCCAGAACATACAGACATTTTACCATCTGCCTTGTTTACTTCATCTTGGATATCCTTTGTCCAGATCAAAATGAGTAGCTCTGGTAAAGAAGGGTTGGCTGGAACAAAACATCATTTTTCTGTACACTAAAAACAAAACATTTCTATAAAAACGCTATTTCAATTGCTTTTTTGTCATCAGTTTTTACTATAGTTAAAAAAACCCAGAAAGTTGGGGATCGTTAATAAAGGGGTTGGGAATAAGACAAAGAATATTTTATTGCCCCTCTCTAAATCCATGGTATGCCCACATGTCAAAAAAGATACCTTGGCATTGGAAAAGAGTTTAGAAAAGAGCAAGAAAAACAAATGCAGGCATGGAATGACTGACATATGAGGAGAGATTAATAAAACTGGGAGTTTTCAGCATGGAAAAGAGAGTTTGGGGAGGGAGAGGATATGATTGAGGTCTATAAAATCACAACTGTTAGAGAGAGTGTATAAAAAGCTATTTACTCCTTTCCAGAACACAAGAAGTAGGGTCACCTAATGAAATTAATAGGGAGCAGGTTTAAAACAAACAAAAGGAAGTTTTTCTTCACTCAGCACAGTGTCAACCTGTGGAACTCCTTGCCAGAGGAAGTTGTGAAGGCCAGGACTTGAACAAGGTGCAAAAAAGAACTAGATAAATGTATGGAGGATAGCTCCATCAATGGCTATTGGCAGGGATGGTGTCCTTCGCCTCCATTTGTCAACAGTTGGGGATGGGCACAGGGGATCGATCGTCGTTCTGTTCTGCTCATTCTCTCTGAGGAACCTGGCATTGGCCACTATCAGGAGAATGAATACTGGCTTGATGGACCTTTGGTCTGACCCAGTATGGCTGTTCTTATGGTCTCAGGGAAAATCTGCATTCACTTCCATATATTACTGCAAATATAAAGCTTCATGCCATAACCAAATGAAGATAAAATGTTGGAAAAAAAACTATTAAATGATTTGTTAAGTACCAAGGAGATAATAGGATCATAAGGAATAGCCACCATGGATTTGACATGAACAAATCAAGTCAAACTAACCTCATTTCCTTCTGTGACAGGGTTAATGACCTAATGAATAGCAGAGAGCCTGATTTTTAGTAAGGTTTTTGAGACTGTTCCATGTGACGTTCTTTTAAGCAAAAGAGGGAAATGCAGTCTAAATGAAATTACTGTAGGATGGATGCATGAAACCCCATGCTCAATGAGTAATTTCCCATGTCTCACTGGGAGGGTACATCTAATGGAGTTGCACAGGGGTCAGTCCTGGGTCTGGGATAGTCAATATTTTCATTAATTACTTGGAGAGTCACATATGGAGAGTGCGCTTATAAAATTTATAGAGGACACGAAGCTGGGTTGCAAGAACACAGGAGAGTCAGATGAGAATTCAAACAACCGTGACAAACTGAAACACTGGTCTGAAATCAAGGTGATATTCGCTAAAGACAATTGCCCAACAATTCAATTAGGAAGGAAAAATGGAAGGCGGAGTAAGTGGTTGTGCAGCAGTGCTGGTGAAAAGGATCTGGGAATTGTTAGTGGATCACAAAATAAAATGAATCAATGTGATGCCTTGGCAAAAGAGGCGAATTTCATTTGGAGGTATATTGACAGCAGTATTGTAGGTAAGACATGGGAGGCATTGGGGTAGTCTCAGCTGAAATCCGGTGTTCAGTTCTGAGCACCATGTTTTAGGAAAGATGGGACCATACTGGAGAGACTTCAGAAGACAGGAACAAAATAACAGGTTTAGTAAACCTGACCTATGCGTAAAGACTTTAAGAACAACAACAAAAGCCAAAATATAAAAACCGAACAACTGAACCTGTTTAATCTTGAGAAAAGACTCAAGAGGAACAGATAACAGTTTAAAAATAGGTTTAGGTCTGTTATAAAGAGGCGTGATCAATTGTTACCACGTGCACTGAAGGGAAGGACAAGAAGTAATGGCTTAAACTGCAGCAAGGGAGATTTTGGTTAGATAGTAGGAAAAACACGTTAAGGGTAGTTAAACTTTCGAATAGACTTCCAAGGGAAGTTGTGGAAATTCCACCATTGGAGGCTTTTTAAGAGCAGATTTAACAAACACAGGCCAGGTTTACTTGGTCCTGTCTTGGTGCAAGGGGCTGGAGTTGGTGACTTTTCAAGGTCCCTCCCAACCCTAACTTTCTACATATCTGAAACACACAAACTGAAGAAAAAATCAGCGTAACTTTTCAAACTTGAAATATTTACTTGAAAGTCCAAATTTCCATCTGTCAGTGCTGGGGGTGCGATAGCGGGAGAAGGAAGATGGGCTGGAAAAATTACCAGCCAGCTATGTTCATTGTTTCCAAGAAGAGTATTAAAACAGCAAAAATAATGTTGATTAATGCACATTATTATGCAAGAATTGCACTAGCATATATCACTGAGTATTATGTGCAACAGAAATTAAACTCATAGTTAATTTTAATTAAGAGTTATTCTGGTTACTCCCAGTACTCCACTACACCTATTTGAAATGTCCTACGGACATTCAGCAAGGTATCCAGTGCATTCCACATGTCAAAATCTAGCATGGAGGATAGCATTCCATTTATTGATTATATATGATTGCTGTTAGCTAAAGAGCAGATTAGTAGATCTTAAAATTCATCTAGGATACCCAAGGGCATTGACAGCCTCCGCAGGCCCCCTAAGCAAGGTGTGTGGGGCGGTTGGGAGAGGGGGACCATGTCCCTCTCCTGGAAGGGGCAGGACCTCTGATGGAAGCGGTGGGGTTTGGGGTAGCAAGACCTGAGAATACCACGCCTCTTCCCCATTAGCAGGCTTGAGGATACAGGCAGTCCCCAGGTTACATGGATCCGACTTACATCGGATCCCTACTTACAAACGGGGTGAGGCAACCCTGCACTAGCTGCTTCCCCCCAGCAGACCAGAGAGACGCAGAGCGGCTTTCCTCAGCAGACACCTCAGCTTGAGAATAAAGGACTGAGGGAAGTGAGGTGCGGGAGAATAAAACTGAGCTCTGGAGAAATGTTTGGCTAGAGTTTCCCCTACAATATGTACCAGTTCCGACTTACATACAAATTCAACTTAAGAACAAACCTACAGTCCCTATCTTGTACGTAACCCGGGGACTGCCTGTACCTTTATTGTAATCATTAAAACAGATCTTGCTGATCTAATAGGAATGTATGGCTAATTTCAAGTGGTAGATTGACAGTGGCCGATCTTAAAAAATCTGGCCAGTTTTGACTAGTCACCTTGATGCCTGTGGTATTCTCAGTACTTGAAAGAACACCGCAAACAAGATTGTTACAAAACTGGTGACCACTGTGTGTGTTGTAAAATACCACTTCCTAAGAATCTTGCCTACTGACAATAATGAATTAATGTTTCTTGCATTCCTTCCTTTTGCTGTACTGGTCCACATTTCCATCTGATCTCATTTCGTTTCAGTGCTTACTGGCCACTTCGGTTAATGCTGCTTCTGGCTTCTCTTTCATGGTACTATCTGCATGAATTGTATTGCTTGTCACAGCTGTTTCGGTGCTGCTTTCCGCTTCCTCGCACTGCTGCTGACTGCTTTGTGAAAGTCTTCATGGCTACTGGTACTCTTTGCGGCTGCTGTCTGTAGAACTCCGATTATACTGTGGATGTTTTCAGAGGTCTTCTGTTCGGCTTCTCCCTGTGCTGGAATGCTGCTCTTTCCATATTAGTCACAGCTACTGTTCAGGTCTCCATCCCGTGGCACTGCTGATCTTGGTAGCTTTACAGCATGTTGCATGGTATCTTTTGTTTTTTCTAGGGTAATTTCCCACGTCTGCTGTTTTCCATTGCTGGATCCAGTCCGCGTAGGTCAAAGGCTTTCTGTATCGTTCTTGGCTATATCCTTTTCTTCCAAAGGTTGAACTTCTCTAGTCCAGCACGCTCTGGTCTGGCAACATCCGTGGTCCGGCATGATTTTCATTAGCCTGATGTTGACTTAGTGTGGCCAAGTTTTCCGTGGTCCCATAAAGTTTAGCAGCCCCCATTCCTGGCTTTCAGTGCTCTGTGGTGGTGGTGGTGGTTAGCACTAATTCACCCCTAAATATCTTCTCTGAGCCCAGTAAGCAGTGGAAGTATTGGTGATGTTGCTAGACAATATTGATCTCCCATGGTTCAGCAGATTCATGGGTTTGGCACCTGTCAGGTCCCCAGGGTGCCAGACTTGGAGGTTCAACCTGTACTGTTTTATATTACTAGCTGTTGCTCTGAGAATAATTAATCAAAACCATTTAATTAGTCGGTATTAGGGATCTGTGAAATAGGTCTGTTTTTTACTCTTGTGTTCTAATTGTGTTGACTGTAAAATAAAGGTCACATAAATGGATTGGAAACATAGAGCACATTCTCTTCTGAGCTTTCGTTTTCATTGAACTATTAAAAGAGGCTAATGCCTGTCCTGGCACTGCATTAACAAGGCACTACCCTGCCCAATAGGACTCCTGATATTCCACAACTTCCCTTGGAAGTCTATTCGAAAGTTTAACTACCCTTAAAGTGTTTTTCCTACTATCTAACCAAAATCTCCCTTGCCTATTGATGTCCTGCTCTGGCTTAATGGCTACTTACATATTGTGGTTCCACCTTTGTCACAGCAGAGAAGACAGCATTCCACACACCCCAGCGCCGGGGGAGATTCTCTGTCCATAGGGAGGCATGGAGAGAATGAGTCTTCAAGACGACTGAGCATTTACCTAGTCTGGGTTTTCGTGGGTGTGAAATGACTGTTCACAGGGAAGACTAGACGGTAGCCTGATCTGTGAATGGATACAACTTTCAAGTGGATCATCTTTTATAGCCATCGTGCTTTTCGATAGTAAGGTCCTTTCTCCTGTCCCTTGAAAATAATAAAAATGCCTCACTCCGAGTGAGACTGACTTGCTGATCATGTGGGAGCATTGCCAGCATGCGTTCGGGTCTGAGGAAACCACAGCTCTCCTGTGAACAAGGAGAGAGGTTTCATGTTTAATCAGTGTGGTTAGGCTGTATCCTGTGGACTTCTGAGAAGAGTGGTTGTTTCCTCTAACAGTAAATGCTGGGCATGTGCCTGAAACAGGCAAGCTGTAATAATTCCAGTTGGTTTCTTTGTCTGCAGCTGGCCAAGTCTGTTTCAGGGAACTTCTGTGGTCTGATGCCTTCTATGAATGAAAGCATGCCGGGATGTGTCCAAGTGAAAGCTACCCTCTTGTCTGGGTTTGGCTCTGACTCTGAAGGGAGTTAGAGGAAAAGATGATCACACGCAAACCTCTCCGTTATATCTAAATCATGGGAAGAAAGAAATCAGTGGAGCTGGAGAGGTTGCTTGAAAAGTGCTCTTCCCCAGACCTAGTTTAGAAACTAAGATGACATGAAAGTCCTAGAATGCTTTCTCCACGTGGATGTCCTGTAGAACTGCGGGTGGCATGATCGGATACATGCACACATGCTATACAAAAAGCAGGTCTTAGTTAATGAAATTAGCTTGAGGTAGTTCAATTAATCTGTTTTAAAGTAAATATTTATTTTTGAGATACGACCAAGTTCTCACGTAAAATGCGTTGTTTGACAAAAGGATTAATCACTGATCCCAAGGATGTTTGGCATCTTGGCGAACACCTGAAACTTGTAATTGTAAGCAGATACTTATAGAACTGTAATATTCAGTTCATGTGAAACGGTAGATCTCCTCGATGATTAGGTATGAAGGAAATGTTGAGGTACCTTAGATAACCTAGACAGAGAATATTTGAAATAGAAGTTCACTCAAATAGCAGGCTGAGCACTGAAATAATATTTTTTAGCATCTCGTATGCTCCCTGTACTGTGAATTGTAAGATTGTCCACTGGATTTGGCTTCCACATACATGATCATCAGAGCATTCTTCTTAGATTGTCGAGCTGACTCATTTCCACCGAGAAAAAACGGTATTGGGGGCTAGCGCTTATGATACTTGCGCATGGACTTCCAATGATATTACACAGTTTCAGGCAGAGAATGCTTTTTCACTTGGTAATTGTGACACCTAAAAGCCTGCGTTAGTTTGGGCTTGTTCTCCTTATATTAGTTGGGTCCATGTACAACTATTCCAGTTATATTGTATAGCAGAGTCTGTATATGTAGATCTGAAAGTCAGTTACATGAGAAATTGACTAGTATAGTTCTAGCCTTACTTTTGACTGCAGAAATTACACTTTCCGCACTTCATAAGCAGTTCAACTGAGTTGACTATGCAAGTACTACACAATGCGTTAATTGGAACAAATTACAATGGGGTTATCAGTGGATGTAATTTTGTCATCAGTGGAACATGATAGAGCTCATAGACTCATAGACTCATAGACTTTAAGGTCAGAAGGGACCATTATGATCATCTAGTCTGACCCCCTGCACAGTGCAGGCCACAGAATCTCGCCCACCCCTCTTAGAATAATCCTCTCACCTATGTCTCAGATATTGAAGCCTTCCAATACTTTGAAGGCCCCAACATGCAGAGAGTCCTTCAGCTGTGATCTGTGCCCAATGCTACAGAGGAAGGCGAAAAACCTCCAGGGCCTCTGCCAATCTACCCTGGAGGAAAATTCCTTCCTGACCCCAAATATGGCGATCAGCTAAACCCTGAGCATGTGGGCAAGACTCACCAGCCAGACACCCAGAAAGTTCCCTATAGCAACTCCTATCATCCCTCCATTGACCTATTTCCAACTGGAAATGAATGGTCAATTAGTTACCAAGATCATGTTATTTCATCCAACCATCCCCTTATCATAGAATCAGAACTGGAAGAGACCTCAGAAGGTCGTCAAGTCCAGCCCTCCGCTCTAGGCAGGACCAATCCCATCTAAATCAACCCGGCCAGGGCTTTGTCAAGCCGAGACTTAAACACCTCTAGGGATGGAGACTCCACTACTTCCCTAGGTAACCCATTCCAATGCTTCACTACCCTCCTAGTAAAATAGTTTTTCCTAATATCCAATCTGGACCTCTCCCACCACAACTTGAGACCATTGCTCCTTGTTCTGCCATCTGTCACTACTGAGAACAGCCTCTCTCCATCCTCTTTGGAACCTCCCTTCAGGAAGTTGAAGGCTGCTATCAAGTCCCCCCTCACTCTTCGCTTCTGCAGACTAAACAGACCCAAGTCCCTCAGCCTCTCCTCGTAGGTCATATGCTCCAGACCCCTAATCATTTTGGTTGCCCTCCGCTGGACCCTCTCCAATGCGTCCGCATCCTTTTTGTAGTGGGGGGCCCAGAACTGGACACAGTACTCCAGATGTGGCCTCACCAAAGCCGAATAAAGGGGAATAATGACATCTCTGGATCTGCTGGCAATGCTCCTCTTAATGCATCCTAATATGCCATTAGCCTTCTTGGCTACAAGGGCACACTGTTGACTCATATCCAGCTTCTCATCCACTGTAACCCCCAGGTCCTTTTCTGCAGAACTACTACTTAACTGGTTGGTCCCCAGCCTGTAACTATGCTTGGGATTCTTCCGTCCCAAGTGCAGGACTCTACACTTGTCTTTGTTGAATCTCATGAGATTTCTAGTGGCCCAATCTTCCAATTTGTCCAAGTCACTCTGGACCCTATCTCTGCCCTTAAGCGTATCTACCTCTCCCCCTAGCTTAGTGTCATCTGCAAACTTGCTGAGGGTGCAATCTATCCCCTCATCCAGGTCATTAATAAAGATATTGAACAAAACCGGTCCTAGAACCGAACCTTGGGGCACTCCACTAGAAACCGACCTCCATCCTGACATCGAACCGTTGATCACTACCCGCTGGGCCCGGCCTTCTAGCCATCTTTCTATCCATCTTACCGTCCATTTATCCAATCCGCATTCCCTTAACTTGCTGGCAAGAATATTGTGGGAGACCGTATCAAAAGCCTTGCTAAAGTCAAGGTATATAACATCCACTGACTTTCCCATGTCCACTGAGCCAGTTACCTCATCATAGAAGCTAATCAGATTGGTCAAGCACGACTTGCCCTTTGTGAATCCATGCTGACTATTCCTGATCACTTTCCTCTCATTCAAGTGTCTCAAAATGGACTCCTTTATGATCCCTTCCATGATTTTTCCAGGAACCGAGGTAAGACTGACCGGCCTATAGTTCCCTGGATCGTCCTTCTTCCCTTTTTTGAAGATGGGCACTACATTTGCCTTTTTCCAATCATCCGGGATTTCGCCCGATCTCCACGACTTTTCAAAGATAATGGCCAAAGGCTCCTCAATGACATTTGCCAACTCCTTCAGTACCCTTGGGTGCATTAAGTCTGGACCCATGGATTTGTGTACGTTTAGTTTTTCTAAATAGTTCCTAACCTGTTCTTTACCCACCAAGGGCTGTCCATCTTCTTCCCATCTTGCGTCGCTTAGCACAGAAGTCCAGGAGCCGACCTTGTCCGTGAATACAGAGGCAAAGAAAGCATTGAGTACTTCAGCTTTCCCCACATCCTCTGTCACTAGGTTCCCTCCTTCATCCATTAGGGACTGCACACCCTCTCTGATCACCTTCTTCTTGTTGACATGCCTGTAGAAACCTTTCTTGTTATCCTTCACATCCTTAGCCAGTCGCAACTCCATTTGCGCTTTCGCCTTCCTGATAACCCCCCGGCATTCTCGAACTATACATTTAAGCTCCTCCCTAGTCATTTGTCCAAGTTTCCACTTTCTGTAAGCTTCCTTTTTGTGCTTAAGTACACCAAGGATTTCCCCTGTAAGCCAATCCGGTCTCCTACCAGGTTTGCCTCTCTTGCTACGTGTCGGGATGGTTTCTTTCTGTGCCTTCAATAAGGCTTCTTTAAAATACTGCCAGCTGTCCTGGACTCCTTTCCCCTTCATGTTAACATCCCAGGGGATTCTTTCCATCAGATCTCTGAGGGAGTCAAAATCTGCTTTTTTGAAGTCCAAGGTGTGTATTTTACTACTCTCTTTCCTTCCTTTGGTCAGGATCCTGAAATCTACCATCTCATGATCACTGCTTCCCAGGTTGTCACCCACCTCTACGTCCCCTATTAGTTCCTCCCTGTTTGTGAGGAGAAGGTCAAGCTGTGCACGGCCCCTGGTCGGATCCTTCAGCACTTGTACCAAGAAGTTATCCCCAACATTCTCCAAAAACTTCCTGGATTGCCTGTGTACTGCCGTATTGGTTTCCCAACAGATGTCAGGGTGATTAAAGTCCCCCATGAGAACCAGGGCCTGCGATCTGGAAGCTTCGCTCATTTGTTCGAAGAAAGCCTCATCTACCTCATCCACCTGGTTCGGTGGCCTGTAGCAGACACTAACCACAACATCACTGCTGTTTGCTCCTTTAAACCTGACCCATAGACTTTCAACAAGTTTTTCTCCCTCTTTATACTGGAGTTCAGAGCAATCATAGTGCTCTCTTACATATAGTGCAACTCCTCCTCCTTTTCTCCCCTGCCTATTCTTCCTGAACAATCTATACCCTTCCATGACAGCGCTCCAGTCATGCGAGTCATCCCACCAAGTCTCTGTTATCCCAATTAAATCATATTTCTTGGCCTGGGCCAGGGCCTCCAGTTCTTCCTGCTTGTTGCCCAGGCTTCTCGCATTAGTGTACAAACACTTCAGGTAACCAGTTGATTGCAGTATCTTCTCCATTCGAAACTGGGGTCCTCCTTTCTCGCTCCTTGCTCTATGCATTTCTTCCCGGTATCTGACTTTCCCACTCCCCTCAGGGTTTTGGTCACCGTCCCCCGACGAACCTAGTTTAAAGCCCTCCTCACTAGGTTCGCAAGCCTGCCCGCGAAGATGCTCCTTCCTCTCTTTGTTAGGTGGATCCCATCTCTTCCTAACAATCCTTCCGCCCGGAACAGAGTCCCATGGTCGAAGAAACCAAAGCCCTCTCTGCGACACCACCTGCGCAACCACGCATTTACGTCCTCAATTCGACGATCCCTGCCCAGTCCTTTCCCTTCAACAGGGAGGATGGACGAGAACACCACTTGCGCTCCAAAGTCTTGGATCCTTCTTCCCAGTGCTACATAATCCGCAGCAACCCGCTCAAGGTCATTCTTGGCCGTATCATTCGTTCCTACATGGAGAAGCAGGAAGGGGTAGCGATCTGAAGGTTTGATCAGCTTGCTAAGCCTCTCAGTGACATCCCGAATGCGAGCTCCCGGTAAGCAGCACACCTCTCGAGATTCCAGGTCCGGACGGCAGAGGGATGGCTCAGTCCCCCTTAGGAGGGAGTCCCCGACCACCACCACCCGTCGTTTCCTTTTGGGGGTGGTGGCCGTGGAACCCCCATCCCTAGGACTACGCATCCCATGCCTTTCAGTAGATGGTGCTCCCTTCTGGTTTCTACCTTGTGAGGTCCCTTCCAGAGCATTCAGCACTGCAGAGCCTGTGGAGAGAGCTTGAAAGCGATTGCTTACCTCTATAGCATCGGGGGAATCCCGTGCTGGCCTTTTTCCCCTTCTAGAAGTTACATGCTGCCAGTTCTCCTCTTGGTCGCGTACTGCCCTCACTGGCTCCTCTGCCTGCTGTGCTTGAAGGATCAATTGCTGCCTTCTATCGAGGAAGTCTTCATTCTCTCTGATCAAGCGTAAGGTCGACACTTGGGCCTCCAGTCCTCTAATTTTTTCTTCCAAAATCTCGACCAGCTTGCACTTGGTGCAGATGAAATCCGTTCTTTCTTCCGGGAGGAAGACAAACATGGCACACGCCGTGCAGGTAACAACAGCAGCAGACGCATCATCAACCATCGCTGCTGTCCTGGAGAAGGGATTTAAAAAGAAAGACAAGAGAACCTCCCGCCCTTCCCTCTCCCCTTCAGAACTCCCTCTCAAAACTCCCTGTTAGCAATCACCTGTTCGCAAGCTCCTTGGTCGCTTGCCCACTGCCTTATAAAGCCCCTCCCCCTACCAAGGCTCAGCCAATCAGCAGAGGCTTCTACAATTCAAACTGGTTATATAGACAAGGAATTAATTTTTCCGGTTTCTATGTACTTAAGATTGTCCTGTCACATAGTAATGCGCAAGAATTTTAAAACTACACTGTTCTTAGGCATATTTAATTATGAATGGAATAGCCATTTATAGCACAATTCATTCGCTGAGTAGGAACTAGACACTGGGTCAAATCCTGGTCTCATCCAAGTCATTTAAGAATGTCAATACTGGGTCAGACAAAAGGTCCATCCACCTCAGTATCCTGTCTTCCAACAATGGCCGGAGCCAGATGCTTTTGGTACTGAGAGGTTTAGAAACACTTGGAGTATGGAGTTGTGTCCCTGATCATCTTGGCTATCAACCATTAGCAGATCTATCTTCTATGAACCTAGAAAGGATTTTTAACCCAATTAATTGTAACTTAATTAACTTCATACCATCCTTCGGCAGGGAGTCCCACAGGTTGCATGTTTTATGTGAGAAGTACTTCCTTTCGCTTGTTTTAACCTGTTGTCTGTTAATTTCATTGGGTGAATCCTTGTTCTTGTATTATTTGAAAGGGTAAATACCACTTCCGCATTCACTTCCTTCTCACCATTCGTTATTGTATAGACTTCTTTCATATCTCCCCTCGGCTGTCTGTTTTCTAAGATGAAAAGTCTGTGCGTTCTCATATGGAAGTAGTTCTCAATCCCTAATAGTTTTTGTTGTCCTTTTCTGTACTTTTTCAATTCTACTATATCTTTTTTGAGATGGAATGACCAGTGACTATTTAGTCTTACCATTTATTTCTTATCCTTTAAATCAGGGGTGAGGAACATTTTTGGGTTGGGGGCTGCTGACACACAGAAAAATCAGTTAGGGCCGCGCACGAGAGAGAAGCAGAAACCCCCCCCAAAACCTTTCATTGATGGAGAAAGACACTCCCCACGTTCTCCTTGCCCCCCAGAGCCTAGTAGATTTTGGGTGCTCCAACCCTGTGGTGGGGGGGGACTGGAACAGCAGCACAGGCTCCTCAATGCTGGGGGGCTCTGAGCCTTGAGGGCCGGATCCAGGCAAGCCAGGGACCCTGGGGCCTGAGGTTCCCCACCCCTGCTTTGAATAGTCACTGATCCTCGAAAGGACAGTTCTTCCTTCCTTCTCCCATGACTACTTACTTTGCTTAAGAGCCTTTGGTGTGGCACCATGTGACAGGTTTTCTGAAATTCCAAGTGCACTACCTCCACTAGAGCCTTGTCTGTGTACTTGATGACACACTCAAAGCAACCTAAAAGATGGCTGGGTCATGACATGCCTTTGCCACACCCATATTGGCTTTTCCCCAACATGTCGTGTTTTAGCTGAGAGTCTAAAAAGTCTGTCCTTTATTATAGTCTCGCTAGAATTAGGCCACCTTTGATCCTTCCGATGGTAAAATAAATTCTGGCCAAATTGAAGCTACCTTATATTAACCGTACATAAATAAATCGTGACTGTCGTGAGGGTTGCTAAGGTCCCCAATAGAAGTGGAATAAAAATGGTATGTTCCATCCTAATCTCACTCGCAACTCAGTGGATGGAGCTTTTCTATTAAGTCTAATGGTGTTGGATTGGGCCCTTAGAAGTAAAATGGGGTGGCTTGTTTTGATTTTTAAAAAATAGTCTGGATTCCTCAGTGAGTAAAACCACATAACTGCACATGTGTTTGGGATTGTTACACATGAAGGGCATGCAATAAACCGACTCTTACGTAGGCTATATCTACATGGACTCTTACGTAGGCTATATCCGTTCTTTTAAAATAACTCCCAAAGTAACTATTTTGAAATAAGTGTATTCCTATTCACAAACAAGAGTTGTTGTTTTCAAATAACAAGCCTGTTATTACACAATAGCAGGCTTGGTAGTGTGAATGCTCACCTTATTTTGACATGCCCATAGATATGTACATATTTTGTTGTCAATATAGTGTATTTTGAGACCGTTAATATGAGCTGTTCGTGCAGTACTGAGGGCTGACTTGAGATAATGCCGCACTTGTGGATAGCCAAATTCCTGCATCGGAATCAATACTTGTCATGTCAAATTGCATCTTTTCACATGTTGGGACACAGGGTTGGCTCTGGGGAGAAGCTGGTTGTTTGTGTGCTACAATATTAGCGGGATCCCTTTGTGAAATAAAGGATTGCTCGGGTCTAGATTAATCTATCATTCGAGCCTTCTCTGTCTTGTTTCTGGACACTGTGTACTGGAATGAATGAATTCTACTTTCTTAACTTGAGAAAGTAATAGCCTTGGTAGAAATAGCCTGATAGCTATGCTTTATTCCTCTATCCTCTAGAAGCAGTTTTGTGTATTCGGGTAGGATGTTCAGTGGCATTTTTTTTACAGAAAATAAGGAGCATGGGGAGCAGCTTGGGGAAGTTGTTCTGACAAACTGTGAGGCAGAATATGTTTGGTGTTTGTTCTGATGTTGTAATTAATATATTTCTTAGGCAAGTTTAAAAAAAACGGAAGCAGAGGAGTCAAGGGTTAAACTTGAACCCAAGGAATTGGGTGTTTCACAGAAGTCTCTGGAAAGGAGATGGTAACTGAGTAACGGCTTACCCAAGGCCTGCCGTCTGTGAGCTAAGGGGAAAAATAGCCCCAGACCACAGGAGCAATAATAGAGGTGCTTATGTGCAAACGCTAAGCAGAACACAGCCCACGACAGGCAAACTCCAAGTGCACTGTTGCTAAAATGGGAGAAATCCCATAAGAAGTTGGGAAGATACAGAGAGCTGGATATCCCATTCCTCTAAGGCCACTTTGTGTTGCTGATTCCCCGTGGACAACTCCCCGGCACAACTGGCAGAGCGGGTGGAGGTGGCAGACGCCTCGCATGCCAACCTCCCCAGCACGGTAGGGCTGGCTACAGAGAGTGGTGGGGCATGTCAAAGCTGAGTTCTGCTATGCCCAGCCTTCTGCTAGTGGAAGGGACAGCATGCCCGCAGCGTGAGCTGCTCAAGTGAGAGCAAGGAACAATTGGCTCTCCGCAACCACCCCTCTGCCACATCTGAGCATGGCCCAGGCCCAAGGGAGAAATGCTCCTGGAGCACCCATTCTGTTTGATGGGAGGAGACCGTGCAGTAGATTAGACTTTCACTGTCCCTTCAGCTGAATCTTTTAAAATTTATTCTAAATCCTTTCTCTTCCCATTACATAAATCTACCCGAGGGTCTTTTTGGAGCTTTTTCTGGGCACCAGATACTCTTGTGGGAGAGGATACCCCATACTCCTCTCCTCTTAGAATTCTCCTCAGTGACGTTGTCATCTTCTGGCATATTTTTGGTGGAAGCTGGCATCTCCTTTGTTCCTATGGCAACACATTGCCTGGAGTAGAAAGGCAGTGAGTCCTGCTCACTGGTTTTGGAACCAATGAGTAATTATTACTCCAGCAAGTGCTCCTGCGGCCTGGGCTGATGTTGCTGCTTCCCAACAAAATGACGTTGTCCCCAAATGTGCTGAGGTGGTTGAAGTTCCAGCATGCAAGAGTCCACCATTCTTCTTCCAGCTCATCGGGCCTGTCTTCAAGCCCATGTCCCCACTACCTGCAAGGTTCAGCTTGGACCATGTCCCTTGTTGTGCAGTTGAGAGGAGGGATAGCTCAGTGGTTTGAGCATTGGCCTGTTAAACCCCGGGTTGTGAGTTCAGTCCTTGAAGAGGCTATTGGGAGCAAAAATCTGTCAGGGATGGTACTTGGTCCTGCTGTGAGGGCAGGGGACTGGACTCAAAGACCTTTCAAGGTCCCTTCCAGTTCTAGGAGAGATCCATCTCCATTCATTTCATATTTGTATTATCCATAGGTCTGCTAGATTGCTCTGTCCAACAATTGTTCTGAGCCAATCATTTGGTGGCTGTTGAATTCTTCTCCCTTTTTGTCAGAACACACTGAACCTGTTATTTCTGTAGCAGCTGGTTTTAAAGCAGTGACTCGCTTGTACGTTGGACTATCAATCCTAGAATATCCATACTTTTGTAAGTGTAATGCGTAACCCTGGTATCTGCTAAACTCAGCAACATTTAGAATGTAAAGGGGTGTTTTAAAGTACTCCAGGCATTCTCAAATGCATGCTTCTACTAGGCTTAATTTTAAAATCTGTTCCTTTCCACTTCAGTTAAACTATAAATATAGATAGAGTATGATTTCTATCTCAAGAACTCTCTAGTGAACAACTGCCCTCCAAATCAGTTTATTATAGATGCCTTTTTTTTCCCCTGAAAGCAAACAAATAGGAAGCATGAAATCAATTCCTACTTTTACATGTGTCAGGCCAGATTGTCTTTGCCTCTTGCATACAGATGTGAAAGGCAGGCACAAGAATGAACCCTGCCTCAGTGTAACTCACCCCACAGGGCCTGGGGCCACAAGACCTGCTGTTCCCATTGTTGGGTGGCTGTGCTGTCCTCTTGAGTGGTTCTCCATTCCCTCCCCTTGCAGCCAAGAGAGATGCAAAGGCGTTTTGCCTCCAGTGGAATAATGCCCCATGTGGTGGTCCTGGGATGAAGGGGCTCCACCCACGACTTGACCATATATCCTCTTAACAGCTAGGCAACATCACACTTCCAACGTATGCACCTACCTGATTTGCGAGTGCACACCACCCACTGCACATACCTAGATGTGTTGGATACCGAGTCAGCATAGTGCATCAGGCACCACATGCTTACACTGGGTAGACACAACTGCCATGCTTGTAAAAGCAGGCACCATGTCGTTTAGTGCTATATATATACATAGCGAGGAATATATATAAAGCCATTACTATGGCAACCTGGGCATCTTTCCTTTCATAGAATCAATGCCAAGTATTGGCCTGCTCCATTAAGGAACAACATTCCAAGCCATGACAACCTTGTGATCCATCACAAGTGTGACCAAACAAATGGGCCCTAAATATATGCCACTGGCATCTCCATTAAATACCATGTTTTGAAGTATCAGCAATGTAACAGCTGAGCTTTGGTTTCACCCCAACCTTTTAAGCGGCTCCGTGAGCCAAATGGTCATTTAAAAGAACATTTTATAGACGATGAAAATGACAAAACATGAACTCTCATGGCACCTTGACAAAAAGTATTTCCTTTTTAGTCAGGAAATCTTCCGTTCCATAAATGTGAGTTTTAAGCTTTGAACTTACAGCTGAAGAATGCTGGAAATGAACGCCAGTGTTATTTGTGCTGTTCAAGGGCTGTTGCCTCTTCATAACGTCTGATCTCTTTCAGACAAGTCTTTACATAGGTGGCTTGCTGGATTGCCACAGGGTAGTCGCTTCATTCAGCTTCTGCAGTGCACAGTCACATCAATCTCATATGTAAAAATGAGCATTGCTTATTCAAGATGAATACTGGGGAACCTGGACTAAGTCTGACTAGATTGTTCAATTTGGAGAACAACTGGAATGAGAGTTAGTTGTTGAAAGTAATCGTCAATGAAAATGTTTCCTCAGAAATGACTACCTATTTAACCAGTCTCGGTGGAGAAGAGGTTCTTAATTAATCATCAAAAGTGTGTGTGTGTGTGTGTGTGTGTGTGTGTGTGTGTGTGTGTGTGAGAGAGAGAGAGAGCGCGCGCTAACACTTAGAATCATAAAATGATAGAATCATGGGGCTGGAGGAGCCCTCAGGAGGTCGAGTCCAAGCCCCTGCCCTAAGCAGGACCAACCCCACCCAAATCATCCCAGCCAGGGCTTTGTCAAGATGGGAATTGAAAATCTCTAGGGATGGAGATTCCACTATCTCCCTAGGGAACCCATCTCCGTGCTTCCCCATCCTCCTAGGGAAATAGTTTTACCTAATATCCAACTTAAACCTCCTCTACCTGACCAGATTGTGTTCTAGGAGCCTGGAGATGAGGGGCTTATGTACCAGGGTGAGTAATAAATGGGGGCTAAATACACTAGAAGAAAAAGAACCTTCCAGAAGACATTCTTCTGCTCTGCTCTGCGGTGATTAGGCCTCAGTTGGAGGATCGTGTCCAGTTCTGGGTGCCACATTTCAAGAAAGATGTGGAGAAATTGGAGATGGTCCAGAGAAGAGCAACAAAAACGATGAAAGGTCTAGAAAACATGAGCTATGTGGGAAGACTGAAAGAATCGGGCTTGTTTAGTTTAGAAAAGAGAAGACTTTTCTGACATGATAGTGGTTTTCAAGTACCTAAAAAGGTGTTACAAGCAGGGAGGAAAAATTCCTCTCCTTGCCCTCTGAGGATAGGACAAAAAGCAATGGGCTTAAACTACAGCAAGGGAGGTTTACGTTGGACATGAGGAAAAACTTCCTGTCAGGGTAGTTAAACACTATAATAAATTGCCTGGGGAGGTTGTGGAATCCCCATCACTAGAGATATTTAAGAGCAGGTTAGATAGACATCGGTCAAGGATGATCTAGATGTTGCTTGACCCTGCCATGAGGGCAGGGGACTTGATTTGATGATCTCTGGAGGTCCCTTCCAGTTCTAGGATTCCAGGAAAATACAAGTCCCAGGGACAACTAGAAGTTCCTTCACTCAGTGACACACAGGAGTTCTCACTTCTTGCTCCTCTGGACATGCAAGTCAAAGCTGAGGGATTGGGGAGGCAGTGTGGCTATGTCTGTGTGTTGATTAGTCCCACTCCTGGAGCTGTCTGCACTACCCAAAAGGCTGTGCACCAGTGAGCTGAAGACGGGATTCACCTGTTGTACAGAAGAGCCTCTCAGCCTGTCTAGTGAGGATTGTGTTGACTGTGGATTGTGATTTCCTTTGATGTTCCTTGATCTCCTCTCTTACCCTGTGGAACAAGCACAGGTGAGAAATACCTAGGCCTCTAGGCACAGGTGAGAAATACCATGATGTCTTGGGAGGTGAGGGGGAGGTAGCAGAGTGGAAACACGACTCCAATTCTTGGTTGAAGGCAGAAAAAGAGGATCCCCCATCCAGTGTTCTTCTTCGAGTAGTGTCCCCATGGGTGCTCCACTACAGGTGTCTGGCTCGTCCAGGCACCGCAATCCGGAGAGTTTTAGCCAGCAGTAGCCCCCGATGGACTGCATATGCGCAGAAGCCGTCTCTCGGCGTTCGTGCTCTTGCTGCACATCGCAGTCTAACGCCAGTTCCTCTTAACCGTCCACGGCTGCATATGGAGTTGGAACGCGCTCCTCATCACCCTGAGGAGAATTTAGATCAAAGTTACTCGTTCTTTCCCAGTTAGCCCTTCACCCCATATAGCATAGTTAGTTATCACTGTTCTTTAGTTAGTTAGTTCACCAAAAAATATATATATTCTTGTTCGATCCCTCAGGCCCTTTGTTCGGCCTGCCGGGATCTTTTTCCTCCGTCTCCTGCTAAGGCACTCACTCCAACATGCCTGCGGGGTTTAAAAGATGCGCCTCCTGTGGCGACGCAATGCCGGCCTCGGACGGACACTCCTGCTGCATTCGCTGTTTGGGAGAGAGGCATATCCCACAGAAATGCAGTCATTGTTCTAAATTGACCGCCAGGGCCAGACGCGACAGGGAGTTGCGTCTGAAGATGCTCCTTTTTAACACAGCACTTCAGCCCTTGTCTGCGGCCCAGCGTAACAGAGGCTCCACAGTCACGGAAGGCCCACGAAGGCAGAACCTCTGCTCCGTCTAGGAGTGCGAGTGCCGGGGACGCACCGGGCTCTTCGGCATTTCCGCCTGCCCGTGGCAAATCGCCCAAGGGCCGTAGCACGTCGGAACCTAGTCCCGTGCTTTCCTCAGCACCGTCCCGTACGGCACCATGGTCCAAGTCCACACCGGCGGCAACGGCACCGAGCACTCGGACAGCACCGTAACGATTGGCAACGTCTGTATCAGCATCGGGGGCTGCTTCACAGCGCCATGCCCAACCATCTGGGGCTGCCTCTAAGCTGGTGCCAAGGCACGAGTCGACGCCGAGACTGGAGTCGATGCCGACACAGGTGCTGTCCACACCGACATCGGTATGAAGACATGCACTGGCATGAGGAAGGGAGATGACTACGGCACCGGATACACTGGCACCGAGGCCGGCACTGAGACAGCCGGCACCGAGGGAGACAGGGAGACAGCGGCACAGCCGTGGACGGTTAGGAGGAACTGGCGTTAGACTGTGATGCGCAGAAAGAGCGCGAACGCTGAGAGACGGCTTCTGCGCATGCGCAGTCCACTGGGGGCTACTGCTGGCTAAAACTCTCTGGATTGCGGTGCCAGGACGAGCCTGACACCTGTAGTGGAGCACCCATGGGGACACACATCTCGAAGAACAAATGTTACTGCACAGGATGAGTAACAATTTCTCCCCTCTGGTTCGATCCATATGCAGAATAAATTTTATCATGTGCACTGAGGCATGTGTGAATGTGCACCACCAGTAGAAACATCTGCTGGCGCTATGGGGGTTCTGCTAATCTGGCTGGTATGTAAATCTCTCCTGAGTGGCTGCCCAAACACTCAGCTGACCGGGAACACTGGTCTCATTCCACAGGGCACTTTGCACAGAAATACAGAGATCATACGGGGGTCAGAGATGTACATTGTCTATTGTGCTTGTCTTACTCTCACAGGGGTACCTGTAGCTGGATCCCTTCTCTCTCTGTGGTGTATCATTCACCTTCACAGTCCTTCCAAGCCACACTTACCACGGTGGCTCCCAAAGAGATAAAAGTGTTAATACCCTGTTATACACACGTATGTGCGTAAATCATAGAATATTAGTACTGGAAGGGACTTCGAGAGGTCATCAAGTCCAGTCCCCTGCCCTCCTGGAAGGACCAAGCACCATCCAGATGATCCCTGATAGGTGTTTGTCTAACGTGCTCTTAAATATTTCCCGTGATGGAGATTCCACAAGTATGTGAGCGCTTGCGTGTAGCAGAATGGGGAATCTACTGCGGCCCTTTCAAAGGTCCCTCAGTACTCTATAAGGGTTTTGCCACATTCATCATTTCTATTTGCCACAATCCCATTTTGCTACATTGTTGTTTTATGTTATAGTTCCTTAGGGGTCCATTCTCATCTTGCGGTAGCGGCAGAGTTCCCAGGGGCATTATTCGCCGTTTCCCCTGGTGTATGTATGTTTCAAACAGACATGTTTCACTTCCTTAAGCAGTTCTGTTTAAACTAGGTTATGTTTAAACAGAGCTTTAAATATAAATGAAGAGAAATACTACTGGACAGATAAATGTGCAGATGTGAAAATCATACCAGGTTTAATGGCATTTGCCTAAAGGAGATTGTTTTGTACGGTAGTTAAAACGTACCCCCCGACCCCAGCCAAAGTCACAATGCTTTTTCCTGCTATTAATGGGGAGTGTTTATGTGGAATAAAATCTGTTTTTAATCTCTCTATTTCCATATTCTTGGTTTTCATTTGGGCAAGGATTTGTGTTGATCACATTTGTCGCATCTAAATCCCTCACCAGACTGAGTGTAAATGCAATTTGGCAGCCAGCTCCTGATGGCTTGATCCATTGTATTGGTGTTCTGTTTGAGTAACGTTTGGGTGGACCTCCGGTTTCCTTAATTGCCCTTCTCCAGTGCCTAAAAATCCCAACTTCCCTGGAAAAGCAGCTGGAGACCCACAATTCAGTCTCTAAAGATTTTCAGCGAGGATTGCCGTGGTCGGCCTCCCCACGTTCAAGAACAAAAGGAATGAACTTACTGGAGAACCAACTTTATAAATCTTACCATGAAGAAACTTCATCCATAGAACCTTCATTTGGTACAAAATAACTTGGCTGTTTTGCAAGCCGCACGCATTGTTTTCATCCGCGGAGCCGACGGCCTCTCCGGGCCCATGGGCTGGGTGGGTGGGTGGGTGGTGGGGTGAGAGGGGGGCTATGCACTCCTGGAAGAAGCAGGGTCTTGGGAGGAAGGGATAGAGCAGCCCACAGCTGCTGTCCAGAGCATATGGTGGTGGTGTGTCCCCCCTGTGCCCTCAGAGCTTCCTGGACTGCTGTGCCCCATCCCCCACCCCTCAGAGTCACCTGGAGCATGCAGCACTGTACTCTGGTGGCAATTTAAAGAGCCCAGGGCTCCAGCTGCCACGGTACCAGCAGCAGTGCCGAGGAGTCCCATGCCCCTTTGAATCACCAAGTCCTGGGGCAACTTACCCCTCTGCCCCTGTTGCTGGACCTGATTTACACAGTTATCCATAGGGCTCTACCAAATTCCCTTTTGGTCAATTTCAGTGCTAGGATGTAAAAAATCATAAATGTAAATTTCAGCTACGTCAGCCCGAATGTCATGGTGGTGTAATCGTAGGGGTCCTGACCCGAAACGGAGTTGGGTGGCTGGCACAGTTACTGTGGAGAGGGGTGGTCCTTCCGCCTTTACTTCTGCACTCTTGCTTGTCGCAGTGCGGCCTGCGGAGTTGGGTGACTGCAGAGTGCCAGCCGCTGGCCCGGAGCCCTGCTCTGAAGGCAGAGCCGCCACCAGCAGCAGTGCAGAAGTAAGGGCGATACTGTAGGTGGGGCACTGCCTTCAAAACAGTCACCTATCCCAAAACAACTGCATCTGGGCTGCCCAGAAAGAAGCCTGCACAACCTCCCTAGCACAAATGGGATCCCCTTCTGCAAATCTCTTCTAGTTCAGGACCCCCAAATTGGGGGACGCTAGTCTCCTCCATGAAACCTATATTGTATAGGGTAACAGCAAGCAAAAGACCAGGTTGCGCAGGCGCCGTCCCGATTTCACAGTGCTTGCCATGTTTTTCAGAGCTGTGCATTTAGTAGGGCTCCACTTAAACATAAACATGAAGAAAACAAATGAAATCAGAACAGGTTAGTCACAGTAGAAACACAGTGAGAAGAAACTCATTTCCCAAAAGCTTAAGTTGTGTTTGCCTAAGTCTCAGGGTATGTCTACACTTGCACCCTAGTTCGAACTAGGGATGCAAATGTAGGTGACCGAAATTGCTAATGAAGTGGGGATTTAAATATCCCGCACTTCATTAGCATAATCTCACCTGCGCGCTATTCTGATCACCAGCTGATTCGAACCAGGAAGTACGCTCCGGGCTGCGTTGGTTCGAGTCAGACCCCTTGGTTCAAACTAACATTACTCCTATATAATGTTACATCCCCCCTGTGCCCACTCCTCCAGTAGCCCCACTCTGATCATGTGAGCTACCTCCCCTCTCCCAAAACCTCCCTCTACACACCTGCCCTGCCTCTCTCCTCTGGTGCTGGTCCCTCCCTTGCAGGTGTCTGCCCTTCTGCTTCATCCTCAGAATCTCCTGGCACCTGCACCTTCCCTTACCCCTGCACACTCTCCTGGTGCCTCCCCCTTCCCTCACTGCCTCTGCCCCCTTTGCCCTCTTTTTCCTTGATACCCATCCCCTCACCACTCTCCCCTCAGCACAAACCCCTTTCTCTCCCACCCCTTCCCCCTATTTTTCTCTCTTCCTCTCCCCCACCTTCTGCCTTCCAGTTTGCGGGGCTGGAGTCTGTGATCGGGCCCCAGAAGTCCGGATCCTGCACAAGTTTCTGATATACCCCTCACCCCGCTGCCAACCCCACATCCCCTCTGTTGTAGTCTTGGCGCCGACTGACTCATTGGACGTGTCCGGAAATGTCCTGGGCTCCCCCATTTTCCTTTCCAGGCAGAGGGTTTCTATGGGCGTGTCTGCTGCTGGAAACAGCCTGGAGGGCGGGAGGACACAGGCACGTGAGGAAGGTCCCTAGGGCTCTGTGGTCACTGCCTCACAGCGAGGGGAATGAGACTGGGCTGCTAGTCTGAGCAACCCCCTGGAGCCAGGAGATTCCGCATCTGTTCTAAGGGGCTGAGTTCAGAGAGGAGGAATCCCTCCCCTTCCCACTCCCCCAGCCAGCATCTGCCCCGCTTCTGATGCAGACTGAGTGAGACCAGACCCCAGGTCCCGGACCCACCCCAGCTCGGTGCCACCCCACCCCAGCATGGCACCCGGGGGGCAGGGGCAACTCTTTGCTATGCCTCTGGAGTGAGGAGGGGCGGCGGGGGGGGGGGGGGGGAAGAGCTGTGCAGAGCCAGAACTCTGGTAGTCGCTCCCAGCTTGCCGGGTTTCCCCCTCCTCCTCGAGCAGCCACCAGCCGGCCCTTTGGCTGATGGCCCACCAGGAAATTCCCTGTATCTGGCCAGGCCAGTCCGCCCCTGCTTGCATGTTGCAAAATGTTTGAGTTTAGGAACTCAACCTACTTTCTGCTTCTGGGCTAGCTTTTCCTAGCTGACATGGCCTTTTGCAAAGCAATTGCTCTTACAGCTAGCCCTCCTGGAGCTTGACCCCAGTAACGGAGAACCTGTCGGAGCAGACCTAAAACTACCACACCCAAATTCCAGATACACCCGAGTGTGCAGTGCTAAATCTGCCAAGCAACAATGACCCAGCCATAGCTCATTTCTCCCCGCCCCAACAGATGTGTCTGAAATCTCTCCTTGTTAGGCAGCCAGATGGGTTAAGGTGACCTGGGGATTTCAACACCTTTCCCAAGGCCCAGAAATTCTCAGTGTGACACTGTATGGGTAAAATTCCCCCACATCATGCTGTGGGCCAGATGTTTTGCATTGTTATTCAATTTATGTCCTGGGTGGAAGGCAAAAAAATACATACGCACCAACTCGCAGTGTTCACTTCTGAGCTGACGTACCGTATCCCTTTCTTAACGAAAGGAAAACGACAATTCAGATGGTTCTACCTGGAGGTTGCCACCCTGAAACAAATCCACTTAGGGAATTATGTAATTTCAAAGTCTATCAATATTGTCTGATTTTTTTTTTATACCTCACAAAAATGTATGGGTGCCAAATACAGCCATGAAGACCGCCTAAAATGTGGGCTTTGCTTTTCATATTTCCTAGGTTTCACTGCATTAAACTTAAGCAGAGACAATGTGCTCATTTCTCGTCATCTAGTGTTATTGTGGAGAAGGCTTTGACAAAAAGCTGGTCTTTGAAATGTGCTGTGGAGAGCTGCTGAAATAGTCCTGTCTTGGCATTCTTCACTGCAGCAAATGCTCTCATGGATGGAGAAGAGATGACTCAGGTAGAGCCAACTGAATTGGATCTCAAAGTGAACAGAAAGCCAGTGGAGAGGTAGAGCGCTGGTGTGATATAGTATCTCTCTGGGTTTATTGGGGTTATGTAGCCTTCACCCTCATCCCCAACAGAATAAATGACAAAATGCACTAATTATTTGTGGCTAGATCCTTGTCTAAAAGGAAAGGGCTTCTTTGCAATCTGAAGGTAGATGAAGGACTCTCTGCCGTACTGCTTTGTTTTCAGGAACGAAGAGAAGTCTGGTAAAATCCCAAGACTTCATACAGTTTTGACGTGCGGAGAGGACTCAGATTTGTTTCTGCTGCTGTTTGGGATATGATGTCTTGAAATCCTTCTCCTGAAATACTCGTTTCAGACATCAGTAATGGGAAATGAATTCTTAAATGCTCCGCACGATTTGTTTTTTAAAAATGCCTCAAAAGAGAGATGTTACTATCCGCATTTCACAAATTGTGGGACTAAATTGTGGATTTTAATTGGGTTCATAAACAACAGTTACATTTCAAAGTGTTTAGATTTTGGATAGATTGCATAGCAATTTTAGAGTCAAGATGCCAGATTTTAGATTTACCAACATTTTCCCCACAAACCCTTAGCTGGACATCATGCAGTCCTGCACATTAATACATTTAACAAATTTTAAATGAACCTTCTCTAAACTGGTAAAAGAAAATTGGAAATTTTCTAGGGAAATCCCCTGGCAGATAGCACATCTGTCACATTCTGTGCTGGAGTAATTTTTGTCAGCCTTTATCAGCAGTTTCATTCAAAACTCAAATAGCATGTTTGCTAAAGACAAATATAATTATTTTAGAGCACATCACAAACTTTGTTCAAGTACCAAAAATGTTACTGTGGAAACCATAATGTCCCAAATGATACCTACAATGAGCTAGTTAAATAAAAACTCAGCAGAAAGATCTGAAATGATGTACAATAGTGCAAAAGTTTCTTTAGGCATTTTATAAGCCAAGTGAAACTGAAATGATTATCTTTGTAAGTGTTGCAAGGATTTCTTACTAGGCAAGGGTGTGGTATATCACTACATACATTTACTTTTACACTTAATTAAACATTAAAGTAGTAGTTGCTTTTCTATTACTTTTTTGACAAGGTGGAATATTTTGTGTATACAACATGCCAGAGAACGATAGAAGTGCAAAAATAGTTATAAAAATGTGATATCTGTCATCAGTGATTTTTTTAATGGCACAAAATAAATTATTTACCAACATGTAAATATACTGTAGGTGAAATTAGTAGGCATTATACATCTTGAGAGATTACCTCAGACTCTGCAGATACTCAAAGCAATGGATAACTTTACCCTTTTGAGTAGGCCAAATAAATTCAGTGGGACGACTCATGTGAGTATGATCCTCAGGATTATGTCCGATCACCGAGAAATATATATTTCACCCCTTATCTCTTTTTTCCCCCCTATTTTTTCAAATGATCAATAACCTTTTTATCACCTTGGTACCTCAGATAATATATTTAGCATGTCATCATCAATGAAATACATAGGGCATGTTTTTAGCCGAGGAAGTAAAACTCATGTAGGGGCCAGAAAACTCCATAGTGTCTGATTTGATCTTTTGTACCTGATTTACACGAGTGGGTTCAATAATTTTAGTAATTCTATTGGCTTGAATAGAATTACTCCTGACTTATACTAAATGAGATCAGAATCAGTTCTGTCAAGCTTCCTGAATACTGTTCTGATCTGGTAGGAGGACACCAGAGCGGACATGAGATTTTGTATACACCTCTTTTTCTATAACATGGCTCTTATAGGGCCACTGTCCCCTAACTTCACCTTTCAAAGCAGGTGTCTCAGTGTGGAAAGAGAGTTAACAACGTCACCATGACGTTTTTTGAAAAACGTCCCCATTCATTTTCCATGAGGCTCATAGAGCGACTTGCCCAAGGCTTGCAGAGCCCCACTTTCACTCAGGAAGGTATCTGCGGGTTCAGGGACAGGAAGTAACATTCTGCAGAGCTGCTAATTCCACTCTTCAGCCCATTTGCATGTTTGTCTTGTTTCTGCCAGAGTTTGTTCCCCTGGAGCTAACAGAGGGAAACGTAAGAGATTCATGAGCATTCAGAAAATGGAACAGCAAGATAACATGGAGGAAAGCCCATCGGTACATTTCCCCTCCCCTCCAAGTCACTTACCGCAGAACTTAATAAATAATAGGTGATAATAGAAATAGCGCTTGGTATGTTTCAGGTGCCGTAGCAATGAAAGAGAAAAAGCAGGAGATCTGCTGAATTTAGCAAGTCCAGACAAGTTGGGTGTTTTCTGTCGTAATGGAATTTTGCACCTCGCCTTATTTATTATCAGTTTTGGGTGGAAATAGTCAAAACAGATGCTTGCAATGTGAGCGTAATTTATTTTTATTCATTAAATTACACACAAAAAAGACACTATTAAGGTTGCAAACTCAAGCACTCAAAGGTTAGGAAATACCAGAACTAAGCTTGCCTGTGTAACTTTAATCAGCCCCCTTAATCTACATACATTTTGATACTGTTCAATTAAGTGAAATTGCAAATACTTGGAGGATGAAGGAGTGATGGCTAGCAGCCAATATAAATTCACTAAGAAAAAAATCATGCCAAACCAGCTCAGTTTCCTTTTTTGATGAAGTAATGAGTTTGGTGGGTAGGGGGAAGGTTGTGGACATGATATACCCTGACTTCAGCAAGGGGTTGACTCTGTTCCACATGATAGTCTCATGAATAAGCTTGGAAAATGTAGGTGCAGCAGAACTACCATTAAGTGGATACATAATTGGTTCAACAATTGCAAACCAAGAGTAACTAATGGAAGGTCAAATTGGTAGGCAATCTCATGTAGGATTCCACTGGGATCTGTTTTAGGTCCTGGGTTGTTTAACATCTTTATTAATGACCTGATGTAGGAACAGAGAGTATACTGATCAAACATGCAGATGAGACACAGCTGGGAGGGACTGCAAACACTTGGGGGAGAGAGCTAAAATTCAAAGGGATCTTGATACGTTGGAGAACTGGGCTATAGATGACACAATGAAATTCAACAGACAAATGTAAGGTGCTACACTTAAGGAAGGAAAACAAATGCACCTATTCAGCTGGAAAGGAGCCAGAGGTGAGCAACAAAGATGGTCAAAGGGATGGAAAGTAAGCCATATGCATAAAGACTGAAGGAACTGGGTATGTTTAGTTCCGAAAACAGGAGATGAAGGCATGCTGCATAGTGATCTTCAGATGCTTGAATGGCTGCCATAAAAATGGAAAAAAAACAATTGTTCTCTTGTCACAGAGGGCAGGAAAAAGAGGCAGTGGATTCAAACTCTAGCATAGTAGATTTAGATCATTACTCAGGAAAAAGCTTCCTAACTGGAAGATGAGCAAGGATATGGAGCAAGTCATGGAAGCTCCTTCACTGAAACTTTTCAAAATGAAGCTGAAGAACCACCTATTTTAGGTGGTTTAAATGCAAGAAATAAGCATCTTGGCAGGGGGGTTAGGCTAGGTGATTCTAATGGTTCCTTTTAACCTGACAGGTCTATGATTCTACATAATCACATTTCCCCGCTTGTCTCGTTGAATACACAGATGGACCTGCTCTGTGGTTGAATCAGTTTTTTTAGTGAAGGTGCCTGTTGCCTATATGGACCCTGGTAGTTGGAAGGTGTATAATGAACGAGGCAAGAGAATTACAGAAGAAAAAGGATAATCTTGTGGTTGTTGTGTGCTACCATAGAGAATTGTTCTCAATCCCTGCCTCTTCTGCAGACTTCCTGCATGATGCTAGACTGGACACTTAAATCCAGCTCCTCCTAGTTGGTGATGAATTGAATGTTCTAGCTGTTCTGGGTGCCAACTTGATACCTTGGGGTTGGATTTGCTTAGGTCAATGGGAACTGCGTGCGATGATGCACTCTATTTTTTATGAAAATGAGTTTTGAATATTTAATATGCTTTATGTAAATTGGGGCATATAACCCATCCTTCATGTATTTGAAGTTAAAGTCCATTTATAAATCTAGATGGGCTACTGAAGGCCATTAGCAGTGCTCACGGTATTTAATGGCCTGGTGCTCAAGGCAATGATCTGTGAATAGTCTAGTTTTTTTCTGTAAGCCTTGATTGTGGTTGGTCCTAAAAAGACATGTGACCATGCTCACTGGTGCTGGAATCCATCTTGAATTTTGTACTTGCCACAGAGATAAGGGCAATTGAACAAAGAGTTCCCATTCTCAGGAAATTCTATATAAAGAATGGGAAGCAATTAATGATTGTCTTCAGCTGGCTTCAGAGACTGTTCCCCACCCCAGGAGCGTACTTGGAAACAAAAGAACTGTAATGATAGGGTGACAGATAATTGTTGGACCTACATCAGAAAAAAATGAACTCTGGCCTAAGAATTTATTATTGCATCAGCATCTCCTAGTGTATTAGGCTTAGCTGGCACATTTTGTTGTATTTTAGATCAGTAATTTACTTGGATCTGTCTATCATCACTTGGAACCACTTAAATCCCAGTTGTTCTAATAAACAAAAGTGATTTTATTGTTTATAACCTCCCTTTCCCCACTGCCCTGTAAACAATTGTGATGTTGGGGAGATACTAGCTGTGCATCTCTCTCTTGCTTTAATAAAGGGATTGAACGTTATGGGCTTGCTCTGTGTAACATTTTTATGCAGTCGGATGGCTTGAGCTGGGCTTTTGATCTCAATGGGGCTATGCACCAGGGTCATATAATGGTGTGACTCCCATTTGGAGACTGCCTGCTTCAGGTGCTTCACCGTTTCCCCTAGTTAGGCTGTTTTTTTTGGTGCATCAGTCTTTTGCTCAGGTTTGTTTTATTGACCATAATGTCCCATGTGTACTGGTCTTGGCACTTCTTGCCAACTAATGGCGTTGTCAATTATCACAGGGGATCACTCTGATTAATTGCCTAGGTCTTCAAACTATGTCTGCAGGCAAGCCAATGAAACCTCTTAAGCCATAGTGCTTTAGTACTATGCAAGAGTTGGGTATTGGAAAATCGGAGTTATTTTAATACTTCTTGCAGTTGGGTTGCATGGCTGCCCTTTCAGAAAGTTTCAGCTTTACACAAAGTACTACAGACACAATATAGAGTTTGTTGGTAATGTACTAGCCATACCTTTAGAATACTTCAGATATAAAACCCAGACACGTTATTTGAAGACAAACTTCAGAATCTGAGAGTGGAATACTTCAGAATCTGACAGTGCAGTCCTGACTGCAAAGCATCCAACTTTAATCCACAACAACCTCTTTTTTTTTTTTTTTAAAGTACTCTACAGGGTGATGAAGAACCTCTATCTCTGAAGAAACCAAGACACACATTCTACACATTTTTTTTCTAACTTACCTTGGAGATAATTGAGGCCTGGGCACCAAGTTAAGCTGGAACCTTTGGCGAAGGTGTGTTCCGTCTTGCTGAGCAGTGGAAGAACTGTTCAATAAACATTAGGGTGGCCTGATTAGCCCTTATAAAGGCTGTACAATGCATCAGTAGTTTTCCCCAGCATTCCCCGTGAACGATTATTACAGAGGAGAAGATTTCAGTATGTATTAAAACTGCTAATTTATTTAAATTTGGAGATAATATGAAAAAGCTGAATGTGGTTTTTATTTTATAGAAGTATTCTGAATATATTTAGCATAATTCATTTAACCTTTTATAGAATCCTTTCACTTCCGTGGCCAGCCATCTCTTGTTAAAACTAGCGGCAAAGGCAAAAAAAAAATGGTGGTATATTTGTTAAAAACATTTCCTAAATGACGTATTCTGTTTTCCCTCTTATAGATGGTTGGAGGTTTGTCCTGAGTTTGTTTCCATTTATCTTCACTATATAAAGGCATCCCCACTATATGTCCAAGATACATTCAAAAAAAGTGAACATATAATGAAACGACATAAAGCAGGGAATATTTTTCCAGCAGCTGACTTCCTTTTGCGCGAGATGGTCTTTGTTTTTGCATGACGTAAGAGTGGGGAATGGGAGGACTTATAATGCAACAGTTTCTACAAGTGCCAACATCATTAGTGAAGAACCAACATGTAGTAGGGACGCCTTATAACATATTTTCACATTACTTTGTCTTTTCTACCGCTTCGATTCCAGCCTGGGTTTAGAATGTTTTCCTTTACTGTTCTGTTTGATGTGCTTGTTATGTGTACGCATTTTGTAGCAAGTAGATCTACATGGTTCAGTACCTGTTTTTGTATTCTCCATTGGGAGTTTACTTTATACTAGTTCTTGTTTTAGCCGTTCTGGCTGTCAAAACAATAGTGAAGATAGCATAAGAATATATTGTAAGTTCTTCATCATCCTTTAATGTTGACACTATAGACTTGATCCAAAGCCCACTGAAGTCTTTTCTATTGACTTTCCTGGACTTTGGGTTAGTTAGTCCAATTAAGGATTTAAAGCCTACTTGGATCAAAGACTTGGGACTTCGGGGCTCTTTCTACTGGGTCTTTTATTGACTTTATATGACTCACTTACACTCTTTTCTTCAGTTTGCCTACCTGTAAAACAGGTAGAATGATAGCACCCTTGTGAGGCACAGCTAATATTCTGAGAGCTGCAGATGAAAGGAACTACGGAAGTATCCATTTTTATTAGCCTAGGTTTTGTATGTCAAACCCAGAGTACAGATCACTTTCATAGCAGCAGGGGCAATTATTGATGGCATATCTTTAAGTGTCTGTTTGGTGCGGCAGAAATATCTCTTAAGTTGTTGTATGTGGTGGTGTAGCACCTAGGGGGCTCATCTTGCACCAGGATCTTACTGTGCTCAGCACTGTACAAATACAAAATAAAGAGACAATCCCAATTCCACAGAGCTGCCAATTTAAGTATAGAAGCCGGGAATCAATTGATGGATATGGACAAATGTTGTAGCACAAGGAAACAATGACACAGTATTGATCACCCATGATAAGCAGTGATCTCATCACACCAATAGCCTAAACGTTGTCAAGGCTTTTGTAGGTAGAGTAGCCAATGTGAGGCTGTAAAGATTGCAACTCTTTCCATGTATAGGGTTTTCTTTTTGTCCCTGTTAATGGAGACCATAGTGTGACTTACCTGTGACTTGTGCCAGTATTTAAAGCTAGCTATGTAATTTGTGTCCATTGAGGATACATTCTGGGTGGCTGTTGGGCTTTTTATTGTATGTGGACACATGATCCAGTAGGATTAGAAGCATCTTTGGGCTGCTAGCAAAGAAGTCTCACCTTGATCAGAACTACTGAGGCCTGAAAAAGGGCAGTCCGGCTTCTTCAGCAGCCACTGAGAGAGTGAATTTTCAAAGAGGCTCTTGGATTGTGACAGTTCCTGATTGGAGGGAGGATCAAATCAAATTCTGTCCAGTTCTGGGCACCACATTTCAAGACATGTGGAGAAATTGGAGAAGGTCTAGAGAAGAGCAACAAGAATGATTAAAAGTCTAGAGAACATGACCTACGAGGGAAGACTGAAAGAATTGGGCTTTTTTAATTTAGAAAAGCAAAGAGTGAGAGGGGACATGATAGTTTTCAAGTACCTAAAAAGGCTTTATGAGCAGGAAGAAAAATTATTCTTCTTGACCTCTGAGGATAGGACAAGAAGCAATGGACTTATATTGCAGCGAGGGAGGTTTAGGTCGACATGAGGGAAAAACTTCCTAACTGTCAGGGTGGTTAAACAGTAGAATAAATTGCCTATAGAGGTGGTGGAATCTCCATCACTGGAGATATTTAACAGTCGGTTAGATAGACATCCATCAGGGATGATTTGGATGGTGCTTGGTCCTGTCGTGAGGGCTGGGGACTGGACTTGATGACCTCTCGAGGTCCCTTCCAGTTCTAGCATTCTATGATTCTGTGAAATATTGCTATTTTAGGGCTGTTTTACTAGTACCTGCAGTGGGTGGGTTTTGCAGCAGACATTTGACAACACTTCTTGACTGAATAGGTATTTCTCATTACCTTGCTTCCTAACAATGGTAGAGCACTTCCAACAAACAGAATCTTTGAGCAAACTTTATCAAGGTGCGAACCACAGCTGTGGCCAAATTGCAGTGGCTTCAAACCAGCCATTGGCTCCACCACAGTCAAGTTATTACAGGTGAAAGCCAAAGGAAAAATCAGTTCAGCAAAATAATCTGGTGTGCTGTGGTGAAAGAAATCACATAAAAATGCTTCTATAAATTGCTATAATTCTGAAAAAATAAATAATTGATTTTAAGGGTCTATTAGGCACTAGTCCTGCAGTGAGATCCATGCAAACTGACACCTGCAGTCTTACAGCCCTGCAAACCAGCTCATATCCACAGGAATACCCATGCGCGGCTATGGATGTGGATATCGGTGGCTTATTTTTGCAGAAATAGCTGGGAATATAAATTTTGTATACATAGAAGGCTCTGCTTCCAGGACTCGTTGCTAACTTTGGCCTTAGATCACACACACACACACTATGGATTTTGCTAACGTTTAGAAACCCCAGTTAGGAATGTGCTAAATAGTAGGGAGGTGAAGGTTTAACTTGTTAAAGAAGCCTCACCTTTAATGGGTGAGGATTATTGGTTAAGATTAACTACTGGGGGGACGTGGAGGGCTATGGACAGGGGTGCTCCGACTAGGCTGGTGAAGCACCTGCCTACAGCAGGCCTGAGCGCCCCCAAAGGCAGTGGCTGCTTTAGTATCTTAGCCAGAGCAGCCTCTCTCCAAGGCAGGCCCAGGGGTTGCTCTGGTTGGGCAGGAGCAGCTGCCTGCTGCAACAGGGGGGCCCCTTCCCCGGCCTAGTGGCTGGTGGGGGGCCGCTCCAGCTGGGCTAGCATGGCCACTCTGCTTGCCGCCCATTTAATAGGTTAATTGGTTAAAGGATATGTTGAACTGGTTAGCCAATTAAATGGAATTTTATATCCCTACTAGATACTATCGAGACAAATAATAGACAAGATCATCTCTGACTCCCTGTTCCAGAGAGCGTATAGACTGTATTTCTGATGGGGAGCAACAGGTGTAGACACAGTGTGTGATGCATAGTGCAGCTTTTATAAGGGCTAATCAGGCCACCCTCACCTTTATTGAACAGTTCTTCCACTGCTCTGTGTGTGTGCGCGCGCCCATTCTGTTCATCCTTGCGGCGTTGTGCTGAGGTGAGCTTGTTGGCAGATGCTGGGTTAGAAGACGGAAAACTCAATAGAAGCCCGGAGTGCCTGTTGTGGTTGCACAGTGAAACCAGAGATGTGCCAGTTCTCCCCTACGTCACTTCGTTTTGTCCCCCGGAACAGGTCACTGTTGGAGATTGTAGTGGGACAATCTATGAAACTGCAGAATTAGAAACGGTGCTATGCAACCTGGGGGTTAAATCAATATCTGTACCAGATGACTGGAGGGTAGCTAATGTAATGCCAGTTCTCAAAAAAGGCTCCAGAGGCAATCCTGGCAATCGTGAGCTAGTAAGCCTGACTTCAGTATCTGGGAAACTGATAAAACTGTAATGAACAATGGAATGGTCACATACACACATGGGCCGTGTCCAGACTCGGGTTTTTTCGGGAAAAGTAGCCTTTTCCCGAAAAAACTTCCCCTGCGTCCAGACTCAAGCTGCGTTCTTTCAAAATTATTTCGAAAGAACGCGGCTTTTCTTTCGATGGCGGTAAACCTCATTTCACGAGGAAGAACGCCTTCTTTCGAAAGTTCCTCTTTCGAAAGAAGGCGTTTTCAATGTAAAGAGGCCGTCTTCGAAAGAGAGCATCCAGACTCGCTGGGCGCTCTTTCGAAAAAGCGGATTTCTCTTTCGAAAGATCCGCCTACAGTCTAGACGCGATCTTTTGAAAGAGGCTCTTTTGAAAGAGGCTTTCGAAAGAGCCTCTTTCGAAAGAAGCCTGCAGTCTAGACATAGCCATGGATACGATCAGTTGGAGGAGAGTCAGCATGGGCTTTGTAAAGAGAAATCATGCTTCGCTGTCTGTGAGGGTTTCAACAAACATATGGACAAGAGTGATCCAGCCCTTAAGGAAGCCACACGGTTGTGCAATAAGAGGGAAGATCCTCTCATGGTTCACTAAAAAGACAGGAAACTAAGGGTAGGAATAAATCAACAGTTTTCACAGTGGCGAGAGGCACATATCGGGGTCCCCAAGGATCAGTACTAGGATCCGTGCTGTTCAACACGTTCATAAATGATCTCAAAAAGGGGGTGAATAGTGAGGTGGCTGAGATTGTAGATGCTACATAATTACTCTGAGATAGCCAAGTCCAAAGCTAACTGTGAAGAATACAAAAGGGTCTCACTAAACTGGGTAACGAAGCAACAAAAAGGCAGATTAAATTTAATGTTGATGAGTGTAAAAAATGCACATTGGAAAACATACATACAAAATGAAGGGCTCTAAATTAGCTCTTAGCACTCAAGAGAGAGATCTTGGAGTCATTGTGGATAGTTCTCTGAAAACAGCTGCTCAATATGCGGCTGCCGTCCAAAAAGCTAACAATGTTACGAACCATTAGGAAAGGGATAGATGATGATGCAGAAACTGTAAAAATGCCACCGTCTATATCCAAGATACAGCCACCCTTTGAATGCTGTGTGCAGTTCTTTGTGTCCCACTCCAAGGAGGAGATATTAGGACTGGAGAAGGTGCAAAGAAGCAATACAAACTATTAGGGGTTTAGGACAGCTTGCGCGCAAACAGCTTAAAGAAGACTGGGACTGCATCAAAACTTTCCATTCGAAATAACCTCATTGCATCCATATGGTGTAAAGTGTCTGGTACAGGGACTCAGACAATCCTGTGAGCTCAGCACATCTTGACTTACAGGCTGCCGTCCCATGGAGACCAGAGCAGTCTCAAGCAGACACAAATACACGAAAAAAAAAATCCAGCATTAACAATTATCTATCCAATCTGTGTGCCTCTAGAGAGTGAGTTTTAGCACAGTTCCTTGCCAGTTTTTTTCTTATTTAGTCAGAACATTTCATTTTCCAGATGAAGATTAATTATGTCCATAGATTTCTAATTACTCATATCTTATTAGAAAGCTTTTCAATCATTTGATTACAAAGCAAAATAATAGACTATCTAGATGTTCCCAGAATTAGTTGCAGGTCAGTCAGTTGGTATCTGACCCTAGCTGAAGAATTTATCATATTTACTGACAAATAGGAACATAATCCCGTCTGTTGTTTCATTTCATTTAGTGACTAGAAAATGAAAAGAACTTTTAGAACGTGGTAAGTTTAAAAAAAAGAGAGTTGCACTAAAATATTTCTGTTGATGCCTGAAGTGATGCAGAACTGGGAAGAGAGAAGATCATGCAAAGAAAACAAATTGAAAATGATTTCTTTAGACTGTGTTTATGTGGTGACATGTGACTCATGCCATTCTATGTAGTGAGACTGGGGACCAAGAATAATCATGAAGACCATTCCCTGAAAAGAGACGATATAGTGCCAGAACATTAGGGTAGTCACAGATTTGATCTGAACTATTTTCACAATATTTAGCAGCTGTAAAAACAAAGCCAGCTGGTACATGGAGTCGATGTGCTGAGAGATGGGTATAAATTAGTGGAGATTGTCAAATATCTGATAAGGCTAGTGCAGTGTCAGGCTTGAAAATTATGGTCAATTCTTCTAGACTTATATTATTGATGTATTTACCAATATTGGCCACTGTTTATAGAAAAATAGAGGAAGACTCAAACTATTCATGAATAAAAAGCTCTCATCATAGAGAACTTGTAACCAATGTTTAACTTCAGGCTCCTACTTTTCTAGACTCCTAAGCTGAACAGCTTCCATTCTTGTTTTGCTCTGTATTTGTATGTCACAGTGTGTTACAAAGAATGTTGCAGCTATGCTCTTGAAATTAGATTGTATACAGAAAATCTCCACCCCTATAGCTTTGTTGTCTGTAGCTTGTGAACAGGAGCCTCAACTAGTAAATTCAGGAGAGAGATTGTATACTGTCCTGAATGAAATAGATTTGACTGACATTAAAAACATGAACTATTTTAGTTATTAATTTAGTAAGAAACTATGGGGATTGAATGTTATAGGAGACCAATGTGGAAAATAAACAATTAAGTGAGGATTTCTGTAAATACAAAATATGATTGGAAGATACAGTGAGGAAATTGTGAACACCAGTGAAGTGGGGCATGATGTGGGAGTCGCAGAAGCGCTCTAGGTAAGGCTAATTGTGCCATTAAGGTGTTTCATTGCAGCAGTTCTCCAAGCCCAGATCGTAGCCTGATGGTGTTGGCATCTTGACAAGATGAGTAAGAGGCAATTCCGGAAGAGCCAGTTCCTCAGACTCCCACGCAGCTGTACATCTGGAGACATCTTCATCCAGAGGAGTTCCATGCGAAAAGGAATGCTGTTCCTGGAGCAAGACGGAAGGAAACATGCCTCACTTCTTCCCTTTTCTGTCCACACTTGCTCCAATCCCTCGAGCATGGGCAGTTGCCTGGACACGTGTCAGCTCAGTTTTAGGACCTTGTCCTGCTGCATCCTGAAGTCAACGACAAAACCCACGTGGACTTCAATGAGTGAGAATTGGAGCATTGGTTTTGAGTTCAGCAACATTGACTGACACCTGAACGCCAACCTGCGATTGGTCTAGCTTGCCTGGTCCTAATGGCCAGGTTGCATTTGCCTGTGGTTATAAAGGAAGTGATGCAAATGGGTCATGTTGCCCCCAGAGCTTTTAATAATCATTTGCCACCTTTGCAGCTGGTAACTTTCCCCTTTGGATAGAAAATTATTTTGGTGCTTGGAGATACGCTCCGTTGTCTGAGATGAAACTGGCACTTCTTGGTCACAATCCATGCAGCAAGCATGGAGGAGAAATTTCCCTTGTTGGTCACTTGAGAAGGATAACTGGGACTGGATGGCATCTGCATATTCCACAGGAGGAATTAGCAGCTACTTCTGGAAGAAGTTCTGAGCAGCTATCATGTGCTCTCCAGTGCTATATATTTCATGATGTCTTTTAGTTTTGACTGAGCTACAGACTTTGACCTTCTGACCCAGACTGCAACTTTGTGTGTGAGAGAGTAAAAGCAGCAGCCCTTCTTCATCCTTTGGCAGAAATCAGATTTTAGATTCATTTTGCTGAATCACATTACCCAGAGTTTTCTCTCAAATGGGTTTTTTAACAGCCGTTTTGAACTTCCTCTTGTAATGGAACTGGAGAATTTGGATACTATATATTTCTCCTGCAAGGGCTGGTTGAAATGAAGTAAATTGTTCAGACTGGTACATAGGGAATTAAACACCAGCGCTGAGAGCTGCAAGGCATATTTTCTGTGCTGAAAATGTCTGATGAAAGTGGTCATCTTGAGTAAATGGATTTATTTTTATATAATCCTGGTATGGTCGATTGCTGTTCTCAGACACGCCACCTCATGGATATTAATTACAGAAGGCTGGTCTATCTTGACCAAAGTCTAGTTACATTGAAAATTAGCTAGTCAACAGCAGAAAAGTGTCAATGGGCTCTCATCCTAGTTTGAGGTTGCTTTGCTGGTGAGAAAAATAGTTTTGTTCAAACACTAAACATTTTTCTCAGATTTTCAGCAGTAAAATCTCTCTGCTGATAATCAAGGCAGCATACAAGCAGAATGAAAATGGACTTGCACTCCGATCCTGAGTTGACATCACAATTATTATTATTCGCCCAAATGGTAACCTGAAACAAAGATAATTTTAAATAAAATTATGATAATTAAATGTGATATGCCATATGTGCCACACATGATAAAAATGGTTTTGGCCATATGAACTTGCAGAACACCGCAGCAAATAAGATTAAAAATCTCTTTGGAGAGAACTAGCCAGTCTTAACTCGCAACATAAATCCTTATAATTCATAATCAGAGCTGGTTGGAACATGGAAGTTTCATCCTATGGGTAATTCGCTCATGGAGGGAAGGGGGAATGAAAATTGGGCTAAGATTCCAGGAGAATTGAAAATAGAATTTATCATTTTTGCAACTAATGAGGAGGAGGAAAGTGGATTGCACTGTGTGTTTCACATTTTGAACTTCTGCTGCTGAAATATTTAACATGAGAATGGGCTATATTTGATTGGGTTTTGGTGGTAGACACAATACCCTGTAATTTCAGACTGAATGAATGCTGGCAATTATTCTAAAGAGTGATTGAACATCGAGAAACTTTTTCGCCTTTTTGACTTCTTAGGAAATATAAGAAAAGTAGAGAGAAATTTTAATTTTCAACAGAGAAAGGGGAATAGATGGCGTCACTGGTGATTTAGGGACAGGTTATGGAATCCGCAGTCATTGAACGTGCTGAAAATAGTCTGCACAGTTTAAATGAATTAGGTGTTTGTTTCTAGTTAGAGTTGTAATAAGTGTGAAAACTGCTGATCAAGACAGCAATTGGGTAACTAGTGATTACCAGTCACAAATGCATGAATGTATTTGATGCAATGTTGCTAAAAGTGAAGGAAGTGTTAGAAAACAGAGCTGGTCTGAAAAAGAATTTGCCAAGTTCTAGAAGTGCAGACATTTAGCACAGATGGTTTGATTTTGATGAGCTTGCAGTTGTCCCCTGCTTGCCACCTTATCTACCTGGCTCCTTGGCAGGCTGGGTTCCAGGTCCATGGCTCTGAAGCATCCTGCTATGGGTCCTACATTGGAGCTAGGGACCCAAGTTCTCCAGACTCGCAGGAGAGCTGGCTTGCAGAGTTGGCCAAAGCACAGGGGAGCAAGCTGCCTGACACCCCTTGCTGTGTTTCAAAATGAAGTACTATGTGATTTCTGTTGCATGAACATTTGAGGTTTTGGCTTAGTGTCCCAACTGTGAGCTTTCAGAAATTTTACTATCTCAATCTTCACAGAAGATTTTGTAGGATTCCTTTTTGATTTTCACTCAAAATGTTCCTGGTGGAAGCACAGTGACATCTTACTATTCCCCCATCCTTCCTTTGCATCGGGATAGCTGCTTCTTGGGCCTTTAATATTGCCAGTTGGCCTCATAGACTTTAAGGTCAGAAGGGACCATTATGATCATCTAGTCATCAGGCCACAGAATCTCACCCCCCCCCCCCCGAATAATCCTCTCATCTATATCTCAGATATTGAAGCCTTCAAATACTTTGAAGACCACAAGATGCAGAGAATCCTCCAGCTGTGATCTGTACCCCACGCTACAGAGGAAGGCGAAAAACCTCCAGGGTCTCTGCCAATCTACCCTGGAGGAAAATTCCTTCCCGACCCCAATATGGCGATCAGCTAAACCCTGAGCATGTGGGCAAGACTCACCAGCCAGACACCCAGAAAGTTCTCTATAGTAACTCCTATCATCCCTCCATTGACCTATTTCCCACTGATAATGAATGGTCAATTAGTTACCAAGATCATGTTATCTCATCAAACCATCCCCTTCATAAACCCATCTAGTTTAAAGGCCTGAACTGGTCTTTCCCTTAGGTTTTCTTCCCATGGTACATTAACTTCCAGATCTTGGGGTTTCTTTAAGGCTAGTGTCTTTGTTCTGCTGCACTTATTCCTTGATGTCCTTAGATTCGTGAAATAGATCATTTCAAACATACATTTGCCCAAATTGCCTTGTACGTACAGATTCTCAATGAATTCCTTCTTGTTGGTCAGAATCTAGTCTAAAATCCTTATCCCCTGGGTTACTACCTCTGCCTTCTGAAACAAAATGTTACCATCAATACATTCCGAGAACTTACTGGAAATGCTGTGCCTTTGCATATTACATTTCAAATGGATGTATAGGTGGTGTTCCCCTATCCTGCCGGTGTTGCTTTTTGGATTTTTTTTCTAGAAATGCCTCATCAACCTCCTTTTCTTGTTTTGGTGGTCTACAGTAAGCCAATAACATGACATCATCCCTGTTTTTTCCCCTTTTATCTTTACCCAGAGAATTTCAACTCCCTCTGAACAAGGTATAATGTGATGTATAATGCAATATATCCTCCCCTTTTTTTCCTACCTGGACACCCTGAACAAAATATATACCTCTTAAGCAAGTATTCCAGTCTGAGATCCATCCTGTACATGTAGAGAGAGAGAGAGATTATATAATCAATAGATAAATAATTTAGTTGTTTACATGTACAGTGGTAGTGGGTTATATAATTAGAAGATGCAGTGAGTACAGTTGATTTGTATATGGTATCTTTAATTCAGAATATCAGAATGGGGACTTACTTCCCTCCCCCAACATATGAAATTATAAGTAGTGTTTTTATAAAAGCCAATGGGGAGGAAAATAGATTAGATTAGTGTAGAGATGAAGAAATATCACTATCTAGCAATATTGCCTATAGGTAGAAGTAGGTCTGGTAGTAAAATTTCATTGCCTGATCCATTCTACCTGTGTAGCTTCAGTATTGCTGGTTGGAGGGCAGTTGCTGCCTTATTCTCCAAATATCTATATTATGCATTTTTATTAATACAGCAAGATAAAAATGCTCTTGAGGACACTCACGTATTATAGGAAATGCTAAGAACATGACTGCACACAGGGTTGATATTAGCATTTGGTGATTTCTGCATGTTGCTTCGGGAATGAGATTATTTATGATAAATCTTATTTCCAAACTGGTCACTTCTGGTTTTCCTGTACATTGTAGTTTTCATTTGTTTTATTTTATTTGGTGTTCAAATATTTGTGTGCATTTGGTTTTATGGTTTTGTTTGTGGATTCTCTGGGCTTTTCAACAATATCATCCTTGCCTCTAGTTGCAATTGTGTTGGAGGTTAGAATTTACTTCATTGTTAGAATGTTTCATCTGTGTTTTCAAGTCTTTTCCTCTGATAAAGAGAAACGTATATTTCAGTCTGTTTCAGTGTTGTGTACTTAAACAGGTGGTATTGGCAATGCTTGTTGGTAAATTAGTTCTGATATATTTAAAAAACAACATATTTCATTACTCTAGGAATCTTTGTATAGAAGGCAACTTTCTTCTTTTATTACTGGGTCTACTGATTCTACATGGATGAGTTTGGGCCAGGAATACTCAATGCTTGATTCTTCTCTGACGTATCTCTGTGACATACAGAAGGTTTGTTAGAGTAGCAATAAAATTGCCACTGTTTTAGTGTCATATATGCTGTTCCGTATGTCCTCTATACTGCGCTATGCAATAACCTAGAGGGCATTCTTGAATGCTGTGAAGCACAGTAAAATTGCAGTAGACCTGCAGAGTTAGATAGCTCAAGAATATAACTTGTTCGTAACTCTGAACACAATGTTATTCTTGTGCTTTCAAAAGTTTCAACTGAACATTGACTTGATATACCTTTGAAATTTTACTATGCAGAAGAAAATGCTGCTTTGAACCATCTTAAATGAAACACGCATGGAAACAGTTCCCTTCCACCTTGTGAATTTTTGTTAAACTACTAATAAAAAGGGAAAGTTATCCGTGTGTGTGTGTGTGTGTGTGTGTGTGTGTGTGTGTGTGTGTGTGTGTGCGTGCACGCGTCTTGGCTGCTGCCTTATCCTGGTTCCAAGTGAAGTGTGTGGCTGACTGGCCAGGTGGGAACTCTGGTTTTCATATCTCTGAACTTCTGTTGCAACACGAAAATACCATTTCTTTGAGCCCTTAGGTCATTATGTTTGTGAGGAAGCTTGTGCCCCACTCTTGAAATACCGTCTGAATTTTGTCAGACCTCGGTAGACCCTTTCCAGTGCCTTAATGATAGAAACTCATTACATCTGATTTCTCCTCCCTTCTCTGTTCTCTTTGTCAGTGAAAGTGGTTGAAGCAGCATTCAACATTCTTCAAAGCCTCGTATCTGGTGTAACAAAAGACAGGACCAGGCAGCACTTTAAAGACTAACAAGATGGTTTATTAGGTGATGAGCTTTCGTAGGCCAGACCCACTTCCTCAGATCAAATTGTGGAAGAAAATTGGCATGACCATATATACCAAAGGGGGGGAAGTGAACACACACAAAATTGACAAATCAGATTTTTAGAATGGAGGTGGGGTGGTGTGGGGGGGGGGGGAGGTTAGTGTCTGAGATGAAGACAGCCATAAGTCTGCATCTTGAAGTCTCCCTTGCAAGCCCTGCTATGGGGCTGTGGTGTGATGGGGAGCAGTGTTCCTTTTTTCCATCCGTAAGTGGAGTGAGTTTGTCTTGTGCATCAATATCGATGTCATGTGCGCTGGTTCGGATGTGAGCCATCAGTTGCTAACCAAATTTTATACACACACACACACACACACACACACACACACACACACACACACAGCCCTAAAACCTGGATAATTAATGAAGTGCATGACCCTGCATCCACCCACCCTGAAAGCCATCCAGCTTGCTGGCCCCTGACCCCAACACACCCTGCACATGCCCCGCTGCCTGAGCCCCCATGAGGGACACACACAGCCAGCTGGTACCTGTAGAGGCCTAGCTAACTGCCTACCTCCCACACACACACACCCTGTAGTTGTGCCCAGCCTTGCAATTTCCCCCTGCCCCATGCCACATGTGTATATACGCCAGGGCCATGCGATCTGCCCCCAAACTCAAACAGCCAGTACCTGGGTCTGGGACCCACAGTCCAAGCACCATTGCCCAGAGACATGTGCCCAGCCCTGCACCTTGCCTGTTTTCCCCTCTCCCCGATGAATTTACCTGCGCCCGGATCCTCCTGCTACCATAGACGGCTGGCACTTTTGCCCCCCCCTCCGCCACCGCCCCGATTGGCTTCTGGGCCAGGCTCCCGCAGTCCTTGGCCTCGCTGGTACTGACCCTCATACCTGCCCTGCCACGCTCCCAGTTGGGTTCTCTGTTGGCTCTGGCCTTGGCTGCTGGAGCAGCCTCCTACCACGTAGCTTGAAGCTTCTCCGGCCACTGCAGCAGCCACCTGCCGCGCGGCCTCCTGTCGTGTGCCACGTGGTTGCACAGCTTGACATGGGAGGTGGGCGGGGTGGGAACATTTTCTGTGTGTCCATGCAAGCACACAGCTTAGAGGGAACCGGGGAGGCGAGGAGAGAAGAGCTGGGAAAAGAAGGGGGGTGTTGGGTGTGGGGTTGCGATACGCTATGCTGTTCACATTCAGGCAGCCCTGGAAAGCTGCCATGATGTAGATTGCTCCCCCTGTGTCTCTTGGACTCTGAGGTCTGTGTCGTCGGTGGAATCTAGGCATGCGGGGGGTGCTGCAGGACCTCCCCATTGTTCATAGGGCTCCGCTGCCACCTCTGCACCTGGGACCCGGCTGCTGGCCTGTGCCTGGGGCTCCGATCCTGACCCCATGCCTGTTCCCAGCCGTAGCTCCAGTCTCAGCCCCCTTAACTCAGCCCAGGTCCTCATTTGTGGAAATGTGGCCTTGCTCACGGGCCCTGCTTGGGGCATGGGCTGGAATGGAGAGAGGCCTGGGGGCCGGCGGCCAGCGTTCCACACCCCCACTATTAATCTGTGCTGTTTCTCTCAGGAGCATAGCAAGGCACCTCCCCCACTGCAAACTACTGCTTTTGACTGAATTTACAAAATTCTCTTACATCCCATCCTGGCCCTCTTCTCTGTACAAACCTGTCGCCGAAACGCTGCCTTTTATCTGACCCCTTTTTCCTCAAAACCGGTGGTGTCTCTCACGTCGGCTCCTGACTGAGGGGAGAGCTGCCTTTTTCCTGCACAGCACTTCTTCAAAACCTTTTCCGGTGAGCATCCTGTGGCTAGTTTTCCCACAACTCCAGCCTCTCCCAGCTCCTGCAGATGACTGAATTATTTTAACCCAAATTAGACGTTAAGCCACTCAAGTGCATTCCTCCCGTGCTGTGCGAGCAATCCACAGGAATGTTACAACCAACTGGCTTCTTTCTCTTTCTGTGTTTTCAAAGGCTTATTTTCTCACCAAAGGCTAAAGCCTAAGAACAGTCCTTGTTCTGTCAGATTTGCTCTCTCGTTTTGTGGTCTTGAAGGGAATAAGCTCAGCTGTTTCAGGGCATGGCACATTATTTTATTCTCTGTAGCCCTTCCTGTCTCCACCATTCCCACCTTGCCCAAGTACAATGCTCCTTATACCTTTGTATTCGGAGAAATGCCACAATCCACTATTCTTCCTCTAGCATGTAATGTAGCCCCAGGGAGTCACTCTAGAAAAATGGATTTTCACCATATAATTTCAGCCGGTCGCTGTATACTGTGGAACTAGCAGATATTCTTCTCTTCTTGCACTTCATTTTTCTGCTTTTTTAAAAGCTATTATTAATATTAATCTTTTTATTTCCTTGATAAAAATATTTTCCTTGATCTCCGTCTTAGTAATACATTATTCAGTGTTCTTTTTTTAACAACCGTTCGTTGTTCCATTATTCACTATCGTTATTACAACACTTAAGGCCCCATTCATCAGTATTTGACTTGCTCAGGCAAAGCTTAATATCTGACTAATTTCACCATTCATCAGGACAACTGTGTTGGATGATTGGTACTAACTGGAATATTTAAAATACAGTGTTTTGCTAGTAAATTGACATCTCGGAGAGGTTTGGGAACACCATTATTTTGGTCATGTGGAGCATTAGTGTAGGTAGTTGATGTTGATGGTAAATAGTTTGCTGCTTTCATCACCACAGAGGAGTGATGTGATCAAGTGAATATGCTGATTTTACATGGGAAGACTTATTGATTCAAATGGCTTTTTCTAGTCCTAATGCTTTTGCTTGTGATTTTTGAAAAAATACTTCTTTTGGTGCCAATTCTACCACCTGGAATAGGAGGCCTCATCCCCATCCACTTCTACTAACGTGAGAAAAACCAGATAGAGAAATGCGGGTTGAGATTGTTGTAAAACTAAATCAACAGTTGTGAGCGCTGGAGTTTTGAAATGGGATTCTATTTAAAAGATATTGTCTGGAACATTACCTTGCGCTCAGTCACTGCTAGTGTATTCGGGTGTGAAATGGACATAAAATAACTCCACTATAACGCATGATTGGACTCTTGTTTCACATCGGTCACATTATATGTTCCACAAAAGCAGAGTGGAGAACAAAATAGCATGTGTGACCAATGTTTGAAGTGAGGGTTACTTGCAAACTACTGATTCTTAGGGAAAGACTGGGGACCTTATCTTGTAACCAGACCCAGCCAGGCAGACATAATGTATGCAAAGCCCCAGTGCTACTCCTATTGAACTCAGTGCCTCATCTTGCAGTTGTATCATGGTGAAGCACAGTCTGAGTTATTTTCCGAATAAGAACTTGTCCTAAAAACTTCAACTTTTTTATCTTGTCATTCTCCCCCCCCCCCCCCAGCTCCCGTAAAAAAAAAAAAAAAAAAAAAACACCTCACACATTATTACCTGTCCAGTTGTCTAGTGCCCACAACTTTTAATCTTCTCTTCATCTTAGTAGTGTGTAACTTGACATTCATTAACAGGATCCTAAAAACAAAGTATTAAAAAATGCTTCATACAGTACTTGATTTGGAAATAACAGTCCACATTAATTTGAAAGTATTTCTCTGGCCGTTACCTATATATGACCTGCACAGCTCTGGGCGTCCAGTGTTATCAGCATTTTAATCGGAAGCACTTACTAACAAGTTGGTCAATATGCTATATTCACCTGGCATTTGTCTTATTAGACTCCTTTGCCATCCCTCTTGGGCAGCCCAAACAAGTCTGAGTGCAATTGGCCTGCGTAGTTATTCAAACTTAGATAAGACAATCACTGCATGTCAAGCAGTCACTGTTCTGCAATTTCCTTTTCTGCTAATACTAAATATTCACTTTTAGAAAAATAAAACCAGTGCGAAGTTTTATAAAGAGCGTTGCGTGAAGCCCCACCCTTCCAGATAGGTATTGGGGAGTGAAGCAAAGCTGGCCATATGGAGAATATAACACACATCCTGCCTATCCAGATGGGGGTACAATGCTACTCCTTTGAAATGCATCCCTGATTGGTATGTGCTACACGCTGCAGCATACACGCTAACTTCACTGGCCAATCCCCCTATCCTGCAGACCATGAGGGATGAGCTGGTTGGCATAGAAGCTGTTCCACTTGCGATGGGATTCCTGTCAGATGGCTTTAGAAGGTGGTGAAAATTGAAGCTGTCTCATAGCCTTCTCTAGGCTATCCATGCAGTGCATTAAACGCCATCCTGAGGGCTTGTCTAGTTGAGGATATCCAGGAAAATCAATTGAAATTAACTAAAGGTGTGAGTTTGAAGTGCATTAGGTCAACTGGTTTGTTTAGTTGAGAAGAGAGAAGACACAGTGAGGATGTGATAGCGGTTTTCAAGTACCTAATAGGGTGTTACAAGGAGGAGGGGAAAAAATTGTTCTCCTTGACCTCAGATGGTAGGACAAGAAACAATGGGCTTAAATTTCAGCAAGGCAGGTTTAGGTTGGACATCAGGAAAAACTTCCTACCTGTCAGGGTGGTGAAAAACTGGAATAAATTGCCTAGGGAGGCTGCAGAATCTCCATCACAGGAGATATTTAAGAGCAGGTTAGATAGATGTTCATCAGAGGTGATGTAGATGGTGAAGGTAGGGGCTGGAATTGATGACCTTTCGAGGTCCCTTCCAGTTCTAGCATTCTATGAACTGCATTAAATCCCTTTGTGGATGCTGTTTTTTCAGAACTCTAGAAGCGAATTAAGCTAAACTGAATGAATGCCACTTGGGGGTATGTCTACATAGCAGTTAGGTACCCGGGGTTGACCTGTGCCAACTGACTCAGGCTGTTGCTGTATAGACTTCTGGGCGTTAGCCCGGGTTTAGGACCTGCGAGGTGGGAAGGTCTCGGAGCTTGCGCTGCAGCTAGCTTGTAAGTCTACAAAGCAATGAAACGGCTCTAGAGCCCGAGCTATCTGAGCCTCAGATGTCGAGTTGCTCTGGAGAAATCCCCTTTAATTCTGAATGAGGTGGTTAACACGGATTTCATGCCGTTTCATTTACCCACTTCAATTTCCCACCTTCAGTTAATTTGGATAAATTTTCCTAGCTGTTCTCATGTTAATGAGCCCTTGGAGAGTGTAGGCCAGGGTTTCCAAATAGATTTGGGCACCCAACGTCCTCAGGCCGCTCTGCAAACCAGAGCCATCTGCTGCTGTGTAATCTAGTTGCTGCTTTTCAGATGGGGGAACACAACCTGGTGTAGAAGCCTATCCTTCGGTTTATTGGATGGGAGGACCTGAGCTGGGGACTGTAACAGGGAAGGTTTCCCTTGGGCTGAAGAGCGAAGATGGGCCCCGTGTGAGAGGAATTGGGTGATTCCCAGTACAGAAGGTAGCAGGGAGCTACCAACTGAGGTGTAGCTGTGATTGCTAGAGGTTGAAAACCTGGCAGTAAAGTGAGGACATGCTCAGGAAACGGGGGCCTGAGAATCAGGAGAGAGCTTGAAGAAGCAACTGCAGGAGCAAGACTCATTAGAATCATAGAATCATAGAATAATAGGACTGGAAGGGACCTCAAGAGGTCATCGAGTCCAGCCCCCCACCCTCAAGGCAGGACCAAGCTCCACCTACACCATCCCTGACAGATGTCTATCTAACCTGTTCTTAAATATCTCCAGAGAGGGAGATTCCACCACCTCCCTTGGCAATTTATTCCAATATTCCTACACAATCATTGAACTGTTGCCCAGTTTGCGGAGTGCGAGAGGTAGGGTTGCCAGATGGTTTATACCGAATATCCCTTCTCTCCCCCCCCCTTAAAAAAACACTGGGGGAAAATTCTGTTGGGGGGGGGAAGGGGGAAACCAAAGTTGTTGAGCAAAAAAAGAAAAAGGACTCAGAATTAAGCAAAACAACAAAAACACCCGGCATGGCCCATTTAACAAAACCTTTAGGCATTTTGCCGTCAGCCGTCTTGTTTATGTTGTTTTCATGATCCCAGCCAGAAGGCAGCTCCCCTGTGGAACCAGGTAAGCGGAGGGTCCGGAGATCGGGGTCGAGGCCTGGTTGCTGAGTGTGTGCAGGGTTGCCAGGTGTCCGATATTTTTGCCTCCTGGCAGGGAAAAAAATCAAAAGATACCGGATGTTTTAGGTGTTTGGTATTTTCTGAATTTTTTACCGGACAGAAGGCAAAAATACTGAACTATCTGGGTCAATACCGGATACGTGGCAACCCTGGAGAGAAGACTAGAATTTTCCTCTGCCCCGCAGGACGAGAGACTCAGAACTAGGGTTGGGGTGTGGAGGGCCCGTAATCGTGGACCTGGAGACAGACTGATTTGGACTTCGATAGGGAATAGTTTAACTTTCCTTTGGATTGTGTGGAGTTCAAGAAGTCCCTTGGAGGAGAACAGGAGTGAGGCATTGCAGAGATACTCCTGGCCGCAAGACACTAAGCAACCACAGTGCTAGGGGGGCCTTGTTCTGAGGTAGGAAAAAAATGGAGGGAAGCAATTAGACTTTTCCCATTGAGCAGAGCAGAGGCTATTGCGAAGTACAGAACACTTTTTTTTTCTCCTTAGTGTGTTTTACAGATGCTTTAATCAAAAATAACAAAACCGTTCCTGCTGATAGGTGCAAGGCCATGCATTGTAGTGTTCAGGTTAAACAGCTGTATGCTAAATTGCATAGAATTCATTATTATAGCAGATCCATAGGAAAAAAAGAATGAAACAGATGCTAAAACTTCATGGAGTGGCAGAGAAAGCAGGGGACTGCGCACAGTGCTGCTTTCGTTCATTATGCATTATTATCTGGAAATGGCAGAGAATGCAGAGTTATTTTGAGTAGAAATGTCACTTTCCACATAATCAAACCCTTTTTTTGAAGGGGGAGGGGAGAAAGACGTGCCAAAAATATATTTGAAGTGAACAGTTTAGCAGGATAAAAGGCAAAACTGTGCACTATAGAGAAGTCATGGAAAAAAATCTGAATGTATCCATAAAAAACATTTGAATACTTCCTTGAATACTGCTAGAATCAACTATTTTCTTTCCTTAGGTATAGTGTGTTACAATTTGTCTACATTTTTGAATGTTGTAAGAAACAAGTTCATATTTACCACTGTAAAGCTGCAGGGCAAGGTGGGAAAAGATGTTTGTTTTCTTTAGGTGAAAGCACTGAGAAAAATGCTCAATGTTTGTCTCTTTTCCAACTTAAAATGTTCACTTTGATAATTAAAATTTGTGGAGGTTTCCTGAATTGAGTAAGTAGCAAGCTGGTGGCTATTTCCTACTCTAAACTGGCAAACTGTGACCAATTTAAGAATTTGCTCATGAAAGGAGAATTGTTTCCTCCGTATATACTGAGAAATGATAGAATCAGTTTAATTATCTTGCACATATGTGTTTAGTGGTCTGTTTTACAGCATCTTATATCTCTATAAGATTATTTTTACTTACCTATAATATTGTCAGAGTGGTGCCTCACGAGGACTTGAAAATATTTAGGACTGTGAAATGAAATCGCGCATGTTTTAAGGATCTCAAGAGGCAGCCCTCTGACTAGATTTTTGGTAAATAAAAAAATGAGGCCGCCTCCTGCTTTTTGCCTTAAGTCATCTTCTTCAAAACATCTCTTACCTTTCATGGCACTGACTCTTGATAGAGGTAAGTGGCTAAGGAATCAGCTCTCACCAATGTTCACTTGAGTGCGAGTATCCTTTAAAACAGGCCTGAGCAAAATATGGCCCGTGGGCTGGATCCGGCCTGCCAAGTCACTGGGTCCAGCCCAGGGAGGCAGTGGTGAGCCCCCGGCAGGCTCCCTTGCTTGCCCCACAGCCCCCGCACCATGAAGTAATACGGCTGCCAAGCTCAGTTTCTCTTTCAAAACTGGAGGGGAGGGGAGCAGCTTCAGGAGCTGCCCCCATCCCCAGAACAATCCCATTGGCTGGTTTATGGCTAGAAACCAGCCCAGTGGGAGCTGCTTCTTTGAATAACAGGCAGCCAAGAAGAACCACGCCCCTTCTGCTCAGTTCAGTTATTCACTGAAGCACATGGCCAAGCAAGCAAGCTGGCTGGCTGGGAAACGTTCTAAGCTCAGCAAGCCTTAGCTCGGCGGGCAGGAAGGCTGGTTTGGCTGCTGGCTGGTAAGTCTCCTGCCCATAGCCTGCCTATGGCACCCCAGCCCTCTTCCCTCCTGTCAAGATACCCAAACCCTCTGTCCCCCTTTTGCACCCACACCCCCTCCCAAATCTGGCACCCCAACCTCCTGCCCCACAATCCCCTCCTACCATAAGTCACATCTCAGACTCCTGCACACCAGTCCCCTGCCCTAGATCACAACCTCCTCCTTCACCCAAACTCCCTCCCTGACTCTAGACTCCCTCCTGCACCCCAATCCTTTACCCCAAGCTCCCCTCTGCACCCAACCTCCATCTGCACCTGCATCTCCTCCATTAATACCATAGAAGAGCATGGCCCTCGACCACTTTCCAAAATCTTGGAGTGGCTCACCCCTGCTTTAAAAGCAAGCTTCTGTCAGATCTACTTAGACCTTAAAGATGCTTTGATGATTCTTGTTCAAAGCATCTCTCTTGTAATGTCAAACAGTGGGTGTCTCTACCTCTCTCCACCTCTGCTGGATGGATTGTGGCCTCTTGGAAACAGGATCCATAGTGCTGCTGCTCTTCCAATCTAGGCACGGCCCCTTTAAGAAGAATCAGGGGCCAGTCTGTCCACAGCTGCTCTCTGAAGGCTGATTGAGGTAATGGATGGCCCCAGTTGGCTACTTCACATTTAAGTAAAGGGCATAGTAGATATGTAAGCTGAGCTTCTTTAGGGACCACGTGGCCAAGGACACAGGAAGCTCCTGAGAAGAGGTGCTGATCAGGAGACTTGGTTGGAGTAGGGACCCTGGAGGGTTGTGCTCCTGGCAGCGGGGAACCATTTGGAGAACCCACCAGAGCAGAGAGCCAAGGAGGCGCTCCGAGGGATTGAAGGCTCCTGAAGAGAGAGCTGCAGAAGGCTGGTGTCCAGGAGGATTGGGGTCAAGATCTGCTTATGCCATGTGGTGGTCCCTCCAAGGGGGGGAGGGAAGGGGGCGGGGAACACTTGGCCTTTTCTATCCTGGGGGGCAGTTGAGCAGGGTTGAGCTGCAATGCCACTCCTGGCCATGAGGGGGCAGGCCAGGACAACCTGCACCAGAACAAGGTCTCATCGAAGAAAATTTTCTGTAGAGGTGTAAGGTGTAAATCCTGGCTTCTTTCAAATATATGGGACCAGAAATTCACGCAAGATATGGTATCCTTGTTAGCACATGACTCCCTACTTATTAAAACTTACAGTAGTTAAATGAACAGTCAGTCTAACACTGTGATTGGCTTAAATACCTTGACTGTGCTATAAACGGTACAAAATAATTCACAAATATCCACTTAATCTCATTTATACTTAACTAGCTCACTGACGGTCTTAAATTGTTTTCTTTTCTGTGAAGAATCACTTGGCTGCCAATAATGTATTTTGTACAAACAGCTCTACGGACTTTCTTCTAACAAACCAGATTTAAAAAAAAAACAAATAAAAATGAAAAAGTTCTGTGAGGAAATGATAATGTCAAATGAAAAAAGTTTTTCCGTTTGGAAACCTCATCAAATCACAACATTTATTTCAAAGTTGATCATAGAAGCCTATGGCATCATTTTTAATAGTGCAATTTGGCACATCTGCAATTGGATGGGCTATAATACGAAAACCTAATGTAAGGTTTTTCAGTAAAAAGCAAGCTTTTGCAAGTTTGAGACCTCTTATCTCTGTAAAATTGGCACGCTGGATAAACCTGCCCTCGTTAACCCTAAAATATTCTATGCCCTCTACCGTTTCCCACCTTCAGATTCGGAAACACAAACTGATTTAATTCACAAGATGAAATGGGCGGTGTAACTGTTGTGTGGTAAGTGTAATATGAAGGCCAGTAAATATACTTCTCATTAGAGCTGTCGGAATAGTAACGTGTTGAATTGGGTCACATCATTTCATTATTAAACTTAGCAAGGAAGGGACTCTTAACTTTATCATGCCATTTCCCTCTGTGGTACTGACGAGCTACTATATATAAAGAAGCATCTTGCACCTAATGAAGTTTGTTACTTTTGTAACCGGCAGCGACGTCATTACATGACAATGTGAAAATCTCCCAAGAGGAGCAAAAAGACTGAGCAAGTCCATTCCAACGAGTGCGGAAGCACACTAGACACCTCTCCTCCCCCCGCAATCCTCTCTGCATGCATCCACATGCACTGAATAGATTTCTTCCAGCTTACAACTCCTTCAAGCACATAGCAGGTAGAAGTCAGATGAGTGAAAACCTACCATTTTGGCAGCAGTTACTTGCTTCGGTGCACTCTGGATTATTCTAGCCATGCGGCATTATGTTATTGAGCAGCCATGACATTTTAAATTCCACCTATGCCACATTTCCTTAATGTACTTCTTTAGCTTTACAGTATATTATGAGCGCAGAAGACTGTGGCTTTCACTAACTTACTGAAATCCTAGCAAAAATATACTGCAAAAGCACAATCCTGTCTCCCAGGGCAACTTGAAAGAAAGACAGCTTAAATGATGCATAATGGTGATTACTGAGCATTCTTTGTTTCAAAGAAAGTTCTAATAATCTCTTGTCCTCCTCATCACTTACACAAGAGGCAGGAACAAGACAGAGTCACTATTACCCAGCGAAAGCAGTACAATCTATAAACTCGGTAAAACTTCACGTTTTTGTGTCAGAAGGAACCAAGACAGAAATGAGTTGATAATAATATCGTGAAACTGAATGAATGTAATATAATAATATCATGAAACTGAAGCATGACACCAGAAAACTTGTTCTGGATGGTGAGCCTAATTGTGATGTCTCAGCTGTGTCCAACGTTATGTGTGCACCTGAGATGCACTTTTTCAGAGCTCACCTAGGCAGCTGTAGGGCCATTGTTTATAGGAACCCCAGGAAGTAGTTGGCGTTTCAGAACTGGCAAAGGACATGACAAATAACGTGAAGTGAGGTCTCAAAGATCAAGACATCTCCTATTGATAATACTTTCTTTATGTGAGGATGTGCATGGCACCCCCATTTTTAATTAATCTAATATTTAATTATTTAAAACCCATAGCACCAAAAACATGTTTTTCAGGTGGCGGGATAGATAAAGAGGGCACAGCATGGGCTTAACATAACAATGCCAGACTGGGTCAGACAAAAGGTCCATCTAGCCCGGTATCCTGTCTGCCCACAGTGGCCAATGCCAGATGCGCCAGAGGGAAAATGCATAAATTATTGCACATTTTGCTTTCTAGAACCATAGTTTATGTAATAAAAGCAAACACCATGAAGATGTAATAGAAATGCAGCCGTGTTAGTCTGGGGTAGCTGAAGCAAAATGCAGGACTATGTAGCGCTTTAAAGACTAACAAGATGGTTTATTAGATGAGCTTTCGTGGGCCAGACCCACTTCCTCAGATGGGTGCCAGACGCTAGAAGGGAACTGAGGATCCAGCCTCTTTAGGTGACGAGACTGATTATTTCAGTAACTGTGTTGGGTTTAAGCAGGGGACCTCCTCAATAGAGCTGAAGGTTAACTGTTACGCAGTAGCCCTAAAGGACAGAGAGCTGGTGTGAGCTTCCATTCAGTATGCACACAAACTGAGCCCTTACAACACAGTTCATGTTTAGTATGAACACACTGAGGTCCAGATGGTGGCCAGCATTGCTGAGAGAGAAGGTCAAATTTATTAAGGTCGGGTGTTTTTTTAGCTCCCGATTTTGTAAAGTTCAATGTGCATGTCTCCCCCCCGCCCCCCCTTGGTACAAAAGATTGCTCTAGTGCATCCCCAGTAGGGTGGCTACCTTTGACTTTGACAGTGGTGCACTGTGGGTAGCAATCTCACAGTTCCTGCCATCCCTTTGCATTCTGGGGTAGGCTCCCAGTGCCCCATGGTACCAAAACAGTGCAGCAGGTGGTTCTGGGTAAATGTCAGTGTCCCATAATGCACTCCTCTTCTCCTGTTCCTTCCTTCTTCTCCCTCCCCTCCCCCCCACCGTGAAAGCAATGACAAACAGATGCTCTTTTTGTGCCTTTTTCCACTGGTGGTTTATTCAGACACCGTAGCAGGACAACCATGTACCCCATTCAGCAGCAAAGAACTATGGTAATCCTAGCAAACACCTTGCACCGCAGCATGTCCAGGGCCTGCTAGAGCAAGGAAGAATCCGAGGAGGCCATGAACAGACTCTTGTGTGATGCAATTGAGCTGAGGAATTGGCAGATGCTGGTGGCAATCAATCTTCTTGGCACAATGAGATGCCAGTTCTGGTGCCGTGAGCCAAGCACACACCGGTGGGACCGTCTAGTGATGGAGCTGAGGAATAATCAGCAGTGCGTATGTGGAAGGCCACTTGCATGGAAGTTTGTGAAGCGCAGCAATTCCAGAACGAGACCCACTTGGACAGGGGAGAAGTGAGTGGCAAATGCTCTGTGGAAGCTTGCAGTGCCGGACAGCTACTAGTCAGCTGGGATCAATTGAGAATGGGGAAATTGTCAGTGGGGGCTGTTGCGATCCAAGGAGCCAGAGCAATCACTACTCTTCTGCTATGGAGAGTGAGTGGATTGCCAGACCCCCGGCGCTCTTTTGAAGCTGTACCATAATGCCTTTTAGCTGAATTTACATACGCAGCCATGCTCCACCATGTGAACTAAATCACATATCTCATCTGACTTAGCAATGATGCACTGTTTTCCAAGTACAATATTTGAAATTTTGATTTATAAGCAATGACATATACATACATTTTTAAATAAGAAAAAAAACCCGAGTTCTATCTAATTTGGTGCACCTTTAAAGCCTGAGGCCCTAGTTTGCCTGTATGGTTCAGCCGGCCCTGTAGATTAGCCTGTACTGTGCAGGAATGCTGAGAGAAATTCAAGCTGAGTACAGAGATAATTCCTTCTCAGGATGCTGTGTCCGTATCTGAGCACAAGGTTCTATCTAACAAGGTGCAACGCACCCTCAGTTCCTACTGCAGTTAGCACCTTGCGGGTTCAAGGCCCCAAAAGAAATGTTAGTCCAGAATTGAGTCAAGTTGGGTTTCAAAACCACCTCCTAGCACCCTCCCTATGGGTATAGCTAGATTACAAGTTTTTGTCGGAAAAAGGTAAGCAGAATGCGCTCGACATTTTGCGTATCTTTTTGCCAATTTTGTCAGAAGAGGCTTTTCCAACATTTGGCCCATCTAGACTGGGCCAATTGTCGGGGGGGAAACCCTCTTTTGGAAGCCCCCTTCTTCCTCGTAGAACAAGGAACACAGGGGCTGCCAAAAGAGCACATTTGCTCTTCGCAAAAAGAAGCGGAAGAGCAAACATGTTCCCTGAACGCAGAAGAGTTTTTTTGGGGATACCTTCAGTATTGCGAAAGCCCCCCGCGGTCTAGCTAAGTCCATCTGAAACACATTGGTTAGACCTTTAGAAAGCATGGTGCCACAGCTTTGTTGGGACACTTTTGACTGGCGAGACACTGTTGAGCTTCCCTCCCCTTTCAGTGTTTAACTTGGCCTGTCCCAAACCCAATTCATCCCCCTGAAGGGTTAGCATGAGGGTTATATTTTAACTTGTGCACCGTGTCTCCATCCTTGCAGATGCCAGTGCCTAGAACGGGTGTGCACTGTACGAATCATCAAGTCTTTAAAAACAAGGTCAATCTTGGTTTGTGCTGCTCTTAATATTCATTTCCTTGTGCAATGGGAACAGTTTCACCTCACACTGTGACCATACGCTGTGGAGTGGGATTCGATTATTTCTCTCAGTGAGTCTCAAGGCCCCTATTATCCAGGCGAGGCCCACAAGCACAAAGGCCCCTCGTAATTCAGCGAGAGAGCCGGAATAAAAAAGCACCCAGTCATCTTTTCAGTTATTTGAGCTTGGGATCTGGGCTTTATTTCCAAAGGCATCCACCTTGGGTTGAAGCTGTTGATTATCTCTGACAATGGCAGCCAACATGGTCTCCTGTTCCCTTGGTGGGTTGCTGGAATCTCAGGGTCACCGATTCTTTCATTCTATTTTAGTGGCTTCAGCTTGGTTTTTAAATCACCCTCTTGCAGATTGTTGATTCTGGGTATGGCAGAGCACGGCCTGAGACCTTCACCTTGCATGTCACAGGTCTTAAAATGATTGCTTTGACCGATACAAAATCATCCTATTGCCTCTTGGCCTGTTTGTTCACTTGCCTCATATTCCATGTCTCATTTTAAGCTCATGGGGGCTGGGAGTTGGTATTTACTGGACAGCCTCTAGCCCGGCAGGGTGCCAAACTGATTGAGGCCTTTCTAAGCTTCTCATATACATGACAGATAAAAAGTAACGTGCTTTTGGAAGGATGGAGGTGGGCAGGAGTTTTTTTCTCTTTGGCTGCTGTTGCCAGGCTGTGGAAAAGATGCCTGGATTTAAAGAGTGTAAGGTCATGGGGCATGATTGACAGCCTAGGGCCGTGGTCCCCAACACGGTGCCCGTGGGTGCCATGGCGCCCGCGGGGGCATTTCCATGCGCCCGCCAGGTGCTCGGGGCTGGCCTGGCACCGGGCGCATGGCGGGGGGAGCGCTGGCCCCGGGCGCGCGGCACTTGGCGGGGGGCCACCCCTGGGGCACAAGTGTCCCCGCCCCCTAGCGCCCGGCGGGCGAACGGCCACGCCCCCTGGCGCCCGACAACCTCGAAAGGTTGGGGACCACTGACCTAGGGGTTGGGGACCTGGGACCTAGGGGGCTGATGCCACGAATCTATATCATGAATTAAAAACCAACTCTTAGCTCTAGCTAGAGAGAAGATGTCACTCGGTCAGTGGTCTCAGTGCTCCTGGGTTGCAGATGAAATTTGGTGAATATACTTATCCTTAATGCATTTTTATTTGTACCACACCTGGTACACGTCGCTTAAAACTGTTTTTTAACCCAATATTTTGAAACATTTGTAAAAATTAAGGATTTTGATTTTTCAGAAGTGCTGAGTACCCACAGCTAGAATTCTCAAATGGGACAGGGGATGTTTAGTATTTTATAGTAAGTACTTATCAGTTAGGGTATTACCCTACATTTTCACCTTCTCTTTTGGGCCAGGACCTCCCCTTCCATTCCCCCCAAAAATCTGGCAAGATCCTAAATGGGCCACTTCTCTGAACTGCTGTTTGTGAGCATGGATGATCATGCCTGTAAAATAATAGACACACATTTACAGGTTGGGTTAAGGAAAACAAATCTAAGACAGATGCTAAATTGAAGAGCATCACAGCTCTGAAGAATTCAGCCTTTTTTATAGTTGTGTTGGTCTGTCTACGCCAACCAGTGAGTCATGATTCCATAATAGAAAATAGCAGTAGCAGAATCACTGTGGTGCTGTCTGTTCTCCCGTCCAACATTTGCTGAGTTACGCAATACGAACCTGTTCTCCCGTCCAACATTTGCTGAGTTACGCAATACGAACCAGATCCCATCAGCTGGTGTAAACCGGTGTTGCATCGCTGACGTCGGCTGAGGGATCTGTCCCTGTCCAAAAGAGGAGCTCATGCTTTCTGGGTTCTGCTCCCAGCTGTCAGTAATGTGGAAAGTAGAGACAACCCTGTTGGTGGTGCATTGCTTTCTGTACTTGCTGGTGCCAGGTGCAAGACGGGAATGTGTGGCACGCTTGATTCTTAAGCTAGTTAAAGACTTAGGTTATGGTTCCATCACCACAGAACAGTTTTGCTTATTCCATCCTTCTCTCAGGCAGGTTTTTGCTTCTTTGTGAGAAATGTTTCCTCCAATAAATAGAGCAGCCTCTGTCTCTGATCGTAGTACCTCAAAGTGAGAGAGAGAGAGAGTGTGTGTGTGTGTGTGTGTGTGTGAATACAGATAACAATTGCTGCTGGCAGTGAGGAAAGAAGAGGCGTGTTTACTGCGTGAAGGCCATAACAATGCTTATGTTCCCAGACGTGAGCCCAGCAACAGAACAGGCATTCCCATCTGTTGAGCACAACTTTTAGTAGCTAAACAGAACCTTAATGTTATGTCTGGCCAAGTTTGGGATTAAATAGGACTACAAGGAAACTGAATTTGCCACAAAGCTACAGGAAAGGGGCATCAGATGTTAAAACGTTTAGTCTGAGACTATGCCTACATTGCACTCTAAACTCAAAATAAGATATGCAATTTGTGCTATGCAAATTGCGTACTTATTTCGAGTTTTTCTAAATAGGCTATTTTGAAATTTGGTGCTGTCTACACGTATGTTACCTGAAAATCTCATTCCTGTTGTGATTTCTTATGTGAAATTGTTACAGTAATTGCTCAGATGTCATTATAATGCTTGGGATTTTTTTTTAAATTATTGTATCACTTGGTGTGGCTCCTGTAATGTATCCGTTGCCCAGGCCCTTTATTATCCGTGTTTTGTCCTACGCTGCTCGCTCTGATGGGGTTATATACCAAGTAATCCCACGCAAGCTCAGAGTCATAGGCAGAAGCCTCCCTGGGCTCTGTGGCATTATTAACAGATGTGTGTACATAGTGTCTCAGTCTGCACCACCTGAGGCAAAAGTTCTAATGTGCACAAGTGTGTCACGCACCAACTGGCCTGTTTGAGCCCTGTTAGTGAGCACTAAAAGTTCCCGTTTCATACAGTACTACGCTAACATGTACTAGGGATCTTTTCGTCAACACAGTCCAGTTTGTGCATGACAACAGTTGTACCTGGTAGAATTTGCACCCCAGCTGGTGCAGATGAAGGTACCATGTAAACAAGCCTTAAGTAGAAATAGTGTATTTATCATGAGGGCAGATTAGAGTAAATACAAGTGTCTGTTAGTTCTACTGCCTGAATGCTAACACCAGATCCCTGCTTTATGTCTTCTACTGAGTGATTTCTGCTTTTCCAGATCTGGAACATGTAATTATTCTGTTTTATTAATTACTGTATGTCATAGCCTGAATTGTGATTTTGGGTTCAGCGAGACTCTATTTATGCTTTTCCCATGCTTATTGTGTACAAATAAATGAACACTGTGAAAAATGGAAGGATTGTCAACAGTTGGGTCTGTCTTCTCTTGCCCTGCCAAGGTCATGAGACATAAGTGGTTAAAAATGGAAATGAACAACAGTAGTCAGAGAATGGTATCTTTATGGAAATATTGATGAGATGTAGAACACTCATGTCCTTTGGTAAACCAATAAATGCTGGGTGGGTGGATAGGGCAAGTGAAGTCCTAAACATGCAATGAGTCTTCGTGAGCCTAATGGACTTCACTCATTTCCCACCCCCACTTCTCTGAAAACTTTATGATCTTATTCATCTGATCTCTGTGCAAAGTATGCAGATGTCCCAATCATCTCCATTATTGTGCCTGACAGATCCTGAATATCGGGATTGATCATGTCGTTCCGATTTGGACAGCACCTCATCAAACCCTCTGTGGTGTTTCTGAAGACCGATTTGTCCTTCGCTCTTGTAAACAGGAAGCCCGTGGTCCCTGGGCGTATCCTTTTCATAAAAGCTTCTCAAATGATCATTCATGGCTCCAGATACTCAGTCTCCCAAGGAGAGGAGAACTGTGCTCACTCTGAAGACCAGGTAAGATGTTACTCATATTTATTCTGAAACCAGTCAGTGGGATGTAATATGCTTGATCAGTGTTGCAGAACTTCTGAAAGTGGTTGCTTAGCAACTGTGACCTTAGAGGTGAATTTTCTACTGACCTTTTCACCACTGAAGATGTATAAATAAACAGGTGCTTCTGAAAGGATTTTTAAGTCTGCGAGGTACTTCTGTTTTAAATTTCACATTATGCGGAAAAAAGCAGGCTATTTCCTTGTTAATGTTGTCATGTATTTTGAGATGCAACTTAATGCTTTGCAGAGCATTTTCAGTGTGTTTTCTTGGAATTAAATGTACAGTATTAGTCAAATGATAGTAAATGTTGTTGAGATGACTATTTTCAAGACAGGTCACTTCAGGCAAAATGTACTTGCTTCTGTGACTCTGTATAGGAATGGACTATGCAAACCAGCTGTTTAATCAGAGACATTTCCTGAGGAAAAATTTGACCCATTGTTGAAAACAAGACTCATCTGGCTATGCAAATACATATTGAGAGTTGTGCAGCTGTCTCACAAACTCAAGAAGTTCCTGCTCCAGGGCTTCCCGTAAGAGGCAGTCATGAGCACATGCGTCTGGCTCTGTTTTGCATGTAACTCCCACTAATTTCAGTGGAAGTTCAGGGTAGGATTTTAAAAAGAGTTTCGTATGGAACTGGTCTGCCTTCATGGAGTTCAGTAATCAAAGCCCTATGAGGGCAGAGTTAAGGACGTGCTTTGTGTGTTTGAAAATTCCATTCACGTGTAAATATTAGGTGTCAACTGTCAAAATTGTCAAAAGTATTCCAAACTTATGTTGGGGTTTGGCGTGTTTACAATTGCTGACTTTCATCAGAAGTCCCTGACTGGGTGTGGTATTACTCCTTATTAAGCATCAGATGCAGAGTCCCCCGTGCACAATCCCTTTCAAATATGCCTTGTATGCCTTTTTTGAGTGCCAGGTTTCTGTGACAGATTTGAGATGTTTCGTTAAGATTTTGTCCCCAAAATATCCTGGAGAAAGGGTGGTCTACATTACAAAGTTAGGTGAGCTTCAGTACATTTATCTGGGTATGACATTTTTCACAGCCTTATGTATAGATCTAAGCCCTGGTGTTGAGAGGACTGCGTTGATGGAGAGATGGATTTGTTGCAGCGACGGAAGAACCCTTTCCATCATTGTAGGACGTATCCACTACTATTACTATAGCCAGGGCTCGACAAATAATGCAATCTACTCGCCCGTGGCTCGGGCGATCTGTGCATGCGCAGATCGCCGGACAGCACGGCTGGCGAGCCCAGCTGCAGCGTTTCTATGTTGACATACCCTTAGAGATCACAGAAACTTCACGTCCCAAACTGACCCAGGTATAAGCTATTTTAAAACATTGACTGAACAGTTTAATTTTTGAAACGATCCGTTCTCTGGTGGTCAACACACTATACACCCTGTATCCAATTCATTAATTGATCCCATTTTCAGTCGTATTTTCAAAGAATCTTACTATTGATATAATCAGTCTCAAGTACCTAGACGTTACGGACTCATCTAGACTATGCCGAAGTGCCGAAAGAGAATTTGCAAATTCCATGGGAACTTGCATATCTACTTCTGATCTCACTTTTGAAAGCAGAGCTTTCGAAAGTGCAAGTAGTTTGGACGCAGCTTTTTCGGTGACCCCCACCCCTTTTCGAAAAGCCGCTTTTCCTCAAAAAATGAGGTATATGCGGCTTCTTGAAAACGGGGGGGAGGAGGAGTCGCAGAAAAAGCCGCATCCAAACTACTCGCACTTTTGAAAACTCTACAATCAGAAGAAGATATGCAAATTCCCGCGGAATTTGCATTTCCTCTTTCGGCACTTGTGCGTAGTCTAGATGAGCCCTACATGTATGGAATATCCAGCTGTGATCGCAATTAAACTTTATAGCTACTATATGTGGAAATTTTAAAAGACTCATTAATGACTTTTTCAATTAGTACATTGAACAGATAAATCTGATAGTTAAATATAAAAAGGTGCTTCAGATGGAAATGTTTGTAAAGTTTTGTGGGGAGCTAGGAGTAAAGGTTTAAGGAGCCTATAAAACTTAATTATTACAAGCTCCTTTCCTTCTTAAATTATTAAAGGTCTATAAATTTCAACAGTATAGTTACTCCTCTCTGCTTGGTAGATATGTTTACTTGCTCAGGTTTAGTTTTGTTGGCCCATAATGAGTTTTGCAGCACATTTTATAGTGGCACATTGTTTTAATAGCTCAAGTGGTGTAATTTATAATGTGGTCTTTGTTTTCTTTTGAACAAATGTTCAGATAATAAACAAAAGCCCGGCCCTTTCTTTCCCTCATTATAATAAGAAAAAAAATGGAAAAGATCATATGCTAAGGAAAGAATACAGTCTGTAAAATAGAGCAATTTGCGGTTGTATGCCTGTAAAATGCCTGTATAATGCAGCATTCATTTAAAAGACCTGGCAGTAACAAGTGTATTTCCTGTGCTTTATTGCAATAATTTTATCTGCCTTGTCTTTGGCACACTTCGACATTCCTTTCCATTTTTGTTGTTTTTTAGTAGAAAATAAAATATTAATGCTTGCGAATTAGCGCGACAAAGGAAATCAGTATGAAAGCTGGCTCACTCCAGGTGGTGGCTTTAATTAACTTGTAAGGTTGAAATTCCATCTTTAAAAGGCACGTAGGGTAGGAGTCCTGACTCTGCTGTAATCGGTCTGAAAGTACAGTTATGCTCTGGAAAGCGCTTCTGTAAAAATGGCACCATGGTGTTCAGGGTTTTTGTCTCGATGGCTCCATCATGGATTTGCTCAGTTTACAACTGAAAATGCTGCTTTCCCCTAATTGCCAGCCCTGCAAATTCAACCTGTTCTTTCTGGCTCCCATATCACCAGAAATAAAGCTCCTGGAACTAAAATTGAGTTAACAATTCAGTTGACGAGGCGTGAGCCAGACCGCAACCCAGTTGAAGCATCCAAAGATGTGCTGCCTCAGGAGAGCTAACAGGAACAAAGATAGTTTAGGGGTGGTGTGGGGCTGCCCTCCATCTCCTCAAGGGATTCTGCCTCACAGGTCTTCCCAGCATGCATTAAGATTAGGCTCCAGTTATTTCAGAGATGTGAATTTATTTGTAACATGGTTGCCTGGGTGGGAGGTAGGATCATCATCAGGTATCAAATCCCAAATGGTGACCCTCGACTGCCTGAGCTAAGAGGTTTGCCTGAAATCAGTAGCAGTCTCATAAACTTCTGTGTGGCCCATCCAACAAAGGCCCCTTGGTTCTGTGGTGAGTCAACGGGGGCTACACACGTGCAAATGTGTCTCTTGTGTTTCAAAGGATGCTATGTGATCTCCCCAAAACACATGGCCCGTTCCACTGGCTGATGCAGGGTGGGCTTGTATCAGCCCCATGCTCCTTTGGCAATGAACACACAAGGAGAGAACCCCCCCCGTGCTCAGTTCCTGCACCTGTGCACGAGAGTGTGCAAGAAGCCCCATCACCATCTCCCTCACTCTCCTCGAGAAGTCAGGATCCACGTCTGTAGTGATCACCTGAGTAGGTTCCTGATGAGTAAGAGCTATTGTGACATTCTAGGATTGACTGGGATGCCAATATTGGGCACTGTTTAGTTCTAGGAGAGCTTGTCTTTTCTCAGAGTTGGCTGAAGGAGAGATCTGTGCAATCCTTGTGAGAGTGTGTGAAAACTCATGCAGTAGGAAGCCCCTTAGATATTTAGGCTCTGGGTCTCGGAGGGGAGTCTTTCTCCCTCAGTGTGGTAAATGCAGAAGAGCTAGAGACTAAACTCCCATTATGTGGGAGAGTTCAACAGTTGTCCTTTTGGTGTTCTCACTTTGGGAGACATAATTGTTTCTCTCACACACAGCTTTGTGCTGCTGTGATAGCTTGGGAGGTTTGTGCAGGCTGGTGCTTATCTGGCAACAGTGCACGCAGTTGACCTTGGAAGGCTTAGCTTGTGACGTGGAGGGGTGGGAGTGGAGTGGTTATTCAGGAGCACTGTCACTGCAAGCCTGCACAAAGGGACAGCCATGTTCCCTGTACCTGCTCCAGGGTAGCATCTCCATTATTACAAGCCTATAGAAAGGGACAGGGCCTGTGGTATTGGTTGGGGAGAGGTGAAGTGAAGGCGGAACCAATGCTTTGTTGCTCCACACACACACCATTTTGAGTCTAAGAGGGGTAGCCTTATTAATCTGTACAGGATGAACCTCTCTAGTCTGGCACCCTTGGGACATGACCAGTTCTGAACCAGAGAATTTGCCGGACCACGGGAGGTCAACATTGTCTAGCAGCATCACCAACACTTCTGCTGCTTACTGGGCTCTTAGAAGACATTGAGGGGTAAATTAGAGCTAAATAACAGCTCAGAACACAGAGAGCCAGGACTGGTGCTTGTAAACAAACTGTACGGGACCACGGGAGACTTGGCTACACCTATGGTAAGTGGGCATCCAGCTAATTAAAATCATGCCAGACCACGGATGTTGCCGGACCAGTGTGCCAGATTAGAGAGGTTCAACTTGCATCTCCAAAATCAGCAAGGAATCCGATGGCACCTTAAAAACTATTAGTTGTATTAGGGCAAGCTCATCTCTTCATAAATTGGTTAGTCCAGTGGTCCTCAACACGGTGCCCGCAGGTGCTATGGTTCCCGCCAAACACTCTGGGCCAGCCCCGCTCCCGGGTATGCGGCACATGCGTGGTGCCAGCCCCGGGCACGAGGCGCATGGGCGGCCCCTGCCCCGGGCGCATGGCACGTGCCGGTGCCGGCCCAGGGCATGCGGCGCGTGAGCAGTTCCGGCTCCAGGTACCCAGCCGCCCCAAAAGGTTGGGGACCACTGGGTTAGTCTCTAAAGTGCCACAGGACTCCTCGTTTTTGCCAGTTTCAGTGCGAGTGGACTTCCCACTTCAAGAATAGGATGGGAATGTTGTTAAACGTAGGGGAATGAACAATATATAGAGATCAAAGTGAGCAAGGCCTGTAAGAGGTGAGCTGGGCAATACAGACAGGAGCTGGATTATGGACACCAGGATTTGTTTTACTATAAAGTATATATTTCACTAATTGAAAGGCTGAAGTAGGGTGCTGAAGGAAGGAAGCCAAGAGAGTAGCTGAAGTGAGATGACCTGAGCCCTTAGCCTGGTTTACCTCACAGCCATGGTGGTCTGCTGCTCAGCTCATGCCTGTATTGCAGGTTTGCAATCTGTCCACTCCGCGTTCTGACTGTGTGTGAAAACCGAACCCATTCAGCTTCCGACTCTCATGGAAGCCACTGTTCAGTGGAGCACAGCAGATTTTCTTCTTGAATTAAATTGTTGGCGTGGGAAGGTGCTTCCTGTTGCACACCTGTGCTGATAGAAGCCTTGTGAGGAGACACTACCGTTTTCATTTACGATGAAAGAGCTTTGCTTATCTTCTGCTCTCATCCGCAATACATTCCAACTGTTTTTTATTGCTGTGCCTTTAATTTGCCTTTTACTATGTTCTTGCTTTCGTCTTGTGTTACACATGAAAAATGAATTTGAACATTGGTAGAATCCATTTCGGGACTGAGCTTTTATTGTAAATAAAATTATTCATTTGTTAGGTCTTATTGTTTTCAGCAGACATGGTATTGATTTTTGGATTTCTGTACGGGATGCCGTAAAGAGTGCTAGCAGAAGAGGAACACAACGGCATTTGTAAATTGATTGAATGCAATATGTAATGACAGAGACAAACATCACTTCTATGGCAATACTATATTACACAAAGCATTTCTCAACAGTTCAATGAATTGGTTATTAGAAAGATCAAGTTTCCCAGCCTGGAATTATGATTCATCGAGGACATGCTGACCCCTAATAAATATACACACATGCACATCATATTTATATAGATAAAAAACAAGACTAGATGTTTGTAAGAGTTTTCAGCCAACTGTCATGGTAAAGAAAAGTTTTCTACATTGAAAGATATATCACAATGTGGGTGTTTTGCACATACAGTCCTGAAGTGCTTTGTGGCTAGAGCATGCCATTGCTTTCCACAGAAAGCACAGACATACTGCTGTTGTTGGAAACGGAGAAATAGGAACCCAAAGCCTGTGGAGTTTTTTTGGAGATTTCATTACCAGGTAGAGTTAATGGCTTAGTCATCCACAGCTCAGGAGATGGCCTGTACTGAAACAGCTAAGACTTGTTCATTGTAATTAACAGCAAAGTTAGTTGAAGCAGATGCCCCGATAGGGCGTTGTCAAAGGGAATTGTTCTGGTTCCATCGACTGACAACTAGGGCTTTGAGATAATTCACGTGGAATTAACTCTGCCCATGTATTGCATTGCACCAGATGCTGCAGCACGTAAGTCGGTTTTGAAGTGGGAGCCATGTGGATCCGTCTGTTATTTTGCCCTTTAGATGGGCAGGTGGCAGGCGCAAATCTGCTGGGCACTTTTTCTGTCCTGAGACTGCCATAGCGAATGTGGTTGTACGATATCACTCCGAGCTAGCTAGCTGAGGGAGGATTTCACACCAACTCTGCAGGGATCTCCTCAGTCAAGTTCAACTACCTGGATTTATTGTGTGGGGATACGCTTTCCCCTTAGTACAGAAGTTATTAATACTAATGGTGATGCCACTGCTGTACTGGGGATTTCTGGCTGAATCTCTAAGAGGTAAAACGTTAGCACTCGTGAGCATCCTGAAGCCTAGACACGTATGCAAACTAATAAAAAGAACTTCATCTGGTCTGTAGAACTTGAAATCTATCACAAGCAGGCTTTTTAGTGGGATTTCTGGTGTTTCTTTTCATGTCTTTTAGAAACTAACCAACACAAATCTTAGTCGTGTTGTTACATTGTGTACCTTCCCGAAGAAGAACAGTGTCCTTAGAAATAAATACAAAACTTGAAACCCTAAAGAAAAATGGCCACATTTTTCTGAGCCAATAAAAAGATGGTCTGAATTTGGTACCCATTTTAGGTAAAGATTCCAAAGAGTTTAAGTGTATCTAAAATGATTCACTCATCCCTTGAATTATTGTATGAAACAACCCATCAGCATTTCTCTGTGTTTTTTTTTAAGCTTTGTACACTTATTTCATAGAGCTGGTGGGAACCCAACATTTCCATTTAATGGGAAATTACAACATTCCATATTTTTTTCTAAATCTGAACAAAAATTCAGAATTTTAAAATTTCTGGAAAAGAACAGTTCTGATAACTGGATTCAGAACATCAAAATATGTCACTGTGTTCTTTTAAATCATTTAATTTTGATAAGGAAAATGTGTCATTTTCACTTTGTGTAAATCCATTTCATTTTTGCTTACAAAATAATTACAAAAGTTATTATTTTAACAAAAATTATTAGTCAACGGGAAATGATATGAGGAAGTAAAATTTTTTTGTTTTGTTTTAAAATTTTCCCTTTTGAAAATTTCATTTGAAAAGATTGGCACCTAAAACATATTCATTTTGACAAAATGGCATTTTTCAATGGAAAATTGGCCAAAAATTTTGGCCAGTTCTACTGTTTAGTATTACGTAATACCAAGCATAATGACAATAAACTCATTGGATCTGAGCTTTCCTGGTTTAATTCTGCAATCAATATTTAAGGAAAACTCCCCTTGAATGTTACATAGTGGTTCAGTAAATATTAGATGAGGCTCTAAATCTAGGTTAAAAAAAAAGGCATTTTCAGTGAATGTTATGCACTAGTCTTTCCTAAAGTCAGTGCTACTGATTAAATGGATTGGTTAGCTTATACTTTGTGCATAGGCATCAGAATTCTGAAATAAAACACAAAAATGGGTTTATGTCTGGATTAATTTAAAATAATTTATGACAATGTTATAACCTATTGATATTAAATTTAGTCTAAATAAGATTAGCTTTAAAATTGCTGTAAAATTCTGAGGTATAGTAAATCAAATGCAGTTATTTTGCAGCATATGCATATTTGCACTTACATAATGCAATAAAGTAGACTGGGTTGTTAATATCTTATATGAAAATACTGTTAGTATTTTTTTGCAGCTGCTTCGCATCTGTGTCCATGAATATGGTATGCAGGAGTTCCTTCAGCAGAAAGACATGAGAGAAAAATGAGTGTGTCTGTATTGTAAATGTTGGATTCATTTTATTCTAAGGGCCTCAGCCAAAGCTCTTGGAAATCTGTGGAAGGACTCCCTTTCCTTTCACTGGGAATTGGCGCAAGTCCCACATAAAGCCATTCTAGGGTCCATTCCATCACCCTTGCTTTTGTAAGAAACTTCATTAACCTGAGGAAGGTATCAACACCTTTCAAAATAGTTAATTTGTACATCAGTACTTAACTTTTAGCATATTCATTTATCTATGCACTACTTCCCCATGTCTTGCAAGTTCTGCAATGTGCTCCTTCCAAAGGAAAATCTCCAAAAGGACTAACAATTATAGTTTCCAAAATGTGAAGGGGATGTAGTAATCTGATGACCTCTGGTTTTATGTCACTGCTCTGTGGGACATGCACTGTTATAATTAGTTTAAGCCTTTAAAAAGAATTACATTGTATTTTGCTAATCACTGTGTATGTTAGGAGAAGTAGTTCTAAACTGACAACTGACTTGAAATACTATGAAACAGCCAAAGATAAAATATGGAAAGGTTATCCTTGAAGCTGAACTCCAAATTTTGCACTGAGGCAGAGCAATACCATATGAGCAAGAATGGGTGATCAGTTGAATGTATTTCTAGTTGATTTTAGAGTTGATTTTTTTTTTAAAGAAAAAAGGGATCATCCTGTTAAATAGGTAGATAATACATTTGTCATGTGTGCAGGGGACTGGAGTAGATAACCTGTTGAGCTCTTCCAGTCCTAAGAATCTACATCCATTTTTATTAAAAATATGCGGTTAACCAACTGAAGAGATATTTTCCAATAGTAGATTATTTTACATCGTATCTGGATAATGAAATGAAACTGCTCAGAATCATTGTCCTTGATGTCTGAATTGTTACTTTCAAGAGGGCTATATAACACAAAAAGAAAAAATCCTTTAATGTATTTATAATTACTGAGTGGCTCCCATAATTATTGTGGGTTTTGTCATGGAATATAAGTAAAGACATATTGTATAAGGATAGTCAGTTATTTTTTTGTTGAGGTGAAAATTTCTTAGTCAAGGTATAATCCAGGTCTAGATTTCATAGATAATAATAATAATTAAGGTAAATAGAAATATATCAGGGTTCATTCGTAAGTACATGGTGGTCTGGGTTTTGCCCACAATCTGCCTATTGACTATACCAGACACACTAAATGTGTGTATATAATCATCTCTAAATGATACGTAAATTGTATGCTTTGGGTCAGATGGCAAAGTAGTCCTACTGACTTCAATCTGGCACTTAATGTTAGATCTCTATTTTGATGGTAATCTTACTAGAATATTTTTAAGATTCCTCTTCCCCTGCCACCTTGGGTCAAAAAACAAGCCTTTGTGTTGAAGACCTGTGTCATTCACCTGAAGAACACAGGTTTTGCGATAAGGATACAAAGGGAGATGGTTTTGTCACTAGGGCACATCGCTGTCCTAGAAACGGAGGAGAGATTTTTAAAAACTGAAGTGGTGATAAGGAGAGTAGTGAATTACCTCAGCCCTGGAGTCATTTAGTTTGTAGTCTACACGTTTGATTCATAGCATCTGCAAATGCCGTTATGCTTCTTGTCTAAAGGGAGGACCCATCGTGATAAGGACATGTCTATGCTGAGTTACTTGGCTCCAGTAAATGTATACTGAAGTAGTTGCTCTGATGCATGTTGTATTGTCAACTCATTGCATGAGTGTGAAGAGCTGACTTGCATTGATTCAAAGCTGTTGTAAGCTACACTAGTGCAAGTCATTTTATTTAACCAGAATGGAGCAGATCTATGCTATGGGTTCACACTGGTGAAAATCAACCCTGTACTGAGGGGCCGGGGCATTGCCCCATAAACGCCCCTCCCCAACCACAGGTGCATAGAACCTCCCGTATGAGCTAACGCAGTACGATCCAGTCAGTCGGCTTCCAAGTCACATCACTAGAACAGCTCAGTGTAGTCATGGTCCATACTAGTCATTTCCTCAGTCTTGTGTCCCATCTTGACCCAAAATGATGGGGCTTGTTGCTACTATGGAGGGGGAGGAGTCCGAGTAGGCCAACCTATATTCCTCTTTGGTGCCTGCTGTGGACATGAGTTGGTGGCTACTATATGAAGCGGTGAGTATGGGTGTGTCTGTGACATGGTTTTTGGAATTGCTGACACCTGTTTTGCTTGTGGTGAGAGGCCCTGGCCCATTGATATTTACCTTCTGTTAAGGTTCTAGCTGCACTTCGCCCACAGTTCCTTATGTTGATGCTCCCCATCCACAGTCTCACAAAGTTGTGGAATCTCCTTGCCAACCTCCTCCTGGTGTTAGCCGTGATGGGCTTCTGTGTGTCTATGAGTAGGGAGCTTGGATGGAGGAAGTCCCCGTGATGGTGACTGCAGAGCTGAATTTTGTGCAGTCATTTGTTAATTTCTCTAGGTGGTATTCCTCTGGGCTGCGTCAACTAGCTTCTTGGATTCCTTTGAGGAACAGTGGGCGTTGTCGGCGGTTCTCTGTTCGGTATCCCCTTTGGGGCACCTGTGACCGTCACCCCCTCTCCATTTTTTTCTTTTGTTATGCAAAATTGGTCAATCTCTGTTTTCTTCTGGTCCTATCCCTCCAGTTGGAGGTAGGACCTTCTAGTATACCGGATGGATCGCCTTTGGGATGCGTCACAATCAGAGACCATATAATGACCTCTCGTACAGGTTCTAGATAAGACCTCAGAGAATGGGCTTCAAACTTTGTGGGCTGTGTGTACACACATGCATATACAAACATATTTTTTCCTGTGCAACTAAACTTTTTGTTGCCAAACCCTACTGCACAGCGGCTACAGAAGCATGTTTGTTTATTTCCTTTACTTTTCACATTTTGTCGGTTGTTTGACTTTAAAAACTGCTCTGTCTTGGATGCTTTCGGCTGCTCTGGATTTCAAAGGTGCATGGGTCTCTGAATGCATGTTGCCTATGCATGTCCTATGGGCAGAACTATTATTCTGCATTAGCTGGGACAAGTAGGCAAGGGTTTTGAGTCTGAATGCCAGCACCTCACCAATCCCTTTCTTTTAAGACTAAGCAGAAGCTCTGTAATGTAGAGGTAGGCATCTATAAAATATTTGTTTGTGCCCATAAGGGTAAGTACCGCATGGAGACCCCACAGCTCCTGTGAATGAGAGATGCATAAGATCTCAATGGGGGATAGTAGCTGGAGGATCTATCTACCTGCGGTTTAGATTTGAGAGAGGCTACACAATGGCTTCTCTGGGCATTGACTTGCATTGCTTAAGGTCATCTTGGTCATATTTTAATATGTAAGGAATGTACCTGTTTGAAGCATGGATACAACTATCCAACTTGCGAGGGACCCGGACTGCACAGATACATGTGTCTATTTGGCTTGCTGGATCTCCACTTTCAAAACATCTGTGCTAATTGGCCATGCATAAAGGAGTGCTCATAAGGCTGTATCCAAATTGCCATATGCGCGGCACTGGGATCCAAATAATGAACAGAACTGATTTATCATCCAAAAGCCTTAATGATATGCATCGATCCAAGGGGATCTTACTCGTTAGTCTCCTTTAGCGTAGTAAGATGCTTGGTCAAATATCCAGTGAGGCCAAATTTGAAAGAAAGAGAAGCAAATTCCATTAAATAACAGAAGCTAGCCAAAATGGGTAGGAATGGTATCACTAGCCTCTGTTAGTCAGAGGCTGGGAATGGATGAAAGGAGAGGAATCATTTAATGATTCCCTGCTCTGTTCACTCCCTCTGGGGCATCTGGCACTGGTCACTGTCGGCAGACCGGATACTGGGCTAGATGGATCTTTGATCTGACCAAGTCTGGTCTTTGTTCTTAAATTCTTATGTCTATGCCTCAAGTGAGGACTCTGATTCCCAGTAGACATATTGGATTAGCTAGCATCCTTAAAATAGCAGCGTAGCCTCAATAGCAAAGGCAACAGCAGACGCAGCATGACATTCCTCATGGGTTTGTACCCAGAGCAGCTAGGACACAGCATGGCTTACCTCATGGGTATGTACCCAAAGCAGCTAGGACACAGCATGGGCTACCTCATGAGTATGTACCCAAGATAGCTAAGATGCAGCATATGCTACACCATGTACCCAAAGCAGTTAGCTAGTTCATGTCACTGCTGCCACTGCCCACTCTGTCATGGCTACGCTACTATTTTTAGCATGTTGGCGCAATGAGGGTGTCTACATGAGCTAGGGATTGCACCCTTCACTCCGACTATAATGGCAGCATAGAAGAAGAGTTAAGAGGCAGCATACGTTCATGTGAAGGCTGGTAGGGAATTTGGGGCTGGAGTCATACAAGGGGAAATGGATGGGTTTTTTTTTCTTTTGAGTGTAAACGGAAATCCTATACATGAATAATTAAGAGCGTTAGTCCAGAAGTTATTTTCTAATCTAGTAGAGGGTGTATTAGTAATCAGGCTGGTGGCAGAGCAAACCCTGCAATATTTGCACTCGAGACAAATTAAAACGAGTGAACCCCACAACCATAAATATTATTGACAAGAGATAGGAAATATAAAGTTGTGTTGCTGTATTGCTAGCCAGTGATCACAGGCTAAGAGATAGTGGTGCCCTGCTTGGTTACTTTTGGATATTAATGACTACAATGCTGTGAAATACAATAAAAAGGAATATGGGGAGATTTTTCAGTTTCTCACTTTGCGATTTAGCTTTTTCAGTCTTTAAAATGTTGTTTCTCTTTTCCCTTTTATATTTTGTGAATCCCTCTGCCCCCAACAGAGGCAGCATATGCCTGGTTCCCCAAATCTGGGCAATGAATTACAAGGCTTGCATTTGTGGCAGAATATAATTAAGAGATGATTGGGATACATGGTTATTCATAATAAATGTCACACAATTACCATAAGGAATGCAACACACATTCAACATTTCCATTTGTAATGAAAATAGATTTGCTGGAAAGTCAATCGGAAATTCATTTATTCCATATCGTTACTAACCTATCAGAATGTTTGGTGCTGCTCAGTGTACTATAACATACAGTGCTTTTCCAAGCACATTCCTGGGGTAATCTGCCACGTTTCCTCTTTCAGCTCGTGAGTGGGTATCTAATGTTCTCTTGTTTCTGTTTCTTTGCACTGAATGCACAGGTTTTGCCTAATGTAGGATATTGTTCTGCTAAGGGAATCACCAATAAATGCTGGAACTTGGCTTGCTGTAATTTTATATATAAAAGTGAGCATTTGATGAGTTCACAAATAATAATTTTCTAAATGTTTATATTGAAGATAGCCAAGGGAGAAATGTTGCATAGGTAAAAAATGAAGCAGAAAAGACTCCAAACTTGTGGAAGGAGAGGGAGATGGAATCCGGGCTTCATGACATGCATTTAAAAGGAAAGTTGAGTGCTGTTTATAACAGCGCTAATTTAGATGAATTCATTGTGTTAGTCCGGCTTAATACCACCCTGCAGACATCAGTCTATTGTGATTGGATTCCGCTGCTGGGTCACAAGTGCCACTGACTATTGGAAGAGTCTTTCCAGTGTTAATAGCTTTGGGTATCTAGTGTACTCCCACCTGGCTCCGATCACTGGTCGAATTGTTCCTTGCAACGTGAGATCCAACGTGCTCAGAGAAGCAGCTCTCTTTAGCATAGTCCCTTTTCTTTTGTCCCGTGCCCAGGGTGAGTCAGTGCAGATGTACCAGTCACACTGACACCCTTGTGTAGGGAATCCAGTGTTCCATGGGGTTGAGAACTTCAATGCTGGTGGCTTTTTCAGAAAGTGCCCTTCAGTGAGTTGCCGGGCACCTATCCTGGGCAGGCATCACAATGACTTTGCCCTGGACCAGGTTAGACATGAGTTCCACGTAAAATGTACAGTGGAGATCTGAATGAAACATGGAGGTTACAACAGCAAATGGAGTTCACAATAGAGCATTTGATGCAGCTATACCCTACGGTTCCACATCTCTGAATTTCGGAAAGTAGGAAAAATGCATAATCAGCAAGTACAACTGACAATTGAACTACGAAGCTGCTATTTGCCAGAGATTTTCCAGCTACGCTAGGCCTCGTGTTCTAGGATTTCTGATCGCAACACAGGATCCCTAGGAGCTACTGAAATAAGAACTCAAATTTGAGGCCCTTACCCAAAAGTGTGAAAAGTGACAATTCTTCTGTCACGAGTCCTGCATTCAGCAGTGTACTCTGTCCTGACGAATAGTGTAAAAAGGATTAAGGGAGACTGTGTCCGAGAGTGGTAAATTTCTCCTCGATTGTCTGATTTTTCTCATTCCTAATAGGTTTTGAGATGGTTATGGTTATCGAGAGATCTTCTCATCTTAAAGATTTATATTCAGTTCAGCAGGTCTCTTTGGACTGAATATTCTCTCTTATCTGGTAATAATGTGGAAGTGGGTCACGATAACCTCAGCACTCTTGGATAAAAATGGCAATTTGGGTATAATGGCTGTTATGTAAGATATGTCAGTCAAGCAAGAAATAGAACACTAAATTTTTGTCATGATTCTTAGAGTACAGTCTGGCCTGAGGTACTTGAAAGATTAGGAAGTCTGTCAATAATTTAAGGCTGTTTTGAATGGATTTGTTAAAATGTGGCTCTATTTAGGAAAGTAATTCGGCATAATGCCATCTTTGCACGAGTTGTAGGTTTCTCTTTTACCGGCTTAGAGAGAAAATGTGGTGTTACAAATAAAGATGTTGAAGTGCCATTGCCATCCACTCAGGCTGAATTTTGCTATCTGAATGTAAGCACCAGGCCCACCAACAGGGAGTAGGGAAAGCCAAAGAGGGTAAGAATCCCGGGGTCTGGAGATCTAAAGGGGCCCAGAGCTTCTGTGGCAGCGACGAGGGCCTGGGCCCACGGGGGTCTGAAGGCTTGGAGGGGACATGGCGGTCTGGGCGGTCCTAAGGGATGACTGCCCTCAATCCTGCCCCTTGTGCCTGAGGCCCCGCCCTTTGTGGGGCAAGGAGCCGCCTCCTCACACCTGGCCCCAAGGTGTGGGTTGGCGTCGGTCCCGCTGGTAAGCACTGATCCTGTGGGGATTTTGCCCTTGGCTTAAGCAGTTGCAGGATTTACCCTTTTCCGTTTACTCTGTGTGGACATAAGTAACTTGTGGGATGGGAGCTTTAGTTGAGAATGGAATCAGTTTCCTGTAGCACGGCTATATGGACACGCCAGCGACAAAAGCAATAAAAAAAAGAGAGAAAGCACTTGACTTAAATCACTTCTCATCGCAAGTAGCCAAATGGAGTCTGCTGCTACAAGCGCTGCCAATGCTTTTGCTGACATGAAGCACTGAAAAATCATGAGTATCAGCCATGTTAGTCTGCATCTGCAAAAACAATGAGGAGTCCTGACACCTTAGAGATTAATAGATTTATATGGGCACCAGCTTTCGTGGGCAAAGACCCACTTCGATCTGACGAAGTTTACACCCAGACAAATGTTAGGCTTTTAGGTGCCTCAGGACACCTCATTGTTTAAAAAAATAATTATTATTGGATTCTTGAAACTTGCCTTTTGGTTTCTGAGCCGGCAAGTGCATTTGGGCCATGTTTTCAGACTTTTCTCCAAATGTGCGGCTAGGCTTAGACACGTTTGCAGAAGTATGAAAGCTGATACTTCTATGCAGTCTCCTGGTTCCTGAAGCACAAGCTCTCTAAGGGGAAACACCAAATATTGTCAGACTTGTAATAAACTCCCAAGAGGTAGCTGTACACTAGAGGGGAGTGGGGCGAACCTTTTAAACCTCTAAAATGGCTGTTGACAAATGAGTAAGAGTTCAGAATAGATTTACAAGAATGACTTGTGGTCTGGAAAACCTGCTTTCCTGAGAGAGGCTATCTGTTGAGTTTACCCCAAAAGTGAGAGATGAGAATTTGAGCATGGTCTGTAATTACCTGGATGAGTAGATGCTTTTACTATCAGACGTCTGATAGTATACTTAGATTTTCAGAAAGCCTTTGAGGTCCCTCACCTCTTGTGTAAATTACGTTGTCATGGGATAAGAGGGAAGGTCCTTTCATGGATGGAGAACTGGTTAAAAGACAGGAAACAAAGGGTAGGAATAAATGGTACATTTTCAGAATGGAGAGGGGTAACTAGTGGTGTCCTCCAAGGGTCAGTCCTGGGACCAATCCTTTTCAACTAATTCATAAATGATCTGGAGAAAGGGGTAAGCAGTGAGGTGGTAAAGTTCGTGGATGATACCAAACTGTTTAGGATAGTCAAGACAGAAGCAGACGGTGAGGGACTCCAAAAAGATCTCACCAAACGGAGTGATTGGGCAACAAAATGGCAAATGAAATTTAATGTTTAAGTGTAAAGTAATGCACATTGGGAAAAATAATCCCAACTATACATACAGGATGATGGAGGCTAATTTGACAAATCAGGAAAGAGATCTTGGAGTTATTGTGGATAGTTCCCTGAAAACTTGCACACACTGTGCAACGGCGGTCAAAAAGGCAAATAGGTTGCTAGGCATTATTAAGAAAGGGATAGAAAATGAGACCCAGAATATCTTACTGCCCCTGTATAAAACTATGGTACACCCACATCTTGAATACTGTGTACAGATGTGGTCTCCTCACCTCAAAAAAGATATTTTGGCCTTGGAAAGGGTTCAGAAAAGGGCAACTAAAATGATTAGGGATTTGGAACGGGTCCCATGTGAAGAGAGGTTAAAACGACTGGGACTTTTCAGTTTAGAAAAGAGGAGACTGAGGGGGGATATGATAGAGGTCTATAAAATTATGAGTGGTGTGGTGAGGATGGATAAAGGAAAGTTATTTATTAGTTCCCATAATAGAAGAACTGGAGGACACCAAATTCAGTTAATGGGTAGCAGGTTTAAAACTAATAAAAGAAACCAACCTGTGGAACTCCTTGCCAGAGGAGGCTGTGAAGGCTAGGACTATAACAGAGTTTAAAGAGAAGCTGGATAATTTCATGGAGGTTAGGTCCATAAAAGGCTATTAGCCAGGGGATAGAAGTGGTGTCCCTGGCCTCTGTCAGAGGCTGGAGAAGGATGGCAGGAGACAAATCGCTTGATCATTGTCTTCAGTCAACCCTCTCTGGGGCACCTGGTGGCCGCTGTCAGCAGACAGGCTACTGGGCTAGATGGACCTTTGGTCTGACCCAGTATGACTGTTCTTATGTCTTCTTTCAGAAACAAAAGTATAATCTAAAGGTTGGAAGTCGAAAGTAGACAAATTCAAACAAGAACTGTGGCAACATTTTAATGGGGTTATTAACCAGTGAAACAACTGACTTAGAGCCAAGGTCGATGCTTCATCGTTTGAACTCTTTTGATCAAGATTGAATTGGACGGCTCACTAAAATATATGCTGTAGCTCAACTAGACTTTATTAGCTTGAGATAGGAACCACTTGGTGAAGTCTAGGGCCTGTGTTATGCATGAGGTCAGACAGGACCATTTAGATCATCTATTCTGGCCTTGAGATAGATAAACCTGAGAGGAACAATAGAAGAGAGGGAGGTGAGGTGAGGGAGCAGAAGAGAAGTATTGGTAATTCTCTGAGTGCCCATTTCCCAGCTTGCAAAAGGAAACCCCATCTTCTTTTGGAAAATAAATTAAGGCCCCGTTTGAGATGGCTGCAGAGCCTGAAAATAAGGGGGAACCTGAGGTGAGTTAGGAGGAAGATAGAGAGGTGAAAACCATTGCTCTCTGTTGTGGGGTGTTACCACCACAGCACCTCCTGCTGATAATCCTGGGAATTAGCTCTGTCCACAGGGTGCCTCCCTCTGGCTGTTGTCTCCCCCGTCACTCCATTCTGCATTCAGATTCTGGACCCTCATCACTCCTGAAGCATGGCACCCTCTTCGGGATCCTGCCCTCCAGCATTGTCCACTCAAGTGGCTTTTCATCCCCCTTTTGTGGGGGGGGGAGTTGTGGTATTGGCAGTCCTTAATCTCTTCTGCCACTGTGGCCTCCAAGCCCAGCCTCTGTCTCACGGGGCCAGCCAAAATCTGTATGGGGCATGTGTTGGTGGTCAAGGTGTGATGGAAGGTGGGGGGAGGGGGAGTGATCCAGGCCCACCCACTTCTTTGGGTCCTGGACCCAGAGACCCTCTGGTGGCAGCCTTGTCCTGCCCTCCTGTACTCCACTGTCTCTAGTTCCCAGGGACCCTCCCCCTGTGACCTTTTGCGCCCTTCCAGCCCTAGTGGCAAGGCCAGCAGCCTGACAGGTATCAGGCGGGAGCCTCCCTCTTCTAGCCCCCCTGAGCCTGCCCAGCACTGCTCTGGTGCCTCTCCAGGAACCAAGTCCTGTACCCTCCCTGGTCAGAACCTAACTCATGCTCTCTGCTGGGCAGCTCCCTATAAACAGGGCTGCTGCAGCAAGCCACACCCGGATTGGCTACTAAAAAGCCTCTCCCTCATTGGCCAGGGCTCTGTGCATTAACCCCTTCCGGTGAGTGCAGGGCAGTTGCCCCACCACAATCGCCCTTAAACAAGTGTGCCTTGTTTTCCAGGTGTATCATTTAACTTTAATGATACCGTTGGAGTGTAAATCAAGCAGTTGATTGACCTGTCATTTTGTATTCTTGCCATGAGCTTGAACGGGGCATAGTTACCCCATAGCTACCTGTCTATCAAAGGTCATTTAACTGTATTACAGTCACGCTCACCTGGGGTGCTATTGCTTATATACCTTTCAGGCTTAACACATATGATTTGCATTCAACATATAGCAAAACTGAATTACTTTCAGCTGTGTCTGAAAGTCAGTGTTTGGAATTAAATGTTCTTGCATATTCACCAAACATTTAGTTGACCTCTTTTGCAGCATGCTCTCTATCAGACAGGTGCTCAGGCAAGACCACTACCATTTTTCAGAAATGGCTCCAGTGCACTTCCTGAATCTATTCAGGCTACCCATGTAAATGTAGCAGAAAGTCCTCCAACAGTACTTGCAAAATGAAATCATTCCTTCCTTCCCCCCAGTGTTTAGTTAGCTCCAAGTAGTGCAAATGAGACAAAATGAAACCCGTCTTTTCAATATAGCTGTCTTTGCAGAGCTCCATCCCGGTTTAGGGAAATGACTTTAGGACTGAAAACTTTGTGAGTACTGTACTTCCCGAAATAAGATCAATACAGTTTTCAAATTACTTTCTTGAAAAAATTTGGAGGCAGATTCTTTAATAACTAGGCTGCTTTGTTTCATCTCCCATCACAGAACAGAGTACATACTTGGAGCTGTTTTTGTTTGTGTTTTTTTTTCTTATTTTGCTGTAAGGAATAAAATGCATGCACTAAAATGAACGTCTTGATCTCACTGAAGTAGCAAGAGTATTTAAGAAAAAAATAGCCATCTAATGAGTATTTTGTCACGTGGAAGGAATCTAATGACAAATTTCTGCTCAATTAAGGTTTCCCTGGTATGACCCCATTAATATTAATAAAATAATTTCTACATGCTTATCTTTAGTTTGACTTGGACAAAAGTTGATAGAAAACGCCTTACAGAAGAGCTGTATTTTTAAAGCTTTACTTCCAAGATAGAAGTGTGAATGGAACACCATAGACTTAGCATAACACTTTACTTCATCTCGACAGGTAACGTTAACTCTGAAAACTCAAAGTATTCCTTTTTATTCCACCGCCGTTTCTTAAACTGGTATTTTGTAGAACAGTAGTCTGCCAGTGGTTATGGTGTATTTTGTGTTAAGACCTACGTGATGGTGTACAAAGATGATATTACCTGTTAAGGTGCTTGTTTGTTATATGAAGGAAATATGATAAATGGGGAAAAAAGTTTATAAATAAAACTGTTCAGTTAAAAAAACCAAAATTAATGTTGAGGGTTTTAAATTAAACTCCCAAATAAAGTCAAGAGATTTTTAAACTAAACAGAACCTCTTTCCTTAAGGGCATATTGGTATTACAACATATATCTCAGTGTTTAATACCGAGGTTAGATAGATTCATTCATTGCTTAGAATTTTCTTGCTTTTGTAGTTTTTAAATTAAACCCTGGGGGAACATTTTTAGCACCGTTACTGAACTAGATGCTCAACACTCATTAACAATAATAGGAGTTACTGTACTTGGCTCAGACCCCTGTATCCAGCACTAAAAATGACCCCGTAACATTTTCTTGCTGAACAAATTCCCTTTTAAAATTACTCCCTCTTTTTTCTTTACCATGAAAATGTTCTCCTGAGATTTAGGAAGGCTGTGTAAAACACTAATTTAGAACAGAGTGCAGCACAAATCCAACGTATAGGGATGGCATATTTCATAGGAACATTATCCTGAAAAGATTTAGAGAGTTAATTAATGGATGAGAGTACAGGCAGTTGCCGACTTACACAGATCCGACTTACGTTGGATCCACACTTACGAACGGGGCTTTTCTCGCCCCGGAGCTCACGGGCGGCGGGTCGCCACCCGTGTACTCCGGGGCGAGAAAAGCTTCTCCCGGTCTCCCTGGTCTGCTGGGGGGGGGGTCCAGCAAAGCTGCTGGACCCCCCCAGCAGACCAGGGACACCCGAGCAAAGCCGCCGCCTGGGCGGCTTTGCTCGTTTGCCCGGGAGCAAAGCCGCCCAGGCTGCGGGACTCCCGCCGCTTGGGCGGCTTTGCTCCTGTCCCCCTGGTCTGCTGGGGGGGTCCAGCAAAGCCGCTGGACCCCCCCAACAGACCAGGGACACCCGAGCAAAGCTGCTGCCTGGGCGGCTTTGCTCGGGTGTCCCTGGTCTGCTGTGGGGGTCCAGCGGCTTTGCTGGACCCACCCAGCAGACCAGGGGGACAGGAGCAAAGTCGCAAAGCCACACGGGCGGCGGGGTCCCTCCACCTGTGCGGCTTTGCTCGGGTCTCCCTGGTCTGCTGGGGGGGGGAGGGGGCACAGCTAGTGCACCCCCCCCCTCCCAGCAGACCAGGCTTTTGTTGCGGGACGCCTCGGGTAGAGCAGCTGGGGTGCTGCCGGGTTGGTCCTGTGGGAACCTACCAGGCAGCGCCCCAGCTGTTCTGTCCCAGGCTCCAGATTCAGCAGCTGTTGAAACTGATCAGGCTGATTCCAGGAAGCTGGGGGCAGAGCAGCTCTGCCTCCAGCTTCCTGTAGTCAGCCCCTGGTCAGTTTCAGTGGCAGCAGCTGAATCTGGAGCCAGTTCCGACTTACATACAAATTCAACTTAAGAACAAACCTATAGTCCCTATCTTGTACATAACCCGGGGACTGCCTGTAGTGCATTTGGGGGATAAGTTGCAGAACCCAGTAGTGCGTGTGTTATTGTGAGATGAGTAAAGTGAGCACCAAACAATAAAGGCAAATCCAGTCGGAGAGAAATTGAAGCCACGAGCTAGCTGGCATTTCCAGGCAAAGTTTGAGGAGAGTTAGGGCATGGGAGGCCAAAGGGTATAGGAAAATAGCTCCTATTGTTTTGAACTGGGCTGGAGAAGTCTCTGGTGCCAGCGGGGACCAGACTTTTAGGGGGGAGAGAATGAGCGATCCCAGGAAGCAAGGAAGTGTCTCAGACAGACAAGGCTCTGAGGCAGGCAAAAGCCACTCTCGGGAGAGCTAAAAACAAGAAGGGGAAGATGACTTAGGTAGCACATGCCTGATGAACCAGAGGTTCGAGGATTGTCTAGGGGTGGTTTTTTGTGGCAAGGGACTGGGGCTGTGAAGGAGGAGAAGCCCGAGACTTAAATGCACTTAACCAATTACAAACGTTATTAACTACAATTTGATTATATTAAATCACTGTCTCTGTTTCGTCTTAGACAGCATAGCATGCAAAACAAGAATATAACAAATAAAACCAATACAGCAATAATAAAAACTCCTCCCGTAGCCAATCCTTCTATGGTTATCTTTGAACAGCTGGTGGAGTTAGTCATTAATCTATATATACTTAACCTCTAAATATGAAATGGTTAATACAATATAGTAAGCAATACTCACAAGCCCAGAAACGATTACGATGCACAGACACAAAACAACGCGTAGCATGCTCTGGATTCGTACACCCTTTCGTGATTCGGTGGGTGGGAGGCGGCCTTGGGTGATCAACCCCTCAGCCAGGCTGGAGGATACGTGCCTTCTATTTTTTGATACGGAACCTCCCCGAGCTTAGGGCTGTGCTTTATACTATAATTTTGACATCCGGTACCATATTAGGGTTCCTTCCTTGTGACATGACGTCTGTCTCAAGGCATTGTGGTCAGTGCCTGATGCAAACATGATTAGCGCACGTGAAAGCTAGCTATGTTTTTGCTTCCCTGCTCCAGGTGCTTGTTAACTGATGTACAGGCAGTCCCCGGGTACGTACAAGATAGGGACTGTAGGTTTGTTCTTAAGTTGAATTTGTATGTAAGTCAGAACTGGTACATATTGTAGGGGAAACTCTAGCCAAACATTTCTCCAGAGCTCAGTTTTATTCTCCCACACCTCACTTCCCTCAGTCCTTTATTCTCAAGCTGAGGTGTCTGCTGAGAAAAGCCGCTCCGCGTCTCCCTGGTCTGCTGGGAGGGGGGGGGGGGGGCGCTAGCTTCGCGTCTCCCTGGTCTGCTGGGGGGAAGCAGCTAGTGCGGGGTTGCCTCACCCCGTTTGTAAGTAGGGATCCGATGTAAGTTGGATCCATGTAACCCAGGGACTGCCTGTATATGACAGCTCATTTCTCTTATTCCTATCTTGTCCTGTTTTTTAGTGCTCGTTAACTTAGTGTATGGGACAGCTTGTGTCCCTGCTCTTACCTTTTTGGCCCAGGTGCTTGCCAAGTTAAGTTCCATTTACTGAGAACAGTGCTGAGCACCCGAGGGACTTCAAGCTCTCTCTGGATCTGCCTCAGCGGCCTGTGTTTTCCTTGTGAGGGGCTTTTGTGTGGCAGTATGGGCAATACGCGCGAAGCCGTGGTCAAAAGGACCGGCTACATGACAATGCCCATTGCTCAGCATGTTTCAAAAGAGGACCATGGGCCACGCATGGAGGGTTAAGGAGGCAGAGGCCTAAGTGGGGGTGTGTGATGGGTAAGTTAGGGTGAAATTACAGTAGGGAAAGCAAATCAAGAGAGCTGAGTTTTCTTAAGGGACTGGGTGATTTCAAGTCAGTTGGGTGGGGACAGGGGTGGGAGGGTGTGTGTGTGTGTGTGTGTGTGTGTGAGGAGAGAGAGAGAGAGAGAGAGGGGATACCAGCAAAGTGAAAGAAATATTGTCTGGAATGTGAGCAATACACATTCTAGCTATATTACACCAGGTGGGCAAGCAAATGAAAGCTGATGAGACCCCAGGATGTTTCACTGCTTTCCTAAAATCAGTTCTAGAGAAGTGATTGTTCCCCTTTATTCGGCTCTGGTGAGGCCACATCTGGAGAATTGTGTCCAGTTCTGGGCCTCCCCCCCCCCCCCCCACACACACACAAACACTCTAGAAAGGATGTGGATGCATTGGAAAAGGTCCAGCGGAAGGCAACCAAAATGATTAGGGGACTGGAGCACATGACCTACGAAGAGAGACTGAGGGATTTGGGTCTGTTTAGTCTGCAGAAGAGAAGAGCGAGGGGGGATTTGAGAGCAGCCTTCAACTACCTGAAGAGAGGATCCAAAGAGGATGGAGAGAGGCTGTTCTCAGTAGTGATGGATGGCAGAACAAGGAGCAATGGGCTCAAGTTACAGTGGGGGAGGTCTAGGTTGGATATTAGGAACAACTATTTCCCTAGGAGGGTGGGGAAGCACTGGGATGAGCTCCCTAGGGAGGTGGTGGAATCTCCATCCATAGAGGTTTTTAAGTCTCGGCTTGACAAAGCCCTGGCTGGGTTGATTTAGTTGGGATTGGTCCTGCTTTGGGCAGGGGGCTGGACTTGATGACCTCCTGAGGCCTCTTCCAGCTCTATGATTCTATGACTAGCCTCAGTGGGCTTGTCTATATGAATGATTGGTACATGCAAGCGGGGGTGTCAGTCTGCCGTGTGGCAGCCTGCTACACACTAGGGCCCCTACACTATCAGCACTCCAGAGGTCGATGTTCTGGCGTTGGATTTAGCAGGTACAGTATAGAACCGTAAATCAGACGCTGATGGCAGCCCCTGCTGGCGTTTGGTGGTACTCCTTTTGTGAGGAGTAAGGGAAGGCAACAGGAGCATTTGCCCCCATCAGCCTCCTGCTGTGTGGACGGCACGGAACTGCGATTTAAGATGCATCAACTCCAGCTGCGTAATGAACATAGCTGGAGTTGGGTACTGTACTTTGGCCTTCCGCTGTAGTGTGGACCCTGCTGCTGTGCATGAAGTGCACTTGCAGGCTTCAGTCAGCTCCCATTTCAAAGCAGCCTGGATCAAAGTGCAGTGAAAAACTTTTACCACGCTGCAGTAGAGTCCATGTGCACGATCAGCGTGGGGCAGGCTTGTCCAAGATCTATGTGCCACCAGCTTGCTAGAGGCTGTGTTAGGACAACAAGCCCTGAGCGAGCCTGGAATGGAAATACGGAAGTACGTGTTGTGCGCTGGATGGTTACTGTGTTATCTTCAGCGTATTGACCTCTGGTTTTGGAATATTAGAGGAAAAATTTATATATAAGAATTGAAACTTGCTCAACCTTCTCTTTGGTTGAGAGAACAGATGAGAGTTTTTCTATAGAAGTGAATGATGTACCTGGACTTACTAGTGAGCAAGCAGGTCAGGGTTTATTCACCCATGAAACAAGCGAAAGCTTTTTCATTTGTGCGTAGGGCAGTGATGTCAATATCATTTGCTTTCTACTCATCCTGAAATGTGTCTGGGCTCCTCTCCCCCACTTGATGACTGTATATGGTTTTTCAGTATGGATTGGTACCTTTGAGGTGCAATCGCTTCTCTTGTTTGATTCAGGACTTGGAGAGAAGGACAAAACTCCCAAACTGGCCACCTAACATGCACATTTATTTCCCGAATGTATCAAATGGGTAATTATGAATGTATCTACCTTGTGATTAAACACCCTTGGTTCGCTTGTGTCAGCTGACGCGGGCTGCAGGGCTGTGAAATTACAGTGGAGCTATTTAGGTTTGAGCTGCAGCCTTAGTCCTGGGACATTCCTCACCCTCACTGTCCTTGGGTTTGGGTAGGAGCCTGAGTTAGCTGACATGGGCCAGCCAGCTGATATGGGTGGTTTGTTGCAGTGTAGATAGATTCTCTGCGGTTACATAAATGCCCTTAAGAATTCAGAAGTGGGAGATTGGCATGAGGTAGGTTTGTTGAATATTTGGCCTGTCATGTTAAATATGGCAGCATCTCTCCCAACCCCCTCGATTCATTCTCACCTCCCATGGCTTGAGTTGGAGCTCTGTGTAGTGTTTTCACCGTATTCCTTTGGACAGAGCCATTCTTACCCATATGCAGAATATGCAGCTGCATAGGGCACCCAAAAATGTGGGGCACCACTGGGTCTTAATGTCCACCCATCTGCCTCTTCCCATCCCTGTTCTGTAGCTTTGATTCCTCCACAGAGGGTCTAGCTCTCTTAAAAGTGTAAAAGTCTGCCAGACCGATCAGCAGAACACTGAACCCGTGAGGGCGCCGAAGTGGTAATGAAGCCATTTAACAGGCCTTTGCCAACCCTAGGCGTACGCTGCCAGTTTCTGAATGTACTGGGCGAGTCGGCAGGACCTTAGTTTAAAATTTGCTTTAAAACATTGATTCCCATCTCTAAAAAATGATTCTTCCCCTTGCCCCGGGCTGCCATCAGGCACCAGTTTAATAGTGCTGCACAGGGCCCCATAAATCCTAAGGATGGCCTGGTTTTAGACTCATTTTTGAATAGCTCCCCTTTCTGAAATGACACTCCACAGTGTTGGGCTGCTGAGGTGTTTTTCCCACCACAGGAATGTTAAATGTTATTTCATTATGGTCACTATTTCCAAGCGGTTCAATTATATTTACCTCTTGGACCAGATCCTGTGCTCTGCTTAGGACTGAATCAAGAATTGACTCTCCCCTTGAGGGTTGCAGAACCAGCTGCTCCAAGCAGCAGTCATTTAAGGTATGAAGAAATTTTATCTCTGCATCCCATCCTGAGGCGACGTGTACTCAGTCGATACGGGGACAGTTTAAATCCACCACTATTATTGAGTTTTTTATTTTGATACCCTCGCTAATCTCCCTTAGCCGGTTGAGCCAGGTGGTGATTACATTGGGACTAGCACTGTCTCCATGCTGACGTCATACTAGGCATCACCAGACCAAACCTACTTTGCTTCTCAGTCCTAAACGCCCCACTAGTTCAGGAGTTCTCTGGTGCCCTGGCTTCTACCACTTCATCCTCCCTTTTCCCCAAGGCAACTGACTGTCACAGAGCTGCCAAGTTCATTGGTGTAATAGCTTGCACCACCTGGGTCACAAAGTATAGAGCTGGGGACCACACAGGACCCAACACCAAAGGCCCCCTCCTCGGTATTGGTGAATCCTTGGAGAGCATTGTCTTGTTGGGAGAAAACATTGTCCAGTTTGGTACCATCCTTCGTCTCTGTGCTAGTGCCTTTCCTGCTACTGGGTTGGGAGTGTTTCTGATTTGATATCAGTGGCGCCAATCCCCCATTCCTCTTCAGCACTGATGCTGCCCACAGACTCACCTGGTGGATCCCCTCAGCAGAAAGTAGTGACCTGCGATGGATTTTTTTAGTTTTGGGCATCCCATCTAGGTCACGTAATTAGGAACAGAAATGATGTCTGGAGGTTATCCAGGAAGTCTTGCTCAATAGTCGGAAGCCCTCCACCAGAGTGGCCTGTTCAGCCAAGTGGAGGTTGGTCTTAATATGGTCTTTCACCCTGTGAGACCAACTGACTTGTATCAATGACATTTGGGAGTACCTGTGTCATCTTCAGTCTCGGTGTGCACTTAGCTCACTGAGTCCGTCTGCCAGCAATTTCAACGTTTTATCCACCCGTCTCAGGGAAGCCCTTTTGTCAGAGGGGTTCATAATAGTTCACCAGAGGATGACATGCAATGTCTTTACCAAGAGCCAGTAGCTCACTGGTCACAAAAATGTATGCACAGGTAATATTTAAGGTGTATGTATCTCTGCTGAAAAATACGTTCTTCAGTTCTTGGAGTTAAGGTGGGTCACCATGAGGTGATATACTTCAAATATGTTCCTTTCAGGCAGAACGTAACAACCACCTATCTCCGTGGTTGGTCATTTGTATGCCTCACAGTGTATGCCAATTGCATCCTGTGACAGGGTGGAATGAAAGATACTGAGATCTACAAGACTGGTAATTTACAGGATGAAATAAACAGCAGGGGAGTGGTCCTGGTTATGAATCAAGTCACATGTTTGTCCTGGGATACTACAGGCTGCAAGGAAACACACACAATCCTTTACGTAGAGGGAAAACAGAAAGCATACTAGTTTCATGAAAGGAGGCTCACAACCAGGTATTTTCAAAAACGGGTATTTTGAAAGTGAAACCACTATCTAGATGCGGTTCTTTCAAAAAACAAAACAAAAAAAACCCCAACCCTTTTTGAAAGATCCTGTGCTCCTCATACCTGTTTTCAAAAACTCGCAGCCACCATCGTGCAAATGAAGTGTGGGAAACTCAAATCCTGGCTTCATTTGCAATTTTGATCTGTCTAATTTACATTTCTTTTTTGAAAGAGGGATGTAGTTTAGACATAGTCTCTGTGCATACTGTGAATGCCCAGAGAAGTGTCGATGGCAACACATAGAGCAACAGTCTGGCCTGCAAGGCCCAAAGGGCCGTGCTTGCGTCACCTGCAGATGGTGGAATTTGGGAGCTGACCCCAGCAAGCACAGACATGGCTCCCTCATGCTGAGTGGAGGTGGTAGTATGGGGCCTCACAGCCTTGGGTACCCTGGTGAATGTCACAATCTGGACTTCTTGTTTTGTTTTGGTATCTTCTATTCAACAAACCATCAACTTTGTTTCATGTTCGTTTGTGGATAGATTGGCATGTTCGATTAGCTCTTTGTTTTAATTTCATTGCATACACAATTATTTGCTACAGATTGGACCTCTGTGGTCTGGCATCCTCGGTGTGTGACTGGTCCCGGACCATGGATTGTACCAGACCGGAGTGTCCCGGTGTAGAGAGGTGCAACCTGTACATAGGTCCTCGGCATGAGAGGAGATGGTATTGACATTTCTAGGTGTGTTCTTCCTAAATGTCATTGTTTTAAACTCTTTTGTCTGCCCAAAGGTGGGTCCAAAGACTTTCAGCTTTGTAGGGTGCATGGCTGAGACTTTCAAAGCCTTTTCAGGGGTTTGAATGCCTAGTTCCCGTTCAAATAATTTCAAAAAGAAACATTTTCATTAACTTCGATTGGCGCAACACTGGGAATCATGTAAGGAAAAAGCATCTGTATTGCATAGTATCATTTTCTTTACTGTATCAGGCAACAGGGCTGGCGGGTTGTGAAGTAATGTACCCTATCCTCCTAGGGTGCAGGGTTGGTAATGAGATATTAGACCCGTAAGCTATTTGGATTTGAATCTGTTTTCCATTTGAGACTCAGATATTTAGCAGTGGGTAACTTTTTTGTTTTAAATTTCATATTAATACATTTCATTGGAGAAAAATACAAGTATAAATATGGCGTGAGGAGAGAGATCGTAACTCAGTAATGGAGACAGAAGAAAATAAATACTTTTCTTGGGGTGGGCAGGGTTTGAATCTTCTTAAATTTTTAATGCAGTTAGTTATATACCTAGTGGAAAGCAGAATACGAACCAACCAGGAAGAATATTTGATGTTGTGGTGTACTTTGAAGAAGGAAAGCCATGCTGTGTTGTGACACAAATATCTGAGACCTTCAAAGTTAATGGAGAGAGATGTATTGGAATAGTCAACCCATCCTTAATAATCTTGTTGAATTGTACTGTTCTGTATTGATGGTTTCAAATTACATGTATTTATGAGTGCTCTCCCTGAAGAAAGCACAAACATATTTCCAAGAGGAGGCATCAAATTAACATCTGTTGACGATTTTATTTCTGTCCAGGTGATGCCAGGTGTTAATGAAAAACATGTAGAACTGTAGAGGAGTGCAAATCGTGTTTTAAAAATTTAAATTTGCTGGGAGCTGTGTTCGGTCTGGTCTCTTTGCAGGAAATGGGGGATGATAGAACCTTGAGAAGAAAAACATCAGTGCTTGGCGGCTTTGTTTTTTTAAAAAAACCTAGCGTAGTTAGAAAATGATTCATTTATATTCCTATAGAAAAATAGATGGTTTGAAAGTTCTTCTTTTCTTTACTAAATAATGAAGTGATAAAAGGCAAATGCACTATTTTTGCCTCTTTCTGGGCAGATTATTCATGGAAATATCTAATTATAACACTACACATCTCTTCACCATCTGTGGCATGCTATTCTTAGGCACCGGAGCCAACAACTAATTCTGCAGCTTTGGAAACCGTTTTGATTTTTGAAGTTAATCCAACATATCTTTTTGGGAGTGATGGCACATGCCTTTCATCATTTGGGTAGGAACTTTGCAGTTGGGTTGTTAAAATGAAGTTAACTTACTAATCGAGTAGTTGATAGAATTTTTGTCAACTACTCGATTAGTCGATAGGTGGAAGGCAGCCCAGCGTAGTCCCGGCTCAGGTCTGGGACCAAACCCTGCTGTGGCTCTGCAATTTAAAAGGCAGTAAGAGCCTGGCAGTTTGCCCCTGGGCTCCTACTGCCTTTTAAAATGCAGAGCTGCAGAGGGATTCGGTCATGGACCTGGCTTAAGCTGGGAGAGAGCCAGGCTGCTTGCCTGGTTGGCGTAGCCTCTGCCTGTGGTGAGCCTGGGCACGCTGCAGGCAGAAGCTGCTTTGCTGAAGCCTCCCTCCCCCCCCCCCACAAGGGGGGCAGGTGGCACCACGGAGACAGTGCTAGGGTGAACCTGCTCTTCAGCCGTCTCCCACTAACACCAGCTCCTGCTTCCCCCCTTGCTGCCTCTGTATCAGAGGCAGCAAGTGCGGGGAATGGATGACAGGAGAGAGATCATGTGATGATTTCTTGTTGTATTCACTACTTCTGGGGCATCTGTCATTGGTCACTGTTGGCAGACTGGACACTGGGCTGGATCTACCTTTGGTCTGACCCAGTATGGCCGTTCTTATGTAGTTGACTCGACTAACCGATAAGACTTGGCTCATCGATTGGTCAACTAGTCGACTACTTCTTAGATCCCTACATTGCAATCAAACAGCCTTTTTGATACCCTTGGCTAGAGATGAAGGATTTTCCAAGCTAGACACGTACAATTGTGTGCATTTTTTTCCTGTGCCCTCAAAACCGAATACAAATAAAACCATAAACAAAACAAAAAATGAAAAACAAAATCCACAGTTCCACATCAACTGCTGTGAATGAGCCACTTCCACCCTGACTTGCTTCACCTCATTTACACAGGCATTTTCTTTCTTTGGTTGTCCTTATCTATACCTATGCCTCTGTAATCTCCACTCCAGTTCATCTGATGAAGTGGGCTTTACCCCCAAAAGCTTATGCCCTAATAAATCTGCCACAGGACTGTTAGCATCTTTGTGGGCAGAATAAATAAGTTAGGGTGCATTGGAAATGTCACAGATAGATAATACTTGGGATCCACAAACTTTTATTATATATGTTACAGATTTGATGATGGGGAATGGAGTTGCCCTGATATAACTGAGAGGTGAATTTTACCTGCAGCATTTAAAACAGAGGTTGTACATTTCTCTTGGAACTAACAGGCAACCAGCTGTAATTGCACAATCTCAGCTGTTCGCTGGCAGTTGCTGTTAGTCATTTGGGGCACAAATACTAGAAGACTGCATATGTATGTCTTCATGATGAGACCTTACGCTCCCATGTCCTAGCTGCTGAGATACTGGAAGCACATGGAAGCTGCATATGCCTGCCTTTCATTCAGGGAAAAGCCTGATAGAAAGTTTCAAGCCAGTTTGTTTTCTAGTCTGCCCTTCTGCTTGGAAGGTTGCCTGCCTTGCCTTGCAAAGTCACGTCACTAACAGTTTTCCATTAACATAAAATAATCACAGTCCATCTTCAATATTGCAGCACAGGAAGAAACCAAGGTAGAAATCCTGACCTGAGTTGAAGTCCTCCAAATACTGATTTCAACAGAGCCAACTGAACAAATCTAAATGAACGTTGAGTCTTTTTCCTACTTCATATAGCTTCGTGTTCCATGATAGCTGGGAGTACAACTAAAGGCAGCAAAGCCAGCTTCCTGTAGGAGATGCATAATAGCATTAATTCCCGAATCGAGTTATTGTTCCTTGACACATGAGCTGCTACCTCGGTGAATGCTCTACTGTCAAGAACCCAGAATTCTGGATTTCTGTATAGTAAAGACTTTCACGACTAATTGCATTTCATGACAGACCTGTTTTCTTGATAATAAAAAGGCCTTTTACAAATTAATTGTAATTGAAGAATACAATAACAATGAGTGAAATTAAGTAGTAACCCTTAAAAATTGCTACTTGCCTTGAATAACCGAGTAACTATACCATCCCTGTTGTGTTTTTATACCCTGTGTCAAGTGAAGGACACTGATGGAAGTGCCGTAAATGCTAAGGCAATCAGCTAACTAAAGTTAGTTGAATGAGGTTTTACCACACTTGTCTTTTTAGAGGTGTGGTTGATCTTATGGCAGGTTGAATTGACTTCTATGTTTTGCTTCCATGTGAAAATGTGAGCCTTATTTTATTTTTTATATGCGTGCCTGTGTGCACCCGCCACGCATGTATACTCTGAGGCTTAATTTAATTCTGGAAGTCCTCTTGCAATCACAACCTGAATTTACATTTTGTGGAGTCGACATTTTTCAAAATCCAGTGTAATTAGTGACATTGGAACATAACGATGTGTCGATGATAGTACTGTGTGTGGCGACATTCTACAGAAGGAGTCTCAAATTCTCAACCATGGCTGTTGCATTGAAATCCTGAATTGTACATTGTGCTGATGGCACCTTCAAAATGGGACTGCCCGTCGGTACAGTAGATGCACTTCGGAAGCTCACCACTTTAGAAGTCTCTCTAACTTGAAAACTTTAAATTTTTTAGCTGCAGTAGAAAGTTTCAAAAGTAAAGGGCATCAGCTACCTGTAAATCACTGTATTTTACATACAAACAAGCATTTATAATAGCACTTAATACATACTACGTTTACGCAGAGATTTTCACCAGCACCAAGGGGCACTTGAAAGCCTATTTTGTGGTGTTTGGGAATCTATCCTGCTTGAGCAATGTTTCTAGCTAAACTACTAGCTAACTACAGGCTTTTGTAGGACTCTTCTTGCCACCTCTTTTATGAGCTTATGGAATGGAGGAATAATTTAGAACTGCCTCTCAAATCGCATCCTCGACGTGATGTTCGCCCTTGTTCCTCGTGTTCAGAGTTGCTTTGCCATCCAGTAGGTGGCATGAAGTGTGTGTTTGTGTGTGTGATCTGAGTTCTTCTATTTTTAAGCTGCCAGGATACAGGCAGCCTCCCTAATGGTTGGAGCAGGATCTTGGCTGGTTGTTTTGGTGGCAGTCTGAGTAATGGCTGCTGAAGAGACAGAGATCAGGCTCTGGTCCAAGAGTGAAGCAGAAGATCAGAACTCATCAGAAACCAAAGGGTAAGCTACAGTGGTAGTCAGAGACTGTGAGGGGTCAGAGCTGGGAATCAGAAATCAAAGGGCAAACCAACATTGTCGTCCGGGATGGAGCCGGAGTCCGAACCAGCAATACAGACCCAGGACCGAGCAGGGCTTAGAGCCAGGCAGGAGGACAGAAGCAGGAGGTGGAAGGGAGAGCAGGACAAGCACAGCTGTAGGTGTGCTATGCACTGAGCAGCTGCTGCACAGCTGAAGTCGTTGGCTGCTGGCTCCCCGGCCCAATCAGGAAGTGGAACCATTTGGAGGCGGCTAAGGGGCCCAGCTGAGCTTGCTGGGTTGCTCCTGACCAGATGGAGAGGCAGCTGTGCCCCTGCTACCACTGTCAGCACGGAGCCAGAATGAGTGGTGTGCTGTGTCTCAGTCCATCCCCCGAGGCTTCTGCTTTGGCAAAAAGAAATCAAGTCTGGACTCAGAGTGTCTGTCCAACATTATGCTTCAGAGGTGGGGGTAGGGGGGTAGGTGCTATTTTGTATTGGACCAAATTCAGTTGGTGAGAGAAACAAGCTTTCAAGCTCACTCAGAGCTTTTACCCACCAGTTGTCAGCTGATTCAAACTCCCTGTTCCTAGTGGAGTCAGATCAGGAGAACTTCCCTGTACCGAACAATAAGGCCCACAACATGTTGGGCTGGGGGTTACGTAGATACGATTATCTCCCAATTGAGGAATATGTAAGTTAAGGCGCAGACATACCCAAGTCACAAAAAAGGATTTAGCATTATGTGTGCTATAGAGGGGAATGATTATTTTTGCAGAAGGTAATTTACTTATTCTTTGAGGTGGGGTAAGCAGCTGATAAATCATAGATGGTATAATCTTGCATAATGGGCACCCAGATCATATGATTTGGGCATTCACTGAGAATTTTGTAAATCACGTAAAATAGAGAAATTCCACAATCAGGAAGGGAATAACCCCCAGGAGTTCTGATTCCCAATCCCCTGTTTTTAACCACTGTGAAACCCACACTGGCTCAGGTGGTAACAATTCTGGCACTGATTGATCGAGAGAAATCAAGTGAAATGAACTGGCTTTTCCTTTCCCTGTGACGTTACTCCATGATTTCATTTAGAAAATGCCAGAAATGATTGATGTTCAGAAATGGGATTTTTGGTTTTGCTATCCATGTCAGTAATTTATAGCTGATTACAGTTGGAAGAGGAAAAAAAATTAGTTGATGTAAATTGGAAAGTGTCTTTTATCTGAACAGCCAAATGCCATTTGATAGGGTTAAAAAATCTGAACGGGAATTATTGCTAAGAGTTGGGAAATGAACAGTACATTATGGCAGCCACGAGAAATTTAGTGCTGTTGAAAGATGAGTTTTGAACGGAATCTGAATGAAAGTAATGTCTTTTCCATACTTCATAAAACAAACAAGGAAAGATGGCTTAGCAGAATGGCAATTATCTTGGAAATGTTTTATGTCTAGTTGGCAGCAAAAAGGCCCAGATTTTAAAATGCAGAGTGGTTGTAGTCATGCTGCTCCCAAGATATGAGAAAAATTGGATGAGGTAATATCTTTCATTGGTGAAGGAGACAAGCATTTGAGCCATACAGAGCTCTTCTTTGGGTCTGGGAAAGTTACTCTGAATTTTGTAGCTCAATAAAAGATAGACCAGATTGGCCAACCCTCAGATAGCCACCCCAAAGACTTCTCCGGATTCATCCTCACGCATAACAAATTTACATTCAGTAACAAAACACACAGCCCCAAATGCCAACTTCTTCATGGGCCAACTCGAAGAAGAATTTCTGGGCCAGTGCACCACAGAATCAATGAGATACCTTGAAAGACATCGAAGATAATTCCATTTTCTTCTCAGATGACTTAAGCTCTCTCATTTCCATCGTAGCTTGAGCAACCACATCCATCCATTAATCCACAGATGGGCAAATGCTGGTCTGAGGGCCAGATCTGGTTCTCCAGGGTTAGTCCCTGGTGGGTCACCGTTGCTGTATTTACCTGCACCTCCACTGGTACAGGCGACTGCAGCTCCTCTTGGCTGCAGATCACGGTTCCCAGCCAATGGGAGCGGAAGGCAGTGGTGTCCCAATGTGCGCCGGTTCCTGCAGTTTCCATTGGCCAAGACTGGCAATCTGTGGGCAATGGGAGCTGCAGTCACTCTTACCTGTGGAGGCACAGGTAAATATAGCTGTGGCAGCCCGTCAGGAGCTATTGCCGGTGAACCGCCGCCATTTCATTCCCCACACCGGCCTTAAAATCGCGGAAGTTTTCTCACACTATTGTCAGCTTCACAATTGAATCTCTACAGACAACTAGATGCAAGAAGCCTATGGCTCATCACACCTGCCTTCACAGATCCAGTAACTACCTCAAACACACCAAGACATCTTCTTACAGCCAGGTACCACAAAACTGTGGTGACTGGTGCCTAAGGAGTAAGGGGGCTGCAGGGAAGGCCACCCAGAGTGACAGGGTGGGAGACCTCATTTAGCACTTAACATTTGGGTGGGAGTATGGGGGGCAGTGTACTTTCTAAGTATTGTACCACGCATCGCCTATGCCACAGACTATAATGTAAGGAGAAAGTCTGGGCTATTCACCTTGACTCACTTAAGTGTGTACACCATACAAAGATGTTTCAGCAAAGTAGATGGCATCATGGAATGGGCCACCCAAACGCCCCAAGAGAATCTGCTTCAATACAGAAATAACATCCCGTCTTATCCCATTCCCCTAGTTGTAACCTGGCACCCTTCACAGAAGCACATGCGGTGTATCCTCGGACAGCTACAACCCGTCCTTGAAAGAAACCTTTCTCGAACTCCCCCTTCGGACCTTCAAATAAATGCCCTGCTGCTCCAAGCTCATTGTCAGGAGCAAATTCCCCACAGAGCAGGACATGCCAATTCAAAACTGCATCAGACCGTGTCACACAAACCCCCACAAAATCTGCAGGCGTGTGTCTACTATTATAATGATCAACCTCCCCTCTCCCCACAACACCTCTTTCAAGATCCATGGGTCCTACGCGTGCCTCTCACAACCCGTGATATAACTCATCCAGTGCACTACATGTCACTAACATCTTGGGGTACGCCTACACGAGGGCATGATGTCGGGGCACAGCTGCACTGCTATAGTGCGTCTGGTGAAGATGCGTCTGGTGAAGATGCGCCATGCCAATGGGAGAGCCCTCTCCTGTTGGCCGAACAGCTTCCACCTCTCAAAGAGGAGTCGTGTCGACCTGCGGCTGGTAGAAGCGGCAGCAGACAGCCAGTGGAGCAGCGGCAGGACCAACCAGCTGGCAGCCAGGGGGCGTGGACTGAGAAGGCTGGTGGAGTGACTCGTGTCAACGGCGGGGACAGAACCCCATGGAGAGGCGGAGCCATCGGCAGGCTACGTAAGGTGTATCGATCCTCGCCCCTCCAGGTTGGGATGGTGAAACCCTGCCGGGTGAACTTTTGAACCCTCGGGTGGCACTGACCCGGGGCAGGGACTTTGGGGGGATTTGTGGCTGGGGGGAGGGCCTTTGCTCATGTCTGGTCTGTAAATCCGAGTTGCGGTGTTTTCCCAATTTAATGCTGATGTCGGTTACCTCATGTTATAAAAGGTTTGCTGCTATACTGAGGCTCTGTGCTTGCGAGAGGGGAAGACTTGCCTCTTTGAGGCACCCAGAGGTGTATGTAAGATTTCCCAGGTCACCGGGTGGGGGCTCGAGCCGGTGTTGTATTACCTTGTTGGGAGGAGACCCCTAGATACTGAACCCGGCCCTCGCTGCTATTTACTCGGCCTGGCAGAAGGGTTACACTGAGAACCACAGAACTCTCATAGGTCTCTGCTTACCTGGAAGGACTTTCTTTTTCCTTTGCCAGTGAACTGAAGGATATCTGATGTGGAAAGAGGGGTTGGGTGTATTTGACAGGTCTTGAGACTCAGACAGGCTGGGCAAGTGGCCAATTTGCAACTAAAGGGAAAAAAACCCATAATTTTAATAACCCACTTGTAGGAAATTGAAACAAGTTGCTTTATTAAGGTTTTTTGTTCTCATTTACCCTCCTGCAGACACTAACCCTCTTTCTTCATATTAATTCCCCTTGTTTCTCTCCCTAATGCACCTTCACATTTAGCAGATTGTGGCTGAGTGGAGACAGTCAGTGCAATCACTGATGCTGTGATTCCTTTGCAAGGCTCCTTAAATCAATATGTTGCTTTTGATGGCTACTTAATGACTGTATCATATCTTCCAATTTTTTCTTCTGGAAGAAAATGGCTTTGATGTGAGAGCGCTGGATTTATGCTAGGCAAGAAATGCCGTTTACTTGCCACAGTAGTTTGTTGCTAAATATTTACTGAGATAACTTGGCATTAGTCTAATGTTTTTGAATATATAGAGTTAATAGAGTGGTGCGCTGTACATTCTCCTAGAACATGCTTGTGTTTTATGATGGTTTCAGTCAGCACAGCGGGTAACTGACTGAATTGTTTGTGTCAAAATATGCTCTAAATTGCCCATGTGCCGACTTAATGTGGTCAAAATATCATTGGCAGCAAAGTTTTTCTTATTCTATTGCATGCTACTGATTCCAATGCAAACGGAGATGATGTCTTGTCTACAGATGCTGTTAGTCAATAAGCAATTTCTCCCAAAAGAAAAATGCAGTGATACAGGAATTGGTGGTCTCCACTCTGAATGCTGGTTATATAGTCGAATCCCTATTGCTCACATGTGCTGAAAACCATGAAACTTACCGGGAATCTAAAGAACATGCATTGTTTCATAGTACCTATACTAAGTAAACTCAGGATTTCATCCAGATAAAAAGCGATTCTTTGAAGTATGTCTTTGCCACATGATCTCAAAATTATGATCTTTCTTTAAAATGGTGATACATGCGCATAGATCCTAGCAACTAAATGGTATGTGTTAGTTTCATTTGGAAGTATAATTAAACTGCATAATGTCATTTAACTGTTTAATGAACTCTGGATAATGTAATGGAATACAAATATTTGACCTTTCTGACAGTGACTGATAGATTGAAGTTGCCTAGCGTGCTATCATTAGAATGTCAAATAACATCATTATTCATGATTATCAGGAATTATTCAGGTGAAATGGGAAAACTGATGGGAAGCTATTACTTGTGTGTGGGCTGCAGTTTGACTTTCCTTGTCAATGCCAGTTCCTTGATGATACAAGGGGGTAAGATGCACATATTTAGTGTACTACAAAGAACGATTAACGGTGTAATTTGAATTAATGACAGTCATCACAGGAAAAAAATACTCGAGGTCAGATCATGTAACAAAGCAGGCTTCAGAATTGTTCCTAGATAAATGTCTGCATTTATATCTCTGCTTGTAAGTGCCCCACGTTAAAAGATCTAATGAATAACACCACACTGCATTATACTAATGTGTTCACAGTCCCATTCTTTCTGCCATTAAAGTTAACCACAGAAATCCAACAGGTGATACTGGCTGTAGCAAGAATAACATGAAATCACTGTACTCTCTGGCTGAAAACCTGGCTCCAGTGAAGGCCATGGTAAAACTCCAAAAGAGATCAGGGTCGCTGGGATTGCACTCTATCTAATCCAGTGGTTTCCAAACTTTTTGGCATCACGCCCCCTTTTTGATTTTTGAGAAACCCTCTTCTCTCCCCCCCTCCCCCCCAAAAAGAACAGCAAAACTTGTTGAGAAAAAAAAAGGAACTGACCGGGGACGAAAAAAATAGCAGCAAAAACTTGGGAGAGGTGGATTGATGGGGTGGAGGGGGCTAGATCACCTTGTGCCCCCCCCTGGAATTTCTTCACGCCCCCCCAGTTTGGGAACCCGTGCTCTAAACTGAGAGGTCTAGGAATGACTGTGGCCAAGATCTAGCGAGGCACTTGAGCTTCTAGTCAGTGGGTCTGCTCGTGTGCTCAAAATTAGTCCCATGCTTGCTGATAGGCGCTCATCCAGCAAAGCACGTATGTCTGTGGAAGTCATACAGTTAATTTTGGGGGAAGCTAGTTTTTGTGTCTCCAAAATAAGTGTGATTTTAAAATCACTCTCGGCTAACAGAGCATACTTCTGCAATCACACTTCTGACGGATAAAGGAGCATCGACCTGCTGAGTCTGTCTGCAAACATGGTGCAATCCAGGAGATGCAAGCCGCAGCTGCTGTGCTCTCATAATGCCCATTGGTATTGGTGGGAGCTGCCCCAGAGGAGTGGCTGGAGGGTCCGTCCTTGTACCTTAAAATCCGACCCTGTGCTCTCTCCTTCGTTTTTGGCCTTTCCTATTTCTTCTTTTAGAAAATCACAAACAACAAAGGAAAGAGTTAATGGAAGAAAACGAATGGCCGTCTGACCCATCCTTACTCGCATGAACAGTCCTTACTAATGCAGATACCTGAATGATTTAATGGCACAGCTTGCCTGAGTAAAGGCTACTTTCATAAGCAGGGCTCGACAGATTATGCAGTCTACTCGCCCGTGAAGAGTAGATTGCAACCCGGAAGAGCTGGGTTCCGGTGATCTGCGCATGCGCAGATTGCCGGACAGTGCGGCTGGCGAGCGGGGCTCGCCACGGTTCGGCGAGCCCTGTTCATAAGCAAGGCTTTCCAGGACTGGGTCCTACACCGCGTGACTGTTGGTCATTCAACGTTGGGTTGTACTGTTAACTGATACCCTTGGAGGAGTGGTGTACATGCATTCACAGAAGACTAGACTCCCCCAAAGGCTTTATATTGTTTTCTTCATTAATGTTACCGTTTAAAACTCACCTTAAAGTATAAACATTGAAGAGTTGTTGTTTTGTGAAGGCCTGTAAATTATTGGCCCTGAGATAGCATCATAGAATCTTAGGGCTGGTGGAGACCTCAGGAGTCATTGAGTCTAATCCCCTGCCCTAAACAGGGCCAACCCAAATTCAATCATCCCAGCCAGGGCTTTGTCAAGCTGGGACTTAAATACCTCTAGGGATGGAGATTGCACCCCTCTCTGTGGAACCCATCCCAGTGCTTCCCTACCCGCCTAGGGAAATCGATTTTCCTAGTATCGAACCTAGACCTCCCCCACTGTTGCGTCTCATTCTGCCATCTGCCACCACTGAGAACAGCCTCTCTCCATCCTCTTTGGACCCTCCCTTCAGGAAGTTGAAGGCTGCTCTCACATCCCCCCTCACTCTTCTCTTCTGCAGACTAAACAAGTCCAAATCCCTCAGCCTCTCCTTGTAAAACATGCTCCAGCCCCTGAATCATTTTTTCTGCCCTCCCCTGGAATCTCTCCAAATTGTCTACATCCTTTCTGTAAAGTGTGTGTGTGTGGGGGGGGGGGGGGGGAGGGGGGGAGGGGGAAGCATAATTGGATGCAGAATGCATATTACTGTGGATAACCTCTGCCTTTATTAATGATAAATGTTGCAAGTGCACAAACTTTGTCTCCAGTTTTTCAAACATCTTTATAGACATTTACATGAGGACGGGCTATTCCTCTTTTAGGATCAATTTTTCTTTCTGCCAATTGTAGCCCAGTTGTATGATCATTCTCTGCCATCATATCTGTGGCTTAAAATCTCTCTGGTTTAGAATGCAATATTAGCTATTCCAATAACACCTACATGGTTTGTATGATGCATTTTTGAGACTCAGCAGCATTAATACAAATGCTCTCCTGTAATTTGATTTGACTGATGCCATTCTCAGGTTAGTTTGCTGCCTTAGCTCAATAGTTGGTGCATATTTTATTCTGCTTGATGAGAAGAGGAAAATCGGGGCAGATTGAACCAGCTTAAAATGAATTTTAATGAATCATGATTGCCCTTATTCAAAACATATACTGGAATAGAAACAGCTTTGGTGAGCCATGATAGTTCTAAGAGCAGTTTTGCCAGGGGAAGAAAGATTTATATTAATTCACATTGAGGGGTAACGCAAAAAAACATACGTGATGTTTAGATTGATATTTGCATCCGCTGGGGGGACACCGAGTGACTCAGGTTTTTTTTATGTGGACATGCCCAGGCATTTCCTGAAGACCTGAGTGGCCACTGCTGTAATTCCTCTGGCTTATCCTATACTTTCTCCCGGAGGTTTTACATCAATTGATGTCGGGCATAAAGGGTTAGGCTTGGTCTTTACAAGAAGAGGAGCATGTTTTTGGTTAGTATAATGATGGTGATAAGAGCCAGACCACTTACTCTGTGCATCGGGTCCTCATGAGTTCTCCATGTCATGCTGTGATCCAAACAGCTTATGTGATCCTGGGATGCATTAACGGGGAATATCAAGTAGGAGCAGAGAGGGAGGTTGGTTTACCTTTGTGTTTGGCATCAGGGCAGCTACCGTTGGACTAGTGTGTCCAATTCTGGTGCCCACAGTCCAAGAAGGTCGTTGATTACATGGCGAATGTTCAGGGGAGAGCTGTGAGAACGTTAGGAAAAATTAGGAAACACGCCTCACGTGATCGACGGAGCTGTGTAGCTTACCAAGAAGGTTATGGGGTCCCTCGTTATAGTCCATGAGTACCTATGTGAGCATCAGCTCTTTAGTAACAGAATGAAGAGCCTAGCAGAGAACGGTCCAACACAATTCAGTGGTGGGAGCTGAAGCTGGAAAACGTGAGACTGGGAAGGAAGTGCACATGTTTAATGGAAGCTTCAGGGAGTAGCCGAGTGAGTCTGTACTGGATAAACTTAAAAAACAACAAATGGTCTGGTAGCACTTTCTAGGCTAACAAAACATGTAGATGGGATCATGAGCTTTTGTGGGCACAGCTCACTTCTTCAGATGACTCCGGCCATCTGAAGAAGCGGGCTGTGCCCACGAATGCCCATGATCCCATCTACACACGTTGTTAGTCTATAAAGTGCTACCAGACTATTCGTTGTGTGTTAAGTTTATTTTTAATGGCGTGAAGAATTAACCGTCGGCCCAGTGTACCTGGGGCTGTGGTGTATTCTCTATCACTGACCATTTGTAAGACAAGATTTGACATTTATCTGTAAGGTCTACTCTGGGCAGTTCTCTGGCCTGTGCTATACCGGAGGTCAGCCTAAAGATTCGCAGTGGTCCCGGTGGCCTCAGAATCTGACGCTCTCTGAATAAGCGTTGAAGGTTGGTGCGTTGGGAAGGTCTAAATGACATGCTTGCAGCGAAGAACGGAAGAACGGCCAGACGGGGTCAGACCAAAGGTCCATCTCGCCCTGTCTGCTGACAGTGGCCAATGCCAGGTGCCCCCGAGGAAGTGAACAGAACAGGGAATCACCAAGCGATCCCTCTCCTGTCCTGACATACAGAGGCTAAGGGCACCCTTCCTGCCCAGCTTGGCTCTGGACCTAACCTCCATGTACTTATCGAGTTCTCTTATGAACCCTGTCTGTGGCGATTGGTGATAGGGGAGAGAAAGGGGCACTGCCCACATGCCCCCCTCCCCTCCCAGGGAAGGGCTGGGACATCCACCTTCTGCCTCAGCCCCCAGCTCTCTCTGCCTGGGCTCCCTGCCCTTCCTCTTTCCTCACCCCACCCTGGCTATACCCCTGGGGGACTGGCTGGACTGTGGGGCCACCAACGGTGATGAGGGTCTGTGTTGCCGCCCCGCACACATCACCGGCAACAGGGAGGTCACGGACTGGGTAGCTCTAGCGCTCACAGTGCTAGACAGTGTCCAGCAGCGCTGCTCTGGGGGTGGGTTGGGACCACCTTCACGCTCACTGGCATTGGTAGTGGGGAAGGCATAAGCCAGGCATCGCCAGTCCGCACAGTGCGCTTTCTGGTCACCCCGCTACGGGGGAGGGGTGGGACCGCCTCAGCACACCCAGGAAGTGGAAATGGCACTACGACTGCTTCCAGGAAACATCAGGGTAGTTCTGTCCCTCCCCGGAGTGGTATGGCTGGAGCTGACTGGCCCAGGCCCTCCCCGCTGCTGCTGGAGAGCAGACTCCTGCTGCCGGCACTGATCCTGTAGCCACTAGCTCCCTTGCCAGCAGCTGACCATCCCTTCCCACTGGGAGAGTGCACCTTGGGGAGTGCACGTGGCCCTGCATGCACCCCCACATATCACGTATGAACCCTATTAGAGTCTTGGTCTTTACAACATCTTCTGGCAGAGAGTTCCACAAGTTGACTGTGTGTGGTGTGAAGAAAAACTTCTATTTGTTTGTTTTAAAGCTGCTGCCTATTAATTTCATTTAGGGTGTGTCTAGACTACAGGGTTTTTTCTAAAAAAAAATGCCCTTTCTTCAAAAAAAAAACAAACAACTTCACCTGCATCTAGACTGCTGCCGCGTTCTTTCGAAATGAAATCAAAAGAACACGGCAGTTTTTTCGACTGTGGTAAACCTCATTTTACGAGGAAGAACACCTTTTTTTGAAAGTGCTCTTTCGAAAAAAGGTGTTCTTGAATGCAAGCAGGGCTTTTTCGAAAGAGAGCATCCAGACTGCAGCTCGCTTTTTCGAAAGAAGTGGTTGCAGTCTAGGCACTCTTTCGAAAGAGGCTTGTAGTCTAGACATAGCCTTAGTGACCCCAGTTCCTGTCTTATGGGAAGGAGTAAATTACACTTATTCCTTTCTCCACACCCATCTTGATTTTATAGACCTCTATCATACCCCAGTTAATCGTCCCTTTCCAAGCTGAAAAGTCCCAGTCTTTTTAATCTCTCCTCATGTGACCCCTAACATTTTTTGTTGCCCTTTTCTAAACCTTTTCCAATTCCTTTATGACTTTCATGCGATGGTGTGACCACATCTACATGCCGTATTTAAGATGTGGGCATATCATGGATATATATAGAGGCAACAGCTTTCTTATCTATCCCTTTCTTAATGATTCCCATCATTTTGTTTGCTTTTCTGAAGGCTGCTGCACAATGAGTGGATGTTTTCAGAAAAATAGCAACAGTGAAACCAAGGTCTCTTTCTTTAGCTGAAATAGCTAATATAAACCCCATCATTTCATATATATAGTTGGAATTGTATATTCCAATGTGCATTATTGTGCATTTATCTGCATGAATAATATGCATGTTTCTCACAGGGAAAAAACCTGCCAGTAGATAACATTTGCTCTTTTTAGAAATAATAGAAATTCTTTAAGAACATAAGAGCAGCAATACTGGGTCAGAACAACAGTCCGTCCAGCTCAGTATTCTGTCTTCCGACAGTGGCCAATACCAGATGCCCCAGAGGGAGGCAACACAACAGGTAATCTGCATGTGATCCCTCCCCTGTCGTCCACCTCTAGACAAAGGATAGGGACACTGTTCCAACCCGTCCTGGCTAATAGCCATTGATGGACCTAACCTCCATGAATCTATCTAGCTCTTTTTTGAACCCTGTGAAAGTCCTAGCTTTCACCACATCCTCTGGCAAGGAGTTCCACAGGTTGACACTGCACTGAGTGAAGAAAAACTTCCTTTTGTTTGTTTTAAATCTGCTGTCTATTCATTTCATTTGGTGGCCCCTAGTTCTTGTATTGTGAGAATAAGTAAATAACTTTTCCTTATTTCCTTTTTCCACAGCACTCATGATTTTATAGATCTCTATCATATCCCCCCTTAGTCTCCTCTTCCCTAAGCTAAAAAGTCCAAGTCTTTTTAATCCCTCTTCATAAGGGACCTGTTCCAAACCCCCTACTCTTTTTTGTTGCCCTTTTTGGAACCTTTTCCAATGCCAAGAGATAGGGTTTTTTTAGATGAGGCGACCACATCTGTACACAGTATTCAAGATGTGGGCATACCATGCTTTTATCTAGAGGCATTAAGATATTTTCTGTCTTATTCTTTATCCCTTTTTTTAATGATTCCTAACATTGTGTTTGCTTTTTTGACTGCCACTGCACATTGAGTGGATGTTTTCAGAGAACTAGCCACAATGACTCCAAGATCTCTCTCTTGAGTAGTTGTAGCTAAATTAGTCCCCATCATATTGTATGTATAAGCCAAACCGGAATTGCCTTGGCTTGATTCCCATTATTTTTCAGTTCCAGATTGGCACACTTTGTATAAAGACTCTTATCTTGAGTTTTTGAGGCCTTGCTACTTTCTGACCCTCAAGCTGCTCTTCAAACATGTTTTTAGAGAACTGATGGCAGGGCCAAGTACATCTTGCTGTTTCCTTGTGATGGAGAGGCAAATGAGTATGGCAACAGCTTAAATCCATGAACTTGATTTAAGTATAGTAGCTGGAACATTCCTTGTCATCAAGAGGTATGTAAGTTGGTGTGTTGATCTCTAGATCCAAACTTTGCAAAAAATTGAGGATGACTACATCTGGTTTGAGTCCATCTGTATTTGATGGATAAAAACTGATGTTAATATCAGTCCCTGGAAAATAATCTATTTAATCTCAGTCCCTGGAAAAATCAAGGAACAAGTCCTTAAGGAATCAATTTTAAAATACTTGCCGGAAAGGAAAGGGATCAGGTTTCACCAAGTGGAAGTCTGACCCAACTAATTGTCTTCTGTGATGAGATGGGGAAAGTAATGGATGTGATATACCTTGACTTTAAAAAAAAAAAAAAAAAAAAAGCCCCCCCCCACCATATTCTTGCTAGCAAATTAGAGGTATGGCTTAGATGAATGGACTATAAAGTGGATAGAAAGTTGGCTAGATTGTCAGGCTCCGGAGGTAGTGATCAGTGGCTCAATGTCTAGTTGGCAGCCAGTATCAAATGGAGTGACCCCATGGTCAGTTTTGTTCAACTTCTTCATTAATGATCTACATGACGGGATGGATTGCATGCTCAGCAAGTTTGCAGATGACACTAAAATGGGGGGAGAGGTAGATACACTTGAGGGTAGGGATAGAGTCCAGCATGACACACACAAATTGGAGATTTGGGCCAAAGGAAATCTGGTGTTTCAACAAGGACAAGTGTAGTCATAAGCTTAGGATGCTACAGACTGGAGAGGCAATGCCTAAGCAGCGGTTATGCCGAAACGACCTGGGGATTATAGTAGATGAGAGAGTGGATAGGAGTCCAAGGTGTGCCCTTGTAGCCAAGAAGGCTAATGGCATATTGGGGTTTCTTTGGTAGGAGCTTTGCCTGCAAATCTAGGGAAGTGATGATTCCTCTTTATTTGGCCATGTCTAGAGTGTTGTGCCCAGTTTTGAGCCCCCCACTGCAGAAAAGATGTGGGAAAAATTGGAGAGAGTCTAGCATGGGGCAACGAAAATGCTTAGGGGGCTCAGGCGCGCGATTTATGAGGACAGGCTGTGGGGTTTGGGTTTACTTAATCTGCAGAAGAGAAGAGTTAGGGGGGATTTCATAGCAGCCTTGAACTATCTATGGGAGGGTTCTAAAGAAGATGGAGCTAAGTTAGCTCCATCTCAGTGATGGCAGATGAAAGTACAAGAAGCAGTGGTCTCAAGTTGCAGTGGGAGAGGTCTAGGTTGCATATTTGGAGAAAAAAAAAAACCCTACTTCGCTAGGAGTATGGTGAAGCACTACAATGGGTTACCTAGGGAAGTGGTGGATTCTATATCCTCGGAAGTTTTTAAGGCCAGGCTTAACAAAGCCCTGGCTGCAATGATTTAGTTGAGCAGAGGGTTAGACTAAATGACCTCTTGATATCTCTAATCTTCTATAATTAAAGGAAAATGAATTGAACTTGACAGCCTATGTTAACGCATAAACTTATAATGTCTTAAAAACAATTAAATTAAAAATATTGTAGTAATATATATTTAGTGCTGAGTTTAAAGAGACTATTCCACTGAACTGGAATGAGCATCTGTTTGAAGCAGAGTCTGTTGAAGGGCTAAATCAGCTTTTATCAGCATACAAAATGAATTAATTTATTTATGTTTAGTTTGTTTGTTCAGCTAGCTCAGTTCACTGACCAGTTCATTCAAAGTTGATAATCGGTTCGGGGCAGGAAATGTGGGAAAGCTTGTGTTCCTCGTTGAAAACCAAGTATGAGAGGACAATATCTGCTAGTTCTAAAATCAAGTGACATAGTGGTGGAAAAAGCCAGTTCAATTCATTAACTTCAGAAAATCCTTCCTTTGTTTCAGTCCATTTTAAATGCAAAACATGTTCTGATGAACATTTTTTTTCTTATGTCTGCAGCACACTTAAGGTAGTTTTATTTAATAATAAAAAATCCTGTCTTTGTGCTATTTTATTTGAACTTGAGTTTCTGTCCAAATTGAGGTTGGCACAAAACTAATCTAGTAAATAAGAAATGCATCATTCATAGTGGGGTATTTTTGGAAGTAATAAAGTGTACAGGCTTTATTTATTTGAAAATCAACATGTTTCAATGGTAACAAACCAATGTGACTCAATTCTTCTTTAGGAAAATAACTAAGCAGGGCAAATACTAAACATGGTTAAAGTAAAAAAATATATAATCAAGGTTTCCTGCTTAATATATAATTAAAATTGGTTATTTAAAATACTTTGATTTAAATCAGTCCCCATTTGTGCATCTAACATTCCCCTGTCCTTGTAGGGTGAACATCTGGCCTTATAGAATTAATTCCGTTTAATAAATGTGTGTTCCTTTGAAAAAGATGCTTTGTCCCTGTAGAAGAGGGAGCATTTTCAGGGCTGGTCTTCAGTACTGTAGTGAGTCGACCTAAGTTATGCTACTTCAATTACATGACTATTTTAAATGTCAGCGTAGCTTAGGTCTACTTAACATGGTGTCTACACCATGCAATATCAATGGGATCTGCTCCCTTGCCAAATTACTCTTGTCAGGGAGCTCGAAAACCAGAACTGAAGGAGAGTGCTCTGCCATCAACTTAATGGGACTTCACCAGACCCACTAAATCAACACTGCTGCATCGATTGTAGCAGTGCTCTTCTTCCAGTAAGTAGACATGGCCTCAATCTCAAGCAATGTGTACCAGTTTAATCGCTGAGGGTATGTCTACACTAGAAAGTTAGTTCGAACTAACGGACGTTAGTTCGAACTAACTTTCCTATGCGCTACACTAGCGCTCCGTTAGTTCGAACTTAATTCGAACTAACGGAGCGCTTAGTTCGAACTAGGTAAACCTCATTTTACGAGGACTAACGCCTAGTTCGAACTAGCTAGTTCGAACTAAGGGCTGTGTAGCCCTTTAGTTCGAACTAGTGGGAGGCTAAGGCTTCCCAGGTTTCCCTGGTGGCCACTCTGGCCAACACCAGGGAAACTCTATTGCCCCCCTCCCGGCCCCGGAGCCCTTAAAGGGCCATGGGCTGGCTACTCACTTTGTGCCAGTTGCAAGGCTGCCAGCACCCGTGCCTGCACAGCCTGCACCTGCCACACAATGAGCCAGCCATCCGAGGGCTCCCAGCCCTCCACTGCTCCCCACGACCAGCCTGGCGGCTCCCAGGAGCCTGCCCGGGGGCGCAAAAGGCGGGCGCCCGCCTGGTCAAGTGCGGAGATCGTGGACCTCATCGAGGTTTGGGGGGAAGCCTCCAATGTCCACGATCTCCGCACTAGCCACCGGAATGCGGCCGTCTATGGACGCATGGCTGCCAGCCTGGCCGCCAGGGGCCACCAGCGCAGCCGGGAGCAGGTGCGCTGCAAGATTAAAGACTTGCGGCAGTCCTACTCCCGGGCCTGCCTGCCAGGGGCTGACCCGGAGGCCTGCCCCCACTTCCACGCCCTGGACCGCCTCCTGGGGGCTCATGCCGTCCCTGCCCCCCGGGACGTGATTGACCCCGGGGCAGAGGGACCGCTCCTGGACACCGAGGAGGAGCAAGAGGGCTCTGAGAGCCAGGAGCCTGCTGCCAGCCTTCCCAGGACCCGGGACCCCCGAGGCACCCCACAGAGCCGCTCGCCTGCATCATCAGAGGCCGGGGAGGCGTCCACCTGTGAGTACCCTCGTGTTCCCCTTATGTGTACGGGGGGCTGGGGCGAGAGGGAGCCCCGGGACCGTGCGCCTGGGCCTTGCCCACCACGGAGCAGCAGCTGGGGATCCTGCAGGGGCCCTGGCCTTGCAGAGGGGAGCTGGGTTTCACACACCTGGGCCCCTGGGGTCATTGACCGCTGGTCTTCTTGCACCACAGCTGCAGCACCGGGGACTGCAGGGCGCACCACACCGCCTGCAGCAGCCGCCCGCGCCCGGGCAAGCAGGACAGCCAGGAACCAGGAGGACTACCAGAGGCGGCATCTCCGGTTCCTGGACCGACAGCTCCGTCTCCAGGACCACTGGGTCCAGGAGGACCTCAGGCTGCGCCAGAGGAGTCTGGAGGCCCTGGAGGAGCAGGGCCGTGCCCTGCGAGGCCACCTCCAGAGCCTGCTAGACCGCTTTCCATTTCCTCCTCCCCCTGCTCCCCCTCTTGCTCCCCCTCTTGCTCCCCCTGCTCCCCCTCTTGCTCCCCCTCTTGCTCCCCCTGCTCCCCCTCTTGCTCCCCCTCTTGCTCCCCCTGCTCCTCCTGCTCCTCCTGCTTCCGCTCCTGCTTCCTCCACACCCCCTGTCCTCTCTGCCCCCCCCTCCACAACCATTCCCCACCGACGCCCCCGGACCCGCAGTGTGGCGAGACGGGAGAGGCACCCAGACTCCCACCCCTGAGCTTTCCTTTCCCTTCCTCCCTTCCCTCCCCTCCCCTTCCAGCTCCCTCGTCCCAGGTTTCCCCCTCCCTTCTCCCACCTTCATTCCTCCCTCCCCCACCCCAGTTCTGTGAAATAAACAGACGTTTTTGTTGGAAAAACAGGTGTCTTTATTTGACAGTAGGTAGGGAGGGGAAAGGGGAAGGGGGGGGTAGGGTGGAAGAAGGCCCCGGTGGGGCATGCAGGGAGAGGTCAGTCCTCCTCCTCCTCCACCTGGAAGCTCTCCCGCAGGGCTTCCCGGATCCGGATGGCCCCCCGCTGGGCTTCCCGGACGGCGGCGGTGCGGGGCTGACCGTAGTGTCCAGCCATGCGGTCAGCCTCAGCCATCCAGGCTGGCAAGAAAGCCTCCCCCTTCCGCTCACACAAATTGTGGAGCACACAACATGCCGCCACCACGGGAGGGATGTTGTGCTCGGCCAGGTCCAGACGGGTGAGGAGGCATCGAAAGCGGGCTTTCAGTCGCCCGAAGGCCCCCTCCACCACGATGCGGGCCCTGCTCAGCCTGTTATTGAAGGCCTGGCGGGAGGGATTGAGGTGTCCCGTGTAGGGCTTCATGAGCCAGGGCTGCAGTGGGTAGGCGGCATCCCCCACCAGGCAGACGGGCATGTCCACGTCCCCGACCCTGATGTGGCGGTCGGGGAAGAAGGTCCCGTCCTGCAGCCGCTGGCACACGGAGGAGTTCCGGTACACCCGGGCGTCGTGTGCTTTGCCGGACCAGCCCACATTTATGTCCGTCAACTGTCCCCGGTGGTCACATACGGCCTGCAGGATGACGGAGAAGTACCCCTTGCGGTTCACGTACCGGGACGCCTGGTGTTCCGGGGCACGGATGGGGATGTGCGTCCCGTCGATGGCCCCCCCGCAGTTGGGGAAGCCGAGGGCGCCGAATCCCCGGATGACGGCATCCGGGTTGGCGAGGCGGACCACCCTGCGGAGCAGCACCCGGTTGATGGCCTTGACCACCTGCGGAGAGAGACACAGCAAAGCGTCAATCAGTGGGGCGCCCGGGTGGCTGGGAGCGTGCGTGCCCTGGCAGTGCCCCGCGCCCCACTCCCGGAAGCAACCCCCCTGGCGGCGTGTAGTACGGCCGGGACAGCCCGACCCCTCCGGTGCGGGGCGCTTTCGCCTCCTCCCGCCCCCCCCTTTGTCCCTGGGGCGGCCCATCCCCTCCTCGCAGCCCCCCTCCCCCCCGGCTCGGTGGCCGACGAGCGCCGTACCTGCATGAGCACTGCTCCGACAGTGGATCTCCCCACGCCGAACTGGTTCCCGACGGATCGGTAGCTGTCCGGCGTGGAGAGCTTCCAGAGGGCGATGGCCACCCGCTTCTGGAGGGGGATGGCGGGCCTCATGCGAGTGTCCCTTCTTTGCAGGGCAGGGGCGAGCCACTCGCAGAGCTCCAGGAAGGTGTCCCTCCTCATCCTAAAGTTCTGGGTCCACTGTCGGTCGTCCCAGCGCTCCAGGACGATGCGGTCCCACCAGTCGCTGCTGGTGTCCAGACGCCAGATGCGGCGGGGCACGCCGGTGCCGGGGCGCCGCCGCGGCTCCTCCACGGCCCCCAGGGCGGCCAGGCGGAGAGGCAGGGGGCTGACGTTCCCCAGGTGGTGCCAGGCAGCCTCGAGCCATTGCTGGCAGGCTTGCAGCAGCAAGTCCAGAACGTGCACCAGAAGGTGCAGGGCGAGCCGTGGCTCCATGTTGCCACCTGCGGCGGTCCCCCCCGAAGGGAAGCACCGACACAGACGGGCACAGAGACCGACGCTTTGCTGTCCCTCGGCGAGGTTGGCAAGCAAGCAGGAAAAGCTGAGAACCGGCTGTCCAGGGGGGGTCCCTTTAAGCACGAGCCTCAGATAGCCTCAGACAGCAGCCACACAAAGCAACTGCTGACCTGATGCCCTGCCAGAACCGGTTTCAGCTGCCCTTAAATGCCCCCCTGCGTCCAATCAGTGTGGACGCGCTAGTTCGAACTAGCAAAACGCTAGTTCGAACTAGTTTTTAGTTCTAGATGCGCTAGTTCGAACTAGCTTAGTTCGAATTAACTAATTCGAACTAAGTTAGTTCGAACTAGCGCTGTAGTGTAGACGTACCCTGACTCTTGTTCTGTATCCAAGGATAGAGAGATCTGGCCACATATTCTCCCGCTACTTATCCTCCTTGTGTGATCTTTTCTTTTTCTTTTATAAAAATATCTTCCTAACGATTTGTAAAGGCCAGGTACATTGCTCTGAAGTAAATATGGGATAATTAGAAAATGTCATTTCATTTCATTTCAAACATTGCTGTTTGTATCACAGCTTTTTTATTTTTTACTTGTGTAAATGTCAGATTTACAGCTTTGAAGGATAACAGATTTTGGCTTAAAAAGGAGAACTACAAGTTAGAAAGGTAACCCAAAAAGAAGCTTTGGAATGAATAGGCATGTAACATCTCTCTCAAATAACCCAAACGTTTCTATTATTTTTCAGGTATTAAAACAAATGCTCTTGTGGTGGAACATGTAATTCTTTTCTAGTGATAGTAAATTTTAAAGACATCAATAACAGCATAAAGACAAAATTAGTAACTACCTTGAATATCTCCATGCTAATGTACAGGCTTTCTTATCTCAAAAGAACTGATGGATATAAAATGAAATGCATTTAAATACATGGCTAAAGATGATTAAAATATCATACAGAACCAAAGCTCTCCAGCTGTAGGTATTAATTAAATGACCATTAATAACGTGTGATAAAAAGGAATATTACTGTGTTCATAAATTTTGTATGCAGATTTCATTAAGCTGGAACGGTATATGAATTGATTCTTTGACATCTTCTGGCTGTGGCTGTATAGATAAGTGTCTCATGAGTTTTCTATAATCCAAGAATTCTGATTGACTCTTTCTGGTGAGTTATGATGTTTTTGTCCTGGATGGCAATTCTTTCAATCAGTCTGCAATTGGGAACTATAATTATAGCATTGTTTGAAATGCTGTAATGTTACATCAGCAGTTCCCTTACAAATCCCTATTTTCTGGGGTTTAGCACTTGGCTATAAAAATATGCTGAGGCCTGACATTTCTTTAACATGGCAACACATTTCTCTTCCTTCACCTTTTTCTATTGCAAAATGTGATTAGAATCTATGTACTCACATTTGAATTATTGAGTTACCCACAAGGGGCTTAATCAGGAATATGTAACATTAAAAGAATTCATTCTTCTCCCCATGTGTAAACTGTAATAATTAGTACGTTCCTGATGAGAATAACAACACACTCAAAATTTGACAGAGATAATTACTTAGGCCAGGTCTACAAGACCACTTACGTCAGTATAATATATACATCACTCGGGCATGAATAGGACACCTCTCTTCTCCTTCACACCTTCTCACTGAGCAATGTAAGTTACACCTACTGATGTGGACAGCTTCTCCCAGTAACATAGCTAGTGCCTGTTGTGGAGGTGAATTTATTATGCCAATGTGGGAACTCCCTCTCATCTGTATCATTACCACAGTGTAGCGCTTGTAGTATAGACTAGCCTTATTGAAATTAGTTAGCACTACCAGAATTGGCATCTTCCACTGATATGCAAAACAAGAAATCTGGCCTTTAGAGCTATAACGAATAACAGATTCTGGTGGGTGTGCTTGAGGATATATGGGTGGAGAGAAGGAAATGGCCAAAGAAAACAAAAGTGTAAAAAGTAAGGTCTCGATTTTAGAAATACTTATGTGCATAATTCAACACACTTTGAGTAGCAGAATTGACTTGCCATATTAGCGTCATGTGAAATAAAACACATGATTAGAAAACTCAATTAGAAAAATATTGCTTTTTCTATTATTCAGGTTACTGAAGGGACAACATTTGGACACTGAATATTTTGTTGGGTGTTTTTTCCCTGAATGGATTAAAATATTCAACCTACTAAATTTTCTAAAACATGTTAGACTGTGTGAGTCAGCATTGCAACATTCCTATAATAGTTCCCCGCCACTGCCTGTTACGTTTGGAAGATCCTAGATGCTTCATTGCAGGCCAAATCCAGAGTTTCTTTATCTTTTACTTATCAACCAATGTTATTTTGATGCAGGCTTCCCTTTATATGGTGGAAGTGATGAAAGGTGTATTTTGCATCGTCATTCTTCTGTTGAAGATCAAAGAGGGGATGCTGAGCTTCATTTTTAGTTTCTTTCCATTCTTCCTCCGCCCTAGTTGTGCCTGCAAATACACGGGTGGCAGTAAGAGTCCATGCATCTCTCACTATGTGGTTTGCACAAGGAATCAGCTGTTTGGAAGCATTAGTAGTCAGATGTGAATCTGCTGCTGAGTTCTATGTGCCAAATATACCTACAAGCCAACTCTCAGCTCCGAATGCAGTCTCAGATTTTTCATCCACTGACCGTGATTGTCAGTTAGAAGAAACTGGCCCTTTGCATAAGAAGTTCAATAATATTTTCAGCAAACTCTCTAATCCCATACATTTCTTTTAAAGTATACATATGTTATGAGCAAAAGTATGCCAGAGTAAAAGTAAGAAATTAAAAAGCTCCCAGAAAAATACTTGCGTGCCATTTCATTGTTAAATTATAACCACAATCATTTTATTTTACTTTTGGTTCTTTTGGGTGCAGAACATGAGCCAATGTAAATTAATAGTTCAAAAATCATATCAGTCACTCACTTTGTCACAAAATGCATTCCTTCCCTTCTTTTCCATGTGACTCAGGTAGACTTTTAAACAAACTACCCAGATGGATGTAATGTAAGCTACAGTGAATTACTATTTTTCATTCTGATGATGAAACTTAGTTTCATGATTGTAATCCAAAAGGAAAACACACAGTAAAAGTAATTTTAAGAGCCTTTTCATTTTCCCACTTTCCCATTGACAAAATAATTATAATGGTATATACATGCCATGAGCAATCCTCAGGAAACAGGTGAGGTTATTATAACTTGGTATCTGGAAGTTAATGTTTAGGACAGTGGTGGGAAACATGTGGCTCATTGGATTTCTATGTGGGGTCTGCGAGATGTTTTGTTTACCATTGCCCACTTGCAGAGCTGCCAGATTCCATTGGTTTCAGTCTACATAGGTTTTTTTTCCTGCCGATATTACTAAACAAGGGCAGGTGAAGTGAGGTGCATTCTGATTGTACACATCATGGACTGTAAGAGCCATGCACTCCCTCTGCATCCAATCAGAGTGTTGCTATGGTTCAGTCAGCACACACTATGCATTCTAGATACGCACGCGCAAAACTCCCCACTCAATAGCCTAGGTTTCCCTTCGCTGGATGAGGAGGAAAATCAAAGGTGAATTCAGTTCTTAGAATTCATTTTATATATTTGATACTTACTGTACCATGAAAAGTGGGAACATCTTTCACATATCTAACAAAAGCCCAGAAAACTCCACGGGCCTTGTTCATTAAACAGTTGCATGCTGTTCCCTGAACTGGACCTTGACACGAGAAATATGAACTAAAAGCTGAACATGGGAATACCGTACCGACTTCTTGTTTCTCTCTCTTGTTAAAAACGTCCATCGCGCCATGCTTCCCTCAAAATGAGCTTTCCTTTGGCTATTACATCTACTGAGAGTGATGGGTGAGCTCCAGGCTTTAATTATTGACCCTCTGAAAAATAAATAGTGAAGCCTTTTCTATTAGCTAGGACATTAGTGCCCAAGGTAGTATCAGAATTTCCTGTGAATTTTGTAATTAGACTGGAAACATTGTTGAAGAAAGCATAGCTCTGAAAAGGACATGTTGTCACACTTACGGGCTCACAGAGGCATTTGTTAAGATCCTGTCTCCAGGAGGGTGTAATATTTTAGGGAAGCCAAAGAATAGGCTGCAACTCCTGCTACATGAGCAAAGGTTTTCTGGATGGACATTAAAACAAATATAGGAGAAACCTCTCTAATCCAGCACCCTCGGGACCTGACCGGTTCCGCATTAGAAAATTTTACGGACCGCAGGAGGTCAATATTGTGTAGCGGCATTGCCAATACTTCCTCTGCTTATTGGGCTGTTAGAAGACATTTAGGGGTAAATTAGAGCTAAAAAACAATACAGAACACTAAAAGCCAGGAGTGGTAGCTATAAACAAACTTTGAGACTGTGGGAAATTTGGCCACACCCAGGAAAAGTGAACATCTGGCTCTGTATCTTCTGTACATCTAATGTAAACAGCCCAATTTGCTTGAGATGAATATCTGCAATAATACCTGCTGGTTGAAGCTAAACCCAGGGAAAAGGAGGAAAAGGACATTTTTAGAGGTGGCAGCTACACGATAGCAGAATTCACTTTCATTGTCAGAACATCAGGACTTCTTAGTTTTGTGTTTCTCCTGGACTCCTCTCTGCTGAGTCTAGGAGCTCTAGTTGCTAACAATGCTAAATGATTTACGTCTGTATTGCTTTATTTTCTGACTCTTAAGCGTACTTGTTTTGTAAATATTGTGATTGGCAGGGACATAGTTGTCACTTAGTAACCCTTGCTCACACAAGTAGTTCTTTCTTGCATTAATAGTTGAACTGTCTTGAATGGAATGAGTACGGGTTATGGGCGTGAGTGCTGCTGGAAGTGTGTTTATAAAGATGTTATAAATGTGAATTTAAGACCAATACCTTATGCCCAAGAGACTGAGCTGCATATGGTAGAAGGGAAAGCCATTTTAGAAATGTTTAAGATTTTTTTAAAACTTTGCATTAAGACTAAGTTTAGCATCCTCTTGCCTGTATAGCTAGGTATATTGGCTTACATCTTTCTAACTTAAAAGAACAACAAATGGCCTGCTAGCACTTTATAGACTAACAAAACACGTAGATGATATCATGAGCTTTTGTGACTGGAGTCATCTGAAGAAGCGGGCTGTGCCCATGAAAGCTCATGATACCATCTACATGTTTGGTTAGCCTAGAAAGTGCTACCAGACCATTTGTTGTTTTTTAAGTTCGTCTGTACGGGATGACAGACTTGGCTACCCCCTGAAGCATCTTTCTCACTGTACTGGGCTCAGAGGGAATCATAAACTGAAAATAGCCTGACATGGTTCTCTATATGCCTTAACAATCTATTTAAATTTTTTTAGAATATTACTTCTGTTCTATATGGAAATCCTGCCCTTCTAATGAATACATTGCATAGGAGCTTTTGACTAAAAATTGCCTAGGGAGATTGTGGAATCTCTGTCATTGGAGATTTTTAAGAGCAGGATAGACAAACATCTGTCAGGGATGGTGTAAGTGGTGCTTGTTCCTGCCATGAGTGTGGGGGATTGGACTTGATGACCTCCCAAGGTTCCTTGCAGTTCTAATAGTTTATTATTTTATGTAAAGGTGTAGTCAGTTGACAACATTCATGGTTTGTTCTTAAAAATATGTGACACCCCAAATAATTTGAACCGAGCCAAATCTATTGTCTAAAGACGAAAGCAGTACAATACAAACAAGTAGATATACATACCCTCCTTCTTGGGAAACCAATCTTATCTTGCAGCGTGTTAATCTTGTACAGACGGCTTGGTGCACAGATCAGTGTTTCAGCAAGTACTCTTTATAGCTTGTAAAAGTCATTATAAAACTGATCACACATCACGGAAGTCCAAAGCACCAGCCTCTTATCTCATTTTTTTTCTTTGTACTTGTCTTATTGTTGGGTACTACATTCCAAAGCAGTTGGGCATAGAGGTACATTGCAACCTGTAGGATACACCAATGATAGATCTTGGTTTTGACAGGTATCCAACCTTCTAATGCTTACACTTACTTTAGCTTTGCAAAGGGTTATTGGATATTTGACACGGATGCACAGAATTGTGGGGGAAGCATAATTCTTTAACATAATGTATACAGTATTAATATTGTTCATGTAATTTACATTAATGTAGGATGCATTATGCCTACTATATATGTATTGGCCAACATAACGGAAAAGTACAGTACACATAGAGAGCTCCCCAAACTTAAAGTTCCTAAGTACACTTTCCACTTTTGAAAAATAAGTTCAAACAAACTCCTTATGATCCAATAAGAGGAGAAAACACCATTTTGCTGGCTGGAATTAAAGTAACCATCACAATCTAATAATCAAGGCTATTCTGGATGAAACACATTGTGTCAATATCCACCACTGGGAGGGAGAATGTGGAGGAAGTAAAAGTCCTTGAACAATTGTTAAAGATCTGCTCATAGAGAAAATATTCTGCAGATGCAATATGTGCATTTCTTGATTGAGCTTCATGCTGATAATGTGTAACTGTAAAAGAACAGTGTTACCAATGGGGATAGAGGTAGAAGAATGGATCCTTACTGAGAATATATAGAAGATTTGACATTACATTGGAAATGGAAATATACATGTGAACAAAAGGAAAAATAGTGTGTCAATGCAACTCTCTACTTTCAGAGGTTTTTAATGCTCTTTCATCAGCTGCATTTTGAATGGTCACCAAACCTTCAGACATGTGAACAAATCAGTGATTACCAAGCAAACAAATTCCAACTGAGGGCTCAGAGCTTCACTCAGAGTTTTGGCTGTCACAGGGTTTTGGTGATGGGCCCTGGCTTTTCTCTTTCAATTAATCATAGCGCTAGGACACTTGCAGAAATTAACGTCCATTACACTGTGTCCCTTTGCCAACACTGTCTCTAGTCATTTTTTTTACTTAAGCTAGAGTGAGCTCTTTGTTGCCTCACTTTCCTCTGTCTAGAATTTCCCAACACCCAAATGAATACAGCCAAATGCTCCCTGGAAAGTCACCATGGCAACTTTGATGTCACCTCCAGAATGAGTTGATGCTGCTTTCCTGTCCAGCTCATTTACAGGAGTATCCCTAGTAAATTGAGAAGTCAGGACAATTACTCTCTGGCCATGTGTTTGACAGCTAATGTGTGTGCCCCACACAGCGATCCTACAAGACTCTACAGGTCTCTGCTTCGTGGCCTGCATTTCCACTTGGATGTTGAAAGTAATTTAATTTCCAGTCACTGCATGATCTGTATCTGTGAAATTAGCAATGGCCCTTTGAATTTATACGCCAACAAACAAAGTGGTGTTGAAAGGCAAAACTCTCCCACACATGCTCTAAAAAGCAAAGGCAGGGCAACTCCGCAAAGAATTCCAATCCCAATCCGACAGGGAAAGAACCATACTCTCCGGAATACGTGTGTCGAACACAAGCCCTAAATGTTAACCTCAGCAAGATTCACATGTGCGTTGTTTTCGTGGATGCTCTGGTGGAGTCGATGCGTCCTTATGTGTTTGTGGGGCAAGTAAGAGATTGAAGTTGTTCTAGTATGAGTGCTGTGCTCTGTGCTGCTGCCTTTCTGTGCGGCTCTCTGCATTTAAGACAGGAAAGCAAAATAACTAGATGAGTATTGCCCACGTTGTCAATCATAAGCAAGTGACATGGATGCTTGTGCGCAGTTCAGAGTTCCTGACAGCTGTGGGGTTCATGTAGAGGCTTCTATAAAGAGAGAGAGAGACATGCACGCGTGTGCGCGCGCGCACACACACACACACACACACACACACACACACACACACACACACACACGTAGGAAATTTGGCAAAGAAGATTTCCAGGTTAAAAATGTATTCTAGGACCAGTTTGAGATGCCCTCAACATTTCTAAGGGTTTCCCATTTTTTTTTAAAATAGCAAGTGGGTATAGTAATAATGAAGTCTTAAAGTCCTATCAAAGCCAAAAGCTCGATGCATCCTTAAATTCTGAGCCGTTGTCAATGTCTCTGTAATCTTCTGTAGGCTAGTGGTGATGTGAATAAACACAGAAGTAAATAATATTCATGTAAATACTGTCAGCTTACTTGAATGCATAAAAGATTTGCCTTGAACTAATCTTTAGCGTAGGGTTCTTTTCACTTTGCACTCCCAGTTTTTCTCTGGTATATTTCTGCTGTACATACCTTTATTCCACTTTTTTGTCGGAAGTGCTTTTGGATCCTATAGAGCCAATGTTTATACACGAGAGTAATATCGTGTGTGTGAAATGTCTCTTTGAACACAGAGTGGCTGTGCTCAGGGGCAAAAGTTACTTTTGTACGGAAATGTGTGAAAGATTAAGGCCATTGCTTGAGGTTCAATAACAAGTTTTAAATGATGCTCGTTTGTGGCTGACAAAAAATTGACATCCCAGACCTGGCTCAGATGATAGTGCTAAAATAGTCAGATTGTTTTTCTCATTAAAATAGTAGTGAATTAAAATCGGACAGTTCAGCGCACATGCTGCAGAGAGTAAAGCACGTCTAAGGAAAGGCAAGTTATCTGGAAGCCTGCTGGCTCTAGAATGCTAAGTGTGTTGCTTTCTTTTCTACCCATATTGCAGAATCATCAGGCCATGGTACCAAAAGAATGTGTGTATTATGAAATGCACCATATCATGCAAATAGTACACACACATTGAGTAATGAATTAGATTAAAAGATTAATAAATGTTACCCAAGAGATTTCTAATTTTTCATTATACTTTCATGCGCCAAAATGCTTTCTACACTGCCTGAATTACCGCTGATATATTCTGCTGATATTAAGGAAAGTCTTATAACTAATCCTTTCATTTATATTGAACTTTGCAAGCAGTAACACAGACTTTTAATTTAAATTACCTTTTTATATTCTACCAAAGAAAAACACAGCTAACTATCGAAACACAAATTACATGTTTTCATCAGTCGTGTGCAAGCTTAGTTTTGAAAAAAATGTGTTTTCCTTTGACAAAGGCAAACTGATTACTAGGTTTTAAAGTGGGTTTTTTTTGTTGGTTGACTGATAATCTTGTATTGGAATTTGGAATTTACTTGTATTATACTCTGACAGTAGGGGAAACATGACAATGGATGCTGATTATATTAAATTGTGGTTTATGGTGTATACTTTCATCTCTTCCCTTACTTTAATCTCCAAACCCTCTTTCTCCCCCCAAAAGAGAGACGTATACTCAGGCAGACACTCACTGTATCCTGGCTTTCCAAGGTGCCGCTCAACCCTATCCACGGCCAATTTCATGGATTAGCATGGACACACATCTTCTTCCCCTTCATATGTCCTCCTCAAGATGATTGGGAAGAGAAAAACCTGCTTAAAACCTGAGAGCACCACTGAGGCATCTTGAAGACTGATATGACTTCCTCACACCAGTAACTGTAGACATGCAATTTGTAAACAGCTTCTCCTTTAAGGATGGAGAAATACGGTTTACTTCTCTTCTGAAGCTATGCCAGGCAACACAATTCCTCTTCCTCCTCCTACTCCTCCAGTACTCCTCAGACAGTGTTCCCTGTGAGCTGTGCATTTATGCAGCTGCTTAGGAGAGATTCAAATGCTGTCCAGTTTTTTTTTGCAGAGTGCTCATAGCTAGGTTTTTTGTTTCTACCAGTGGTACACATTCCCCCATGCCTCTGTGCACATAAAAAGTTATTCCACACATGGATGGGAAAGATTAAAGGGAACATTGCCTCAGACCAAAATCATCCTCCCCAAATTTAAAAAAAAAAGGAAAACATGCAAAATAGCTTTAGAGGACTTAATGAGTTTGTTTTTTTCGCACTGTTTAGTGTCGAGAGGTTGAGTATAAAAGGCAAATTGTGTGGGTTCTCCCTCTCCTTTGCCTCTAGATTTGTCTGTCAAGCCATTTGGCTTCAGTAATCCATTTGAGACTGTCTCTTCTGGTTCTTTAGAATTTGCCCTCCTTCGTATATGTCTTCATTACACGTTATGAAAGATTTTTTGAGGTTTTGGCCATAATTTCCTTTTTCTGGATCGGTCTGAGAACGCTAGGGATCTTAAATTTAGATGAATTGGCTAACCGAATAGTTGATGCAATTTGCATCGACTGTTCAATTAGTCGATAAGCATGCCTCTGCCTTTGAAGTGTAGCAACAGCCCCAAAGCGGTATTTCAAAGCGGCAGCGCCGCATGGAGCCTGGGGTCAGTGGGTGGAGTCCCCAGCCAAACCTGGGCTCCACACACCATTGCCGCTTTGAAATGTTGCGTGTAGCCCGGTGCTGGCTGGGGACTCCAAGCTTCACACGGCGTTGCAAAGCGACAACACGGCCTGGAGCCCAGGATCTGGCCCCGGGCTCCCCACGGTGCTGCTGCTTTGAAGCACCCCTTCGTATTCCCCTCCCCCCCGCTGCATCTTTCTGATACAGGCAGTGGGGCTTGAGGGGGAGGGAGCGACCAGTCGTTCACATCCCTAGACCAGTGTTTCCCAATTTTATTTGGCCACGGAACCCATTTAAACTCAAAAGAATTTTGTGAAACCCCTAATAACAGTCTTATATATGGAGCTGAAAAAGTAGACCACAAATAAGTAAGGATAGTAATAAACAAATGCTAAACAAGGTCATGAGATTGACACACATGAAAATTGTTTTCAATAAAATTCATAGATACTTAATATTATTTTTTAATAATAACACGTTGTTGTAATGGAATTTTCTCTCAGAACCCTTATTTTCACTTCGCAGAACCCTGGGGTCCCCGGAACACCATTTGGGAAACACTGCCGTAGAGAATTCTCCTCTATGTTTCTATGCTACCAAGCCCTCTGTTTCACCAAGATGAAGTAGACCTAGTCGCATGCCTTGGTGCGGTGGGTGGTGTTTTTTTGTTTGTTTGCTAAAGAGATCTCTTCTTTCCACATTGTAGCCATTTGCTCTGTTAGACCTTGCCTCAAATGTGCCTAGAAAAGGGTGCACTGGGCCATGTCACAGGAGCTGTTTGAATTCTGTCTACCCAAGACAGCAGGATTTAGGAAGTAAGAATCTCTTCAAGTTCTTTGTGACCTAATGAACCTCCAAAGTGTGTTAGGAACGCATCTCTGAAACTTTTCAGCCAGTCATTAGCATTATGTTTTTCTACCTGCTGTTGCCACCTCATGGACTAGGAGGCAAAGATCTTGTGGGCAAAATTGTGCAAAGGTGTCTCCTGCAGATAGTTTCAAAATTGTAATAGGTTTAACATGTAGATTCCGGTGGGTGAGACTCATCACACCAGTATATCTAAGGGGGAAATGATCCAAAACACAGCAGAGCCTCTCTTATGGAAGATGAAGTGTGGGCAGAAGTAACACTGAAAGTGGCCCTAAGGATAGCGTTAGCTTGGTTGTGAACTTGTCATATGGAAGTCAAAAGGGTTGATGTTTTGGATTGCTTACTGCACGTTCATCAGGTGATGGACCAGTCTGTCCTCCTTCGTACAGCGCTGGTGTGGCCACACCTGGAATATTGAGCCATCTTCTTCTCTGCTGGGTAGCTTCTTTGTCTTCAACAGTCTCACCAGGGGTTGGTCCTAGACCACTAATGATCAGAAATATAACTGAGGCAATAATTTATAACGAGGCCAGTGATGACTAAGGAGGCACATGATAAAGTCAATAGATATTTGAAGGTGAAAATATTAAAAAGGTATAACTAGAAAGAAGAGGATAAAATGGAGAGTGGGGGAAAATTTTCGTTGTGTATCGAGAAAAGCTTTCACACAATGAAATGTATTTGCTTGTAGAATCATTTCTTAAACTGCATCATGCTTGGTACGTTTCAAACTACAAAACACTAGTAAATGCCTGGGATAATTCTGCAATGGTAGAGTGATTTAGAAATTGAACCTAACTATTGTTATCTATGAAACTAGCCAATTAGCCTGTCATAAGACGGGATTTTCAGGTCTCTCCTCCACATCCGTCTTCTCTCCTGAGCCTCTGGTCTCTCGCTCTGTCTGTGTCTCTCTGTCTCCTCCTCCTGCTGCCTCCTCCCCCCCTCTCAGCTCTCCTCCTCCTCCTGCCTCTCACTCGGGGGACCGCAGAGCCCAAATGTCCGTTTGGGCTACTCACTCCCCATGCTGCATTGAGGGTGCAGAGCTCAAATGGTCGTTTGCGCCACTTGCTTCCACGCTGCGACCTGGCTGAGCAGTGCAGAAGTCAGCCGAGAGCCATGGCGGGAGGTGAAGGGGGGCGGGGTGGTGATGTTCATGGCCAGAGGGCAGGGCCTGGAGCCGCTGTCACTCTGCACATCACCGCCCCGCCCCCTTTTGCCTCCCACCATGGCACTCGGCTGACTTCTGCGCCGCTCAGCCGGGCCGCCGTGGGGGGGCAAGCGGCACAAGTGGCCGTTTGGACTCCGCACTCCCCATGCAGCACGGGCTGCCCAGAGGGAACAGCCAGCATTTCAGGCAACAGCGCCGCCCAGAGGGAACAGCCAGCATTTCAGGCAACAGCGCCGCCCAGAGGGAACAGCCAGCATTTCAGGCAACAGCGCTGCCCAGAGGGAACAGCCAGCATTTCAGGCAACAGCGCTGCCCAGAGGGAACAGCCAGCATTTCAGGCAACAGCGCTGCCCAGAGGGAACAGCCAGCATTTCGGCGTTACAGACTCTCAGACACTGGGCTACTATTTATATGATATGGCTCTTTCAGGCTAAGGGATTTCATCTCTAGAATAATTTCTAAAACAATAGCCCTACATTTTGTACAATGTTATCTTCAAAAAAATTTTTGCAGTTACACAGAAAACTCTAACTTCAGTATATTGGTTTTTCTTCCTTAAATCAGAGGCCTGCTTGATCATGTGTCTCAGGATTGCTAATGACACTTGATCTACATGAGGTGACATTAAGGAAAAAAAAAGCGGACCATTCTTTACTACACTGTAACATTAAATGATGCAGATGCTAGATGCCAAAAAATGAATAAAAAGTGAATAATGGGTGTTCAAAGCAGTTGATTTTCCTGCAATTTCTGAGATATGATAATTGCTGCTATTTAAGATTAAAAAGCTAGTCCTATTCACTTGAACATGAATGTCTTTTTTTTTTTTTTTTTTTTTTTTTTTGGCTGTCTACTAATCTAAAGCTTACAAGGGACTTCTAAAATAATCTTGTGCCGTATTAGAAAAGTATGAGGAAAATGCAGGTTCTCAGTGTGGAGCAATTGCTCCTGGAGTGTGAAGCCGAGAGGGGAGAATTGAGCACATTCGAATGCCAGCCCAACCCGCGCTGGTATGAAAAAGGTGTTACCATTTCAGTACAGAGCATGCAAAATGAAGGAAGGGCATGGAAAACAGATGAGCGGAAGTTAAAAAATAAAAGCAAAAGTGGCGCGACTCTCCTATTGCGATGAGTATGTTGGAAAATACAATGTGAGATGGTCTTTAATACATTAGCAATATCATTTTAATGTACACAAAGGCATGTGGAAACATGGTTCCCAGACGGGTCATGCTGATGCTTGGGTTAGAGACCAACACAGTCAGTAGCAACGCTGGCCTTTTGTTTCATTGATACTTGAGAAGCTATTCTTTGGACTTCTTTTCCATTATGGTATCTCCTAGCTCTTCTGCTACCATCGGGCCTAGCGCGGTGTGTTCCCTGTGCAGGCCAAGGCATTGCTATCTGCAGTGGAGCCAGGATGCTCCAGAGTGCACCTCTTCCATGAGCAATGCTACTTTGGGTCACAGGGTAGTGATGGTGGGCATACCCATGTGGTCAAGCAGTGCCAGTGGCAACCCAAAGTCGCCTTCCATTGCATCATTTGTGTCTCTCTATTGGCTGCTTCCCGTCTTTTACCAGGCTGCATCCTGTGCACAGGAAGCATCTCCCTTATCACGCCTGCCAAGCACTCTTTCTCCTTCTCCCATTTCTCCACATCTTTCTTGAAATGTGGTGCCCAGAACTGGACACAATACTCCAATTGAGGTCTAATCAGTGCAGAGTAGAGCGGAAGAATATGGCTTCTTGTGTCTTGCTTACAGTACTCCTGTTAATGCATCCCAGAATCATGTTTGCTTTTTTTGCAACAGTGTCACACTGTTGACTCATGTTTAACTTGTGGTCCTGTATAACCCCTATATCTCTTTCAGCAGTACTCCTTCCTAGACAGTCACTTCCCATTCTGTAGGTATGAAATGGATTGTTCCTTCCTTAGTGGAATACTTTGCATTTGTCCTTGTTAAACTTATCTTGTTTACCTCAGACCATTTCTCTAGTTTGTCCAGATGGTTTTTAATTTTGACCCTATCCTCCAAATCACTTGCAGCCCCTCCCAGGTTGATATAATCAGCAAACTTAATAATCATACTCTCTATGCCATTATCTAAATTGTTGATGAAGCTATTTAACAGAACCGGTCCCAAGACACACCCATGCAAAATCCACAACAACCCTTTTTTGGAAGATCGCGTACTCCTGAAAAAGAGTGGTTATTCAGCCAGTTATGCACCCACCTTATAGTAGCCCCATCTAGGTTGTATTTCCCTAATTAGTTGATAAGAAGGGCATGAGAGACGGTGTCAAATGTCTCACTAAAGACTAGGTATACCATGTCCACTGCTTCTCCCTTATCCACAAGGCCTGATATATACTATCAAAGAAAGCTGTCAGATTGGTTTGACATGATTTGTTCTTTACAAATTCACGCTGGTTGTTACCTATCACCTCATTATCTTCCAGGTTTGCACGTGGATTCCTTAATTACATGCTCCATTATCTTCCCTGGCACAGAAGTTAAACTGATTGGTCTGTAGTTTTCTGGGTTGTCCTAATTTCCTATTTTATAGATGAGCACTAGATTTAGCCTTTTCCAGTCTTCTGGAATCTCTCCCGGCTTCCATGATTTTTCAAAGATGATAGCTAAAGGCTCAGATATGATCAGCTCCTTGAGTATTCTGGGATGCATTTCACAGGCCCTGGTGACTTGCAGACACCGAACTTTTCGAAGTAATTTTTAACTTAGCCTTTTTTTATTTTAACTTCTAAACTGACCCCATTTCTACTAGCATTCGCCATGTTAGGCATCCCTTCATCATCATCAATCTTCTTGACAAAGACCAAAACAAAGTGGTCATTAAGCACGTCTGCCATTTCCGAGTTCCATGTTGTTTCCCCGTCTTCACTGAACAATGGGCCTACTCTGTCCTTGGTCTTCCTCTTGCTTCTAATATACTTGTAGAATGTTTCCTTGTTACCCTTTATGCCTCAAGCTAGATTTAGCTCATTTTGTGCCTTTGCCTTTCTAATCTTGCCCCTGCATACCTGTGGTGTTTGCTTATATTTATCCTTTGTAATTTGACCTAGTTTCTACTTTTTATATGACTCCTCCTTGATGTTTCGGTCATATAAGATCTCTCGGTTAATCCAACGTAGTCTCCTGCCATACTTTCTATCTTTTCTGGTGGAATAGTTTGCTTTTGAGCCCTTAATAATGTCCCTTTTAAAAAACTCCCAACTCCCTTTAGTTGTTTTTCTTCTTAGTCTTGCTTCCCATGGGACCTTATCTATCAGCTCTCTGAGTTTACTAAAATATGCCTTCTTGAAATCCATTGTCTCTATTTTGCTGTTCTCCCTTCTACCATTTCTTAGAATCATGAACTCTATATACAGTATCATGAGCTTTTGTGTGCAAACCCCACTTCTTTAGATCATCTCAGATACATTTGGTCGTCTCTACAGTGCTACAGGACTACTCGCTGTTCTTGAGAAAATCACATTGTTGACTTACTCATCATGAAACATTGAGCAGACTGCAGAGGGCAGAAACTTTATCGAACATACAGGGAGGGTTTTTTTAACACCTACAGTACCATGCTCAGAACTGCAAAACTAAAGGAGACTTTGTTGTTTTCAGCATCCATATGAAATAGCACCTATGTGAAGTTCTTAAATAAATGTGTGATCAGATGCAGTACTGGCCACACAGCCTCTGGGTGTGAAAGAAATGACTGTGGTCCCAGTGTTAAAATGTACAGTAAGTCACAACCAAATGTTCTTGCCTTTTTGTGGTTTTCACACATCTTCAGATTTCTTCTGAACTTTCATGCCTGTTCTCTGTAGTTGTCTTCACACCTACTGAACGCACCATCACCTAGCTACAGTGCAGCGTCTCCAATTGCATTCAGAAAGGGAAGGGTGAAATTGAAGCAGGGAGTATTGGTTCATTATTTTCTACTCATTTTATTTAAAAAAAAATCTTTTTCAGTTCTATGTAAGTAATTTAAAAAATAGTTTGAAGTGACCTCATGTCGTTTGTAGCAAGTGCAGTTTCTGACAAATTAAAAATAGCTGGTCTGTGGCATTAATTTAGGAACTGCCAAAAAACAGCAATTAGAATTATTTTGCTCTCCTATATTTATACCCAAACTCACATGCACACACCTGCATACTAGATAGATAAGAGTCCGTGTGGGTGTGGGCCCTAGAAATTTTCGGCTGATCCAAGGGACTCACTGAATTAATGCATCTGTTGTGTAGTGTCTGTATGTAGGACATGTTAAGCCTCTGATAGAAACTGAAGAAGCAACATGTCCTAGGAGGGAGATGAAGATAGATGTTGGAACTGAAAGTTTTATTCTTTTTATATTTGTATTTTAGGTTTAGTAATATAGTAATGTAGTTTAATGATGTAGCAATAATATAGCAATATAAGATGTATTTTAATGCACGTTTAATATTTCATTAAATTAAGTCCTTTTAGTTAAATGTCTATTTCTTTGTCCTAAAGTTTAGTGAGCTTAGTAAATTGGTCTAAGTAAAAAGATAGTTTTGATATTGTGTCTGTGTTTGAGACTAAAAGAATGTTGAAGGCTGAGGCCTTAATTGCTTGATTTACAACATCTCTTTGTCTTACCAATGCTGATGTTGATGTTGCGCCACATAACCTTGAGAGCCCTTGTAACATTGCTTATGTGTGAATGTGTAGAGATAAGGTGCAGCAGTTATTGCTCAGAACCAGATGGCCAAAAAGGGAGGTTGAATGTGGGCGAAGACCAGACTACAGATGACACGGCGTCAAAAATGCGTACCCATAATGAGTGGCTGAACTAGCGTACCCATAATGAGTGGTTGAACTATTGGCAGAGTGGCAGATTGACGAACCTTAAAGTGGAGCGGGCACCCCCAAAAGGTGATTGATTACACGATGAGCCTTCAAGAGGTGTTTGGTAACAAGTGACATCAACAAGATAACATTTCGGTCACAGGCTGGCGGAACAGAATCCATTGATTTCAACAGAGAAAAGGATTATAAAAGCAGGGTGCTTTGCTATGGAACTTCGGGTTTGTCTTGCCACCAACTCCAGAAACGCATCAACTGACAAAAGCCCTGCTCTCCCTCTGTTCAATCTAGCTGGCCACTAGACTGATACAGAATCTGGACTGGTAACTATAACACCGTCTGGCTGGACTGTGTGTGTGATTAAAAAGCATATGCGACTGTTGTATTCTCAATAAATGCAGCATACTGCCTTTTCCCCTATAAAAGATCTCATGTACTTCATTTAAGCAGATCACATAGAGGCTGGTGGCTATTCCATGTGGTGTTCCTGCTCCCAGGCGAATCCCATCTGTGTTGCAGGAAGTCATTTGATACAAAGAGGGGAGGTGTAAATTAACCATCTTGCATCACCATGGGTGAATCTGGTCCAAAATGGTCAACCGATATTTTGCAATTCCAAATTTTGCAATTAAAAAAAAATGTGAATAAATGATGGCAGTCACCTCCCCCTTCCTGAGTTTCCCATGAGCTTGAGGGTTGGCTTAGCTATGAATTCAGTAGGTCATGCATGCAACAGGAAAACAGGCTGTGAACCCTACTTTCTCTTGCATCTTTTAATGCCTTTTCCAGAGCAATATACATGTTTTAAGCTGATTGTTGTGTAATCATGCACGTTATACCCTTAGATCATGTCCTCTAAGTTAAAAAATAACCCAAGGATAGTGAATTGTATTTGGTTACTTATTTCAATGACATTGTTTCACAGAAGTTGATCCAATAAAAGATATTACTTCGCCCATCTTGTGCCTCCTTTTTTTCCGAGAGAGAAAGTTGCTGCCAAAGGCTCTGTTCTCAAAGCACCAAGATACAGGGACATTCTGTGCCAACAGTGTTTGATATTGAGCTCTGTGTATTTGAATTCTGTACATTCCCAAAGGAATGGACTGTTATGAATACCTGTCTATCAGTAAGGCCTAGTGCCAGTTACAGGTAAGCAAAGTTACTGGGGTTTGCTTTGAAAAAGTCGAGCTGTGGGAAATGAACAAACCTTGTGGATTTCGTTAAAGTTTCACCGCAGTTTTGAGTCTGAAAGTTACCGGAGAAACCATGGGCTTGTAAAGCTAAACATGGCCACTTGGATTTGTCAGTAGTCGTTTGGGGAGGAAACCCAGGAACAGTGCCAGTAGACAGTCGTGTTTTGATGATGAGCAGTGCTCCAGTTGTTTCCTCCGCTGTATAAGAGCTTGGGTGCATCTACATTGCACCATAGGTCGAAATAAGATACGTAATTTGAGCTATGCAAATTGCGTATCTTATTTCAATATTTCGAAATGGCTTATTTTGAAATTTGGCACTGTGTACACAGCACTTATTTTGAAATAAATCCCAGTTCTTACTCCTCGTGGCATGAGGTTTACAGAGATGTTGGAATAACGAGCCCGTAATAATTTGAAATAACGGGTGTACTCAAAAACGAGGAATAGCTCTACAAAGAGTGCTGCAGTGTAGATGTAGCCCTTGTGTACTGGGTTTTGTCAGCAGTGCTAGGATTCTAGCTTTACAACATGGTGGTCTTAAGAGGGATGAATTGTAAAACTACTAAAAGCCACAAAATGTGCTTGTTGCAAATGAATGTGATTGGTCTTTGGCCATGAAGACAAAAAGGCAAGAAGGTCAGGGCTCCTTCAAAGGGTTCCTGCTGTGTTTGGTTATAAGGCTGGTGAGGGGACTGTTACCTAGCAAAGCTAAGATTGGGAAAAGGAAGTGGCTGGCCCATATGGGACGTTGACTTTCCCCGTGTGCCGGGGGAAGGGAGGTCATTTATACCCCATGCCTTCTGGAAAGATCTCTCTCGTATATCTGTCACAGAACAGCAGCACCTATCAACCCACTCCTGGGATCAAAATAGGACTGGGTTTTATTTGGCATTTGGCATTCAGCTAGTTGCCTTTTTGGTGGCAGCAGGGGGGGCTTGGAAAGAATTTTTCCCAATTGTCCCATCTGGGGTAGGGGGTGTCTTGCCTCCCCTTAAGTAGGCCAGGGCCCTGTTTAGGAATGTGAGGAGGTTAGGCCAACATGACACCTCCCATACCTGCTACCTACAAAAGAGGTGTCCATAGCAGATTCTCATTACAGATAAACCGAAATGGAAATGTATTTATGGGGAAGCATCCTCAAAGGAGCTGGGGAAAGAGGTTGGAGTTCTTATAGCAGGGAGGTAACTTCCCATTTTTCTGCCTTCTCCTGCCTATGAAACTGTCCCAGCAGTGCACTGGGACTGAGTTGAGCAGGAGGGTGATGGCAACTTTCCCAAAGAGGTGGAAACCATTAAGATAGAAAGATGACCTGCACTGTGCAATGTATTGCCAAGCATTCCCAAGTTGAATAAAGTTGCAGACTAATTAAACCACATCCATTGCATCTTGTTTTTCTTCCTGTGTGGCTGGGACAGGAGCCTCTGGGAATAGTTCCAGTAAAGATCTTGTACTGTAGATAACACTCCTAACACAGGCAACATGTGAGAAAAGCAAAAAAGAAGCTAGTGTGAAAATGAAGTACAAAACATTAGCCTTTTTGTTACATTTTTAAAGGTCAGATTTGCTGTCCTCCTTCCCAGTTCCCATGTGAGCAAACTCTTTTAATATAAATTAGAAATGAAGTCATAAAGGTTATTAAAAATGTACACCATTTCTTAATAGTAAGTTGATTTTTGATTTTGATATTCGGAAATCGGAAATCGCAAATCTTTACAATCTGTTTAAACTTAGTAATTACTTCTGAGTAATGTTTCCGTCTGAAACGGGGAGAGCAAAACATTAGGTGATGTAAACCAGACTGGTGTCAAAATACTGAACATTTTTTCTTTCAGCTTGTATGCATTTTGAAGACTCTGATGACTATGAATGAAAATTAAAACCAAACAACAGATTAATAGTTTAATACTTTTTGGCAACTGTAAACTGAAATACATATGTGATGATATGTACTGGGATAGGTGGTGTTCTAGATTTTTGTGTAATATAACACAGCTTTACAGATGCACCATTTGTTGAATATGGTTTTCTAACTATACACATTTGGGAACCTCATTACCCATGAATTTTATTTAACTTGACTAAATGGAGTTACTGTAGGACATGTCAAAATAACTAGTGAAAATGCAAATATGGCAACAAGAAACTAAAACCATCAATTAATCATGGTTAATGTAAATCAAGCAATTAATGTAAAACAAATTAACTAGAGCATAAAGTCATAATTAATCACAGATTCAACTGCTCTGTTAATAGAATACCAATTCAATTTTATTGTAAATATTTTGAATGTTTTTTCTATATTTTCAAATATATTGATTTCAGTTACAACACAGAATACAAAGTGCACAGTGCTTGCAAATATTACAAATATTTGCCATAAGAGATAAAAGTACTTTTCAATTCAACTTCATACAATGAGAAAGTGCAGCTTACAAAAGTAGAATTTTTTTAAACATAGCACTCAAAAACAAAACAATGTAAAACTGGAGAACCTACAAGTCCACTCAGTCCTACTTGTTCAATCAGCCATTAAGACAAATAAGTTCGCCTGCATTTATGGGCGATTATGCTGCTTGCTTTTTGTTTACAATGCCACCTGAAAGCGAGAGACTAGGTGTTTACATGAGACTGTTGTAGCCAGTGATTCAAGGCATTTGCATTCCAGAAATGCTAAACATTCATATGCCCATTTATGCTTTGATTTGTAGTCTTTAAAGTTTTACATTGTTTCATTTGAGTGCTGTTACTTGTAAGTTGCACTTTTATACTAAAGAGATTGCTCTATAAGACTTGGATGAGGTGAACTGAAAATGGATAGTTTTGTTTTTTTACAGTGGAAATATTTGTAATAATAATATAAAATCTGCACAGTACGCTTTGTATTCTATGCGGTAGCTAAAATCAATATATTTGAAAATGTAAAAAAGCATCCAAAACATTTATAATAAAATGAAATTGGCATTCTCTTATTGTTTAACTGTGCCGTTAAAACTATCCTTAATCACGACTATTTTTTCAATAGTTGGACAAGCCTACCAGGAACTATCGACTTGCTGGCATTTTTGCACTGCAATCTGGGTTTTTAATTTATTGCTGCTCCAAGCACAACTGTTATTTCCCTGCAAAGAAGGAAAACCTCAGAAGGATGAAAGATCTTGCAAATAAGCAAGAGAAGGAGTGAGGAAAATCTGAGTGCAATTCCGAGGTTTGCAGTGTTGCCGTAAGTCTCTTCTTGCGTGTCGTGCCTCACTAAAATACAGATGATGATGACGACGATGATCCTAACTTACCATCATGATGAGTGCAATATGACGGCTTGAATAGTACTGAAACATTAGTTCTTGCTTGTAGAATGTGCTGAGATCCTCTGATAGTATGTTGTAGGTAACAACACTTTGCATCTGCACAATACCCACATTACAAAGGTTAGCTCCCCCTCCCCTCCCCCGACCATTTGATATTTGCATGTATGTTTGGTTAAAATAAGCACTGAATATCCCTTCACCCAAGAGAAACCCAACTAGAAGTACAGAGGTTGTATTCTTTTGTACGTTGTGCTCAAAGCCTTTATGTTCATAGTGCTATGTGCTTTGTAGTTTGGATAGATTCTGTTTTCCAGAGATGAGAAAATATACAGAGCTGTTGGTTTTGTTTTTGCATGTCAGGATACCTTCTATTGCTCATTGGAAAAGTGAAGTGCTCTTCTTTGCTTGACTCTAATACGGGTCGTTGCTTATTTTCAGATCCATGTGGTGTTCTTCAAATATTAAAAATATTTCTGAAGAGTAACTTTTAAGGCAAACTTTCACAGATGGGCTTTGGTATGATGTCAACAGACCTGACCTTTCAATCTCTAGTGCAAATGGTGATAAAAACCTAGCCTGTCTAATCTGTCTGCAAATAGCTGGAGCTTCACTGATCTAGTCTAATCAAAAGAACAAGCCCAGAGGGGTTTAAAGGATTTCTTGCTGTTGCCGCTGCCATTAATTTAATTGCTAAAGTACAGTGAACTATCAGGGAGTACAGTAAATGTTTGGATCTGCAGGGAGATAAACAGCTGAAGCCTGAGGAAAAAAAACCCAGAGCAAACAGGGTTTTCTCGGCAATTAGTGTTGTCTTAAAACATGTTCTTAAAGCAGTTCCCTTGGAGATGACTTGCGTTATCATCTGCATTTCCACGTGCTGTGCCACCAGTTAGTTTGACATGTCCTGCAGTAGCTCCAGGATGCGGGATGGGAGTTAGCGAAACCCTGAAAGTTCACTTTGTGTCACTAGTGCATGTAGGAGTAACTGTGATAATTCTGGCATCTGCCTTGCTGCTTCGATTTGCCACCCTTTTTAAGTTGTATTTTGAGCAAGGCTTGTTCACGGTGGCTCTAGTCTCATGATGGGTTGCTGGCCATCTAATCGTGTCCAGAGCGAATGACTGCAGTGGGCTAATGCTAAGGTGCTAGTCAGATATGAAGGACTGATGAGGCAAGAGGAAAAGGGCTGCTTATTAAATGGAAAATGCCCTTAACCTTAAGGGCCTGAAGTGATTTCAGCTTGAAGAACATTCCGGAATTTAAATGTTTTGTATGTGGTGCTGCTTAAAGCAATAAAAAATGCTTTACAGTTGCTTTCTTCTGATGTCTGCGTGACTGAAGAGAAAATAATAAAGAAAAATGAGTGTTCATTTTCAGCATACCAAGATGTGACTTGGAAGATACAGCCTCAAAGACTTCATTTTCATTATAAATATTAATAAAATTATAACTTGAGCTGCCGATGTGAGAGGTGCTTTTTATTAATCAAGAAGAGGAGAAATAATCACTTAAAGCAAAAACGTTCCCCTCAGAATCTGAGGCGGTTTTTTTTCTTCAGCCGAATTGGGGATTAGCACCTGGGACAAAGCATAGGAGGAGGATGAACTAATTCACTTAATAAAAGCCTGAGCCCAATCGATAAATAAAATCCCTTCTATTAGGTTAGAATTTACATTGCTCACCCGCTGCTTCCCATCTCGACCCCACTGTGTCTTACCAGAGCTGGCATCCAGCTTGCAGTCTTAGAAGGCAGACCGGCAGTCCCTCTCAGGGCTGAGACATTATCAGGCTTGTACAATTCAGGGTATGGGTTGAAGCATATGCCTAGATGAAAATCTCTAATTGTACTTTTGAAAAAAATAAACGTGAGAACACAAAGTTCAGAGGTGTGGGAGTGCAGGTGGGTTTCTGAAGGGTTTGAGATATTGAATGGGTTTCGGTGAGATACATATGTATGTTTATTAAATGCAACTTCCTTTTACAGGGAGCAGGCTGTTGCATAGTGAAAATTTAAGTTCTACACTGTGTTCTGCAGTGCAACTAAGTACTTGCAATCCCAACAAGTAAGGAAACTTGAAATGCGAAGTGTCGGCATGCATCCATTTCAGAACCTGTCTTAGTGGGATTGCATTTCACCTGCCTGTTTTTGAAGCCTCTTGTTATCCTCCGGCAATTCTGCCAATCCCCTGTGGAGACTCCGTGATCTGTCATTTACCCCCTCAGGTCCACAAGCTCTGCTGGCTGGCACAGTGGAGAAGGTTCATAGTTCTCATCTCCGTTTGGAGAGAGCTTTGGTGACGATCTTTTTGTAAATTTTTCTTAAATTTTTCTTAGGTGGCCATAGCCTAAGAGTGATCACTAGAGATGGAGGCGAGAGCTAGGAGCTAACTTTGCAGATTCCCAGTGCCCTTACCTCTGCCTGCATGGGTACTAGTTGAGTTGGGAATTCAGATCTTCCATCAACGTGTTGCAATTTCATTAGGTGGGCCAATGAGCCCTTCAATAATCCTGTTGCACTTCCTCAGACCTTCTGAGGAACAAACCGGGACAAAGGGTGGGCTGGAGCAGTATTGCTTTTGGGTTGTTTATTGGCTCAGGTTCTTTGAGAGAGGTGATACTCACACACATCCATCACATTCGTGCTGGCGGCCTGGAGGCAGGCTGCAAGCGTGGTGTAGATTATTTTTTATTTTACTGATGGCTGGAGTGCTGGCCAGGCATCTGCTTCCTGGAGACTCGACCATGATGTTCCTTGGGCGATCCCTTCAGATCTAGAATCATAGAGCTGGAAGAGACCTCAGGAGGTCATCGAATCCAGCCTCCTGCTCAAGGCAGGACCAATACCGACTCAATCAACCCAGCCAGGGCTTTGTCAAGCCGAGACTTAAAAACCTCTAGGGATGGAGATTCTGCCACCTCCATAGGTAACCCATTCCAGTGCTTTACCGCCCTCCTAGTGAAATAGTTTTTCCTAATATCCAACCTAGACGTGCACCATTGTAACTTGAGCTCATTGCTCGTCGTTCTGCCATCCATCACTACTGTGAACAGCCTTTCTCCATCCTCTTTGATACCTCCATTTAGGAAGTTGAAGTCTGCTCTCAAATCCCCCCTCACTCTTCTCTTCTGCAGACTAAACCAACCCAAATCCCTGTCTCTCCTCATAGGTCATGCACTTCAGTCCCCTAATCGTTTTGGTCACCCTCCGCTGGACTTTCTGCAAGAGGCTTTAGTTTCTCTGGGCCAGTCCCAGGTTTCTGCTGTGATGTTACATCTTTTCTGAGAGAGACTTTCTGGCCACTTCTCAGTTAATTTATCTGCCTGCAGGGTCTTTGTCTGCCTTAAATGATCTAGAGAAAGGGGCAAGCAGTGAGGTAGTAAAGTTTGTGGATGATACTAAACTGTTCAAGGTAGTCAAGATAGAAACAGACTGTGAAGAACTTCAAAAAGATCTCACCAAACGGAGTGATTGGGCAACAAAATGGCAAGTGAAGTTTAATGTGGGTAAGTGTAAAGTAATGCACGTTGGAAAAAATAACCCCAACTATACATATACAGTAAAACTCCAGTTGTCCGGCATCCAGTGGCCTGGTACTCCTGCTAGTCCGGCACCACCTGGAACCCGGAAGTGCTCCAGGCAGCTGGAAAATTGGAGCTGCTCTGCCCCGGCCTTCCCAGAGTCAGCTGCTGGTCAGTTTCAGCAGCAGCTGACTTGGGGATGCCTGGGGCAGAGCAGCTGGGGTGCTGCTGGGTTGGTCCTGCAGCGCCGCCCCCCCATCCCCTCCACCCCAGACCCCTCATAGTCCCCCCTTCCGATAGTCCAGCATATCTGATAATCTGGCACCCCCTGGGTCCTAAAGGTGCCGGATTATCAGAAGTTTACTGTAGAATTATGGGGGCTAATTTGGCTATGATAAATCAGGAAAGCGATCTTGGAGTTATTGTGGATAGTTCCTGGAAAACTTCCACACACCGTGCAGTGGCGGTCAAAAAGGCAAATAGAATGTTAGGAATTATTAAGAAAGGGATAGAAAATAAGACCCAGAATATCTTACTGCCCCTGTATAAAACTATGGTACGCCCACATCTTCAATACTGTGCACAGATGTGGTCTCCTCACCTCAAAAAAGATATTTTGGCCTTGGAAAGGGTTCAGAAAAGGGCAACTAAAATGATTAGGGGTTTGGAACGGGTCCCATATGAAGAGAGGTTAAAGCAACTGGGACTTTTCAGTTTGGAAAAGAGGAGACTGAGGAGGGATATGTTTGTCAGAGGCTGGAGATGGATGGTACGAGACAAATCGCTTGATCATTGTCTTCCATCCACCCCCTCCGGGGCACTTGGCACTGGCCAGTGTTGGCAGACAGACTACTGGGCTAGATGGACCTTTGGTCTGACCCAGTACGGCCATTCTTATGTTCTTAAAAGATCATGGATCCTAAACTGACTTTGTGGTTGGATATTTCTCATTCACACCTTACAGATATTCTACACGTTACATCCATATTCATAAGCAACATGATTTCTGAGCAAAGTTGGGCCTCATGATAGCCTTGACTACAAGAAATTGCATTGTACTAAAGTAACATACCCAAGGCATGATAAAAAGCTTCACAAATTGTAACAGAGAGCCAAGATCAGGGAAGAAGGGAAAAGCAGAGGAGTACGTCTGGTCAGCTAGACACCAGTGAAGAGGAGCGGGGCGGGAGGGGTGTCATGTCCGACCGGTTACAAATCCTTGTTTCATTGCACTGGGCATAATTTCGTTTGATGTCAATATAATCCGCCCACCTTCTAGAGAGAGTGCACTCTCCTATCGAACGGCACTAAGACAGATACAGAAAGAGTAATGAGTGTGGTCTACAACCTTGGCTAACAGTCCTTGGGTTTTAGCTTGTGGGCTGCGTCTAGACTGGCATGATTTTGTGCAAAAGCGGATGCTTTTGTGCAAAATCTTGCTGCCTGTCTACACTGGCCACGAGTATTTGCGCAAGAACACTGACTTCGTAATGTACAACATCAGTGGTTCTTGCACAAATACTCTGACGCTCCCGCTCAGGGATAAGCCCTCTTGCGCAAGTATTCTTGTGCAAGAGGGCCAGTGTAGACAGCAACGTTAATTTCTTGCGCAAGAAAGCCCGATGGCTAAAATGGCCATCAGAGCTTTCTTGCGCAAGAAAGCGTCTACACTGGCACGGATACTTTTGCGCAAAAGCAAATCTTTTGCGCAAAGGCACGTGCCAGGATAGACACTCCCTTGCGCAAATACTTTTAACGGAAAAACTTTTCCGTTTAAAGTATTTGCGCAAAATCATGCCAGCCGTGCAGTAGAGAGGCTCATGCTCTAAGCTCCATAGGTCCCTGGTTCAATTCTGCCTGGAGACGACTGAGGTCTGCCGGCCTTACATAAAGGCTGCCTATTCTGTTGTCCAGCCTACTCGATAGGTGGCCAAGCACCAAAGTTTTCTCTTGGAAATCAGTTGCATAGGATGATTCCTTGGCTGGACCACGAATCTCACTAGGTTAACGTACATTGCTTCTTTAGGGAATGCTATGTGATCTTCATTAGAAATTCTTCATGTGGATTAGCTTCTGGAGCAGAATGCCTTGGACTGGATGCTGCTTTGTCCATAGGGTGTTAGAATGAAGGAAAGCACCACCCACTTGCTTGTTAGTGAGGAGGCATTGTGCAGGATGGTGTAAGAGTCAAGGGACAGACTTGTGAAGATACTTGGGTATTAACACTCATTGATTGGGTTTTAAAACGATGATCCCTAGCCTCACTGTCTGACTGCAAACACCGATTGTTTCAGGACAAGAACAACGTGCCATGTGCTGGTGAACACACACCAGTATCCCCCAGATCCATGGAAGAGTATTTGTTTTATTGTGTACAAGTGTATTGCACTTTTTCCGCAGGAGAACGTTTCTATACAGTGCAATGCAAACCAGTACTACAGTATCAGTAACTTAAAAGCAATCAGGTGGAGAAGTAAGAAAATTCAAACAGAGCCCCCAGAAATGAAAAAAAAATTAGGTTGTTCAGGCATATAGTAATTAAACTGTTCATGGCTGCATGTAATTACATCATTATGTACACAGCCCTGTTTCTGTAATTTGGACCATTGGAGGGCAAAGTGTCAAAGTCTCTATAATGATGTTTAATTCCGTTTTAACATTTCCTAAAGGGATTGCTTTGAGTTCATTTTCCAACTACAGAACTTGAAAAAAGCTCTTCAAATTCACACATATACAGCTAGTTGGCCTAAGTCAGTTTGAAAATATTAGGATTTGGGCTGTCACACATATTGACAATTTGGAGTCTCTACTTGTGACAAAATAGGAAAGGGTGCTAATATATCTTCCAGTATTTGAGTAAGTGACTAAATGTAAAACAAAATCCTCCTCTTCATCATTTGAATGTCTTGCCATATTCTTTCACTAATTTGAATTTGTTTTTAAGATAAAGAGTTTTCATATATTTCAAAGTGATTATGAATACAAAGTTGTATCTTGCTGACAGTAGACACTTCAGGCAAAGACTGTGGGAAGGGCTGTTTGCATAGTCTTGCTGTTTTAAGTCTGTACAATAATCTGAAAGTAGGATTTTATGAACTGATGTTTATTGTCTTCCTTGCCAGAGTGAAAAGCTCTGAAATCTTTTTTTTGGTACAAAACAGAAATTGTGTCCTACACCTAGATACACGATCTTTTGTTTCTCTCTTCAGATGTCTTGTCTTAAGGCTGCTAAATCGTCTCAATGCATTTACATTGATCATGCTGATTCTCTTCGTCAGGGTTGGTACGGAACAAGAGTGACTTGATTATTACAGAGGGCCTCATCCGAAGTCGGTGGAGGTCAATAGGAGTCGTTTTATTGACTTCTGTTTTCTGGAGTAGGTGCTTAGGTTGTAATGGTCCTCTGGTTAAACTAGTGGAGAATCAGAGTGTATCAGTGGCGGCGAGGGGCAGGAGCCGATTTAAAAGCTGATTCTCCAGAAACACTGGGTCTGCCTGGCTCCTAACCCCGTGCTGCTTCTTCTGATAGCAGCCTCTGTCTGTGGGGAGCTCAGACCCCCCCCACGGACAGAGGCTTCTTCCACCCCATGCTGCTGCCTCCATTGGCGGCAGCATTGCAGGGCGGCAGGCAGCCAATCCCCGAGGGCAGCTGCTTTTTCCACTACTGAATAATCATGCAACCACTAAGAGTTCATTTAGTTACACAACTGTTGAACGACACGTGATCTAACATTCCTATCTGCCAGTCGGTGGCCAACCAGATTGATCATGGGCAGAGGAGCAGGGGTCTATCGGTGTGGATCAATGCTCCAGTCTTGGCAGGACGTCCCCAAAGTTTCATGGCAAAACAGTCCCTTTTTATAGTCGTTTTTTTCCATTGGGATCACTAAGTTTTGCATCATCATGCTGTTTTTCTGACGGATGTTTGCTATCTCTGTCGGTTTCTTTGGCGCCTCATCGTCTTTGTTCACCCATGCTAAGCTGGTTTCGATCACAAATATCTTGTCCCTGTTGATAAATGTTTGTCCTCTTTCAGAGCAGTCAATTTGCCCACTACCCACATCTCAATGGGGATATACAGCAATCTTCAGTGCCTTTAGGCCTGTCCTTGGCTTCTTCCTAGAAGAGCTGGTTTGGTGGCCTTCACACTTCTCTCTCATTCCTCACTCTCTCTCACATAACAAGGTTGATTTCTTTGTTACAGAGAAGCAATATGCACATGCAAACAAGGACATCAAATTACAATTAAAAAATCCAATCATCACACCCTTGTTCTTATTTCCCAATGCTGTACTAATTTTAAACCTTAAAACAAACTTCTAAGACTCGATTCCTGCCTTGGAATCAACTTTGGACACAATATTCTGGCTGGTGCATCTTTGCCAATGGTAAGATAAAGGTCCTCTCTGCTTTCAGAAAGCATGGCCGGCAGAGTACGCTAAGGCACATTACTTAACATGAAGCTACATTTTAGCTACATAGGCCAACTATAGATTGGACTATCTGAGGTGGGGTAGGAAACCAAGCCACATTATCCTCTCAAAGCACTGAAGACTGACCACTCTTTACTGAAAGATCGTTGATAATCTGAGCTCTCGCGAAGGTGTTTTTCATTTACCAGAGAGCTTCCTCACAGTGGAAGAGAAATACTGTTGGGGAAAAACCAGCATTTCTGCAAACTCCCTGTAACTTTTTAAAGGAGAGCAGAATACAGGTTTCAAATGCCAAAAACGAGAATTCCTGTGGCACCTTATAGACTAACAGATTTATTGGAGCATAAGCTTTTGTGGGCAAAGACTCACTTCGCCAATGCATCTGACAAAGTGGGTCTTTGCCCACGAAAGCTTATGCTCCAATAAATCTGTTAGTCTATAAGGTGCCACAGGACCTCTTGTTGTTTATGCAGATTCAGACTATCACGGCTACCTCTCTGATTAAATGTGAAAAAGTCTCTGAAATGCCTGTTGGGTGAAAGGAAGGAAAACGAGATAACTCGGACTTTTAAACTTAGAAAGGTTTTGACTGTCGAGCTTAGAATAATCACAGACTTTATTTTATAGTGAAAGTTCTAGTCATAGAAAAAAAGCCAGCAAGCTTTATAAAGACTTCATAAGGAATACTGTGTACACAATGAGCAGAAGAAGAGCCAAGGATCCTGGGATGAGAATAATTAGAAGAGAGGCAGCAGTTTAAAGACAAACAATTAGAAAATGGCATACATCCAGCTTTTATAAAGTCAGGTTATTGTGGGGCAGGAAATGCACAACCATAGACTGAAATTACAGTTAGCTTATCTTAAGCAGCAGCTTGTATCATCGCAAATACATGGTACTCCGTTCGGAACAGCCAGAAAGCTGTAACTTGTTGTCAGTACAGGCCTTAGATTCATACATTAAGGTTCTGCTAAGCAGGAATTACATATTTGAACAAAATAATTATTCAGGAGTGTGTGTGTGTGTGTGTGTGTGTGTGTGCATGTGCACGTGCGCGCGCATTGACCATGCTACATTTTTACTATGATGTTACTTCAAGAACGACCTCTATTAAAACAGGAACATTCTTTAAAAAGAAATCCCGTTTGAGGTATTATTGCCTGAAAAGTACCAAGGAGAGAGAAATAACAGCCACCAACTTTGTTTTTCTTGCCTTAAACCAATGAAATATGAATGAATAAATCAATGAAATATGGATATTACTTTATTATTCCTTATTTGAAGGACAAGCACAACACACTAACCAGTATACCTCAGTCCTACTCTGAGGCTTTGTTTGGTGAGGTTAGGTTCCATACCTATCTGACTTTGGCCAGGTCTGTGACTAGCTCTTAAAAGTCTCCAGTGACTGGGATTCCACTCTTGCTTGAAGCCTGTGCCACTGCTTAACAATCAGTGTGATGAAAACGCTTTTCCTACTATTGAATCTAAATCTCTGGCTGTAGCTTACACCCATTACTTCTTGTCCTACCTTCAGTCAACATGGAGACCAATCGATGACCCTCCTCTCTTTATGACAGCCCGTCACGTATTTGGAGCAGTTATCTGTTGTCTTTGCTCAACGCTAAGCAGGCCCGCTTCTTTTTATCTTTCCTCCTAGGTCAGGGTTAGAAAACTTTAGAAAGCTTTGATTGTTTGTGTTGGTTTCCTCTGGACTCTCTAATTTGCCCCCAGGTTCCCTAAATTTAGGGCCTGGAACTGGATATGCTGCTCCAGCTGAGGCCTGACCACTGCTGAGAAGAGCGGGACAGTTACTTCTGGTCTTTCATACAACACTCCTTGTAATACGCCTCAAATGCTATTAGCCTTTTTTGCAATTGCATCACATCACTGACTTGTGTTCAATTTGTGATTCCTGTAGTAAGGCAGTTTGACCTTCCTCTGACCCAGAAGGGGAAGAACTCCCCAAGACATCCTGGTTGCCAGAGCAACCCAGGCCTGCCCCCAGGAAACAGGGGTAGGGCTGGATGTATAAAAGCTGGAGTGAAGAGCTCAGTTGGGTCCCAGGCTCAAAAAAGCCCAATACCTTGCTCAAGCTCCTAAGGTGGAAGGCTAGGCCGCACCACCAGCAAGAGGAAAGCTGGTTAGGACTGCCAGGTCTACTGGCGATGCAAGGAGACCGGGGCCTCAGACTTGGCCACTCATATTTTCATTGTTTGGATGGCCTTCGGTTTTGGTCTGCCCTTCAAACCTGCCAGTGGAGGGACTCATTTGGGAGTGGGGTCACACTCCGTGCTCCTAGGTCAACAGAGACTTCTGGTGTGAGGAAGTCCTCCATTAGGGTCACCACATCACTCAGGGTCGTGGGGTGGGGCCGGTGTACCTATGCAGTGGTGTGGGGAGGGAGGACATGAATGAATTGTTCAAGGGTGATCTCTTTGACCAGGTCCTGCACTGTTGAGCATTTTGGGCATGATGGCCAGCAGGCCGGGTCCCAGACCTCATGACCCGAGCAGAGAACTAGTCATCCAGAGGTGGCACCAGAAGGAGTGAATCTGGAGTTACATCCAGTGCATGTAGAATGGCAGACTTCACCCGTCTGTAGTGTCGAGCGGCCTTAACAGGGAGGCACTGGCAGGCAGTCAGGGCGAGGCCGCTGAGGTATGGCGCGAGGATGGTAGCAACGGTGGCAACTCACTCAAAATTCTCCAGAAAGGCTTCAGGATCAACTTCTAGCCCCGTCTTAGGAAGCCAAGACTTCACCCATCGCCGTCAGCTGGGGGATGTAGGGTTGCCTGCTGCTCCCGGTGTTATGCCACCAACTGTTTGTGCTACTGTTGCTGATGATGTTAGTTCTTAACCAGACATTTAATAAGATGCTCCGTATCCATCCTCCTCAGTGCTCAACGTGTTGGCAACTACCTGCTTTCAGAAACCCCTAATGTCAGAGGATGGATGTTTCCTTCATTCTCCACCACATAGACTGGACTGGGTTGGAGCCTGACCCTTGTCCAGAATCTGAGTGAGGCCAAACAAGTAGCAGACTGGATAGTAGTAGTCCAGCCCAGGTCTGGCTTCAGAATGGGGCAGCAACAGTACATAGAATCATGGATTGGAAGAGACCTCAGGTGTCATCGAATCCAACCTCCTACACGAAGCAGAACCAATGCCAACTCAGTCATCCCAGCCAGGGCTCTCCTCTTTGGGACAAAACATCTGTACTTGGCTCCTTGCTGGAGTTAGTTGATTTGTGTTACGTTTTATGTGAAGTAGCAAATATCAAAGCAAAAAAGGAAAACAAGTGGAAGAACAAGCTCAGGCATGCTTAAACAAGATTGCGGCAAGCCCCTCGGGGAAAGCATTACAGTTATGTGTTGTGCATTTTTTACATGTACCACTTGTGACTCTGAAACCGTCACAAAGCAAGGGAACGCTGAGCTGTGACGGCAAGCTTGTGGCTCTCCATGTGCCAAGCAGAGAGGAATTGCTTTTTGGGATCATTGCTTTTTGGAGAGGAATGGCGCGACTGTGGAGGAGTAGCACAGTGGTGTTGGGGACCTTTTGAAACCCTTTCCGGTAAGTATTACTTCGAACTGTGAACAGAGACAAAGCAAAGAAGGAATAGGAAGGAAGCACTCACAAGCATGATCTATAATTAGCTGTCCTATAAGTCTTTTTTGAATGAGTGGCTCTGTGGACCTTGATACTTGTATTAACCATAGAATCCTAGGGGTGGAAGAGACCTCAAGAGGTAATTGAATCCAACCCCAACTAAATCATCCCAGCCAGGGTTTTGTCAAGGCAGGACTTAAAAACCTCTAGGGATGGAGATTCCACCCCCTCCCTAGGGAACCCAGCCCAGTGCTTTGCCACCCGTCTGGGCGCACAGGTTTTCTTAAATTGAATTAATGGAGATGCCTATCTCCTAGAACTGGAGGGGACCTTGAAAGGTCAAGTCCAGTCCCCTACCTTCACAGCAAGACCAAGTACCATCCCTGACAAATTTTTGCCTCAAATGGCCTCCACAAGGATTGAACTCACAACCCTGGGTTTAGCAGGCCAATGCTCCAACCACTGAGCTATCCCTCCACCACTGTAACTTGAAACCATTGCTCCTCATTCTGTTGTCTGTTTAACCCCTGGCTTGTCTGTGGCTTACGAGCAATATATGGAGAACACAGATGGTTCACAATTTCAGGGCTTGATTCGGCCACCTTTTAAGTCCCACTGAAATCCGTAGCCCTATTCCCATGGGTATGTGCTTCCCTGCATTGGGCAGAGAGCTCATTGGTTTGTAGGATCAATCTTGTCTCCAGGTATGAAGACTACTTGCTGGAGTAAGAGTTAGCTGGGCTTGTTTGGAGGACAGGAAGGATGATGTAGGGAATGGGGAATTAGAACTGGAAAGACATCTGTCCTAGCGCAGTCACATTCTTCAGTGTGACTGTGGACACTTAATATATCGCATGGCTGCAAACTAGGACTCGATCTCTTTGCCTTACTGGGGTGTCGTGAAGATAGAAATCCGTGACTCACTGTGGCATGCTCATAAGCGATGGTGATGAGGGACCTGTAAGAGCGTAGATAGACCAATGGTGATCTGTATTCAGAATGCAGCATTTTTCTGCTTTGATGCAGAATATCAAGTAGCCAAGTTCATTTCTGCGCAGGTGGGCAAAGAAGAGAGGAAAGGGCAGATTGCCAGCAGGTTGGACAGTTCTTCCAAAAAGACAGGGGAGAGCAGGGAAACGAAAGGAAGAAAAATGAAGATTTGGCTTGTAATACCGAGCCATGTAGGTACTGTTTTAATTTAATTTGTTTTCCGAGTTCTGCTTTCACAGGAAGAAGGAAAAAGTAGGTGCACTTTAGAAGAGGGCAACAAGAAAAGGAAGAAAAAGTACATTAATGGAGACAGGAGAAAGTATACATGTATACAACAGAGGTATACAATGTTTTATTTATGCTCTGAATCACTTTGGGGTCCCCATTTATCTTTCAGGTCACTGTTTGATGTGTTTACATGGGTGGAGTCACTCTCGTACTTTAAAAAAATCCTTATAATTTATGATGTTTTTCAGTCTTAAGAGTTAGGCATTTCCTTTTGGTATAAATCCAAAGCCTGAACTGTGTAATGGAGGTGCACGAGTAATTCTGTGCTATCTGTAGCCTTTGTGTTGTAAATGTCCGTGTGTTTAGAAGGTGACGGTATTTTTCTAGGCACGGGTTACACTTCAGCATCTTACCAATTCCACTGTGTATGGACCAGCTTGATTGTAGTGTATACTGGTCTCAACATCTTATGTGTATTTCATTTCTGTTGATGTAATCATTACGGTGTCAGTAATGAATTCTCAAAACAAGGCAGGTTGGAAAATAATGTTTTTAACAATAACTCCATCTAGTTCAGAAATTACGTTCAAGTTTCAATCTGTTTATAAAGAAAAGTAAATCAATCTTCCACAAAGTGGCTCTTTAAGTCTCTCTCTCTCTCACCCCTTCCCCCCAGGTAAGCTCTAGAAGTCATTGTCTTGTTTTCCAGCCTGTCTAGGGAGAAAGCCAAACTGACCTGACCTTTGCAAACCCCTTAGTCCAATCTTATATTGTCAAATACTTTTGTAAATATGAATTTAGCCTGCAAGCTCTCTCTCTCTGTGTGTGTGTGTGTGTGTGTGTGTGTGTGTGTGTGTGTGTGTCCGTCCTCCGCTTAAGCAGGTCTGGGCCCTGTTGAGGAATGTGAGGAGGCACTCATTTGAATTAGCCTCCATTTTCAAAGCTGGGGTGGGGGGGACGAGCTACCTGGGCAACTAGCATTAAACAGGAGAAGCAAAGTCTGAGCTCCTGTCAAAGCACAAGAGTGATACTTCAGGTCTACAGCAGGCATATATAGCCTTGGGCAAGTCACTTAATTGTTTTGTGCCTCAGTTTCCCTACCTATAAAATTTGGATATTGATACTTTGTTTCTTCCATCCTTTGTCTGTTTTGTGTATTTAGATTCTAAGAGCTTCAGGGCAAGGACAGTCTCTTAGGGTGTGTATATCCAGTGCCTAGCACAATGCCCAATTTTGGTTCAGGACCCCGGACACTAGTGCTGGTTCCATAATGAATAACAATAATGAGCTACTCAACTCTTTGTATGCAGTATCGAGAATAGTAACCTTAACTGGAATTCTGGATTATCTAAATACTGCAGAAAATATGGGAGAGGGTGGTACATATCTTAATAGCAAGCTTAAGTTGATTTTCAATGCTGAATAGAAAAAAAGACAAGGGAACAATGCAAAGAAGATATAACAGTATTTAAAATAATTTCAATTACAGAGTAAATGTTAAAAAAAAAAGTACATGGCTTGTTTGGAAAGCAATTCCGTAGTGAAGCTGTTAAATTTGTAATTTTAATTTTAATACATTATTGCTTTTAAATGCGAGAAATTCTGCATGTTCATCTTTTCTCATTTTCATTGTTGTGCTCTAGTTTTAAAGGAAACCTGAGGGTTCACCTTGTGACTGTTTCATTAGACGATAACCCAAGTACTGTTGCCTCTTGCATTTATGTATTTGGTGCAAGTTGGAACATTAATCAAATATTGGTGCTATTGGCCCATCTCCACGGTGAGGTTGTAGAAGAAACAGCAGCTTCTGGGAGCAACTTAAAATGATAAATTATTGGAAAGACTATTCTCTGTCTTCCAGACCAATTCTAAGTGACTCCATGTGTTTCTCTATTTTTAAATGAGGTAGGATTGGTTCTACTATATTTTTAGATGAGATTCTAAAGGAAGCATCTGTGTGTGTGTGTGTGTGTGTGTGTGTGTGTGTGTGTGTGTGTGTGTGTGTGTGTGTGTGTGTGTGTGTGTGTGTATTTATATATATATTACAAATTGCTGGTCACAAATTTTAGCTGCTGCTACCATTTTGCATATAAACCAGTTTGATGGTGTTTGGAAAAAAAAATGCATTAATGTTGAATACTACCTGCCAAGCTGTATTGTAATATTCCTTTGTAAGGTGGAAGAGGGCAAAGTAAATAAAACCATTTTGTTAGGAGTAATGTTAAAAGGGAAACTAGTCTGGATTTTATTGGTCCAATTTTCACGGGATATTTTCAAGGTCTGTCATTTCAAGTGACAGAACATTCTTGAGAGTGCTCTGCATAAAAAACATAGAATAATAGGGCTGGAAGAGACCTCAGGAGTCATTGAGTCCAAATCCCTGCCCAACACAGGACTAACCCCGACTCAATCATCCCAGCCAGGGCTTTGTCAAGCTGGGACTTAAACATCACTAGGGATGGAGATTCCACCCCCTCCCCAGGGAACCCATCCCAGTGCTTCTCCTTACCCTCCTAGGGAAATAGTTTTTCCTATTATCCAACCTAGACCTCCCCCATTGCAACTTGAGACCATTGCTCCTCATTTTGCCATCCGTCACTACTGAGAACTGCCTCTCTCCATCCTCTTTGGAACCTCCCTTCAGGTAGTTAAAGGCTGCTATCAAATCCCCCCTCACTCTTCTCTTCTGCAGACTAAAAAAGCCCAAATCCCTCAGCCTCTCCTCATAGGTCATGTGCTCCAGCCCCCGAACCATTTTGATTGCCCTCTGCTGGACCCTCACCAATGCGTCCACATCCTTTCTGTAATGGGCAAAGCACCAAATGTGGGGAACACCATTGAAAATATTGCTTTAAAGAGTCAGTTGATTACATTTTAATTTTAGTAGCTCAAGTCAACACATGAATCAAACACTAAGAAATGTCCTGGCTCTTCAGTTTCAGCTGACGTCTAAATAAAAGGTTGGTGTACTTTTGGAGTATTTTTGGTGTACACACGAACATGCTTTCCTCCAGTCACTGATGTTAGTTGATTTCTTTCATAGACATAGCAGTCCTTGCAGCGTTTACAGCTGTGCTGAATACTGCAGATGTTTTCAGCCTGCACTAGAATCATAGAATCATAGAACCATAGAGCTGGAAGAGAACTCAGGAGGTCATCAAGTCCAGCCCCCTGCTCTAGGCAGGACCAATCCCAACTAAATCAACCCAGCCAGGGCTTTGTCAAACCGAGACTTAAACACCTCTAGGGATGGAGACTCCACTACTTCCCTAGGTAACCCATTCCAGTGCTTCACCACCCTCCTAGTGAAATAGTTTTTCCTAATATCCAACCTGGACCATTGCTCCTTGTTCTGCCATCTGTCACTACTGAGAACAGCCTCTCTCCATCCTCTTTGGAACCTCCCTTCAGGAAGTTGAAGGCTGCTATCAAATCCCCCCTCACTCTTCTCTTCTACAGACTAAACAGACCCAACTCCCTCACCCTCTCCTCATAAGTCATATGCTTCAGCCCCCTAATCATTTTGGTTGCCCTCCGCTGGACCCTCTCCAATGCGTCCACATCCTTTTTGTAGTGGGGGGCCCAGAACTGGACACAATACTCCAGATATGGCCTCACCAAAGCCGAATAAAGGGGAATAATGACATCTCTGGATCTGCTGGCAATGCTCCTCTCAATGCAACCTAATATGCCATTAGCCTTCATGACAGTTGCACACTTAATCACAATAAGTTCTATGGCCTGTGTTACGCAGGAGGTCAGACTAAATGATCTCAATAGGTCCTTCTGGCTTTAGAATCTAAGAACCTATGAAAAAATCAAAAATCATTCCAACCAGTGTGTATGTGTGTAAATACATTATACTTACTGCTTTCATGAGCAAAACTGATTGTGAGAAAAATGTGACTGAATATTGAGAGCTTTTAAGAAGGGTTTTTTTTTTTCCACTAATGTAGAACGACTCACCATTGACATTGCAAAACTGAACATAGTGTCTTACTTTGAGTTTTCTTTAGTGATAAAGCAACACAACCTTTTATCCATGATCTAAATACTGTAAAGCTGCTGATTCTCATCTACAGAAGATACCCAGAATGGTCAAAGGCTCCAGAGGTTTCCTGTGGAAATATTAGCGTTTACCTTATGACTACATCGTGGACTGATTCTTAGCCCAGCTTGCATAGTGGTAGGAGCAATTAATGGTACATCAGGTGTCGCATTGCTCTTTGGGCAGGCTGCCTGTACACAGTGAATGGTGCGGGAGAGAACTGGGCACCACTGTACTGCTCTTTGAGCATGGCAGAAAATATAGTTACAACCTAGCCAGGTATAAAGTAGGCTATTAATTTGAACCACCTGGCGTACAGCAGCCAGCCCATGCATATGGAAGAGATTCTATGTTCTCATCAGGGTATGTATCGTTTCCAGATCCAGGATATAATAGTTATTTTACTTTCATTCCAAAGTTGTCTTCAAAGCATCAGCGCCACAGCAAGGCCCACTCTGTCCTACAAGCTTTTTCCTGGGAATCTCTGCCACAGCCATCTATTGATCGAGTTATTTGGTTGCTCAAACTTTAGGATTTCAAGGTGCATGTTCACCCTATTGTTTCTTCTCCCTTTTCTTAGAAGCACAAAGAACTTTATTTAAAGAAGAATTTAAACCAGTTTTACTTTATCGGGCTCCTGGGATATAGTTTGCGGGAAGCGGAGATTTTTGCCATAGTGTGGCAGCTACAATATTAATGGGGAGGTGGAAATATTTAAGCCCTGATTCTCTAAATGTTTATGCAGATGCTTGTGTTTATGCAGAAGCATGTGACACCGCAATGAAATTACAGAAAAGCACACATTCAGGACAGGGGCCATAATTCCATCCATCTTTTTTTTTTCTGCCATGCAGCATTCTCTCCCGGCTATTTGCCTTGGAGTGGCCTTCCCAGCATATCTAAGAATAAGGATGCTTAAAGTGTTGTGAGATTAATGCAGCTCACATGAAGAGCACTTCAAAATCAGCCCCTGAAAATAGTTTCCAAAGCTACCTGAAGTACAATATCAAAGACTCCGGGAAATGGGAAAACATGGCACTAATATACTGATCAAAAACCAGAGAAATCTGTTGACATCCTAAAGAAATGAATTGCCTCCGTGCAGGAGGCTGAACAGAGTCACCCAAGGAACGTCAATAAAGTTCTCTACATCTTCATTGATCATTGTTATAAAGTGCTATGAAAAAGAATGAATTTACTGTTTCAAGGTATGGAAAGCATTTCCCTTCATGCATGCTTACCCACAGAAATTAAAATGTTTGTTTACGTTGGTATTTTAAGTGTGCATGTACATTATTCTTCATAAAAATTCAAGTGACAAAATTATGAGTAAAGACATTTTTAACCTAAAAATACATGTCCTAATTGGCAAAAATTCGGAGTCAAAATGCCACTTTACAACACACGCAACACGCAACACACACACACAACGATCCTCCCACCTGGATAAGTATTATGCAGAGGGTGTGAAATACATAATTCTGTCACAAAACCACTGGGAATCAGCAATTGAAAATGATGCTTAATAGCTCAACTATTTTGTAAATGTTAAAAAGACAGAACTGTTAGTAGTATTGTATGGAATTCTCTTTTGCATCTCTAGCTAGTGCAAATCAGCTTAGTTCCATGAATTTGCATCACCTTGAGGTTATCTTGCTCCAGGTCCGGTGCTGTCCTCAAACAAAAAGCTTTTCAAAGCAATGATTCTTCCATCAAACATGTAGGTGTCTGGAATATTCTGCATGATTATAATAGTTCCAAAATAATATAACTAATCATTTTTAAACTCCCTGCATGGCACAATCATTTTGAGTTTAAGAAAGGTTTTAAAATTCTAAGTGGGCACATTTGCATATGTCGAACGTTAAGACAAATTTTCTGCAGTGCAAGTTTTGTGTGGTTTACTCGTCAATTTCTTGTGGGCCTGGCAAAATGCCACCCTTGAGCACTGGAAATCTGAACTTTAGCGTAAGTGATAAAGGAATAAAATTAAAACAGAAATTTTTGCTGCTTGCACCATCATTTTTCCATGCGGAAGGCTGAGTGATAAGAGGTCATATTTCTAATAGTTACCTTTTGCAGCAGTCCCATTGATTAAGACTAGACATTACATTTGGTTTATGTACAAAGTAAATTACTTCTTTCATGTCCTTCGGGTGCCTGTGGGCAAAAAGACCATTTTGTATTTTTCAACTTGATTACCCTTTAGCATCCGTGTAATATAAACTGCAACGAGAAACCTAGGGTGTTGTCAAGATGAGTGGATACTTCTATAAAAAAGTGATGAAAGTGAAGGTAAGCCTTAGGGGGAAGCTATTTTAGTAAGAAAGTGGATTTCAAACTAAACCCCGGTTGTAGAAGACTCCTGTAGGCTAAATGGATCTATAAGTGTCTGCCCTTCACCTGTCTGTATTGCATACCCTCGTTGGCACAGTTTTCCATTCTCCTTCATCCGCCTCTGGAACGCGTCCATCTTCAATTTCTGCTTTCTTTAGCTTTGCCTTCTGTGCACCATTCCATTTGGCTTCCTCATTCAGCTTCTACAGCAAGGCAGTCCCTTTTGTTCCATACAGTACCGTACCCGTCTAACTGTATCCTCGTCGTCTTGCCCCATCACGGCAAGATCTGAGCCCCTAGGTAATCTATTGCATTTAAATATAGTCCAAGGAACAGCGTATTGTTCTGGTTCCAGTGGTCGCTTTTATTTCAAGGAAGTCTTTCCTCTTGCTGGAACTTTTCAGTGTCAAGATAATATGCTCACATTCTCAATACCATGTTCACCATTTGCTGTTCATGGTCATCTTGGATATTCTTTAAGTAATATCCACCTCTGCTAATGGTTTGCTCAGTCGACTTGATTTCCCACTCAGCTCAAATCCCCTATTAGATATTCAGTCCATGCTTTGAAAAGGAACAGCTGTCCATGAGATGCTTACTGTTTGGGTGGAGTCTGAAATCTTTTCGGCGAGAGGGAGAGACGGTAAATAGCAGGTGACCTCGCCCCATGGCCGATGGCCGTTCAAGCATTTCATTTTTCAGACGGCATTCTCAGGTCATTCCACAGCATCTGCGGGGGGTTTTGCACATGTTCATGTCTCTCCCTGGGCTAGACCAGTAAGCTGTTTGGAGGTGCTGATGCTGAGCAAAATGAAAACGAGCGAGATTAGATCAGTGCTTCTTAATCGGTGACCCCGGGCTCCTTGAGGTGCAGTCAGCACACTGCTGGGGCCCATGTGACGTCCTCAGCGCCATACAGGCAGGATATCCATTGGGAGGGTACAGCCCTTGTAAAACTCAGGGCTACAAAGGTGGTACACGGGGTAAGACTCTTTGGACTGCTTCTCTCGGTGCCGAGGAATGGTCAGCAAGAAGGCCAGCTTTCATGCAAAACAAGGGCTGGGTTTCAGATTGATAAAAGGAAACCCTGGCTCATTTTGCTGAAAGCCAGGTAAATGTGGAGCGATTCTTTCCTGGGTAGCTAGAGATTGTATAGGGCTAGCTGACGCAATCTTCATGCACCGGCTTAGAAATGTGTGGTGATTACCTTCCACTGGACAAAAGTCAGCTGAAAAGGCATTTGACTTGATTAAATAGAAAACAAAATCCTTTTTTTTTTTTTTTTACATTATTCAAATATATATCCACTTCTTGTTATAAGACAAAATAAATCCCAGCTCAGTAGTGAAACACCACGTTCCCAATTTGGCATATGCTTAACAATTGTTGGACTGAATTCAGGGTAGGAGATGAAGAATGTAAGAACAGCCATACTGGGTCAGACCAAAGCCCAGTGTAGCTCGATATCTTGTCTTCTGAAAGTGGCCGATGCCAGGTACCCCCGAGGGAGTGAACAGAACAGGGAATCATTACATGACCCCTCTTCTATCACGCAGGACTGGACTCGATGACCTCTCAAGATCTCTTCCAGTTCTAGTGTTCTATGATTTATGATTTTCAACCTCTGACAAACAGATGCTAGGGACACCATTCCTATCCATCTTGGCTAATAAGTATTGATGGGCCTGTTGTCCATGAATTTATCTAGTTCTTTTTTAAACTCTGTGAAAGTGCTGGAGTTCACAACATCTTCAGGCAAGGAGTTCCACAGGTTGACCGTGTGCTCTGTGAAGAAATACATAGTTCCGTGTATGTCATCCATCTTTCCACACTGATGCTACACCAAGGCTGTAAAGTAAAATGTTGTATTTCATACACACATACATGTGCACGCTTTACATTACTTTCAGCTCGGTGAAAGGAGCTGGGAATAGGGCAGTCTATGAGACTGTTCCAGATGTACTAACATGAAGGCTGGAAAGGGTCACGCGGGATAATGTGTATATTAAAACTGTGGGATAGAAAATGTAGACTCTGATTAGGCCTGAGGAAAAGAGAAAATCAGAGGGATGAAAGGATAGAATGTTGGCTCAGACTTGAAACAGGCATAATGACGGAATACTTTGGTAATGGTTTTGTAAACGAATAGGTGAAGAAGAGAGAGACAACAAAGAACTCTGCAAAGAGAGATTCACAAACAAATGTTTTTGAATGAGCACGTGGGGCAGATGGTAAAATAAAAGGTGACATTTAGAATGGTAACATGGTCATTTTGTTCCCATCCTTAGAGCTTGAAATGGTGCATTTTATATGGCTGTGATCATTTTCAGAAAGAAAGCTACGTCTTGGGGTAGTGTGACCTATCACAAAAATCTTGCTGTGGGTATGGAATGAACATGTGTCACCACTGCGTATAGAACAAGGCTGTGAAATAATCTTTTTTCTCCCTACCCAGAAGCTGGAAGCATTAAACATTAGTTTGTATTTCAAGTTAATAGAATGTGCTGTAATTGAAGCAACTAATATTTCACTAAGGCTAGAACTGAAATGTTAAATCACCAGGTGAAAGCCTTAAAATAGATGTAACACAGCATCAGGAACAGTAGCAAGGCAAGGAAGGATAGGCGTTGCTTTTACGCAATGGGAGGAAAAGTAGATGCTGGAGTTAGATGGGAGATGGAACTGGTACTAAATAAATAGCAACCATGTGTGTATAATTATTACTGTAAGGCAGGCTGGGTAGGAGAAAAAGAAAAGGTTTGTGTTGAAAAGGGTAGCTTGGAAAAAAGTCCCAAACCTGATAATAGAGGGATAGAAATGTAGCCGTGTTAGTCTGGGGTAGCTGAAGCAAAATGCAGGACAATGTAGCACTTTAAAGACTAACAAGATGGTCTATTAGATGATGAGCTTTCGTGGGCCAGACCCATTTCCTCAGATCAAATAGTGGAAGAAAATAGTCACAACCATATATACCAAAGGATACAATTAAAAAAATGAACACATATGAAAAGGACAAATCACATTGCAGAACAGGAGGGGGATGCAGGGGGGAGCGGGAGGAAGGAAGGTAAGTGTCTGTGAATTGATGATATTAGAGGTGGGGAGAGTGGGATGTTTGTGAGTTAATGGTATTAGAGGTGATAATTGGGGAAGCTATCTTGGTAATGGGTAAGATAGTTCGAGGATTTCTATCCTCGATAGATAAAAGATAGAAGAGGATTTCTCCCATCTTCATATTTCCTGTAGCATCTTCCTAAGAGATGCTATGGAGGAAACTCAGAAAGGTGCAGAGTTCTGGAGGGAGTTGGACTTTTTTGCGTAGCACACAGCATTAAAGCACATCCTTACATTTTGTCCTTTGCACAACTTTTCCCAAGACAGTCGGAAGTGATTCATCGAGGAAGAAGACATTTCAGTGTATTGTACTGATTCCGGCAGCATCAAGGGGTCACTGAAAATATATACAGACTCAAAATAGACAGAAATGGTCTAAGAGGATGCTTAGGTTCCTGAAAAAACTTTCGGACGGCAGTGACCACTTGCTAGATACATAGCCTTGTCTAGTTATATAAGTATACTGTACTACTTCGGTTTCACTATAATTTCCTTCCCATGTAAGTCAGCTGGGGAATCCTTCCTTCAGCTGATCTTGAGAAGTTAAAAAAAAAAAAAGAGTCTGGTAGCACTTGAAAGACTAACAAAACATGTAGATGGGATCATGAGCTTTCGTGGGCACAGCCCGCTAACTCGGCTACCCCCTGAAGTTTTTGTGGAAAGTGATAATTATTCAGACAACTAACTTTTATCTTTAATAGGAATATGAAGAGTTACGGTTCTAAAAAAAAAACCCCCATGAATAAGGCTAATCAAATAGATATATTTTAAACTTTAATACATCAGGTATTTGCAGTGGGATTTTTAAAACTGCCGTCAAAGAATATTATAATGGAATTTTAAAACAATTTAAATCCCGAGCTTATCATATATAGCCCACAGATCTTGTACTGTGGACATGATTAACAGCAGCACATTTTCACAAATTAGTAGTTCCCTTTTTAGGCCTTGATGGTGCAAAGCCACATGGTTATTGTCATACCTGTGATTGGACCCATTGACTGAAATAAGACTACTTGTGTGAATAAAGTTAAACATGTAAGAAAGTTTTTGAAGGGTTGAGATCTTAGTTGAACTCTGTTCAGGCGAAGGCATGGGCTTTTATTTGTGTTATGGGGATGGGTTTGAAAAAAATTATGGAGGTTTAGGGCTTACCTAATTTCTTTTTTATAAACATTTACTAAATGATGGCGCTTATTTTTACATTTTGAAGATAACAAGTCTATATATGATAAAGATCCAGCCAGGCTGCCTAGTGCCATCTGATATAGAGAAATCCAGATCAGCTAAATTATTTGAATACAGAATGAACATTTCATTTGTTGTTTCCTAGAAATTCTCAAAATTTGACGGTAAACCTTTACCTCCACATCTGTCTGTCTCTCTCTCCGCACACGCACATGCACACGGACACAGACACTCCTCAGCTATCTTTTGTGTTAGAACAATATTTCGGTGAGTATTTTTTAGCAAATAAATTCAAATATGGATAGACGTTCACTTGCATATTCAAGTTAAGCAAAGGCATGAAATGACATTTAAGATGCGAGAAACATGTATTCATTAGTACTCTGCACTTTGGGGATTTTGGACAGGTTCCTTATGTATTCCTGCTGTGAATGTCACCGTTCTTCAATGATTACAAGACTGATGGATGCATCAGGAAAGTACAATGTTGGATCTCATTTCAAAGCATTGCGAGCTCCAGTTGGCATGAGGTTGCCTAACCAGATTAGAGCGAGAGGCCGGTCACAGCAGATGCCCTGTCTCGGTTCATTACTCAACACCTGTTAAACTTGATTAACAGCCCCAGCTAATTATCTGTTAAGAGTATCTCATGCTGTAACAGATCCCAGAGGTCTGAGAAGTTGACTTCATTTACATGTTTGTCTCCTTTCACAAGGTCTCAGTTAAGCTTCACAAAAATCTACTGGGGATTTCATCAGCTCCCATATGATATGCTCACGGCTTTGGATACAGACCAGTGCCTGCCCTGAAAACATTTCGGTGGGACTTAAAATGCTGGAGACAGACACCTGCCATTCTATTTAATTTATAAGTTACAGAACAAAAATCTTTGTCTGAACAGTGCGCCGTATGTAGCATTGCTACCATATGTGCTGCAGTTGCTGTAACCATATGTTAAGGAAGTCAACAACAACAACAACAAAAAGTATTGATCGCAAATTCGAAATACTCCCCCTTCTAAGTAAACTTTCCAAACCAGAATGCATAAGAGAGATTGCCAATTGTTGTAGTTGAGGAGCGATAAACACGGTTAGGAATCTGGCAGGTGGAGAGCGATGCTACAGCCCATCTGAAACCGTATTCATCTGTTTGTATGAAGATTTCTCCTCCGTGTTTTTATTCAGTTCCTAAATCTAAGTAATATGGTTTAGATTCTGCTCCCAACCAAAATCTATTGAGGCAGAATTGATTCATTTAGGGTACGTCTAGACTACATGCCTCTGTCGCCAGAGGCATGTAGATTAGGCTACCAGACATAGGAAAATGAAGCGGTGATTTAAATAATCGCCGCTTCATTTAAATTTACATGGCTGCCGCGCTGAGCCGATCAGCTGTTTGTCGGCTCAGTGCGATAGTCTGGACGCGCGGATGTCGACATCAAACGTATTTGTCGACCACCCAGGTATGCCTCCTGGGATGAGGTTTACCTGGGTGGTCGAGAAATACCTTTTATGTCGACACCCGCGCGTCCAGACTATCGCGCTGAGCCGACAAACAGCTGATCGGCTCAGCGCGGCAGCCATGTAAATTTAAATGAAGCGGCGATTATTTAAATCACCGCTTCATTTTCCTATGTCTGGTAGCCTAATCTACATGCCTCTGGCGACAGAGGCATGTAGTCTAGACGTACCGTTAGAGATTTATTTTTTAGCTGCTTACATCCCCTTGATTCTTGCTTTTGTTTCCACCTTAGCTAAGTCCATGACATCAAATACAGCGTATGGTAGTGAAGAAACACACACACACACACACACACAAGATCAATATTATTACATAAATTAGATAGCAGAAATGTTCCCTGAGGAACTCCGTAGTCAGACTGGAGGGGGGAAAAAAAGCTTTTCATCTTTGCAGTGTACTCAGACCTTCGGAGCTTGTTAGAGCAAGTTTGCATTTGAACTTGGGTCTCTTTCATGGCAGCATATTGCTTTTAATTTACATCTCTCTTACACTGCCTGATGTTCTTGGGCTCCTGGTGGTTTATTTGCTCTGGAGCGCCTGTGTCTTTCTGAATTTCCCTCTGAACTAAGAGAAGACTCATAGCAAAGAGGGCAGTGATTACTGGAGGAGAGGCAATTGCCTACTCTTCTTCAATGAAGGCATCCGCCTCCGATAGCTGCCAGCCAATTGCACAGGCACTGCATTGGAGCCATGATGTCAGATCGGTGCAGGTAGCACATTCTTCTTCTGAAGTTGTCTACATGTGCAAGTTAACCCAAATAAGTGGCAGTGTGAAGTTGAAGTGAATTAACTGTTGCTATTTAACTTCATATATTGGAAGCGCTTATTCTGGAACAAAAATGTGTCTCAGGCCATGTCTACACTAAGCAGAAGATTGACACTGCTACAGTTGATCTGCTGCGGTTTGAATTAGCGGGTCTAATGAAAACCTGCTAATTCAAACTGAGAGTGTGTGTCTGTTAGCACCAGTACTGCTGCTGCTCATGAAGAGTAAGGGAAGCCCATGGGAGTGTTTCCTCCTGTCGACCTCCCGCTGAGTGGGTGGGGCCAAAATGCGATTTAAGGCATGTTGACTCTAGCTATGTAATTAACACTGGAGTTTCCCCTTTAGTGTAGACCAGGATCCATAGAGTTAATCAAGAATCGTTATTCTGGAATAATTCCCTGTGTAGGCAAGCTAGCAGCAAATAAACAGAGGTCTTGGAGGACGTGTGTTTTGAATCAGAAGAGCCGATGATTTCTGGCCCTATCCCACAATGCAAATGGAGAACAGCCACAAGTCACTATTCCAGCCCACGTAAGTGGCAGCTCTGTATTAACATCAAAATGCTTCTTTAGAAAATGCTTTCCACCTTCCCTACTACTCTGAGTATAAATCTTCTGTGCAAAACTAAGAGCAGAAGAATTTTGAATAGTTTATTTTTTTCCCTGGGGCATTTTAAGTTAGTTAATAACACCAGTGTATTTCCACGTGGTATTACCACCACGAAAGCTCAAGGAAATCCAAAGTTAAAGCTACATTAAGATCAATCATTAAGTGTTAGCCTACTGACATTCTGGAGTTCAACGTTGTCAAATGTTCTAGCACCTGTTTTCTACTCTGTAACAGTACACTGTCAATTTTCCAAACTCCAAATCAAGAATGTAGTTGCTTTTGGGAGTGGAGATATGACCCATTTTCTAATTATTATAAGTCATTAGCTAATTATTATATTTTCTGAGATTGTAAATTTAGAATAAGTGCCATAAGATTCGGAAGGCTCACTATATTGTTTACATAAAACAAAGGAGTTTAACAACTGCTCTAAGTGCATTTATCAATACAGTCTTAATTATGCAACCAGTATGACGTCTTGTTGATGATGATAGCTTTTTCAGTTGCATACTTTTTATGTGCTTTGTTCTTTCAAGACCCTTCAACAATCAACAAATTTACTCTCAAAACAACCCCAGGAGGCAGATAAGTAATGTTATTTTGTGGAATGGATAGGAAAACTGAAGCAGAGAGGTGAAGTTTATTTTCTGCAAGGTCACATAAAGAGTATGTCATAACTTAGATGTCCAGGATTCCTGGCTTTAATTCTGCATTCAGACCACTGGCTGTGATTCCCTTCTCTCTTTTTACTATTCACCAATAATATCTCTTTTCCAAATTTTGATGGTTCGGACCATACTTTGTTTTGCGTAGAAAAAGAGGTTCAGGTGAAAAAGTTGTCATGCCTTTAGCCTGAAAGAGAAATGGAATTTGGAATTCCTTCTAGTTTCTTTCTTTGGAATGTTATTAGTGTATTCACTGTGTTAGATGTCACATGGACTCATTCTAATAGATGTTCCTCGACCCCAAAGGTCTCACAATCTAAAGAGTGAAAACAAAGAGTGGGGGGCAAGAAAGTATTGCCATATCTACTTCACCAGCAGGGAGGAGGGAGACGGAGGGATTTAAGCCAACATTTTCAGGTTGACTGGCAATGTTGGCAGGGCGTTAATTTTTTGGTACCCAGTTTAGAACACCTTGAAAAGGTTCTGATTTTCGGGAAGGGAGGAGCATTTACCTGTTAGCTGCTTGCCCCTCAAAGTTGGGCACCCAAAATCACTTGTGGAAACTCCTGACCCAAATAAGTTGACCCAAGTCACAGAGGAAGTCAGCCGCAGAACGTGGTGTTGAACCCAGAAGCCGTTCCGTGGTGGTATATCAGTTATGAGGTGAAGGGGTTCTGTAGATCTGTATTACTCCTGCATATGCTCAATGAGTTATCGACAGATATAGGCTTCAGTGGGTCTGTAACAAAGCATTTTTGGTTTTGTGGTTACCATATAGCTTGTTCTGCCTGGCTGAGCCAGAATGGGGTTGCCAGCAGTCCCTTTGGTAGAGCTGGCATGAATAGGCATGGAATAAGGAAAATTCATCTGAACTGGCATATGGAAGCGGATTAGTGAACATACCTGGGAGAAAGGTGTATGTACATTGTATTTCTAACAGATTATACTGCTTCGGCAATGACCTCTTGGGGTGCGTCTACAATGCACCATAGCTCCAAATAAGATACACAATTTTGAGCTATGTAAATTGCGTATCTTATTTCGATCTTATTTCAAAATAGCGTATTTTGTAATTTGACAGCGCCAAATGTCAAAATAACCCGCTATTCTGAAAATTCTCTTGCTCCTCATGGAATGAGGTTTACAGGGCTGTTGGAATAGCAAGACCGTTATATTTTGAAATAACAGGATTGCTGAGAAGACACGGTATAGCTATTTCAGGATACTCCAGTATCCTGCAATATCGTAGCAGTGTAGATATAGCCTTGGTGTCCCTCTTGAACCATTGTTTGAGGTTGCAGTGAAATTGGAGGGGCTCTCTTTTGGATAGGATTGGAAATGCGGGTTCTGAACGCAGGAGATCTTAGGTCAAGGTCTACGCTCAGAATGAACAAACAGGGAGAGATTAGGAGCGCTTCAGGTGTGGGTATAGCCCCAACAGCTAAGGCCTGCTCAAGTCCCTGGTGAAACTCCCTTTGACTTTGGTGGCTCCAGGATTACCTCCAGTAAGGGTTTGTCTACACTGAAGCTGGAAGGTGTGATCTCAACACGCGGAGCCGTACCTATGCCAGGTTTGATAGCACTAGTTGGCTAAATATCGAGGGGGAGCTGCTGCAGTTTGAGTGGGGAGCACTGTACCCAAGTACCTGCATAGCATGTCGGTTGGATATGGACCAGAGAAGCTAGCCAGCCATTCCTGCCCCTCACATGGCTGCAGCTACTTTCTGGTTTTGATATGGTATCTCATTGGGAGCTGGCCCCGGTGTGTCGTCTGGAGCTGGAAATTGTGCCCCCGGCTCCAAATGCAGACGTAGCCTGAGTCTGATTCTCTGCTGGTGCCAGGTTAACTGGGAGCAGCTGCTGAAGTCAAGAAAGTAGCACTAGTGTACAATCACAGAGCAGGAGTCCCCCGTTTCGCCTATTGAGTGTGTTTCTGAGTTGAGAATGAAGGACTCAGAGGGAGGCAGTGATCTCCTTGAGACTGGCAAAGGATGCCAGGTGCTCCTGAGTTCCAGACTGGAGGCAGGGAGTGGTTCACGTTCAGGTGCATTAAGCCCCAGAGGTTGCAGTAGTTTGGGGGCCTGACAGAGAGGGGGGAGTCATTCCAGATGGAGGAGGGGCCTCAGCAGAGCCCTGGACCATATGAAACCAGATCACATGCCCCACCTTCGTGTTCCCTTGAGTAATGTTTTAATATCACAGCTGATTGGTTTTTTTTCTCTTGTGAGAGTTTCCAATGCTAGATGTTCCAGGTATTTCCTCCATAAAACAGTTTATCTGTATGGTTTTATTAAGGACATATTATTTTTTCTAGGGGGAGCCATTCCTGTCTATTATGCATATTAAAATGCACAGGAAAGATCCTTGGAAAAGCTCGTAGCATGCGAAGTAGCCGTAATTCCAAGATGGAGATCTGGGAGTTCCTTTTTTCAAAGTGCAGAAAGTGATTAGAGCTTGCTACAGAAGTAACGCTTGCCAAATTTAATTTTTTAAATCCTACTTTGCAGAGCTGTGGCCCGCTGCACGTCCTTGTGGGGAATTGCATGTAATCTCATGATGGGTATGAAATTAACCTGTGTCTCGATTGTAAGTAACAGTTTTGAATGTTGCGAGCCAGTCTCTTTTTCTTTTTTTCTTTCTTCTCTCTTCCACTCGGAGGTAACTTACCTCATCTGCACTGCTCTGTTTAACCCCAGAGAGAGTTACAATTATGCACAAATTACCTGCCATCTTGCACCATCTGGATAACTATTCAGTATTCCTGCTATCCTGCTCAGTAAGACACAGCCCCACCTATCACTGGCAGGAAGCCTGAAAACAACAACTTACATTTTTTCCCTTGGCTCTCCAGATAAAATGCTTGTGCATCAATGTCAAAACTTCAGATTTCTATTCCCTGATATTATTTTTACCTATGTATACAGTACAGGCACTGCACACCTCTTTCCTGCATTCACAATTGACCTGTCTTCTCTTCCGTTCCTTCAACTTCTGCCCCAGCAGGCAAATTATTTCCTGGCAGATGTTTATAAAGTATCTGATTTTTATTCATGCAAACTCTTTCATATGAAGGCTTCTATTAAGTAAACTAAGTGTGGGCAGTACAGAGGGCTATTATCCTTCTTAAATAGATAAGGATGGATGGGTAAGATTTTGTATTGGTTTGTTACTTGTAATAAGCTGTTCTTAAAATTCCTGCTGCGTGCTCAGCGGCATAACGGAGAAGTAACACATTCAGGAACTTGTGTTTCTAGGAAAATATGGAAAATCTGCTGGCGGGGGAAAAGTTGGCATAATGTCCTAACATCTTCCTGTACAAGAAAATGGGAGTTGGAGATGCTGGTTTCTGCAATTTTAAACATTAGGGATATGAATGTAGCAGATGCTTATCGGATAGTCGACAGGATAGTCGACTAGTTGCTCCCCCCCCCAACTTTCTGCCTCTATCAGAGAAAGGCAAGTGTTGGGAGAGAAGAGGGAGGGCCACTCGGAGCCCGGGGTCAGCTGCTCCATGCAGTGCTGCCGCTTTGAATGCCATGAGGAGCCCAGCATCAGGCTTCTCGCGGCATTTCAAAGTGGCAGCGCTGCACGGAGTCTGGGGTCAGCGGCGGTGTCTCCAGCTGACGCTGGCCTTCAGCACTTTTGCATTTAATGTGTAGCAACAGATCTAAGGCTGTTGCTACACTTCAAAGGAGGTGGCACCCTATCGACTAATTGAATAGTTGATGCAGAATGCATCAATTTTTCGATTAGTCAGTTACCCGAGACTTAACATCCTTACCATATGTTCCTCTCTCTGGAAGTCATGTGATCTCTGAAATGTAGCACCGTATATTCAGTGGGTGGGGTTAAAGAATCTGCCCAGAGACTGGAATCCAAGATGACTCTGTTTTCCCCTATCCATAAAAGATGAGCGAACGATTCCATGCATCTCCTAGCAGGCGCTTTTCAATGCCAGTACTCTAGAAACATCTGCAATTTCCACGAAAAGCATTTAACTTCCCTCAGGGCTCACATCTAATTTGGTTTTGGTGTGTGTTTGGGAAGAAACAATATGTGAATGCAGCAATCTGTCTCTCAGATCCTGCTTGCGCATACAGTGTGCCCAGTACTTGCATTATGCTCAAGGACAATTCTTTGACCTCCCAAGACTTTGGAGGACAGGCAGATTCCAGATGATCAGCCCTTGGATTTCTGTGTCTCACGAGTCATAGGGCCAATTTTGAAGATTCTGGAGTCGAGCGATGGCTCCGTTGGCAGCCAGGCCATTCCCACAACAGATCAGCAGTGAAGGAGCGTTGACGTACGTTAAACTCCCCGAGTGGTAATTCAATATCCCTGATGCATTTTGCTGCTCCCGCTCTTTGCATTTGTGGAGTCCTGACAAAGAGAACAATTAAATACACACAGAAATGTGTTAAGTAAAATGTACTGTTCCTCTGAGACCGGGGGGGGGGGCCTTTTTGAGGTCAGGGGCCACTGACCCACAGAAAAATCAGACAGGGGCCACATGTGAGGGGAAAGAAATTCCCTCACTGACATGGCTCTCGACTGAGAAGGAGAAAGACACTTCTCGTATTGCTCTCCCACACCAGACCCTAGCACAGCCCAACCTAGTGGAATTTTTGTGCTCCAGCCCACAGTGAGGCATCAGTGTGGTCTCCCCAATGCTGGCGGGGGGGCTGGAGGCTCAGGGACTGGGTCCAGTCAAGTTGAGGGCTACATCCAGGCCCCAGACCTAAGTTTCCTCACCCCTGCTCTAAGCTGTGGTAGTGTGGCACCCCACTTGTTTTCATCTGCATTGCTGAGAATCGGCATCACCCCTTCTAAAGCTTGAAAATAAATGTGACACCCAACCAGCCAACTAAACTTATCACATCATTTTCAACGTGTTGCTTTCAAAGTCACGGCAAATGAAACTCTTGGTAAAAAGGCCTCCGGTGCCAAAGGTGACCACTTGGGCAATTTTTGAGTAACCTGCCCAGAGCTAGAAAGCACAAGAATATTTTGAGGGAAACAAACAAACAAAAGTTGTTTTTAAAGGGTGCGTCCGCCCTGCTGCTTAGCATGTCCTTGGGTAGAGGCACGTGGTAGCTTTGCTGGAGCTGGTGTGTCACACACAGCTGGCGGTGGCTCAACCTCCCACCTGAGAAAGGCCAGCGGGTTTGTACTCCAAGGGGCTAGCCTGAGTTCCGACACCTGCTACCCACAGCGACTCAGCTCTCGTTAGCTCCAGCAAAACCAGTGCCTGTCTGCCTGTCTGCACTGGGACGCATGCGCCGAGCTGCAGCACTGATGTTCCCTGACACACCATTCATGACGGAATCGGACTGAAACCCGTAGCACCAGGTTCACGTCAGGCTGAAATGCCTGGATTCCAAACGGCCGCCGTGAGGTTGGTTGCATGTCACGGCTGGCTCTGGAAGCGACTTGGAGCCAAGGGTTGGCGGCTCAGCTTGCTGGAATCCAGGACTGGTGCTGTCTCTCATGGCTGGCGTGGGGCAGGAGCAGGCCCAGAGCTCTCCGACTGCTTCTGCATAGGGGAAGAGAAGGGGGTGACCCTGCCAGATCTGAGCAGGTGTGAGGGGATGTGAGAAGGCTCCCGCTCTAGACCAGCCTCAAAGCCGCGTGAAAGTGACAAGAGCCTGTTTTGGCAAGTCAGGTAGCGGAGAGCTCTTGGAAGATGCTAGCCAGAGAGCACTAGTTCCAGCACCAACAATGCACAGAGTGTGCGCGCGCGTGTGGACCGCTTTGGGGGCAACTAAGCAAGGCCGCCTGGGCTCCTTCTCTGAGTGTCTATGCTTCCCAAAAGGATGTGATTCCATCTCCCAGAGGCGTATCCCTGCAACTCTGCTAGAGCAGGTGTCTCCTCAGGTAGGACTGGCCATGCCTGCCCCCAGTGTAGATGCACCCAAATGGGTGTTCTGCTGCTTGTGGGTCATTTGAGGAACTCTGGTGGGTGTTGTGGATGTGGCCAAGATGCCTTACGAGTCATACTGCTTGCCTGGAGCTTGGTTACCGTGTTTTAGCGTATACAACCTGCACTTGTGTGTAACCCACACTCGTGTATAACTCGTGGTTTTTCTTTGCTGTGTTTTAAAAAAAACCCCACCTTAGATTACCTGTGGACGTGTATCACCCGTGGGTTCTATAGGCAAATTCACGGTAATTGCACATTGGGGGGAGGGGAACGTAGAGAGCAGCGCAGGCAAGCTGGCCGGCCTGCAGGAGGGCAGCTGCACTCACGCCCAGGCCCTGAGCAACCGCAGCCAGGCGCAACCCTCCCTCCTCTGGCGGGGAACAGAAAGCACAGCACAGGCATGCTGGAAGCTCGTCAGGCCCTCCCTGCAGCGGAGCTGACCCAATTCTAATGGGTAAAAATAAACTTGTATACTCCGCGGGGTACGTGTGTGTTTGTAAAAACGTGTATAACTCGTCGGTTATATCCGCTAATTTATGGTATATTAAGAAACTGAAGAATGTGTTCTATGGCGGTTCTTGGACAAGATGCGATGGGCTTAAATTGCAGCAAGGGCGGTTGAGGTTGGACATCAGGAAACAGTTCCTAGCCATCAGGGTGGTTACACGCTGGAATAAATTGCCTAGGGAAGTTGTGGAATCTCCATCACTGGTGATATTTAAGAGCAGGTTGGACAGAAACCTGTCAGGGACGATCTGCATCGGGGTTGGCAACTCCCAGCGCACGAGCTGCAAGCATCACCCGAACCGATTTTTCCTGGCATGCAGGGTAGGAGCTCAGCCCCGCCCATCTCCTCCTGCCCCCTCCCCCCCTGCAGTGGGGAGTTTGTGCTGCGGCTCGAGCCTCAGCTGCGCATGTGCAGGCTGGAGCACCAGCTCCGGCTTCCTGCTGGGGGAGGAGGGTGGGGGAGGTGTGCACATGTGTCGCTAGGGCTGCCTCCTGCATCGAGGCCGGGGCTGGGCCTGCTTGCAGATTGGGGCTGGGCGGCTGGCACACGGGGCATGCCAGGGCCCAGGCTGCGCCATGCTGCTCCTGGCAGGCTGTGTGCAGAGGTGGGGAGCCCTTTCCCCAGCACCCCGCTGCACTCAGTCAGTCTGGAGCCACCCCTGGCCACCCTGGGCTCTGCCTGTCCTAGCCCCGGAGCTGCAGTCTGCAGGCAAAGGGCTGTGCCCGGCATGGAGGAGACTCTGCCCCCTCCCCCAGCCTTTCCTTACCCCAGTGCTGCTCCCAGGGGGCTGCGAGCCCCCGCATTGCTGCCTGCTGGTGAGTGTATTGGGGGCTCAGATATGGGGACAGGAGGGGGGTGAAGGAGGATGCGGGAGCAGGATGGGAGGGGCAGGAGTTGCACTGAAGAGCATGGGGAGATGCAGGGAATGAGATGGGGGCATGGGGCTGAGGGGAGTGGGGCTGGAGCAGAGGCAAGATCTGAGGGGCGGGGATACAATTTTACTTTGCAGAAGCTGCACTTTCCTTTATCCCCACTTCTTTGTCTCCCTCTCCCCCAGCTATTTGGCTACATTCTCACCCCCTCACCTTTTCTGCATTACTCCCTCAACCTCCTCCCGCCCCAGACTCCCCCTCGTGCCCCCACCCTCTCCTGCCGCTAAACTCCCTTCCAGACCCGGCCCTCCTCACCCTGTCCTGCACCCCACCTCCGCCCAGATCCTGCATCCCTGTCCCACTCGCTGGCAGCCCTGTCCCCATATTGAACCCCTCATTTTTGTCCCTATCCCAGAGCCTAAGGGGGTCCACAAAATCCACTAACTCTGGAACCCCAGAAGAGTACATCTGGCCTATGGGAAGCCCTGAACTCAGTCCTCCCTGTCCCTTCCCCTCCCCCTTGAGGCGGGAGTGCAGAAGACTGAGGGGTCTCAGTTGGGGGCCACGTCAGTGAGGGTTGGGGATTTGGGGAGGAGTTTTTTTGCTTCTCACTTGTATGGTCCCCAATTGATTTTTTTCCATGGGTCAGTGACCCTTGACCCAAAACGTGTTCCCCACCCCTGCTATAAATACAGAAAACATTGAAACCTTTTGTGTTGGACATAATATTTTACTTTCTTTGAAGTGAAGTTTGATAAGTTTGAGAGACTGAAAATGCTTTAGTCTGTTTAATAATTTAAATTAAACCGTTCTCCCCAATTGCCGGGTGTAATTATGTAATTAACAGCGAGTTTCCATTAGCAACTGGTAGTTTGCTCGTCTTGGAAACCACGTTACTACAGGCCTGGTTTGGAGAGGGCTTAAATGATGACTGAAAGTTGTCTCTTCCGTCAGGAGAAATCTGACATGCCAAAGCCCGTGAAAACACTGTACCAGACGTCCGCTTTTTCACCTCTGATCCAAATCAGTTTGGACGCTGGCCGCTTTTCAGACCAGCATCGCACTCTTGTCTACAAATAATACTACATCCAATTACTGCCAACGTGCTCTTATTTTACTGTTTGCTTGTTCCCACCCCGTTAGTCTTTCATTTGCCGATTGCACTGTGCTGGATACAAAGGCCACGACGCTGTAGGGCTTGGCTGTACAGCGCCTAACACCCCGGGGCCTTGAGCCTTTTGGATTGGGGATTACTGTCATATAAATAATCTGAACCTGTCTTTAGCCTCTCCTTGCTGAACATGGGGAAATAGAATTTGCTCAGATTTCCCGTGACGCTTGCTAGTGTCATTTCTAGGCTGACGTCGAGGACCGAAAGTTTCAGCTCAAATAGACAATGTTTTGGAAAGCTTTGTGCAAATGAATAGGCGGAAATATTCTCAGGGGCACACTTGACTCCTGGCCTGGTTGCTAGGCAACCCCGCACACTCAGCTGGCCCCAGTAAGCCCCCAGCAAACAGTGGCGCTTCCTAATTGGCAGGGGTTTGCTCCTGGAGCGTTGTGACAGCCGTGCTGTGATGGCTGCTGCATGTTCACCTCATCCACAGCTGTGGCCCCCTCCTCATGCTTCCTGCTTCTTGCTCCAAGCCTGTCTCTAGCCCATTTCCTGCCCCTGGTCTATCCCCACCCGATTTGCTCTGCCACCTGGCTCTGATTAGTGGCCCCCTCTATTACTATTCCAGCTCAACCTTTTAGCTTAGGCTTCTTACTCTAGCTCTGACGTTGAGCTTCTCCCTTCAACCCTGATTTTAGCTTCACCCTTGGACTGGCACCTAATTCCTGGCTCTACCCTGGTCATTATCTGAACTGCCAGCACACACCCACCAGGCCATATCTTAAACCACCCCCCGACAGCTCGTTGTTATGAAAGAAGCCACTTATGGTATGTCTACACTGTGTGGCTATTTCGGGATACCAGAGGTATCCCAAAATAGCTACCCTGCATCTTAACAATCTGCCCATTATTTCGAAATATTTTTTTGAAATAACAGGCGCGCTATTTTGGCGTCCCTGTAATGCTCGTTCCACGAGGGGTAAGGGCTGTCTCGAAATAGTGCGCTACTTTGAAATTTGGCGCTGTGTAGACACACCAAATTTCAAAATAAGCTATTTTGAAATAGAATTGAACTAAGATATGCAATTGGCATAGTGCAAATTGCGTATCTTATTTCGCGTTTAAGGTGCTGAGTAGATGCATTCTTATTTGTCTGCCTTCTAAAGCACGTCTTGCCATCTTATTCAGATGCTGTTCATAGGTGAAAAATAGTGAAATCTGAATTATAGGTGTGATTGATTGCTAATGACTTCTCTAACAAATAGCCCCAATAAGTGTGTGTGGTGAGGGTTGTGTTTTGTTTTTAAACAACATGAAATTTATAATATTTTCCCACAGGAAATTATCTTTTGTTTTTTTTTTTCTTAAAAAGCCTCGGGTAGCATAACACTGAAAACTGTTACATCAAAGATGTCCGTTTTCACAAATGCCTTCTGTGGGATGCAAGGCACGATAGGCTTTTTGGAATTGTAGCTTCATGCATTTCAGCAGCTGATACTCTCTAGGCCAGGTTGTCGTATTCACCAGTGCAAACGTGGAATTAACTCCACTTGCCTAAGCTGTGTGGCTCTGGATTTATATGAGGGTAACCAAGATCAGAATCAGCCCTATTAATTTTCCTTAAACCACTACTTGGACATTTCACGTAAGTTTAGTTTTGGGGGTGTTCAGAACTGTTCCTTTAAAAGAAATGAGATCTGGCACAATGGAATGATACACTAGAACCCCTGTTGGTAGGCTGGTGATTTGGCTCTCTGAGGAAGGGATTAGAAGAATTCATATTGGATTGGAAAGGCACGTGTGATATTTCAGCCTTGCATGCACAAGAGAAATGCTTTCCTAATCCAACACAGGTTTTCAAAAATGGCTTCCGGACTTGATTGCGGTTACCATTTTGGATTCACTGTGTCTGAGGATTGAATCCTTCGGCTCTTCTAGATGCCGCAGCTTTGTTTTTGATTGGAAAAACTATATTAATTCCAATTTGTCACAGCTGCTGCAGCGCGTGGTCTCATGGCAGCTTGAATGTCAACCACACTGTTAATGTGGCAGCGGTTCATATTTTTCTCTTGAGTGAGCTTTTACAAGAAGTGCCCTTAAATCTGGGCAAGGGACTCTTTGGCTTTTGAACTTTTCCGAGGCAAGTTGGAGGACTATATTGGACTTGCGTAGAAGGGAGTGGAATTAATCATATTTACCTAACTTTGTTAGGCTCAAATTTGCCCATTTCTATCTTGTTTTATTTAGTCCTCTGCGAAAGGGAGCTGAGGACTCCAGTAAATCCTTTTATATTTCCAATTTTCTCTCAGAGGAGTTTTTAATTTTTCATGGAAAATGCAGAGAGTCATTGATGTAATATAAAACTGAGATGAGCGTAAAGCGCTTAGGAAAGCACAGTTAACAAATAAGCCCGCCTCCTCCCGCTCTCCCTCCCCAAAATATAAACAAAGGACATTAATAAGTGGAATTGATTTATCTGAAGGGCTGTCTGTCTTTTTCACTTTGCTTTGGATAACCCAGAGATTGTGGCAGCCCTGGCTCCAGATGTCTGAGAGACAAGCTATAATAAGTTTCTACCCTGCCCAGTTTGATTGCATTTGTCTGGGGGGGAAATGGAATAAGCTTGTTCTTCGCTACAATGATGTGTAGCTCCGGAGAGCCACCTCGCAGGAAGGACGGCGTTTTAGAAATAGGATTAAGAGACCTCTCCATTTTCGCTCTGCTCAGACCATTAGTCCTGAATGCAAGTCACGGCATTATTTCTTTGCCTTTGCCTGCTGTTTAACCTACTAGTAGTAGCATTCTTTTATTGCAAATAGTGGGGTAAAAGAAATAGGAGACAAGCAGCCGTTCCAAATGGATACGATACTAGCGTAGACGGTCCGTCTGGGCAGAAATACTTGGAGAATATGTAATTGACGAAATGAGATCACCTCACTTTAGAGTTACATCGTGGAGAAACAAACCACTTTTTCTCTTGCAGACACACCTTTCTATCAGTGTGTTCCGGCTGGATATGTAGTGAAATGAGAACTCAGCCTGAGATCGTGTCTGCTCTTCGGAGGAAACTCTCGGGTCCTTTCATTTCTGTTGCCCATCTTGGCTTGCCTATGGAGTAGCATTTTCAGAATTGTTACACCCGTTTCAGTTATCAAGTGGGGTGCAGTATAAATGCTGTATAACAGCTCTCTGTATGCAAGCGTGTTTCATTCAGAAATATTGCTACTTAGGGTATGTCTGCACCAGGCCCGCTGGTGGAGGGGCAAATGGGGCATTTGCCCCAGGGCCTGGCGATTAAAGAGGCCCTGTGGCTCCTGGTTGCCATCATTGCTGCAGTGGAAGCAATGGTGTCCAGACCCCTACGCCCTTGAAATTGCTGCTGGAGCACTGTGCCACGATCTTTCTGTGATGCTAGGGATTGGTTGAGGTGGTCCCGCCCCTTCCACGAGGGCAGAGCAGTCCCCCCTCCACATCTTGCCCAACGGCTCACGGAGGCTGTCTGCTCCCCTGTTCTACCCTGGAATGGAAGGTGTGATTTCCAGTTTGCACGGACATACCCATGCTAACGCCAAACGAGCTCTCTTGCTCAAAATGGCAGCGAAAGTGCAGGCTGGCTGCCCTGAGTCGGAACCAGTTTGAAACCTTTGGGGTGTTCACAAGCAGTTGACTTGTGTTGCCGCAGCAACACATGTCTCTCCAAAATGACACCCGGGCTCACATTGGGATGACCAGTTAACAAGTGTGAAAAATCAGGGTCGAATAAGCCTTGAATAATGGGATTACCCTTATAAAATTGGGACAGCCAATCACTTTAACCAGCTGGGATCGAGCTGTCTCTGCTCAAACCCGGCATAGGCGATATGATGTGATGGGACCACGTGGGGACAGACCAATGGTACTTGATGGCTTGTCTGTGCACATTGGAGTGAGGGATAGCTGGCTGTTTGAGCTGTGATCTCTTCTTTCTTTCAGCAGGCTCACTATGGTGCTCAGTAATAGGCTGGAACTCCCTCTGTTCGTACTGCACACACAGAGCCTGGAGAGGAATGGATAACTTGGGAGCAGTAATGGAAAATGGAACTTTGTAGTTCTGGGCTAGTTTTTAGCAGTCTCTCTAGGTTGGTGGTAATTACGTGTCAGAGCGTTGTCAAGTCATGTGGCCTGTGGTTGATAAGTGCAGCGGTATCCTTCTCATATGCTATGTTAATCTTATCTGCAGTGGCAACAGAGCCAAGGGCTAGGTAGCCATCCATTGTTCTCATCACTAAGGCTATGTCTAGACTGCAGGCTTCTTTCAGGAGAACCTTTTTTCAGAAGAGATTTTCCAAAAAAACTTCCTCCAAAAGAGAGTGTCCATACACAAAAGCGCATCAAAAATCGATCTGCTTTTTCAAAAGTTAGCCTCCACACTGAATGGACGCTATCTCGCATTTCAGCTGTGATTACTGTGGATGGAGTGGCTACCAGGGCACTTGTGCTTTTTCCTCTTCTTTTGAAAGAACTCCCTCTTCCCCGTCCACACACGCCTTTTTCCAAAAGAGCTCTTTTGGAAAAAGGCTTTTTCCTGGTAGAAAGAGGATTGACAATGCTAGAAAAACCCCTCTGTTCTTTTGGTTTACTTTTGGGAGAACGCGATTGCAGTGTGGATGTAACTCTGGTTTTGTCGGGAAAATAGCCGTTTTTCCGACAAAATTCTCTAGTGTAGACATACCCAAATTGAGGACACTCCAGAATGAGCCTGAGGCATGGAAGTCACTGGCAAGAAGCATGTTCAGCCACATATGTGCCACAAGTAGAGATGTCAGTTGAAGTTTTTAAGCAATTAAAAAAAAAAGGACTCAACCCTTGAATGCTGAGAGAGCATACAACAGGAGACTCTGGCTCGCAACAAAACACAGCTTTGCAACCAGGTAAATGCACACGGCACGGCCAAAAGAGAGAGGAAAAGGAAAGTGCGGTTTGCTCATGTTTACCTAGTATAAGCCAACGAATCGCTTGTTCTTGGCATACAGGGCACACTTAATTGTATTTATTGGAATGCATTCCAGGAATGCCTAAAGCCCAGAGTCAAATGGCTCGCTCTTGTTGTTTGCTGGGGAAGAAAAAAAGCACTAAGAGGATGAAGCGCGTTATGCTGAAGGGGGCTCATTCTAAACTTGGCCTCTAAGTAACTTTGTGTTGAAATCAAGTCCAATCCGGCCTGTCCGATGCCAATAAGTGAAGCCAAAAGTTGCTAACGAGACTCTGTGTGCGTATTAAAACTTGGGAAGGAATGCCTGGGTCTGTTGCGGGAGGAGAGGGGTCTCAGGAGATGCTTCGTCAAAGACGCTGTTGGAAAAATAAAAGGTACGATTTGTTACACTCACAGCTCTGGGAAGCGAAAGTTGAAAAAACATTACCTCTTGAAGGCTGAACGGATTCTTCGGAAGGCACCGCAATTCAGATTCCATCTGAACAGGGAAGAAGGAGGAAGTGACCGCACCAAGCTCTCATCTTTCTTTGCATCTGACTAAGGGAAATGAACTTGTAAATACTCAGGATATAGGGACTCCAGTTTCCTATCAAAGTAAGTCCAAAAAGGACTGGAGGAGAATGCCCGACTGGAACATTTAACTGCAAGGACCTTACATGAGAGTGGCCATAATCGATCAGCTGAACGATGGTCCAGTATCCTGTCTCTGACAGTAGCCAATGCCAGATGCTTTTGGCAGGTGGTAGCATAGGGACACCAGAGCATGGTGTTGCTTCCTATTTTGGCTAATAGCCAATTCTCCATGGATTTAGCTAATCCTTGTGTGGGCCCCGGTTGTAGTTTCAGCTTTCAAAACATGAGTTGCACAATGAGTTCCTCAGGTCAATTCTGCGTTCTGTGAAGAAATACTTCCTTACCTTTGTGTTAAACTTGCTGCCTATTCACTGCATGACCCCTGGTTCTTGTGTTATGTGAGGTGGTAAATAACTTTTTCTGACCCACTTTGTCCACCCGCTTTGCCATTTCATAGACCTCCATTGCATCCCCCCTTACATATCTCTTTTCTGAACTGAATAGCTCCAATCTTTGTAGCTTGTCTTCCTATGGAAGCTATTTCTACCCACCTCCCCAATTATTTTTATGCTTTTCTTTGCCTCTTTTTCCAATTCCAGTATATCATTTTTGAGATGGCTGACCAGAATTGCCTGCAGTATTCAAGGTGTGGGTGTACTATGGATTTATAGAGTGGCATTATGATATTTTTTGTTTCATTCTCTATCCATTTATTACAGATTCCTAACATTGTTAGCCACTGTGAATGGAGTGAATGTTTTTAGAGAGCTATCCACAAAGACACCATGCTCTCTTTCTTGAATAACAGCTACTTTAAAGTCTATCATTTTGTATGTGAAGTTGGGATTGTGTTTTCCAGTGTGCATTATTTTGCATTGGTCAGTATTGAACATCTGCCATTTTGCCACCCAGTCACTCAAGTTCGTTGAGATTTCTTTGCCGTCAGCTTCGGACGTAACTATTGTAAGTATTTGTATATCATCTGCAAATTTTGCAACTTCGCTGTTTGCCCCCTTTTCGAGATCATTAATGAATACGTTGAGCAACAGATGTTCTAGTGCAGATCTTACATCTCCCCACTGTGAAAACTGGCCATCGACTCCTACTATTTGTTTTCCTGTCTCTTAACCCATTACTGATTCATGAAAGGACCTACACTCTTATCCCATGCCTGTTTAGCTTGCTTAAGAGCCTTGGTGCAGGACCTTGTCAAAAGGTTTTCTGTCTTAGAAGATAGCCTAAAAATGCCTTCCGTATTGATTGTTTCCACCAGTTCCAAAATATCTTCTCAGCATATGTAATCGCCAATGTTTCTCAAACCAGCAGCATCTGTGAAAATAGATGGAACCCTTTAAGTGCACTGACTATATTGATCTTTTTATCAGTTTACATGCTTTTGTGCTACAGTCTGTTTAATTTGTTTCATTCCACCTAGTTTTTCATTGCTATTCCATAAGTTATGTTTTAGACTCAACATATGCACAGGGCCTAATCCTGTTCCCAGGAAAATCAATGGGAGTTTTGCAATTAGCTTAAAAACAAAGTAGCTTCTCATTTCCCTCAATACAAGGCAGATCTAGGGGCTTTGTCTGACGGATTACCCCTTCTCGTTAGTTGCTTTTCCTGTTACACTGCTGATCTGTACATTGCCATGTTAGGGGCAGTGATTTTACACACCCATCGAGTGCCAAATTTGTGCAGTGACACTATTTTGACACAGCTGGTGATGTGGAACTTGTGTCACTGTTTACATTTCCTCTGAAGTCCACACAGGATTGCTTCACACTTAGAGCAGATTTGAATCTCCCCACTTTGTTCAATTAATATACGATATGCAACCGGTTTCACACTCCTTCCCTCTCCCTTACTGCAAGATATTTATCATCCATGGTATCTGAAGACATTTACTAGATGTTTCTATTCTGCCTGCCTGCATGATGCCTTACTTAATTTTATCTGGAATTAGTGTATTTTAGATATATGATCACATAAAGGGGCACTGGGTCCCTTATGCTCTTAGAGCCCTTTAAGAGTAGGCATTCTGGGAAATGTAGTTCCCAAGCAGAGACTGAGAGCCCAGAAATTACACAACTGCCTTTGGGTGATACACAAGGGATAGTCTGACTTGCATACTAGAATGGAGCAAACAGCTTGAGGGAAGCTTCTCTCTGAGGATATGGTTGAAGGCCAAGGAGATACCCAGGAAAGAGGAAGGGCAGGTCCTCTCCTTTCCATTTGAAAGCAGGAGAGGCCTCTGTGGGCTGTTGAGTCTGTGGTGGTAGTTCGGATGTCTCAGTAATTTAAGCTCTCATGGTTCCTGTCCAGGGGTGCCAAAGAAGCTTTTTATTAGGGTTCCAGCGCCTATGCTGCTTTCTGAGCAGGTACAGCAGTTCTCCTGGCCGCTTGGAGAAGTAGCCCACAGTAATTAGGTTGAATTGTGTCACCCTCTCCCATTGGCTGGGTTCCCAGTAGGCCGATGGCTACTCACTGCATTGGGGCCCTGACGTTATTGTGCTGTCAGTTCCCTGGATCTGCTGGAGGGTTCCTGCTGTGCACTTCCGGCACCGACTCGTCATGGCCGCCCAACACTTGATGTGGTAGAACCACTGCTGAAAGCTACAGAGCGTCTTTGGCGTTCCACAGTGACCCGTGTCATGAAATCTCGTGCTGTCTTCAGAGCAGCCAGCTGCACCGAGGTGCTAGAAGTGACCCAAATGGGCTCTTGAACTCCCCAGCTGATGAATCTCTCCCTGGTGCGGGCTCCACCCCCACCATCCCAGGCTAGTACTCCGCCGAGGCGCAGCGGACATAGAAAGGTGGGATGAGGTTCATTCATCTTCCCATCCCCGGTGGAACTGAATTGGTGCCGGGAGGACGTCTTCTGTGCCGTTAGTGTGTCAGAGCTTCTCATTGCTGTGTACACTGCCCCACGAGTAGTGCTGGCTGAGTCCTCTGGCAGTTATGCAGAACCCTGTTTGCAACCCCATCGTTCCTTTACCCTGCCCTCCACATGGGGGGCTGGAGCCACAAGCTGACCTCAGTGATCGTGTGAGACTCCTGCACCGTGCAAGTTCATCAGGAATTACTTGCCATCTGGATCGGGCGAGTGCTCTGTAGGACAAACACCGGAAAGTCAAACAACAAAGAACCTTTTTGGATTGCGAGAGATGATGTCCCTGTGAAAGGTTTCAGTCTCTTCTTCGTTAAACATTTATTTGAAGTACTGTCTGTCGCGTTCACTTTCTCAGCGCTTACAAAAAGGAGTAGTGACAGCGCTGGCTCCGGATGTCTGTCAGGCAAGCTGTAAAAGTTTCAGCCATCCCCCGTTTGATTGTATTTGATAGGCCAAAAAAACCTAGACACATGCTAATTTGAAAACCTGGCTTTCAAGCAGACGTTTATATATGTGTGTCAGCATGTGGAAATGGGAGAACTCTATGTGGCTTACAGGTATAAAATTGAATTTTTAAATAATTGTATAGATGAATTTAATCTTTCGCTCCGTATTTCTGGTCAGAAGTATTGCTGCTAACAAAGCCCACACATTTATCTCCCGGGTGCAGTGCAGTTGGGAATTATTCATTCTCTTCCTTCAAAGGAGACTTATCAGAGCTAAAAAGGCAAAATAGCGCCTTCCGTTATACGTTGGCATCCCTCTTGATGGTGCACAAGGACAGCTAAGAGCACAGTATGTATTCTACTGATGCTCCCTCACTTCTAAAGTAATGTCCTTTCAGTCAATGCGGTTACACTAGGGGGTAATTGGCATCTCAGTGTATTTTGCTTCTTTCTTCCCCCTCTAGCTTGAATGAGACACACCCCCTCTGGAGAGGACCTTACTTTTCACAGTGCTGCTGGGTACCTGCTTTTTCTTCTCTCCTCCATCACGATTCTTAACAGGCAGGTTCAGATATATGCCCTAGCAGCAGTCACAGCAAAGTATGGTGTTAAATTGATGGAGAATGTAGAGCGTTTAATAGCAGAAAGATGTTCTCCTGGAGCAGAAACTGTAACATCCTTTTCCCCTAGGAACCACATTTCCATCTGCTGTCACATACCTGTGCATGGTTAGCTGAGACATGGATGTCATAGCAAGCCAGTGATCAAAACATACAAGATAAAATGTGACAAACCACTACCTTCCAAAAAGACAAAGCAAGGAAATTCATTTCAGGATGGTTGAATAAAAAGATAGGCAAATCCAACAGGGAAAGGGGGAAACATATGAACCCAGAAACAGGCTTTCAGGAGACGGATTAAACTCTGCCCCCGTCCATGGAAAAAACATTCCCTGTCCTCATATTAGCTCTTTTCATTGACATCTGTCAAATGGGATCATAAATAAAAACTCAGCTGATGTTCATTGTTCAAAAGCAAAGATGCTGTTTGTATTGAATACTGCTCATGTGGCATTGTCTTACTTTTAGCCAATTCTGAAGAAGATCAGTTCATTATGTGTTAAGGGTTTGAATTTTAAATGAACAGGTTAGTGCATTTTCATTAGCACTTTCTACTGCGCTTTCATTTAAAGGACCAACGTGTGTAGGTATCCTTGCTCCACTAATAAAACCAGAGAGAGATCATCCATGTGAACAGATCCAGAGGTCTGTCTTTTGGTTTGTCTGCCTTCCTAAAAGCTATTAGACGCAATGCAGAAAACTAGCATTAATACCAGCATAAGCTCAGAAACTGACTGCAGAAGACTTACGATGTTCTAGAGATGAAAGTGTTCCAAAACAACAACATGGTTACATTACACATTCAGGGCCTGATCTAATGCCCATCGAAGTCTATGGCAATCCAAATGCCCATCGCAACCTATGGAATTCCTTCCGTTGACTTAAGCTGGGTTTGGATCAGGTCTGTAGTATTTTCTATACTTTTCCCTCTTGTTCGGCATAAACTCTTACATATGGTTTATATGTATTATCCTGCAGAAGTGCCTTTTGGGAGGTCTGTCGCATGGAAGTGAAGTTTAGTTTCCTCTCTCCCTGGATCTTAAGTGTCCAGCCTTTGGAAAGGTCTTTCTCTCTGTAGTGCTCCTGTAGTCATCCTCCCCCAGGCCAGATAGCCAAGTCTTCTCATGGCTATGTTGCATGGTCAGAGAGTATGCCTGCCCAAATTCACTTTAATCCAGGCTGGATTGATTTAAATCACGGCATTTTAAATCACTAAGTAGAAAGCCTTGATTTAAATCAACTTTTCCATTTTTACTTTTGAGTAAGAAAGGTGCGTTGTCAATGGTTGATGCAACCATTATACCATGTTGATTTCCAAGTAAATAGAACCTTTATCCAAAGCTGTGGTGCATATTTTGCTACGCAGGAGGGTACACTATAACTCTGCACATTTAAGCAATCCTATAGCTTAATATATGCTTATTAATTGCATATTTTAGTATGTTCGAAAATGGCGAATGATACATTGCTTATTTACTAGATAATTAACCTTTTCCTCCTGATTGATGTCAAGCTGCATTAGGGCAGTACCTAGAATTTAATAAAACACAGAGCAGCATGTGAAATGTACTTGTATTAAGCTAAGCAACCTGAAATATTTTTGATTAATCAAAACATGCTTTGCTTTACAACTAAACATATTTTGTATTAAATTCAGATTTTTCAATTTAAACAGGTACATTTTGAAAAGAAAAATGGATTATAATTTAAATAACAGAATAACAGTTCTAATGTAAGTAAAAAAAAAAAAAAACTCTCTTCCCCCAATAGTTGATTTCCCACCACCACCCCCTGCTCTCGTCTAGCTGGCTGGAGTAACAATGTTACTGAAGTATCGGAGGGGTAGCTGTGTTAGTCTGAATCTGCAGAAGCGGCGAGGAGTCCTGTGGCACCTTATAGACTAACTGAAGTGTAGGAGCATAAGCTTTCGTGGGCAAAGACCCACTTCGTCAGATGCATGTTACTGAAGACGTCATGGCAGTCTTCGGCAAGAGTCAGCTACCTGAGAACAAATCTGCTGGGGATGTGTTTGGATGGCTAGTTTGAGCTCAAGTTCATGCCGCCCTGTCTTCACTACTATTGTTACCTAGGCTGGCTATGTTAAAGTTAGCATGGGCTTGGGTGATGGGGCCTGCCTACCCACACTGGGCCAGGAGGGGTTAATGCCCTGTGGATGGATGAAGTCCAGCCCCCCCTGTCCTCCCCAGCCTCAGTAGGCATGCTTCAAGTGCTGGGATAGTATAAAAAGGAGCACCTCAGCTCTGTCTGGCCTCAACGCTGCAGGAGAAGTCATGCTGCAGGAGCTCCAGAGATATCCCAGACAGAGCCCTGGATGACAGGAACCAGGGACCCGGGAGGCCGCATCAAACCTCCAGAGCTGGAGGAGCCTCAGAGAAAGGCTGGTGCTGCAGAACCAGAGGATCCAGAGACCGCGCGTCAGGTGCCCCTCAATGCCAGATCTGGTAAGAAGTGACCCTGAGAGGATGTGCGAGCGGTATCTTCCACCCGAGTGAGCTCTGTGTGTTGTGGTGGGATTCCCTACTGAGTGAGTGGCATACCCTTCTGCCACTAACAGAGCCCTGGGTCATGGCCTGGTGGAGTAGGATGGGCTTGGGCCCCTCTACCAGGGCTACTGCCCTAGACTCCTGTGTTACTGACTCTAGCCATTGGGCTGTGCTGCTCTCAACTGAGGGCTGTGTTACTGACTCTCCCCATTAGGCTCTGCTGCCCCGGGATGGAGCATACATGCAACATGACAGTGTGTGGAACACACTCCGGTCACACCTTCATTTGGTGTCTCAAACGACCTCTAGAGAAGTCTGCCAGGAAGCAGCGATGATTCCTGCGTTGTTGGCTTTGATCACATTTCTCCATGGAAATCTGTAGCCTCTGCAGAGGACCAAGTTACTGAGAGCAGCTAGTCCCCTCCGCTACCTCAAAATCTGCTGAGCTCAGACATCCCAGAGCCCTAGAAGGACAATGCACCTGCGGAGTTTCACGGGGCATGGATTCAAGGGGAGGGGAACTGTTGCATTCTTGTGTATCACAGCAATTGTACGATGTGCATGCAGCTAGTTAATAGATGGGGAGAAGGCTGGCATCTGTTTTGGGACCAAATTAGAAGAACGGTGGGTGAATTCTCAATTTCAAAATGCCCTGTTTTTAAGACCTTGATATCTTAATATTAACATTGTGTCGTGCTCGGGTCTTTGCTTTAAACATAAACTATTCCTTTTTTCACTAAAATATTTTTTATTTCAGTAAAGGGAAAGTTCAAAAGTTCTCAACATCCATAAGCAAATGACTCACATAGTTTTTATTATTTAACCTTTAAGGTTGTTAGAACCTTAGATCTGAAATTGAGGAGTGCTACATGGTAATTTCAGTACCCCTTTATTACCCTCTGTGCTAGGTAAACTGAAATTACTCTCAATTTGCTATTCTGTATCATGTAATTGAATGAAAATTTAAGGCTGATAACTTGCAATTACATTGATTTCCATTTTGCTTCTTAGATATTCTTCAAAATGACAGTGCTTGTAGCAAATGTCATTTTATGGACAACAGCCGCACCACACCCTAATTGCAGCCGACAGCTGTACAGTTACAATGCCGTGTGAAAATGCTCTCTGAGGATCAGCTATAAAAGCTTGAAAACCGATTAGGGTGGGCAACTCCACCCCCACCCCCATCAGAGTCCCTGTAAACTCGTATATTTTACTAATTTTATTTAGTGTGCCAGTGGAATAAGGGGGGGTTGCATGGTGCTAGGAGAAAAAATATCAAACGATGACAATCATTTAATCATGTGAAGTTCCTTGTGACAGGTATTGTAGGCTTGGAAATGAAGAAAGTGACCATAATTAAAATGTGTTTACTTAAGATGACAATTACTTGAAATATGTTAGCATAGTAAAGACCTCATTATGAACCAGACTCTCTACATAAAAAAGGTACTTATGTCAAGGGGTAATTAATTTGCGCTCGTAGGTGAGCTGATAGGTCACTTGTGGTTCTGTCTCACTTGTTTACATTTGATGATTCCCCTAACGATGCTGATCTACTGGGAATTCTAGATGCTTTTAGTTCCGAGTTTTGCAGCATGTTCCTTTCACCAGAGAGCTATTCAGGAACTGTGAAGGCCAAATGGATTACTGCCCAATTAAAGCAAGATCCTTCGGTGAAATTTATATAATGTTTTATTTCGTGAGAGATGAACCTGAGGTGCGTTATTAGGCTATTGACAATGCGAGGTTCCATTTAGAATGATCAAATTCTCCATTAGCATAAGAGCAAGCTGAAGAACTCATTATGCTTTATTTACTGTATATTCTCCAGCCACATACTGTACTTGGTGTGTGATTAATGGTACCTTCCACTTTTCTTCAGGTTACATCATAACACAATATGAAATATTGATTTTGTTTCCCTTCAGAAGGCAAGTATGAGCACATCAATGAATTTGTGATTTTTAAAGGGTGGGTGGTAGAATATACCACAATGTTACTGTTGTTTTATTGCTCCGATATATTGCCCGAAAGGGCATATTTTGTTACGCTGAGTAAGGATGAATTAGAACATTGGATTGTAGTGAAAAACTATTTCCCCATTTAAGATTAGAATGATATGAAACAATTCCATTTTCTTTTGTTTTTTTGCAGTGGGAAAAGTAGGTGAGAGTGTTTTGTTGTTGTTGGTATGTGGAGAAAAGGGATGAATCGGGTTAGGACTCGGAAGTATAAAGGGTTCGATAATCATAGGGCCTGTACTCCAGTTTGTATTGGCGTCACGGCATTACACTGGTAGCAAGCCCAAGTGAAGAAGTGGTGATATTTTGCTTCTGAGCTGTAGGTTGACTCAACTCCACTGAAGTCAAAAGAAAGCCCCCTGGTGATTTAAGTGGCAGTTGGATTGGGTCCCAAGTCTAGGGTGGTTGTTAGGTCATAGGTTAAGCTTGCAGCACTAGCAAATCTCTTTGTAACAGAAATTGGGGAATAAAACCGCAGCCCTTCAGGCCAGAACTGTAGCAGGTTGAGAGAGCCTGCTGGACTCAGTTATTGTGATAAAGAGTGATTGGTCAGAAGTTGGGAATGGGCAACAGGGTGGGATCACTCGATGGTTACTGGCTCTGCTCATTTCCTCCGTGGGCACCTAGCACTAGCCACTGTCGGCAGACAGGATACTGGGCTAGATGAACCGTTCTTTGGTCTGACTGTTCATATGTTATTACAGTCTTGGGTTATTACAGTCTTGGGTGCTAATACAAAGCGCTGAGTGAGAAGATGGTGAGCCAACGGCGTGGATTCAGTGTTGTTGGTTTGGCAAACCCCTGGTTGCAGGGGAAGTACTGTTCTGTGTCTTTTAGGAGAGGAATACAGGAGTATGAAATGTGGTCAGATTTGTTTGCAATTAGTTAATGCCACTGGAGATTGCAGACACTTTGCTTTCAATAAGGGGGACAGATATTGAAAATGATTATTTCCATCTGTGTGTAGACCACTGGATTAGTCCTCCTCATTAGGCAGAAGTTTTTAGCTTTACAGGAGGCCCCCAACTTGCAACACGATCTGTTTCTGGGGAAGCATCACAAGCCGGGGGCATTGCCCTCGTTTACAATAGGTACTGTGCATCTGTCCTAAATGCGGGCTGAGGATGTAATTCGGGGGGTTCTGGTCCCTTGCATATTTACAAAAGTGGTTCTAAGTGCGGGGGTCGAGGGGGCGGAACTGGGGCAGTCGCAGGTCGGGGGCCTCCTGTACTACATCTGAGAAGAACAAGTTGCTGAAGTTGAAATTGCAAGAGAGCCGTTATGAGGAACTCTGCATCTGTCACTGCGAGTGGTGCTCAAGAAAGAAATTCAGAATCAGACTCCATTTCTTTCGGGGGTGTGGGGTGGCCGTGGGATTTTGTACAATTAGTGTCACATCATGAAACACTGAATACAATGTGGTGGATATGCCAGTGTAACTGTAAATTTTCAGCTCAGTGATAAATCACGACTAGAAAATATATTCCCATGGGCAGAAGGAGGGGGGAGAAATCCCAGTAAATCTTCTATTATATCATTTTAATGCAAGTATGTCATTAAAAATTAGTTGGGTGCTAAAATAAGGCCTACTACATACATAATGATTAATATCTCATGTCACACAATGTCTCAGAAATTAAGGATCTTCAGATGCCATTTTGGAATATCAAACCGCTTTCCTGTTTCATTTCTCTTGTGGACGTTAATTGTTAATCAGTCGCAATAGTGCAAAGTCTGATAAATTGGCTCATTCATTGCATCAATGGAAAACAAATGGATTCTCTTTCATGTACTCTAAGAATTGCCTAACCAAATGATATTAGTGGTCCATCTAGACCAATATCCTCTCTTTCTCTGTGGTCAGAACTAGATCCTTAAATCATAGAATACTAGAACTGGTAGGGACCTTGAGAGGTCACCAACTCCAGTCCCTTGCCCTCATGGCACCATCTAGATCATCCCTGATAGATCTCTATCCAACTACTCTTAAATATCTCCAGTGCTGGAGATTCCACAACTTCCCTAGGCAACTTATTCCAGTGTTTAACCATCCTGACGGTTAGGAAGTTTTTCCTAATGTCCAACCTAAACCTCCCTTGCTGCAGCTTAAGCCCACTGCTTCTTGTCCTATCTTCAGAGGCCAAGGAGAACATTTTTCCCCTACTCCTTTTAAAACACCTTTAGATACTTATAAATGTAAGTTATAATCCTTTTAGGGGAGAATTATGGCAAAGCAGGTGAAGTGATGGTAGTTTGGAAAGAAGATTCCAACTTAGTGACTGGTTAGTGCCTTGGAAGTGTGAGTATCTTAACTAACATAACTGTGGATGGACGCATTTGCCACAGAACAGTCTAATGCTAATTTTGAACCTATTAAATGGTTCAAAATTAGTAGGTTCAAAATGCAATATCCTGTGGCAATGAATGTGATTGGTTGCATTGTGTGAAATGTGACATCTTTTGGTTCCTGTGAAGGGTTCTTGGCTCTTTTATCAAGAAAAAGGGTAAACCTGGTTTAGGAGTCTGTGTTTTATGTACCTCTGTCATGTCGTTCCTTATTCATCTCTGCTGTGAGCAGTCTTAAGTTTTTAACAATTTTCTAATGCAGTCATGCTTTACCTCTCACTTCTTAACCAGTTGAAACAAAAGACAGGACTATGTAGCACTTTAAAGACTAACAAGATGGTTTGTTAGTGCTACATAGTCCTGTTTTTTTGTTTCAGCTACACCAGACTAACACGGCTGCATCTCTATCACTATTCTTAACCAGTTATTTTCCTTAGTACATTTTTGTGAGAGACTTTGTCAAAGGTTCTGTGGCAGTACTAGAAGATTTACCTGACGTTACTTGGGTTCTTAACTTGATTACTTTTTGTTTTGTTTGTTTTAATAAAATGAAAGTGTTCATGCTTAATAGGAGTCATTGCTCTGGGGAGGAAGGGTTCGGTATGCAGCCTGCTCGGGGGAGAAAGGACAACCCTAACCCTCTCTCACCACAGGTGCTAGGGCCAGGTGAGAAGCGCCTCTCCAAGGCTGCTGCAGCTCCAGCGTGCACAGCCATGGGAGAGGAACATGTCCTCCAGCTGGGGTAGGTTCAGGTTTGTCTGTCCCTTGTGCTCCCCAGCCAGAGTGAGGAACACAACAAATCGTGCACTTTCCCCTCACTCCCTGACGAAGGAGAACAGCCAACAATGTTCCCGTACAAATCAGTGGGTGCCTGGATGGGGAGGATTGGGGCTGGAGCCGGAGCGCACCTTGTGATTCTGTCTGTCTTCTGTATACTTTTCTGAGAAGCAATCTAATTCCAGATAGATCTCATTTTCCTGGTACAACCAAACCTTGACCTTGCTTTGTTAGGCTAGAGGAAGCTGCATACCAAATTTGGTGGTCCTCGCTCGTTTAGGAGCAGTTCTTGAACAAACGGACTCACAGTCAGGTGGACGGACAGAGAGACACAGGCACATTTCTAACAAAGTATTGCTAGATGCTAAGTATTTCCAAATAAATTGTCAACCACTTCTCCATATTATTGTATCTTGTTCCAAGACCTAGCATCTTAATGCAAATGAAACTCCCATCAAACAGAATGTAGTTTCCACAGGATTTTTAACAACATGGTAACGTACTGAAAAGCTATGGTGAGGTAAATTGATTTATAGCCACAGTAGCATGGTTGCTGGTACTCATTTGCCTGTTTCCTGTTCTGCTGTTGACAACAGCTCTGTACGACAGCCATTTCACCTTTCCTAGGGCATCCTGAGTTGAAAGCCCAGTATCCAGATGTGGGCACTGGGTTATTCCCCTTAAGATGGAGGCTGGAGTACTGTTCTCCTGTCCCTCTGGAGATGGTCCCAATAGCAGTTTTTGGAGGGGTAGTAGAAAAAGAAGAGGAAGACACAGGATTAGAGGTTCCAAAAGAAGGGATGTGACTGACCTACAGTTCTCTGAAGATGATGGTCGAGGAGCTCATGGAGGAAGTGACTTCATCTGTCTCCGTTCAATAAGAGCCTGCACCAGAGTGGATAAAAGCTGAGGCTTGTCGCAGTGAATTAATTTGGGGTCTGAATATTTCAAAAATCCGAAATGTTCCCTTGTCTCTTCACACTGTGAGATCACCATCCTCAGCTTCACGGTCAGTCATTTCCAGCATCGCCACACGTGTTATTTACTGAACGGCGATCAAAAGGTAACTAACACGTTGAAGCTATTTTAGAAATAATTTTTCACAGTGGAACAACTTCATCTTACTGGCCTGACTTGGTAAGTCCGTGGGTTGTTCTGTGTTTTTGAGATGCATTTTCTCATCTAAAATACTAACAAATGATAATGTCCTTTGGCAGGAATGTAGTGGGTTTTTTCACCTCCATATGATGGATTTAGATTCTCTAAACAGGCTATATTAGTACATATGCAGGAGCCAAATTTCAGCCCTCCCCGTGGTACAGATTTTGGAGCTATTCATGCTAATATAGATCACACAGCTCACCCTCACCGTGAATTGACAAACATCCTGTCTTATGTTTAAAAATTGCTTTGGATGGTTAAGTCCATATTTCCTCCCGAGCTGCTCCCTGCATGCAGCCAGTTACCTTGGATTCAGCTTTGCTAATAACACTTCGAGATAGTTATCCCAAGAAGGTTTTGGAATGTACAATTAGCCCTTGATTTGCTTTTGAAATAAGAAGCTGGTTATGTCCAAGCAATACGGACTTGAGATGGATTTCATAAATACATGCTGGCTTCTTGATTTACACACTTGACATATACAGCTTACTCTTGGCATGTGCCATACTTGCATAAAGAACTCTGCTGTGGACACATCTGTTCTTGCGTTTCAGAAAACAAATCTTTCTTAGCACGTCAGTAACTCCCCACCAAGGTCTAATTGATTGGCTCTGAGTCCTGAAGTCTTTGCTATAGAAGGGTTTATTTTATTGGAAATCATTCACTCCTCTAGTTTGCAGTACTGGGCTGGCAGGGTACTTAGTTCCCTTTGTCTGAGAAGGAAAACTATCCTTGATTTAAAGTAAAATCTTTAGCTGGAGCATCACATACTTAAATCGGGAATCCCTTTATTGTTTGTGTCTTTGTCTCATTTGGGGGAATAAGATCCCCTTTTCCCAGTGAAGTTAAGAGCTGATAAGTCTTAGCCTATTTTGATCCAGGGTGAAAATGAGACAAACTCTGCCGGTGAACAGTAGAAATCCACCTCAGGCAAAATCATTCATTTGCCCCAGTGTGAAATTTTGCTGTTTTCAAACCGTTTTTGATCAATTCCATAGCCAAAACATGGGGTTGGACAGAAAAAGAGCTGGAAGCATCTTCTTTTTATTGTTATTTCGGGGGGGATTGGAGGTGGGAGAGGGAAGAGAAAAATGTTTCTCAAAGAGGTACAAATATGATTTCCTTTACCAGTGTTGAAGTCAGTGAGATGTTTTTTTTTTCCATGGGTCTATCAGTCATTTATATTTTTTTTGCTCAAGCAATGGCTCTTGGGGCATCTACTGAGCTCATTCTGCATTCATGAGAGCAGTGGGAGTTCTGTGTGTGAAGTAAGGGCAGTTGATGGCCTGTCGTATTCTGTGCCTTCAAGGAACAAAACACGTCTGCCACTTAGCATTTAATTTACATACTTACAGTAGTGCGGGCGATCCAGTGGCTTGCCGTGGTAATTCTTTCCTGGTGACAAAACATGTGACAAAGTTGAATAAATGCTCCAAGAGCACCTTATTGACTGATACCAGTAAAATCCCCCTCCATCTCTGTCCGACATCGTCAGTGATGTTGGCACTCTTGGTGAGAGTGGCATCTGCTTTCACTTAGACGCTTCTAAGAATATGATTGGGACCTTTTGCTACTTCAGTAGGAAGAAACAAAACTCACACTGTCAAAGTTCAGGAGCATGCATTTTATTAAAGGGGGTGGGGGGAGGGAAGGAGGGACTGCGAACATATGGCAAACTTCACTTTCTAGGGTTCCAGTTCTGTCAAGGCTTGGAAAGATATTTAAAGTGAAGGCTCAAGTCTTTCAGGATCAGCTCTATGAGAACAAGCCACCATTATTATAGGCAGCATTGGTAGGGTAGTCCAATATGACCCTTTATAACAGGGCTACTCAACATGCGGCCTGCAAGCTGCACGTGGCTCATGGCCTGTTTGTTTGAGGCCCGCCGTCCAGTAGTTAAATTCCCGAACTGTTATTGCTCATTAAAAGTGCTGTCAGATGGGTGGAAATTGGGTAAATATTGTATTTTATTAATAACAACAGAACTGACTTAAATGGGGTCTCTGTGTTGTATAGTCTTGCCTTAATCTTTGTATTCATGTCTGTCAGCGTGAAAGAAGATATTTGCATATATTTGCATATACATTTGCATGTCTATGCAACCACACTTAGGTTGTGGCCCTCGGCATGTGCTGTGAGTATCATTGTGGCCCCCGGGGCTCCCAAAGTTGAGTAGCCCTGCTTTATGAAATCCTCTTTTCATCTGCTTCTAACTTTATCAGTCTACAAGTTTTCTATTCTGGGTGCCTGCTTCTAGATACATTTTTTTTCACTCATTTGAGCCCCCCTCCTGCCCAAAAAAGGAGTAGTTTCTGAAAACCAAGTTAATGAAAATAAGTTTTGCCCAGGTTTAAAAAAAGACGCTAACAAACAAAAAATCTAATGCCAAATGTTTTTGACCAGATATTGAAAATGAATGGGAGTGGGGTGGGGAAGAGAGTGGTCTTTTTGTCATTTGCTTTTTACTCACCATGTGAAAATAGGGCCAAATTCAGCCAAGTTTGAAACCTGGGGCAAAGTGCAGGTGGCACATACTGGGTAGACTGCTTAGAACGTGGCAGCTAAATCGTCTGACAGCGTAGTCCATAATGGACATGCTCTAGCCTGGAGCTGAGCAGAAAGTTTCAGCATTGGGCTGGGATCCGGACCCGAGATCAGGGAATACGGTTCTTTCCTATGCTTTTGGTTGCTTCTGTGCCAGACCCGGGCAGCGCCCCGGGGAAGCGATCTGCGGGGACTAGAACTGGATCCAGCAGCCGGGGCAGTAGATGGGCACAAGAATCCTGGAGGAGTGAGACTCGGAGGGAAGGCTGGTAATAGAAAGTAGAAGGTAGGTGGGAAGAGTGGGCAAGGTGAGGGAGGCTGCTAGGTGGAGAGGAAGGAGAAGTGTGAGATTGCCTGAGAAGATGAGGTGGGAGTGGGACTGGGCACCTGGAGCAGGGAAGCCGTGGTGGGGAAGATTGGGCCTTGGAGATGAGAAGGGTGACATCAGAACTCGGTGAGCAAAAGGATTAGGATTGGTGTGAAAAGATCTGAAGTGTGCAGATGGGACTGGCTGGGTGAGGAGAATGAGATGGGTTGGAGAAGACAGCACTGAAGGGAGCAGGCAGGCGAGTCTCTGGCTACTACACTAGAGCTTGGAAGGGAATAGAATCCAAGATTCCTGTTTCTCACCATTCTTCTGTCAGCCCCCCGACAGTGTCCCGTACCCTCCAGTGCTGGTCCATTTAGATGATGATAACCTATTACTGCTGTCTGGCCTAGTCTACACTAGAGAAGAAAATCTACTTAAGGTACGCAACTCCAGCTACTTTAATTATGTATCTTAAATCGTGTTATGATGCCATCCACGCAGTGGGAGGTAGACAGCAGCGCACGGTGCTGTTGAATCCGTTTCTCCTCAGGAGGAGCAGGATTACCAGTGCTGACAGGAGTTCCCTCTTAGTTCGAATTAGCATGTTTTCATTAGACTCGCCGATTTGAGTCCTGGAAGATCAACTTTGTCAGCTTCGATCTTCTCTGTAATGTAGACAAGCCCTCTATTATTCAGCTAGCTGAAGATTCAGTGGTCTGTGTGGTGATCTAAGAACTTGTGACACTGATGTCACGGCTGCAGTAGTGTCAAAGGATGAGTGGCATGTTGTTCAATTCTAGAGTTCCTCGCATAGCTCTCGGCAGTCTGTGTGTCATCCACCTCACCTCACGGAGGCAAATGCCAGACCCTTAATACTTCAACAGAGTCGTTTGAGGAAAAAATCAAGCCGTTTAATGGGTTTGGCTGTGAAAGTCACAAAATTATGGAAAACAGGAATATTTATAGACAGGCTTGCCAACGCATTCGTTAAATAATAATGTAGAATTACAGACAGCAAGGCGGCCTCATTACCACTGCTACAGAATTAAATCAAGCATCCGGTAGAATTTATTTAACCTTTCCACAAAATTGTGCTGAATTGCTCCAGACATGATCAGCGACTCTCTAGACCTAATTTGTATTACCCGGCTCTAAAAGTGAATGGCAAAGTTTGATATGTGCAGCATGCTGGCAATAGCCTTCGTTAAACGGATGATTGACATGTTTAAAGGAAAACAATTAAAAGAACAAATGCACTGCCCTTTTTCTGAGTACATGAGCCACTTATCCTCCCTGTATGCTAGGCCATGAATAAGATAGCACCCAAATCACATCTTGCCAAGCGGAAAATCCGTACAAAATTCTCATTGCATAGGGAGGAAAAGTGAGAACAGGAAGCTTTAATTAAAAGAAGACGGTGAAAAGAGAACCCATAGACGTAGAATCATAGACTCCTTGGGCTGAAAGAGACCTTAGGAGGTCATCGAGTCCAACCCCAGAACGAGACCAACCCAAACTAAATCATCCCAGCCAGGGCTTTGTCAAGCCGAGACTTAAAAACCTCTAGGGATGGAGATTCCACCCTCTCCCTAGGGAATCCATCCCAGTGCTTCCCCACCCTTCTAGGGAAATCGTTTTTCCTAATATCCACCGTAGACCTCCCCCACTGTAACTTGACCTGTGTCCCTCTTTTGCTGGAGAACTTTGTCAAGATTTTTGTAAGGCTTGAAGTTGAAGTGTCTTTTCCCCCCTGCTGCTTGAGTGAAAGAGATGTTGGGGGAAACTTGTAAACATGACTGGTGGCTCCATGCACTGTGGGGAAACTAGGTCAGACCGGTGTTTCACCTTCTCCCCCTGCTCCTCACTAGAAGGAAAGAGGGGAAGGCCGAACCACAGAGTCCATTCAGTGACGAGCGCAAAGAGCAAAGGCACCCAACTGACGTATTTACAGGATCCCAGAGTTGTGCAGAACTGAACTAAGGAGCTCCAGAGTCACGGGATTATAGCTCCCATGGACGTCCTGGCATTCCCTCCGATCTCCAGTCTCTGGTTACATCCTCTCTGCTGCAGTTCGTCCTTCAATCTGAATGGAAGGGCAAACAGAGCCAGCATAGTGCCAGTCCCTCAGCTTGATGTTTGTGGTCTTAGTGCTTTCTCCTTGACTGCGTTGGCTGGGGAAACAGGGAAGGGCTGTCAATAGCCTGGTGAGATCTCCAGTGCAACAGTAAACTCTGCCCTAGACGGGTGGAGTGCCCCAAAAGAACCGTGCCTAATGGGAAATGTGCCCTACAAAGGGCTAACAGTACAGAACCAAAATCGGAACCCAGGACCTCTCGTGGCGAGGGATAGGTCGGTTCTGTGGCTGGCCCCCCATCACCTGACTTCAGCTCCCAGCGATTTGGCTGAAAGGCTATAATTGCGGTTAGGCATCTGGCCCTGGGCTGTAGCCAGGGAAGCTTACAGCCTCTACAGGCCACTGAGCAAGATGTGGGGAGCCCAGTTCAGTGCTCCCAGAAGGGGTGGGGCTCTGGGTGGAAGGGGCGGGGCCAGAGCAGCAGCACCTGGAGCACAGTTTCCCCTGCCTTTCCAGCTCTCATAGCTGGCCGAAGCACACAGCACAGGGCACCACCTGGCGCTCTGTCAGTGGTTTAAGGGCCTTGGGCTTGCTAGGCCTCGTGGCAACTGCCCTTGCCCCTCCCCCCCATCAGTGGCCTGGCTGTAGCCTAGACTCTGGACCCGCCAGCTTGTGGGGGCCCAGGCTCCAGCCCAAGCCTGTCCATCTACACAGTAGTTTTATATCCCAGCAGCCCACGCTCAAGTCAGCTGACCTCGGCCAGCTGTGGATGTTGTAGCCCAGTGTAAACAAAGCCTCCATCTCTGAGGAACTGGTACTTTGGGAGAAGCAGGAGGCTTATAATACACAAAAGCCTCTACTCTTGCCCATATCCATTCTCTCACTGATTTTATGAAAGCATCTGCTTTTGTCTGCTGCTTGGCTAGCCTGCACCAGATACTGTTGCATGTGGCAGCCCAGAGAAGCCGCTATTCCCCTCAACACCGTTTGTTATTCCTTTCTGATTGGCAGCGGCTGAATATGTCACAATCATTGACTGGGGAACATACGTCTTCTTTTGGTCTCCCGCGCTGGCCCAAAATACAATGCATTGCATCAGTGCCAGCGTGTGCAGCCCAGATAAAGCTGGTGTGTTGGGAAACAAATATGTTTACAGCCAGTATTATTGGAGGGAAACTCATCCTCGACACCCATAACGCTTGTCTCTTCTGCAACCCTTTCGTCTTTTAAAATCCAGCTCGGTGCTTGCTTTCTTCTGGAAACCAGGGGACTGTGTTGCTTTAAAGTGCAAGAGTTGACACACTCAGCCATGCAAATCCAACAAGACCGAAGAGATAAATCAGGGAGCTCACATTCAGGATGTGACTGAGAGGCTTACCAAGCTGATGAAACCTTCGGATCGCTACCCCTTTGTGCTTCTCCATGTAGGAACTAATGATACGGCCAAGAATGACCTTGAGCGGGTTACTGCGGATTATGTAGCGCTGGGAAGAAGGATCCAAGAATTCAGAGTGCAAGTGGTTTTCTCGTCTATCCTCCCTGTTGAAGGGAAAGGACTGGGCAGGGATCGTCTAATTGAGGACGTAAATGCGTGGTTGCGCAGGTGGTGTCGCAGAGAGGGCTTTGGTTTCTTCAACCATGGGACTCTGTTCCGGGCGCAAGGATTGCTAGGAAGAGATGGGATCCACCTAACGAAGAGAGGAAGGAGCATATTCGCGGGAAGGCTTGCAAACCTAGTGAGGAGGGCTTTAAACTAGGTTCGCTGGGGGATGGTGACCAAAACCCTGAGGGGAGAGGGAAAGTCGGATACCGGGAAGAAATGCAGAGAGGAAGGAGCAAGAAAGGAGGACCCCTGTCTTGAATGGAGAAGATAGGGCAATCAACTGGTTACCTGAATTGTTTGTACACTAATGCGAGAAGCCTGGGCAACAAACAGGAAGAACTGGAGGCCCTGGCCCAGTCCAAGAAATATGACTTAATTGGGATAACAGAGACTTGGTAGATGACTCGCATGACTGGAGAGCTGTCATGGAAGGGTATAGGCTGTTTAAGAAGAACAGGCAGGGGAGAAAAGGAGGAGGAGTTGCACTATATGTAAGAGAGCACTACGATTGCTCTGAACTCCAGTATAAAGAGGGAGAAAAACCTGTTGAGAGTCTATGGGTTAAGTTTAAAGGAGCAAACAACAGCAGTGATGTTGTGGTTGGTGTCTGCTACAGGCCACCGAATCAGGTGGATGAGGTAGATGATGCTTTCTTCGGACAACTGAGAGAAGCTGCCAGATCGCAGGCCCTGGTTCTCGTGGGGGACTTTAATCACCCTGACATCTGCTGGGAAACCAATACGGAAGTACACAGGCAATCCAGGAAGTTTTTGGAGAATGTTGGGGATAACTTCTTGGCACAAGTTCTGAAGGATCCGACCAGGGGCCGTGCGCAGCTTGACCTTCTGCTCACAAACAGGGAGGAACTAATAGGGGAAGTAGAGATGGGTGACAACCTGGGAAGCAGTGATCACGAGATGGTTGATTTCAGGATCCTGACCAAAGGAAGAAAAGAGAGTAGTAAAATACACACCTTGGACTTGAAAAAAGCAGATTTTGACTCCCTAAGAGACCTGATGGACAGAATCCCGTGGGATGTTAACATGAAGGGGAAAGGAGTCCAGGACAGCTGGCAGTATTTTAAAGAAGCCTTATTGAAGGCACAGAAAGAAACCATCCCGACGCGTAGCAAGAGAGGCAAACATGGTAGGAGACCAGACTGGCTTACAGGGGAAATCCTTGGTGAACTTAAGCAGAAAAAGGAAGCTTACAAAAAGTGGAAGCTTGGACAAATAACCAAGGAAGAGTTTAAATGTATAGCTCAAGAATGCCGGGGGGTTATCAGGAAGGCGAAAGCGCAAATGGAATTGCGACTGGCTAAGGATGTGACGGATAACAAGAAAGGTTTCTACAGGCATGTTAACAAGAAGAAGGTGATCAGAGAGGATGTGCGGCCCCTAATAGATGAAGGAGGTAACCTGGTGACAGATGATGTGGGGAAAGCTGAAGTACTCAATGCTTTCTTTGCCTCTGTATTCACGGACAAGGTCGGCTCCTAGACTTCTGCGCTAAGTGATGCAAGATGGGATGAAGATGGACAGCCCGTGGTGGGTAAAGAACAGATTAGGAACTGCTTAGAAAAGCTAAACGTACACAAATCCATGGGTTCAGACTTAATGCATCCAAGGGTTCTGAGGGAGTTGGCAACTGTCATTGAGGAGCCTTTGGCCATTATCTTTGAAAAGTCGTAGAGATTGGGAGAAATCCCAGATGATTGGAAAAAGGCAAATGTAGTGGCCATCTTCAAAAAAGGGAAGAACGACGATCCAGGGAACTATAGGCTGGTGAGTCTTACCTCGGTTCCTGGAAAAATCATGGAAGGGATCCTTAAGGAATCCATTTTGAGACACTTGGATGAGAGGAAAGTGATTAGGAATAGTCAACATGGATTCACAAAGGGCAAGTCATGCCTGACCAATCTGATTAGCTTCTATGATGAGGTAACTGGCTCGGTGGACATGGGAAAGTCAGTGGATGTTATATACCTTGACTTTAGCAAGGCTTTTGATACGGTCTCCCACAATATTCTTGCCAGCAAGTTAAGGGAATGTGGATTGGATAAATGGACGGTAAGATGGATAGAAAGATGGCTAGAAGGCCGGGCCCAGCGGGGAGTGATCAAAGGCTCGATGTCAGGATGGCGGTCGGTTTCTAGCGGAGTGCCCCAAGGTTCGGTTCTAGGATCGGTTTTGTTCAATATCTTTATTGATGACCTGGATGAGGGGATGGATTGCACCCTCAGCAAGTTTGCAGATGACACTAAGCTAGGGGGACAGGTAGATATGCTAGAGGGCAGAGATAGGGTCCAGAGTGACTTAGACAAATTGGAGGATTGGGCCACAAGAAATCTGATGAGGTTCAACAAGGACAAGTGTAGAGTCCTGCACTTGGGACGGAAGAATCCCAAGCATAGTTACAAGCTGGGGACCAACCAGCTAAGTAGTAGTTCTGCAGAAAAGGACCTGGGGGTTACAGTGGATGAGAAGCTGGATATGAGTCAACAGTGTGCCCTTGTAGCCAAGAAGGCTAATGGCATATTGGGTTGCATTAAGAGGAGCATTGCCAGCAGATCCAGAGATGTCATCATTCCCCTTTATTCGGCTTTGGTGAGGCTGCATCTGGAGTATTGTGTCCAGTTCTGGGCCCCCCACTACAAAAAGGATGTGGACGCATTGGAGAGGGTCCAGCGGAGGGCAACCAAAATGATTAGGGGGCTGGAGCATATGACTTATGAGGAGAGGCTGCAGGAGTTGGGTCTGTTTAGTCTGCAGAAGCGAAGAGTGAGGGGGGATTTGATAGCAGCCTTCAACTTCCTGAAGGAAGGTTCCAAAGAGGATGGAGAGAGGCTGTTCTCAGTAGTGACAGATGGCAGAACAAGGAGCAATGGTCTCAAGTTATGGTGGGAGAGGTCCAGGTTGGATATTAGGAAAAACTATTTCCCTAGGAGGGTGGTGAAGCACTGGAATGGGTTACCTAGGGAAGTAGTGGAGTCTCGATTCCTAGTGGTGTTTAAGTTCCAGCTTGACAAAGCCCTGGCCGGGTTGATTTAGATGGGATTGGTCCTGCCTAGAGCAGGAGGCTGGACTTGATGACCTTCTGATGTCTCTTCCAGTTCTATGATTCTATGATAAGGGGATGGTTTGATGAGATAACATGATATTGGTAACTAATTGACCATTCATTATCAGTGGGAAATAGGTCAATGGAGGGATGATAGGAGTTGTTATAGAGAACTTTCTGGGTATCTGGCTGGTGAGTCTTGCCCACATGCTCAGGGTTTAGCTGGTCGCCATATATGGGGTCGGGAAGGAATTTTCCTCCAGGGTAGATTGGCAGAGACCCTGGAGGTTTTTCGCCTTCCTATGTGGCATGGGGCACAGATCACAGCTGGAGGATTCTCTGCATGTTGGGGCCTTCAAAGTATTTGAAGGCTTCAATATCTGAGATATAGGTGAGAGGATTATTTCAGGACGGATGGGTGAGATTCTGTGGCCTGCACTGTGCAGGGGGTCAGACTAGATGATCATAATGGTCCCTTCTGACCTTAAAGTCTATGTGTCTATGAGTCTGAGTAATTGAACACTTAAAAGAACTTGCTTTTTGTTTGTTTTTAAGGAACTAAATGCTGCCTCCTTAATTTAGGCTTATATCCCGGTGACACTGCCTTTCAGTCACTTCTAATGGGCAGGGTTGGCAAAGCTGCGCATTTTTGTTCGCATAAGGAGGAAAGTGAGCTAGACTAACCTGATTTTAAAAAATAATCATTATTTGGGGGCTGGGAGGGAGAGGGAAATCTTATACTTTCAAAATCTCCGGATGCCTGATGTGGTCCCTGCTTAATGAGTCGGATTGTACAGAAGACTCTGTGGTCCCAAGCCAACTGTGTCTTACAAATCTGAAGTCATTTTGAATCCGAGCCAAATACATTTTTAATTCTGCCATATGTCTGCGAACCGAAGAGAAAGCAGTGACATCAGCCTTGCTAATGGCTGTTCCTTTAGCTTATCGTTAGCAGCGATCATGGGGTCAAATTCATGATTGGTGGAACTCGGGTGACTGAAGTGCAGCTACACCAGGGTATATTTGGCTCTGTGTATTTAAAAGGAACACAGACACACAGCCCCGTATTAGGTCCGGTAAGCCACTTACTGCACCAACAGATTTTTTTTTCTTGTTAGCCCAATGGGAATTTTGTAAATGTTTGTTCTTTCCTTCCCAGAAACAATTGCCCAAGCTTGAGTAATTTTCCAAGGGCAAAAAAGCTGGATCTAAAGAATTCCTGCCTTCTGCCTCCTTTGTGAGAGCAGCAGCATCGGTTTGGACATATATCATAGAAGGGAACACTAGCAGGCGGTGTAGCTATTAGCTATGGAGGGAAGCCTATTTCTTTGCTCACAGGGATACCTGGTTTACTGTAATGAATAGGGTTGCCGGGTGTCTGGTATTGACCCGGACAGTCCGGTATTTTTGCCTTCTGTCTGGTTAAAAAAAAAAAAAAATCAGAAAATACCAGACACCTAAAATGTCTGGTATTTTCTGATTTTTTCTTTTTTCCTGTGCCAGGAAGCAAAAATAACGGATACCTGGCAACTCCACAACACTCAGCAACCGGGCACAGCCCCCCAGTCCACTTCCAGCCCCCCCCCAATCTTACCTGGTTCTGCAGGGAGTTGTCTTGTGGATGAAACAGAAAAACGAAATGGCCACCAGGAAAAAAGCCTCTTTTTAAAGGGGCCATGCTGAAATTTTTTATTTTTTTATTTTTTTGGCTCAACAGCTTTTGTCTCCCCCTTTTTTTTCCCAACAGAATTTTTTTCCCGGTATTTTTTCTTTTGGGGGGGGCGGGGTATTTTTGGTTAAACTATCTGGCAATCTTAGTAATGAACTCTGTCCTTATAACAGATTTGTGTGGCTAATGAAATACATTTTACTCATATGCTATCACAAAATATCCAGTAGAGTTATGGAAAGCTCCGTGATGCTCCTTGGAGGCACAGTGAAGAGCACACGCCAAGTCCTGATTAGGACCCCGACTTGCTGCAAGACCCTAAACAAAAGAATTAGCTTCTCTGCCTCACTCTTCCCAGCTGTGAAATGGTGATAATAGTTCTTCATCCCCACGTCTTCCAAAAGGGCACTGAGGTTCATTAGCTGAACTAACTGGAGAAGTGCCAGCTATTGTGTTAAGACTCTGGTGCAAGCCAGTAATGGAGTTTCACTGATAAAACCCTAGGGTGGGTCAATGCAGTACAGAGTGATTATACTAAAATAATGGCCATACTTGGCTCTTGTACAACGTGTCACGTCTCTTACTGCCTTCACAAATCCTCACATGGACATGACAGATTATGAGGAAGAGGGGAGGAAGCAGATTGTCCTTTTGGGAGCTCCTTGTTAGTAGCCTGATCCAAAACTTGCTGAACTATTCAGTCTAGAGAAGAGAAGAGCGAGGGGGGATTTGATAGCAGCCTTGAACTACCTGAAGGGAGGTTCCAAAGAGGATGGAGAGAAGCTGTTCTCAGTAGTGACAGATGACAGAATGAGGAGCAATGGCCTCATGTTTCAGTGAGGAGGTCTAGGTTGAATATTAGGAATAAACTTGCCCTAAGCGGGTAGGAAGTGCTGGGATGGGTTCCCTAGGGAGTTGGTGGAATCTCCATCCCTAGAGGTTTTTAAGTCCTGGCTTGACAAAGCCCTGGCTGGGATGATTGAGTTGGGGTTGGTCCTGCCTTGGGCAGGGGGCTGGACTCGATGACTCCTGAGGGCTCTTCCAACCTTAGGGTTCTATGAATTATTAGTCACTGTTATATTGACTCTAAACTTTGTCAGGACAGGAGGGGACATCTCCCTACCAGTGTGCTGAGCTCTTCCAAATAAGAAGGAAAGAAGGATTGATGGGGGCGGGGAGGGAGAGTTTCCTCTGCCCCTGGAGCTCTGAGATCCATAAGGAGATGTAATCAGTGTCACCCTTAACTCTCCTATAATCCATGCCAGAAGGGAAGTCAGAGCATTACTACCATCATTAGCAGGAATCCAGATCTGGCCGCTGTCACGTGCCGTATGGCTCCTGCACGTCTGCTTTGCAAATTTCAAATTGCAGTCAACCATTCGGAAGCTTTCACACACCTTGTCGCAATTCCTATTGGCTGACTTGAAACGTATCCGATGGTGACGCAAGTGAACATTGCCTCTGTGTTGCGAATGGTTTGGCGTGATGGCGAAGGAAGGAAGAGGATGTGGCAAGGCAGAGTTGGGCTCCATGCTTTAAGCCATCATCATGTTCCCATTATGCCTCTGGCGTTTGGGGCGGAGGCGAAGCTCCTCCACTCTTGTCTGTTTCTGACGAGTCTTTCAGTGGCTCCCCCACTGCGCCCCAAGTGTTTTAGTTCAGCATCCACAGCTCCTCTCCATTGGATTTTTTTGGGGGAAGGAGAATCCTCATTTCAAGGGTCCATCTTATTGCTTCTCTAGTGATGAAATTGGTTTGCATCTGAAGCACATGGCCACTCCATCTCCAACCCTTCCTAACAAAAATGGTGCTCATATCCCCTTGGTTATCTTGGCCCAGCTGGCTGAGGGCCCCTCCCCCACAGCACTACTGGGCATGCTCCAACTAGAGACTGCCTATAAAAGCTTCTTCAGCAGCTCAGTCAGGGCTGACTGCTGAAGGGGACGGAGGTGCTGAGGGAGCTCCTGAGGAGGAAGTGCAGCTGGACCAAGCAGCGACAGCTGGGTCGAGAGGGGCTACCAGTGAAGCCGCAGGACTGGAGTGAGAGTATGGAGAGGACGTCTGCCAGGTTCTGGTAGGAAGTAGCTCCCTGGGTACTCAACGTGTTGTGTCAGTATTCCCCACTGAGCAAGCTGTGGGTGGACCATGCCACTTCCAACAGGGCCCAGGTCTCTCTACTCCCTCCTTACATACCCCTGCGTGGGGACAGTTTTCCTGCTGTTTATGGACTAAAGCCACTGGGCCGTATTACCCTGAAGAGGGGGACTTGTGTATATGTATTAAAGCCGCTGGGCCGTAATATCCCGAACAGAGGGACTTGTGTATATGGACTTAGGTTGCTGGGCTCTAATACACAGACTAGAGGAGCTTTTATATGGACTAAGCCATATTACCCTGAAGAGGGGGACTTGGGTATATGGACGAAAGCTGCTGGGCCGTAATATCCTGAACAGAGCTGTGGCATACAGCTACAAACCTCTCAGCTCCAAGGATTTCCACTTGTAAGTAGCCTCCATATTTGTGTCATTCTACTAAATATCACCATAGATCAACGCAGCACACTGCTTGAAATGATGGCGAATCCCAAACAGAGAAGTACAGGATGCGGCTCTTTATAAGATGCAATTCATCTCAAAAGCACTTCAGTTTTTGTTGTTTTTTAAAGAGAATCATAAAGAGAATCACTCAGTCTATTGGTTTAGTTCAAGCCTGTTAATACCAGTTATCAACTAAGGGTTTGTAATGGCTGTAACAACAGGCTTTTATGATGTGTACAGCTGAGCTTTCTCTTGTGTGTCAAAGGTGATCTGCAAAGGATTTAAAAAAAAAATTAGATTGGTTGTGATGGAGAAATAAGACCTCAAAGACCTTTTTTAAAAAAAGGTTCCCCCTCCTCCTTTTTAGCGTGTTTCTATGTATTTGTTTTTTAACATTAGAAATATCTGAACTGTCACATCTGGGCTTTCTGGCAATTGCAGGAAGTGCTCGTGAATATTTTGCAGCATGTAATACCATTCAGTCGGTATATTGGAGCGGAGAGTGTCGACTCTTTAAGAAGGGCGTACATTCCTGAAAGGAAAATGAGTCCTGAACAGCACGTTAGAACAAAAAGTGACCAAAAGGAAGGAGGTTTGTTAGAACACTCGTGACTAAAGATCTCTGCATTTCCCACGTGCTTAGCTTTCACTCTCCCGATTCCAGCGATGTCGTCATGTATTAGTTCCCCAGTCGTCATGGAGCCTGTCAGTGCTGCAAAGGCCTGGATTTCCAATGTGAAAAATAAGCAGGGAAAGAAAAGAGGGAAGAAAACTCTCTGAGGTCTTGTTTTGGCCATCAAAAGAAGCAGGAAGAGCCTCGGCCTAAATATTTCTACTTCACAGGTCACCTTTATTAATTAGAATTTTAAAAAGTTTGAGGGCTGGAAGGAGGTAGCTGTGACTTGCATGTGAATGTAACTAAGTGAAGTTAGATAAGAGACTGCATTTAAGATCCCTTTCCTCAAAGGAACTTCTCCTCAGAGCTGCCCCCTCAGTATTTATGGGGGCTTGGAGAGTGGGAGACAAGAATTATTTCTGACTTGGCAAGATTACAGCATCTTGCCTAAATGTCTCATTCTTCTTGCCATATTACCCATAAATATTTTACCCTTTTCTCTTGCTGGCTATTCTTTTCTTAGGGTTTCCCTCCTTTTCTATCCCTCTGCAGCTTCCATTATGGTACTTTCCTTCCTTAGTTGATGCCGAGGCTGCCGTGAGGGTGAAGTAGCAAGGTCATGGAGCGGAATGGATGTTGCCTTTCTCTTCAGAGAATGAACCACCTCTACAGCTCCTCCCCTTTCTGTGAGCTGAGTGCACTGCGGTCCTGACCCCCTTCTGCCTCTGCTGTCCTTGGCTAGGCGGCAGTGCGTGCTGCTCTCATGCCATAAGAGTAGCTGCAGTTGTATTTTTCAGAATCAAGGATGGAAATGCTTATCAGGACGTTTTGCCTTTTTAAAAATGATTATTCCAAAGCTTTTTTTAGCTTTTGTTTTGTTGTTTCAAATAAGGCATAAATATGTAGTCCACATCCTTGTGTTTTCTTCCCTTCCATTCCATCTTCAACACTTTCATGTCCTTTCCCCTACACTTGGCCACGCCACCAAGCCCAGTATTTTGATATAATGGCCTGTGGAAAATTCAAAATCTGTACTCCTGCTTCCCATCAGGAGTCACGCTAATTATGAAATAGTTATTTTGAAATAACGGAAGCGTGGACACCCCAGGATCGTTATTCCGAAATAACTACTCCTGAGAATAATTCGAACTGATTACTCCCCAGTGCTTCCTGGGGCTCTAAGGCCAAGGCAGTGCATCCACATTAACAGAGCCTGTCGTGGACGAACTTTGAGACTTTCCTGAGGAGTGGACGCGTTAGTTCACTTTTGTTAAATTAAGAGTTAAGTTGAATTTCCTAATTGCAAAGTAGTTTCCTTGTGTAGACATGGCTTTATAGGACAAAGGCTTTTAGTCCCACCTGTCCTACTAGTGTGGCTGTTGCTATGCACAGCTTCTGGAAAGAACAGGATTTCATTTCAGGGGAGCGTATTTGAGTAGCCAAAACTCCCCCTGGCATCAAGGGATCTGGGTTCTGTTCCTACTTCCGCCATTTAATTCTTGTCTGCCCAAAGTCCCTTTGAATGGAGACAGCGGAGTCACTGCTACCCATGAAGCAGCCCTGGGAGCAATAGACTGCTCTTCAAGGATGTCTTAACTTGCCCCGGGGGAGCCCTATTGCCCCTGTAGATGCTGGGGGTCAACAACGGGCCTCTAAGAGGCTCGGCAGATGATCTCTTCTGTTTTATCTGGGGCCTCTCTGTTGCCTCCCTAAAGGTGTGAGGTTAGGATGTTTTTGCTTGGCCCATAGCTGTGGGGGTTGTATCCTGTCATGCTAAAGCTATGCTGGCAGCTGGCTAAAGTGCTAGCCACACAGGGACTCCTGGCATGTTTGTGAACAGACTGAAAGCATCATTTTGAAGCAGCTTTGAGGACCAGCATGCCAGTGTGAGTAGGATTGACTAGCTTAAAAATATTGCCCTTGCTGCTGAGGAAGCATAGCTCAGTGGTTTGAGCATTGGCCTGCTAAACCCAAGGTTACCAGTTCAATCCTTGCGGAGGCTGTTTAGAGATTTGGGGCAAAAATTTGTCAGGGATGGTACTTGGTCCTGCTGTGAAGGCAGGGGACTAGACTTGATGACCTCTCCAGTTCTAGGAGATAGGTATATCTCCATATATAGATGCCAAGCAGCACAAGGATGGTGCTTTTCCTCTGGGCAAGTGTTTTTATCCCTTTCCCCCAAAGTTCAGACTGTCATGGGCTTGTGTTCTACCTGTCTCATGAGTGTGGGGAAAGCAATTCACAAAGTCTTTGGTCTGCTGAAGTTCCACGGTGGCTCGTCTGGTGTCTACAGGCCTTTATGTGTTGGGGAGGTGCCGACACCTCTCCTGGTAAACTAGCATTTTGCACTTGGTCATACTTCTCTTCTCACTATGGGGGTTTACAGCTTTATCAAGCACTTTATAGCTCCAGGGCAAACCCTGAAATGCGATGTTCTACCCTGGGCTACAGATATTTCGCAAGTCACATCAATGCCTGCAGCATCCTGCACACGTTCCATACACTTGACGCATGTTCTGATAACGCCAATCTCTGCTTTAGCAATACTAACACACAGGCAAGCAAGACCGGTTTCCAGCTCTGCTTTCGTCAATGTTCATTGGAGCCTAGTGGCCTTGCAGTACGCTGGTGTAACCCACACACCTAGCGTGGTTCACTGTCCCATGAGTGGCACCTAGACCACAGCAACAGCTAAGATCAAGAGATCTCTACAGCATGGGCTGGGAGCCAGCTGGCTTTTAGCTCAGAGGGTAAAGGCTCCTATACTAAACTGCAGAGGCCCGGTGGTGGTTGCACTGGTACCTGATCGACCAGCATCATAGTTCTATTGTTTAATTCCCCATGTGGACATTGGGTGGGTGGCCTTTTTCAATGAAGCATAGACTCTACCCAAAGCACTGTAAGCTAAAATAAATAGGCACACTTACTTTAGAATAAGTGTGTCCACATGGGAACTTATATCAGTATAATTATATCAGTTTCAGTTCACCTCTAAGGCTATTCCCTGACTTTCCCATGCGGACAAACACTTCTGTCTACTGGAAACTTTTTCTGCAAATAAACTTGAGGAAGCATGTAGCTTACATAACGAACTCCTTGAATAACTGCATGCAGAGGGAAACTTTTTTGTTACCTACTGGGGATTTGCTAAAGCTGTTCCGTTTAATAGCCGCCTTAAATGTTGTCAGTAAATGATCATTGGTGATGTTGAGACTCATTAAAATGATTTCTGCAAGTTTCCTTAAACTGGAGAAACATAATCACCTAAAATGCCTCATGGGATTTATGACTGAAATCCTTTGCAAAGCATTGCGCACGAAAATCTGTGTCAAGATGAGGCCTGAGAGAAAGGGGGAGTGAAAATCCCTTCATTTGCCCTGCGTGGTATTGTATGGGCTTTCAGGAAGATGGGGTTGCTGTCTTTAATACTTTATCTTCTAACAGCTTTGCAAAATGTCACCATGTTAACCATTTTCTCTTGTATGCTTCCTAGTGAGTTATGGTTTTCAATAGGTTGCCAACCGGCTTGCTACAATCCACTGAACCATCAGTAACTAGCGGTAGTTCCTTCCTTTAATTCATTGCATTCTCTGAAAGAAATGGGGGAAAAAAAGCTTTTCAGTCTAAAAGCAGGTAGCAGATTCCAGACTTTAATTTGATAATACAGATAAGGGTTTTCTTTTGTGAAGCAAGGCTCTTTAACCCCTTGAATTCAGTTCCCTCATCACCTATAGCCACATCCTGCAGTGACCACTGCATTATACTGGATGCATTCACTGGGGAGGCAGGAAAAGACACTTACCTTTCACTAAACACTTTTATTGTTCCTTTTTTCATTTTATATTTAAATTACCCATTCACTCTCCCATATTTAAATGCCCCCCCTAGTTTAGAGAGACTTTACCAGGTCATTTAATATTGACTTCAAAAGCATATGGGGAATTTTTCAGGGCCTTCTGTTTTTCTCCACACGGACAAAATTCTCGCGTGGAGGCAGAGTTCAGGTGCCACGGAAAATCTTAACTTTGGAACTTTCTGATTTTTGAGGGTTTTACTTTTGCAACGACCATGTTTTGAAGTAGTTTTTGTAGGAAATATTTCTGCAAGATGTGCGGACATGCTTGCGAAGAAGGACGGGGAACCTCTGTCCCACAGGCTGTGTTTACCTGACCATCCACAGGCATGGAGCCCCCAGTCCTCAGTAGTTGTGGTTGTCCATTGCCCGGCAATGGGAGCTGTGGGACACGACATGTGCCTATCCTCCCCTTCTGCAGCTCCCTTACGCCGGGAAATCGTGAACTGCAGCCAGCAAGAGCTGTGAGACCACGACGTGGGCCAACCGCCACTTCCTGTAGCTCCCATCGGCCAGGAAATAGTGAACTGTGGCCAGTGGGAGCCGCAGGGCTCTGTGCCGGCAGACGCTTAGGTAAACAAATGTCTGGCAGCCCACCAGCAGGTAACCTTGATGCACTGCATCCAGCTAATATGCCAGAGGTTCTTCACTCCTGCTCTGGAGGAAGAAGCATCTCTGTTTTAGTTGTACACAGGAAATACCTAGTGTATTGTTTCAACCATGCTGTTGTAAGACAAAATGCTGGTCATTATCTTCTAAACTCATGCAAGTAATTTTAATGCACAGTTACTTTACTTGAGGTTGTGTTTATTTACTGACAACGCCCTGATTAATCAAAATAATTGTAAAGAGGACAAACAGAGGTAACGAGCAATTTTCGATAAATGGGGGGATGGAAGGGTTACCCAAACTCTAAAACAGATTACAAATAACAGACAAAAGAAGACATCTAGGTGTTAAAATATGAATAGAATTAAACTGATTGTTTACATCTCTTAACGATTGCTTTATCTTCTGATGAATAGTGCTCTGTAAAAGGAAATTGTATGAACAACAGTAAATAAGTACCTAATACAATATAATTGACAAAACATGTTTTGAAGTTGAATAACCTTCCATCGGAAAAAGGATTGCATTGTCTGTGCTACTTAGACCCACTGAGTTTATAACTCAATTTTATTTTTTTTTTGTTTCCAAAGTACATTTGTTAAAAACAAATTACACTTTTTTTTTCATATTTGACACAATACATGTGTAACTGTTTGAGTATTTTTGAGAACTGAATGTCATTTTATGCTTTTCCCTTTTTTCTTTTTTTGTATAACACCATCTGTTTAGTAAACATTGGAAACTGATTGATATGAAACTTAGAAAGTTCATAATGACAACCAAATAACATATGACAGATTAGATAAGAACAAGTCATTAAGATGGCCTATAAAAGGACAACCATCTGTAACATTAGAACAGTCTTCCCACTGACGACAGTAATAACTTTCGAAGTCAGTGACAGCTCTGGATATACTGCATACATGTTAATCATGAGGACTGAGTAATTCGGATTTAGTTCTGCTAATTAGTGAAATGGTCCGTTTTCATTGTTTTACTTGAGGGAGTAGAACTTGTTAAAAATCTCCATTTTCCATGCACTGCCTTCTACACATCATCTATAGAGTCCCCAAAAAGCTCTTGTAAACCCATCAAATTGTACCAAATTTTGTGCAGCTGTAGTTTGGGATAGCTTGCTGTGTGAATCTCAGTTGAGGGAAAAGGCACATCTTTCTGGAAGATATCTAAATGCCTTCACTGCTTTAAAATCTGAACACTCAATCAAACTGCAGATGATCAAGTACACACCTTCAGTTGAAAGTTCACATGCTTATTTTACTGTGCATGGTCAACACAATTGCCAGTGAGCTAAGTGAGAATTCTCTGATACTATAATGGACACTGGATGTGTATCCCCCACCCCCCCCCCCCCACCCCAACCCGACAGTGATTTTGTTACATTTACTGACAGGCTCATAGATTCAAAATGTTTTGAATTTTTTCTAGACGTTTTTTCTAGACCTGTTACAGTGAAGTTCCTAGTTTTCTCCTCTGGAGAGATGGGAATGCAACTGAAAGAATTCAGTCAGCTGTTTTCAGCCCTTTTGGAATAGGATATCTAGGCTCCTGTCAACTTTCATCTCACCAGAGTTCTTTACCTCTCAGCAGATCCATGCAGTTTGGAATTGATTTTATTCTCTGTATGTGTAAAACTTTTTTGTTGTCTTAATAATTAAGGAAAACCTTTCCCATTCGTTTACTGCATAAAAAGGCATTTATTTAATGGAAAGGAAATTCGTTGTTTTTCCTCTTTGTTGTTGCTGGTAGACACACATTGAAAGTGTTTCGTCTGCAAAGTGCTTTACAAATATTAACTAATTAATCTTCACAATGCCCTTATATGGTAGATGCCTCATAAATGTTTTGCATAACATTTTAATCCAGCCATTTCAGATATAATTAAGTTTTGAAGTGCAGAACATGAGTTAATTAGAACATCATGGAACTACTGTGTATCTCTTGGCTTCAGATGCCTGGGAACCTTCTGAAATTGCTACAGTGTTTCAACTAATATTCTAGTTGTATACCTCCTAGAATAATTAAATCTTTGTATGTCCTCACTCAGGTTTAGTGAGGTGACAAAGTAATGCGAAAGGAGCCACTTGAAAGCTATTTGTAAGTAGAAAGATGAATATCTGGAAGCTAGTGGGACTAGTTTTTCTCAAATTGCATCGGGGGTGGTCTAAGTTGGATATTAGGGAAAATGATTTCCCTAGGAGGGTGGGGAAGCACTGAGATGGGTTTCCTAGGGAGGGGGTGGAATCTGTATTCCTAGAGGTTTTTAAGTCCCGGCTTGACAAAGCCCTGGCTGGGACGATTGAGTTTGGGTTGGTCCTGCTTTGGGCAGGAGTTTGGACTCGATGACCTCCTGAGGTCTCTTCTGCCCCTAGGATTCTATGATTTGTTTCCTTCTGTAGTTAATAAAAGTTGAGCCTTTTGTTGGGGATAGCCACAGGGTGACCCTGTACATCTGCCCTGAGCAACAGTAAGTTTGACTTATTAACCACATACTGCAGGGATGAAATTGAGGAAGAGAGATGCACTTACATGCTGACGACCACTTAGTGAATGATTGTCGGAGCCGGGACTAGAAATAACTAGATCCTGCATACCAGACCTTGCCATTTATTTGATTTTTACCTCGTTCAAAGTATGGGTCCCATCTAGCAAAATGCAGCTGGTTTCATTGAAGATGTACTTCTAGGGTTCAGGGTACATTCTTTGACAAAGTCTGGGTCAGGTGAAGAGCCTGATTTTAAAAGGGATGTAGGTGCATAGTGATATTGATAATGCTTTTGAAAATGCCACTAGGCACCTACATACCTTTAAAAATCTGCCCCGAAGAGACTCTCTTGAGTGTTTACACTTAACTTGCCTTTTTTGCCAAAGACTGGCATCTGTATGGGCTTGTCTAGACTACACTGAAGTGTTGAAAGGGGATATGCAAATTCTGCAGGAATTTACATAACTTCTTCCGATCTCACTTTCAAAAACGCGCCCCCCCTTTTTTCGAAAAGTTGTTCTTCCTCAGCAAATGAGGTTTATGTGGCTTTTTGAAAAGGGGAGGAGGAATTTGCCGGAAAAACGTGTCCTGACTACTTTCACTTTAAAAATCTCTGCTTTCGAAACTGAGATCAGAAGAAGATATGCAAATTCCTGCAGAATTTGCATATTCCCTTTCTTACATAATGCAGGTGATGTTGAGATTTGCAACAAAGTGTTTTTAAAGTAATTGTCAGAGATGTGTGTAGCATTTACAATGGGCACTCCATTGGGACAGCTCAAAGTCTACAGTCTAGCAAAGCACAGCCTGTGTAATTAAGCAAGTCAGAAGTGCCTCTGAAGCCAGAGAACAATATCCTTTGTTCATGTGGCATCAGTTCCATGTTACAACAAAATGAAAGAAGCTGTCTCACATGAAATCGTTAAGCATTGTATTCCTAGAAGGTATGAAACTTCACTCTTGGTCAGTTCCACTGGTGCAGAAGAAAAATCTCAGTTTTCTGTGCCCTTTGGTTACTCTTTAGATATGTTGTGCTCAACATGCAGCTCCACAAAACACACTGAAACGAAATGTTTCACTTTCTTGGACTAGTTTTCTGCACAAGGGACTTGATCTGGAATTAGTGATGCCATGTTTTTTTGAATAGTTTCTCTTTTATCTAACTCTGAAAGGCATGTAATAGCACATAGGGCAAACGGTTGAACATCTGAAGAAGAGGGTTGTGGCCATGAAACTCATGATACCATCTACGAGATTTGTTAGTCTTTAAGGTGCTGCAAGACTATTTGTTGTTTTTTAAGTTTTTCCAGTTCCAGACTAACTCAGCTACGCCTCTGAATCTGTTGAACATGTAATCCTAGGTGTTCTCCAGTTTTTTTTTCCCTTCATAGTTGAATCCATGGGTCAACACCTCAGCTGGTTTAAATCATTATAGCCCTGTGGGAGCAAGTGAAGTAATTCAGAGTAATTCAGACTAATAACTCCCCAGTGCTTCCCAGGGCTCTAAGTCAAAGTAGCGCATCCACATTAACAGAGCCTGCCTCAGACTAATTTCGAGGCTTCCCCGTAGTGTGGACGTGCTATTTTGGGAGTTATTTTGAAATAAGTTATTTCAAAATAATTTCCTAGTGTAGACATGTCCTTAGAGTGTAGAGATTTTGTTCCCCTGAGTTTCTCCATTCCATGTGGCTTTTTGTTTGTTCGAGAGAGGGAAAATATTAATGGTCCTCAGTCCTGGGCATGATTTGTTAGGCAATGGTGTATCTATCTGAAAGGTGAAATATATCTTTTCATCGGTCTGAACCCATCTGTTGCCAGCCAGGTATCCACACTTAGCAGCACATGCATTTAAAAAATAAAAATAAATGTCCTGTTGGCATTTTAAGTGACCTTCTGTTTGAACAGCTGTGGGCATGTACAGCATAAACAAACCAATATTAGAATGCCTGCAAGTAGACAGTGGGGAGACCAACCCAGCATCCCATTGTCTTGTCCTCTCAATCTACCTCCTGTATACCACCCCAGCCATCCTTAACTTTGCTGCTTGAAGTTTGCAACAACAAGAACCAAGTAAATAAATTGCTAGGAAGGAGAATTTTAGAAGACAAAAGCCATAATTACTTTCTCCTAAACCCATATTTACCCACCTGCCCATTGAGATCAAAGGTAACTGCTGGGTACTCAGCCCCTTGGAAGAGCTGGCTCCATATTTAGTTGCCTAACAAGGCATTAAGCTTCTATTTTTAAAACAAGTCTTGGCCCTACAATCGTCTGTGAATTATATATTAGGGACACGGCACAACTTGCTTTTCTTGCCTCTGTTTAGTAGGCGTCATTTTTAGTTGCCCCTAACTACGGCTACATTAATTTAACTTAACTGAATTGTGCTTCATTGTCAAAGTAAACTTTAGCATAGAATGGAGCATTTTACTCTTATTAATGAATTTGGGGATTGGATTTTCTAAAGGTTCACTGGATGAGTGAACCAGTAAATTATGAGCTCTTCAGTGTAGTACTTCAGCGTTATTAATGAATACTAAGATTGGCTGTCTACAAGGTTCAGTGAAAATGTTTTCCTAGAAAACTGCTTGTGGTAAGTGAGGTGGATTTCACTCCCACATTTCCTTGGAAGAGTTGGGGAGTTTTCCATCTGCAAAGGGGATGTCTCTTAATATTAGTTGCTCACCAGCTGAATATATTGGAGGTGCTTTGACAGCCTCTGTGGAAATGACCCCGTCGTTTTGTTGTTTGAGACAACTATCTACTCTGAATGGGAATCACTTTTGTTACACGTATGGGATGTCTTAAAAACCAACAAATAGTCTTGCAGCGCACATAGTTTTGTTGATGGTATCATGAGCTTTCATGGGCACAACCCACTTCTTCAGATGAATGGAGTTTAAGGGTTTGGTTCAGTTTTCAAATAAATAGCACAGAGAAGGAATGGGGAGGGGAAAGAGGAAAAGAGGAGGAGGAAAAAAATGGGAAGGAAATTGTCAATTAGAATGTCCATGCTAAATGAAGCTGATAAGAATACTTGGTACACACTTGAAGTACCCATTGTTTGTGGGGGGGGGGGGGTTTTGGAGGGGGGTCATTAGGATGTGGAATATAGCGGGCCATCCAGCCAATGTCTTTGTTTGGACTTCTGTTGCAGGAATCAAACCTGTAAATGAAATTAAGTTCTGTAGCTTCCCTGTTGAGATGGCTTTTGAAATTGGTTTGAAATAATAGGGAGACTTTCAGATCCCTTAATGAGTGCCCAGGCAAGTTGAAATGTTCCCCAACAGGTTTTTGTGTGGTGCCTCTTCAGATCTCTGATTTTTGTCTTTAATTCTTTCTCGTAGAGACTGTCCAGTTTGACCAATATACATGGCAGAAGGACATTGCTGGCACTTCATGACATAGGTCACATTAGTGGATGTGCAGTTGTACGAGCCTCTGATGTGGTGCTATTCGCTATTTATTTGAAGACTGGACCGACCCCTTAAACTCTACTCATCTGAAGAAGTGGGTTGTCCCCACAAAAGCTCATGATACCATCAACATGTTTTGTTAGCTTCTAAGGTGCTGCTAAACTATTTAAGTTTTCCCAGTTACAGACTAACACGGCTACCCCTTGAAGTGTATGGGATGTGTTATCATAATCTTGGATGTCAGCCTCCAACTTAGCGGTTTTCTCAGAAATAATAATTATTATAGAAATGACCTGTCAAAGTGATGTGTTATATTAATGAATTTGCAGTGAGACATCTCTTGCTATTAGATAGAGAAGGCAACGCCAACGTATTTAGTACCTTTTTTCCCTTGAGTATCTACATGTCATCCAACTGGTATGTATCTTAGCATTTTGGCCTCAATTCAATGCTCATGTGATTCTCTATAAATCAAATTAAATAATTGTATGGGTTTCTTCAAATAGCCATGGAACTGTAGACATGAATAACTGCTTTTGGAAATACTATGAGTGACACTGAATTTGGAGGCCATTTCTATTGACAGAGTTAGATGTATACATTTCCCAATCATGTTTTTGTTACATGAATTTCACGTGGTATCTTTCTGTACCTACTGTTTCTTTTAGATATTGCTTCTTAACTGTCAGACCTCTGTAGGTAGTAGGATAACATTTCCTGGGTAGCTGATGGTATCATCCTATATAAATAATTACTTTCTTGGGACTTTGGGTTGCTTTTGTCTTTAGTTATCTTTAGGAAGTGCTAACAGTTACTCGAGCTGTGAGTAAGACTTTCTGTCTAGTTTACAAGTAGTTGAATTCATTCTGTATTCATTTTGTGCTTTGCCCATGCAGCCAATATTTATTGTTTTTAATAACACATGGCAAATCCTGCCCCAAGATCTCCAATACAAGGGCTACAATTGAATGTAGAGAGAGCTTTGTGTGCATGTCTGAGGGCAGCGTTTAGTCTGTTACGTCAAGTCACTTTTTATATGTGATTATAACACTCACCCTGATATGCGAATCCCATCAGTGGTTTCCTCAATATTTACTTTTCAGCATAATCACAGACAGCTTAATATTGTAGTCCTGGAGAATGCAGGAGTAAAAATGTGCAATTTCTCCAAAAATGAACATTCCTGCCAACATATTTCACTAAAAATAAAAGTTATAAATATTAGGTGTATTCAGTTTTAAGTCATTAGCAGCTACAGTATATTTGCATTATGAAGCTCATTATGTTTGTATTCGTGGTGGTTTTCAGACAAAATGCTGTGGATACAATTCTGCATGTGAGTAGACCTTGTTTGGGCAGTACTCTCACTGCATCAACAGCCCAGGTTCCCTGCCTGGAAGGGCCTACCGTATTCAGTCCCAACTGGGCAGAGTTCTGTGTATGCCGGCGGTATGGACATTTCAAGAGCGCATTTGTTTTAGTGGTTGTAGAATGCAGAAAGCTTATTTCTTTTGGGCTCATAGGCCTCACAGAAGATTTGTTTAATTTCCTTTCCCTTTTTTTAGGAAGACAAACCCAACATCAGTCTGCCTCGAAGCACACATTCCCTTACTGGGCTCTCCAGTCCAAGTTAACGATCAGATGTGTGTGTCTGTTAGATTTGCTGTTGCACTTCAGAACTATAGCACCTCTGTCTTTCTCCATGGTCCTTCAGGGCACGCACTCCAGCCTCCCGGCTCCTCAGCTGTTGCCTCCTGTGGATGGAGACTTGCTTGCCTCTTCCACTTGACCTGTGTTTTTCCAGGCTGCATTGTTCCTGCTAACACCATTGTCCCCAGCAGACCACATGGCTTAACCAGGCCAGCATCGGCCCATTGCTCACTCTTCAAAAGCTATGAACAAAGCAATGGTGAGCAGTTACAGGTTTCCACACAGCTCTTTCACTGCCACAGCAAAGGGCAACTTAGGTTAGTGAGTGGGCCTCTGGAGTGGTCTCCTTTCTATCAGCGTGCCTCAAAATTGTGACCAGAATGCTCTCCTGGATTGGGTAGTTTTGGCTAACTGCACGTGCGTGCCTAGAATTGGTGGGGTGTGCTAGCAGCACTTTGATTGGATGCAGAGTGAGTGACCATCCCTCTCAGTGAAGGTTGTATGCAGTCAGCACACCCTCACGTCATATGTCCTTGTTTTACGTGCGTGTCATAACATACGGACGGATACCAGCAGAATCTGGCAACCCTGCTCGTGGGCAGTGGAAACTGAAATGTCTTGCAGGCCACACATTCACACATAGAACCCTGATAGGCCGCAAACAGCCCGTGGGCCGTAGGTTGCCCACCACGGTACAACCATGGTGTATTTTCACTGTTAACTTTCTCCTTCACATAAGAAAAAAAAAACCCTCATGCACACCAAAAACTTTCCCGGTGCTCACCCTCTCCGCTCTAACATGGCCTCTGCAAGACTCAGTCCTTCAAACCCAACCAAGGGGGTTTTCCGAGGTTGAGTTTGCACCAAGCTCGAATGCTCTTGAAAAACCTTACCGAATTAGGGCAGATCCTAGAGATAGTTAAAAAATTACCTACCATTCTATGGGCAGGGGTGTGTGTGTGTGTGTGTGTGTGTGTGTGTGTGTGTGTGACCTGACCTGCACGCATGAGCTTTTCCTCAGAACTTAGCCCTCTGGGGGCCTTCCTATCTGACTGGAGTTGCTAGACACTGCTACAGCACAGATATATCCCTGCTTCCTTCACGAGTCCATATTTATCGAAAATAAGGAACCCGTTATTAAGAAATTCCTTTAATATGTTGATTTAGTCATTGATGTCACCATTCCTGGACCCTTTGGAATGTGTGTAATGAATTTGGCCAGACTTTGTAACCCATTGATGTAAATCGGCACTGGAGTGCCCTGTCAAAGATTTCAGACAGTAGATGCATACATGCAGTTGTGCACACCCATGACCATGATGTTTATTGTATGTCCATTATAAATGGAGCTTTGTAGTGTTCTGCATCTGCAGTTAATCAGTGTGGGAAAAGATGTATCTGTTTGCACATCCCTATTCACTCCCTGAAGTCAGTGGCCAAAACCTCCCATTGATCACGGATTAAACCTCTAAACCCCCAGAACACAATGCATCAAGAACTTTGCTTAATAAGAGACTGTTATCGCAACTACAGCTAATGAGCCTCTTTTCAAGAGGTGTGACCCTACACAGGACACTTGGAAGCAGCAGGATGGAGAATCTGGTTGCGAGTTGCAAGGACCCGAAGAAATGTGCTGCCAGCGAGATACAGAGCAGAGCGATATTTTTGCAATGTCTATTGGTTTTGAATGATAAGTTTTCCTTTTGACTTGAGGGTAAACCTGGCAATGTGGAGGCTGAGCAAAGTTTTGAAGTCAGCCCTAGTTGCCGGAATCCCGAGAGAGCTTTGGAATGGAAATTGATTGAAACCTTAATTGTTCAGGGGTAGTTTGTTCTCCTTTGTGTATTTGACAGTCTCAGGTTCTATTTGTTTGTCATTCTATCATTTTTCATTTTTGAGCCAGGAGGGCAACCCAAGGCCCATCAAGGCATCTAAGCTGGTTGGTAATGGAGAGGTATTAAGGACACTTGGAGAGGGGATATGGTCCAGTGCCCCCACCTAATTTTTGGGAGGCAAATCCTTTACACTGTTCATTACTTGGCCTCTGATGATAGGACAAGAAGCAATGGGCTTAAACTGCAGCAAGGGAGGTTTAGGTTGGACATTAGGAAAAACTATTTAAGAGCAGCTTTGCATAGACATCTATCAGGGATGATCTAGACAGTGCTTGGTCCTGCTGTGAGTGCAGGGGGACTGGACTCGATGACCTCTCGAGGTCCTTTTCAATTCCAGGACACTCTACTTTGACTCTCTTGCTTGTTTTCCACTCTAACAGTACAATGGTGCCTTTGCTTTTCTACTTCTAGCATGGACAATTCTTATTCAAAACCTTACCGGTGTTTTCTTCCAACAGCATTTCATCAACTTCTAGATGCCAGGTTTTCAGACACATTCCCTGTAGCACTGCACGCACAGTGCAACTCCACAGACCCTGCTCAGAAAGACGGTTACATCTCGGCATTAGTAAAAGGTAGGAGCAGTGCTCTGCCTCTCCATCCCGAACCTGATGCCTGGCTTTTTTTGTGGGCAGAATATATTTGTAAACGTGTCTCTTAACTTATTTCAAAACATGTTTGTTCTGCCTCATTTAGCTGCAGATAACTTACTGTCTCTTGGATCTTTAGCTTCTTGTTTCTAATGATTCCTTTGAAATATTATTTTAATGAACCTATGAAACACATCATTGTATTCTTTATCTTGTGGTTGGACTGCTAATGATAGTCATCCATTAAGTAAATGGTTTTGTAAGCAATACAAATGTAATAAATAAAGTTAGTCAGGTTTTTTTACCACTTTTTTGCTGATGGGCATACCACATGCTGGGAAGGTAATGTTTCATGACCAAAATAGTTCCGTTTGTAGGCGAACTGGGAATCTTTGTATTTAGACTCAGCTAAAGAGCTTCAAAGACCATCATAAGCCATCATTTATATTCACTCCACTTTATTGATTTATTTATCTATAATATCGCAGTCTAGCAATGATGTATAATAAACATCTGTGTGCAGTTTCTCTTTTAAGATAGCGTGACAGATTCAGCTATCATTTTGGCTAACGCTAAATGGCTTTGAGCCCCTCGAATACCGGCGTGGTTCAAATCCCCTTCTGCAAATAGCATCTATGGCCTCTGAACAGTGGGGGAAATCTAATTCAGAGAGGAAGGATGGTCTTGTGACCAGGGGCAGGGAATCGGGAGTCAGTAAATCTCGACTCTGTTGCTAGTTTTGACATAGACTCCCTGTGTACTGTTGTGCAAGTCCCTTAATATCTCTGTGTGTATGGTTCCCTGTGTTTAGTAGGGATGATAATACTTTCCTCTGCACGGGGAAGCTTAGTTCATTGTGGGACTTATTCATTCATATTTGCGAAGTGCTAACTGCGGAACTCATTGCTACTGGAAGATACCGAGGCCAAGAATTTTAGCAAGAGTCAGACTTTCAGTGGATAGCTAGAATATCCAGATTTGTGAGAGCTACAGCATAAAAGAGCATTGGTGGGATATTAAACCATATCCTTCAGGATTTAAGCCAATTTCTAATTATTGGGTATTACTATGTGATGATCATGTGGAGGCAGATTATCCTATAATGGAATACTGTGGGTTTTCTTCTGCCTTCCTCTGAAGGATCTTGTGCCAGAGACTGTCACAAGCAGGATACAGGACTAGGTGGACCCATTGATCTGATTCAGTCTTGCAGTTCCGATGTTCCTATAAGAGACTATCTACCTGCACATATACATATCAATTAAACTATTTTTATATTGACCACCTTGGTTAGCAACATGTAGAAAATAAAAATAAATCGGAGACAAAATTATTCTAACTGCATTTCAGTATTTCCAAGAAGCCAGCACTTGGGGATGAGTGGAAGATGGGTGCTTAGGATCAAATCCCAGGTCAATGCTTACTAAGGCAAACTTCTTAAAGAGGAAGTTTATTTGACTAGACTTGGGTAAGAAATGTCATGGTGCGGAAGCACACGGATTGGGACCAATGACACAACAATTATGATTGTTGTAACTTATAAAGACGCATTTGTTTGAGCTGTCATACAAGATTCCCTAGTGAGACTTCCATTTTTCAATATATCTTAGAAGAATATTTCAATTTTTTTCCCCACAAGGATCTGGGAAATATGTAATGCCTAAATATGGAAGGTAGCCGGCCATATGATGGCTAAATTTAACCATACATGTGGAAATGCTATAAAACTTTACTGGGAAATTATATCTGGCTAATGACAATTGATATCCTAGGTCAGTTGTTTCCCCTGTCACTTGTGAAAGAAATGAAGGTTGTTATAAAAATTGTTTTATATCCGTCTCTGGTAGAAGGTGGTGATTTTGCAATCCTGTTACTGATAGGCTAAGACCTAAGCTTAGCTGAGCTAGCAAGAGTTCACTTCCCTGGGGTTTTGAGAGCACATGGCTCTGAGAATGACAAGATTAACCTGCTAGCATTTTGTAAAATGCTCCCAGAAATCACTCCTCGTTTTGCAGCCGACAAAGGCACACGTTGGCAGTGATCGTGCATGTAGTCCTGCACCCAGGGGTTTTCACGATCATTTTAAAATGACTGCTTGCAGAATTCATTCAGGGAATGTGGGAAGGTAGGGCTTGAGAAAAATGAAGATCCTTATATGAATTTCACAATTAGGATGATTTTTCAGAAAAATTATCCTGTTTTCTAAATGCCGCATCATCATGAAACGTACAAAAGATTAGGGTTTTCTTTGATTGAATTTGGTTTGTTTATTTTTTAGGTTCCGAATCTGTGTTTTAAACATATCTTAATGTCAGTGTAACTTAAGATTGGAGTCTACAGACTGCAGTTTGTATGGATCATAGCTCTTGGCTTACCCTAAAAATGTTGAGAATTTCTTTGAAACGTCCATTAGCTTGACCCAATTTTTACAAATAACCCATGCATTTGCACAGTAAGGAAAAATCCAGATTTCAGTTGGTTTTTCAAGACCAACCTTTATATGTTCAGTAGGGTCACAAAAGTCAAGATAACGTAGTCTTCTGTGGTATATTTTTTGCAGTATACAAATCTCTCTAAATAATACATTTATCCAACCTGGAGTCACCTGTTAGGCCAAATTCAACAGCTGTACTTCACACAGAGGCAAAATTCATTTTTGTCGCAAGTGCTGGGCAGCTCTTAGTTATTCCATAGGATGAAAAGAGCATTTGGATCTGAAGGATGTTCTTAGCATTTTGGAAAATCAAGCCAACACTGCTAAAGTTACAGGCTAGATGAAATATACTTGTTGCTACGTTTAGAAGAGTTATGATAAAATACACAAAGGTACATGACTGCAAAGATGGTGATGTTTTATAATAAACCACAATGCACGAATACAAGATAGTAAACACACTCCACTCCGGGAGAGTTTTCTAAATAATGATGAATTTCTCTTTTACAGGATTATTTTAGGGACAGGCTAAACTATTCAGCAGTCATTTAAAGTTGGCAAACCCCAACATTTTCCCGTCTGCTCTACTCCCGCTGGCCAGCTTTAGTTGGATCATTTGTAGTTCTCCCATTTGAAAGTGGAGTAGGAAATGTTGTCCTTTAAATTTGAGCTGTCACGTCAAATTATGTCACAATTTATGATGTGCCATAATACAAAGCGATGCAGTATGTCGTAAACATGGGCTGCTAAAAGCATGTACGTTTTATTTCCAATTATCTACCAACAGTTTCCGTATGAAAGTGGTTTTTACCATATAAATCTTCACCGGATTCATTGCTCCCTCTTTTAAAGAAAAAAAAAAAGGCAGAAATTACTAAATTCCTTCAATGTTGCAAATCATATCTATCATTTGACTGATCCATTGACAAATCTATTTGTCAGCAGTACCGGTTTTTCCAAACATGACTGAGATGCACACAGGGCACGGTAACACTGTAAAGTTGACTTATTTGCTGTAGAGTAGTTATTGAAAAATTCTATTTTGAAACCTCAGGTGGGGTTATTACTGAAACAAAGAAGATAGGCGTGTTCCAGCAATCAACGCTTTGAGAAGAAAAGTAGAATTCTCTTTTTGGTAATCTCAGCAGAGTATATTTAAGAAGAAAATTGCTGTCCCCACCCCCAATATAGAATATTACATTACCAATCTAATAGGCTTGCAGCCAGGAAATGCATATAACATAGTGATTTCGATTCCTTCAGCTTTTTTTGATAAATAGCCCCTTATGTCAAATGTAAAAATAACAAATTGCTTACTTGGTTTATCATGCAGTTGATCTTGCAGTAGCAAAACAACCCAATAACCCTCCTCAACTCCAAAAAAATCCTGCAGTAAGAATCTAGGAGAAAAATAGACTTGATGTAACCTTTCTAAATAGTAGTGCATATTTTTGCCTGGTTTTACAGTGTGGGATTTCCCGCACGTCATGCAGCTCGTTTTCAAAAGTATTCTTGTGTGCTCTCAGCTGGAAAGCTGCCAATTCAACACACGCAGGGTAAAATTCACCCCCTAGGGGCAGATTATCAGAAATGGTGCTGGATCTGGGCACTGGGGTGAATTTCACCCGGAACAGTCCAAATCAAGAATGTGTCACGCTTACCAAGCATCACACGCTTAAGATCAGTAAAGTGTTGTGCCAGTCTGCCCCTGCCTTGTGTGATTGTAGAAGACCCTTTCTCCCCTCTTGCTCTCCTATCCTGTGATAGTAAGTACAGCACGCTGGATTATGCCGCTTAAAGCTCAGTTGAAAACTGTCTGCTTGTTTTCATGGTGGGTTAGATAAATACTGAAGATCCCCTGACAGGATTCAGAACAAGAGCTGATAAAGAAGTGCTGGCTCGCAGTATCTGTGTCATTTAATACTTATCATGATAAACTGGTAACACTCGCACGGTTGGAGGTCAGATTGTTAAGTGCATAATGGTGGCTTATGTTTACTTGGTGACACCGACCATTTTGTTAGCATTCAGGACGACATTTCTCTGTAAGGACTGGATATAACACGTCAAAGGCAATTCCATGCTTCCGGTTCAATGTTACCTGCACCATGTTAAGACAAATTGGTGTTCGGGTGCCTGGGTACACACGTGCATTTTCTGCAGGCGGTTACGATAGTCATTTAGATTGCAGAACTGCATGATAAACTGCTTTTGTGTTTTCGCACTTGATCTGTTGATACCCTCTCCTCTGAAGCTTCTATTTTTGTTAAATAAAGAGCCAATCATGGAAATAGACACATGAGCCCAATGGGGCTGTTAATATTGTTTGTTTCACAGTAGAGCCCACAGATCCAACTGTGCTGGGGGATGGCCAAACATATAGCATGAAATAGTCACTGCCCTGAACCCTTTACCATCTAAATAGACAAGAAAAGTTGGAGGGGAAACGAGGACACAAAAAGGTGTCATGAGTCGCTCCAGGTTCAATATCTTCTTCAACAAGTTAGATGTCGGCATAGAGAGTACGCTTATTAAGTTTGCAGCTGACACCAAGCTGCGAGGGGTTGCAAGTGCTTTGGAGGAGAGGGTCATAATTCAAAATGATCTAGATAAACTGGAGAAATGGTCTGAGGTAAATAGGATGAAGTTTAACAAGGACAAATGCAAAGTGCTCTACTTAGGAAGGAACAATGTTTCATGCATATAGAATGGGAAGCGACTGTCTAGGAAGGAGCACTATAGAAAGGAATCTAGGGGTTATAGTGGACCACAAGCTAAATACGAGTCAGTAGTGTGATGCTGTTGCAAAAAAAGCAAACATGATTCTGGGATGCATTAACAGGAGCGTTGTGAGCAAACACGAGAAGTCATTCTCCTGCTTTACTCTGCACTGATTAGGCCTCAGTTGGAGTACTGTCTAGTTGTGGGTACCACATTTAAAGAAAAGTGTGGAGAAACTGGAGAAGGTCCAGAAAAGAGCAACAAAATGATTATAGGTGTAATAGACATGACCTATGAGGGAAGACTGAGAGAGTTGGGCTTGTTTAATTTTGAAAAGAAAAGACTGAGAGGGCACATAATAGCAGTTTTCAAGTGCCTAAAAGGGTGTTACAAGGAGGAGGGAGAAAAATTGTTCTCTTTGGCCTCTGATAATAGGACAAGAAGCAATGGGCTTAAATTGCAGCAACAGAGGTTTATTTTGGACATTAGGAAAAACTTCCTAATGGCCTGGGTGGTCAAACAGTGGAATAAATTGCCTAGGGAGGTTGTGGAATCTCCATCGCTGGAGACATACAGGAGCAGGTTAGATAGACGTTTGTCGAGGTTGCTCTAGATGGCGCTTGGTCCTGGACATGATGTCCTCTCCAGTTCTAGTATTCTATGAAGTAGCAGGATAAAGATCTCCATATGCTAGGTGCTGTACATAGTAAAAAACAGTCCTTTCGCCTAACAACTTCTTATAAGACTGGTCAGGGTAGCGCGAAAGACAAACAAGGGCGAAAGTTAACAATAAGGCAAGCCAAGTTATCATTCAGTGAGCAGTTGTCTTGGCTCATTAGTGTTCTTCAGCAATCAAAAACTAAGGAGAGTATTGAGAATTTCTATTAATGGGCGCTTCTGCTGGTATGTGTGCCACTTCCAAGCCATTATTCGTTGGTACATTTAAATAGTTATGCTGAGGAAGTAGTAAACCCTTCATTATACTATGGCATCTCTTGTACCATAATTGTTGAAGTGGAAAATGCTTAGGTTCAGTAAACTGAAATTAAAAAGAAAAGATTTTGAAATAAGAGAACCTGTACTTGAGCCTCAACAGAGAGGTTTTCCTGGAGAATCCTCCCAAAGGACACAAACCCATCTGTTTAAACAAGTGCTTGCAGCAGATGATTGGCAGCTTGTTAAAGCCTTCTCTTTGTAAGGAGAAAGAAGTCGACTCGCAGCCATAAAATACTTGCTGGAAATTCCGAAGATTATAGCAATGTAATAAAGTGAAGAGCAATAATGTATGACAAAGAGATGAGAGGATGGCCCACGCTGACCTTCTTGGGGCTATTATCCAGCGGATGAACGGAAAGAGTGAGGGGACTTTGTGCACACATCTGCTCTGTAGCCCTGTGCAGTTAATTTCATTTAGTCGTGTGTTGATTCACAGCTGTTAGGAAACCTAGATTCCTTCTTTGTCATGTTGGCTGCCGGGATTTCCTTCGTGCACGCAGGGTTTTTGTCTTTTCATGGACATTAAGAATTGAAAAGAATGTTGTGGCCGATTTAGAGATGTACAATGCAGTTCAGTGGGAATAGCTGGCATGCCACGGCTACTGTACGGAACGGGCTATGGAGGGCGCCACACAGGCCGTTCCAAGCCTCCTGCCAGAGCTGGCCAAAACCAGCAATTCTGTTTTGTGAAAAATATTTCAAATTTTTTTTTCCCCAATAGCCATGGGAGGACAGAGAGAAGCCAGGATATATATAGTATCGTGGATATAGATCAGGATATGTAGTGTCATGAGCTTTTGTGGACAAAACCCATTTCTTCATGTGAGATGATCCTGAGACATTGGTCTAGACAGAATCTTGTAACACCTGAGGATTACTAAAGTTCTTTTAAAAGCTCTGAATAAAATAGGTGGGAATGACGCTTTGTTTAAATAAATAATAGAACAGAATCATAGAATACCAGGACTGGAAGGGACCTCGAGAGGTCATCGAGTCCAGTCCCCTGCCCTCACAGCAGGACCAAGCAAATGATGGACATAGGTGAGGATGTATTTAACAAAGGCTGGCAGAGGGATGGGGAGAGGGAAGAATGCTATTTTTCGAGGTGCCGAATACCTCAGTTCCTGTTGAAGACCGTTTTGAGAGTTCAAGACTTAACTTTGAAGCTGGAGATGAAAACTGAAATACACCATTATGTGAATTCCTTTATATACTCCATTTGCAGCCTCTGTCAATAAAGATACCAAAGAGCTTCCAGCTGGAAAGCATTCCCAGATTTGACTCGTATTTTCAGTGTAGATACAAATGCACAGATTGCTGCTGATTTAAACCATGTGGAAAAGGTCCATGGAGATTTATATTTCTTTCATGACTGAATGCTGGTGCTTGGTGTCATGTGGAAAATCAGTCGCTTGGTTTAATAGGAGCACAGCTGGTGTTATCTGAAAAATAATCATTATGATAGAAAGCACACATTTTTCATGTTTTCTGTCATATCTATCAGAATATGTTCTGTGCTAACTCTGCACACTTCATCTGACATGGCTTACATTCGTGTATTAGCATATAGTACTTTTAAGAGTGTCAAAGTTAGAAAATGCAACTTTAATTGAACATGGGATAACAGGAAAAAAAATTAAAAAGCAGCCAATTGTCCTGCAGCACATTAGAGGCTAACAAAAAACGTAGATGGTAACCCGAACTTTCAGGGGCACAACCCACTTCAGATGAGTGGGTTGTGCCCACAAAAACTCATGATACCATCTACCTGTTTTGTTAGTCTCTATGGTGCTACAGGACTATTGGTTGTTTTTACATTTTTTTTCAGTTAGGGTACATCTAGACAGGGGGGCTACTTTGGAATACCACCAGTATCCCGAAATAGCTATTCTGTGTCTTGACCGCTCGCTTATTGTTTTGAAATAGCTTTCAAAATAACAGGTGTTCTATTCTGACATCCCTATAAACCTTGTTCCACAAGGATTAAGGGACATTTTGGAATAGGACTCTATTTTGAAATTTGGCGCTGTGTAGACAGTGCCAAATTAGAATATAAACTAGTTTGAAATTAACTTGAAATAAGGTACACAATCTGCATAGCTCAAATTGTGTAGCTTATTTCAAGCTAAGGGTGCAGTGTAGACTCACCCTTACAGACTAACACGGCTGCCTCTCTGCAACTTATGGGACCACCGAGTACAGGTACGTAAAGCACGACAACGTGAAGAGGTTCATGGAGTCGAAGTTGCCATGTTTAGAAATGCTATTGTCTTCTGGAGGACAAGTGACAAATTAGAAGTAGCACAGTCATGGATGACACTGCCAGTTTTGGCTTCATAGGTGCTGACTTGAATCTTTTCAGATTGAAATGCATTGGAACTATTAATTTGACGTTTATAACTGTTCATTGGCAAATGGTACTTCTCTCTTTGCTCCTCTACACCAATCCAGACCTGGAGGGTAGGACCCTCCCAGCCAGCAGATGGGGACCCACCACGAAGTCCTAACTGAGATTATGATCTCACTCACGGGTGAAAGTCAAAGCTCTTGTCCAACGTCAGTTGTGTCTGTTTTTAGTGAGTGATTCAGGTCATTTTTCGGCTGGCTCTGAACACAGGCAGAGGGCAGACTGGAGGGATACGGGCAGTGGTACTTGCAGAAGTGCTATGCCAGGCTTAAAGCTCCGTCATAGCTGGAATGCTTAGGTAGAATGAAGCACCTCTGATATATAACCCTTCGACTGCCACCGCACATGGAGGTTAATGGATGGAGCAGCTACCCCCCCCCCCCCGCCCCGCTTGGGGCTAATCACCTAGCAACAGCTGGGCAAAAAGATGCCAACTCTGGCAGGAGGAGACTCTCTGGAGGATGCTCTTCAGCAGCTGTCTCTTAAGGAGCTGCCAAAGCATCCTACCTGGAAACCCCATGAGGAGTGGAAGGAGAGGGCTGCTGTTAGGCATCCAGGCTTGCAGAAGAGCGACTCTCCAGGGAGCCTCATCAACACAGCAGTCCTAAGCAGGCAGCCTGGTTAGCACTTCCCCCTCCCCCAGCTGGAGGCAGAGGCCAACACATGGCCTCTTAACCATTCAGCAGCTCAGTCGCTCCCAAGGTTCATGCCCACCACCTTGCCTGTTGTCCCGTTATCTGGGTCCTGCTTTGCCTCTGTCCCAATATCCTTGCTCCGTATCCTTTTTGTCCCATCTTTGAGCCTCCAGCTTGACCATTGGCTCTGCATCCCGACTACACACCCCGGCTTTGACCCTAGCCACTAGACTAGACAACCCTCTTCCTCGTCATCTGACAACTGGGAAACAATTGGTACATATTCCTTCCTTGCAAGGCAGGTGGGGGCTGACCCATGTTGTTGTGATTAGACTAACATACCCATAGCAGGGTATGGGTGGAGGGGGGACTGAACCACCTCACCAGGTGTGGTGTACTAGGTGTACTGTTCTCCATCTAGGTTGCTGCTGCTACTCCTGCTGGCTTCAGAGGCCACCAAGGACTACTTTGCTCCTGCAGGAACCTCTCCTTGGACCTGTCTCTCTTGAACACCCCCTCCGTCCCCCTGTTGGATTTTTCCTCCTGTGCCAACATTCTCCCCTGAGTGGAAAAAGCTTCTGGTGATAGTGGCAGCTTCCCCTGCTGTTGTCCTTGATTGGCCAGTGGCTCTGAAAGAGGGTGGAAGAGAGCCATGCCAGTATGTCTCAGAGTGGTGCAGGTGTGGGTTGTTCTTTGAGCCCTGGCTAGAGGAAAGTAAGCCTTCTTTGAAGCCATGGAGGCCTTGGACATGTAGTATCCCACCAGGAGCATCAACAGCGTATAGCTACAGCATCCATTCAGTTGTCACTGGGGTCGTCTTCACCAGCGTCCAAGCGTGAGTTCAGACAGAGCCTCTTCAAAGGGGACCAGCTGGGCAGTTTGTCAATGGAAGGGCCCAAAGGCCGTCAGACCGATGGGTATTGGATACAGTTGCGTAGAGCCATGCAGTCGATTTCAGAGCAAGGACCTCAAATGGTTAATTCAATTTATTTTTATTGTAGTCATGACCGGTGTCTCGAGCTGAAATCAAGGCCTTGTTGGGATAGATGCTGTGTTGGCCTAGAGTAAGGGTATGTCTGCATTTGCATCCTCTTTGGAGAAAGATGCAAATGAAGACATTTGAAATTGCAAATGAAGCCAGGATTTAAATATCCCACGCTTCATTTGCATAATCCCGTTATGGCACTATTTCAAAATAGCGCTATTTTGAAATAACAGACGCTGTTAAGACATGGTTATTTTGAGAGAAAACCCTTCTCTCGAAATAATTTATTCCTCATACAATGAGGTTTATCGGTTATTTTGAGAGAAGGGTTTTCTCTCGAAATAACTGCATCTTAACAGCATCTGTTATTTTGAAATCGCGCTATTTCGAAATAGTGCCATAACGTGATTATACAAATGAAGCACGGGATATTTAAATCCCAGCTTCATTTGCAATTTCGAATGTCTTCATTTGCATCCCTCTCTTGAAAGAGGGTGCAAGTGTAAACATACCCTAAGAGATGGTCCCTGGTTTGAAGCACTTGCACTCTAACGACGCAAAACAGACAAATTCGCCAACAGAAGTAGAATGATGGCTGGTAAATGTCGTGATAGTTCCTCTGCTTCACATCCCCTCCTAAAAGGGATGTTTTCTATCTTGAGCGATAAACTCTGACCTCTAAACAAGTTTCCATTTAGTTTTATATCATACAGAAAACTGCTTTATTTTGTCTGTTTTTCTTCCTCTTCCTGTTGCTGAGGTTTTGGGTGTTTTGGTCAGATACTCAGTAGCATTGTGTTGTACAAAAATCAGATGACACTGTTGCTAGCATATCTAGGGCATATACATTATCTGCCTGGCACCTGTGGATAGCGTGTATTTTCTAAGGAATCCGATAGCCACAGTGGGCAGTTTCGACCTATTATTCTGAGGTAGACTCATTTTTAAAGGTTATGGGAAATAGAGATTTCATGTTACAATAGAGTAGTGTAAACTGTCTTTGTGTTCAGACTCCTAGGGGACAAGAAAAGCTGCATAGATGCTCTCTGGGATTTTCCTATGTGTTCTCCTAAATTTAGCGATAGGTGGAGTTTGCACCAGGGGATGGTTTGAGACGCCAAGGGATAGCATTTTGCATCTGTCCTGACTCCATCCCCTGCAATTTCAGGAGGGGGACTGGAGCAGTTCCCCAGCTGGGAGAGGAAAGGAGGGAAATAACAGGCAAGTTGTGCTTGTAGATTTTGGTGCCAACCCCTCGGCAGCACTCCATGTGTAGTTCTTGTGTGGAAGGTGAAGGGCATGAGAGAAGGGATGGAACAGTGGCATGGACTAGAAGTTCCTTATAGTGCACCTCTATTGGATCTGCTCGAAGAAGGAAAGGAGAAAGCACAGCCCTTACAATGTAAATGCAGTTGGACATTTTCCATTAGCACTTCTTAATTCCTACCTGTCAGGGGGGTTAAACACTGGAATCAATTGCCTAGGGAGGTTGTGGAATCTCCATCCCTGGAGATAATGAAGAGCAGATTGGATAAACCTGTATCTGGGATGATCTAGATCAGGGCTACTCAACACGTGACCCGCAGGCCACATGCGGCCTGCAGCCTCTTTGTTTGCAGCCCGGGGTGCAGTTTGGGTTTATGTGGGGCTCAACACATGGCCCACGGGTGGGATCCTTTGAACATGGCCACCACTGGGAACACGTTCCACAACAGTAAGGCATCTCCCAGGCGGGGTGAGCATTGATTGATTGATGCAAGCGGGCGGCCTGGCTGGAACAGATGGGTATACAGGGTGTCAGCGTTTCTAGCCCCCAGGGAGGAGGTGCCAGAGTGCTGGGGCATTGTGGGAAGTGCTGGCTGCTTAGCCTTGTGAGCAGCGCCTGAGAGGTGCTGACTGGCTCACCCTGGCTGCATTTGGGTCCAGTGCTGCAGCTTAAGAGTTAATATTTGTATTCATGCCCGTCAGTATGAAAGAAGCTATTTGCATATATATTTGCATGTATATGCAGCCACACTTAAGTTGTGGCCCTCGGCATGTGCCATAAGTATCATTGTGGCCCCCGGGGCTTCCGCAGTTGAGTAGCCCTGATCTAGATGGTGCTTGGTCCTGCTGTGAAGGCAGGGGACTAGATGTGATGACCTCTCGAGGTCCCTTCCAATTCTAATATTTTATTATTCTATGATTTGTAGCATCCACAGCTATTTGAGTTGCAAGCTCTTCCACTGCCACACCATTTATAAGCCCTTCTTTCCAGCCGGTAAGGTCTTACTCCAATGCAAAAGGGGTTGTTGATGTACTTTTGTCATGGCTATTTCATACCTAAGCTATGAAGAATAGAGTAAGCTGAATTCAAATAGAAAACTTCAGGATATACGTGGCCGAGCTCCAGCATATTGCTGGGTTCAGGCTTAACTAGCTTCTTTTGTGGAAATCAATAGAAAATTTCCTTTCCTAGCACTAGTAGAACTTTCCAGGCACTCCTCGCTAGAGCTCATTGAAAGACACATTCAATAAAGAAGCAATAGGTTCCCTGGGCTATGCTTTCAGAGCTGCTAAAAGAGGGACTGCGGCAAAAAAAAATCTCACAGCCCACACGATTGTTAGTGTACCCTTTGTATTCTCCCTAATGCAACTGGGAAGGAAAGGAGTTTAGACGATGGGAAAGGCAAGACCATGTGAAATATGCCCATTGAAGCAATTGGCAGCACACAAAAATTGTTCTTTAATTTAGCAAGGCTTTCTTTGTCAGGATAAATATCATTTCAGGACTCCTAAATTAATACGTTGGGCATCCTGCTGTGGTGGACGTTTTAATTTCGGAACGTGGATAGTAAAAGGCCTGCTGCTTGCAAATGTATCTCTCCTGCTCTCTCTCTCTCCCCCGCCTGTTGTCCTTCCCACGTCTGCTTTTGAGCAATTTTCAGGGGAAATCTGACTCATGAGCTGCTGAGACTTTGCATCAGATTCATGGTCCTGGGTGTAATGGTCCTCAATATTCCTGGGACTGATGGTCCTCAACATTCCATTGGGGGTTGGACTCGATGCCCTCCTGAGGTCTGTGCCAACCCCAGGATTCTACGAAAGGGGCTTCCATGTGTTTTAGTGAGAGTTGGAATGAATTAGGGGGTGTGGGAATTCCAACAAAAGGGTTCCAGGCCAATTAAACCGATCCTGTGCCTAGAATGGTCCCCTCTCTTGTTCATTTGTATTCATCTCCTTTTGCCGCCTTGGAGCTTTTTTCGTGTATCGGCTTCAGCTGTGCGTTCTCCCGCCCCCTGTTTTGAATCTCTACATCTAAATAAAAAAAGAATCACCTGTGTGAAATGGGGGGAAGAGCTGTGATTAACTGTAATCCCATCCCACCAGAATGTTATTTTACCTTTTCTGCTTTGGGACTGTACGGGCTGAAAACCAGACTGCCAGGGATCATGTCTGAGCCAGGGATAAGCTGATGCTGAAACCCATCAACTTTAGTGGGTCTCTAGAGTCCAGTGAGCCAAGAGTGTAGGGCTTCTGCTAAGAGTTGGACTGAAATACTGAGAACCTCCATAGACCCTAGTGGCCTGGTTATTTCTGCTGGGCTTTGGTGGAAAGACTTGTGGTCTTCTGGGGTACGTCTAGACTACAGGCTTTTGTCGACAGAGGCTTTGTCGACAAAAAGCGTCTAGACTACAGCCAATTCTGTCGACAAAGCAAGCCGCAAAGGACAGTGTTGATGCAATAACGCCTTCTGTCGACAGAGCTCTGTCGACAAATGGCGTTATTCCTCATAGAATGAGGTTTACCGCCATCGACAAAACTGCCGAGTTCTGTCGATGTTATGTCGACAGAATTCGGCAGTATTGTAGACGCAGGTATACTTTTGTTGACAAAAGTGGACCCTGTAGTCTAGACACACCCTTGGAGAATAGCTGCATCCAGGAGCTTTCATGCTGCCTCTGCTCCTGCTATACCGGGGGCAATGGGCAAGTAGCTCCCTCAGCCATGACTCCAATCCAGGGGTGGGCAATAATTTTTGATGGGGGGCCACATTTGGAAGATTTTGGAAAGTGGTCAAGGGCCACACTCCTCCATGATATTAATGGAGGAGGTGCAGGGTCTGAGATGGAGATTGGGTGCAGAAGGGAGCTTGGGGGAAGGGATTGGGGTGCAGGAGAGAGAATGGAGCCTGGGAGGGAGTTTGGGGTGAAGGAGGCAGTTGTGACCTAGTCCAGGAGACTTACCAGCCAGCAACCAAACCTGCCTGCCCGCCTGCAGAGCTTAAAATGTGTCTGCCTGCTCGCCCATGTGCCTGAGAGAGTAACTGAGCAGGAGAGTTGTGCTTTGTGGCTTCCTGTTACTCAAACAGGCAGCTCCCATTGACCAGTTTCAAACCGGCCAATGGGATTGTGCTGGGGGTGGGAACAGCATCTGAATCTTCCCCTCTCCCCTCTGGAGAGAAAGCGCCCCAGCAGCTGCGTTTCTGAGCAGTGCATGGGGAAGCGGGGTAGTCAGAGGAGCATACCTGGGGCTTCCCACTGCCTCTGAGGGCTGGATCTGATGGCTTGGCAGGCCACATCCAGCTTGTGGGCCATATTTTGCTCTGGCCTGTTCCAAACCCTCTTTTAAAAGGACAGGAGGACTTCCACTAAATTCCCACCCTGGAGGTGAAGCGTTACCATTTCCCTGTATGCAGGGCCCTCCACGCTTGGGAGAGAGGGCAGGATTTTCCATTTGCTATTTGTGCCATGTGTTTCATTTCAGTTAGCTGCCAACGCACTTCATGAAACTCCACTGACATGGTGTATTTAGTTCAGTGGAGGTTAGGTGCTGGCAACGTACATTATTTAGCACCCCTGAAACATGGCGCTTGCTGAGCACGAAGCAGGTAATCAGCACTCAGAGCACTGAAGGGCAAACCCAAAGTCTTCCTGCTCTGGAATCTTCCATGGCCAGGAAGAGCAGATGGCTCCTTGGGGTGCACGTTCTCATCTGGAGGGCCCATATAGAATAAGGTCAATGGCATCTGTGTTACCTGTCATGGGAGGTGAAAAGTTTGAGGTTCAGTCCCCTGGAATCAAATCTGTAATTTCACATAGTTTAGAGAGTTGCTAATGGAATATAGAGATTTAATCTCTGTGGGACGTTTTGTCTTGACTATGTATCTCTGTTTTGTTGTAATACCTAATATTGTCTCAGAAAAGGCATGTTGGAGACAGAGAACAGTCACATTGGGTCAGACCAAAGGTCCTGCACCCCTCTTCTGCTCAGACCCCCACCCACTCCTGCACCCTGCTAGTCACCGAGCCCTCCCATCCCCAGCCTCCTCTTGCACCCACTCCTGTCCAGACTCTGCTCCTACACCCTAAAATCCTCCCAGACTCACCCACCCCTAGCCAGCTCCTGAACCCTCCCTGCAGCCAGACCCAGAGCCTGCTTCTTGGCAGCCCCTCCCACACATTGAACCCCTCATTTTTGCCCTCACTCTAGAGCCGAGGGGGGCCACAGAATCTACCAGGCTGGGTTCCCCCCCCCCCCCCCCCAGGCTCTGGGGCTGGAGTGAGAGGAATGCGGGGGAATATCTTTTTTCTGTTTCCCCATCAGCGAAGGATCTGTTCAGTTCTCATTGTGTGTGTGTCAGTGGCCCATGACCCAAAAAAGGTTCCCCATCCCTGAGCTGCGGTATGGAATGCCTTCCGTCGGAGGAGAAACGTCAAAGATCATGACTTTTCAGCTTTGAAAGGAGACAACAAACTGAGGAACTGAGGGAAATCTGTACAGTCATGGACTAAGTGAATAGGGGATGTGTCGTTTTCCCTTTCCCGCACTACAAAAACCAGATAACCAAATGGAATTAATAGGCAGCAGCTTTAATACAAATCAGTACTTTTCCGCACAACACAATGAACCTGTGGAACTCATTGTCGTGGAATGTTGTGATGGACAAACTTATAACAGGATCAAGAAGAAATAGATAAGCTAATGATGAGCAGATCCACCAGTGGCTGTTAACCAACGTGGGCCAAGGACACAGCACTGTTTTTGGGGGGACCCTACACCTCTGATTGCCAGAAGCTGGGAGGGAAGACGGTTGTCTCTCTAAAATGCTCTCCCTGAAGCTCTGGTACAAGCCACAATTAGAGACTAGATACTGGACTAGATGGACCATTGGTCTGAGCTAATATGGCCATCCATATGTTCTACTACTTGAGGTTTGTAGGGATGTGGTTGCTGACTTCTGCTGAGGATGTATGCCTTTGCCCAGGCATCAAAGCCAATGTTTATCTTTCCGATCAAAAGTGTGGGACTATCTTAGGTACTTTTGTTGCTTCTGCTACCACAGTATGTGAGTGCCTCAGAATCTTTACTCTGGGCAGCCTCATAGCATGCCTGTGAGGTAAGGAAACAGTGTTATCCTCATTTTAGTACTTCCTTCATTTGGTGCTTCCTTTATTTAATAAGGAAGTACCATCGGGGGAGATTGAAGCACAAAGGGACTAAATGGCTTTGTCCAATATCCGCCAGGAAGCCTGTGGCGGGGCAGGAATTGACACTGGGTTTTACCTAACTCCTGGATCATCCTTCCTCCCACCAGACACGAGCATGAGGATAGCTGGCTTGTTTGCTTTATGTTGGAAACGTAATTTGAGTCATTTTCGTTTTCTTTGCCTCTCCTTCACAGCTTCTCTTATTCTCTCATTTTGCTCCTCTTGTTTTTTCTCCCTCTCCTGTTTCACCTTTTCAGAAGTTCACACTTTGATTCAGCAAAGAAAACAACCATGTGCTCACATTTCGGCTTAGTCTGACTGGACAAAGTTGGACGGCTTGCATCTTTTACATCAATCCATCTTACGTGCTTGCCTGGACTGAAGTCTTATTAAACAGTATTGCCTTGTTTGTAATTGTTCAGAATCTAGTAAAAATATAGCTCTAAACTTGGGGGCCATTGGCATGAGTGCCATATCAGTAACACATTATTATCTATTATTAAATATGGCCCCCCAAGCTACTTAAGCCAATAGATGTTGATTGTTGTAAAATGGTTATAGATTGCTTTGGGATTAGCTGTTCTGTTTTGTTTCCAAATTCATATTTGTTTTCATAAAACACAGTAGATTAGAAACACAAACTGATTGATTTTCAATCCTATTTAGCATTATACATTGATCAGATGAGAGAACTTGGAGGGAACATCAGCAAGTTTAGGTTCAAGATACATGTGAGTACAATAACAGCCACTGGCAACATGTGTCTCACTCCGCTTGTACCGTGCTCCTGATATAAGCTACCACAGCTATGCTCTTGTGTCTTATAAATGGGTCCAGAACCTTATTATTCAAAGACCGCCTTTGAGTTGGTTTAGCCTACAGTCTACTATTATTTACGCTTTGTCATTCTGGAATATAGGCACAACATTTTCAACCAAGAACAATGTCTTATTCTAATGCTAAGTTCTGTGTGTGTGTGTGTGTGTGTGAGAGCGTGCGTGCTTGCGTGCGTGCGCGGAGTCAGTCAGTCAAGCGGGGTTTACTGCTGAGGTGTCCTCACAGGTCTCTGGCTCCATTGATGATGATAACCTGAAAGCTGCTTGCAGGCGTGCTTAATGGTGTGTTGCCATGTCTACTTCTTCAGCAGACCCCAAGAGAGCCCCCCAAAGACCACAAACCAAAGAAGGGTCGAAGGTGCCAGGCCAGGTTTATTAAGCCAAGTACAGTAACAGTTGGCAGTAGACTTTACTGAACCATTATGCACATGTACCCGTAACAATGGAATGACTCAATCAATGGAAAATATCCATTGTTCTTTAGGTCATTCAAAGACTGTCCCCCCAGGACACCACTTTATATGTGAGACAGGGGTCCCCGTTATAAGTCCAGGTTAAGTTCACAAATAATGCAACTTACAGCGAAACGACTTATAAAGGGGAATTAATACCCATAAGGAATAATGTAATTAGCATGAGATGCGTTCCCAACACATACCGTGTGCACACACACATGTATATAAATATGATGTACCTGTAACCCATAAAATCCCCCTTTCTTTCCCCAGAGCCAGGCACCCCACTGCTCTAAGCCATGCCCTCTCCCGCCATCCCCTCCCCCACTCTAACCTAATGCCTGGGTCGCGGAGCCGCTGCCGCTACTGCCACATGCGGCTTCGTCCAGGCACTGGGGCGAGTGCGCAGAGTGGCCCAGCTGTGAGCAGCACCAGCAAGAGCCACATATTTTTAATTAAACTCACCCAGTCTACGTTGCTGGCTTTTGGTCCCTTGAAAAATGACAGAAGTGCAGATCTGTGCTACGTATAAAGATTTTAGTTTCCTTAATTAATTGATAACGTATATGCGAAACAACAAATATCGAGGCGACTTTTAATGGGGACTTCCCGTACAAACAAGTTACACATCACTCCTGACATGTCAGGTTGCCATCCTCTGACACTACTTAGATACCACCCATCGCCCTGTACCTCGTGGGTTGATTAGATCATCTATATCCATCATGCTGTCATTTTACACCCTTTCCTTAACCTGAGTCTGTATCTGTGAGGAGTGGGTACCAAGGTCTTTTTTAACGAGCTAGTGGTACCATGTGCTTATGACCAGTACCAGTTACTGTTCTAAACCCAGGCCTATTGCCAGTTAGTGTTGCATTCTCAGCCCTGCTCATGCCAAGTTCTGTGAGCAGGGGCCTGCCTCTTGCTCACAGCTTAGCTTGGCTTTGTTTTGTCCATTGTTAGCTAGGCCTCAGGCCTCAGAAAAGGCCTTTGCTACATGGGCTTATGTTTTAGGCCTTCATCTTACTACAGTGTGTATGTATGTTAAGTTGAAGATCCTACAGATACAGAAATGACATTTGGTATTCAAGAACTGTGTTATATGTGAGACTCTTGTAAATTTTATTAACTATAGTGAACGTATTAACATCTAGATGGTGTCTTGGATTGTACAGCTGCTAATTGCATAGCTGGTTAGAAAATTTCAATTCTTGTCTGCAAGCCAAGCTAACTGGAATTGAAAATCTTGCACCAGACACTGAAACTTTGTATTCTAGTTGGGTTCAGGGCATTAAGTCCGGTTGACTGTGAAAGTAGAGGGATGTGAATAATAACATGCATGCTTATATGTACAAAAACACACATACAGAGGCACCCACAGAGGTGTGTCTGTATTGTTATGCCTGAAAGTGTTAATGGCGCCCATCAAGAATGTCTTTGATCTACAGGCAGTCACGGTCCTCATGAAACATGATGGGCACCCTCACTATTATCCATTCAGACTAAGCAGACGCAGCAGTTAATTTCTTTTATGGAGCAGGCCACCTGTAGAGAGTGGAAGCCACCACCCACAGCACTAGGCCTTATGGGAGGCCTAGGCAGAAATTGGGCCATATGAACCATGGGGTTTCTGTAGGGACTGATTGCAAACACAAGGGCTGGGCCTGGGACATCGACTAGCTTGCAGCTATCTATGGGTGTGTCTACACTACAGAGAAGATCGAAGCTGCCCCTGTCAATCTTCCAGGGTTCTAATTAGCGGGTCTGGTGAGGAGGGGAGTGTCGGGGGTCTCCCCTCGCGCTTGGGGTTGCCACCCCCATTCGGGGCATAATCTAGCCCGCTCGGGCCTAGGACCCAGGGCCCAATTAGCAGCGGGTGGCTCCCACCACTGGCTCGGTGGGGGCTCCTCCCCACAACGCGCCGAGCCCTCGGGCTTTTCCAGCTCCCTGCCCTGGGTCACTTCCTACCCCTTTACCCGGCCCGGAGCAGTCTCACCGGTCGGAGTGAGTCGTGTGGTGGTCGTGGCACGTCCCCAGTCGGTGTTGGGGTTGGGGGGCGGCCGGTCCAGTGCCTGGGTCACAGCGAGAGTGATCAGCTGGCGGCTCCGTCGTCAGGGTCGAGCTCGGCTTGGGACTGGCGGCGGTGGATCCAGCAGGCCTGGCGACTCCCTCTCTGTCCGTCCGGTCTGCGCCATGGGCAGTTGGGCACTAGCTCCAGCTCTGGCTGGAGTCTCCCCCTTTGGAGCAGGCAGGCAGTCTTTTATACCCTGGTCCCCCTGGGAGCATGCCCAGTAGGGCTGTGTGGGTGGAGCCCTCTCTGTCCCTGGCACCAGGTGGCTGCCCTGGGCTTGAGGGCGGGGCGGGGCCGCCCCGTCACAGGGGGTAAAGAAAAAAAAAATAGTGAATTGGATGATTCAAGTTACAAGCAGCTGACAAGAACAATTTGCACCTCTATAAGTACCCGTTGGTTGGTGGGTTGCTTGTTTAAGTCATTAGGATGTGGATGGTAATGTGCAAGCCTCCCTGATAGGAGTCAAACTTGTACATGAAGTTAAGTTCCAACCCTTCCCTGTGTATTTGGCTTGTGTAATTGGCCTCAAACAACGCTGTGACTCTAAGATCCATTAATGAGTGCCTGTGCAGGTTAAAGTGTTCTCCAACAGGGTTTTGTGTATTGCCTTTTTGGATATCTGATTTGTGTCCATTCATTCTTTCCCGTAGAGACTGTCCGGTTTGGCCAATACACATGGCAGAGGGACATTGCTGGCAATTGATGGCATAGATCACAGTAGTGGATGTGCAGTTAAATGAGCCCTGATGTAGTGGCTGAGGTGGTTGAGTCCAGTAATGAAATTGCTTGTCTAGATGTGCAGGCAGAGTTGGCACTGGGGCTGATTGCGGGGGTGGGTTCCTGGATGATTATGATGGAAGTGTGTTGCTTGGTTACTGGAAATAATTTGTTTGATGGTAGGGGGTTGTCTGTAGGCGATTATTGGCCTTCCTCACAAGGCCTGTGAGAGTGAGGGGTTATTTTCCAGGATAGGTTGTAGATTGTTGATAATGCGTTGGAGGGGTTTAAGTTGGGGGCTGTAGGTGATGACAAGTGGAATTCTGTTGTTTTCTCTTCTTGGCCTGTCTTGAAGTAGTTCATGTGTGGGTACTCTTCTGGCTCTGTCAATCTGTTTTTTCACTTCTTCAGGCGGGTATTTCAGTGTTAAGAATGCTCTATATAGATCCTGTAGGTGTTTGTCTCTGTCTGTGGGATTGAAGCAAATCCGGTTGTATCTTAGGGCTTGGCTGTAAACAATAGAAATGTGTCTGGGATGGAAGCTAGAGGCATGAAGGTAAGAAGGTAACAAAATGCAGGGTATGTCGGGAAGCAAGTTCCACAGTGAAATTGCCTTGCCAGTAACCTTTCCCTCGTATGGAAAGCGAGGCAGCCTTAGCTCAAGTGCTTCTCTCGAGCTGAGCGGTGGAAGGTTTTGCAAGGGCAATCAAGCCCTGTGTCTGCTAATCAAGATATTTTTTTCAGACTGTGCCCCTGGCCATTTCCCTCAGGAGTAAAATTAGATGTGAATACCGTGCCCGGGATGGCTGGATTGGAGTCAGATTGATTTTCATTCCTCTAATGTATTGTCACTGCCTTTATTATAGGTCATGTTCTTCTTGATTATTCGGAAAGCAAGACGTTAAGTCTATGTGGGATGTTTGAAAACTGGGGCTGCAAATTTTCCAACCTGGGTGTCCCTAAATCCTAGTCATCGTGGTCCAATTTTCGGAGGTGCTCATCACCCATGCAGTTCCCATCAGGGTGTTGGAACAGTTTTTATTGTGGGGGTGCTGAAGGCGGAAGCCAAGTATGTGGGTGGTGGTTACTACTTCAAACAGGGGTTTGACAGCACCCCTCATTCCAGTGCTTATGGTTCCCAGTCCAGTAAGTGGGTGCCACGAATCCTCAGCTCTGCAAATGAACCCCTGTTCCATAGGAGCCTCAGTCTTCATTTAGATGCAGAAGTTTGGAAATTGGGGGCCATGTTGAAAAGAAGAGTTGCAGAATAAGTGACCCTGGGCAGAGTTTTGCGAAGTCATATATTAATCATCCCAATCCAGCTGCAATGTAGATATCTGACTCTTTGGCGTTCTTACGCCACTAGTAATATTTGCTGTTCTCACTAAGACTCGATTAAATGGGTGTCTGAGACTGACGGGGAGTCTGTCTGTAATGACAAGTGCTTGACTGTAGCAGAAAATGATGAGCTGCCCCAGGGAGACATCACCACCCACTTGAGCGAGATCCATGAAGGGTTTATGACCCGTTTGAATCCTGATCGAGCATCGCTGTCTTGACCCTCAGGGAGCCAATTGTCTAGAATACTTGCTCTGTCAGTCTGAGCGATGTGCTTAGAATCCCTCTGAAACCTGTGAGGCTTGATTGTGTGTAATACACACAGTGAATTATCAAAATGGGATAAAGTGTGTGGGGGGGGGGGATATTTTATCGCGGGGTATCAGTGTGTCATGTTTAGGAAACACAGTGTTTTAGTTGTCGAGAACTACAACTCCGAGTCAGCTTAACCCTTTCTAGAATAAATCATCGCACGTCTGACATTTAACATCTGATGCCTTTCGTTTTAAGCCAACATGCCTGAAGAGGGATTACTGAACACAATTAATCTTTCCCCTCTGCAGGCTGCCTCATTGTCCCAGAATGCCCCAGGAGCCATGGCTAAGTAGGTGCAACTCCACAGGGGCCTGTGGGGTTCTCCCTCCTTTGCCAGTGGAGAACTCCAATTGTTGAGTTGCAATAGGTAGGATAGGACCACGTCACAGAGTGACGTATTGATTTGTGGGGCCAGGGGACATTCTGAACTTTAAGTAGATTCTATGGAAGATTCACAGTAATGGTCTCTCCTTGCCAAGGAATCTAGCTAGCGCAGCACTGAAAACTATACACCACCACTAGAAACCAACACGAGAGTCATTTTCTCTTTCTCTTGGGCTCCACACACATTTGGCGTGACTGTGTGGTTCCTCCCTTCAGCTTAACTGTTGCTTTTTCCAATTCCATATTTGGCATCTTTTTTTTTTTTTTTTAAATAAAGCTGGAGTAACACTTGACAGTTCCAGGCAGCACGTTGCGTTCGTGGAGTCCTGTAATAGCACAGAGTGTTCTGGTGGTCCAGCCTGTTAGCAGTTGGTAGCCCCTCGGTGAAGGTGCTGACTTCTTTAACAAAGGTAGCTCGCTCACGCCACCTGCACTAAAAGGGTTCCGTAGTGAGGAGGAGGGTTGATATTAGTGGGAGAGGATACTTGGGGATAGCTACGTCTAGGCTAAGAATTATGCTGTGCTTGTTTTTGAGAGACGAATGAAGCCAAGGCCCAGGCGGCAGTAGAGTGAAGGCCTAGGGCAGAGAGTAGTCCACCATACTCTCAGACCCTATGCGCTTTCCATTACAAAAATACAAACAAATGCTTGCATGTTAACGCTCAGTCTTTAATAATGGTGACCAGGGATGACTGAATGGTATGAGGTGTAGTGAAAAGATGCACCCAGGAGTACAGCAGTTTCTCCAAAGCTGACTGGAATTTTCAAGATCTTGTGAATCTCGAGAAGTGTTGGGCATGAGGTAAGTGCGATGAGGAGGTAGGGAGTGCTCTCCATCCCTGATAGTTACTCATGATGGTTGTGTAACTCTAGTCTCCCCCTTACAGCTATATTGGGACTGGTCTTGGCTTTGGGTGAGTGTGTAAAACAGCGAAGGTGCATAAGGCAGAAAGAGGTCATCTCAAGATGACCCTCAAGAAGTCGTCAAAAGCAAACCCCTGTGCTGTGACAGGAACATGTAAATCTAGACCACCTGGGCAGATGCTTGTCCAACTTGCTTTTAAAAGCTTCCAGGTAATTGCGACTCCACCCTTTGGAAGCCTCTTTATAGTTTTTTGTAATCTCTAACCTAGATCTCCTTTGCTGCAGATTAAGCCCACTGCTACTTCTCTTACTTTCACATGGAGAAAAATTGATCCCCATCCTCTTTTTAAGAGCCCTTAACAGATTTGGAAACTGTTAACAGATCACCCCTTAGTCTTCTTTTCTGAAGGCTAAAATGTGCCCAGTTATTTTAACCATTCCTAATAGGTCAAACATGCTAAACCTTGTATCGTTTTTATTCCGGTCCTGTGAGGTCTCTCATTTGTCCCCATCCTACCTTAATTGTGGTTCCCCGAAGTGGACCCTGTACTCCCCTGGGGACTCACTAGTACCAAGTAGAGTGGGACATTTACCTCTCGTGACTGATTTACAACACTCCTGTGCACAGACCCCAGACTCAAACAGCATTTTTTGCAGCTGCATCATACTGACAACTTATATTCAGTTTGTGACCCATTATATCCCCCGGAGCGCTACCACCTAGATACTTGTTTCTCATTTTGCAGTTGTGCATGTAATTTTCCTTCTTAAGTGAAGTACTTCGCCTTTGTATTTACTGAATGTGGTGATCTTGAATTCAAACCAGTTTTCCAATTTGTCAAGGTCTTTGTGAAAAGTCCAAAGTGTTTGCAGTCCTTCCAATTGATGTCATTTCCTGATTTTATAAACATACTCTCTACTCCATTATCCAACTCATTAACATTTTTAAATCATACCTGACCCAAAACTGACCCCTGTGAGACTCTACTATAGACACTCTCCCTGTCTGACAGCAAATCAGTGTTAACTACCCTTTTAATATGATCTTTCAACCAATTGAGCACCCACCTTATAGTCATTTAATCTAGACCATATTTCCTTAACATGATTGAAAATACAGTAGACTTCCGATAATCCAGAACCTATGGGACCTACGTGGTGCCGGGTTATCAGATATGCCGGACTATGAGGAGGTGCTATAAGATGGTTATATATACTGTATACATTATATACTGTATATAAAGTGTTCTTAACCCTTTTTATTGTACATACTGTATACAGTACACTGTAATGTTTTAGGTTTTTAAGCCTTTTTTACCTTTTTTGCTCAGTTCAGCTGGTGCCACTGTTACCTCGTGACTCATTTTTTGCCGAAACTCACTCACTAGTCTCTTGCCATTTTGATGCCGGACTATCAGGAGTGCCGGACTATCGGATGCTGGACTATTGGAGTTTTATTGTATCCTGAAAAATGTGTCAAAAGCCTTACTAAAACCAACGTTTGTTTTTAATACTGACTCCTTGAGGAACTACAGCTCTCCTGAAAATCTAAGGAATATTTTTTTCCCAAGGGAGTTTGCCTACCTGCTCTCTGAGATGTTCAAGTCTGCTTTTTCTTTTTCAAGTCCGTTATCCTTATTCATCTGCTTTCACTCCTGCCTTTCCTTAGAAACGTGAAATCTTCATTTCATGACCAGTATCACCCAAATTGCCTTTCACTTTCAGAATTGCTACAAATATTTCCCTGTTGGTCAGATCTCAAATGGCTGTGCCCTCATTTCTTCCTCCAACTTCCGGAAACAAAAAGCTTTCCCCACACTCCTTCCACCCTCACATCTCTGCCAAAGGGACCTTCACAGTCACAGACAATGATGCACCAAGTTTAGGGATAGCTTGTAGTGTCCTGTGGGTTACTAGCTTCTGTGAAGGGAGTGAGCAAAGAGAGGGACCACTAATATATATATATCTACATGGTACACTGTTGTTTGTATGCTCTTCTGAGTCAGATTGATATCTGCTGAGGGTTACAGTGGAATGCTAACTGTAAGGTTCTCCAAACTTATGAAAAAACTTTCACCTGCCTAAAAGAATCGCTCTCACCCTTCCTTTTAAGTATAAGGGAGACATGCTAGCAGTTTTCATGTACCTAACAGGCTGTTACAAGAAAGAGGGAGAAAAATTCTTCTCCTTGTCTTCTGAGGATAGAAGCAATGGGCTTAATCTGCAGCAAGGGAGACTTAGGGAAAAACTTTCTGTCAGGTTGGTAAAACACTAGAACAAGTTGCTTAGGGGAGTTGTGGAAGTTCCATCACTGGAGATATTTAAGAGCAGGTTAAACAGACACCTGTCAGGGATGATCTAGATGGTACTTGGTTCTGCCATGAGGGCAGAGGACTAGACTTGATGACCTCTCGAGGTCCCTTCCAGTTCTGGTGGTCTATGATTCTACAAGTACTTCAGCTAATCTTTACTATTATTGCTGTCAAGCAGTTGAAAAGTGAACAGAGAAACAACAGTTAAAACTGACCATATAAAGATGGTCTCTTAATTTGGAATGGTTTTGGTTTCTGTATTATATTTTGTTATGAGAAAAGTCTGACAGAGTCTATATTTTTATATGCAGATATTGTTGCTGTTAGCCTCTTTTTTTCATTTAAACAGCTGACTAGCATACATAACTAAAAACCATGTTTCAAAAATATAACCTCATTAAATGTTAAAAAGGTTAGATGAATTAAAGGAAGAACGAGCAGAACTCTTGTATAACTAGGTACAAGAGAACATCAATATTGCTCATTGAATAGTCTATTCTTTTAATTTGAAAAGAACAACTATTTGTCATGGTTTCTGTCCTTCAGCTGGCAGTTATCTAATTAAATGCATATGAAATTCTAAAGCCTTTACAGAGGGACAGTAATTTTCCTTGGTTGTTTTTAGAGTCACCAAGATGAAAGAAGAATTACATTGAACAGATAATGAATGAATTCCTCCATTGTGCATTAAGGTCTTGAATTGACTAATCATCCCATGGTTATTAATCAACGTGTTATCTTCTAATTTGAAATTAAAGGTTTTATTCTCATTTATTGCTGACTCTAAGTAATGATACTCCCAACCCTTGATTGCCATGGTATACAGATTGCCTTGCAAAATATGACAAAACTACTCAGAAAGGGGTTGGAATTATAAAGATCATTTCATGGTATTCTATTTACAGTATTCTTCAACACAGTACATTTTAGTGCAGAGGCCTTTCAGAATTTGACATGACATATGATGCATGTACTCTGTTTATACTGTGTTCTCATGGTTATATAGACCATGTCATGTGTGTGCTCACAAACCCGCACTGATTAGGCCTCAGCTGGGGTATTGCGGCCAGTTCTGAGCACCACATTTCAAGAAAGATGTGGAGAAATTGAAGGAAGGTCCAGAGAAAAGCAACAAAAATGATTAAAGGTCTAGAAAACCTGTGAGGGAAGACTGAAAAAACTGGGTTTGTTTAGCTGCAAGAGAGAAGACAGAGGGTGTGTCTAGACTACAGGGTTTTGTCGACAAAAGTGGACTTTTGTCGACAAAACTATACCTGCATCTACACTGCTGCTGAGTTCTGTCGACATAATGTCGACAGAACTCAGCAGTTTTGTCGACATCTGTAAACCTCATTCTACGAGGAATAACGCCTTTTGTTGACAGAGATCTGTCAACAGAAGGTGTTATTGCATCTACACTGTCCTTTGTGTCTACATGGCTTGCTTTGTCGACAGAACTGGATGTAGTCTAGATACTCTTTGTCGACAGAAGCTTTGTTGACAGTATCTGTTAACAAAACTTCTGTTAACAAAAGCCTGTAGTCTAGACGTAGCCTGAAAGGGGATATGATAGTGGCTTTCAAGTACCTAAAAAGGTGTTAGAAGGAAGAGGGAGAAAAATTGTTCTCCTTGACCTCTGATGATAGGACAAGAAGCAATGGGCTTAAATTGCAGCACGGGAGGTTTAGGTTGGACATTAGGAAAAACTTCTTCACTTTCAGAGTGGTTAAGCGCTAGAATAAATTGTGTAGAGAGGTTGTGAACATAACGGCCATACTGGGTCAGACCAAAGCTCCATCTATTCCAGTATCCTGTCTGCCGATAGTAACCAATACCAGATGCCCCAGAGGGAGGGATAATGACAGGTAATCCTCACGTGATCCCTCCCCTGTCACCCACTTCCAGAGAATCTCCATCATTGTAGAATCTCTATCTTTGGAGATATTTAAGAGCAGGTTGGATGGATGTCTGTCAGGGATTATCTTGATGGCTCTTCGTCCTGTGGTGAGGGCAAGGGACAGGACTTGATGACGTCTCGAGGTCCCTTCCAGTTCTACGATTCTGTGATTCTATTCCTGTCTCTAATTCAGCACACGTGAACTCTCACACAAATAAAACTCTCCATTAGTCTACTGTTCCACTGTTGAAATGGAAAGCTACAACTAGTTCCCGAGTCTTTCTGTAAACGGAAGAGATTTCACTGGATATGGTGGAACCATTCAAAATGGTTGATGGCGTAAGGTTGTTCGCTCACTCTCGTGAATAGATAGCATGTGTGTTTGTGTACAGTGATTAACCTAATGGATATAGAGCTATCTGCTAGATCTATGTACTGTATACACGAGACTGGAGTACTGTGCCGTGTATGTAAAGCCTGCTGCTCCCAAGGGTGGCCAGCATGCCGTGCCCGATGTCTTGCAGATTCTTTCTTTATAACATCTTTCATATGAGGAGAGAAGAATAAAACTGAGACTTTTCAGCTTGAAAAAATAAATGACTGAAAAGGGCATATGATAAAATCAGGCCTGATGGAGAGAGAGGCCGTCGTCTTCTCCTATCACAAGAATTAGAGGTCATGACATGAAATTAATCGGCATGAGGGTTAAATAAACAAAAGAAAGTTGGTTCACACAACACACTGTCGGCTCTTTGACAGAAGATGATGATGTAAAGGCCCAGACGCTAGCAGGGTTCAGAGAAGAGCTAGATAAGTTCCTGCAGGATGGGTCTATCAATGACGATTAGCCACGGTGGCAGGGAAGTGGTCCCTAGCCTCTGTTTTGCAGAGTGTGTGATAATTGTCTGGTAATTGTGCCTTCCGTCTGGTGTAAAAAACCCAGAAAATACCGGACATCTAAAATGTCCGGTATTTTCTGGTTTCCCCTGCCGTGTCTGGTGGGGGCGGGGGAAACAGGGAGCAACTTTTTTTTTTTTTTTTTTTTGATCAACCAATCCCCACCCTGCCATGTTCAGGATTTTTTGTGAAGGTATCTGGCAACCCTACGAGGACCCTCAGATTGTATCAGTTTGTTGACTCATGCCAAACCCTCTGGCCTCCTAAATCACCCCCCTTTTGTCAGAAGTTATTGTAACTTGATAACCAGATTTAGACCTTGACCTGCAACTGCAGTGAGTTATGCAGCACAGTGGCAAAGATCTGACTATGCCGCTGCAGTGGTAGAAGTGAGGCCTTGCTTGGAAAGTGAGTTACTTCCGGAAACAGCAACTTCAAAGAGAGCATTAGCCTTGCAAAACCATTGCTGTGATGCTGGGGGGGAGATTAACCTAAAAAGACCAAGCTAAGGCCAGACCTTTTCAAGAATGAACAGTTCAGGGGATGAGATGGGTTTGTTTTCTGCTCTGCTAGATACATTTGGTTTTAATTTATCCTTTAAAAACAACTAGTGAAGTTGTTTATAAACTTCTCTCAATGCAGTGTTCTGATTTAAAGGTCAGGCTTAGGAGATGCTTTTAACTCAAATTATCATTTTTGTGAGCATGCAGTAATTTATCTCGCCTTCTAAATATTCTGCTATTGAATCTTTTGGTTTCTCGATAACCGTGCTGTTTATAAATGCCTCGCCTTTCTCGTGGCTTTGCCTCCATTAGCATCATATGCAAATGGAACTGATTGGTTAGGAGTTTTTTTTTCCCCTCTGATATCTGGTTTTGTTGCTTGAGGATGCATCATCTTCCTCATCTTGTCTTCAAACGAGGACTGGGCATTCAAAAGGTCTCCCCAATTAATGCTGGGTATTAGATTAAAAAACAAAGTCACCTTTGTATTACGTTAAGGACTAGAAGGATAAATGCAGATGTATAAATCAAACACTGAAAAAAAACCCTCCCTTTTGTGCGGCACATAGCGTTAGATAGTGTGTGTACTTTATTAGTTATCAGATTAACCTGAGTCACTGGAATAATTAATCAGTAATTTCCTGTAATTAGTTTTCTTAGTCCACTGACTTCAGTAGAGTTGCATAGCTATAGTTGGCCCATGTGTATAGAAAAAGCTTCAAATGAAAAAAAAACTACAAAACGAAACAATTTTAAAAAAGCAAAAAGCCCACAGCATCAGAATTGTGCTCTGTTAGTGTGTAATGTCTTAAGGAGATTTTATTATGTGTTATACAGCTAAGTTTCCACTAAACTACAATGTGCAACTCATGCATCTGAAAAATATTACAGGAGGACAAATGTAGGACTCACCAAATCAAGCTGATTTAAACTTGCCCTTGTATATTTGGCCTCTCCTGACTTATTGTGCATCTTTATTTATTTGTTTCCCAGCTATGTGTATTGTCATGAAAATGACATTGTACTTGGAAAACTCCCATCAGGGAAAGTCAACCCCTAAAATAAGTGTTACAATAAATATGCAGAAATGTCATTCTTTACATTAGCCCAAAGGTTTTGTATAGCTTAGGGATATGTGCAGTAAGCGAACTATAAAAATAGAAGCTTGACAGTAGGGATGAATGTGTGTGTCAAAATAATATTACTCTTTCTGGGAGGATGGCAGAAAAAATGACACTACATCCACCAGCATGAGTTTTATAGATCTGCCTCTTTGCCAGATGTCACCTTTTATAAACTACTTTATAAAAACATGACAGCACAGTGCAATAGTGTGTTTATAGCTTGGTAAACTTTTATAATAAAGTTAGGATGGGCAGAAAATTAAAGCCTTCCAGACTGCTCATTTAAGCGTTCAGGAAGCTTGCACGAGCTTAAAAAGTTAAGTAGAAAATACTCAGTATGCAGAACAAGTCACTAGTAGTAAGTGGCCCTTTTGAAGTGCGTACATCTTCTGGTAATGTTTACCAGTGTACCATTGAATAACCTATCCAAATATATTACCAGGATTTTAGGGAATAAAGTTTGCACTACTTTGAATTTAAATACACACACAAACAAAATAGACAGTGCATATTAAATTATATGTTGCCAGAGAGGACTAGAAGAATGCACAGGATTATGCTGTAAATATCTCCTGAGCACACAATTGTTTTATTATATAATAAAGGGCTGTATTTTACCCTCAGCTGCAATATGCACATAACTCAGACTCTCCTGACATGCCTGCTTTACATGAGTCTGTTGCCCTAGAAATTATACAGGAATGATATCCTGCCCTTTGCGAAATGTTACAAATCTCAGAGACTTTAAAAACATAGAAATTGCCTGACCTGATAGAATAATGGCCCATCAAATCCAAGATGTTCAGCCCTCTTGTCAGCCTGATGCTGGTGAGCAAGGAAAAACTTCTCTTTTGTGTGCCCTCCTCTTCCCCCCCCCGCCAGCTCCCGAGCTATTTCTTCAGGGCAGTTCATAAGGGGGGAAAAATCATTCCAGATCCCTTCAATGATCTTTAAGGAAGATCTTTGATTACCTTACCCCATGTGACACAGACCATACACAATTCCTCGCACCTCTCAGAGAATGCCTCATGGTGTCTCCTTTCCTCCTTCTCTACTTGGCTCCGCATTTAAAAATAGTATGTGAAACTTAACGTTGTGTGTGGTGATGGTAAAGTGGGACCAATGGCAAGCAGTGGTCCAGCCGGACCGGTGTGGGGATTCGGAGGTGCTGGTGGAAGAAAAAGGGATACAATGGTGGATGGACATGCCTGATTTACTATATGAATTTACCATGGTATATTAGGGAATGGAAGAATGGCTGACAGATGAAACATACTCAAAGCTAAATAACTTCATCTTCCATCTGGTAAGGAGAGGATGTTTCACTGCCTGTAAGATGCAGAGCTCTGGGTTGGGGAGGAGGAGAGAGGCAGGACGTAGCAGGTATTACGATGGGGTAGACATACATTGACGATTGAAGTATTTCCAAAACCGATAGTAGCACAGCAGAGAAAATCAGAATCACAAAATTACTGCAAGTAGAACTTCGTGCCCACAGTCTTAAAACATCATTGTCGTATGGGTCAAAAGCTTCAGAGGCGTAGCCGAGTTAGTTCGTATGGGATAAACTTAAAAAATAACAAATGGTCTGGTAGCACTTTAAAGACTAACAGAACATGTAGATGGTATCATGAGCTTTCATGGGCAGCGGGCTGTGCCCACGAAAGCTCATGATACTATATACATATTCACTTACTCTTTAAAGTGCTACCAGACTATTTGTTGTTTTTTAAATTTGTCTCTGTGGATGTATTAGTAGCTTCTACCCTTTCCGCCAGGCACTCACCTTCCACCTTCCCGCCTCACGCTCACTCCCATACATATAATTTTATATCTGGAAATTAGCGTGCCACCCTTTGCTTTGTGCTGTGTAGGTTTGCTTTACCCGGGAGAAAACCCATGTGCAAATCGCAATTATCCAAATGAGGCCCAGCGTGGCTGTGCTCTTCCTTAAACTTACTGCCTTCACAAGGAAACAATAGTAGAAGGCTTTGTTCTGCATGTTGGACACCCCTTCTTCACTCTGAAAAGGAGCTGCGTAGCAATCATGGTGAAGTAACTAAAAAGCTCAGAGCACATACTTACTCTGGGAATTGTGTAGGAAGAAATATCATGTGGAAAAATCTTTAATTTTGTGAGGAGCGGCCACCAGAATATGCCGTAAGCCACCTGAAATATACTGTGTAATCATGGAGGTCTCTTCTGTGTCATGCCATGAATCGTATTACGTTGGCCTGGGTTGGAGTCTAGGTTATATGGCAGCATTTGTTTAAGTGGGAAGACCGTGGCAATGCCAGGCATAGCTTTGGGTAGCATTTTGTGTATGCACGAGTATGTGTTCTCATCAGTCCTTCTGGCAGTGAAAAATCATCAGGGAGAATACCTGCCACCTTATAGAATTGTAGGTCTGGGAGGGATCCCGAAAGGTCATCTAATCCAGCTCCCTACACTCACAACAGGACCAAGCACCTTCTAGATCATCCCTGATAAATGTCTATCTAACCTGCTCTTAAATATCTCCAGTGATGGAGATTCTGCAGCCTCCCTAGGCAATTTATTCCACTGCTTAACCACCAGATAGGAAGTTTTTTTCCCCCTAAGGTCCAAGTTAAAATGCCCTTGCTGCCGTTGAATCCCATTGCTTCTTGTCCTAGCTTCACAGGTTAGAGAGAACAAATTTCCCCATCCTCCTTGTCACAACCTTTTACATACTTAAAAACACTATCATGTCCCTTCTGTCTTCCCTTTTCCAGACTAAACAAACCAGTTTTTTCATCTTCTCAACTTGGTCATATTTTCTAAACCTCATTAAAATGTTGTTGTTCTTCTCGGGGCTTTTTCAAATTTGTCCACATCTTTCCTGAAATGTAGCCCCCATAACAGGCCACAGTACTCCAGTGCCAAGTAGATTGGCTTGGCTTATGCTGGAAGCTACTCTCGTTGGGACTTTGTAACTAGTGTGTGTTTCTCCGTAATTCTGAAATCCTTTAGTACTAGTGTCTTTATTCCTATTTTACACATGGGAAGGCGGGGACTCGTAGAGATCAAGTGACTTGTCCGAGGTGGCAGAAGACTCAAGACAAAGGGAGTGCAAACATAACTACAGATGCCCTACTGAGGAAGGAAGTGTCTACTCTTCCCTACGTCCTAGTCTGAGAGTTGTAGAGTCGTGAGACTTTCCCTTGTGTTAAATGGAGCTCTCTAGAACCTGTCATTAGGAAGGGCACGCTCTTGAAAGAGCGAACAGGTACAAAGCATAGCACACTGTGATCTGTGACTTGAGGGTCGAAGGAAAACTTTCCAAGATGTATTTTAATGGGCTCAAGGGTAGTTGTAGTCCTTTACGATCTTCTGAACATTATTTGCTACTGGGAAATGCTATCACAACTATTGATCATTAAGAATACCTGAAAAGCTTGAGAGGCTAATAGTTTAGGGCACTTGATGGTTACTGACAGACACACCAAAATTCTGAACAGGGCTTGGTCTTGTTCTGTTCTTGCCACAGAGCTCCAAGTAGCATAAAACATATGACGTGATTGAGTGGTCTTCCAGAAGTATTGTACTTCATGCTCCAAGCCTAGAAGGTGATGTGCATACCCTACAAAACACTGTGTGTTGCCTGGAATGAGAGGTTGATCTCTTGTTGTGGATGTCAGGATGAAGGTACTACAATTAAGTTATCAGTATAGCTTAAAGCTAACAACATTGATGGAAATCGGCTAAACTGGAAGCTACAGGGAATATGAAGAATTTGTGATTTTGGCTGAAGAAAGTTAGGGGAAAAAATCTCAGTTGATAGAACATAACATAAGAACGGCCGTACTGGGTCAGACCAAAGGTCCATCTAGCCCAGCATCCTGTCTACCGACAGTGGCCAGCACCAGGTGCCCCAGAGAGGGTGGACTGAAGACAATGTTCAATCGATTTGTCTCCTGCCATCCCTCTCCAGCCTCTGACAAACAGAGGCCAGGGACACCATTTTATCCCCTGGCTAATAGCCTTTTATGGACCTAACCTCCATGAAATTATCTAGCTTCTCTTTTAAACTCTATTATAGTCCTAGCCTTCACAGCCTCCTCTGGCAAGGAGTTCCACAGGTTGACTACATGCTGTGTGAAGAAAAACTTTTTTTTTATTACTTTTAAACCTGCTACCCATTAATTTCATTTGGTGTCCTCTAGTTCTTCTATTTAGGGAACTAATAAATAACTTTTCTTTATCGGCCCTCTCCACACCACTCATGATTTTATAGACCTCTATCATATCCCCCCTCAGTCTCCTCTTTTCTAAACTGAAAAGTCCCAGTCGCTTTAACCTCTCCTCATATGGGACCCATTCCAAACCCTTAATCATTTTAGTTGCCCTTTTCTGAACCCTTTCCAAGGCCAAAATATCTTTTTTGAGGTGAGGAGACCACATCTGTACACAGTATTCAAGATGTGGGCGTACCATAGACTTACTGCAGTATACTTGCTTACTATACATTCATGGAAGACAGGTCCATGGAGCTTAGGTCCATCAATAGCAATTAGCCAGGATGGGTAGGAATGGTGTCCCTAGTCTCTGTGTCAGAAGTTGGGAAAGACAGAGGATGAATCACTTGATGATTACCTGTTCTGTTTATTCTCGCTGGGGCACCTGGGATTGGCCACTGTCAGAAGACACAATATTGGAGTAGATGAATCTTGGGTCTGATCCAGCATGACCATTCTTATGTTTTTATGCCACAAAGTGCAATGACAGCAAGGGATTGCTATATGGCTAGTTACATATTAAATGGTCGGTCGGAGTCCTAGACGTGTACAAATACTTTACTGAATTGACTACACTAACATGTCTGATTAATTTTCCACATTCACTCTTTCCCCAGGAAACAGACACAGTTTTAGATGAGAACAAATATAGAGGATGTCATTTGCTCAAGGTTGTGCTTTTTTATTGGGACTGAGATGTAACAAAAAATAAAACATACCCACCTATACATTCTATCTTGCGAAGGTCTCACTGATGTGATACTTTTGATGGTTTTAATTCTAGATTAGAAACATTTAGTCTCAATTCAGGCGAGTAGCTTGTGGATCTCTTGAATGCCGACGTGCGTTCTTTTTTACTTAATGTTTTTGTTTGGGCACGTGTGTAATTTCGTCTTCTGTACAGCAGAAACCTGTGTATTTATTGACAGAGAATACAAGCTGCCCCCGACTTGACGCGATCTGTTCCAGAGATCGCGTCACAAGTTGGGGTCATTGTGCTTTGAGTCCGCATTTATGACAGGCGTCATACACCGTCGTAAATGTGGGGCCTGGGATGTAAGTTGGGGGGTTTTGGCCCCTTCCGCACTTATGGAAAAGGCCGTAAGTGTGGAGGGTTATAACTTAGGCCATCGTAAGGCAGGGGCCTCCTGTAGAGTCTTTTCTGCAATAGGCCCACAATAAATACATTTCAGTATAAGAGAGCATCAAGATTGTGAGGAGTAAGTAATTTTGGTTTCCATCCTAGATTTGTGATGGGTGCCTTTGTGTTCACCATTTACTGTGTGGTTGAAGGATGTGTGTGCCCACAAGCATACTGTCTGTATTTGAAATTCTATTTTAATAAATTTCATTATGCTTTCTAGAGATCTTTGGGCAGAAGAGTCCAAAAAATTAAAGTAATTAAACCTCTTGAACTTCAATTTGGTGATTCAGTGTGCCACCAGAAACCTCCTGACAGTGAAGTTCATAGGCAATCGGACATGGTTTGGAAATATTTCTGTACAATTCTGCATTCATACAGCTCTCTCAAAAAAAATGTATTCCAAACATGTTATCCAATGGTGAACATAACGAGTCATATAATTGATAGTAGCATTCGAGCATCACTGCCCTATTTTCCTCCAGCACGTACAGATTTTTCTATCTCTTCCCCTGTTCTGTTGCTTGTTGTTCCTTTGAAAACAAAAGATGAGTCGCGGTATGAAGAAAATTCTTTGTGCAAAATGTCACATCCTTTATGCATGACTCTAAGGGGGCAGAGTTGCTCAGAATCACTCTTTTGTTTGTTTATTTCTAACACATTTTTTTTAAAAAGCTAAAATAATGTAATATTTATGAAAAAGAGTGAAGCTAAATTACAGCAGCACCAAGCATATAATGGGCTTACCGGTTTATGGGTTGCATAGCTACTTCCTGTGTCGTGTACCTGTGCTTGCGTTTGCTGTTGAATATTAAAATTTACTCATGCCAAATCAACTGGTCTGAAACATGGTAAATATGTTAATTCCTTGCAAACCTACTCTTCAGTGAAACACACACTCAGTGCAGAGAGAAATGGATGTGTATTCCTAGATACAAATATTGCCTTTTTCGTGAGGCGTAATGTGATGGAGTGTCTATTGGACCCCAAAGATTTTGGTTTCCATTCTTATTTTATACTACTCCTGTTGCCCTGTCCAGGAAGATAAGCCTTAGAAGCCTTGTCTATATTACTACGGGCCGTCATCCTAAATTGCGTAACTTAAGCTACATGAATAACATAGCTCAAGTCAATGTCTGCTTATCGTGGTATCTTCACAGCAGTAAGTTGACAGCTGATGCTCTCCCGTCAACTCTGCCTACTCTTCTTGTTTTGGTGGAGTTCCAGACTTGACGGAAGAGTGCTTGGCAGTCGATCTCTTGCCCTGATAGTAGAGCAGATAAATTGAGTCCTGTTGGATTGATTGCTGCCTGTCAATCCAGTGGTAATGAAGACACACCCCTACGAATACTGGAAAGGTCTCTGGGGTGTGAAAATTGTCTAAAGCAATTCAATATACATCCCAATTGGGATCCAAAGCTGTCCTCCCTGAGCCTTAAGGGGGTCAGCTTTCATTAAGTCTTTGGTTTGGCCCATTATGTAAGTCACTCCCTCCATCCTGGGGCTGACTTTACTGCACAAGGAATGCTTCCTGATCCTGCTCTAACAGATGGTTTTGTTCTTCTCACCTCATTTAATACTTTTTCCCGCTTTGCTGTCCGTTGAACTCCCTTGCCCTCAGCAGTTCCTGTGAAAGCACAAAGCAAAGCTATATCATAGAGCTGGGAAATGGAATGGCAAGAAATCCATTCAGACATGTGATAGGGCTATTATCTGCTGTCGTAATGACCCGTTTGTTGCTCTTTGCTTGGAGAGGCTTTTAACTAGAATTGAGATGGCTTGGCAGTACTGCAAGTTAGGTTCGTTTTCTAATTTAATTTAATTTAATTTTGTGTATTTGAGCCTCCTTCAAAATTGCGGCTACGTAAAGCCAGATACTTCCTGAAAAATTCTGAAGTTCAAATTAAACAACAAAAGGTGAATACATCCCTTCTAATTTTCTAACCGGCCGAACATACACCATTTGAACCTAATGTCAAATATGTAGGTCAGGATTCCCCTTCTAATTACTGATGCGGGTGTCAGTGCTTAATGAGGTGTTGTCCTATTCTGGGGTGCAATCCAGACCAGTGCAGGGCTGGGTCACCACCTACCCCATTGTGATGGCTCTGCCAGCCAGTAGAATAGAGAGGGCTTATTGCTTCTCAGAGATACAGCATGGCCCGAATTCGATGTGGACATGGGAGTAAGGGGCAGGCAGCCTTACACCCCCTTGAGGTAGGGGTACGCAGGCCCCGATCCCCCGGTACCTGATTTAGTCCTTTCTCTTCATGTTTGCCCAGCCAAGGCTGCCCAGCTCCCAGACCTTCCCCCCAGCCAAGTGGCCGTCTCCACCTCCCTTCCTTTGTTTCTCCCTCTGGGAAGAGCCTTGTTATCTGCTCACGCTGGGACTCGGTGTCTGAGCCAATCCACATGTGGGGGAGTCAGTGGGAATCGCACCCCACAGCACCGCCAGGTTGGGAGACAGCCCCCCCCCCCCCACTATGTCACACCCACAACCTGAAGTTCTCCACAATGCTTGGTCATTGTAGCTTCTAGCCTTGGCTGGCCACAGCCTGTGTGCATGCAGGTGGCACCCTGAGGACATGGCTACCCTGCAGTGAAACTCTTGGCTGGACCGTGTCAGCTGGTTCTGTCATGGGGGGTCAGGTCCCGGGGCGGTGTAATTACGGTGTAGATACCTGTGCCCAGGCTACAGCCCACCCTGGGTCATAGAGAGTCAATTCCAGTCTGAGCCCAACAGCTACACAGCCCCTTAGCCGGAGCCCCTTAGCCTGAGTGAGCTGGCTGTGGGTTTTTAATTGTACTCTGCAGCACTAACTCCGGCAACATATCGGTAACACTCTGGCTTCTGCTGGCCTCGATTCCTACTTGGAATTGAGTGGTGAACAAGGTGCGTGCCCTTTCTTCCCCCACATGTGTTTGCTGAACTCCAGCTCCTTCTGTTTTCTACCATCTCCTCTTCTCCCCCTGCTCTCTCAAGGTCCTGGTTTACTACTGAGGTCTACATGGAGGTCAATACACATTCCTTCCCTTTATCCACTTTTGAGCATGTGCTGATAACATCAGATGGTGGAATCCCTAACTTTACAGGTCATGTTGCTACATACATTTCACCCTATGATTCAGGAGCGTGTTACAAGTTGTCACATGATTTTGTACAAAGATTATCTTAACAATGAGTTGAGGCGTGTGGAGAGGGGTGCCCTGATATCTACCAGATTTGAGGAGGAAGATTTGGAAGCAGAGAAAGGACACAAATAATTCATGCTTTCTGGCATCAAAGTAATTCTAGAAATAAAAAAATGGTATAAAAATGGTATAACGGTCTTTGAGAGTTTTCAGACATTTCTATAGCCAAAGCATACTAGTTCAGTCCCGATGTAACAGGATTGCTATGGCTGCCCATGGCAACACTCCCGAACACAATCATCTCAGTCTTCAGATGAGTATAACCAAAAGGCTGGGAAAGCAACCTCTTGGACCAACAGAAGCGGATGCTTGAGATTGAGTATAAGCTTTATTCAGCATGCCTTTCAAACTCACATGCCAGAATGATGAGGGGACTTTTTTTTTGGAGGAATGTTCCTGATTTTGAAGAAACGATATTCCTATAAAATGTGGGTTGTCCACTTAGTGGACTTCCCTTGTGATTAGAAAACTTGCTCTAGGATCACCAGAAAGTCTTCTACCAGCATTTAATTTAGAAATTGAGCAGGAACCAGGGAGGACACCATGCGACTCTGGAAAAACTCACGAGTATGTTTTCCCTTTGCTAGTTTTGCAAATATTTAATATAGCCATGGAAAGAGAGTGCCCATGAAAAGAAGCAGGTAGAATGGCTCACCCTCCTTGTCCTGCTTTTGTAGGATAGCTGTGCCTGATGGAAGTAAGGTCTCTTTATGTCTCTCTAAATCAACACTATCTATTGCAGTGGTGGGCAACCTGTGATCTGAGGGCCGCATGTGGGGATCGGGGATCTTTGTGTGGCCTGTGAGGTATTTTGTTTACTGCTGCCATGCACAGAATTGCCAGATTCCGCTGGCTTTCATCGGTGTGGTTAATTTCCTACCAGTATTGCTAAAATGCTGCCGTGGTTCAGTCAACACACTGTGCAAATTCTAGATACGCAAGCTCAGTGAGCAAAACGATCCTCTCCCAGGAGCCTGATGTGGTTACGAAAATCTTACAGCCTGCTGAGATGAGCAAGGGCCACCCATGCGGCCCACTCGCTAGCGCAAGTTGCCTGCCGCTGCTTTATAGTTTGAAGTGTGAGAGTCTTGGCAGCTTTTTTTTCCTCCAATAGCTTCTTCATTTATGAGTATGATAGTGTCTCATTAAGGAACTTCTCTGCAAAAGATGAAGTGCTGATTTCAAATAGCCTGCTTTGACCAACTCCCAAGCATGATTGTCAGATGTATCTGTCTTTTATTATTCCACATCTACTTACAGCATCCTTCTTCTGGAAGAGATCAGCTACTTAAAATTCTGATGGTTCTTAACAGTGGACATGTTAGACTTAGCCAACAAGTATCAAGAGTGGATTTAACATAACTATCCACCATCGTTTCCAAGAAAGGAATTTCACTCCTCCATAGTCCATGTTTTTAAAATATAAAGTAGGTATTTGTCTCCAAATGTGCTGGGTAAATAGCCAGTGTGCCCTTTTTTGCTGATTTCCAGCTCCAGGATAGAGACGTTATAGTGGTTTCTTTGTTACGTGATCCAAAGCCCATGGAAGTCATTGAGAACATTCAGTGTCTGTTTCATGAAGCCCCGTGTGCAACATTCTAAATGAAGATGAACCTCGTCCCATCAGCGTTCTATATCAGGAACGGTATCTTCAAATTGCACAGTCGGATCAGCTGTTCTAACGTCAGATCATGGGTGGACCCTGCAGAGCAACCGTAGAAACTATTATTTTGCTGTGGTGTCGAAACTGTCCATTTTTTAAATTTATATGTGGCTGGACTTGAAAGGGTATGGGCGAGGGGAGATTTATGGCGGCCTGAAAGAGAATGCGTTTGCAGTTCCTGGCTACTCATTCGCAGCAATACAGGGAACTATTCTTCTCATTGAGTCTTTTGAGTGATTAAGAATTGTGACTTTTATTCAGACCACCTCAGGGTTCACTTCTGGATTTTTGATTGACGTAGTTGCGTGTGAATTCAGATGCAGTTAAACCAAGATCAGAAATGTGGAACCGGTCACATGGGAGTAGTGCAAATCCATTGTGCGACAGATCTGAAATGAACGATTAAATGCTATAGATTTCAGTCTAAGGCTGAGCTGGAGAGTGATTTCCAGCTTTCGCTGATGTACTTGTTAGCTCTGATCAAGCTAGTGCACTAAATGGGGTAACTTAGTCGTGGCAGTAGGAAGCAATGGCGCAGGCTAGCTGCCCAATCTGCTATTGTGGCTAAACTACTATATTTAGTGTACTAGATTGATGAGAGTTAGCATCAGTCAACCTGTGGAACTCCTTGCCAGTAGATGTTGTAAAGACCAGGACTTTAGCAGCACTCAAAAAACTAGAATAATAGAATACTAGGACTGGAAGGGACCTCGAGAGGTCATCGAGTCCAGTCCCCTGCCCTCATGGCAGGACCAAATACTGTCTAGACCATCCCTAGATAAATTCACGGAGGACAGGTCCATCAATACTTTTTAGCCAGGATGGGTAGGAATGGTGTCCCTAGCCTCTGTTTATCAGAGGCTGGCAATGGATGAAGGGAGAGGGATCACTTGATGGTTACGTGTTCCGTTCACTCCCTCTGGGGCATCTGGATTTGGCCACATCAGAAGATAGGACACTGGGCTAGATGGACTTTTGGACTGACCTAGTCTGGCCGTTCTTATGTTCTTAGCATGAGTGTGTCTGTAGGAGCTGGGGTCACCCCCTCAGCTTCACGTGTAGGCACACCTTCTTGTAGGGCATCTTCCGAACTCGTGTGAACTTCTGCCGTCTGTGCTGCATCAGGTAGAAGTGTGCTGCTTCTCTCAATACAGCCGCCTTGTTTTTCATCTGCGGCGCTGCAACATGTGACGCTTCCAAATTCATCCTGGTGCCAGTGATCTGAGAGAGCGCAGACTCCTCCGTCCATTTAAATGGAGATCACAGTAATTACTCTGACAGCAAAATCAAATGTCTTGGCTTTCCTAATAGACTGTTAATCGGAGTTCCTTTGGGGGGAAAATAGACAGTAGAACTGAAACACCAGGCTGTGGAATTTGGCCTACTGTGATAATTTACTGTCTTTTTAAAGAGTCAAGGTGGGTGAGGTAATATCTTTTGTTGCACCAACTTCTGTTTGAGAGAGAGAGAGACGAGCGTTTGACCTTACACAGAGCTCTTATTCATATCTGTCTTTTTATCGAGGTGCAGGGCCCTTGACTGCTCTCCATGCACGAGTTGAACTCCCATTTGATATCAGTAAGATTTTCATCTGCTAATCCAGTGCAGCATATGGCCTATTGTACTTATGTGGACCATTCCTGAGGTAGAAATCCTGACCCCCCGTTATTTTAACCTCTCGCATCATGCAAATTCACTGAAGAGATACAGGCAGCCGGTGAAACATTTCCCAGGAAATTCTGAAAAACAACACAGATGTATGGGGTAAGAGACTTCCTTTCCTGAAGCTAAAAGGCTTTGAAACATCTCATTGTTAGCCAAGTTAATTCTTAGTTTGTTTGTAATTAATTGTGTGCTGTTGCCTGACAGAACATAATAGAACTACAAAATAACCACTTACAACAGGAAACAACTGTCAATTAATATACTAATGAATCAAGTTTACCAAAGGTGAAAAAGCAAAGGCTCTGAGCTGAAAAGTATGAAATACAGTCTCTGTGCACAGCTAATGCATCCTTTTAAATTGCAGATCTATTTATTTTCAGAGGTGGTCTCTGATTGGCACATGCTACAACAATCCTTACACGCATTATAGTTATTAAATCCTACCTCTGTGCCTGGGAAAACCTGTCTTTGTTTATTTAGTTGTAACATGAGACGTATCGGGCTTGATTCTGCAAACAGAGACACGGGTAACTCTACTCATGCAAATAGTCCCTTTTGTGTTCAATTTATGACTTGCATAAATAAACTTGCTCACCTGTGCAATGGGATGAAGGATCAGCCCCTCTCTCCCCCCCCCCCCAAAAAATCATACATTGCCTTTGAGATGTTGGTGACACATAGGTATAGTGCGTACAGAAAAGAGATCCAGACTTAAACACGGTTATTACGTTGTATTTTGTGTTGCAACTAGGGCTTGGTGTCTCCTGGGACTTTAGGTCAAATTAAGCCAAATTGCTAAACAATGAGTTCACACCATCAAGCTTGTTCCATTGACTTTAAGGGTTATTAAAGTTAATTTTGGTACCCCAGCTTTTCACTAGAGCTATGTCTACACTGCAGGCTTCTTGTGCAAGAACGGTTTTGCGGAAGAGTTCTTGTGCAAAAGGTCTTCCGCAAGAGCGCATCTACGCTGCCATGTGCTTTTGCACAAGAGATGTGCTTTTGCACAAGGGCCTCCATGGCAGTGTGGACGCTGTCTTGCACGAGAAAGCTGTGAGGACCATTTTAGCCATAGGCGTTTCTTGCACAAGAAATTCATGTTTCCTGTCTACCCTGCCTTTTTGTGGAAAAGCTCTTGTGCAAGAGGACTTATTCCTCATGGGGAGAGGAATAACTCTGCCAGAAGAAGCCCTGTTTTCCGACACTGTCCTGTAAATTTACTTGCACAAGAATGCACGTGCAGTGTAGACGCTCTGCAAGTTTTTGTGCAAGAACAGCTGTTCTTGTGCAAAAAGCCTGCAGTGTAGACATAGCCTAGGAGTAATGCTAAATTTGACCTTGCATGGTCTATTTCATGGTAGTGTAGATGCAGCACTGTGACAATTGATGTTCTTGGCCTCCAGGAGGTGTCTCAGTGCCCTGTGGTTACCGCTCTGGCCAGCACTTTCAACTCTAGTGCTCTCTGGGGAAAATTTGAGAAAATATGAATTTCATTTCCTGTGTGGCCAGCATGGTGAGCAGACTTCAGAGAAGGCAGCACACCTCACCATGACTTCTCAGGGTTGCAGGCGAGCACCAGCATGGAGCATGCAGGAGATCCTGGACCTGATTACCATGAGGGCTGAGGAATCTGTTCTTGCAGAACTGCAAACCAGCCAAAGAAACACAGCTGGTGTATGCCAAGATCTCAAAGGGCACGGAGGAGAAAGGATATGCCAGGGGTGCCCATCAGTGCTGCATGCAACCTGGGTGAAGCAGGGGAAGCTCTTAGCTGATGCGTTTGCAGTAAACCTCCATTTGCTTATCCCCAATGAAGCATGGCTTGAGCCCCTGTCCTGCAGCCACGCCTGGACCCCCTCTCTCCTTCCACCTACGTGCTCTTGTGGGATGGGGAAATTGAACTGTGCCGGCAGATGGGGTGCTGAACACGTGGGCGCCATGTAAGCCCCTGCCCTGCCCTGCCCTGCCTTGCCATCACGCCCAGACCCTCTCCCTTCTCCCACCTTCATGCTACAGCAGGAAAGACAACTTGTACTCTCCTGGAAAACAGTAGGTGTGGGACATACGGGCACTGCATGAGCCCCTGCCCTGCCAACACTCAGTAAAAGAAAAAGAAAGTAAAAGAAAGTTCTTCTTCACACAGCGTGTAGTCAACCTGTGGGACTCCTTGCCAGAGGAGGCTGTGAAGGCTAGGACTATAATAGAGTTTAAAGAGAAGCTAGATAATTTCATGGAGGTTAGGTCCATAAAAGGCTATTAGCCAGGGGATAAACTGGTGTCCCTGGCCTCTGTTTGTCAGAGGCTGGAGAGGGATGGCAGGAGACAAATCACTTGATCATTGTCTTCGGTCCACCCTCTCTGGGGCACCTGGTGCTGGCCACTGTCGGCAGACAGGCTACTGGGCTAGATGGACCTTTGGTCTGACCCAGTACGGCCATTCTTATGTTCTAACACTCCTGGCCTCCCTCAAGTCTCAGCCGGTCCCTTACCGTGTCTGCCACCAAACCGAGTCCAGCTGCCCTAAAAACTTGCTGCATAGTGGCCACTTCAAAGCGTAACTGTGGCCTTGTATAGAACACATCCCTATTGTCTCTGGACAGACCTTCCTGCTATTCTAACAGATACATTTTTATGCTCAACAGCGTATCACCTGTAAAGTCTGCCCTTCTTTTTTTAATGACAGTTGGAACAGCAGCGAGCATGCTGCACGCTCCCCCGGCTCTGCCATCTGTCTGTCTGGCACAAATCTGCCGGTGAAAACGGACCAGGGATGTCATATTCAAGGAGCAAATGCAATCCGCCCACCTGGACAGGGAGGGCTTAAACAAGTGGAGGACTCTGCTGCTGCACCTCCCACATTCCCATCTCTCCCAGGGGCCATACAACATGGGGGAGGGCTGGGGGGGAAAGGGGCAACGACAGCCTCACACTCAACCCACCAGGATGCATGCTGAAGCAAAAGGCAGCCCACTTCAGAATTGGAATAAGTCCCCTCCCAAAGCTCCTGCCTTGCTTTCTCAAATATTATGGAGCACACAGCAGTGGAGGTCTAACCTCGTCAGTAGACTGCGGAACCTTCCCTTTGAATGCCCAAACGCGATTCTACCACCGTTCTGCACTCACTTAGCCTATAGTGAAACTGCTTCTTACTGCAGTCCAGGCTGCCCGTGTACAGCTTCATAAGCCACAGGAGCAAGGGGTAGGCTGGGTCTCAAGGGTCACTACTGGCATTTCAACCCCCCTGGTGGTGATTTTCCAGTCTTCAAAGAAAGCCGCGTCTTGCAGCCTTCCAAAGAGACCAGCGTTCCTAAAGATGTGCACGTCCTGCACCTTTCCCGACCGTCCCCTGTTGATGTTGGTGACACGGTCCTTGTGCTCTACCAGCACCTGCTGCACCATCGAGAAGTACCCCTTGAAGTTTATGTACTCTTTGGGAAGGGGGTTGTGTGCCAAGATAGGGATGTGAATTCCGTATATCGTGCCATCACAGTTAGGGAACTCCATTGTGGTAAAACCCTCCACGTTTCTCAGAGTCACTACTCTTCATAGCAGAAGGGGATTGATTGCCTTGGCTACTTGGATCACAACAGCCCGCACTGTGGATTTCTACCTTCTCAGTTGATCCCAACTAGAGTGGTAGTAGTCTTCCACATGCCTATTACCACTCACTTCTCCCCTTTCAGAGTGGGTCTTGGTCTGGTATTGCTGCACTTCAGGGTGGGGGAAAGCCATTCGCAAACTACCATGAAAGTGGCCTTACGCATGTGCAAGTTTTGAGATCACTGATGATTGTCCCATATCTGCATAACTATGTGGTCCCACCAGTCTGTGCTCGTCTCACGGCACCGGAAAACGGTGTTCCGCTGTCTGGAGAGGATCAAATGCCGGCAGCATTTGCCAGTTCTCAACTCAAGTGCTTCGCAAAAGGGTATGTTCATGGCCTCCCCAGAGTCTTCCTCATTCCGGTGGACCCTGGGTACGCTCTGGAAATATGCCAGCATAAGGCCCAGGTTGTGGATATGATTGCCATCATGCTTTGATGCTCAATGGAATCCACAATGGGTTCCATGCTTATTCTGATATGGTGTCTGCGCAGAGAACCCGAGAAAAGACTGTTTGCCCTTGCTTTCAAGGGGAGAGAGGGAGAAGACAAGTGCATTATGGGGAGCTGGTGACATGTACCCAAAACCACCCACTGCACGGTTTTGGTCCCAGCGTGCACGGGGAGCATAACCCAGAATGCAAATGGGTGCATGAACTGTGGGATTGCTACCCACATTGCATCACTCTGAAAGTTGATGGTAGCCACCCTACTGGGTAAGCACAACTTTGAACTGTGTTGAATTTTTGCACACCAGGGGGACATGCACCTTCGACTTCACAAAATTGATGCTAAAAAATCGATCGAAATGAATTCAACGTTATCTCAGTGTAGACAAGGCTGAGTTGTCGCACACTGTACAAACACCTACTGAGAGAGTTCTTGCCCCAAAGAGCTTATTACTTACGTAGACAGAATGTGTGTGGCGGGGGGAAGATAGGGAGTGGGGGAATAAGAGCACATAAAGGTGAAATGACGTTCTCAAAATCCCATAATTGGTCAGTGGCGGAACTGGAGACCTGGGTCCAACCCTATTACCCAACCCACTGGACCATGTTGTCTCTTGCACTTGCTCGAGTGAAGGAGTCACTGTGGGCACTAATAGGCAATTAGGAGATCATAGCATACGTGCAAGGGTGAATGATTTTGCTTCTTGCTCCCCCTAAAGCCAATCAAATACATGTGCATTTCAGAGGATGTTTACGTCTGCACATCTGGTCCTTGGGAATTCAAAATATTGTACCAAGGTTTCAGGAACCCACGGTTCAAGTTGTAATGCTATGGTCAGTGGTATTTGCCCCAGATTCTTTGTGGTCGCCTGTTCAAAATAGCCTGGTTAGGAGGAAGTAAGAACATTTAAAATTGTGCAGGTTTTGAATCCATATTTTTAATGATTTGCACGGCGGGTGTGGGACAGATGGCAGAGCTAGGATGGTGCCCAAGTGCTGGAGGAATGGAAAGATAGGACTCTGGGGAGCGCAAACTGCCCAAACTGAGTCCAGGAGGGAATTTTCCGACATGGTTAATGTGATTGCCATCATGCTTTGATGTTCAATGGAATCCACGATGGGTTCCATGTTTATACTGCCGTGGTGTCTACATAGATCACCAGGGAAAAGACTTAAACAACAAATAGTCTTTGAAGTGCTACCAGACTAACAAAACATGTAGATGGTATCATGAGCTTTCGTGTTTGCCCTTGCTTGCAAGCAGGAAGGGAGAGGGAGAGAGAAGACAAGTGCATTATGGGATGCTGGTGACCAATACCCCAAACCAGCCGCTGCACAGTTTTGGTCCCAGCATGCACTGAGAGCATAACCCAGAATGCAAATGGGTGCATGTACTGTGGGATCGCTATCCATTCTGTATCACTCTCAAAGTCGAGCACCCTTCTGGGTAAGCACAATTTCGTAATCATGATCCTACCTTAGTTAACTCTCTGGTTGTGATGCTTTCAGGTTCCAGCAGGATTTCTGCTCTGTCTGTCATTAACCCATGAAACCCGAGGGGTTTCAAATGGTTTGTGCTTCAAAGGAAAAGAGACAAAGCACAGTGTTGTCATCTAGACAAACTTCTCCATTTGAACGTATTTCACAGTAAATAAATCATGTTCCGGTCTAGTGCCGAAGCATCAGTATGAACAACCCTCAAAAAGAAACAGCGTGTGTTTTAGAGTCAAATGATTCTGATTTTTTTAGTGTGCTAGAAACTTGGGCTGGCATATAAAAACTCTGTGGGTGTTATAGTAATGGTTCTCGTCTGTGGCTATAACAGCTAGCAATAAAACGGAGGTGCAATCCATGTGATTGAGATTTATTTTAAGTTCGCTTATTGAATATATCCAGGGCATGCCATGTACTTAAATATTTGGGTTCTTAAGCACTTTGAATGTTTTTAAAAATATATTTAGGTGTTGCAGTATTCAGCTTTGCTGGGCCTAACGAATTTACAAACCTAAATATAATTTTCGGGGATTTAGGAGTTTACAAGTTTAAATTCCATCAACACACATACACGGCTTCAATATTTGGGCCTTGGAGATGCAACATTATTTTCGGATCTATAACTGAAGCAGGGACGCTGGTTCAGTTTTAAAAAATGGAAGTGGCCTATTTTGCAATTGATTGTTACTATCATTATGGTAAATGCTTCCTGTAGATTTTATTTATGAAATAGCATATTATTTCAGAGTTGAATTCTTGTTGTAATCTCTGTGTGTGTGTGTGTGTGTGTGTGTGTGTGTGTGTGTGTGTTGCCTTTTCCAGAACACCTATCTGCAACATACATAAGGAACATTTCAAATCCGTCTTCAGCATAGCCAGTGGGTAACATTTTTTGTAATACAAATTGAAGACATTTTTAAAAAAAGCAGTTTGGTGTCTTTTAAATACGTAATTGTGTATGTGGTTTAATCATTGTTAAAACAAACCAAACACCTTAGTACTGACGTTTGGTGTATTATCTGTGCAGCCCTGAACAAGTTGACAAAAGTCAATTGTAATGGCATCAGTAGTAAATAATGCTTTTCACACTTTAAAAACTATGTAAATGTTCGTGTAACTTATGGAATTGCTTTCTCTGCTCAAGGCATTTGGCAGTTTCTATCCTCTAGCCTATTTTGAGATGTACATGTATTAATATTCACAACAAGCAGGGAGATAAAACACAGTGTTTCGAAAGTCTGTGCTAAATGGATGATGAATGACGCCACATTCCTTAAAGCACCAGACGAGAGATTTCCTTAGCTGTGTGACAATGGACCCACCTGGAGAAGAATGAAGGAGATGGCCAGAGTTTGAAATGCAGGTTTGGAGAAGGCATTTCCGGCTTGGAATCTTCTTAGGAGAGCTCAGTCCCACTTCAGTCCTTATATCTCTGCATGTAAAATTCAGCGTAGCCTCCTAAGACTTTAAGTATTATTTTTTTATTCAGTGCACTAGCCCTGATTGACAAGGACCTCTTCATGAATACATTAAGAATGAAATGTTTCCTGGATATTATGTCCTTTCATAACTGTCATAAGTAGGAATTCATGATGCTGGTTTAACAGCCCTCCTATTGTAACGGAAATATCAGGGAAACATGCTCTGGTTTTGTAAAGCCCAGGGAAAAAAGAATGCCTTAGAGAAGGATAAGTAAGTTTTTTTTCAAAATTTTAGCAATGCAGTGTGACAGCTAGCAGAATAGATAGCAAAAGAAGAAAGCTCCTACATATCATAGTCACTGTCCTAGATTTAAAAGAGAAAAGGGAGTGAATTTATTTTTCTTTTGGTTTGTGGTGGTCCTGGTTTTTAGGATAAAACCTGTGAGATCAAATTTTCTACCTCAATATTTTCAGATATACTTGTACTATATCAAGCCCCAATCTTGCAAAGATGTTAAATTAACTACATATGCATCAGCCTTTACGGCATTTTCACCTGTAGGTTGTAGAATCTGAAATAACTGTGGGTAGTTTACTTATGGAGCTAGTAAGACTGGGACTGCATTCAACTGGGTAATAAGACCCTGCTTTAATTTTTCCCTACTTTTTTGTAAATGGGGCATATGTTAGGGTCAACAGTCACCGCACGCAAGCACCCTCAGTCTGCCTGAGTACATGGACCTGCACTCTGTCCAATGCTGAAAGCCTCTTTGGCAACCCAGACCTCTGACCCAGTCTCACCCGGCTGTGTCTAGACTGGCAAGTTTTTCTGGAAAAACAGCCGCTTTTCCGGAAAAACTTGCCAGCTGTCTACACTGGCTGCTTGAATTTCCGCAAAAGCACTGACTTCCTACTGTAAGAAATCAGTGCTTCTTGCGGAAATACTATGCTGCTCCTGTTTGGGCAAAAGACTTTTTCCGAAAGACTTTTGTGCAAAAGGGCCAGTGTAGACAGGAGAGATTTCTTTTCCGCAAAAAAGCCCCGATTGTGAAAATGGCGATCGGGGCTTTTTTGCGGAAAAGCGCGTCTAGATTGGCCACGGACGCTTTTCCACAAAAAGCGCTTTTGCGGAAAAGCGTCCTGCCAATCTAGACGCGCTTTTCTGAAAATGCTTTTAACGGAAAACTTTTCCGTTAAAAGCATTTCCGAAAAATCATGCCAGTCTAGACGTAGCTCCTGTGTATCATAAACCCCTTCCGGACTACACCCCTCACTGGGGCCCATCCCAGTGCCCTCTGTAAAGTGTCTCTTAGTTCAGTCTGTTCTCTCAATTCATTCTCCCCGCTCGGATCAGAGTGGTACCTCCAGGGCTGCTCCTCCTGGAGACAATCCCCATACCTTAGGGTAGTGGTCTCCAATGTTTTTATGCGTGAGATCGCTTTTTGAATTGGAGTGCAATCCAAGATCTACCTCAAACCCAAATACCCTTTCTGGGTCTCCTTTTACCCCTTCTGTGAGACCCCTGCTCACTCTGTCCTCCCCTTCCCCCATCATGCCTCCTTTTCACCAGGCTGGGCCAGAGGGTTGGGTGCAGGCTGTTGTCTTGGATTAAGGGATCTGGAGTGTGAGAGGGGCTCTGAGCTGAGCTTGGGGCAGGCAGTTGGGATGGAAGAGGGGGTTCTAGGTGTAGGCTCTGTGAGGGCGTTTGGATGCAGGGGTGCTTAGGGCTAGGACAGGGGCTTGGAGTGTTGGAGGGGGTTCATGACTGGGAAGGGTTTTGGGATATGGGCTCCAGCTGGGCACTGCTTACCCCAGGTGGTTGGTGGTGTCGTAGGGCTAAGGCAGGGTCACTCCTGTCCTGGCCCAGCACCACTCCCAAGAGGAGCCAGCAAACTCCATCACAAGTTCTGTTATGTCCCCTCTTTGTTCTCTGGAGATAGGATACAGAGTAGGAGAGGGGCCATCCTGACATGATCACTCCTCTTCTTCCTGTCCTGCCCTGCCCAGAAAGCAGGACGCTCCTGAGAGGAGAGCTCCAAGGCAAAGGGCAGGAGATGCACAGCAGTGGGGCGAGGAGCAACTGAAGCACCAGCACTTGATAGCTTCTTGGCCAAACCAGTTCGGATCCCCTTTCAGAGGCTCAAAGAGCTACCAGTAGATCCAGAACTACTGGTTGGTGACCACTGCCTTAGGGCTTTATCTTCAAGTCCTTCAGTCTCTCAGCAGCTCTCCATTGGGAGCTGTCCATTGAACTGCTGCTCCCTCGGCCAGTCTGTTACCCTTGGTCTTCTCTTCTTCAGGGCATAATGACCTGAACTGCTGCTGAGCTTTGCAGCTTCTTTTGTAGGCCTCCCTGGTCTTTGATTGGCCTGTTTCTTCTGTCACCACTCTAGCCTCCTGGAGGACTTCTCTATGGCCCTTTCTGGGCTTGGTCCATCCTGTTACGCTAGTTTAAAATGGAAAGTTATTGAAAAGCAACCCTTTTTCAAATGTGTGAAGCCAAAAGAAGATTATACACAATATGTTTTTTGTAGGAAGCTTTCTGTGAGTGAAGAAGTTCTCATCAAAAACTGATTTTTTTATAGGAAAAAGTCAAGTATGATTAAAATTTTCCATTCCCCCCCCCCCCAGGAAATGTTGAAATAAGCATTTTTTGCTTTGAAATAGTTTCATTTTGACTTTGTGTTGTTTCATTTATTGAGGCTCAGTTCCTTTATTGATAAGATGTCTGACAACCAGGTTCAATTACTCTATTAATCAAATATGGATCAGCATTATACAGAAAGGTTAATACAGTACAAGTCTAAAAATAGTCTCAGAACAGTTCCTTTGTTGTTCTGTTCCAAATTTATGAGCTTAATTTTGTCCATATTTATATTTTCCCTGTTTATGACAGATAGAAAATTATACACCTTTTTCTTATTTAGATTTTGTGCAAAACATTCCAAAAGGCAGTAGATCATAGAGGCATCTGCACAAACTGTACCTAGTGCACGATTAATAGTTGGCAAACCTGACCAAAACATACATCTTGTTTCTGACAAATTCCATATACATACAGAATGGAGGTTGCCATAGTTTTAACTAGTAGATTTCTACAGCAAAGCCTAACAGGAGTACACGCCATTCCGAGACTACATAATACTGGCTACCAGAGTGCAGCTTTTCGGTTAAGAAAAGAAAGAAAATGACATTTTTGTCAAAACGTTAAACAAAATGAAAACTCTTCTTTTGAATCAAGCTGAGATGCCAGGTTGTTTCATTTTGACGTGACATTTTAAATAGAAACCAAACAAAAACATTTCTTTATTTTAGGAATCTTTGAACCTATATATCTTTGGGAAAAGTGGACTTTTTCATGTGAGAATTTTCACAGGAAAAAATGTGACTACCTTTATCGAGCTATTTCACGTCTAACAGGTGTCAGTAATAACTGGACTATTTCACTTGGGCCACATAGCTTTTGACTTGTTTTTTATTCTGGGATAATTATTGCAGGGGACTTCTAGGCTGATGGTGTAATTTTTCATGACTAAGTTACCTTATGAATACAAATTGAATACCAAATTCCTGCAATCTCCCATGACTTCACCTTATCCTTTCTTTGTTTGGACTAATCTGCTTTAGACCACCATCTTGAAGGGTATGGCTCTGTCTAAACAATGTGTTCATTAACGTCTTAAATGCATGCTGGTAATAGATAGGTAAGGATGGTAATAGTGCTAAGGAGAACTGGTGCTGTGACCCTGCACAGAAATTAATTCAGTCATCAGCATTCATTTTAAAATAGAGTGCTTGTAAATGGTGCCGCATTGAGAGTACCGGACACCGAACCTTTCCATTGGTTCGCAGAATGGTTATGCCCACTTGCCATGTCACTGTATTCTGAATGGACCCTCCTGAGGAGTACCAAAGTAATCCATTCCTTCTTCAGCCTGTGCAATGCTGTGTACCTCTGTAGAATCGGTCAATACGAGGGCCAATCAGAGTGGGGTGTTTGAGCACCAGAACTTTTTGCATGGGTCTCCTTGCAGATTGTATTGGCTTTTTAGTTCATCTAGGACTCCCTCAACCTTGGGATCCAAGTGAGCAACAAATTAATCACAGAGTCTCCTTTCTATATACTTACCAATTATATCACCCTTTAAGCCCTAATTTAATAATGGGAACACCCATAGAATGCATAACCATGTGATGAATAGAATTATACCCACCTCTGTTTACTATTTATAGTAGATGCAGTTAGATTTCACACCCCAAAGTCTTTGAATCAGCAACTTACAAGCGGGAAGGGAGAGGTGACCCTGAATGTGTACTTCAGAATGAATGGGAATGGATTGGGGTAAGGAAGACAGCATGGTTAGCATATAGACCATTGAAGAAAGGTCACATCCTGAGTGCAGCTGTAGCAAGCAGGAAAGGAGGAATCCAAGTAAGTTTATAAATTCGTGGAAACAGTGTCTGCCCATGTTGGGCCCCCATCACCATGGTAACGAGTACCCAGAACCCCTTTTTTTTAAACGCTTACATACCCCAACACCCAAGGATGGGGAGGTCTAAGATGGAACAAGTATCTGCAATAAAGGTGCCCTTCTACCCCATCCTCCTCTCGGTAACCTGTTCTATTCTAACATATTTCTCCTTGGGTAGGTTAGCAAGCATACTGAGCAGTAAGATCAGCCCTGTCCTGGAACCTGACTGCTGCTCTGTTTGTCCCTGACAGCCTTAAAACGGTCTCTTGCGTGATGAAGCCATATGCACGTGTTCCTGCCTTTCTGGACTGGTTTCAGAGGCCTTCACAAAGCTGTAACGCTCATGAGTAAAGTCGAACGATGAAACACACGGAGTTGTTTTGAAAGGACATTAGTGTGGAACCATGGGACTCATCTGGAGCTGCCAAGAGGTGGTGAGGCCTAGTGGGGCAGTGCAAGGAGCTGAAAGTTAGAAAGGCCTGAGTTCTCTTCTGACCCTCTACCAGGTGTCTGACAGGGAAGCTTTAACATCTGCTCGTGGAGTCAGTGCATGACATTCTGTCCTGGCCTGGGCTCCCTCCTTGGGCTGGCTGGCTGTGGACATGCCGGGAGAAGTACCCACTCTGCGCTGACTTTCCTGAATGCCTGGTGAATTGGATCCAAAGTTTGTAATATGCCAAATACTGCTCATGGATCCCAGTGACAGATGGGAGTGGCATGAATATATTCTTTTTCTGCAGGGAGTGTACTCTTGTAGACTATTTACATTTCTACAGTGCTGTGTGGATTTTTTTCGCCATAAGCCTGCGACCTGCGATTCACTGAGAAATCAGCATGGGATCACAGCCATGTCCCACAGGCCTCACCGAGCTAGCTCTCAAATTACCTTGATATCCCCTGCCTCTAAGGTAAAAATGGAAACGAAGGACCCATGTGAGGCTATGTCTACACTGCAGGGTGGTTGTTGTTGTTGTTGTTTTTGGGTTTTTTTGCAATTTTCATACCTTTTTCCAGTTCTTTTTTTGGAAGAGGCTTTTCTGACATTTGGCCCGTCTACATTGGAAAAATGTCCTCTTTCAAAAGATCCCTTATTCCTCATAAAAGGGAATACACTGAGGAATACAGGGCTTCCAAAAGAGCGCTCCTGCTTTTTCGGAAACTGTTCCAAAAAAGCGGATGCATTCCCTGGTATCCCAGAAAAACTCTGTAGTGTAGACATAGCCTGAGTTAGCTAAGGAGGCTGTCGGGTTAAACTGCAATTAAGCAGAAAAAGGAATGCAATTGAAGTGGGATTTTAATGCCAAAAGTAGCAATGAAAGAATGCTTTTAGCTTAATCTATGGCAACCCTACAGCCAGAATATATGATGAATAATCTTATGTGAAAGAGACACAGGAAGAGAGAGACATCACATTATGGCCCATATCAAAATATATGTTTTAAGTGATGCTCGTCAGCAGAAAAATCCAGTTAGGGGTTGCATCTATATTATTCGTATTACTTAAAGTGGAATGTAATGGACATCTTTTTGGTGTAGCGAGGTTTTATTCCTGTTTCCTGAATAGTGTGGCAAAAAGCAGATAAATAAATGCAACTGTGGCCTATATATCACTCTTTGCAATAAGATGATAATTAAAAGCTTTCTGCTGTGCTTGGAGAGCCATTTATAAAATAAGTTATCATAGAAGTAGTTTGATGATGGAGACATGGGAAATAAATGGAAATGGTACATTTTGTATTTCTGTTTAGAATGTGTTGTTATGGGTAGTCTTCTAAATGGTATATAAGAGCGAATTTATTTGCCACCAAGCATACGTAGTTTGTGGGCAGTTTTCAAAATAGTTTTAGGGCATCTCTACACTGTTCTGAAATAACTAAAATTGATTTAATAACTCCCCAAATAAAATCAAAATAGTATGTCCTCACTACGGGAAAGCCTTGAAATGAGTCCAAGGTAGGCTCCGTTAATATGGAGGCGTTCCCTCGACTTAGAGGAAACACTAGGGAGTCATTAATTTGAATTACTCCGGGGAGTCGTTATTTCGAAATAGCAGCAGCGGAACATCCACACTACTGCTATTTCAAAATAACTATTGCAAAATGAGTGTTAATCCCCAAGAAAAGCAGGACTACAGATTTTGAAATAAGTGGTAGTATGGACCCTCCGCTTATTAATTTGACCAAACACACTTTTGTTCTCTCCCCTGAATCTGCAGTCATGCTTATATTGTGGGCAAACTAGTTAGTATTTACTAATTTGTTTCAAGAACACATCCAAAACACAGAATTTTCTTACAAGTTGTTTTTGTAAATCTGTCTGTCTTTGCCTGTCTTCCTAATTTGATCTGAAGAGCTGTCATTAAAACATGAAGTTGCAGTGCCCAGTTATACTAAGGTATCTGAGCTAAATATGACATCATTTTTAGAAAGGCTACATTGGAAGAATGTAACGGTGTCAGGTTTAGGCCCTCCGGCGTCAGGAAATATGTCAATGTTAAGGTTGAAGAGGCAAAGTAAGTGGTGAGAAGAGAGAGCAATTGAGAGGATTGATTAAAAATGAGAAAGCATGGAGGTGAGTGCACTGGAGTTGTGAAGGAAAGGAAGTAGAAGAGGGGACTGGCAGGGGCTTGAGAACACAAGAGCATGAAGGAAGAAGACAGTGAAAGAACACAGGAAAAGCTACAAAACAGCTCGAGAGAGATTCTGCGCTGGGGCTGGATTTTTCCACTGTACTGTAAAGGACATAGATATCAGCCCAAGGAATGAAAGCCATCTTCTTCCCAGAGCTTGTAAAATGAGCCGGCCCATTTCCTGCCCACACTTAGAATCACAGAACACTAGAACTGGAAGGAACCCTGAAACATCATCGAGTCTGGTCCCCTGCCCTCACGTCAGGACCAAGCACCGTCTAGACCAGGGGTGGGCTATCATTTTTGACCGGGGGCCACTTCATAAATTGTTGAAGTGGCCCTGGGTCGCCCCAAAAGGGGCGGAGCCAGGACACTTCCATGCTTTCCCACCCACAAACCCTGATTGGTCTGGAGGTGGGGGGCATGCAAAGTCTTTGCCCCCCAAGAGAGAACCACCAGCTGTTGTGAACAGCTGGTAGTTCCCTCTAAGTACCCGTGCCCCTGGCAGTGGTAGGAGGGTGTGTGCATTTCCCCCTGCTGTCCCCAGGTCAATCAGTGCCTGGGGAGATGGTGCAGGTGAAGTCTCTCGCTCCCTGCCTTGGCAAGGGAGCGCCGCGCTTACAGTCAACCGCCAGCTGAGCAGCAGCTGGCGGTTGACTTCAAGTGCTGAGCCTCTTGCAGGGTGGGAAGAGACTTCACGTGCTCCCCACCCCAAGGTCAATCAGGGCTTGGGAGTGGAGAGGGAGTGCGCAAAATCTCTTCCTGCCCTGCCAGGAGCGCACGGCGATTTTAAGCACCACACACTCCTTGCAGGGAGGGGGCAGGGTGGGAGGAGACTTTGCATGCTGCCCCCAGGCCCTGAGAGCACAGGCAGTGAGAGCACAGGGCCTCTGTGGGCCAGATCAACTCGCTTGGTGGGCCAGATCCGCAGAGGCCTTTTTGCCCAACCCTGGTCTAGATCTTCCTTGACAGACATCTATCCAATCTGCTCTTGAATATCTCCAGTGATGGAGAGTCCCATCCAGATGGGAGCCCAGCAAGTAAAACGTGAATGCTGCAGGAAATAGTGATGTTGAATTGATCGGCAGCATCCTGCCCAACTCTGTACAGAACGAATGGCCCCGCATCAGGTGCAGGGGGCGCTTCCCAGCTCTCCTGAGAAACATCAAGCCAAACGTCTTGAACAAAACCACGTTCCCTGCAGACTGCAAGACTTGTACATGCGGCTGGTATGGTGCTCAGTTCCAGCTAACATTCTTGTGTCCAGCTCCTATCCTGAAAGATGCTTCAGGGATGCATGAGACTATCCCATCATGAGAGAGCCATGGCAGCTTCACTCTTGCGTGCCGTGGAATATTTCTAAAAACAAATTCCTTTACAAGACAACTGGGGGCCAATGGGAACAGTCAATTAGAGTGGAACGTAGGCAGAAATGGTATCTTCCCTGTCAACTCTGAAAGGAAAACAGAAAAACAGCTCTCTAAAATCAAGAGCATAATACTAAATAGATACAGCTCACAATCAGTAGGAACAGCCACTCTATAACATGTTCCCCCCAAACCCTATGATTTCCCCGCCACTGCTTTAGAAGAAGTTCTGGGAAGAACATTGCGTATCTTTTGTATGGCACCTCCAACTCTGCATAATTAGAAGGGCTTTCAAGTTGGCTTCAGGTTTTAGGTTGTTATATAAATAAGTTCACAGGAATCTCAAATGCTTTACATAAATCTGACAGCAACTATAAAAGGCTTTTGAACATTTTCGTTGCCAACGTCCCAAGGATTGCTGGAATCTTAAATAGCCTGTTTTAAGCTTCAATTCCGAAGCTTTTTGTCATGTTTAATAATGTGGTGAATAATTCCTTCTCCGTTATAATCCACACGGATCTGTGAGCCAGAAGATGGATCGTTTCCAGAAATATACGTTTAAGGGCCTTTCTACCCCAAAATACAGAACTTCCTTTACAAGTTGTCACTTTTGTACTTCTGTCTATGTCTGACTACTCTGATCTGAAGAGCTATCATTCAGACACACTGATTGGAAAGGGCGCTGTAGGTGTACATCACGTTTGAGGAGAGAGTGTTGGAAATGAGAGATTTCCGTAAAACCAGCCTGTTTGCATCCTAAACCCAGAGGTGCAACATCAGCCTTAACATTAAGAAACCCCCCAAGAGTCTCACGGTTCTCTGGTGGCAGGGCCCCTGTTTCAGACGCAAGCCAGGAAAGTGACTGAGTGCCGCAGTGGGAGGGGAGATGCAGGGTCTCCTCCCATCTCATCTCTGCAGGTAGCAACTCTCTTGTGAGCTGAAATGGCAGCTCTGCCAAGTTTGGACAAGGTTCTGTTCATGGAAGGGGCAACGGAGGGAAGGATTGTCCCACAGGGAGCCAGGGAAGGGCCAAATGGCCCTCTGCACAGTGAGGACTGAAGTGGAGAGAGAGTCGACGCTTGAAGCCAGATTCAAAGAGAGATGTAAGGGATTGGTTCTGTACGGCCTCCGCCAGCATCTCACGCTCCGACCCTCTTAAACTTCCCGAGAGGGTAATTCAAACTGTGTAACATTGCACCTTATGCATCACCTCTGAATGTGGGCCTAGTTGTCATGATTGCATTTAAGGATACAACTGTAACCATTCAAACGGTTAACCAATATGCATGAGCTTATCGGTTACCAAACGGTTACATGCCGGCTCCCCAGGTGTGGTGCCAGGAGCCAGGACCGGATACATGCAGGGATGTAACCGTGTAATTGCTAAGAGATATTTAAAAATGGTTACCTAAGTGACCGATTTTTAACATCCCTAGTTGCACTACGGGGGGTGGTTACCAGATACATACTGACCTTAAAACGTAAAGACCCAAAACCGGTATGTAGCTGGTGTGATCAACTAAGGGCACATCTAAACTACATTCCTCTTTTGAAAGAGGAATGTAAATGAGGCCGATCGAAAATTCAAATGAAGCACAGATTTACGAATCTCGCGCTTCATTAGCATAATTGCGTGAGAACGCTTTTTCGAAAAAGGGTTTTTCGAGAGAAAACCACAGTCTAGACGGCGTTCTTTTGAAAAACCCCTTTTTTGAAAGAACCCATACACTTCATTTTTTCAGGAGTACAAGATTTGTAAATCCGCGCTTCATCTGAATTTTCGATTGGCCTCATTTACATTCCTTTTTCGAAAGAGAAAGGTAGTTTAGACATAGCCGAATGGAACATTATTATTTAGGGCCAGTTTGTTCCCTGAGAACACAGGACAGTACTGAAAGTACACTTTGGACAATGCAAAACCCACTTCACAGTTAGTTTGCTTCCTGGCACCACTGAGCCTCACAGCTCCTATCGGCTCTGTTTTGCCATTTGCAGCCAAGGGGAGCTACGGGAAGTGATGTGGGCCAGGCCACTGCTACCCGCAGCTCTCCTTGCCTGTGAATGGCGGAATGGAGTCAACAGGAGCCACGAGGCACTGTGACTGCAGTCAGGGCTGGCTCGAGCCATTCCTGCACCCCGGGCAGTGGGCGTGCGACGCATGCGTGGCTCTGCCCCTGGGTGGATGGTGCACGCGCGGCCCCACCCTCCGGCGCGCTGCACACCTTACAGCTGCAATCGGGTGCACGGTGCCTGATTGCAGCTCTAAGGGGTGCTTCCCTTGCTGCAATTTAAGCCCATTGCTGCTTGTCCTATCCTCAGAGGCCAAGGAGAAGAACTTTTCTCCCTCCTTCTGGGAACACCCTTTTAGATACTAGAAAACAGCTGTCATGTCCCCTCTCAGTCTTATCTTTTCTAAACTAAACCAATTCTTTCCACCTTCCCATATAGCTCATGTTCTCTAAACCTTCAATTATTTTTGTTGCTCTTCTCTGGCCGTTTTCCAGTTTCTCCATATCTTTCTTCAAATGTGGTGCCCAGAACTGGCCACAATGCTCCAACTGAGGGCGGATCAGCGCAGAGTCGAGTTGAAGAATGACTTCTCCTGTCTTGCATGTACAATCGAGTTCCCAAACCAAGGCTGACCCAAGGTTACATTTTCAAAATGACCTCAACCTGGGCTGTTAAATATGCTCCAAATTTGCCCTGACATTTACTCAGCATGCTCCCAAACTGGCTTCTTACCAACAGGTTTCTACAGGTGAACATATTCTTTGCCCAATGCACAATTTGAAGGTACACAATTAGACCTCCGCCATACAAAGGCTTGCAAACGGGCTGACGTTTATGCTCTGTGAATGTCGTAGCAGGAGAGTGAGGCTTAAGATGCCATTGCCAAAAAAAAAAAATGCATCCCTAATCATTCAAAATGAAACTGCTTGTTCTTTGCAGTTCAGTCTCTAATTATTCTCCAGTGAATGAGGAATCTTAGTCCTCAGTGGAATAATATGACATGAGAGTTATTTTAGAAATCTCTTGGTATAGAAACATTATAAAATGGTAAAAATGATGGTCTTCCAGGCATGCCTTCTCCCGCTGTATATACCCAATGATTTGTTGCTTATTTCTGACAGATGAAGTCCAACCTAAGGCTCTCTGCACAGCCATGGAAAACAAATTACTAGCCAACATAAACAATCTGACTAGCATCTGGAAACCAAACCCACTTACTTTATCACACATTTTCACCTTCTAATCACATTTTTTCAAAGTTTTAAATAAGAAATGTGTTCCATCAAATGTTCTTAAAAATCCATCTAAAATGAAGTTTATCAAATAAGAAAAGACACAGAAGAGATTTTCATCTTGCGATTGAGGAGGAAAAAAGTTTATCTGCCTATTTTGAAACCTATTACGGAGTCTGTCTCTGATATTAATGCCCAGCATTGTAGAGCTCTCATCAACAGACACAATAAAATTGTTTTCTTTTCATGAATACCTCGACTGTTTTGCAATCAAAGCTCTCTTTGCAATTTGTCATTGTATTCACCATTTTACAATGTCACACTTTAATAAGGTTCTTTTATTTGCCGTTGCTCACTTTCTGGGAATAGATTTTCCATTTCAAGGAGAGAAGCCTTCTGGTTTATTATAGTTTTTCCGATTTTCCCCTTTTTGAATTTCAGACTCATGCAGTGCTATCACCTCTTCTCCCTATTTTATCAGACCACCCTCCTTCATTATACAGTTCCCCTTCTTTTATGACCCATTTCTCTGGCTTTGCTTCGCAATTATTTCAAATAGATGTAATGTAGAGTTGTCCACACTCGCTTCATGGTTATGTATAATCTGTGAATGGCACTACTATTCCATTAATTTTTAATGAACTGGCTCTTTATCTGGTCGTATCTAATAACGATAATATCAGAATGCATTGTCATGCTGCAGAGCCCTGGACATTTTTAATATTCCTTCCTGTACGCCCATGGTTCTAGTCTCTCTTTCTCCTCCCCCCAATGCACAGTATCCCAGCCCCTTTTCCATTATTTAGTCAAGAGTCTGCACATTTCACTCCTGATGCCTTGCAGGTCAAGATCAAGTTCCAGTTAATTGGTAGGGCTATGTGACGAACGTCTAAAAGATTCAGGCTACGCACCGGCTGACACTTAGCCTTCATTTTCTGTTTCTCAAGAACTGCCATTTGCTAAATCAGCTGGAAAGGAAAATAACGCCAAGCAACGCCTCCTTCGCTCATTCTTCCAAGTTCTAGCATTTTCATCTCCAGCACGATGGTCACTGCACAGGCATCTCCAAAAATCGGGCTTGTGGGTCCCCCAATGTCCATTGCACATCTTGCAAAGTCAGACAGGCGCTTTACTGGGGAAGTAGAAGTTGTGGACACACAACAGCGAAAGAAATATCGGCGCCAGAGTGAACACACATTGATCCATTGGGTGATTGCACCGTTTCACCAGCAGGTCATGTCCTCCGCTGGGAATAGGGCTTGGAAATTTTTTAAATGCTCAAACCTGGGTACCTTCCAATCTAGTAATATAGAGTCTAACATGAGCCAGAAGCCCACTCTGTCTACTTTTTCCTTCCGCTCTGTTTTCACTATTGGAAGTGGACCATTCCAAATGCCAGCACTTCACATACTTACGGGTGAACCAACCTGGCACTCACCACCTCTGGGCCCGTTGCATAGTTTCATAATTCCCCTTCCTGCTACATTCCTGAGACTGAATGATTTCTAATTTTACCTTTCATCTACAGCCCAGGGGCAACGCCCTCCACGCATGTCCTGTCTCATTAACGCTCGCTGCACCCAATCTAGCTCTTCCACCTTCCCATTGAGACTTTCAAATGCCACTGGATGTGGCTCGTTCACTTTCTGAGTAGAAATGAGTACATCCTATCCTTCAGATACAGTCAGCGGGGTATTCTTCAAGCTGTTCCCTCTCCACATCCTGACAGCAAACCTTAACGCCACCCATGCATAACACCCCCCGCCAGTTGTCATGGATTCCCTGGCTGTAGTGAGGGTTTGGTCTGTAATGCAAATTAATATAAACACCGTAAATCAAAAGCTGCTTTTATATGGATGTCCTGTACTTAAGTAGTCAAATGTTTAGATTTTGCTGCCGTCATTCCAAAAGTCATCTCGTTCCGATCAATTCGTGTATCTTTATTAATCTTCACATATTCGAGAAAAAGCCCCAACCCCCTTTTTCGATCAGTGGACATTTCTCAACCACCAAACTGTAATTGAAATATTTGTGAAAGGTATTTCAATAGGATTTTTTTCCCATAAGGACTAAAGTACCTTTCACATAGCAGCATACATATAAAGTCCCTTCCTGTTAAATAACTAATCTAAAACTTGGGAAATAACATTATATTAATAGTTGTCCTGAAAGATCAGCTTACTGTCATTTTGTTGACTAGACTCATATTATTGTTTGACTTAGAGAGAAGTCTTGGGGGGTTTTTTTGCTTAAAGAAAAGTTCAATTCTAATATGATAAAATGCTCGTTTCAGTAATAACTAAGCTAGAGCTTTGTTTTGTTGATTTTTTTTTATCGACTGCAAAAGTTTGATTCTTTCAGAGAAGCCGATGATCATTTCTGATCGAGGTAAAGATGGAAAAAAATATACATTTCATTAAAATACCTGGTATAGTGCCAACCCCCTCTTTTGTGGCAATTACACAGGGTATAATCTGATTTTTTTTTTTTGGTTGAGGATCTACTTTTTATTTACTTATAGAGAACGTGTGTTATATACAAACCATTCCTGATGTTTGAATTTACTGTTTATGATGACATGTTGTACTAAAGAATTAGATTTTTTTTCAAGTCCTTTTAAGTGCCTCCTTGGTTACTTTTTTTATCATCTTAAAAATCATAATTAGGCATATCTGCCACTTGACAAGATGCAAAACTCTGAGCAGTGATTTTCTGGGAGGTACTAGCCAGTTCCAGCTTACTCCCCAGCTACATGTGCTCATTCTTTTCTCTGCCGCCTTCTCTCTCCTCCTCCTCCTTTCTCAGCTCTCCAGTGCCGGAGTCCTAGGCAGCGCTAGTGTCGGGTGTCATTTGCATAATCTTGCTGTAAGGAACAGCCCACTTTGAGCTGTTTTCCTAAAGCGCTTTCAGAAAGGTCCCCTACGGCTACCTTTTCACAGAGTGTTGTTATGTTGTTATATAAGTTAGTGCTTTCAAAAAAAAAGTTACTTGAAAATAAGAACACATGGGGCGAAGTGGTTTGAAGCCTGGCTTCTAATTCGGCATGCACAGTTTGCATTCGCAGATGCTGCCCGTGTGTGAAAATTCATCAATCACGCAAACCTGTGCACATACAATTAGGGACTCCTTTCAGAATTTCTGCCCACACTGTTCCTGTGGAAGCCAACAGCCAATCTTTCACTGGCGCCAATAAGAGCAGGCGCCAGGTCTCCTGTACGTTAAAATCAAACACAGGCCCTGATCCTCCATGCTTTGTTGTGTGGTCGAATCCCTGGGGCCATGCAAAACAGCCCTGTCGTCCTGCCTGGGCAGAAATGCCGGAGTGGCACAGACTAGCTTGTGTTCCTGGCAACTGGCATAGTGTCATTGAAAAATGTGCTTTTTACTGGAGCTTGCAGGACTTGCAGATCAACTCTAATTTTTAGAGCACATACAGACATTTATCTCCACCTGGAAACTACTGCTCAATTTCTATCAGACGGCAAGCAAAGCCAGAAATAGCCAGAGCAAGGAAATGCATCACCAGAAAAAGGGCATTCGGAGGCTTTGAGGGCAGGAAGGGGAGAGGAATGGGGAGAAACCCTCTCTTGATAGGAGTTGAAACCTTAGTGTGTACGTGCACGCGCAAACACACACACACACGCACACACACACACAGACTACAATAAAAATCAATGCACAGAATAGGTCATAGCAAAATAAACAAGGATTCATCCCAGTAGGGGTACGTCTAGACTACCGCGTTTTGTCGACGGAAGTTTTGTCGACAGATACTGTCGACAAAACTTCCGTCGACAATTTGCGTCCAGACACATGGAGTTCTGTCGACAAAGCAAGCCGCTTTGTCGACAGAACTCCGTAGTCTGGACGCAACGTTACAGTCAATAACACCTTCTGTCGACAGAAGTCTGTCGACAGAAGGTGTTTTGCCTCGTAAAATGAGGTATACCAGCGTCGACAAAACCGCGGAGTTCTGTCGACGTTATGTCGACAGAACTCCGCGGTAGTGTAGACGCTGGTATTGTTTTGTCGACAAAAGTCCACTTTTGTCGACAAAACTAGGTAGTCTAGACACACCCTTGAAAGGGGCTGCAAATTCAATACCAAAATGAATGAGACTCTACAGGCAAACTTACTCCATCCTAACAGAGGAGTAAATGCAAAAAGAACGTTCCCCCAAGCAACGTCCTCCATTAAAAGAATCCCAGGTACAAACCAGGGCCTAATCCGTCTGCAGTGACTTCATTTTTAGCTTTTGTGAGCCTAAAATAATCTTCATGGGTGTAACTGTTCTTGAAATCTGCAAATCCATGGCCAGCACAGTTGTGTCTAGTCGAGTGCACTACCCCTCTTACAGGTGTATCTCTCCAGCCCGGTGCTGTGTTGCTAAATCACCTCACATGCCAAAAGATATAGCATTTCTTAGGTGCCACTCCTATGAACATCACTGATGGCTTGTTGAGCACCAGAGACATGGGGAGGGGCTTTACAGACAAGTGCACGGACAAGGCTCATGCCATGATGGATTACGGTATAAATAGGTGACGTACCTGAGGGGGAAAGAGGGATGCAAGAAGCGAGCAAATGTCTAGATCGTCTAACTTTTGTTTAGAACAGGGGTCTGCATCCTATGGCTCTTGAGCCAAATATGGCTCCAGATGGACTTAAATATGGCTCTTTTGCCATTCTCAAAATACATACAACTTTTTAAATAAAATGAAAAAAAATCAGATTTTTAAAAACACGTAATTACTCATGTAGCCTGAATGCACGCATGAACCTGGATTTGACCACATCTGATATAAACTTCAAAGAAATGTGCGAAAAGAGGCAGCAGCAGAAGTCCCATTAAACAAAGTCCTTGAGTACAATGTTTCATTTATGCTGGTATTAATCACCATGAAGAGATTCACAGACACCCTTAAGGCCTCCCTTAAGAACTGTAACATAGATCCTGGAAATTGGGAGAGTATTGCTACTGATCGTTCCGCCTGGCGCAGACAAATACATGATGGTGCAATAGCCCACGAACAAAAGAGACTGCGTTATGCTGCAGAAAAACGTCTTCTTCGCAAGTCCAGGGCTGGTATCTTCTCTTCCTCCGGTCGGCAGTCCAATCTTTCATGTCCCCACTGTAACCATCAATTTCGGGCTCGGATTGGACTAAGCAGCCATCTCCGAACCCACCCCCAACTAAACTGATGACACTGGGTGGTCCTCATTGATCTCGATGGACGAACAGCAATCACCATGTCAATTATTAATAGTATTCAGTTGTATATTTTCAGTCATGCAAATGGACATTCTTATACTGGTCCTTTGTTGACCACTTGTTCTGAATTTTGATGTAGTTTGGCTCTTTGCTTTGAAAAGGTTGCAGCCTGCTGGTTTAGAAGATTTCTTCAAGTCAGTCGCTGCAAGTGTTGACTTTTTTTAATGCACAGATTTAGCATATGGCTCATTAGTTGATGATGATGATGCTTTTTGATACCTGTTGCATTGGAAGGAGGGGAAGGCTAAGGTTTGGAGGCCTTCAAGTGAGGGATGTTTTGAGGAGTGACTTGTAGGAGAGAGGAGAGGCAAAGAGTAGAAAATTGCAGCCGGGGAGTCATGTGACGGGGATCGGTGAGCTGAGTGGGAGATGGAAGACAATGAGGCGCAGTTGAGTGGCTTTGGTTCACTGTGAAGATGTGAATGAGGAGGTGAAAGGAGAAGCACAGGGCAAGAGGAAGCTTGTGACTGAAGAGGGGAATGGCCAGGTCCCAGCAATGGGGAAGAGCTGTGTTTTGAAATGGTGGGAAGGTAGGTGTCCACATCGGTATCAGTAGAACTGCTCAAAGGTAAGTCCAGGCATAAGTACCTTGTGGCAGCCGTAAGACTGCCCCCAGGCTGAAGGACAGGGTCCTAGCTGATGGTGTCAGGGCCATTCAGAGGAAAGGGTCAGCAACTGCTGCTTGAAAACTACCCGATGACTTTGAGATACGTAATTCGGGTACAGGCCAAGTGTTCAGGCTATCTGTGGGTGAAGGCCGAACTCTGCCTCCTCTCCCCCAAAGCCCAAGGTGCCCACCCTTGCAGCTGATACTCCAACTGGAGTAGTGACTATGGCAACCTTCACAGCTTGCCCACAGCACTGAGGTCACTGTGTAAATCTGAGACGCTTCCGTCTGCCTGGCGAGGTTACAGACCTGAGTGGTCCTACGTGGGGCCCTGTGGCCCTGCCTCTCTAAGATCTCCAAGGCTGGGGTTCAGATATTTTCAGGGGTCTTTATGCTGGTTTTCCACACCAAGGCAGGAAAAATGCTTCTGCTGGGATTTGGGATTAGAGATGCATCGTTAACTAACAAGTTAATTAAATGTCAGAAATCTTGTTTAAGTTGGCGGGGTAATGGGCAATGACTAGGAATTGCACTTAACTTATATTGGCTGATGGTGGGAAAAAGCAGCTGTTCTCGGACTCCAACGACGTCTCCTTCATGTCTAGCTCCTATGGCTTTTCTTTAGAATATTTCTTCATATTGGTCACTGCGAGAGTTGACTTGTGTTTTATATACATAGTTAGCCAGTTCAAAAGAGTCTGACGTGGCCATATCTGTACAAATTATTTTGTGTGTGTGATGTTTGCCTCAGGGATCCCAAACCAGGAAGCGGAGTTTGGAGAACTCCTCATGGTCAAGTCATGAATCTCACATCATTCACCTTTAGTGGATGTTATGCCTGTTTGTACACATTACCAGCATAGGTATGCAAGTCTGATGTCTCCTTATTTAAGCATTCTGCTCTCAGTAAAGTACCATAAAGGACTAAATACAACTCAAGCCAGAGTGTTGTTTTAATTTTTTGTCATTGTAACCCAAAAATCAATCTTACTACTTGTTACTATCAGTCATTCAATCAAAAGGCCTGTTGCACATCGGTGATGCCAGTACCATAATCATATCTTTTGTCCAAGCCCGTTAGTACATCATCTACCACCTGAATAGCTGCTGATAGTGTCACGTGATGTTTTAAATCTGGACTCATTTGTTTTAGCAATGACATTTACCCACATCATGTATGATCATTAACATCGCCTTTCATCGTTTTTTTTCCAGCATCGACCTTAGAGTAGCAGTTCCCAGTTTGTGGAGAAAAGCTATAATTACCCTTTCAGTGTGGAGTTCTTCCTCATTTTTCCAGGGTAATATTGACAATGAGGATGTAAATGGTTACAGAACCAAGTCTTGTGTGATTGGTGGGCTTATATTCTCATTGCACCTGAATCAGTTTTGCACAGATACAGTTTTGATGGTAATTGACCAAAATTCAATTGCTCAGGTCCTTGGTACTACCCATTATAAGGCTTATAGATCAGCAACAAGCATCTGAAAGTAGTCCACTGTAGGGATGTGAAGGGTTAACTGGTTAACGCGTAAGCCTCACCCTGAATAGGTTGACCGATGGGCGGGGAACACCGTGGACGTAGGCTGCTCCGGCCCTGCTGAAGCAGCTCCTGCCTGCAGTGGACCCAGGCACCCCACAGGTAGGGCAGGGAGCACTCCTTATGGTGGTGGGAGGGGCACTCAAGTCCAGCCAGGAAGGCGCTCTAGCCAGCCTAGAGTAACCCCCCCATGCTACTCTAATTGGTTAACTGGTTCAACAATGTGTTTACCAGTTAGCCACTTAAATGGGATTTTACCTCTCTAGTCCCCTGCATAACTCATTTACACCTGTGATGCCCTCTGATCTGTATGAACCGAGAAACTGAAAGTCTTTGCACCCGCACTCTCAAAACTACAGGTGAGACATTGTGGGCAGATGTATTTGTAAGCTAAGTATCAAGTCTTGGGTTGCCCAGTGCGGTGCCACCTCGTGTACCAGGTGGTTGTGCAAGTGGAAAAAAAAATAGCATTCACTGGGTCTTTGCTTTATTCCAGGAATCGTCGGTGTTTGCCAAACATGGCGTCTCTGCTGTGTTTAAAAAACCTCTCGGTTAAAAAAAAAAAAAAAAAAGTCTCTTGCATTGGCACCTCCTAGGCTGGGTTGGGGCCCTCGCCGTGCCCTCTTTTCATCACAGGGTTGGCCTTCTACAGGCCATGGTGCTCCTCACCCGTCATGGGCCTGCTTACTTGACTTCCGGGGGGCAGGAGGAGAAGCAAAACTTAATGTTAACATAAACCAAGCTCTGCATGGATCAATAACAAGGCAAGACTAAGTCTAAGGTGCCCCCTTACTTCAGGGGTGCCAGAGGAGCCGCTCTTGGGGGTCCTTATGGTGAGGTAGCTGAGCAGCCCCTCCCTATCTGGCTTTCCCCTGGCATTGGCTGACACCTCCTTGATGTCCCGCACCCTGTCTAGTCACGCTCTTCTCAGGGCTTCTCCCCTTGCCTGCTGCAGCTTCCTCCTTTTAAAGCCCTCCTCCCTCCCATGCATGATTGACAGGGCTGGATGGGGTGGGGCTAGCACACAGACTCCTCAGCCCCTCCCTGTCCGTGCAGGGTCTACACAAGGGATTTACAGACTTTAAAGAAACCGTGCAAGCAAATATGTTAGTCAATTGACCAAACCCTAGTGCCATGGAAATCATTTGGGAATTAAGCCTACGATTTAAATAGACCAGCGCTTGGGCCTGTTTTTACATCAGTGGAGGCTGATGACTGCTAAAAGCCAGTGGATGGAAATGGCAAGGAAAGGTGAACTCTGATCCAACTCATGGAGGGGAGCGAAGATCACAGAGAATCTGCCAGAGTTCAGATGTTGATTAGCATGCTAAATACCTACAGTAGGGTACTTAAATATTTCTTTTATTGCCAGTCTGAATTGGCTTTCTTAATTACCCCAAGGTGTCCTAATTAGCCAAGGCTGGCCTGAGTCTGCAGGCCTGGTCAATTAACCCAGGTGTTCCACTGCCCCGATTGCCTTTGTGGGTTATAAACCAGCCCCTACTTGGGAACAGAATTCTCCTCAGTCTGAGGCTTATGTAGCTCCCCTCCATTACTTTTTTTATAGCCTTCTGCTCTGACCCTTCCACACGAGACAAATCCTTTTGAAAAAAGCTTTTCCTTTATTTTTACAGTCGTTTTTGTGCAATGCTGTAATGTCCTGTCTTCCTTCTGTTTTGTCTCGCTGTGGCCTGTTTGCAAACCTCAGTTCCAAGTGAGGTAGGTGTGTGGGTGGGTGTGAAAGTAACACAATTTGAAGCAGGGGAACAGCAGTGTGTCAAATTCTCCCTCCTTTATATCCATTGTAAATCTCTGCAAAATACTGACGGAGAAGCCAGATTGTATGTCTTTAAAAACCCTTAATCTCAGGTTCTCTGAGGGTTTCATAGTCCTTGGAATCCTGGAAGGTTTTTTTTTTTATATAGCGGCCCCCAGCCTTACCTACATGCCATCCAGTGGTGGGACCGTAGGACCAGCCTGACCTCCATGCTGTGTGATTGGCTGGCAGGATTGGGTTAGGAACTCCCCTGCACTAGGTAGCCACATAGCTCTGATGGCCTCTGAGGATAGAACAAGGAGCAATGGGCTTAAATTGCAGCACGGGAGGTTTAGGTTGGACATTAGGAAAAACTTCCTACCTGTCAGGTTGCTTAAACACTGGAATAAATTGCCCAGGGAGGTTGTGGAGTCTCTGGAGATATTTAAGAACAGTTTGGATAGACATCTACCATAGATGATGTAGATAGTGCTTGGTCCTGCCGTGAAGGCAGGGGACTGGATTCGATGACCTCTTGACGTCCCTTCCAGTTCTAGAAGTCTATGGGTGCGTCTAGACTACAGAGTTTTGTCGACAAAAGTGGACTTTTGTCGACAAAACTATACCTGCGTCTACACTACCGCTGAGTTCTGTCGACATAACGTCGACAGAACTCAGCAGTTTTGTTGACGCTGGTAAACCTCATTTTACGAGGCATAACGCCTTTTGTTGACAGAGTTCTGTCGACAGAAGGTGTTATTGCATGTAGGGTTGTGTGTAGACTCCGGGGTTTTGTCCACAAAGCAGCTTGCTTTGTCGACAGAACTGAATGTGTCTAGACGCTCTTTGTCGACAGAAGTTTTGTCGACAGATACTGTCAGCAACTTCTGTCGACAAAAGCCTGTAGTCTAGATGTACCCTATGATTCTATTATACACTTTTTTCCACCTTGGATACTTTGCTGCTGCCACCATGGACACACAAGGCATCCCAAAGAAAGTCTTGACTCCTTCAACTAGGGGACAGTTTTCCGATATGTTTGCTTGGAGGGAGAAGCTGGGAGAGTTTGCCCCTTTGTAAGTTTCACTGTTGACTTCGGATCTGAAACGTTTCTATAATGAGGAGAAATTCCACTAGATCCCAATCTAAGAAAACAAAACTATTCATTAAGGTCTATTAATTAGTTGCAATTGGTAAGCTTTAAAATAAGAGGAAATATACTGAGTATTAGTTGAGCATTTAGCTGTCTTAGCTAGAAAAAACATCCTGAAACAATCTTCTATTAAGTTTGGAGAGATTTGTCTACCATATTTCACTCTCATATTTACAGAATAGAAAAAAAAAATCCAATACAGGAATAGTGCAGCAATTCAGTATCACATGTCACTCGGTGTGGTGTTCACTGGTCACACCTCTTGTCTAATTGGCAAACTCCAGTGTTAGGAGACTTGAGCAAATACTAACGCATCTCTCGGATGCGGTAAGTACTTGGTCCCTTCTACTCTCCACTCAGCATGCTGAATATTTATGATCTGCTGGGGTGCTTGGAAAGGCTCAAACCTCTTCTGCCGTTCCCGTGTCCATCAGATCTTTTTCTTTCTGATTTCTGTTTCAGGCCTTTAGTGCATTGAGTGATTATGGAAATCTCTCTCAGCAGTTCCTTCCGGCACTGCCAGACTCTTGGTGTTGTTTCTGGAAGAAGCACATCCTCCTAGAGATGAACGGAAGGTCTTTGCTCTACTTGTTGAGCATAGGACAGATGCTGTGGTCCAGTAGTGAAAACAGCAAAGAATTTCTGTTTGGACCACAGGGAAAGAAGTCCATTCCTGTTCTAAGAAATGATTTCCTTCTCTGTTCCAAGGAATTCTTGGTAGGTAGCAATTGGGAATAGAATAGCCTGGATCCACACTCTGTCTTTCCTACCAGCACAACTTGTATTTGCTATGTGCAGTAGTCGTCAACCATGGGTCATATTAAGAACATAAGAACAGCCATACTGGGTCAGACCAATGGTCCATCTAGCCCAGCATCCTGTCTGCCAACAGTGGCCAATACCAAGTGCCCCAGAGGGAGGGAACACAACAGGTAATCCTCATGTGATCCCTCTCCTGTGACCCATTTCCAGACAAACAGAGGCTAGGGACAAAATTCCTACCCATCCTGACTAATAACCATTGATGGACCTGACCTCTATGAATCCATCTAGCTCTTTTTTGAACCCCGTTCACGTCCTAGCCTTCACCACATCCTCTGGCAAGGAGTTCCACAGGTTGACTGTGTGCTGAGTGCAGAAAAACCTCCTTTTGTTTGTTTCAAACCTGCTGCCTATTAATTTCATTGTGACCCCTAATTCTTATATTGTGGGATTAAGTAAATAACTTTTCCTTATTCACTTTTTCTACACCAGTCATGATTTTATAGACCTCTCTCATATCCCCCCCTTAGTCTTCTCTTTTCCAAGCTGAAAAGTCCAAGTCTTTTTAATCTCTCTTCAGATGGGACCCATTCCAAAACTCTAATCATTTTTGTTGCCCTTTTCTGAATCTTTTCCAATGCTGAGATATATTTTTTGAGATGAGGCAGCCCCATCTGTATACAGTGTTCAAGATGTGGGTTTACCATGGTTTTATACAGAGGCAATAAGATATTTTCTGTCTTATTCTCGATCCCTTTTTTAATGATTCCTAACATTGTTTGCTTTTTAGACTGTCACTGCACACTGTGTGGATGTTTTCAGAGAACTATCCACAATGACTCCAAGATCTCTGAGTAGTTGTAGCCAAAATAGTCCCCATCATATTGCATGTATAAAATATGTATATGTATATTGCAGCAGTAGACTTTAAGCCCAAATCCATCTTAAAATGAATGAAGAGTTCTGTTCAAAACCCAATGGTAGCATAAGGGATAGCATGTGTTTTCACTGCAGAAATGGCTGGAAATAGCTGTGATTGTGATTGTTTTTTGACAAACACAGACTCTTTAATAGCTACTTATGTGGTTTCTTGGGATAGATGAGACTCCTACTAATACTGAAATTGGCGATGTACCCGCACTGAGTTTTTTCAGACCAAACATGGCAAGAATAGCCTTCTCAAATTCCTTAATGCTGAGGGGACAGTTGCTCACTAGGGATGAAAACATGATATCAACAACCCAGATTCCCACAACGCTAGCAAAATTGATGTTTTTCATTACTAACCCAAACTGTAAAGAAAAGTTATAACGCGACCATCTGTTATAGTTTATAAAATCACTTTGGTAAACCTAATGCTAATGTAAAAGTACATGCCTTAGCACTAATTAACCTAAAATCTCTTTAATTCTCGTCTGCTAATGGGAAAAAAATATGTCAAGTATGATTTCATAAAGAAAATATTCCCAAGAGTTAATTTAATTTTTAAAGTACCTTAGCCTCGTGCTTGGGAATATAAGATTAAGGATAGTCCTGTTAAATACTGAACATGCTCTAGGCTGGCTACAGACAATTCCGATTTTATTTAAATTCCTATTTTCACTTAGATATCATTGTCCTTTCCAAGCGATACAAGGTTTCACTATTGATTTTTTTTTTTAAGGCAACGTCAAGAGTGTCTGTAAAGCTACAATCGATTTAATGTCAAAGACCAAATACCATGTTCCCTCTCAGGAAATCTAATTAATTGGAATATATGCCATTTTAACATATTTATATCAAATGTTGTTAACCACTGGGTGTAACAAACCTTTTAGCTGTATTTCCTGTACAAGTGAAAATTATTAGCTTAGTAATGGCAGGACAATGTTGTCTTTCATATGGACCTAGGGTTTCCAATGCATTTGAGTTTCCTGATTGGGACCAACGAAGCGTGGGTTATCCTGGGATGCAAAGTATGTAAAATAACTCTGATAACCTTGCAGAAATCTTTACTAAGCCATTTATTAAACAGTAAACAATTTCCCCACTTAGCTACAGTAAAAACAGCAAGATAGTAATAATTTGTGAATAGATTTGAAAGAGCCAGTTTTGGAGGACAAGAGCCACAAACATGGAGAAAAATGATATGGAAGAATAGCTGTATCAAAAGTGGCCAACTCCCCATATGCCCCCTTCTCTCCTCCTCACCCAAAGCATATTGCTGAGAGTTAGTTTCAAGAGCTGTGGTAGGTAGAGTGAAAATGCCAAGGTGCTGCTTTAATGTCAAGTGTATTTGAACTAGATAAATTCATGGAGGGTAGGTCCATCAATACATATTAGCCAGGATGGGCAGGAATGGTGTCATTAGCCTCTATTTGTCAGAGGTTGGAAATGGGTGACATGGGAGGGATCGCTTGATGGCTACCTGTTCTGTTCATCCCACTGGGGCACCTGGCATTGGCCACTGTTGGAGGACAGGACCCTGGGCTAGATGGACCTTTGGGTCCATCCTTTGGGTCTTGCTGTGAGGGCAGGAGACTGGACTCGATGACCTGTCGAGGTCCTTTCTAGTTCTAGTGTTCTAGGATTCCATGATGCTGACCCAGTCTAGCCATTCTTACATTCGTATGTTAAGTGCATTTGCGAGTCGAATACAGTAACCTAAACGAGAACTGCACAAACACTGGAAAATGCAACCCCAAGTTGTCTTCCCTGCCAAAGGTTAAAGACCCATTTATGAGCACTTTGGGTAGCACCGTACCCCATAGCAGTCCCATTCTATTTAACTTACGGAGTAAGATGCCACTTAACAGGAATGCGACTATTGGAATCTGCCACTCAGCTGGTAGTCAGCCGCAGAAATTCAGCAAGGACCAAATATTGGCTCCTGCAAAGTGAAGGAACATTTTTCCATCGACTTCAAAGGCATGAAAATTTGATCCCAAATATATGGCAGGGAAATGTTTTCAGATAGCTTTGTTACTTGGTTTTATTATTATTGTTAGATAGTTTAGATGAGGCAAAACTGCGGTCATAGTCCTTAGTTGGGCAAACTCTTATGGACTTGAATGGAAGTTTGCCTAGACAATGCCTTGAGGATTGACTACACGCTAAGGATGAAGCCCAAGAATTTGCCTCGTAACAGTAAATACTTTGCCTTTAAGCAGTGTCTCCATTTCAAAGCACTGCACGTGCGCAAAACAAGCATGGCCTATGACATCTGCGCTAGGCAGGGCAGAATTAACCTCACCCTTTTAAATACGGGGAAACGGAGAGGATAAGGGTGAAATCCTGTTACCCTTTAGATGGATGGCAAGATACTCACTGACATGGGAGATGCCCAAAGCATTTTCATAGGCTATGCAGGAACTGAGGGACACAGTTTTGATCAAATCATGTGCCCCCAAGTCCTAGTTCATTTCTTTCTTTTCTCGCCAAACTCTGTTTTTCATTAAGCCTGTATTCACTTGAGTGTAGAATTAATGTGCACTGTAATTAGTGTACACCATACAATTCAGTTACTACACACTAGAAATGCAGTGTCAGATAGATTAGAGAAGTTTCAGTGGAACTATTTGTGAGTAACTACTAAAGGAGGCAGTTTTTAAAGCGTGCTGTGGGTACACACTGTCTTTCACTACAGTTGGCTAAATTTGTATCAATTAAATGTCTTTAAAATGCAGCATATACTCAAAGTTCTGAAGTAATTCCTGAATAACCTAAGGCTGACCTTTTAATTTGTGCTTAAATTAATATCCTGCACAATTCCTCCTTTCATACTTTGGAGCACAGTGGAGATCATCCAAAAAAAAAAAAGAGAGAAGGGGAACTTTTACAGAAGATGCTAAGTTCCCTTTAGATGTTTAATGCTTTCGTTATAACTCAGCCTTCCAATTCTGTGTGTTTCACTGGAAAATAAGGATAAATTCATAGCCCATTAGTGCAAAGCCCTCTATGTGTGATGCTCTGGCTAAGGTTAATAGGAACAGCAGGTACATTCCAATTCAACCTAAGTGCTTCCGCATGGGGCCCCAAAATCTGTGGCCACTTAGGAAAGTTTTAACCTAAGTAACTGGTTCATATCCTCAGCAGGTGTCAATGGCAGAGAAGTCTGTCTCTTTATCTGACAGTTCTCTCCCAGTTCGGATCTGCTGCAAGATAATTGCAAAGCAAAACACATTACAAATCATAACGCTATTGTGCAGCTTGGTCACTGTAACAATGACATTGTTTAAGAAAACAATTGATTTGAGTCCATTGTATCCCAGGAACACGTGTATATTGTCCGTCTGATTGTGCCCTTCCCAAAATAGCATAGATGACTGTTCTCTTTTTAGTTTTGTTTTCAAGCCTCAAGATCACATTTTTTACTTGGCTGTAAATTAACACAATCACATGGGGAATCTTGAATGCGGTTGAAAGATACAAGGTATTGGATCCTGCTGCAATTCCCACTGTTTTAAAAACTAGAACAAAATAAACGTGCAAGGCTTTGGGAATGTCTTCTCTTGTGTCGGCAATGCGTGCGGGAATCCCATAGACAGTTAATGGTGTTCTCTGCATATTTCCCCTGGGACATGTTGCAATTGTACACCTTAGGTGCGATGATGTGCAGATATAATAGCATGCTGTCACCATCAATAATATTTATTTTTCATTCTGAGTTTGATCATACATTCTGACAATAATGATTTGCTTGAAAAGTCTGGACCAGAGAAAACTATGCATATTATTGAGTTAACTCATTTGGAGGATGGCTGCGTACATCAATATTTGTTACCCAGCATGCAGCAGAGAAGTAACATTCACGTTGGTCTCTCAAAGCACATTTTTTTTCTCACCAAAGGAAGTTAACATGCAGCAAGGAGGCTGAAAAACTAAACAGAGAACCCCCCCCAAAAAAACCTACAACGTAGGCATTTTGGAAATCCACTAGATGAATTTAGGAAAGGATCAGCATGCATTAATGCCAGTCCGATTTAGTCCAGTGCCCCAGAAATTCTCAACTGTAATTGACACTAATTACATATAAACCTACTGGTGAGAACTGAGCTGTGCTACTGTAAGCTTCATTGCTGCTGAGCTGAGTTAACAAGTCACTTATGACTTCAGCAGATGTTTTTACTTTTTGACCAGTGGGAACCTTGGGAGCCAGCTTTCCTCTTTCTAGTAGCACGTAATACGGTAAAAAGAATTGAAGCAAAGCTTTGCTGTTTAGGAACTGGAAAGTGTCTTTCTATCAGTTTGACCAGATCACATGTGCTGCATCTTAAATGCAACAAAACAAAAATCCCCCTCTCCTTCTACATCTCCGGTGCTGTAAGACATTATCAGACCTATCCATTGTGAGCACCAAACTTCTTTTTGATCTCTCCATATGGAAACAGTGTTGCTTTAAAATTTGTGCATATGGAATTTCAAATGGAATCTGGAGCGCATTTCCATATCACTGTTTTCTTTACTCTTTTTTTTCCCCTTCAGAAAACAGTCTAGGAGTCATTATATTTTCCAGCAAGCTGTCTTGTACGCCCTGAAGGGAATATTATAAGATTAAATGCAGAGTAGCATTCCTCTAGCAAGGTGAATGTTTCTCATTATAGAGATCCCTGGTTGATCTACTAAATATAATTCCCTGTAATAATGTGAAACTTCTGAATTATTTATTGTTTCATATTAGATCAGGAATATAATTTCTGAAAATAAATTTATTGTCATCAGCAAATCAGCTTATGAAGGTTATCTATAATCATGCAAGGAAAGAGCAGATGCTGTTCTCCAAGAGACTAGGGTAGCTCCTTTTTGACTTTTAGGAGGAAGCATTAAATGTGGATTTAAAATTTGATGAGCCACAGTTCCGTTAACACAGAGGTTTTCTGTTGTAACATTCTTTATCCCTTATCATTTTGCTCATTTTAATGAAAACGTTACCTTCCTTGAATTTCATAGTAAAGATTGATTGCTTGTGCCCCTCTCCGGCTGACAGTGTTGACAAGGGTTGCATTAGCTACCCTTAGCTGTATGTCTGATGAGGCAGTGAAGTGCATTAGCTCTTGGCTTGGTGTTTGAAATAGATGTGCTCACCAAACATTTCATGGAAACCCCTCCCCCCCCCGCATGTCTTACAAACCAGTGACGTTCTGATGAAATTTTAACTAGATAGCATTCTTTGATAGGATAACAAGTCTTCTGGATGAGAGAGAAGCAGTGGACTTAGGTATACCTAGACTTTAATAAAGCATTTGATACGGTCTCACATGACCTTCTTTTCAATAAACTAGGGAAATGCAACCTATTATAAGGTAAGTGCTTAACTGACTGGATAACTGTTCTCAGAGAGTAGTTGTTAATGGTTCTCCGTCATGCTGGAACGGCATAACAAGTGGGGTTCCGCAGGGGTCTGTTTTGGGACTGGCTCTATTCAATATCTTTATCAGTGATTTAATTGATAGCATAGAGAGTACGATTATTAGGTTTGCAGATGATACGAAGCTGGGAGGGGTTGCAACTGCTGTGGAGGATAGGGTCAGCATTCAAAATGATCTTGATAAACTAGAGAAATGGTGTGAGGTAAACAGGATGAAGTTTAATAAGGACATATGCAAAGTGCTCCACTTAGGAAGGAACAATCCATTTCACACATACAGAAGGGGAAGCGATTATCCAGGTAGGAGAAATGCAGAAAGCAATCTTGGGGTCATAGTGGACCACAAGCTAAATACAAGTCAACACACTGTTGCAAAAAAAGTAAACACGATTCTGGACTGCATGAACAAGAGTGCTGTGAGCAAGAGATGAGAAGTCATTCTTCCGCTCTACTCTGCACTGATTAGGCCTCAGATAGAGTATTGTGTCCAGTTCCGGGCACCACATTTCAAGAAAGATTTGGAGAAGATGCAGAGAAGCATAACAAAAATAATTACATGTCTAGAGAACATGAGCTATGAGGGAAGTCTGAAAGAATTGGGCTTGCTTAGTTTAGAAAGGAGAAGACTGAGAGGGGACATGAGAGCAGTTTTCAAGTATCTAAAATGGTTTCACGAGGAAGAGGGAGAAAAATTGTTCTCCTTGGTCTCTGATGATAGGACAAGGAGCAATGAAAACTGCAGCAAGGGAGGTTTAGGTTGGACATTAGGAAAAAATTCCTGTCAGGGTGGCTAAACGCTGGAATAAATGGCTTTAGGAGGTTGTAGAATCTCCATCTCTGGGGATACTTAAGAGTAAGTTGGATAGACATCTATCAGGGAGGATCTAGACAGTGCTTGGTCCTGCCGCGAGGGCCGGAGACTGGAGTTGATGACCTCTCGAGGTCCCTTCCAGTTCTAGTGTTCTATGATTCTGTGACTTCCCATAATAATCCAGTTGATGATGCATATGATGATGCCTGAGAACATACTCCACCCCACACATGAAAACACAAGAGCTGAGTTCCATGATCTTCCCCCAAGTCCATCAGACATTTCAGGACTTCGCAACCCACCAAGCTTCCCTCTCTCCAGTACCTTCATTAAGTTTTTCTAACTGGCGTCTCTGCCTGGCAGCCTCTGTGGCCCACAGCAGTGGCAGGCAATTGTCCTGTAGTATTTGACTGTGTACTGAAGAGGTGTGGTGGGCCTCTGTAGCCAGCTGAGGACTGCGTCTCCTTGGGTGTTTGAGGTGGTGCGTCTTCGCTAGTGAGAGGGTTGAGGAAGCAGATCTTACCAGGCTGTGGGGTGCGCAGATAATCCCCTCTCCACTGTGGGTTGGTGCTTGGGACCTCCTGTGAGCATCCTAGGACCAACCCTTCCAACTGCAGCCTGGGGTTGATAGCTACTTGGTGCAGAGCGCTCCTGGTAAGTGCAGCAGCATCTCAGCCCCATCTCCTCCATGTCCGCTTTAGTGCTGATGGATAGGATGTGCAGTGGAGCGGGGGGAAGATTGCAGAGAGCAGGGTGCATGCCCCATCCTTACCTTGAGGCGCTGTGAGGGGCTGAGGATGTGTCTTTGTAGCCCAGCTCATGTCAATTTTGGATGCTCGCAGAGAGAGCTAGGCATTGAAATACGCAGAGCTAGCCTGAGCCTCTTTCGGTGGGGTGTGACGTGTCCCCACTTCCCCATTTTCCCCACCTCCATTTCTTCCTCCTGTAATCAGTTTCTATCCAATTGTCCCCCACCTGTGCATGAGTCTAGTCCAAGAACATTCGGAGCGGTGAGCAGCTGTTTCTGTGAAGCACGCCAGGGCTGGGAAGGACTAGTTGACTATCTGCTAAGAAAATACTTATGGAATAGTCAACAGGCTAGTCGACTATTCACTCCACCACCCCTTCTGCCTCTATCAGAAAGAGGCAGCAAGCGGGGAGGAAGCGGAGGAGGTACTTCAAAGTGGCAGTGCCGCTTGGAGCCTGGGGCCAGACTGGGGTGTCCCGAGACGGCATGTGGCCTTTCAAAGTGGCAGCTGGGGATTCCCCCGGGCTCCATGAAGTGCTGCCACTTTGAAACGCCACAGGGAGCCTGATGTCAGGCTCCTCGCAGTGTTTCAAAGTGGCAGCCCCATGTGGAGCCCGGATCAGCTGGGGAGTCTGGGTGCTTTTGCCTTTGAAGTGTAGCAACTGCCCTAGGGTTGTTGCTACACTTGAAAGGCAGAGGCTTCCATTGACTAATTGAATAGTCGATGCAAAATGCATTGACTATTCGATTAGTCAGTCGATATTTAACGTCTTAAATTGCACCCAATTAACATCAACTGTAAAGGAGGGGGAGAGTTCCATAGGTTCCCATGGTCCCCTGCTGTAGTAGTTGCACCCATCCCTTTCAGGATTTGCAGTTGGTTTGCCATCTGCTTGTGCTTTCAAGGCATCCTTCATACAAGGATGGCAGTGTTAACAAGTGTCATGCACACACACACACACACACACACACTCCCACTCCCACTCCCACTCCCACTCCCACTCCCACTCCCACTCCCACTCCCACTCCCACTCCCATTCTAGCTCAGCACTGCTATAAACAGGTCTGGCTCAGGCCCTCTCTTTGGGGCCAGATTGTGGGTAGTCCCTCTCAAAAGCCTGTGTGTGTGTGGAGACTATGATGTGTAAAAGCCAGATATACGTGCAATTTGTGCCTCTGGGCACAACACCCTTGTGGTCTACTGGCTACTGCCTCACCCTGGAGGTGTTGACTCTCACTCAACACCTCGCTTTCTGTGGTAAAAGTTCTCTGGGCACTCAAGTTTTAAAGTTTGCTGGGCACACTGCTGCCTTCCTCTTAGCATCCGGCACCTGAGCCCCAGAGTTGTTCATACACCAAGAGAAAATCGGTGTCCGTCTGCATATGCCGTGGGCAGGGCCCAGTCTGGTGGAGGTCCACTGAGAACACCTCCTTGCCTACCTTGCAGCTTTTGAACTCAGAGTACTCGCCTGGGATGTAGGCAACCTGGTTCAGCCCTCCCCCCCACTCCTTGCTAGAGGGAGGTATGGAGCCTTTGAGCAGGTGTATCCAGGCCTCAGTAAAAGGGGGAAATTGCCTTGGGGCCCAGCAATTCAAAGAGGCCAGGGATTCATGACAGCTGCTACTGTGGCAGTGGCCGGATCGCAGGCCTTTTAAATGGCTGCCCGAAGCGCTGTGCACTTTGTGTGGCTCAGAGGGCTGGAAGGAGCACACCGTGCTCCAGATGGTGCAGAAGACTGGCTGCCCTCAGCCTCACCCCTTCTGCCTGAGGCCCTACTCCTTCCCCCCACCTTTCCGAGAGCCCCGCAGTGGCTGTCAGTAACGCTGGGAGTGTCCCTTGGAGCTATGGGGTGTTCAGACATGCGGCTCGCTCAGGCTCTCCACTGTGGGCAAAGAATGCGAGTGATGGAGCGGGGGGACTGGACCTGGGGTCTCCCACCTCCTTAGTGGGGTCTTCCTAGGACTGCTGCACTCTGGATAAATATTTAAACCGAGGGAGCATGGCCATTTCCTTCTCCCCACCTTTACCCCGCCTTTTGTGTGGAGCGCAGTAGGCGCTCAACTTCTGTCCAGAATCGGCCTAGATACCTGCGCAGTGTGGTTCCCTGTGGCGGGTTCCCATTCATGGACCTCACCTCACATCTCTCACCACCTTGCAGCCCTCACCTAGGCGCCTGTCTCTCAGGGAGGGGAGGAGCTTAACGCACACCCCTCTCATCGGCAGCTCCCATTGGCCACCTTAGGCAGCTCCCTGCCTAGAGAGCTGACTTTCGTGAATCTCATTCATTATACAGGGAGCCTGTGGATTGCAGCAGTATTCCTCTCTTTTCTAGGTGCCTCAGTTAGGCATTGCAATGCTCCATGTTGCAGCGCTTGGGTGGATCCCCTTAAAGGGCCCAATCTGCTATCATTTTACATCCGAGCTGATATTCGGAGATGAAGAAAACGAGACACGTGCAAACCTGTTTTTGCCAGACTAGCAGGCTCTGAAGGTGGAGTGCTAGACCTGAATCCGGGAGAGAGGTTTTAAGTCACAGCTGAAATTTCAATTAACATGAGTTTGTATTTTCCGGCTGTCTCTCTAATGGATAATAGTTCACGTTAAAAAGAACTCAACATAATTCAGCGCATTCGGGTACAGATGGCTGTCTCTGCTGAAGAGATGGCCACCTGGTGACTATATTAGCCTTCATCCCTGAAGAACAGTTCTCTAGGTCAGGGCTGTGATCACTGGCAAGGATATATGGTGAACCTTGTTCTGTGACTCTGCATGCCACCTGGCCTGTCTAATTAAGGCCTACCGTTTTCTGCTCTGATGGTCCCTTAACCTTGGTATAAACACAATTCACAGGAAATTTAGTGTGATGACAAACATCTCTACCTAATGATTCTTTTAGGGTCTGGAAAGAGAAGTCTGGTAGTTTTTAGCTCACTTGGCTGTGTTTTGGTAATTAAAAATGTAGACGTGGAGAAGACAGAAATGTTTTGTTCTGCTCCTGAGTGGAAGTGTAGTTCAACGAATTAATCTCGCTGCGCTGGGGCAAACAGCTGCCTAAGACATATGTAAAGAACTGCTCTCCGATGCCATCAGCTGCCTTGCCCATTTGCAAAAGGTGCTTCTTCCTGTTCATGTGAAGAGTTTTATTGCAGAAAGTTTTAATTACGAGCAATTAAGAAGTTAGCAAGGAATCGATAAATGAATCTCTTCTGGGCTTGTGCTTCTAATTTCTCAATGTGGTGAAGCTTTGACTATAATTTCAAATGGACAAACTTACACGGTGCATGTAAAAGACCTTAATTTTTTTTATTAAAGTACAAAATTACATTTTCAGCAACAAACTGGGAAATGATTCTTTATTGGATAATCACAGAAACAAAGATGTGCTGGCTCAGATGTAATGCGATCCCTTTTGTGAAATTCATTAAATGGAGCCCTTGACTTCTCGAATCCCTATCACTGTTCTCTGTCTTAGGAGGATTAAACTCTGAGATAGATTATATTTCACTCAACCATAGTGGATTAGTTGCAGTTTTTACCTTTTAATTAAACAGCTGCTGTAACTAAACACAATTTTGAATTATTTAATAGTCCACAGTACTTTAGTCAACCCACACTGCTTGGATTTTTTTAATTATATGAAGTTATACATTTTTTATGATGAAGGCTTCCCTAAGATCAATCGACAGGCACTAATAATGGCTTTTCTCAAAGTCTAAAGCTTCAAATAATTAAAACTAAATTAAAAGCCATGACTATCTAAGAAAAGATCTGTGCTTTCTAAAATTTGCTTTGTGGCTTTTGAGAATTTTTTTAAAGTACGTCATTACTGTAGCATGTTGTCCAATTAGCAATGTCTGTTTCCTGATACCTAATTAACATACCACTATAAACATTGCCGTGAACAATTCAAAATGCAGTAATTGTACAAGATTAATGAGCATCAACTCTTATCAAAGTATCATGACACTGAAGATTTAATTGAAATGTTGAGATGAATATATGTTTTCGAGATTCCTTTTGTAAGATTCAGTACAGTGAATACAAGAAATGTTTTGTTTACACTTACAATCACAAATAGTTTCAGAGGGGGAGCCGAGTTAGTCTGTAACAGCAAAAACTTAAAAAACAACGAATAGTCTGGTAGCTCTTTAAAGACTAACAAAACATGTAGATGGTACCATGAGCTTTCGTGGGCACAGCCCACTTCTTCAGATGACTTAACAGATACCTGATAGATTGATCTATTTGTGATCAGCATGACTTGGTTGGTGTGACTCAGATAATTCTTTTACCGATGACTTATATTATAGATAGGCCCATGCCATTGTTTTAAAGTTAAGCAGGGCTGAATAATTCAGTGAGTGCATAGAGTATAAATCCCAAAAAGATATATCTATATATTTCAAAGTAATAGTATCAAGGAAGTGTCATTTTGCATTCTTATGTGACGAAATATGCTACACATTGTGCTTCTGTCATTAATTTGAAAAATGCTAAAACAACAAATCAGCTTAAAAGTAGATATCCTTTGTTGTTTATAGTCTTAGGTGAAAATACAGGCTGTACTCTGTAATCCAGTAAATGAAAAGTTGGACATGTTGAAGTTCTGAGACACATTTGGAAAACGCACATTATTTATTACCTCTAAAATGAATTCCCTGTTTGTGATCACAGTGACAAAAGGGTTTAGTGACTATAACAGCAAATGCATGGTTGTAGGTGGTTGTTGGTTGTAGGTGGCAGGACAACTTCTGTTATATTAGGGTCTCCCTTCACCCATGAAATTAGCAGAGAGACAAGGATCAGGAGTAGAAATTGTTACCCCAAAAAGTATTCTCACTGGAGACCACCCAGGGTTACACTAGTATGGGCTTATTTCCACGAGGTAAAACTAAAGAAGGGAGAGCAGTCATCAAAGATGTAACTAAAGAAGATAGAGCTCTCTCTCTCTCTCTGTCTCTCTCTTGCGTGCACGCGCACACACAAGCAGCACATACCCCTCTGTTCATTCATTCATTCACACCCATTCATTCCTGCCCTGTGTTAGTGCACTAACACTCTTGCACAGGCATATAGGTTCCAGAAGGAACCAAGGCATGTAGATTCTGGGGAGTCTGTCTGCTCATCATGGCTGGGGAAGCTGGTCAGAAGGAGAGACACTGGAGAGGAGTTTCTCCGGAGCAAGGGGAAGAAAGAGAGACTCACATGTGCTCCCTCTCTTTATATTGTATCTGAATTGTCCCTGTGACTCATTCAGCTTGTCATCAGGGAGCATGACCAGACTTCCCTTTATCCAGCAGGGAGCAAGCCCAGACTGTGATGGCTCATTGAAATGTGCTCCATTGTTCCAAGCCTTCTTCAAACACACAAACTCCTTCACACCCTCTCCATTCACTCAGGGGAGAATGCAGTTTAGAGAAAGTTACAAGCAAGGTGGCTGAGAGTTACAAAGATTACAAAATTGCAGTTTACAGTAAATTTGAGAATTACAAAGATTACAAAGTTGCAGTTTACAGTAAGTTTCTGAGAGTTACAAAGATTACAAAGTGTGACAAAGATCACAATGAGATGCCGTTTAAAGATCACAATGAGATGCGCTGTGCCGATCAGCTGTTTGTCGGCTCAGCGCGATAGTCTGGTCGCTCTGCGGTCGACATCAAAGGCATTTGTCGACCTCCCCGGTAAACCGCATCCCACGAGGAATAACGGGGCGGTCAACAAATGTGTTTGATGTCCAGGCACAGCGCGGAAGCCAATTTAAATAAAGCGGCGATTATTTAAATCCCTGCTTCGTTTTCCTATGCTGTGTACCCTAATCTGCATGCCTCTGGCGACAGAGGCACGTAGTCTAGACATAGCCACTTAGAGGCTTGACTCACCTCATCACATAACCTTCTCTTTGTTTAACTAAACAGATGGAATTTTTTGAGTTTCTCTGAATCAATGATTTTTATTATTTACCAATCCCTCAATTTGTGTGTCGCCCACCAACTTCACCAGTGATGGTTTTGTTGTCTACCAGATCATTAACAATAATGTTCAATGGCACAGACCCCTTCTGTTCTGAAATGTGATTTGTCCTTTTCATGTGTTCATTTTTTTTAATTGCATCCTTTGGTATATATGGTTGTGACTATTTTCTTCCACAATTTGATGTGAGGAAGTGGGTCTGGCCCACGAAAGCTCATCATCTAAGAAACCATCTTGTTAGTCTTTAAAGTGCTACATAGTCCTGTATTTTGTTCCGTTTAAAACCTTAGACCTTACAGTTTGGTGTAGCTTTAGAAAATCCATGTATATAAATTAAGTAAGCTCAGGCGGAAGCTTTTTTATGCAACAAAAATCACTGATGTAGGTTACGTATAGTGGGAATAATGTGACAAACTTTAGGGGGGAACAAGTCAGAAGCCCCCCTATAGATAGGTATACAATTAGAGCTATTGGAAGCAAGTTAGTTGGTTGTTCCTCCCTTGCATATTTTCACATAGACTCATAGGCATCTAGGAATGGAAGGGACCTCAATAGATCTATAACAATAGAGTCTAATACAATCCCCAGCACTAAGTTCTATCAATTGAAGATAAAACAGAAGTCACTTCTTTAAGCAAGGCCTGAATGAATACTTCCCTGACAGCTAGCTGGAAGGAGGAAAAGACGTTGGGTGTGTTTATCTAAATACAGTTTGCTCCTGCTTTGCTTACATTTGTTAAATATTCAGCAGACGGAGTGGAGTTTTGCTTGCTGTAATCAATGTATCTGGTGTTGGGTCATAAACTACATTAGAACTGAATACAGGGATAGTAAAATATCATTACCGATGTGTAGTTCTTGTGGGATTATGGAAAAGAAGGACCATGCCTAATCTGTTCCAAAGGAAGGGGTCCGTGATTAGCAGAAGGGATCTTATTCAGGCCCCTGTTTAATGTCAGAGCCCTGTGAAAGTAAGAAGGGTGGAGGCAGGTGTTCCGGTGAAGAGACTACACACCCTCCCGCCTGCTTTGTCTTGTTCTCCCCTCTGTTCAAAGAATAGCGCTAAATAGGCTTCAGTGGGAGACATGACGTTGTTTCATTCAGCTGCATTTCTGCCCTGCCTGTAAGCGCTAAAATCACTGGGAGCAGAAATGGCTTGGAATGGGGCAATGTTTCTGTCCAGCCCTCAGAAGAGCTGAAGAGCATCAAGAGACTGAGGTGTAGAGGTTCCAGCTGAGAGATGGATGGTGGCAGGTCGTGACTGATGGCCGGCAAGGCAGTGGTGGAAAGGTGCAAGGAACACCAGAAGGGCAGCAGCAGAGGCTCAGTAAGCAGTCTCTCTCCCCCCACCATCCACGTGGGGGGTGAATTCTTCAGGTGCGCCTCTGAACTGTGGGTCTGCACAGGGCAGCAACTGAGAGTGGGGAGCTGAGAAGGGTTGGGCATGTGAAGGGGACTTTTGGGTTGCTGGACTTAAGAACCTGAGGAGAAAAGGACACTTGGAGTGGGCCTTTTACTCAAGCTTTATGTTTATGAACCCTGTTTGTAATGTTTCCCCAAATTAATGCCAATTTACTGTAATAGGTTTTTTTTGTCCTCTCTGCTTGTGAGAGGGGAAGCATTGCCTCTCAGAGGTGCCCAGTGATGGTGTGTAAATTTACCAAGTTACTGGGTGGGGGCTTGAACCAGTTCTGTGTTGGATTGATGGAAAAGAACCCCGAGCCGTTGAACCCCTAGATATTGCGGCTGCTGTCTCGACCTGTCAGAAGGGTTATACTTAGTACCCCAATTCCTTGAGTCTAGGCCCCATAAAAGGGATGTGTAAATATATTTGTGTGTGTGTGTGTGTCTGTTACTAAACTCAATGGCTTTGATGTTCTATGTGTATTTAGAACAAAAGAATTCCAACCATGATATTGATCCATTACTGGATGAAAATGGTAGAATTATGACTAAAAATGCAGAAAAGGCAGCTACGTTCAGTAAATATTTCTGTTATATATGTGAGGAAGAAAACAGATATAGTTATATCATTACACCCTTTCCATATCAATAGTATCTCAGGAGAATGCTAAGCAGAAACAAAACCATACAGGATAACTAAAATCAAAATCCATGAGTTTTAAAAGGACTGGCTGAGGAGCTTCCTGTACTATTAATGTTGATTTTCAATAAGTCTGGGAACACCAGACACATTCTAGAAAACTAAAAGAAAGAGAATCTTGCGCCACTATCGAGATCCAGGTAGTTATTGGCCTGTCAGTCTGACATCAATCCTGCAAGATAATAGAGTGGCTGATAAGGGACTCTATTAATAAAGCATTAACGGAGGGTAATATAATTAATGCCAATCAACATGTGTCTATTGAAAATAGATCCTGTCAAGCCAACTCGCTATCTTTCTTGATAAGATTGCAAGGTTGATAAGGGTAATAGGATTGCAGACTTCTGTAAGGTGTTTGACTTGGTACTATGTGACATTTTGATTAAAAAATTAGAATGATATAAAACTGACATGACACATGAAATGGATTAAAAGCTAGCTAATTGATAGGGCACAACCTGTCGTCGTAAATGGAGAATCATTATCGAACAGTGTAAGTTTTCAGTGGGGCTCCACAGAGATCGGTTCTTGGGTCTGTGCCATTGAACATTTTTGTTAATGATCTGGTAGATGACAAAACCATCATTGGTGAAGTTGGTGGGCGACACACAAATTGAGGGAGTGGTAAATAATAAAAATCACTGATTCAGAAAAACTCAAAAAATTCAATCTGTTTAGTTGAACAAAGAGAAGGTTATGTGATGAGTTGAGTCAAGCCTCTAAGTGGGTATGTCTAGACTACATGCCTCTGTCGCTAGAGGCATGCAGATTAGGGTACACAGCATAGGAAAACGAAGCAGGAATTTAAATAATCACCGCTTCATTTAAATTAAAATGGCTTCTGCGCTGTGCCTGCACATCAAAGGCATTTGTTCACCGCCCCGTTATTCCTCGTGGGATGCGGTTTACCGGGGTGGTCGACAAATGCCTTTGACGTCGACTGTGGAGCGTCCAGACTACCGCGCTGAGCAGACAAACAGCTGATTGGCACAGCGCAGCAACCATTTTAATTTAAATGAAGCGGCAATTATTTAAATTCCTGCTTCATTTTCCCATGCCGGGTAGCCTAATCTACATGCCTCTGGCGACAGAGGCATATAGTCTAGACATACTCAGTATGTCCACCAGGGACAAATATTTAAAAACGGGCTTTGTAATCTAGCAGATATGATTCTATCTGAGTATATGATTATATGAGTATATGACTGAATGGGTTGAAGCTAGACAAATTCTGACCAGGGAAATAAGGCATACATTTTGAACTGTAAGAATAATGAAACGTTTGAACAGCTTACTTCAGGGCATGGGAGATTCTCCACTGGCAATTTTTAAATCAAGTTTGGATGTCTGTCTAAAAGATATTCACTAACAATTATTGTGGGGTGGTTATATTATCTGTGAGGTTGAACTACATGCACACAATAGTCTATTCTGACCTTGGAATCTATGAATAAATCTCAGAATGTCAACAAAAGAGTAATTGTTAGAATTGAGAGTACTTCGTGAGCCGAGGTCCCAGCTTGGACAAGTTCCAGCCTGATTCAAGGAGTTTGCCAGTATGCCATGCATATGATCTATTCTGTAGTCTTTAGCAGAATTAAATATTACTCTTGTTGCTGCTAAGAAATCTTCCTTCTTCTTATCTTAATCTTTCTTCATTTATTTCTTCTCCTGTGCCATTGAGACAAGTCAACCATTAATCTCCTAAATACAGCCTAATTTGAAATATCCCCCCATTAGATTCATATTCAAGCTTAGAAGGATTCTCTGATTTCTTTTTTCTGAATAGCCCTATTACCAGTACGGGAATGTAAGATTCCAAATCCATTTCCACATATACCAGCTCCCATATACGGGTCCTTTTTCTGTTTTCTTTTACACTGATGTTGTGCCCTTTTCAACCCATTGACATCGATGGTTTGGAGCACCAGCATTAAGAGGTACAGAATCATAGAACACTAGAACTGGAAGAGACCTCTAGAGGTAATGAAGTCCAGTCCCCTGCCCTTACGTATGGCTTGTTCCAAAAGGACACAACTGAAAAGGAAGTATATATGGGAATACCACGAGCATTTAGGGTCAAGATCAAGACCACCAAGGCAAAGAATGTATGAGTTGGCAAAGGATATTGTATAAGGATGGTGTGGATATGCCATTCCATGGAGGTGTTACGTTGGTAACAGAAGATGCTCATGCCTACTTTGCCTCTTAAGCCTACTTTGCTTCTGTCTTCCCCTCAGAAAAGAAAGTGACCGGATGATTAGCAAAGTTACCATGGAGGTAAAGGGGGAGGGCAGATGCAAATTTAGGGTAAATAAAGAACACATCAGAAATCTTTGGACCATTCTGAATGAATTTAAATCAGAGGTACCGGCTGCTATTCCCCTGCAAGTACTAAAGGAATTATCTGAAGAAATCTCTAAGCCACTCGCAATGATATTTGCCAATTTATGGATGGTGGGAAAAGTCCTGTAAGACTGGAGAAGGGCTGACATAGTGCCAGTCCTTAAAAAGAGGAAAAAGGAGGAGCTGAGGGACTCTAGACCTGTCAGTCTTGCTTGTGTTCCTGAGAAGCTATTAGAGAAATGTATAAAATGTTCAGTTTGTGAATAACTAGAGGTTGAAGTGGAGAGTTGAGCTATAGACAACAAAACAAAATTCAGCAAAGACAAATGTAAAATGCTGCACTTGGGGAAGAAAAACCAAATGTGCCCATACTGAAAGAGGGATTGATAACTGACCTGTCAGCTACACAGCTAAGATGGATCTGAGAGTTGTGCTGGGTCAGTATCTCCACATGAATCCGCAATGCGATGCTGTTCCAAGAAAAGCAAGTGCAATTTTTAGGGTGCATAGCATATAAATCGTGAGAAGTGACTGTGCCACTTAGGTTGACACTGGTTAGGCCTCAGCCGATGGTGTCCAGTTTTGGTGGCCAATGCGTAGAAAGGACGTGGAGAAACTAGAAAGGATCTAGAAACAAACAGATGATCAAAGGGCATGGAACTGAAACCGTATGAGCAACAGCTAAAGAAACTTGGTACATTAAGTTTGGAAAAAAGGAGATGGAATGTGGACAGGGTAATGGTCTTCAAACACTGCCATCTGGACAAAAAGGCAAGGGGTTCAAACTCTGGCATAGCAGTTCTGAATGCAACCTTCAGAAAAACTTCCCAACTGTAGGAACAGACTTCCTAGGAAGACAGTGGGAGCTCCTTGTGGAAGGTTTTCAAAAGGAGGTAGGATAATCACCTGTCCTATATGGGTTAGATGCAGCAAATGCTGCAGCTTGGCAGAAGGACTAGATACTTGGAGTCTCTTCTCACCCTGTGATTGTAATGAGTAGTCCCGTGGTACCTTATGCCTCGTGGTTTATTTCACCATGTTCTCTCCGCTGCCTATACAAACTCTTGCCACTCTGTATTCACAGTATCATACAATCCTGAGCTCACTTGGCCAAGGAGGGGGGAGAGAGACTGTATCATCTTCCTGAAAGCTCTCTCCTGACTCCTAATACTCTGCTAATTGCTCTCTTTCACCTTAAGTACTTCCTTTCTGTGTCTTGTCTACTTCTCTGGTAATGGGCTAATAGGCCTTCAGGGTTCTTATCAGTCCACCTCAATCCCACCAGGTACAGCTCTTCCAAATCAGGGCTACTAGGGAAGCAACTATTTGTAGTTGCAGTGATCAAAGTGCTGGACCAATTGCTCTTTCCAATCATTCTGTCACAGCATTACAACAAGGTGAGGAGGAAGGAAAAGAAGCCAACATTCGCCTCCTTAACTTCAAAATATTTTCATTGTTTCTTAAAGTTTAAAATATTTCTCCTGTTAGTTGTTCTGATTACCTACTTTGTGCACTTACATATTTGTTCTAAGACGATACCATGAAGTAACTCTTAACATGTTTTATTACTTTAAAGTTATTTCGACAAACATTAAAAGAAAATTTCACCAACCTGGGAGGTCGGTCTCTCTCACCAACAGGTTAAAAAAAAAAACACGTGATTGATTGGTAATATGAATTTGCTGCCTGCACATGTATTTTAAGAAATAAATCTCTTAGGCTCAAAATATGAAATGAAACATCCTAACTTCTGTTTTCTCTTTTTTAAATGTTGGCCATCTTGTATAAAATAGCACCTGGAAGATCCTAAGAGCTATGAGGTTTGTTGCTAGGTTTTGTTCCCGGTCTTCATCTTCAAAGTCTTCATCCACAAAACACACACACACAAATATCTTTGTGTCTCAGACTAAGATGTTTGCCAAGTTTTAACTCACAGGATAAGTTCTCGGTCAGATTATACATCTTCCAGTAGGCACTTATAATGGAAATGACTGTGGAATCTAACTGTTATCCTGGTTCTGTTACGACCCCAAATGCTAGTTCTACCATCTCTTATTTCTTTTTCTTCTCTTTGGGGCCCAATTCATGTTTCATTCACTTTTTTCATTAATTATTGGATAGGTTTAGTAAAATTATTAATTGGTTTATACGGTGGGGCAATGAGAAGCACTAATTTACTAGGAAATGGCTTTGGGCATACGTCTAGAAGACTGTAGACATATTTTAATATGCAAAACAAATAAAATAAAACCATTATCGTCTTGGAAATTTATCTTCAGAATGAACAGTTATTGTGTAAAGATCTTGTGGGACACTAGCAGCCTATATGATTTTCAGGGGGAGGCAGGTTGAATATTGCTTCCAGTGTGAATTTGAATTACAGAAGTGGCTATTTTGGCTTTGGAATGTCCGGGTTTACCTTACTATAGCGATTATTTTTAAAGAGTCCAGTTTTTAGCATGGGCTATTTGAGCTACTATTTCGGCCTGATATTACTCATTGCATATGCATTCAGTAGATACTGTGATCTTCTTTACGGTCTGTATTATAGTGTATCTTTCAGTAAAACAAAGAGATTGAGTGTGATGGTGGATTTCCCCTCTATCAGGGTGGTAGAGTAGAATGTGATATTGTTCCAGTCGCACCAGATTTTCAGAGGAACGTTAGGATTAACTGAATATATTATCCCACACTGTGCCTTGAAAGAGAATACAAAAAAGAAAAGCCAGAAGGAAATGTGACTAAATTATTGTTGGCACTTGGAGGAAAAAAAAATTATTCAACCCTTGCAGTCATTCTTGGATTTTTAATACTGTTCTGCTTATTGGACCTTTACATTGCATTCGTGTTATTTACTAAATAATTTCAACCATTGTAGTCAACCTGAAAGTGATGGCTTCCCAGCGTTCCATTTTTCCAGCTTTTGGTGTGTGTGTGTTGCATCAGGCTGGAGTGTTGCTGCCATTTGAGTCATTTGATTGTAGGTTGTCAAGCTTGCGTGGCTTCATTTCATTTATTTTAATTTATTTTGTTTAACTGTGAGGCTAAATATGAGTCACTCTAGCATGCTATCCTTTTTGGTTCGATGAATGCTTGGGAAAAAAGGTAAAACGAAGAAGGCATTTTCACTTTTCTCTCGTCCTTTACTTTGCAGACCTAGAAAGTACAAATCTTACCATTTTTCTTAAGGTGTCATTAAGAGAGCTGCATTTAATGAAAAAAATTAAAATAATTATAAATCTCAAGATGTGGACAGAATTTTTCACAGGGAGTATTTGTGTTACTCTTTTTGTTCTTCTATTTTTCCAACAAGGCATTTGAGACTCTGCCTTGCATTAGCCAAAATGCCCATGGATCTGCTACATTGCCACCGAAAGAACCGTTTTTGTTGTTAAATTGTTGCACAAAAAGGTATAGGCATTGTAACTTGTAACTGCCCACTCAGGAGTTCTCTTATGTTCCTAATAACAAATCTCCCATGTGACTGGAGCTTGGGTGAGTGATGGATTTCTTTCATTTGCCAGCAGTTCTGAAACATCGATTAAAATTTTTTATTTCAGATAAAATTTTACAAAATTTAAATTTTGAGCAAATCAAACAATCAGAAACATTTTGACTTGGATTGAATAAATTGCTTCATTTGATATGACGTGTTGGTCCCTGAATATTAGACGGACAAAATGGTTAAGGTTATATCTTTTATTGGACCAGCTGCTGATGGTAAGAGAGCTTGTCTCGCTCACCAACAGAAGTTGATCCAATAAAAGATACTATCTTACCTCATCTCTCTATAAATAATTACTAGAACAAGGATTGACCTTGAGTCTCTAGGGCATCTGGCATTGGTCACTATTGGAAGACAGGATACTGGACTAGATGGACTTTTGGTCTGACCCACTATGGCCATTCTTATGTTCTCTCACATGCTAGGTTAGTGCCCTAAATGCCCTGGGTGTGTCTAGACTACAGAGTTTTTTTTCGAAAAAGATAGCCTTTTTTCGAAAAAACTTCACCTGCATCTAGACTGCAGCTGTGTTCTTTTGAAAGTAAATCGAAAGAATGCGGCAGTTTTTTCGATTCCTCATTTTACAAGGAATAACACCTTTTTTTCGAAAGTACCTTTTCAAAAAAAAAGGTGCTACTGAATGCAAACGCTGCCTTTTTGAAAGTGTGTCCAGACTTTCAAAAAAGCGGCTTGCTTTTTCGACAAACGTGATTGTAGTCTAGACGCTTTCTTTTGAAAGAGGCTCTTTCGAAAGTGGCTAGTAGTCTAGACGTAGCCTCTGGGCTGTATAGTCATGCACACTCCTTTCCCTGTCCTAGTGACTATTCATTGTTTCCGTAGCGACAGTTCATAGTCATTCACTGCTATATGCCCTACAGCTACTGTGCACTTCTACAGTATCTGTGCTCTGGGGATCCCTCCACAGATAAATAATTAAGCTCCACCACTCTCCTGAATTGTTCTTGGTAACACTGTACCAAATCTGGAGTTCTTTGATCAATTTTTATGACAGCTATTTTTCTTTGTTCTCGGAGGGAGATCACTTGAGTTAAAAACCAAAAAAACAAAAAACCAGTTAAGTCAAGATGTCAGGATTTGGCTCCCTCATGGCTGAGAAGCGGAGTAATTTGCTCTGACACAAAGGTTGCTTGGGCTTACTTTATGGTGAGGCAAAGGCAGGATTTACTATTTCTGTTATTGGCAAACATATTTATTTCCTCAGTTGAATGAATATTTTGTTAGTGTCGTGGAAAAGGTGTTGAGATCTTCTTTCACAACCCAGTCTTCAGCAGTGAATCAGAACTATTCTGACCCTTTCCCCCCTCCCCCGCCCCCATCCAGTGGCCAACGTTGTGTTGAAATCCACCAGACTAGGACAATTTGTGGCAGTTTTCTCAACCAGCTACTTGAAGAGTTGTGCAGTATCAGTGCTCACATGAGACCGTTTCGCATACGTATGTGGACAGAGTTGAGCTCAGTTGGGACTCTGAAGTTCATAGTCCTCAGAATCCAGATGGCATGGATCCTGTGTCCAGCTGGGATCATGTTGATCACCTGCATTAATTGAGGCCAGATAAATATCTAGGGCTTAACCTTGACAGTGGTGTGATCTCTCTGGAATTGTCCAGCGTGAGTTTATTGTCCTCTAGGCTAAAGAGCAGTGGAAGACATCTGAGAATTTTTAGTTTTGTACTTAAACTCATGGACTGTGTCAAGACGGGCCAGTTTTTCCGGAAAATCAGCCACTTTTCCGAAAAAACTTGCCAGCTGTCTACTCTAACCGCTTGAATTTCCGCAAAAGCACTGACTTCCTACTGTAAGAAATCAGTGCTGCTTGTGGAAATACTATTCTGCTCCCGTTCAGGCAAAAGTCCCTTTTGCGCAAAGCTTTTGTGCAAAAGGGCCAGTGTAGACAGCTCAGATTTGTTTTCCGCAAAAAACCCCGATCGCGAAAATGGCGATCGGGGCTTTTTTGCGGAAAAGCGCGTCTAGATTGGCACGGATGCTTTTCCGCAAAAAGTGCTTTTGCGGAAAAGCATCTGTGCCAATCTAGACGCTCTTTTCCGAAAATGCTTTTAACTGAAAACTTTTCTGTTAACAGCATTTCCGGAAAATCATGCCAATCTAGACGCAGCTATGGAGTTGATTAGAAGTTGTGTGTGCACCCCAACACCTGTGTACTGGGCATATATTATAAAAGAAATAATAACTAAAATAAAATGAAAGAGGAAAAGGTCATTATTAGGAATTGTTCTCCAGAGAAGTATGTTTGTTTTACTGACTGCATCGTGATAATGAGCATTAGCATTTCTCCAGTGGTACTGAACGTACCAAAGTGAGCTTTCCAAATGAGATGTGGGCAGCAACCAGGCACGCCAGATGATCTTCCAGTGGAGAGTCATCCCAAGGAGATCCTTAAAGGTCATTGATAAAAATCTTAAAAATCAATTCTTTGCACAACAGGGAACAACTGAAAGAAAATCAAAGTTTGCTTAATATGCTGAGGTTGCTTAATACCAGATAAAGCTCTTGCTGTTGAATTTAAAGCAAGCTGAAGTCTGGCAGAAGAATATTTCTGTAAACCTGCTAATAGGTATTTAATAATCAAGACATGAAGTTGTACATTCACCATATGAACAAACAGCTGCCACATGTCCTTAGTACGGAAAAAGTCAGTCTGTGAATTCTTCATCTTTTTGATTAAAGTGAAAACCAGACACGGATATAACAACTGGCTGCAAATGAATGTGCTTAAAAATAGTTCCTCCTATGGCTGAAGTTTTCCTTGATGCCTATTCATCTGCCTCTATATTTCAGTCTGGCAGAAAAAAGAAGTTTTTGGTTTTTGGGGGGGATGGTTACTTATACTATAAAACCATATTACATAAAGAGGAAGAGATGACCTAGTTTACAGGATATTATGCATCTGTTAGAAATGTCTCCTTATCTAGTTTATCCCATATAATCAGATGTTTCCTCAGAGACTATAACTTTGATCAAAAGTCACCAAAGGAACATAAAACTGGTTATTATTAGCGCCAAAATTGTAATTCATGTTGTGAGTAATATGCATAGGAAACAGAACAGTAGTACACGAATATATTGGATGTAGTGAGAAGTTTTATTGGAGATTGTAGAGATCCACCATCAGGAATCACATTTCCCAGGTTATCACCTTACCTGGCATTTCAAAATGCTCTTTCGCAGTCCTAGCAAAATACAGGACAATGTAGCACTTTAAAGACTAACAAGATGGTTTATTAGGTGATGAGCTTTCGTGGGCCCACTTCCTCAGATCAAATAGTGGAAGAAAATAGTCACATTTCTATCACTATTTCACAGTCCTGACTGGCTGGAATGCAAATCATTACCTGATAGAAAAGGGCCAGTCAATCAGAAGGCTATCAAACTGCAAATCAAAGCATTATCTTAACTCATATTAGCCCCCTGTTAAAAAAAAAAAAAAGATTACATACATTTATTCTCAGGGAAGAGGAAGCTGGTATAAAATCCCCCCCTGTGTTTTTGCCTCAAGCTTGACACTAATTAAACTTTTTGGAGACAGAAAAAGATTGGCAGACTTACTTTACTCATCCGTTGTCACATCTGTGTGTCTGGATTCCAGCTGGGACAGAAGAAAGCAGAAATATTTGAAGACTATGAGAGAGGCTGTTCCTGTGACTTTGCGCCCTGCTTAGCATAGCTCACCTAATTTCTTTGAACCAACTCTCTAAATCTTTTGTCGTCAACCCAATGCTGATGCTTATCTTCCCACAACTATAGGAAGTGCTGGTGCACAGTTTTCAGCTCCACTCGGCATTTGATGCTTCAGCGGGAGAGGCAAGAAACACAACTGTAGTCAGGTATAGGCTAATCTGCGCCACATGAAGGCTTTTTTCTACTTCCTAGTTATTAGAGATTGGTTGAACCTGTGAAGCATGAGGGTTTGTATCTCTCACCAATGCAGTCGTCTTCATTATTTACTGCTTCTTCTGGTTTTGTGCCATTCATGAACTTTATCAGTTCTGCTTTTTGTCTCTTCTTCCAGGGTATTTACAAAAATGTTCAATAGGGTAGGGCGAGGAACTGGTTTCCTCTGGGATCCCATTAGAAACACACCTGTTCTGTGATGATGCCTCATTTGCAGTTACATTTCGAGACCTATCCATCTTGAATGACTTTTCATTCTCCTTTCTTAATCCAAATGGCCTGGAGTACCAAGTCAAACACAGAAGTCGAAGTATGGTAGACACTTGGATGCAAGTTATCTAGACCTGCTGATTTTAAAATGTCTGACTGTAGTAGCTGCTTTTTAATATCTTTGTGACATACTACAGTAGACTTCCGATAATCCGAAATTTATGGGACCTAGGTGGTGCCGGATTACCAGATATGCCAGAGTATCAGGAGGTACTATAAACTGGTTATGTATATACTGTATACGTTATATACTGTATATCAAGTGTTCTTAACCCTTTTTATTGTACATACTATATACAGTATACTGTAATGTTTTAGTTTTTTAACCCTTTTTTACCCTTTTCGTTCAGTTCAGCTGCTGCTGCTGCTACCTTGTGACTCATTTTTTGCCGAAGCTCACTCACTAGGCTCTTGCCATTTTGATGCCAGACTATAAGGAGTGCCGGACTATTGGATGCCGGACTATTGGAGTTTTACTGTAGTTGAATATAAAGAGTGGTATTTCATGATATAACTACATAATCCATTTTTACTCCAAATAGGGCATGTCTACACTAGGGAACTATTTTGAAATAACTAAAATTGATTTAATATCTCCCAAAATAATAAAATCAAAATAGCATGTCCTCACTACAGGGAAGCCTTAAATTTAGCCAGAGGCACATTAAAGTGGATGTGCTATGCCAACTTAGAGCCCCAGGAAGCACTGGGGAGTAATTAGTTTGAATTATTCCGGGGAGTAGATATTTCTAAATAGTGACACCGGAGCATCCACGCTACTGCTGTTTCAAAATAACGATTTCAAGATTAACGTTACTCCTCGAGGAAAGCAGCAGTCCAGATTTCAAACTAAGCCACCCATTATTTTGGAATAACAGGCTTGATAGTGTGGACACTACACTTACTAATTCAACCTAAAAGGGGTTATTTTGGAATAAAGAACTAGTGTAGATCAGGGTGTACAGAACAAAAAATGTATTTAACATTTCTGCTTTTTTTCTGCATTATTATTTATACAATGTATTATTCTGCAGTTCCGTCGAGTTATGGACCAATATCATTGTTACCATTCCTTTGGTTCCTAATATATCTTTAAAACTCTTTCTTTCTCTTTGTAAGTGGTCTAAGTGCCCAGGACACAACCTAGGACAGTGAACCATAACCAAAAGGTGTGTGGGTCACATAAGCATATAGAAATTCCAAGATGACCTATGAGCAAGTTACCAGGATAGTTACACTCTCATCCCCCTACTCAATGAAAAGGTCTCATGGGCATCTCATGGATTGGTTGGTCATCAGTAGAGAAAGGATTCCTGCTGGATTTTCCCATAGAGAGCTTGATTTTCCTGATCTGGACCCTCTTTTTTATAATATGATTCTGATTGTCTCATTAGCATTTATGTACATTGTGCACACTTCACTTAGAACAAAGTTTAAAAGAATGTGACTTGGAAGCAAAAAATCACTCTTACTATGAATTTTTTTTGTAATATCAGCTATTGGTACATCTTTTCCCATAGTCTTGTGACATTCTTTGGTCACTGGTGTCAAGCGTTTAAGTCTATGGCCTAGTATGGCTAAGCTAAAATCTTACAGGTCTGTAGGCTTTGTTTCAGCCCTACTTACTTATACACCTAATATGTAATGACCTCTTCTAAATACTTATCTGTCTTTCTTTTCTGTAATCCTACAACTTAAATCTCTTTTGCTTTCAATGAGTATATATAACAAAACAGCATACAACATCACACGATGAGTCTCTTTCTACACTGCAGTGTTACTTCGAAATAACAAAGCGCGCGTCTTCGCAGCAAACCTGTTGTTTTGAAATAACGGGCTTCTTACTTGGACTTCTGTAACTTTCATTTCATGAGGAGTAAGGGAGTCAAAGGAAGAGTGTTCTTCCTTCAACTTCCTGCAGTACAGACAGCGCCTAAAGCCGAGTTAAGCTACTTCGACTTCAGCTATGCAATTAGTGTAGCTGAAGTTGCATATCTTAACTCAACTTTAGCCCACAGTGTAGACGTACCCTAAATGAAGAATAAACTCAAATTGCTGGCTTCGAGCTGCTTTCGCTTGTCCTCTGAGCAAGGTCATCTTTTTCGTGCTACAGCCTTCTTTCTTAGTTGTGAGATTCTGACATTTTCTGCAGCTACTCAAGTGGTCTTGAATGCTCTCCAATTAGCATTCATGGCTTTTGGATTACATTCTTCCTCCCAGCTGGTCTGGCACAAATTGTTTTCAGCTTTGTGACGCTGGCCTTTTTAAAGCACGAGTATATCTTATCTTACTATATATTTTAGAAATGCCGTCTGTCTGTCTGTGAGTCTGTTTCTTCAAGAACTCCCCTAAACTGTAAAAGCTAAAATCACCAAATTGGTTTGCAGCTTCTTATCATAACTTAAAGCAAGGTCAGAGTTTTTGTGTCAGGATAATAGGATGTGCCTGGAATTCTGTTGTTTCTCATAAAATGGAAAAGGAAGGGTCTGTCAGGAGGGACCGTTATGCGGCAGAATGTTCACAGAGGTAGCAAGGGGACAGAGATGGGGTGCAGGACATATGTACCCCCATTGGGCCAGCAGGGGACATGGGTTGAGAAAGGGACAACTATCTACTATATATTTCATAGAGTTTGTCTGTGTCTTTCTCTGGGACATGCACTCCTCCCATGGCTGTGCCCACTGCGTGGGTATGGACAGGTGTTTCTCACTTGCTGAGGTGAGCAGGGCTCTTTTCCCGGGACAGCCTGCATACTGAACCCCTCCTCCCCAGCCTCACCCCAAATCAATTATTTAAATGAAGAACAACAACACTTATGAGTTAAGGACCCCAGCAACTCCAGGTAAACCTTCTGTCTTCTGTTGGCACATTATACATCTGATCAAGTCTTTATTATGCATACCAAAGCTACTATTAACTTTTGTGTTTTGATCAGTTCCTTTTACACTGTAAAGACAAGTTTTAAAGTAGAATTGCCCCCTTTTGGATGCAACTTTTTTTCAAGTAGTGAAGTGTCATTTGTATCATTTAGAATTCCTAGAAATGTCCTGGTAGCATAAAGTATCCAGACTCAGACTGAATCCTACCCACCCTCTGATCACTGAGTTTGTTTTCCTCCACCTTGTAGACAGGTGCCTAAGGTGACCATGATACTGGTCTCTAGTGTGAATAGGTGGCCTGTAGCTGATGCCCATCTTGATCCATAAAGACTCAATGTAAATTTGTTCTGAGTTATCATTGACTCAGAAGTGAATCATGCAATTTTTGACGTAGTGCCACCTACCCTCCCATTTTTCCCACTCAAGCCTTCCTAAATAGGTTGTAACCATGGATTTTAGCATTCAATAGTGCAACCTTCCCACGAGGTAATGCCACCTAGGTTAAACGTATGCTAATAAAGGAGCAATTCCAGATATTGGTTACCCAGACTCTTGCATTGGTATATTGGCAATTATAGAATTTGTTCTCTTAAGGTGCATCTACATTGTACCGTAGGTCAAAATAAGATACAATTTGAGCTAAACAAATGGCATATCTTATTTTGATTGTATTTCAAAATAGCTTATTTTCTAATTTGGCACTACCTACACAGTGACAAATTTCGAAATAACCCACTATTCCAAAACATCCCTTACTCCTCATGGAATGAGGTTTACAGGGACATCGGAATAGCGAATCTGTTATATTTCAAAATAACGGGCTTGCTGTGAAGACACAGGATAGCTATTTCGGGATACTCCGGTATCCCAAAATGGCATTGGAGTGTAGACCTAGCACTAATGTCCTTTGGTTCCTTGATGAATTTTTGATTTTGTGCTACCTTCCCTCTTTTTACTCTCCCCTTGTATTAGTTTTACTACTCTAGTTAGCCTGCCCCCCAAAAGATTGGTGCCCCGTCTACTGAGGTTAAGGCCATCCAATCCATGCAGCCTCTTCTCCTTATAGAAAGTGGACCAGTGCTCTACAGAACCAAATCCCTGCACCATTCACCTAGCCATCGATTCACTCCCAGAATCTTCTGCATTCTGTTTTTCTGCTTGTGGGATAGGAAGGATCTCAGAGAAAATTATTGGGACATTTGTCTTCTGAACTCTTCCGAGTGCCTGAAAGTCTTAATCTATCTGCAGTCTATGCCACAATACAGTGTCCTTAGCACTTGCATGAATCACACTTGTTTGCCAGCTTCAGAAGAGAGTGATATCTCTTGATGCCAGGGAGCTGGTATCATACGGTGGTCCACCTCTCTCTTGTGGGATATTCTTTTGCTGCTTCTGAGTGTTGAATCCCCAACAAGAAGCCTCCATCTTCCTTGGATGACTGACCACAATTTAGCCATTGATGGCTACGTTCCATGCCTATAGCTTCATCATAGATGCTTAAACCTGCCACCCAACTACCTCCCCCACATTTGGTCTGAAGTGCGTAATGGTGGCTATCAGAAAATTCATGTATCAGAGGGGTAGTCATGTTAGTCTGGATTTGCAAATATCACAAGGAGTCCTGATCACTGAACTCTTGGGTTAGCTTAACGAGCAATGTTGGTTTAAATTATTATTGAGGCCTGGCGTGTTGCAGATGGTAATACCTCAGCCCCAACATCAGTGAGAAGCAGAAAGCAACAGAAAATTAAATGAAAGCAAAATAGTGTGTTGTCCCATGAGCATGTATGTGAAAGAAGAAAGAAAAGGTACAGTCTCCTCATACTTGCATTTAGTTCTAGCAATCAAAAATGCCAGACAAATAATCAACTGCAGCTGTCAGCTGGAGAGAAAAATACTACTTAGAAATCATGGTATTAGTGGTCCCTCAGAAAATGTAATCATGAATAAGATAAAGGAAAGGGCACCGGGGTGAGAAACAAGGATGATAGGACCAAGCAACATAAGCTATAGTGTGCCCGCTTAAGTTTTAAAACAATTTAAATCAGAGGAGGAAGGCAGGAGTAGAGAGGTCTGAGGGAGTTTTGTTTTCAGAAATAGCCTGCCTTTACCACAGTGAAAACTTTAAAAGCAACCAATAGTCTAGTAGAATCAAAACACAGGACTATGTAGCACTTTAAAGACTAACAGGATGGTTTATTAGGTGATGAGCTTTCGTGGGCCAGACCCACTTCCTCAGTCTTGTAGAGCCTTAAAGACAAACAAAACATGTAGATGGTATTATGAGCTTTTCTGGGCACAGGGTGCTCAGCACTTCTGAAGATGAGGTATCATATGCATGGACATAAGAATACTTGCTTCAAAAACCTAATTATAATGGAGAGGACAAGAGGGGAAAGACCCAGGACGTCTTACTGAATTGTGCCCCACGGAACCTGCATCCAAGAAAGTGTGTCTGTGTATTCATGTGTTTTCACTAATAGGTGATGGTGTGGTAGGGAGTGAAGGGGCCAGGCATAGAAGGGATGTGTCTACTGGAGCTCTTGGAGGACATAAAGATTCAGTTTATGCTGCTTCCATGGAGATCTGAGCGTAAGTTGAACATCATGCCCATCTACACTAAAGTCCCTGTAGTGGGTGGCTATGCTGGTACAGTCGCCTTTCTCTATGCATCATTGATACACAGCTGTGCTTCTCTTCATTCCCAGTACAAGCAGGTTGGGCCTGTTTTCCTCTTCCCTGCTCCAGAGAGGAGGGAAACGAGTGTTTTATTATGAGTGGGTAAATATATACCTCACACTTTTTTTCTAGAGGATGTTGCATTTATATTTTTTTCTGGCACGGTGTTTTGTCTGGTACCTGGCAAGCTACAATGTCTTATCTTACTCTCTAGCACAAACTTTCTCTTTGTGTTTATTAGATTTCTGAAGCATATCATTTTGCTGTCCACTTCATTTGGCAAATGCTAGACTTCCTATGAGTTAGTCTTGGCAATAATTTCAATGTCAAAATGTTAGGCTATGGGCAAGGTTCTTTCTCAAAGGAGTTGGCTTGATAATATCCTAGTAGATAATTCTCACCTGCCAATTCATATATTACTCATGTGTATGCACGCTCATACACTCATACATAGGTAGAGATGCACGCTTTAATTTTATAAAAACACACATCTAATGATCAAGTACAATTATTTTACCTCTAATCATAGTCTACTAAATGCATAAACCAATCTCATAAAATTAGATGCAAATAATTAATAATCAATACACATTGGAAAAGGGTCAGAGAAGGGCAACAGAAATGATTAGGGGTTTGGAATGGGTCCCATATGAAGAGAGATTAAAAAGACTGGGACATTTCAGCGTAGAAAAAAGGAGACTAACGGGGGATATGATAAAGGTCTATAAAATCATGACTGGTGTGGAAAAAGTGAATTAGGAAAAGTTATTTACTTGTTCCCATAATGTAAGAAGTAGGGGTCACCAAATGAAAGTAGTAGGTAGCAAGTTTAAAACAAACAAAAGGAGGTTTTTCCTGCAGTCAACCCGTGGAACTCCTTGCCAGAGGATGTGGAGAAGCTTAGGACTTTAACAGGGTTCAAAAAAGAGCTAGCTGGATTCATGGAGGTTGGTTCATCAATGGCTATTAGTCAGGATGGGTAGGAATGGTGTCCCTAGCCTCTGTTTGTCTGGAAATGGATGACAGGAAGAGGGATTACGTGAGGATTACCTGTTCTGTTCACTCCATCTGGCGTTGGCAACTATGGGAAGACAGGATACTGAGCTAAATGGACCTTTGGTCTGACTCAGTATGACCGTTCTTATGTTCACCCCAGTGGAAATGCTAGTTGAAAATACTCGTTAGCCAGTTGGGTTTTGGAACAGAGCTGCAGGTCTATTATCATAGAATCATAGAATACTAGGACTGGAAGGGACCTCGAGGTCATGGAGTCAAGTCCCCTGCCCTCAAGGCAGGACCAAATACCGTCTAGACCATCCCTGATAGACATTTATCTAACCTACTCTGAAATATCTCCACAGATGGAGATTCCACAACCTCCCTGGGCAATTTACTCCAGTGTTTGACCACCCTGACAGTTAGGAACTTTTTCTTAATGTCCAACCTAAACCTCCCTTGCTGCAGTTAAGGCCCATCGCTTCTTGTTCTATCCTCAGAGGCCAAGATGAACAAGTTTTCTCCCTCCTCCTTATGACACCCTTTTAGATACCTGAAAACTGCTCTCATGTCCCCCCTCAATTTTCTCTTTTCTAAACTAAACAAATCCAATTCCTTCAGCCTTCCCTCATAGGTCATGTTCTCTAGACCTTTAATCATTTTCGTTGCTCTTCTCTGGACCCTCTCCAATTTTTCCACATCTTTCTTGAAATGCGGTCCCCAGAACTGGACACAATACTCCAATTGAGGCCTAACCAGCACAGAATAGAGCGGAAGAATGACTTCTCGTGTCTTGCTCCCAACACACCTGTTAATGCATCCCAGAATCATGTTTGCTTTCTTTGCAATAGCATCACACTGCTGACTGATATTCAGCCTGTGGTCCACTATGACCCCTAGATCCCTTTCTGCCGTACTCTTTCCTAGACAGTCGTTTCCCATTCTGTATATATGAAACTGATTGTTCCTTCCTAAGTGGAGCAATTTGCATTTGTCTTTGTTAAACTTCATCCTATTTACCTCTGACCATTTCTCCGATTTGTCCAGGTCATTTTGAATTATGACCATATCCTCCAGATTAGTCGCAGCCCCTCCCAGCTTGGTATCATCTGCAAACTTAATAAGCGTACTTTCTATGCCAATATCTAAATCGTTGATGAAGATATTGAACAGAGCCAGTCCCAAAACAGACCCCTGCAGAACCCCACTTGTTATGCCTTTCCAGCAGGATTGTGAACCATTAATAACTACTCTCTGAGTACGGTTATCCAGCCAGTTATGCACCCACCTTATAGTAGCCCATCGAAGTTGTATTTACCTAGTTTATTGATAAGAATATCACGTGAGACCGTGTCAAACACCTTACTAAAGTCTAAGTATACCACATCCACCGCTTCTCCCTTATCCACAAGACTCGTTATCCTATTAAAGAAAGCTATGAGATTAGTTTGACATGATTTGTTCTTTACAAATCCATGCTGGCTGTTCCCTATCACCTTGCCACTTTCCAAGTGTTTACAGATGATTTCCTTAATTACTTGCTCCATTATCTTCCCTGGCACAGAAGTTAAACTAACTGGTCTGTAGTTTCCTGGGTTGTTCTTATTCCCCTTTTTATAAATGGGCACTATATTTGCCCTTTTCCAGTCCTCTGGAATCTCTCCTGTCTCCCATGATTTTCCAAAGATGATAGCTAGAGGCTCAGATACCTCCTCTATCAGCTCCTTGAGTATTCTAGGATGCATTTCATCAGGCCCTGGTGGCTTGCAGGCATCTAACTTTTCTAGGTGATTTTTAACTTGTTCTTTTTTTATTTTACCTTCTAAAACTACCCCCTTCCCACTAGCATTCACTATGTTAGGAATTCCTACAGACTTCTCGGTGAAGACCGAAACAAAGAAGTCATTGAGCATCTCTGCCATTTCCAAGTTTCCTGTTACTGTTTCTCCCTCCTCACTGACCAGTGGGCCTACCCTCTCCTTGGTCTTCCTCTTGCTTCTAATGTATTTATAAAAAGTCTTTTTGTTTCCCTTTATTCCCATAGCTAGTTTGAGCTCATTCTGTGCCTTTGCCTTTCTAATCTTGCCCCTGCATACCTGTGCTGTTTGCCTATATTCATCCTTTGTCCTACTTTCCATTTTTTATATGACTCCATTTTTAGATCGTGCAAGATCTCGTGGTTCAGCCAAGCTGGTCTTTTGCCGTATTTTCTATCTTTCCGACACATCGGAATAGCTTGCTTTTGGCCCTTAATGTCCCTTTGAAAAACTGCCAACTCTCCTCAGTTGTTTTTCCCCTCAGTCTCGATTCCCATGGGACCTTACCTATCAGCTCTGAGCTTACCACTTATTACTCTGCTGGTCCTGCAGAAGAGACCTCTAGAAATTGTTAGCGAACTCTCACCTTTCACTCCTGTCCCTGCATACGTGCTAGGTGTGATCTAGGCAGCTTAGGCGGGGGTTCATCAGCTTGCAGTGTGATGCTTCCTCATGCCACTACTCTTTCCAATTTAGTCTGTTCATTGGCTTTGGGGCTGTCAGGCTCCATTCGTGTATGCTGTACTTTTGGCCAGGTGAGTCTTCTGATGATCTCCTATAACTTTCAAGAATTGGCCTCTGTGGTGTCAAGTGGTTCATTTTTTTTTTCATCTGTAATTTCTATCCTGTCCTGTGGTCCTGGAGAGGGAGTTTATGTTGGTGATATTCAAGCCAGGCATGTTTGTCTCCTCCTCGATCTCTGTTTGTTTCCCCGATCTCTGGGTTTAATTCCACCTCATCTCACACCCATCACCACCACCATCACATGTCAGTTTCCTGGGCCTGCCGATGGCTGTGGTGGAGCCCATCTTTTCCTAGTGCAAGTTAATTTTTAATGACTCCCGATTTATGCTATTGTTTCAGCCATGCACTAAAATCTCGTGGTCCCCCTATGTTTAGCTGACTATCAACCTGGGGCCAGGATCATTTCAGAGAAGATAAACGAACAGACCCTAGATTTGAAGCCCTTTCCCTGATAAAGTAAATGCATCCTCCAGGGCTCTCTGCCATATGCCTATATTACCAGTATCATTGCAAGCGATTCCGTCTCTGCACTCACTAAAAGTGTATCTACATTATGAATATTGCCATAGGGTGAAACTGATTTCAGTGCACACATTCTGCTCAAGGTCCCACCTACTGGCTGTTCCCTGCTGTGTCTAAGTAACTCACAGGACTTCATACAGCTCTTTACATGTGGAGGACTTTCCCAGTGCCCTTTCAAAAAGCTGCCATGAACAAAAGTTTATATTTTGAAAATATGATCACTACCTTAACCGGTGTTTTCTTCAGCAGGTGTCCTGCAGCATTGTGTTTGTACCCGTCTTGTTGCGTAACTTAGCTGATGGAGTGGTCTCCCTTATTCACTGGTACCAACATGAGTCATGAGTCTTTTCATAGGACTGGCCATTTCTAGCTAACGTGGGGCTGTACAATGCCGGGTTGTGCAGAGCTGTCTCTGCTAGCTGCTGCAGGAAAAGCGGCAAGTATTGGATAGCTACACATTCAACAAAAAAAACCAGTCGGTTCTCGTAAAATTCATCTGCTAGACAGTCATGGAAATGAAGCAGCAGAGAATCCCACAGGGAATAACCCCTCCCCTCTTAAGCAAAGGAAACTATTTGAGTTTTTGAACTGTCTGCCGAAATGTAATAAGAGATGAAAGGGGGAAGGATCTTCATTTCATTAACACAGAGTCCCAGCAAATGTCATTTTCTGGTGCTAAGCTGCTTTGGGAAATGGGATTCTTTTCAGATTCCAGCGAATAGTTCGCAATCCAGCACGTTGCTTCCGTGGCACATTTCTCTTCTGCCTCTGTTATCTGCAGTCCCCTTCAAACAGTGGTGCGGGCGCCTTTTGGCTTCATGCCTTTACATGAACAGAGAGCGTTTTGATTTGTTCTGCATTTCACAGCCTCTGAAGAGTCCCTCTCCATCTTAAATGGTAGTTTATTAAGATTAAGTGCTTTCTTATGTAGATGTATTGAAAGGACCTTTTGATTTGGTTTAAATTAAATTTGATTCAATTAAAATGTAAGGCGAGATTGAAGCACTTTTGCAAAAGGAAAATGAAAAGGGCTCTCTGAAAGGGAAGCAAAGCTCCAGCAGACATGGAATCAGAAGATTGCTATCAAGGAGAGAGGCCGGTTTTGAAAATTGGGTATGAGCAGAATTACCTGCACGTCAGAATTTAACCTTATGCTATCTGCTTGGCGTGCACAAAGGAGTGTGTCATGTGATTGTTACCCGAAGAAATTATCCAGGAGTGAGTGAGTGACTGGGTCAGACCAAGTATTGCCTTATTGGTATTCAGCACCACTGCTCTGGCATGAAGGAGAAAAAGGAACATGAAAGGGGAGATGAAAGGAGAGGAATGAGAGCAGGAAAAAAAGAGGCTTGTTTCTGTACTAAGAGCCCATTCTCTTTCTGTTCTGAATCCCCACTTCAAACTTGGCTGAAATCCATAAACCTGGCATGTGGTACGCTCCCCAGACAAGGCAGCGAAGAACCCCGGGTAGCGTTTGTGGGGTACAGAGACCCCTGCTAGTCCCCTCAGAAGAAGACATTGAAAATGAGCCGAAGGGGCCTGAGCATGACATCTCACCCCAAAGAGGGCGGTTAATTCTACGGAGGGATTTGGTGGTGGGGTGATCGTCTGTGGCTACCACATCCTGCAAGTTTTCCAGGACCTTATTTCTGACCTTTGGGTACAGTAGCAAGTTCCTGAGCCGTCTCCTTTCTGGAGATTTCTCTGTCTGAGCAAAGGGGGAGGAAGGGCCCACTCACCACTGTGTCTTCTGGGAGAAGGATTTGGAGATGAGGGGAGAGTCGGCTGTTTTCTTGTCAGCGTAATATCCTCAGTGTTCATGTGGAAGTGCTGATAATTTTTCAGCCCTTTGTGCCTCTGTATTTAACAGGTTAATCCCAGAGTGATATCTTCCCTCATAGGGTGTGTCTAATTTAAATAATCATGGCTTCATTTAAATTCGAATGGCTGCCGCTCTGAGCTGACATAGAGCTGATCAGTTGTTTGTCGGCTCAGCGCGCTAGTCTGGACACTCCCGCGCCGACCTGAAAGCCCTTTATCGACCTCCCCGTTATGCCTCGTAGGATGAGGTTTACCGGGGAGGTCGATAAAGGGCTTTCATGTCGACAGGGGAGCGACCAGATTGCCCGATCTGCCGACAAACAGCTGATCGGCAGAGCAGGGCAGCCATTTAAATTTAAATGAAGCCGCGATTATTTAAATCGTGGCTTCATTTCCCTTTGCCGATCAGCCTAATCTACATGGCTCCGTCGACGGAGCCATGTAATCTAGACGTGCCCATACAGACTAGTACTGTAATTCCATTGAGTTCAATGGTGGTGAAGGGCCCTTTGGATTATGAATAGGGTATTGGCCTCTTGCCCTTACATTACAGCCACCCTCCTGTTGGGCGAGGAAATTTGACTGGATTCCTTCCATATATCAGCCCTCTTCCTAGATGTGCAGGAATGTTTGCTGTTGGATGGCGGGTACTTTCTCCTTCCTGGTGCTGACCTCGCTGCCTTTATATTATGATTTCACCACATTGCTGGAGCACCTACGAGCCCTCATCATGGACAGGGATGCAGGCCCACCGACAGCAGGGACACAGGCAGGCAAAGGAGGAAACTGCCCTATGGTCCGATGGTTAGAAAGTGCCTGGTGCTCATCGCTGCTACTGCTGCAGCTACTGTGACGGCAGCCAGAGTCCCAACCTTTTAAATGGCCGCCAAAGCATCACATGATGTGCGCCAAGTGGCACTGAGGCTGCCGGGGGTAGGTTAGACCCCACCCCTTCCACCTGAACCCCACTGCCAGGCGGCCATCGCGCTACACGACCTAACCCAAAAGACATCCCAGTCCTGTTTTCCAACAAACAATAAGTCCAGAGCTAGAAAGTGGAGGCGGAGAGGTGAGGAAACAACGAGCGTGTTTATCTCCATTGTACTGGCATTTAAAGTACTTAGACAAGCTCTTCTATTCCATTAGATGCTTCATCACTGTGATACTGCCCAGGGGACAGGCTGGATTGCTGAACAGCTGTCCCCCCTCGGCTCTCCCACCTGGGGTGCCTTTTATCCTGCTTTGCTGTGAGAGCAGCCACCCCTCCACACAGGCTCCCGCATGTAACTGACTCCGAGCTCTACCGTAAGAGAGCTACAACCGGCCTCTCTTGAATTACACTGCAGGCCCACACCAGCAAATTCCCAGGACCAGACTTTCCCCCAGAAACGTGCATCTTCTTCTGCCTAGCACCCCTCTGAACAATGTAAGGGTGTGTCTAAACTACATGGCTCCGTCGACGGAGCCATGTAGATTTGTTTGTTCGGCAAAGGGAAATGAAGCCGCGATTTAAATAATCGCGGCTTCATTTAAATTTATATGGCTGCCGCGCTGAGCCGACTAACAGCTGATCAGATGTTTGTCGGCTCAGCGCGCTAGTCTGGACGCTCCCCTGTCGACATGAAAGCCCTTTATCGATCTCTCCGGTAAACCTCATCCTACGAGGAATAACGGGGAGGTCGATAAAGGGCTTTCAGGTCGGTGCGGGAGTGTCCAGACTAGCGCGCTGAGCGGACAAACAGCTGATCAGCTGTTTGTCGGCTCAGCGCGGAAGCCATGTAAATTTAAATGAAGCCGCGATTATTTAAATTGCAGCTTCATTTCCCTTTGCCTATAACCCTCATCTACATGGCTCCATCAATGGAGCCATGTAGTTTAGACACAGCCTCTGTGCCTACACAGTCTGTTCTGTCATTAATAGATAATGATAAATATAAACCTTCTTATTTCAAATGAATTTTCCCAAACACTTTAATCCAAACACGCTCTGCAGGGCAGCATTTCAGATTTTGGTGGGGTGCCAACCAATGTCTCCTGTAATCTTTTCCCCTCATGCAGATTTTTTCCAGTTATGTGTGGAATAATTTCTGTGCTCCGAGGTAGGTGTGAATGTGCACCACCTGTGGAAACAGAGACCAAGCTCTGGGTGCTCTGCTAATCAGCTTGGCAGCATTTGAATCTCTCCTGAGTGGTCACAGAAGCACACAGCTTACAGAGAAGGCTGGTGCCAACCTGTGTATGCTGCAATAATGGAGGGGCATAATGAGGGCACGGGGGGCAAACTGTGACAGCAGCAGCTTCCGTTGAGTTACTGAGCATGCTCAGCACATGTCAAGCAGGAAATGGGGGGGAGAGATAACCAACCTTCTTGTCTGTCCCTCTCCTTATACCGCTTTCCAGGTGCTCTTAAGGCACTTAAAAACTCTTTTTTTGGCAGATAATTTAGCAATTTGCTGACATGAGCACTGTATCTAATCCCTATATAAAAGGAGGAAAGTTCACTAAATTCTAGCTCCACTCAGCTCTAACATTAACATGTTCTGACATCTTGCAGCAAGTCACTTAAGGGACACTGGTTAGGCTTAAAAATGTAATGTGTATTCTCACATTGTTACTAACTCTGCTGGGAAGCGAGGGGGGAGGGGCATTGAGAGCGAATCTGGCAGGACTCCTGAGTTCTAGCTCAGCTCTGGGAGGGATATGGGATTATAATGGGTTCTAGCAGGGGGCAGCTACATCTGGGTTTTATATAAGAACCTCAGAATGGCCCCACTGAGTCTGATTAATTGACCATCTAGCCCAGTTTCCTGTCTTCCAACAGTGGCCAAGGCCAAGTGCTTCAGAGGGAATGAACAGAAGAGGCAATCATCAAATGATCCATTCCCAGCTTCTGGCAAACAAAGCTAGGATACCAGCCCTGCCCATCCCAGCTAACAACAATTGATGGACCCATCTTCCATGAACTTATTTAGTTCTTATGAGAGCCCTGTTGTAATTTGGGCCTTCACACTATCCCCTGGAAAAGAGTTCCACAGGTTGACCGTGGAAAAATAATTTCTTTGGTTTGTTTTAAATTTGATTCCTATAAATTTCTTTGGGTGGCCGTCTTGTGCTCTTTAAAGGAGTAAATACCATTTCCTTATGCGATATTTCCTCACCAGTCATGATTTTCTAGATCTCTAACACATTCCCCACTTCAGTCATCTCTTTTCCAAGCTGAAATGTCCCAATCTTTTTAATAGCCCCTCAAGTGAAAGCTTAAAAAACAACAAATAGTTCTGCAGCACCTGCGAGACTAACAAAAAATGTAGATGGTATCATGAGCTTTACTCTTAATAATTTCTATTGCCCTTCTCTCTATCTTTTCCAAATCTAGTCTATCTCTTTGTAGATGGAGCGATCAGATCTGCATGCAGCATTCAAGACATGGGCATAACATGAATGAATACAGAGGCAATATGATATTTTCCGTCTTACCGTTGATTTCTTTCCTAATGTTTCCCACTATTCTGTTAACATTGTTGATTGCCACTTCACGTTGAGCAGATGTTTTCAAGGAACCAGCCACAGTGATTCCAAGAACTCTTTCTTGAGTACCAATTTAGACCCCATCACTTTTGTATGTACAATTTGGATTATATTTTGTCACGTGCATTACTTTGCATTTACAAACACTGAATTCCATCTTCCCTTATGTTGCCCAGTTACCCATTTTTGTGAGTTCCCTTTGTAACTATTTGCAGTCAGTTTTGGACTTGACTGTTCTGAGTCATTTTGTATTGTCTGCAAATTTTGCTACCTCATTGTCTCTCCCTTTTTCCGGATCATCTATGAATAATTTGAACAGTACCAATCCCAATACAGAACCCTGGAGCACACTACTATTAAACTCTCTCCATTCTCACCATTTATTCCTACCCTTTGCTTTTTATCTTTTAAGTGGAGTCCCTGGCAATGTTTTCATGGTCAACTAACAATCCTTCCATTAATTTAATGAGAAATCTTTTGTTATCTTAATTACCCTGCCACCCTTTCTTTATAAACAAACTCATGTTCCAAAGGCAAAGATGGGAGCAGCACATCGCTGTTGTAATTCAGAGCAGTGTATGGGGGTTAGGCATAAAAACAGACCTCCAGTAGGAAGTTCAGAGGTCCTGCCTAAAGGCGCCCAGACGTACTGGTTTAGACAAGAACATAAAAACAGCCAGACTGGGTCAGATCAAAGGTCCATCTAGCCCAGGATCCTGTCTGCTGACAGTGGCAAATGCCAGATGCCCCAGAGGGAGGGAACACAACAGGTAACCCTCACGTGACCAATCTCCTGTCATCCATTTCCAGACAAACAGAGGCTAGGGATACCATTCCTACCCATCCTGGCTAATAGCCAGGGCTTGACAAATAATGCAATCTACTCGCCTGTGGCGAGTAGATTGCAACCCAGGAGAGCTAGGTTCGAGCGATCTGTGCATGCACAGAACGATCTGCACACGCGCAGATCACCAGACTGCGCAGCTGGCGAGCAGGGCTTGCCGCAATTCGGTGAGCCCTGGTAATAGCCATTGATGGACCTAACCTGCATGAATCTATCTAGCTCTGTTTTGAACACTGTTAAAGTTCTAGCCTTCACCGCATCCTTTGGCAAGGAGTTCCACAGGTTGACACTGCGCTGAGTGAAGAAAGACTTCTTTTTGTTTGTTTTAAACCTGCTGCCTATTAATTTCATGTGGTGACTCCTAGTTCTTTTAGTGTGGGAATAAGTAAATAACTTTTTCTTGAGAAATAAAGCAAGTTTCTGAACGACACAAAGATCGTAAGTGATTACAGATAATGAGGCATAAGTCAGACTTGGTTACAAAAAAATAAAAGGTAAATTGCAATCAAATACCTAGGTTAATAAGCTAAGTGAATTCAAAGCAAAGGTTTCTCTCCCCCACATGCTTTAGCAGTCTCACTGGCTGGAGTGCTTTCAGCCAGGACCTCTCTCCCAGTTCAGTGTTAATTCCTTTGTCCTTCCAGTCTTGTTGATGAAAGGGGAGAGATTTTGTGGACTTTTTTTTTTTAGCTCTTTTTAAAAACTAACCTCAGGTGACTGCCGGTCTCCGGAGATGGGAACCTCTAGCTGTTCACCTCTGTGATGTAAATTTCACACTCTCAGTTTTTCCTGCCAAAGAATGGCCACTTAACTAAATAATGGCCCATTTGATTTTATTGGCACCAGTTTTCCTTTTGTCTCTGAAAAACTAGATTGTGGCTGTTTACTAATATTTAGAATATCTCTTAGTAACAGCATAGAATAAAATAAAATAACTTTACATATAGTATTCAAAGTTTTCATCGTTTTTACATATAGTATTGCCACACATATTTTAACAGAACAATAACGATCAGCAAATTATGAGTTTTCAAATGCTATCTCATAAGTTATACTTCATACAAAATCCATTATCTTTTTTTTCAAGTGTGAAGATAGGGATACAGACTGTCACAATCACATTGCAACAAGGTCACCAGAAACCGTTTATTTGTTGTTGTTGAGTTGGTTTTAAGCATAACATTGACTCTTAGTGCTCATTTTCTGGATTGACAGCCCTGATGACTGAAATGGGTATCCAGACAGCACACTGAAAGGTGTCTTAGAAATCCATAACTAAGAACAGAAGCCCTTTTTTAAATCTGTGGAATAGATTCACTATGGGCAGAAAAAACTATACACACCACAGGCTGTGTCACGTATGTATGACAACCCTGAGAAGGTCATTAAGTCTCCATGCCCAGGCTCAGCCAAGACTACCAGTGGAGGTGCCAGGTGTGATAAAAGTTGGGAGGCATAAATGCTTGTCCATTAGGAATTGAACTTAGATGCCAACTCGTTATGGATAGACCCCCTTATTGACTAATCGAGTAGTTGATGGAAATTCCATCAACTACTTGATTAGTTTATTAAACACTAATTAACATTCCTCGTTAAGATATTGATTTAAAAACACCAGTAACAAGGAAATTTGAATCCTGTGGGACATTCCCTCCTAATTTAATTGACTGCCCTTGGGTATTGCATAATCTCAGTTATACAGAGATTACATGACTACTACAGTACAGTACAATTATACTACACATACATGACTATTGAATGCTTATTTTAACTTGGACTTTTCATGTTTTCCACTGGTAACGTTATTTAAATTTACAGTATCTTTATTGCTTGGTAGTGGGGTATAGGGGAATTTTCCTGAGCATGCAGGTATTTGGTATGTAAACATAGTCTGAATTCTCCCAATTAAAAAAAAAAAAGTCACATGGACTTTTAAAATGAAACCCTACTGAATGCTGAGTTCACTTGGTAAAGGGAAAAAACAATTAAGTTTAGGTTTAAAATGCAGCCACTAACAAGTACATCTCAAAACAATTTTTTCTGTGCAGTATGTTGGGTTTGTAAAGTGCATACATACTCCTCTTAAGAGCTTCAATGGTATGTTAGGTGAACGTGCATTAAGAATAATAAATAGATTATGGTGAAATGCATTAGGTATTATGGACCCTAATATACAATATCTATTACTGTTAATTCATGTAGAAAGCATACATTGTAATAGTTACAAAGGCATCCTTATGGGGCACGCTGTGGAGGCATATTAAAACAATACACAACCGCTCGCTTAAATTCGAATGGGTCCTTTGATGTACAGTAATGCTAGTTCCAAAATAGTATGTCTCTGATCCTACTCGGTTAATGGTACCCATTATATGATTTCAAGTTCAGCATAAAGGAAATCATAATCTCAAATTATTGCTAGTGTATATCCTATATAATATGCACATATACAGCTCTATTGCCTTGTATTTGGTCGTGTGAATTATTTCACAATGTAGCAGGTCAAATTAATCTCTGTATCGTTATTATGGCAATATGAGGTTGTTAACTAGTTGGAAGATTTTTCACTGATTTTAAAAAGGAGTATCTAGGTATGTTCCTTCTTAACAGCTGGATGCCAGCTAGACCAAATAAGTTAATGCATTTCAAGGATATGAAATGTCCAGAATCTTTGACCTCAATAAACGCAGTAACCCTTGGATAAAGAATTTTTCAATTACCGGAGACCAAAACTTGGTGGCTGGCATGAGGTCAGATACTATATCTGTTTTACCAAAGGAAAAAATGGGCAATGAACAATGCAGAAGGTTAATAAACAGCACAAATAAAAAGGATTCTATTTCACCGGTGTAATCCCTAGCACAATAGCGTATCTTAGAAACATAATGCTTAGAAGCTGTGATAAAAAATTAATCGAAAATCAGGTTGAAAGCAGAACTGAGGTTAAAAATGACAGAATTGATCAAGCAAACACAAAATCAAGAGTGCTTTTAAAGTTGCAAGAAGTTTATACCCTAAAAGGAAATATCATATTTTCTTAGCTAATAATAATAATAATAATTAACAATATATTGTCTTTTGAGCATTTGAACACTATAAATCCCCCCCCACCCCCAAAGAATTCATCTATTTACTATAGCACTATGAAGGAAACTTGCTAATCTTCATAAATGATATTTTGTATCCTGATGTCATGTTATAGCTCAATTTCTGACTGACTTCGTTGAAGTCATACCTTTATTGGAGACGCTGTGTGAGGTTCTGGCCCTTAAAAATGACCCTTTGCATAGGGAGTGGTGTGTGTTCCTTTTGAAAGTCCGTTCAGTGTATTTCTTTTTACAGTCATTGCTTCTTGGCTGTTTGCTCCCATTTGTCTTAGCTGTACCACAGCAAGATTGAAAGTTCAAAAGGGTGTGTCAAAATTTAGAAATACGGTGATGCTCATAGTCGACTTCCAATCTGTCCTGCCAGATGAGATGTATAAACCTGTGTGCTTGGTGCTTCTCTTACACACTACACAATGTATGAAAGCTTTGATACGTTGTCAGCAAGAAGTTCCAAGTGAGAATTATTTGTCTTCCAGGAGGTATTTTCTGCCACCTGCTCTGATTTGGATGAGCTCAATAGGACCAGTTCAACTTACTTAGGTTCAACTGGGCTTGGAAGAATCCAAATTTCATTTTTCAGTGGATATTATTGATTATTATTATTTATAAATATTTGAAGTGCTTATCAATTTAGATTTTCATAGTTGCCCACAATTATAATTTTGACGCGTTTTATTTTAATGTACTTAAATTTTCTACAGCTATCAGAAATTAATGGGGAGATCAGACAATGTGAAACCATTCAGACACAACCTGTCAACATCAAATGCTCATATACACAGAACATTCCCTTAAATCAACAAATGGTACCTGTTTTTACTATGCTGTTCTATTTGCAACAAGCCTAAATCTCCAGATTTTGCCTCTAATAAGTTTTCATACGTTTTTCTTACTTTGCCTCTGTACATTTCAGTTATTATCAATGGAAATATTTTTTCTTCCATTAATGGTGTATGGCGAAATCAACATTTACCAATACATCTCTAATCCTTCCAAGCACAGATAGATAAAATCTATTTCTCCATTCTAAAAAGCAGATTTTCAGATATGTACTACAGGAAGCTGAGACTACTGACTCTCCATTTGTTCTTTTCTCCCCATTTGTTAATTTCCAGGGGGCAGTGCCCTGTGTGCTTCCCTATAGGTGGTCTGCAGAGGATATCAGGAAAAGCACTGGGTATGTGCAGTGTACCAGTATACACCCTCCTCCTATCAGCAGATAGAATTGGAGCACCCTAATTTCCAACACAGACTGTTGGTGTGGGTTTGAAACTGGGGGAGATGTTTGCCTGTCCCTAATCATTGCTATCCTGATAAAAAATTGTGCTCCTTGGCCTGTGAGGACAGGACAAGAAGCAATGGGCTTAAACTGCAGCAAGGGAGGTTTAGGTTGGACATTAGGAAAAATTTCCTACTTGTCAGGGTGGTGAAACACCGGAATAAATTGCCCAGGGAGGTTGTGGAATCTTCATCACTGGAGATATTTAAGAGCAGGTTGGACAGACACCTGTCAGGGATGATCTAGATGGTGCTTGGTCCTGCTTTGAGGGCAGGGGACTGGACTTGATGACCTCTTGAGGTCTCTTCCTGTTCTAGGATTCTAGGATTTCCCTAAAGGTGGCAACTCTATTAATAATCAGACCCAGGCACAGCTGCGAGGTTTACAATTGCATTGCCATGTTAGCAGGAGGGTTTATTGGGTTCAGTGCTATCTTATACGATCTGTGCTTGGGGCTTTGGGCTGGAACCGTGAAGCATGCGGACACACGTTATAGGGCTGGTGTGTGTTCACCCTATAGCAACAGATGTGGACACAGATTATACAGCTGGACTGCCTGTCCTGTCCAGGTGACATTTTTCACTTTTCTCGCCTGATGGTTGTGACTAGCTTGCTGTTGTGTCTGGTTTTTCAGTGAGACAGCAGGGAATGAGCTCATGCGTGAGTTACCTTAGGAGCTAGCGCCATGAAACACGCTTGGATTTCTCATAAAGTCCTGGAACTGCAATGGGTTTGAGATAATTACACCGCTATTATGCTTGATTGCTTAAATATACTTTAAAGAATTCATAAACAAGCATAGGATGTTCATGAAATAATAATGAAATAAACATAGAAAATACACATTTCCATTGCAAATTTAGATTAGACACCTCCGAGTTGAGCTCATCATTAGTTTTGCTAAAATACAGTATAAGGAATATGACTATTTAGAAGCAATGTGCGGCACTATATTTATTGGCCTACTCTTCCCTCTTTGCATCAGTGTTTAACAGTCTCTGCCATGGCAAATGTGATAAGTTAACAAGTGTGTTTGTATCACTGCTCCTGAATGAGTGACTTGCGGAAGGTATTGGGCCTAGGGTCAAATTTCACTGATCCTTGGCCACTCGTTCAATCAGAGCCCAAAAAGTATTAACAATGGCATCCCATCAGAAATATTTACGCCCATCTTGCATAGACGTAAAGGACTATCCCAAGGTGCCGGATCATGGTCCCTCTATTACTATGACTTGCTAATGGAGTTCCCCTTTGAGCTCAAGTACTTAAGACCATGGTATTATTCCCTGCATCGAGTTCAGCCAGCAGTGAGTGTCCATTCATTATGCAAACACCTCTGCTAGATAATCGACTGTCAGTTAAGCTCTGCCCTGGGGGCACAAAATGGAAGTCAAGATCATGTGTCGCCCAGCCCAGTTTCTTTCTAATCTATGGCAATTCCATTATGCCCGAGGCGGCAGCACCCAAACATGGAACACAGAATGTTAGCTCTCCGCAGTAGAACGTGTAGCGAGAAACCTCTTGAACCAAATTCGGTTTTAAAATTGTAGTAAAATTAGAGCCCGAAACACATACCTGGCCTGGGAGTCGTGGGCTTGAGGCCTGAGACCTAGACAGCAATGGTTAAGACATTGCTAATGTAAAGCAAAGAGAGGCTCTGAGCAAGAGGCCAGCTGCTGCTTATAGAAGTTGGCAAGAACAGGGCTAATATTACAGTAACACTCATATCTAAGAGGTACTGAGCACAGGCTGTAAGCACATTCTGGAGGGGTCATAACAGAACACTTCATTAAGGAACATCGGGGTACCAACACACACCCCGCACATCACAAGAGCGTAGCAACCCAGATTCAGAACAGGGTTTAAACTCACAGTGTAATAGATAGTAATTGAACTTTTTCCTATCGCACTGCCGCCGGGCCTGGCCGTGCAGCGCTTGGCCTCCCGCTGCCCGCCATGGCCGCGCCACGTGTGAGGGAAGCCGGGTGAGCGGCCACGTGCAGGGTTGGGCTCCATGCCCTGCTCACCAAGGGCACCCCCCCATGCAGCGGGGACCCGGCAGCCGGGGGTACTGGCCCGCCGACCTCTGCACGCTTCCTGGGCCAGATCCAGAGATCACAGTCCTGAGCCTTCCCGCAGCGCTTCCAGGTGGGGAAACCTCGCTGGCTGCTGCAGCCCAGTTCCCCCGGGTCCCAGGCCAGCGGCCAGGCTGCTGCTCGGTTGATCTCCTTTGTGGAGCCTTTCTAAACCTCCCTTGTCTGAGCAAAGAGGTGGTAACTAAGCAACAAAAGGTGGCAACATGATATGTTGGGAGGGTTGTGTAACTCAGTCTGTTATAGGGGAGTCTGCTGGCCACTATTATTGTACTTCATTTAACAATAAACCTGGCTGGGCGCATTCAGTCTTTATCTGATGTGTGGTCTTTGGGGCTCTCTCGGGGTGTGTCTAAACTACATGGCTCCATCGATGGAGCCATGTAGATTAGGCTGATCGGCAAAGGGAAATGAAGCCGCGATTTAAATAATCGTGGCTTCATTTAAATTTACATGGCTGCCGCGCTGAGCCGACAAACAGCTGATCAGCTGTTTGTCGGCTCAGCGTGCTAGTCTGGACGCTCCCGCGCCGACCTGAAAGCCCTTTATCGACCTCCCCGTTATGCCTCATAGGATGAGGTTTACCGGGGAGGTCGATAAAGGGCTTTCATGTCGACAGGGGAGCGTCCAGACTAGCGCACTGAGCTGACAAACAGCTGATCAGCTGTTTGTCGGCTCAGAGCGGCAGCCATGTAAATTTAAATGAAGCCGCGATTATTTAAATTGCAGCTTCATTTCTCTTTGCCAAACAAACAAATCTACATGGCTCCGTCAACGGAGCCATGTAGTTTAGACGTACCCTCGGAGTCTGCAGTGTTGACTACTTGCCCTGAGGAACACAACACATGTGATAGAGCACACGCGCATGCAGCTGACTGGTTATTGTCATTGATGGAGCGGAAGAGCTGTCAGAACAACAACCAGTAAATCCTACTACTTCATTAGCTTTTTAGCAGGACATGTGAAACTCTTGTCTATTCTTCAAAGAGAACTTTCTACTCCAACCTCAGGAAAAAAAGAGTTCCTGTGGGAATAGCCAGGCAACTGCCGGTATTTCCTCTTTCAAAATGTATCTTGAGTGATCTTCCAACTCCCCATACTTGGAGTCCTTGTCTCGCGCATTCTGCTCTGATTTCAGGTTGACAGGAGAGAGGCAGTGCTGCCTATGGGTTAGAGCACTGGCCTGGGACACAGGAGACACGTGGTTTTTTCCCACGGTTCTTCCACTGACCTTGGGCAAGTCAATTCATTTTTGTGCTTCCATCTGTAAAATAGACCAAGCATGTGATGCTCAGACCAGCATGCCCGATGCTCAGACCAGCATGCCCTCTGCCATGATCTGCCTCTTCCTTGTAACTCCTGGGTAGGTCCTGCCCTTTCCAGGGAAAACTGATTCCAACATGTCTGTGGGCTGGTTCAGCCCAGCTTCAGGATTTGGGTCTTGCTAGCCCTTGGTATTCTCACCTTCCATAGGCCAGGAGGGGGAACCCACATCCACCCTCTACTCTGGGTTTCAGTCCAGGGAACTTGTTTGAAGGTGGTGAACCCCGTGTGCAGTGAGATCTGTCTAGACGAGCGGTCAGCAGCCAATAGACAGGGGGATCTACTGATAGATTCTGAAGCCTCTGACAGGTGATCCTGTCTGGTCTGGCTGTGAGGCTACCAAGTGCTGGCACTTCAGCTGTCCCGCCCCCCCACTGCCATGCTGGTCCTGCCCTCTGCCTTGGAGCTAACCCCCGTGAACTTCTCCCTTGCTGTGCAAGGTGGGGAGGCAGAAGATAAAGGTACTGATGTCACTGTTTGCCCTTCCCACCTGCCCCTGTACCGCATCTCTACAGTAATCAGGGTGCTTCCTCAGAGAAGAGGAAGGGAGTACGAGGAGGCGGGGCCAGGGTATTCGGGTTTGATGTAGATCCTGGATTGACGTAGATTCAAAAGGTTGGAGACCACAGGTCTAGACCCTTTTCTGTATCCTGGAGCTGCTACTACCATAGCCTGGAGGCAGGACTTTCTCAGTCTGTTCCCTGGCTTACTCTTCTGCCTGTCCCAAAGCATGGGGGAGCCAAATAGTCATGGACCAAAAAGCGAAAGGTCCTGTCCCGGGCCACCCATGCCAAGGAGGCCTGTATTCTACTCTGCCCTTCTAATTGTTTCAAGGCAAGCTGTGATTAGATTCTGGCCCCAGCCAGGCCTTACTTCCCAGGAGATCTGCTCCCTCTCCCAGTCAGCTACCAGGGAGCCTGGCTTTTCCTCTTGCATCTCCTCCCTCCTGGTTTGGCACCTACAGCACATGTAGCTGGGTGAGGCTGATGGCTCTCCTAAGCTCATGAACCCGGTCCGTTCACGTGTGGCAATGGTGCGATTCATCCCTATGAGGGTAGTAACATTTACTGCCTCGCAGAGCACTTTGCGGCCTAGTGATGAAAACGGGTACGTAAACGCTATGTCATTTGATTTCTTTGGAAGCTTCAGACAGGGTCAGCATTTGCCTTTGGTGCTTATCTCAAGATCTCTTCACCTGCAAATATCTCTTAGATCAGACCCCCAAATCCACCTGTGTTTACCGTCTCGGTAATAGAAATGTATGAAATGGGTATCACTGAAGTTTAACCAGAGGCCTTAAGCATGACAGAACAGACCTTTACCATTTCAGCAAAAGGAGAAACATTATCAGTGGGTAGCAGTAGTAGACTCTTATCCTCTGGACCACCTACTTGCCTGGTGTGTTATATGCCCAGATACATTTTCCATTGGTTACCGATATTTACTACTCACATGTTCCTTCTTTGTAAATAAAGGAGAACGCCTTACCGAAAGGTACAGTAGGGTTATGGCGCCGAGTCAAACGCCTGAGTCTTGGAGCCAAAGAGTAAAAATCGCTTAGGCTGTGTCTAGACTGCAGGGTTTTTTCGAAAAAAGTAGCCTTTTTTTAAAAAAAAAACTTCACCTGTATCTAGACTACAGCCGTGTTCTTTCAAAATTAAATCGAAAGAATGCGGCTTTTCTTTCGACAGCGATACTCCTCATTTCATGAAGAACGCCTTTTTTCGAAAGTGCTCTCTTGAAAAAAGGCATTCTTGAATACAAACAGGGCTTTTTCGAAAGAGAGCATCCAGACTGCTTGGGTGCTCTCTTTTGAAAAAGCGGCTCATTTTTTCGAAGGAAGAGGTTGCAGTCTAGATGCTCTTTTTCTAAAGAAGCTTTTTCGAAAGTATCTTTTGAAAAAGCCTCTTTCGAAAGAGGCTTGCAGTCTAGACGTAGCCTTAGAATCACAGTGCTTGAAAACAAAAATCTCAAGTCATTTTCCCTTACTGGAGCAACATTCTGTGTTTACTGTTCTCCTAGACGTAATGCTATGAAATTATTTGCCAACTTTAGGGGAACTTGGTGGCAAAACTGATAAAATCACGTCTTCCATTTAGTGACTGCTATATATCAGGGTGTGCTGCTTTTGTTTCACAGGATTTACTGAAAACTCTCTGGGCTCTGAAATTTAAATGAGCCACAACATTTTGAATTTCCTATGTTTAATAGGTCCTCAGGATAGATACTGTTATGCCCTGTTACTTTACATGTTGTAGTCAGTTACCAAATGGATCAAAACTAATCCGTCTCAGATCAAACCGAGAAGGTGCAGCGTTAGAAAAATATACGATCGATGAGAAGCTGCATTTGTTGTAAAACGAGCCACGTTTCGTTTTCATTTTGTCTTCAAATGTGACTCTTAATGGTTTATTTTTTCCCTTACCTCCAAAACCAAAAAGGGTTTAGCAAGTCAATGTTCATGCACTACTTGCCAAAGAATCAGAGGCAAAGTTGTTTTCCTCGGCCGTTGAACACAGAACTGTATGAGAACACGGAAAATGATATTATCCGTAGAACTACTTTGTCTGCTTCACTGTGGACCTTCTTCATGGAAACCTCTCCAGCTCCACTCCTAGCTGACTTCCAACTATTGTTGTAAGGAAAAAATACACACAGCCCCTCAACCTTGTCATTTGGTAAGATGGTAAGTTAACAAGTGAGTGTGGAACTGCTACCCCTGACTGGCTATGGATATGGAGTTTTTAGAACCCGTTTATACTGCTCTGGTCCTTTAATGCTATAGGTCCTCTTATGTAGTCTAGTGAGTCGCATTACCTATGTGAAAATTACTGCTGTTCTATTTTTAATATTTATAGATAACTGTCTCGTTGTCTTTTTAAATGGCTTTTCTACACTTTGCAGATAAGTGCCTCTATATCATCAAATGCACTCTGAAGTTAACGCTTCTGCACTATCCTTGCAGATTTTGACTTTCACTCCAAGTTAACCTCTAATTTTTAAAAATTAGTTTACAATTAGAGCTCAGTGATTCCAGGGCACTCTTGGCTCACCTTCCACTTGGCAAAGCATCAAGAAAATGTGTTAAGTTTGTGAAGACTGCTTACATTAATATGGCTGCCCCGATCAAAAATGTGATTAAAATGCTGAACAGGGGTAGGGTTTTGCCCAACGCATTTTGAATTTCGTTTTGGCTTCGCACACCTTCACGATGACAGGTCTTGCTTGGCTTTCTCAGCGTGTCTTTTATGCAGATGAAATGCTGACACGTCCTCAGTGATTGATCATAAGTACTTTGTGTCTGGGTAATTTTTATTGTTCTCTCTTAATGGCATATATTGGGGCTGTCACACACACCTCTTTACATGTGTTGTGATATCCCGGTATGAATCATGTGTTGTTGACCACCTCCCTTACTTCCAGTCTATGCATACATTTTCTTTTGAGAAACTTGAGATTTGTCTTTTTTAGACAATCTTCTTCTTTTGAGAAACTTCGGGTTGATTTTTTTTTAACTTGCCTTCCCCTCCAAATCTTACTGGTCTGAGACAATACTGGTCTTGAATCAAATGCTAGCTAAAAAACCGGCACTTTTTCAGTCTTCTGAATCTATAAATGGGAGCTTTTTACCCTGGGACGGGAGGATTCCCAACTTCCCAGTGTGGTAGTCTATCTGGATGGTACAGAAAGATCACACATTAAAACTGTGACACGTCCATCTATACACGTCCGTTTAGGGCCTTGTTGAAGGAGTAGGTATGGAACTACAAGAGATGAAAATTTCACCAGCGGTTCAGATTTGAACACACAAATCAGACTCTTTTTGTATAGGTGGGTGGGTAGTGGTGGTAATTGTTTTGTTTGGTTGGGTTTTTTTTCCTATGTCCCTGGACTAATCCATGTTCACGCTAGTTTGGGTAAAGTTCCTGTCTGCATTCCTTTTGTAAAGTCAGAAATACAGAACAAAACCACAAACCAGATGGCATTGCTTTTGAGCTTTCCAGAACTCTGTGCCCTTCCTGTTAGGTTCTTTAGCCCAGACGGCCTCCTATGCACGGAAATAGCTGCCAGCTGTTGATGTCTCCTTGAATTACCTCTGAACCCTGGCCAGGAATGAAATCCTCTAACTCCAAGGTCATTGGCTGGTGGCCTTCTGTATTATCTCATACTATAAGGCTGAACTGAAAGCCAGTCTCACTGTACTGCAAGAAATAAAGGTGGATGTTGTACGGTTTGCTGGCTCACAAGCAGTGATCCTTGGTTCCGTTAGAAGAAACCAGAATTCTATCAACAATGCAATTCACAAAGGGGCTTGGAGAATTGTCAAATGAGGCAATAAAATGACCTTTCAGTGGATTTCATTACAAGTTTCTGTATGTGGGAGTGAGATAGCTGATGACCTGGGCAAAACCGGAAGAGCAGAAACTCAGATTGGAATGATAATGGTTGAAGTTATTGACACTGTATCAAGGGAAATATTAGCTGAAATAAATGGCTGAAAGATGATAAAAAAAATTGGATTGATGTCAGAGCATTTTGGGAAACATCCTCTGCCGGGTTGCAGATGGGACGTGTTGCAGGAATGAAAATCAGTAGGGATGGGACTGAGTTGTATCCGCTCTACAAGTTGTGATGGGAGCCGGCTTTAACACCTGCCCATGCTGTTGAATGTAAGGTGTGAGGAAGGTGAAGTTTTTTGGATGGGATGAATGCTTTTCAAAGGATTCTGTGTGAGCAGCTGACTCATTCTCAAACTTCATAGCATGATTATTGTCAAACAAAACAGCAGCAACAATATGGAGGCATTCTCTTACCTATGCTGAATGGGGTGAGCTCTGGTAAGGTTTGGAGGGTACTAGAGACTTTAATGTGCTATCATAATCCTTCTTGCGGGTGTTCAGAAATTCCTGGTTTTCATTTTCCTTTTGCTCTGGGTTCTGTACAGTTGGACTTGGGGTATGTGAAATCCTCGCCCCATTGAAGCTAAAATTGATGACTAGTGGGACCAGAGATTGCTCCTGTAGTTAATACGGCACCTGGCTCCCCAGGCAAATGGATTCTTAAGGTAGTGTCAAATAAAGAATGTAGGTATGACGTTTTAGCTACAAATTTTTACTAGTACAACCAGCACAAGCACATCTAAAACAGTATAATTACAGCTGCACAAGAGAGGTTGTATGTGGAGCCCTGTGTGGATACAAAATTTGTATCGACATCCACGTCTGCATCCACAAAAATGAGCTGTGGATTTCTGTGTTGACATCTGCAGATACCCATGGATATAAAGTGGATATCTGCAAATTTGCAAGGTTCTAGATACAAAATTTGTATCCCTGTCTGCATCCATATCTGTTAAAATTAGCTGCGGATATCTGCATCCACATCCACCTGTAGATATAAAGTGAATATCTGCAGTTTTGCAGGGCTCTCGTTACATGGCTTTAATTATAAGTAGTACAATGTTTTATGTGTAAACAAGGTCTAATTGAATAACGCAGCCATCCCAAACTTGCACAGATAAAAGCTGTCCCCAATTAGTTCCTTAAAAACAGGGATAAAATAAGGAATAAAACCAAACTTAATTGTTTAAGGTTTAAGACTCGATAGCTGTTACGGATAATGTAATTTAGTGGAGGACACTGAATGACACAATATGTGAGAGAATTTAAACCATAACCATACACAGCATTGATACTCACATCCCAAGATTACGTGATTAATCTGGGTGGGTAGAACAGGCGTAATCCTTTTTCTAATGGTACATTGATCGGTGCATGGAATGTAAAATTTGTGTGCTGCCTGTTTTTATCATCAATTACAACAACACCCCTTAATCAGTTAACGTTAAATCCAACTGTTTGCAACATCTACATTTAACATTTTCTACTTTCTCATTGGCAATTTAACATTAGACTTATTCTAAATTAGCGTTTGTATAAATACCATACCAATATCCATCAATGTCGATAGTATTTTCCAGAACATTAACAGTATATCTAAAACTTGTAGTCAGTTAGGATCAAAATGTGTTTAACGTCGTGGCCTGTTGTTATGCCTTAACTTGTCTCTAGCTTGCTTGGGAATTGTCTCATTTTACTTGATTCATATTTTACCAGGTCCCTCTTAATTATTGTCAAGCCTATTTTTAAGAAATAGAAGTTGAGGCCTATTTACATTTCACCACGCTTGTATATAAACATAACCAAGAATTAGTCTCAGCTTGTTACACCCCACACCATCCTGTATTCACTTTCTAAAGAGATATAATTTGCACACGCTTTGCTAAAAGAGAGAGGTGACAGTTCTATGGCTGGAATCTAAGTTTTGTTATGAATCTTCTAATATTTTTTATATTTGCTGCATGCTGGGGATCTTGATGATCCTTTCTAGTCATATCTTCCAAGCACATCTAAAGTCTCTTCTTTAAAAATATATGATACTTCTTGATGTATTGCCATCACAATGTTATACAATGAAACCCAGACAAAGCTCGCTAAAGTCTGTGGTTGGGTGTATTTGCCTGAGAGTCAGAACACAGTCACTGGCAATCTTTTTTTAAACCACGTTTTGCTCGTACAATGCCAGTAATCTGAGACTTTCTCTCATTTTTAATCGTAAAACTAGCGATTCTGAGTTGGTTTGTATTGATCAACTCTCGTGGTATACTGCTGTTAAAAAATGCAAATACAGGGAACACTGAGCACCAATGGCAAAATTTCAACTTGAGCAAAAGCCAAGCATGAAATCTATGCACCTCTGTCTGTCTGTCTGATTCCATGTAACTATCACTGCGGCTTATCACTATAATATCTGAACTTCTATATAGAACTGATTGCAGTAGCAACACTCCATCCCATCCAGCCCTTAAAATACTGCTGATGTAGAATGTAAGTGCCATAGAGGTAAACTTTCACCTCTCTTCAGTTCATAAAATTAGGTAAACAAAGGTCAATTTGACACTGCTGGAGTGGAAAGTGCAGCTAAATTTAAGACCATAATCTCTTCTCTGAGAGTCTGCTATTAAATCTCAGAATCATTGATGGAAATTATATGCACACCCCGAGAGGATTTTGTCCTTCAATATTTCCAATAATGGATTTTATATATTTTGTTAGTAAAATGAAGAACACAGAACATGAAGTGGCATTTCAGCCAACTATCTGACAATAACAGGTTGCCAGGGTGTGCTTGTTGTACTCGGGAAAGTTAGTATGATTTTTACTGATCCCCTAAAGGTTGTGATGCTTCTTGAGGCAAATACTCTTTCCACGTTGTCTTTTACTAAAAGAGAGCAAGAGATGCCTTGCTTTAGAAGCCAGGAAAGATGTGTGTATTTTATAGGCTATTACTTCTGTTTCTAGAAGCAGAGAGCTAAAATACATCAAGTAGTTTAGAAGAGACTGGGATGTCCAGCCCATAAGGATGACTGTATTTTCAATGTCTTTGTTGAAAATCCTAAACATTCTAAATTGGTTTCAGCTTTGTACAACAGAGAGAAAGTTGGGATAAACTGGTTTGGAAAAGTCTCAGTAGCACCGTATCTAATTAGAACACATTGGACGCTTTGGATTAATTGTCCCCAAAAGTCTCTGAAGGAGCTACACACACCTTTGAATGAGACTTGCCCTATGGAGACCACACCAGCATAGCTACTTCAGCTTAGCTCTGGCATAGCTCTGGGGAATAGATGCGGCCTACACTGACTGGAGTTATTCTGGCAATGTAGGTACTCAACTTCCCACATGATGTGTAGCTAAATCCAAGGAAGCCCATCAACATAGCTACATCTACACTGAGTTGTTTTCCCACACTACTGACCAACATACTTATATGCTGAAAAATTATATGAGGCATGCCCACCATCGGCAGAGAAGGACATGTGGTTTTTGCGCTCTGAACAATGGACCTGAACAAAACTTCTCCAAAGTTCAAGCGCATCTGGATTTGGGGTTCCAGCAAGCCCATCCATAGGGGGTTTTGATGTTGAGCCTGGTTGGTTTTGAAGACTCCACTAATTAGCGTGCTTGCCACGTCCTATGTTTGGCACTCGAGAACTCCAAAACAAATATTTCACAAAGCTACAAAGGGTCAACTCTGTACGTGGGTTAGCTGAGCTTCTGTGGTGAAGCTGGTCTTCCATAGTTCCTTCCCACCTTCTTGAAGATCTCTGTGGGCCACATTTTTTGCTAATATCAATCCGTGCTGCTCCATGAAGTCAAAGAATTTGGGCTTGTACTCTGAGTTTTGAAGGTGTGGTGGGAAAGAACAGGAATGGGATCGAATTAATTTTAGAACTTTCCATCACTGCTCTGGAAACAGGCCTCAGGAATGGCTATAAAGAGTGCATGGGGCTGGATCATCCCTCTGTAAACACAATGCAATGGGGAATACTGACCTTTTCAGAATACAGAAGGCCTGCAGAACCTGTTTCAGAAAGCTGGAGCAAAGAAAAACATAGGAAAGGACTTAGCAATGGAAGGGAGGAAGTATTTTCAGGGAGCTAGTAATAGGAGGAGAAAACCCAGAACACTGTCCTTAAAAGCACCCAGGATTAGTAGCCTTCCAGTTTAGGATGGGACCAAGCACCATTTCTTCTGAGAGGAGCTCTCTGGATGAGAGCTCTAGGGATACAGGGGAGACACTGTGAAGAGCAGGAAGCCAAAGCCAGAAGGCTGAGCACCAGATGGAAACAGCTAGAAATGGTAGCTCAGTGAAGAACAGGTTAAGGCAGGAGAATTGCTCCAGGAAGGGAAGGGAGAAAGAAGACCCAGACATAAGGAAGAACCTTTGGTCTGCAATCAGGTTGGGTGACAGAATTGCTGGGCCCCTGGGTGAGGTGGGGGCACAGCTGTGTGTTCCTGGAAGGGGCGGGGCTTTGGCCAGAAGGGGTGGGGTGGGAAGCTAACCTCCCCTTCCAGTCCGTGAGTGCCATGCAGAGTGTGCCGCCTACTGCTCTGGTGTCAATTTCAATGGCTAGGAGCCCCGGGCCATTTTGAAACTCTGGGCCCTAGGGCAACTACCCCCTTTCCCTCCCGCCTGTTGGCAGGCCCATTTGCAGTAACGAACTTTGCTTCTGTTACATTAAGGACTGTTCGGAATGGTGTGAGATTATTCCCACGCTCCAGGTTTAACAGTCAGGAGAAGGCCTGTGGAGAGGTTGTAAGTTACCCAAAGAGGGAGGACAGAAGAAAGATGCTGCAGAAGGATCTGGGGCCACAAAGGGGCATGAAGTAAATCACTTCTCTGGTACCCACAAGAATAGTTTTACTCCCGGTCTTCCCTTTCTCCATGAGATCCATGCTGGAAATTGAGAGTCAGCTAGCGTTTTCAGTAAATAATGTTGTCAAGGCGGTTCCCCACTCTGGCACTCCGAGAGTAGAAGGTGGGGGCCCATAAGAGACCTTAACAGTAGCTTGCTTCTAGAAGCTTCTGCTTAAAAAGTCCCCAAGGTCATGGATTCCCTGACTTTGGGAAGTAGCTGCCACCAAGTAAAACAAAAGAAAACCCCTTTCTTCCTGAACCCAGGAAGAAAGCACTTGGACTTCTTCCAGAAACGTACCCATAAGCTGCTTTACCACAAGAGACCTTGAAGAAAAAAAAAAAGGAGAGAGAAAACAACTACTGTCTCTGGTAGCTGACCTCTCAGCCTTAGGCAGGTGTACACAGACAGACCTTCTGTTTCCTTCCAGGATATAAGAATCACATTATCACCTTTAAAAGAAGGTGATATTTATGAACACAACAAAGAGATATGCTTGTAGAGCATACTTGGTTGCTAGGTGTTACAGAGCAGCTGAGCAAAACAAATTTAAAACAGAGAGAATATCTCTGGGTACATCTTGGATAGTGAATGGGGGAAGGAAGGCATGGATTTGCATAGAGAAGCTTAACCAAAAAACTAAACCCAAGTAAAATACCCTGATTGCAACGAACACGCTTTCCTCTTGCTATTCACATTCCGTGCTGATCTGTACTTCAAGGCCTCATGCTTGATATTCCTAGGAGGCATGGTCATTCTGATTACTTCATGTTCCTCTGTCCAGCCCTGAACTTAGATGTCACACAAAGAGAAAGGGCAGTAGGTGTCTATATGCAATTCAAATTTCAACAGTCTTTCCCATTGGTTTTCCTGGCTTTCTGCCAACCCCCCCCTGCCTCGCTACCTGAGTTTAACCCTCTAGTCACTGGGTGCTGGCCAGCAGTCGTCCTATCCATCACAGATTTAAAAATCAGCCAGTGAGAATTACAGATGTGGCATTCAAACTCAACAATGTGGTTGCATCAATGTGCAAATTGTGAAGGGGGGGCTCCCCTCCCCTTATGAAATTGCGTTGTGTGAGTGGAATAGCTCAGGCAATGCATCTCTGATAATTGCATATTTAAAAATCAGATCTCGGGTTTGGTGCCGTTCAGAAAAATGGGCAGCGGTCAGCAATGCACTGGATGGAATGTTTGGCTGTCCACCACAGACGGCTTTCTTAGTCTGCATTTTCATTTCCTAACTGCATAGTTCAATGGCAAATCAACCTCTCTGCTCTGTATTATGCTAATTCTGAAAGGGAACTGTATTTTAAGATACATCAAAGTCATTTGGGCAAAGCACCTGCCTGCTCACATCTATCTGCAAGCTGTGTTTCAGGATGTAATATTGAACTCTGGCTTAAAGTGCGGGCGGGGGGAACCCTCGGCTCTTCAAGAGTGCTGAGAGACTTTTTGTGATGTACTTTGTGGGAAAAGGGAAGTTCGCTATCTTAAACACATCGCGTGCTGCCATTGTCAGTCACTATGATGTAATAGGTAGCAGGTTTAAAACAAACAAAAGGAAGTTTTTCTTCACACAGCGCAAAGTCAACCTGTGGAACTCCTTGCCAGAGGATGTTGAGAACTCCAGGACTTCGACGGGGTTCAAAAAAGAGCTAGATAAATTCATGGAGGATAAACAAAAAACAGGACTATGTAGCACTTTAAAGACTAACAAGATGGTTTAATAGGTGATGAGCTTTCGTGGGCCAGACCCACTTCCTCAGATCCACGAAAGCTCATCACTTATTAAACCATTTTGTTAGTCTTTAAAGTGCTACATAGTCCTGTTTTTTGTTTCAGCTGCACCAGACTAACACGGCTACATTTCTACCACTATTCTTCATGGAGGATAAGTCCATCAATATTTATTAGCCAGAATGAGTCGGGATGGTGTCTCTAGCCTCTGTTTATCCGGGGCTGGAAATGGGTGACAAGAGAGGGATCACTTGATGATTCCCTGCTCTGTTCACTCCTTCTGGGGCATCTGGCATTGGCCAGTGTCGGAAGACAGGACACTGGGCTAGAAGGACATTTGGTCTGACCCAGTATGGCCGTTATGTGCTTATTGATTTAGGTGATGGAAGCTCCTGTGGGCCCAGATCAGGTTGGGATTCCCATGAAGTAGGTGCTGCACATATACCGAGCAAGAAACAGTACCTGCCTGAAAAGGTTGGAAACTGACTAGCTGAGACAGAAAAAGAAGTGAGAGGAGGAGAGGGACACCAAGGAGGTGAAATGATGGGCAAATCAGACCCAGGAAGGTGAAATGACGGGGGCAAATCAGACCCAGGAAGGTGAAATGACGGGGGCAAATCAGACCCAGGGAGGTGAAATGACGGGGGCAAATCAGACCCAGGGAGGTGAAATGACTGGGGCAAATCAGACCCAGGGAGGTGAAATGACGGGGGCAAATCAGACCCAGGGAGGTGAAACGACGGGGGCAAATTCTCTCAGCAGGGGAACGGCAGAGCTGGGTGTAGAATTAACGTGTCCCGACTGCCAGTCTAGTGTCCTACCTCGCGGTATATAGAGTATATGATCAATACACTGGAGGTTTCCAGAGTATGTATGCTCAGATCGCCTGTGTCCAGCTGGGCATTTCATTTGAACTTCATTTTTAATTCAAGAAACCCATTTTTTGAGAAAAACGGTGCTGTGATGGGCACTCACAAGAGGTCGTCTGGTCTTTACTTTTTGCATAGTGGGCAGAGAAATACTCTGTGTAGTGTTCTCAATGTTATCCAAACAAACAACTCATTCAGGTCTATGCGGTTAGTACGTCCAATTATAGGGACATTTACAACCGGCAGAGGCTAGGTAAATAGCATTGAGCGTATGCTTTATTTACTAGCTTTTACACAGGAGAAGTCAGGCTATCTGAAGAGTCACTGTGTTCTGCCTGCGATAGGTTCTTCTGACTACAGTGACACCTGCTGAGATAGTATTGGATTGTTATTTTATAATCGCCTTTTCCTGAATTAATTACATCACTGTAATCAGGGAACCGTGGCTGCTGTTTATGAGCCACATCTCCTGTACAACTGTGAACAAGTGAATTAGTGCCAATTAATTTCTGGTTGTGTTGTTTAAGACAGAGAATGCTAACCCAGACAGCAGTAGCCCTCTCTCTCTTTATGAATAGTCCCTTGTAAGATTCTTAATATGCTAGGAAATCAAAAGGAAGCAGATCCAGGCCTCCATAACGTGCAATCTGAAAAATATGACCTTGTAATTGTGTGCTTTTCTCAGAGAGGTAAATTGCAGAATTAGACTCCAGGAGGATCCTATCAACACGAGAAGGACCTAAATTGATAATTCTTTCGAATAGAAAGGAATCATGAGACCGCACGAGATTTAAAGTGACCATCTTTGGTAAAAACTATGAATAATCACTAAAATGACAGTGGATCTTGTGGCATTTCCTTTTCGTTTTAGCCATTGTATTTTTAAGAGACGATGAAGCTAAAAGCATTTGGAGCTGTTAGATATAAACATAGGTGAAAAGTGAATACGGGGAGTTAATTCTTTTCTACTAGATATTACATCCCAGTTTGCAGAATTGCCTTTGTTTTTTCTTGAACAGTGACAGAGGGCTTTACATGGGTCACTTTACTACGTGAAGTCCAAAATTTGACCTTTTCTAACACAGTTGGAACCTGGAGGGGAATGTGCTGCTAAAGAGCCAGGCAACCGATGGGTCTGTGTCCACATCGTGACTGTATCTGGTATCCAAAGCGGATGGTAAAAGAAACTGAGCCAGGCTGGCTTGTGCTGTGTACGAAGCGTTTCTGCTTCATGATGAAAAAAGGCAAAATTCATAAAGAAAGCAATGCCCTTTTCAGCCTTCAGTGAGGACGTTAAACACGTGGAAAGCAACACCATCATGAAACTAAAAAGTAATCCATGTAATCGGCAGTGCTTATTTAAAGGGTTTAATCCCCGAATCTATAGAATGTTCTACTCCAAGCAGAAAGTATATTTAGAATTGAGAGTAACAATTATGCTAGCAGGAATGCAATGTAGTATAGAGCAATTATGTCTTGCTTCTATTTTTAGGACTTATACGGCTTTCTGTATAGTATTGTGAAACTGGCACCATTGCCTTTTATACTTAGACATACTAGCCTAAATTAATTATTGGTAGTAAATATGATTGTGGTCGAATGAGTTTGCTGGGCTAATATAAGCCCCTGCGTGTGTGTTTCACTATGAATCGCTAGTACAGAACCTCTATAGTCTGGCACCCTTGGGACTTGACCGGTGCTGAGCCAGAGAATTTGCCAATCCACGGGAGGTTAATATTACCTAGCAGCACAACCAGCACTTCCACTGCTTACTGTGCTCTTGGAAGATATTTAGGAGTAAATTAGAGCTAAACAACAGCACAGAACACTGAGAGCCAGGCCTGGTGGCAGTAAACAAATTTTATGTGACTGCAGGAAACTTGGCCACATCCATGATAACTGGGCATCCAGCTAACTAAAATCATGCCTGACCACGGATGTTGCCGGACTAGAGAGGTTCAACCTGTAGTTTCTTCAAGAGGTCTAAGACGGGGGAAGAGAGAGTCAGAATGTAGAGCACTGCCACCATTGAGTTTGCATTCTTTTGTTGCACCTTCTTGTTTCATCAGATATTTCACATCAGTGCTGCATTGTGTGCTTTTTGCAGAGAGGCCAATTGCAGCATGAGAATCCAGGAGGAGCCTATCAACACGAGAAGGGCTTAAACAAATAATCCTTTGGGATAGAAAGGAATCATGAGGCCGCATGATATTTGACGGGTTAAATACAATATACACAAACGTTAAATTAACCTGTAATACTGTATGCGTTGGGGAGAGTAGGAATATATTTTTTACGGAACAGTCAGGAGATTATTTGTCATGAAGAAAACACTGCAGAAGTTTGAAGAGATTGCATCGCCATGCAGGGTCCTAGCTTTGACAGAGTTACTGCTTCTGAGTCATACTAGCAGCCAGATCACGCGAGGGGGTCCTATTTACTTCGAAGCCAGGAGTTAAAAACGTTCTGAGTGTTCCTCTTTGAGGAAGAGAGAATTAAGAGCTAGGACTTATGTGAAAGCAATAGGAATAGTGAACCTGAAGATCGAGCATCTGTTGAAAATAATATCTTGACCAGTTACTACATTCCAGAAAGTTTGGACTATCCATTGTATGTGTACTGTGTTAGGAGCAGAGTGAAAGTGTTGCCTATCTTACATACAGATAATGAGCTTGTCTCTGCTGGAAGTGATGCTCTGAGTTTAAAATTTAACAACAAGAAAATTTGTGAAGCAAAATGTTTTAAAATATATATTCTGTTCCTCAGTTTGAACATGGTATCGGATTGACTTTGGTTCTGGAGAGGAATATTTTCTAGATTATTAATAAGCTCCTTCCTTAGAAGCACTTTTTTTTGGTATCCTGACTCGAATAAGAAGCAGGCCAGTTCTGTGGGTACACAGACCAATAATCTAAATGTAAAGGTTTTTCCTGGTTAGAAAATAGCCTACAGAATAAGCCAAGTCCCATGGGCATTGCTCACAACCATAAGCCAGCACTGATAGCATTTTGCAGATGGTGCTCGGACGGACAAAAGAGATGAACATATACAGATCTAATGAACGCAGTGAGTCTGTATCTGTTCAGCATGTCTCACCGGACTACCAGTGAAAGGAAATTAAATCAGCTCACGACAGCTATCTTGCACATCTCACCTGGGAAGGTATGCATGAGGTAGGACAGGCACTGCTTAACAGTAATCAGTCTCCTGAAGTCATTACATTCATGAGGAAATGTAATTCACATGTGATTACTTTTTAATTTACTCTGTAATCACATTCCAAGTGAACGGGGCAAGCTTAAAATGAAATTTAAAAGTCAAATACTGCTTTATATTAAGAATTCACAATTTTATATGCACTTAGGTTAATAAAGATTTTACAATAACCATTTGTGACGGAACATCCGATAATTTTTTTTATGAAGCTAGTGCCCTACCTTGGATGAAAAGTATTTGATTTTTGTCCAAGCAGTGTCCCGGACCACAGGAGTTTCAGGATTGTATCAAGTGAAATTGCCATCTTGTCTAAACTTTTCTTTTTTTAAATAATACAACACAACAAAATGGATCTATCCCAGATTTGAGCTGGCATGAATTAATGCATTTTTAATTTCTGGTGTGCCTCTGAGGCGCAGTATACATTTGTTTTATTCATCATAAGGAAATACAGACAAGCCTACATAACGGAATTCAGTTTAAAAATGACAATTGTAGACATGTAGTCCTGGTCTACACTAGGACTTGATTTCAAAATAACCCCATTAGGTCGACTTTATAAGCGGACTGTCCACAACACCGAGCCCGTTACTTTGAAATAATGGACCGCTTAATTAGAAATCTGTACTCCTGCTTTTTATTAGGAATACTGTTAATTCTGAAATAGCTATTTCAAAATAATGGTAGTGTAGATGCTCCAGTACCAGTATTTTGAAATAACTACTCCCCAGAGTAATTTGAACTATTTACTCCCCAGTGCTGCCTGGAGCTCTGAATTGGAGGTATCACATCCACCCTAACAGAGCCTGCCTCGGACTAATTTTGAAGCTTCCCCTTAGTGAGGACATGCTAGTTTGAATTTGTTAAATTGGGAGTTAAGACGAGTTTAGTAATCATATATATAGTAGCCCAATGCCTGTGACTCTGTAATGCTGAAACGCTGGCTGTTCCCTCTGGGTGGCGCTGTTGCCTCCCTCCGTGACGCTCGGCTGACTTCTGTGCCGCTCAGCCAGGCTGCCGCGCAGGAGCAAGTGGTGCAAGTGACCGTTTGGGGTCCACGCTCCCTATGCAGCATGGAGGTGCTGCATGGGGAGCATGGGGCCCAAACGGTCGATTGCTCCTGTGCAGCTGCCCGGCTGAGAGGCGCAGAAGTCAGCCAAGCGCCACGGTGGGAGGCGAAGGGGGGGCAGGGCGGTGATGTATATGCCCTTGGTGCGGGGCCTGGGGGTGCACGCTCGTCCAACGGAGACAGAGGAGAGCGGAGAGAGAGTGAGGCAGGAGGGAGAGAGAGGCAGGTGGCGGAGGAGAGCTGAGAGAGAGGGGGGGAGGCCGTAGAAGGAGGAGAGAGAGAAAGAGACTCGGAGCGAGAGACCGGAGGCTCAGGAAAGAAGACCGACGTGGAGGAGACACCTGAAAATCCCGTCTTATGACGGGCTAATAGCCTAGTTGCGTAATAGTTTCCTAGTATAGTCATGTCCATAGTGATCTGTTTCCTCAAGAATTGGGACTGACTGCTCTTGTTTATCAGTGACAAAACTCGCGTAGCAGCAGGGGCTGGGACCTTTTCCAATATTTAAGATCCTTGATATCTTGTAGTGCTCTTGCTTTTCTATTCTCTGTTCTTTTATTTTCATTTCTGTAACATTGTTTTTAACTTAAGGTGGCCAGAAGAGGTCACAATATTCCAGATGAAATGTCAAGTTGCATGGTCCAAGCATTGCTAGTCAGCTGAAGGTGAGGGGGTGAATTAAAAAACACACCCTGATTTGGCTTGGAATCTTAAGAGGAGCTTGTGTAAATTCTTAAGACTGTTGATGGATATTTGGCTCCTACTCCAGGGAGCCCCACGTCCCATGAACTTGATGTGGATCTGGTTTGGAGGTGCATTAGGAGTGGAGAGCTAACTTGGGATTCTCTGATCTGCAGAGCTCAGGTCGTCCGATTTCTTTCCAGCTGGATGCAGGATAGGCCAGGGCTGGAGCAAGGATGCGGATGGCTGATATGATGGCTGATCTGATAGGGCACATCTATACTTACTGGAAGATTGACACTCTGGAGGTCACTCTTCTGGAGTTTGATTTAGCAGGTCTAGTATTTAGCAGGTCTAGTATTTAGCAGGGCAGCTCCTGTCAGCATCCGGTACTCCTCCTTTTGCGAGAAGTAAGGGAAACTGATGGTAGCATTTACTCCCATCAACCTTCTGCATTGTGGACACCCTCGAGGTTCAGCTTCAGGTAAACCAAGTCCAGCTACCCATTTTTCATAGGTGGAGTTGCATAACTTAAGACAACCTTTCCGGTCTGGTGTAGACCAGATCTTACTGAGCAAGGGGGAAAGATATAGGGAACATACTGTGGTGGCATCTGAGACAAAGATCTCAAGCCACTTTGGGAAAATGGGAACACTCCAGTTTTCCCAGTGTGAACCCTGGAGTTTCAGTCTGGACTGGAGGTGAGGTGAGGTGCACGATGGTGAGGAGAAGGGTTTTGTGTTTGAATTATGTTAGTAGCTAAAGAAATGGAAATAAGGCCTGTGCTGTTTTCTTTTCATAAGGACCTTGAAAGGGATTATGAGATCTACCAGCTCCATTGGATGTCAGCTACATGTTTTTTAAAATGGCAGAATTGATACACCTACGTAAAGGTGTGTGCTTCAGCTCCTATTTTTGACTCTTTTTCTTATCTCTGTGTGCCCCAGGGTCCCCTGCAATGGTTATTCCCACACAGAGGACAGGAAAGACTGAGAGTTTGGAATAATGACGTTTCTAATTTTTCTCTTGCCCTTCCCCCTTCATGGAACAGGACAGAGATTCTACCCCTCAAGCCCATAGATTTTGGAAGGTCTGCTGGGGCCCATGCCTGTCCCTTTTGACAGCATGGCTCCCAGAGAGTCACAGGGCTTCTGGGGTCAACGGGATTAAACAGTATGGACCTAGATCTACCACAATCTCAGCTCTTCTCCTGAAATGGTCAATTTCCCTGGATGGCTTCTACCAAGGAAACACCTGCTGACCCACAGAAAAATCAGCCGTGGGCCACACACAAGTGAGATTTTGTGTGCTCCAGCCCCACGGTGGAGTGGCAGGGGTGGGAGCCCGAACCTTGGGGGCCGGATCCAGGCAAGCCAGGGTCCACATCCAGACCCCTGGCCTGAGGTTCCCCATCCCCAGCTTATGCTCTGTGTTCTTTCTGTCTGACTCAGAACCACTCATGTGAGTCGCAGCACCTGCCCGCATCCCCATCCTCTCATGACCCATTGCGAGATGAGACAACAGAGGTGTTGGGTGCATCTCCTCTTTCCTGGGAGCTTCGCCAACAGTAGGCAGCTGTCCTCTCTGGGCTCACTAATGTTTTGCCCTTTTGTGACCACAGTGGCTGGGATCCAACTGCTGCAGAGCTCAAAATGAAGAGGTCTAAAATGCAAACATCGGTTGCATCTATGAAACATAATGTTGCAGGTGCATGGATACATACACCATACAGACACCAGCAAGATTATTTCAGAACTGACTTGCAAACTGTAAATATTTGCCCAGCATTAAAGACCATGTAGTCCATCTTTCCACTATGCATTTTGTTTCAACCAATCAGTGCTGCAATTCATAATAAAATACTGACTCCGTCTGTGTTCCATAATAAACAGATAATTGCTGCCCAGGCCTGGCTGCGTATCTTGTTCTGGAATGCTGAAGGGAATGACAGTGGATTAGTGTTTAAGGCTACATCTATACTACAAACAAAAATCGGAAAAAGGTATGCAAACTGCCATTTGTGTACCTTTTCCCACTTTTCTTTCAAAGGAGGCTTTTCCAAATTTTGGTTCCTCTACACAGTACCACATTTCGGAAAAACCTTCTCTTTCGAGCCATCCCTCCTTCCTCGTGAAACGAGGATTACAGGGATGGCAAAAGAAAGTGTCCGCTGTTTGGGAAATTGTTCTGAAAAAGTAGACATGTTCCTTGGATGCAGAATAGCTTTTCTGGGATACCTCCGGTATCCCGGAAAAGCTCTGCAGTCTAGACATAGCCTAGGTCAACTTTTTGCCCGAACAACCTTGGCAAGTGTCCCTTTCAAAACACAATTTGTCAATTTGAATCTTACCCGTCTTTGTGTGCGGTCATTGTTGCTGATTGAGTGTTTACGTGAGTCGGTGATATGCTGATGCGTTAAGGAATTTTGCCCTGTAAAACTTGAGTAAAAAGACACACAATCTATTTCCGATGAAGATAACCTTCATAAATAAGGGCATGAAGCATTCCATTGCTAAATTACTTTTAAAATATGTTGAAATATCTGAAATTAGGTTTCCTCTGTGCTTGAACTGTGCCCAACTCTTCCTGTGTGTTTATGGAGCATGAATAATGGAAAAGACTTTGTACACTAGCATCTGGGCAGCCATAAAAAGATATTTATAGCCACCCAGGATAGCAAACCTTAAAAAAATGTTTAGGCCTTGTATAAGTAGCAATAATAACCGAAGAGCTGGATTCAGTTGTTAAAGCTTTCATACATGTTTTCTGCGATTTGTCCCTTGTTCTCTGATTAACATGGTAATGGTAATAATAGTGATTTGTATACAGTAAAGTCTTTCATTTCAAAGGATCTTACTGTGCTTTAGAAACTTTACTAACTTTTTGGATTAACAGGGGATTAATGGGGGGGGGAAGGAAAGTGTCATTTCCTGCATTAATTACCCAGGCCAAGCTCACATGAAAGCATGTGGATGTTGGGTAGGAATGGAAGATTTGATTGTGTTCTATTGGAATGAGTTTGGTCACCCTCAATGGCCATTTCTGGGGTGAAACATGGCAACCTTTCGACAGCACCCGGCAATGCTTCACAGCCATTTAGAACTAGGAATGGAGGAACAGATAGTGGGTTCCATTGAAACTGCAGAAGCTATCATGGGCAGAATGTAATTGCTTGGATTTAGCCAGAACACAACGGCTACGTCTAGACTGGCATGATTTTCCGCAAATGCTGTTAACGGAAAAGTTTTTCCGTTCAAAGCATTTGCGGAAAAGAGCGTCTAGATTGGCACGGACGCTTTTGCGCAAAAGCACTTTTTGCGGAAAAGCATCTGTGCCAGTCTAGACGCGGTTTTGCACAAGAAAGCCCCGATCGCCATTTTTGCCATCGGGGCTTTTTTGCACAGAACAGTACTGAGCTGTTTACACTGGCCCTCGTGCGCAAATACATTTGCGCAAGAGGGCTTTTTCCTGAACGGGAGCAGCATAGTATTTGCGGAAGAACACTGACAATCTTACATCAGATCGTCAGTGTTCTTGCGCAAATTCAAGCGGCCAGTGTAGACAGCTGGCAAGTTTTTCCGCAAAAGCAGTTGCTTTTGCGGAAAAACTTGCCGGTCTAGACACAGCCATCGATTAACCCTTCATCTTATAACAAATTGCCATAAGCATTAACAACTGGAAATGGTCAAAACCACGTCTTTTTGAACTCTTCAAGAAGATCTTACCTTCAACAGTATGGTGCCACCCTAACACCATGCTTAGCTGTCAGTTCTTCAGCATCTCGGAGGGACGAGGGCCACCTGTTGAATTGTCAACAGGTATCCTGCAAGACCTGCATTAGGAGTAAAGACTGTGACAGAGCAGGTGAAAGGGCTTGGTGGAAGGGGAGAGAGGCTGCTCTGGCAGAGGGAACAGCAGCAATCCTGGCTAAATGGGGCAGCTGAGATGATGGCTGCAAATCAATTAAGGGCCAGGGGAAGCTGATTGGGGCTGCCATGGGGCCTGTTTAAAAGCCCTCCCTGTGGAGAGGGGGAGAGAGGAGGAGTGTGGAGAGGAGAAAAACAACCCAGTGTTAAGGAGTGGAGGAGCAGGAGGAACCACCAGCCCTGCTAAAGGCTACAGGGCGAGGTGAGGAGTCAAGCAGGGAGAGTTGGAGGGCTCCCTTACCCCCATCTCCCGGGGCAAGAAGAGGGCTTCCTGGTCAGTCGTGACTGGCCCAGGGCTTCAGCCCAATACACCCTCCTTTATTCTAAGGCCCAGGGACAGAATCTCTGCAGGCGAGGGCCCTGCTGCAGCCCTCAAAGGGTGGGGCAGTGGGCAGAACAGTGGGCAGGGTCTCAGGAGGGAGACTGACCCTGCCACAGGACGTTAAAAACTAGCAACTAGCCCATAAGGAAATGCTTATCGGATAGTCAGTCCACTAGTCAACTAGCCGATTCCACCCGCCTTGCTGCCTCTCTTAGATAGGAGGGTAAGAGGGGGTACTTCAAAGGGCAGCATCTCCCAGCTGATGCCCGGTTCACCTGTGTGGTGCCGCCCCTTTGAAATGCCATCTCGGAGTCCCCAGCCGACCCCAGGTTCTTGGGAAATACCCCACATAAGCTGGGGGGTCCCCATATGACCCCGGGCTCTGTGTGGCATTTCAAATCGGCAGCCCCTATGGAGCCCCGGGGTTAGCGGGAGACTCTGAGTCTGACTCTGGGGCTCCATTTTTTTTCCCCCAGGCTGCACACCGTGTTCCTCGTTCCTCCTTTGAAATGTACAAGAAATTCCATCGACTATTCGACTAGTAAATTAACCACAATTTAACATCCTTAATTAGAAGCACTGTCTCAGAGTTCGTAGTGCTCTGATAAAACAACAATGGAAAATTATTGTATGGTTTTCACCTGCCCCCTACTCTCTAATATACACAAGTGGAGTGGACAGTTTTTCTGAAAGTTGGGTTGAGAAATCTTGGCTTTGCAAGAGTTTGAGAAATACTGGCGGTCTGTTCATTGCACGGGTGTTAGTGCAATTCATAACACCGCAGCAGTTGTCCTTGCCTTTTTGACGTGTATTTAGACAATACTTTGCCACTGTTGAGTGGATCAAAAACATCTTATCCAAAGCTCTTCTTATAATAGTAAAGACCCAGTTTGAGGGAAGTCCTTTTCGTCCACAGCTCTGCAAGTGCTTTACAAAGGAAGTAAGTGCTGTGTAAAATAAATCAAGCTAGAAGACCATTCAGCCATATGAAGGTGTGATTGTCTTTAAAATTAGTCATTTTAAGGGAGACCCATTTAAAAGGATGTTAGGGCTAAATTGGCTTCCACCTTGGAACTCGTGGGGAGACACATTTGTGGGGAGATTAAAATCTGCATTTGCTTTTCAAAAATAAAATATGAGCGATAGCCAAACAAGGTGTATTTTCATCTGTGTCTGATTAGAAAAATGAAACCTTTATTCTCCAATTTATACTCTGCGACTGTTCTTCACCTTTTCACCGTATGGTTTACCTAGCTACCGCTGTAGGCCTCAGAACAGTAACTAGGGAGATCCTGGTCTCCTTGGCAACCCTGCAAAAGGGCTTCTGGTGTGCCGATAAGCCAGAGGTGAGATTAGCTGCAGCCTCTCTGGGCAGGGATATTCTGGTTGTTGCTGTTCCAAGGTGAGGAGTCCAGCAACTTCCAAACCAATTGAAGATGTTTCTGGATTTTTTGGGGTCAGTGACTTTTCCAGGTTGCTTCCTGACAATCGGTCATCAAGAGGAGTCTTTCCAGTGACATCAGCAGGGTTTGGATCAGGTCCCTGAAGAAGAAACACTGAGTGGGTTTCCATTTAACAGCCATTCAACATTATTTCAAGGAATAGGGCAAATCTCACCCTCTGTAGTTATTAGCAGGAAGTGGCAAAATGCTGCTCAGACAAATGTTTCTGATAATTCATAGAACACTAGAACTGAAAGAGGCCACGAGAGGTCCTGAAGTCCAGTCCCTTGCCCTCATGGGAGGGTCATCCTTGCCAGATGTATCTCAACCTGCTCTTAGAAATCTCCAATGAAGGAGCTTCACAGCCTCCCTAGGCAATGTATTCCAGTGCTGAATGAGTCTGACAGGAAGTTTTTCCTAAAGTCCAACCTTTCATATTGTTATGGAACATTTGACTCTCAGAAAAAGCACTGATATTTCAGCTGTTTGGGAATTGTTTAGTGTGATTTGCCCATCCCTTGCTTACCCGGCAATATAGAAATACTTGACTGAGAGAGATTATCCACCAGGCTACATCATCTTTGGCTACAAATGTGATATGGGATTTTAGATGTTTTAGACTAGCCTCCAAAGGAGCGTATATTTCTGTGAATTAAATAGGCAACATGGAGTATCCATAAAATTTAAAATTTTATACTGTGTAAACTTTGAAGTGAGGGCAAGTGTATTTTTCAGCTCTCTGAAGTTCTATGTAGATGACTTGGGAAATAAAATTATTTTGTGTTTTATTTATTCAAAATAAAGCCCTAAGGAAATGTAGAAAAATGCTTCACATTTTGGTTTCATATTTTGCCTGGGAATAAGGCAACTATTGACATAGTATTGCTGGCCATTTTGAATTCCCTCTCGCACGTAAGGAAGTCTTGGTGCTGGTGTCTGAACGTTAGCATGTTCGAACAAATATGAAACCTGTAACATTTCAACTATAGCTACAGAAATCCCTCACCCAGGGTGACTCGGGTTTATGTTAATGGGACTACCTGTATGTGTAACGTTTAAGCTTGTTTGTTTGCAGGATTGAGGCCTAAGGACCTGATTCTGACAAAAATCGTATCTATATCCTTAACTTTACTCACATGTGCCGTCTCAAAGAAGCCAATGGGATTATTTCAGTGCTTAAAGGGAAGCATTTGTAGGACTGGGGCCTACAGTAACCACACTGCCTGGAGTCACAGGACATGGCAAAGTCCTACATTTGCCTGGGAGCTTGTGTAACAGCCTCAAGTGATGCTGCCATACCTAACCGTTTTTGACTCCGTCGTAGAGATTTGTCATCTCTAACTATATACCATTTTCCTTTAAATGAGATTTTCTGGTTCCACTGGGCACATTTACTGTGATCCTCATTTTAAAAGTTCCTAGCACATGCCAGTGGATCAATAGGAGCCCTGCTGATGTTGACTATTTAATGGTGACCATGAAAGCTGGAGCAAAACTAGCAGAGCCAGTGGGGAACGTGAAAATCACCGTTTTCTGGGGTCTGTCGTACACAAGCATGTCATAATGCCATTTCCGCTTTGCCTTTGGCAATGTTCTGGTTACACTGCATTCAGTCCAGTGTAAGGAATTGTGTTTTCTTTCAGGACGCAGACACCAGTATTCCCAAAGGGAATACACTTCGTGCAATTGAAGACAAGGCGTGAGCTGACCTGAATGTGGGTCAGAAGCATTCCTAAGGGAAAAGTCACTGTTAGATCTTTTTCAGAAGCGGCAAAGACTGCTCTGGTTCTCATTCCTAATGAACAGTGTTGTAGAATGGGTACAGAAGTATGGAGAAGCTAACTTAGTATAAAGAGAATATCATTTTTTTAAAAAGTTTAGTTTTCAGTAGATCAATTATCCCTTTGTCTTTGCAGAAAAGTATCTAGTTTTTAAAATAAATGAACAATCATAGCTAATGCCGGAGCACTGAATAAATCTATTGATGTAATTTCAATTCATTAAGCTTTGAAATTAAAGCTGCTGTGTTTCTAGGTAAGGTGTTTCCAACAGGGGCCTGGAATGAGCAGTGTGATATTGTCACGGTTCAGGAGAGGATATTTCACCGGCTTCCTCTGTAATCTGGCTGTAGAAGCTCTGGGAGAGAGACAAGCAAGATTGTGTTGCTTAGCAAAACGGTCCAAAAGTGCAAAATGAAAAGCTGAAATGATTGATTGTGAGGCGATTTTCAGCAAACGATACCAAAATTAAAACATTAAGCTAATGACTTAACACAAAATTACATTGCCACGTGCAATTTATTCAGGGGAGGAAAAAGCAAATGTGGTTTTACTAATCATACGAAGGGGGTGAGACATAGTTGGGCAAAGTAACCTTCTCCCCCCTCCCCTTTCTCTCTCCTGGAGCTTCAAAATTGAATGCCTGTCAGAATTTTTCATCTGCCTGACCTGTCAGCGAAAAGGTCATCACTGATCACTGACTGTGCTTTTTAATAGATAGAGGGCTGTAATTGAGAATAATTCCTCTTCAATTGGGTAGGCAAGGGTTGGTTGAAACTGGCTTTCTGAGGCAGAACCGGAATAGAAATGTTAGAAACTCCATAAGAGAATCAGTTCTTATTCACTAGGCTGCAGATTGTTTCTGATTTTTCCCTGAAACGCTGCAAAGCGGCAGCACTCACATTTCAGACATCCGTGTTCCTCCTATTGAGGACTTGAAGCGGAATCTATTTTTAACATCGAGGATGCCTGGCAGCTAAAATGAAAGGTAGCCCAGAAATGCCGTGGTTAATAACTGTGTGTTCTTAAGAGCATACCATGATTTTTTTTGCAGAGGTGCTCACCTCTGTGTCTGAGGAACTTTGGATTAAAATATACTCAGAATAGAGTATATCGTAGATAGAAGAGAATAGTTGGCAATATGATTACTTGTATGTGCTATCTGGCAAATAGGCAAGTTTAACTTTAGTTAAAAGTTCTGTGGAATGGGCCATAGAAACATTTCCCCTTTTGTCTCTTTCCGTGGGATATGCGGGGTTGCTAGATTTGGTTTTGGTTTTGGGTTTTTTTTGTCTTTTTATCCAAAGTAATTTGATGATCAGTTCTGTGCCTAGGATTTTCGTAGACACCCAGAGTTCTTTTCATATTGGTAATGTGCGTGCACAGTGAGGGTATGTCTAGACTACATGGCTCCGTCGATGGAGCCATGTAGATTTGTCTGTTCGGCAAAGGGAAATGAAGCCGTGATTTAAATAATCGCGGCTTCATTTAAATGTAAATGGCTGCTGCGCTGAGCCGACAAACAGCTGATCAGCTGTTTGTCGGCTCAGCGCGCTAGTCTGGACGCTCCCCTGTCAACATGAAAGCCCTTTATCAACCTCACCGGTAAACCTCATCCTACGAGGCATAACGGGAAGTTCGATAAAGGGCTTTCAGGTTGGCGCGGGAGCGTCCAGACTAGCGCGCTGAGCCGACAAACAGCCGATAAGCTGTTTGTCGGCTCAGTGCGGCAGCCATTTAAATTTAAATGAAGCCGCAATTATTTAAATCGCAGCTTCATTTCCCTCTGCCGATCAGCCTAATCTACATGGCTCCATTGATAGAGCCATGTAGTTTAGACACACCCTGAGGGACACATAAAGGCCTGCTTTCTTTCCTCTCTTGTGCAGAAGGGAATGCTGCCAGCTATTGCAATGGGCAAAATAAAACGGGGAAAGAGAAAACACGTACGAAAACATTGGAACGTTCACCCGATGTTGCTCAAGTTCTTAATTCGAATGCGTTTTGTTTTTCTTCATTTAAACCATTGTGGGGGAAAGGGGAGGGCTGGGGATGAGGGGCTTGATATGCAGGCTGCCCTGGGGGCAGAGGACGACCCCAGCCCTCTGTCATCACAGCAGCTTGGAGCCAGGTGAGAAGCACCTCCCCATGACTTCTGCAGCTGTAGCGGGCACAGTCAGAGGAGAGGTGCATTCCCCCCACCTGGGGGACAGACACACAAAGACAAACTCTCTGAAAAGTGTAGTAGAATAGCTGTCTCTTTCTCCACCTCTGCCCCTGCTGGTTCCATGAGATGAAAGCTGTCTCAGGTCCTCATCTCTGGCCACTTGCTTAACCCCCTGTGGTCATTCTGCAGACCTCTCCCTCTCCATTTTATGAGAAACCATTGAATCCCATTGTCCTGGCACAACCAACCCCTTTTCTTGCTTTAAGTTAGGATACAAGGAAGCTGCCTACCAAATTTGGCCATCTTAGCTCTTACCATTTAGGGGGTGTTCTTGAACAAATGGACTCGCGTATAGACAGGCACACAGACAAATAGATGCACATTTATAAAACATATAGTAAGGTTGTGCTGGCCATCCCATCCGAAAATAAATCCGGTACAGCAATCTCTGTCTTCGAGTTAAGTGTCTAGTGAGTGTCGGAATGGAGATGACGTGGAATACAATGAGAGGACAGCAAACAGTGTTGAAATAGGAGAAACGTTTGTGCTGCAGTGGCAAAATCTTACTTGTCAATTTGCTGTGTAACTAGGCTGAATTCAATAATCTTACTAGGTTATCCAGTACTAGCCTCAGTATCTGATTGAATATCCCCAATAGGCCAAAGAGCAATTAATTTGGAAACATAATCAAATTCAGCAATCATTAGTGTGTGTTTGCCCACAATCTCCAGAGACTACTGATAACAACAACAGTAGGCTAATACATGGTAGACCTCACATCCAAAGTCTAATTATAGAGTTACACACTGACTTTGTTCATGGAGGGTCAGCCTTTCATCAGAACCATGAACTTTTATTGTATAAGATTCTTTCTTTCTTTCTTTCTTTCTTTCTTTCTTTCTCTCTCTCTCTCTCTCTCTCTCTCTCTCTCAAGGCTTATGATATGTTGATTCCAGTCTGACAGTCCGAGTCATTTAGGGCTTTATCGTTGAAGAACTGACTCAGGTGTGATTTTTTTTTTTTTTTTTTGGTGTGTGAGAAATCTTTTTTATCCTCAATAAACAGGCACAGAGAAGGGTAGTCAAACAGTTCAGAATTCTCGCCACTTTATTCCCATGGTGCCCTCAGAATGGAAAAACAACTTCTTTGACCTTGCATTGGATTTATTTGCTTCCAGCAGACTCTAATTATGAGCTTTCATTTTTCATAAAAAAAAAAAAGCTAGCGTGGCCGCAGAACAGTGAAAAGCAAACTGATCACACAGCTTTAATAGGCAGGATATTTTAAATCTTAGAAAAGAATTTGAAAGAATGACTGTTAAATCTCTACCATCTTCGTAAGATTGCATTTTGAACTGTGTTTATTTATGCTATATGCAGTGTTAGGGTTTAAAACTAGGTTTGATGGGGGCAGGAGACCAAAGCCCGTAGGTAAGTGAAAAACATGGAGAGCTGGGAGATGGATCAGAAATAGGGGCGAACATTGGTTACAATAGCAGGGATAAAGGAAAGACAAGGCAGAAGCAAAATCAAAACAGTTTCTTAGTTGTCTGTATACAAATGCAAGAAGTATGGGCAATAACCAGAAAGAACATGAGATGCTAGTAAATGAACACAGCTATGACATAGTTGGTATCACAGAGACTTGGTGTGATAATACACACGATTGGAATATTGGTATAGAAGGGTACAGCTTGCGTAGAAAGAATAGGCAGGGAAAAGGGGAAGAGACATTGCCTTATATATTAAAAATGTGTATACTTGAACTGAGGTTGAGATGGACATAGGAGACAAACTTGTTGAGTCTCTGGGTTTGGTTAAAAGAGTTAAAAACAAGGGTGATATCGCGTTAAGGGTCTATTATAGACCACTTGACCGAGGGATGCGGCTTTTTAAAACAACTAACAAAGTCATCTAAAGCACAGGACTTGGTGGTGATGGGGGACATCAACCATCCAGACATCTGTTGGGAAAATAACACAGCAGGGCACAGATTATCCGAAAAGTGTTGGGGCTGCATTGGAAACACTTTTATTTCAGAAAGTGGAGAAAGCTATTATGGGGGAGGCTCTTCTGGATTTGATTTTAATAAACAGGGAGGAACTGGATGAGAATTTGAAAGTGCAAGGCAGCTTGGGTGAAAGTGATCATGAAATGATCGAGTTCAAGATTCTAAGGAATGGCAGGAGGGAGAACAGCAAAAGAAAGACAATCAGTTTCAAGAAGGCAGTGATTACTAAATGCAGGGATTTTGTAGGTAAGGTCAGATGGGAAGCAAGGTTAAGAGGAAAAAAGGAGATAGTTGGCAGTTTTTCAAAGGGGCATTATTAAGGGCACAAGAGCACACCATCCGACTGCGTAAAAAAGACAGGAAGTATAGCAAGAGACCACTCTGGCTTAACAAGGGAGATCTTGCAAGATCTAAAGATCAAAAAGGAGTCCTATAAAAAGTGGAAACTAGGTAAATGTACAAAGGAGGAATAAAAACAAATAACAAGCAAGCATGTGGGAGCAAAATTAGAATGACTAAGGTTCAAAATGAGCTCAATCTAGTTAAAAGACATAAATGGTAACAAGAAGACATTCTACAACTATATTAGAAGCAAGATGAAGGCCAAGAACAGGGTAGTTGCTTAATGAAGAGGGGGAAACAATAACAGAAAATTTGGAAATGGCAGAGGTGCTTAACTTCTTTGTGTCAGTCATTACCAAGAAGGTTGGCAGTAGTTGGATGCCTAACACAGTGAAGGCCAGTGAAAATTGGGTAGATTCAGAAGTTAAAATAGGAAAAGAACAAATGAAAAATTACTTAGAAAAGTTAGATTTCTTCAGGTCACCAAGGCCTGATGAAATGAATCCTAGAATGTACAAGGAGCTGATTGAGGAAGTATCTGAACCATCATCTTTGAAAAGTCATGGAACATGGGAGAGATTCCAGAAGACTGGAAAAGGGCAAATTTAGTGCCCAGCTATAAAAAGTGAAATAAGAACAACCCAGGAAACTACAGACCAGTCATTCAAACTTCTGTGCCAGGAAAGATAATGGAGCAGGTCATTAAGGGATTCATCTGCAAAAATTTGGGAAAAAATAACAGCCAGCATGGATTTGTAAATAACAAAGTGCAAATAATTACAGAATCCATCTGCAAACATCTGGAAGATGATACGGTGATAAGTAAGTCAGCATGAATTTGAAACAAAAATAGCTTTCTTTGATAGGATAACAAACCTTGACAAGGGGGAAGCAGTAAACGTGGTATACCTAGACTTTATTAAAGAATTTGATACAGTCTTGCCTGACCTTCTTGTAAATAAACTGGGGAAATACAACATAGATGGAGCTACTAAAAGGTAGGTGCATAACTGGTTGGATAACCATTCTCAGAGGTAGTTATTAATGGTTCATAGTCATGATGGAATGGCATAACAAGTCGGTTCTACAGGGGTCTGTTTTGGGACCGATTCTGTTAAATTTCTGCATCAATTATTTAGATAATGGCATAGAGAGCACATAAAGTTTGCAGATGATACCAAACTGGGAGGGGTTGCAAGTGCTTTGGAGGATAGGGTCAAAATTCAGAATGATCTGGGTAAACTGGAGAAACAGTCTGTGGTAATTAGGATAAAGTTTAATAAGGACAAATGCAAAGTATTCAACTTAGGGAAGAACAATCAGTTTAATGCATACAGAATGGGAAGTGACTACATAGAAAGGAGTACAGCAGAAAGGGATCTAGAGGTCATAGTGTACCACAAGCTAAATATGAGTCAACAGTGTGACACTGTTGCAAAAAAAGCAAACATCATTCTGGGATGCATTAACAGCAGTGTTGTGAGCAAGATACGAGAAATAATTCTTCTGCTCTACTCTGCACTGATTAGGCTTCAGTTGGAGTATTGTGTCCAGTTCTGGGCACCACATTTCAGGAAATGTGGAGAAATGGGAGAAGGTCCAGAGAAGAGCAACAAAAATAATTAAAGGTCTAGAGAACATGAGCTATAAGGGAAGAGTGAAAGAACTGTGTTTGTTTAGTTTGGAAAAGAGAAGACTGAGAGGGGATGTGATAGCTGCTTTCAAATACCTAAAAGGGTGTTACAAGGAAGTGGGAGAAAATTGTTCTCCTTGACCGCTGATGATAGGACAAGAAGCAATGGGCTTAAACTGCAGCAAGGGAGGTTTAGGTTGAACATTAGGAAAAACTTCCTGTCCGAGTGATTGAACACTGGAATCAATTGCCTAGGGAGGTTATGGAATCTCCATCACTGGAGCTATTTAAGAGCAGGTTGGATAGACATCTATCAGAGATGGTCTAGATCAGGGGTTCCCAACCTGGGGTATGCATACCCCCAGGAGGTACAAGAAGCTTGTCAGGGGGGTACAGGAAATATTTGGTAAATAACTTGATTATCCTAATTGAAATATTCCAAAAGTATTAATGTTAGTGAAAAAACTTGTGGATTCTAGAGTCTAGACTTTATTTCCTTTCATATTGAATAGGGGGTATGGGAAGGTTTACTAAAAGCCAAGGGGGTACAGGGACCGAAAAAGGTTGGGAACCCCTAGTCTAGATGGTGCTCGTTCCTTCCAAGAGTGCAAGAGACTGGACTTGCTGTTCCAGTATTCAGTGATTCTATGATTGTATGATTGGTGTAGCTGTGTCGGTTTCAGGATATTAAAGTCAAGGCAGGAGAGGTCATATCTTTTATTGGGCCAACGTCTGTTGTGGAGAGATTGTCAAATAAAAGGTAATACATCACCCACCTTACCTCTTGATTTATGGTGTGAGTTCAATAATTCAAATACGTTTGAGCAGTTTTAAGATAAACTTGATATTTCTCTGGATCATCCAGATCTTTGCTTTGGTTATCTCATTTACTCAAATGTTCATTCCTTCTCAGCATTTCAAAATAGAGAGATTACCAAAACCACAAAAGGCGTATTATCTCTGGAGTTATTAGGTGTCTGTGTATTGCTCACCTGCATTCAATTTACCTGTCTGTATAATGTTTAAGGAGCCAGCCCTTCAAGGACTGTCACATGTGCTTAGTTTAACTCTGGTGGTCTCCATGACATCGGTGGGAATACTCAGGCAATGGTTCCCCAACGGTTTATGTTGACATACGTTATGTTGCTCAGGGCTGTGAATTAGCCACACTCCATGCGACATGACTGATGCCAACTTCAACACCAGTGTTGGCAGCAGTTCTTTGGTGGGAAAGCTTGTCCTGCTGACACAGCTACTTCCACTTTTGGAGGCTGGAGTAATTGAAGTGTCAGCTCTTTAATAGAGCCATCGCCTCCTTTTGTGTAATGACATGGGAAAGTCTTCGCATAAAAATCTTTGCAAGCCTTTAGGGGCTTTCTGCTTTCTTTTTACTCTCCAGAAAAAAAAAAGTTTACAAAGTTGATCCTTCAGGATAAAAAAAACCTGCTACTACTGTACCATTTTCTTGTGTTTGATCTTGAGTTACTGTCCAATAAAAAAGAGAGAATTTATCTATCATAAAATCTCACTGCCCTTAGCCGAACACCAATGAACTGTAAGGAAAACTGTGTGAATCATAGTTTTGGCAACTCACTGGCAATTAAAAAAAAAAACAACCTAAAACCAAAAACCCACCTTGCGGAAAAAATCATTTGTGATCAAAACTGACAGTGATTTAAAAAAAAATTTTGGTGGAGCAAATCAAATTTAAAAAAATCTTGGGCCAAACCCAGACAAAGCATTTTGTTTCAATTTTGATCATTTTAAAACATCTTGGATTGTTTTCAAATAAAATAAAAGGACATTTTGGAATGAAAAATGTGTATTGAGCCGGAAACTCTAAATGTTTCATATACAAATGCTAAAACTATTCTGCAAAGCTCATGAGAATGTATGAAATATTTCTGCGTTTCCCAATGCGGTGAAAAAAAGTCTTGTGCAAAAAAATTTCCTGTTGTGAAATTTTCCCCCGGCTGTGATGTTAGTTCTTTATTACTGAAAGGGAAGGCATGAAGGGTAGTTAGGATTGATGGGCTGTGCCCTGAGAAACTTAGCTTTTCCCAGAGCAAATGCTGTAAGAATGGCCATACTGGGTCAGACCAAAGGTCCATCTAGCCCGGTACCCTGTCTTCCAACAGTGGCCAAATGCCAGCTGCCCCAGAAGAAGGAAGCTGCTAATTTGGAGCATTCAATTCCTGTTATAAGCATGTGTTTATCTAGGAAAAAGATAGCTAAGATGTCTTAGTATACCATTAAAAGGTACCTATCTGACATATTATAGCAAACTCAGTGAGTTGCATGATGTGATTTGCTCATGGAAAGCTGATTATGACGGTAGCATCAATTAATCTTGCTTATTTTTTTTTAAGTCAGTGAAAAAAACTGGATCAGATTCCACTGAGCTGCACACCACAGATCCCAGTCAATTCCATATGCATGTAGAAGAGGAAGTTTTAGTAGCAGCAAAATGTACAGGGGCAAATCCAGCTAGACGAGTTCCCTCTAGGGAAATTAAAACCAGAATGGAGGCGGTAGGGTTATCCAAGGGAAGAAGTTGACTCACTGTTGTAAAAAATGTATAAGAACCCTCCTTCAACTTCCTGTGCTTTCAGTGGCATGGAGATGACGGCCCAGAAGGTGCACCAGTCTTTGTAGCGAATACACCCAGACTTCTCTCTTGCGGTGTCGTGGAAGAAACACTAAGAGTGCCATAGTTTGAAATACAGCTGTGATGTGTGACCCATGAGAATCCTCTGCCGACCGAGGTGCCTCTCTGATGTGCTGAACCATCTCCTGGGAGTTTACATGGCCTTTTTATCTGAGGCCACCACACTTGTTATGAGCATAGTTAGTGGTGGTGCTGTGCGCAGAAGTTTCGTCCCTGCATCCGTCATCTTTATGTTATACTAGAAAAGGAGGCAAAGGAACTTTTCAGATCTTCATAAAGATCTTAATGCTCATGGACGTTCACTGATCTGTGTTTGGGATAGAGGCTGGTTCAATTCTCCTTTGTTCTTTTCTTACATGCTCTTTCTAGTAAAACTGTCTGGCTACGTCTACACTGGCCCCTTTTCCGGAAGGGGCATGTAAATTTCACGAGTCGTCGTAGGGAAATCCGCGGGGGATTTAAATATCCCCCGCGGCATTTAAATAAAAATGTCCGCCGCTTTTTTCCGGCTTTTAAAAAAGCCGGAAAAGAGCGTCTAGACTGGCCCCGATCCTCCGGAAAAAGTGCCCTTTTCCGGAGGCTCTTATTCTTACTTCAAAGGGCACTTTTTCCGGAGGATCGGGGCCAGTCTAGATGCTCTTTTCCGGCTTTTTTAAAAGCCGGAAAAAAGCGGCGGACATTTTTATTTAAATGCCGCGGGGGATATTTAAATCCCCCGCGGATTTCCCTACGACGACTCGTGAAATTTACATGCCCCTTCCGGAAAAGGGGCCAGTGTAGACGTAGCCTCTTAGTTGGACATGACACCTTCTTGGACACTAACCTAGAACTACTGTTCTTGGCAGCATAGTCTGGACAAAGGTCTACTTTTAACCCATCACTGATATTTAGTGGAGTCATTTCTACACAGCAGCATTATTTTGAAATAACAAAGGGAGCATCTACACAGCAAGCCCGTTATTTCTAAATATCAAAATAACCGGTGCCTTATTCCAAAATCTGTAACCCTCATTTCACAAGGAATAACGCCTCTTTTGAAATAGCTATTGTGAAATAGGGGGTGTGTAGACAGGGCAGCTGGAGTTATTTTGAAATAAGAGGCCTCCAGAGCTTCCCACACGTGCCCTGCTGTCCACGCTCATCAGAACTCTATCATTCCCCTTCCCCAGAAGCCCTTAAACCTGCAGCCCCAGAGGAAAGGGCTTGTGGTACAACGCAGGCCCTGCCAACCTTCTGCCAAATTGCAGCAGCCTTCACAGCTTTCGCTGCCACCATGCGCCACCCCTGTGCTCCATCCGAGCCCTCTGTGGCTGTAGCTGAGGAGGCATCCAGGACCCAGCCCTGGGAAAGAGGCACACACCTTCATGGCCTACTGCAGAGATCCTGGACCTCATTGAGATCTGGGGAGAGGAGGCAAATATCCAGGATCTCCACATCAGCTGCAGGAATGCCAACATCTGCAGCCGTATGACTGACAGCCTGGACCCAAGAGCCACCTGCGCACCCAAGAGCAGGTGCGCATGAAGATCTAGGAGCTCCGACAGGCCTATGCCAAGGACAGTGAGCACAGCTCCCGCTCTGGGGTGGCACCGCACTCCTGCCCCTATTATGATCAGCTCCACTACATCCTGGAAGGGGAGGTCAGTCCCTCCCCACTTGTCAACTCTGGGTGGGAGACGCCCATTGTCACTCTCCCGGGAGGCAGAGCCTGTGCGGAGGAGGAGGAGGAGCTGGATGAGGCCAGCACCATCTCAATGCCCACCAGGCAGGAGGTCATGCTCAGCCTGGGGATTGCGCAGCAGCCTGTGCACGCAGCCCCAGGAGGCTGCAACAAAGGACACTTGTGCTCTGGCTCAGAGGGTGTCGGGAGAGATCTGTCTTACACCCAACACTGGGGTGGAACACCCTCCCACCACAAGCCACCACTAGGCCAGGGACATGGAGACGCACATAGAGCAGTGCTGCACATGGCACACAAGCATGCCCACATACTCGAGGCAGCATCTGCTCCCACGGACAGCACAGCAAGGTGGAGGACACCGAGCCCCTGCCAGGGGAGCCCGCTGGGAGGAGAAGGAAGTGGAAGGGACCCCAGGATATGGGTGGCATCAATAGCCCCCTGCAGTTGGGAAAGCCTGTGACAGCAAAGCTGGTGACGATGGCTTCACGTCACCCAGATTGATGACTTTGCACAGCAGGATGGTGTTGATGGTCCTCATCACCTGTAGAAGGAGACAGAGAATCACAGGGTTCCCAGAGCCCTCAGGAGGTCCCTGAGCCCAGCTCCCCCCACAGAGACACCAGGAGCAATCTCTACTTACCCCATCCCCCAGCAAGGCTTTGTGAAGAGAGGACTGAAAAACCTCCTGGGGAGGGAGCTTCCACCCCCACCTCCCGTTCCCTAGGAAACCCCATTCCAGCAGTTCACCACCCCCCTGGGACAAAAGCACAAGACAGTCATGCCTGACGGTCGATCTCCCTATGCCGAACTGGTTCCTGACAGAGCGGTAGCCCTCCGGCATGGCCAGCTTCCATATAGCAATAGCGACCCACTTCTGGAGGGGGATGGCGGGTCTCGTGGTTGTCCCACCATGTGAGGTGCAGGGCAAGCTACTCGCACAGCTCCAGAAAGGTCTCCTTCCGCATGCAGAAATTCTGGAGCCACTGTTGGTCATCCCACTGCTCTATGATCATAGAATCATAGAATCATAGAATAATAGGACTGGAAGGGACCTCGAGAGGTCATCGAGTCCAGCCCCCCGCCCTCAAGGCAGGATCAAGCTCCGTCTACACCATCCCTGACAGATGTCTATCTAACCTGTTCTTAAATATCTCCAGAGAGGGAGATTCCACCACCTCCCTTGGCAATTTATTCCAATATTTGACCACCCTGACAGTTAGGAATTTTTTCCTAATGTCCAATCTAAACCTCCCCTGCTGCACTTTAAGCCCATTACTCCTTGTCCTGTCCTCAGAAACCAAGAGGAACAAATTTTCGCCTTCCTCCTTGTGACACCCTTTTAGATATTTGAAAACCGCTATCATGTCCCCCCTTAATCTTCTTTTTTCCAAACTAAACAAGCCCAGTTCATGAAGCCTGGCTTCATAGGTCATGTTCTCTAGACCTTTAATCATTCTTGTCGCTCTTCTCTGTACCCTTTCCAATTTCTCCACATCTTTCTTGAAATGTGGCGCCCAGAACTGGACACAGTACTCCAGCTGAGGCCTAACTAGTGCAGAGTAGAGCGGCAGAATGACTTCACGAGTTTTGCTTACAACACACCTGTTGATACAACCTAGAATCATATTTGCTTTTTTTGCAACAGCATCACACTGTTGACTCATATTCAACTTGTGGTCCACTATGACCCCTAGATTCCTTTCCGCCATGCTCCTTCCTAGAGAGTCGCTTCCCATCTTGTATGTATGGAACTGATTGTTCCTTCCTAAGTGGAGCACTTTGCATTTCTCTTTATTAAACCTCATCCTGTTTACCTCTGACCATTTCTCTAACTTGCTAAGGTCATTTTGAATTATGTCCCTATCCTCCAAAGAAGTTGCAACCCCACCCAGTTTGGTATCATCTGCAAACTTAATAAGAGTACTCTCTATCCCAATATCTACATCATTGATGAAGATATTGAATAGTATGGGTCCCAAAACAGACCCTTGAGGAACTCCACTTGTTATCCCTTTCCAGCAGGATTTAGAACCGTTAACAACAACTCTCTGACTACGGTTATCCAGCCAATTATGCACCCACCTTATCATGGCCCTATCTAAGTTATATTTGCCTAGTTTATCAATAAGAATATCATGCGAGACCGTATCAAATGCCTTACTAAAGTCATATGATGATATGGTTCCACTAGTTGGCACTGGTGTCCAGTGGCCAGAAGCAGTGGTGCATGGTGTGAAGGGGAGGATGAGAGGGGTCGAGCTGCATGAGCAGTGCGTGGAGAGAGAAGAGGAGGTGCCCCACACAGATCTGGGGGTCCTCCTCCTGCAGAGCCATGAGGGCAGCCTGCAGAAACTGCACCAGGAGGTGCAGCACGAGACGTAAGAGCCGTTGGCTACTTGGAGGCAGCTCCAGCTCCATGGTTGGCGTTCTGTGGTGTCTGCAAGGGCAACCAGAGTGCACGCAGAAAAGGCTTTGCTGCCTCTTGAGGAGGTAGGCAAAGGAGAAGAGCCTGAGGCATGGCTGTATGGGGGGGAGGGTCCCTTTAAGCACAACCCTCAGCCTCAGGCAGCAGTTATGAGAAGTGACTGGTCTCCTGGTGCCCTGCCTGAAGTGCTTCCAGGTGGCCTTAAATGTGGTTCAGCAATGAGTGTGGGTGCTCCATTTTGAAATTGCTCAGTGCTATTTCAATGGACGTTTGCTGTGCTTATTCCGAAATAAGTGTGCAGTGTAGACGTACCCTCACTTAATTTGGAGAGGGTTTTCTCTGTCATGAATTTCCAGGTAGAAATTTCTCTCAAGTTCCACTGCCACTCAATTGACTTTACATGTTCAATTGAAAGAGAACTCAGAGCAATATAGCGTCATTCCTGCGCTACTGTGACAAAGTCTCTGCCTAAAGAAATCCAGTGATGCGCTATATTATAATTTACAATTCAGTGAATCACATTTGTAGTTATCAGCACTGGCTGCCAACACAGCAGAATAAATTTCAGCAATTCAGAATATACTGATTGATGATAAGACCTTTAGAGGCATCTGTGAGAGAAGATACCAAAAGAAATAAATTGTATTCTCTTTTGTAAAAAAGATCACTACAGGTTGAACCTCTCCAGTCTGGAACTCTCGTCCGGCAGCATCCGTGGTCCGGCATGATTTTCATGATCTGGATGTCCATTTATCATGGCTGTAGCCAAGTTTCTGTAGTTTTTTTGCAGCCACCACTCCTGGCTCTCATTGTTCTGTGCTGTTACTTAGCTCTAATTTACCCCTACATGTCTTCTAAGAGCCCAGTAAGTAGAGGAAGTGTCGGTAATGCTGCTAGACAATATTGACCTCCCGTGGCTTGGCAAATTTTAACAGGTGCCAGACTAGAGAGGTTCAATCTATAGTTCAATTCCTTCTTCAAATCAGATGACCAAGCAGGCATCAAATGATCAGTCATCTGAATAACTATTAAAATATTTTCCCCTCGCTGTTGTTGATAATGCCCCATAAAGCTTGGAATTGGATTCCTTACCAAAACTGTCTTCTCCTGTGCCATTGCTGAGAAATTTGTGAAAGATGATATTGGACCAAATCCTGCTAGTTTCATGTGACAGCTGTGACGAAGGGATGAAGGGTTTGGCTTGTATGCCTTGTGACCCATCCTCCGTCCATCACAACGGTATTTAATAAGAGCAAAGCTACCACTGACCTTTCCGATACTCCAGCAGGCACCACCAGTTTGGATACATTTCTATTAATCATTGCCCTTTTTCTGTACTCCTGGTGCCAGTTTCCGATCCACATGACTCTGCTCTGGTCCCTGGATGCTATATTGGGATGTGATGCAAATCCCAGTGAGGACAGGAGCTGGAGGGAATTCAGGGGGTCATAGACAGGCTGCAAGAATGAGCTGAAAACCCATTTCAAGGATGAAGAGAAACCAGGTGTTCATCTTGGACAGTGACAAGGGGAGAAAATAGGACCAGAAAGGTCATTCCTGAGACCATGGTAGACCTCCTGGGTGTAGAATCTGGATTCCTCTGCTGTGCTGTAGCTGCAGCATTATCCCCTCCTAGACCAGTCTCACTTCTTGGGAGTGTAAGATTTGAAATGATGAGAGAATGTGAAATGCTGAAGGATTTGGGGGTTAGGGGTAGAGAAAACAGAGAGGAAGTAAGGAGTAGCTTGCAACACGATAATGACATCATCAGTGGCTGATGCGATTGTGGGAGTCATCTGTAGAGAGGCCCTCTTCTGAACAGTGCAGTCTAGGGCAGATTATTAGGTGGGGTTCTGTTACCTATGTCTTAGCTCTACGTTTTTCCTGTCGCCTGCTGACTTCTCTCCACCCAGAATCTAAATTACGTAGCAAAATTGAAAAGGCACAGTGTCTGCCCCAAAACATATTGTTGCCTATACAGTTTTGTTCATTTCTTTGAGAGTATTTTGCTTTTGCTTGGGGGTACGGACGGGTTATTCTGCGGCTGCCATTACTAGAGCAGATGTGTCTCTGTAAAGGGGTCTGCCCTCTTGGGAGCTCTCCACTGTGGCTAAGAGGTGTCTGGTAAGATCTCTGCCTGGCCATCTCTGGCATAGGAAGCGTTGGTATGTGGCCTGGGAGCAGGCTTCTTCATACCCCTTTGTGGCTGCTGGAGGGTTGGGGGGACCCAGGCCCTCCCGTTCCTCTGGGTCCTAGCTCAGGGACCCTATGAGTAGCAGGAATCTGCTGAGAGTCTCCGCTGTCTGCTACATCCTTGTTCCCTGGGCCACTTCCCCAGGATGCTCCCTCTGGTCTTCTCAGGGTTTTGATGCTGGGTTCTCAATAGACCCTGTCCAAGGTGCTATCAACTCTTCTAGTCAGCTTGTGGTTCCTCTTTGGCCACTGGACCGGGGCCTCACCCAGGCCTAAAGTTTCCCTTGAACTCGGAGCTGTCCATGGTGCTGCTGTTCTCCCAGTCAGTGCATAGATCTGTCTCGACGAGCGCCTGTGAGGAACTACCAGTCTTTAGCCTGGCAGCTTTTTATACTGGTCTGCTGGGCCCTGATTGGCCGCCCTGGAGGCAGCCACTCTGTCCTCCCTGGAGGATCTTGCTTCTACTCCTCTTGCTCGGGTGGGGTGTAGCAAGGCCTCCAGCCTCCTGTAGGGACGTCAGGGCTTAGTCTACCCTGTCAGTCTCACATTGCACATTCAAACTGTAAAGACTTATGGTACGTCTTTGCTAGCCCCCTAGATCGATCATTGCAGGAGGAATGCCAGCTAATTCGAGTTAGGGCTTTAAATTGGAATCCTGTTTCACTGCCGCATATAGACGTGGGCAGTTACTTCGGGCTAGTCCATTTCTAAAATAGTGACCGGCCGGGAACATGCAAATCAAGCGCAGGCTATTTAAATCGTAGGCTTGATTTGCAATTTCAGTCACCCTCATTAGCCTCCCTAGATCGATCTAAGGGGCTAGTGTAGACATACCCTTAGTCTCATCCAACTCCCCAGCGTAGTGTGTGGCCCTCTTCTGAACATGGCCTGTCCCCTATGAACTTCAATAGGGGAGTTAGTTGGTTTTTTTCCATCTCAGCATGAAGAAACCATTTGACTTTAAGTTGTTTGGGGCGAGGATTCTCTGTGTTTGTTTGCGTCGATCCTAGCACCACAGGGTTCTGATTGTGGTCGACCTCTCCGAGTGCCCATGTAATATCAACATTCAATAATAGCTGGGTTATGAACTGATCTCTGTTGGCCTATTCCTGCAAACATAGGAACCTACAGTTGCAAGGGACTTCTTGCATCCTTGTGTCCAGTTCCCTGATGTTGCAGGCAACCCAATCTTACACTTCTTTGCATAAACATATTGAGCATGTCCATGTTCAAATGAGTTAGATTGTTTGCCCTCACTAGTCGTCCTGGAAGTTTGTGCTACATGGAGACAGGTTCTCAGCTGGTGTAAATTGTCATAGTGCCACAGCTGAGGATCTGACCCTTTGGTAGATAAAGAACTTCTCTTATGCAAGAAGCTCCATGTGTAATTATGTACCTGAGCATTCACAAGATCAGGCTCTATGCTTGTGTGTTTAATAAATCTAGCTAAACACTGGTTTTTTTCATGCTTTTTTTTTAAATACAGCATTTGCTTAATGCTGAGGATGGAAAATTTGATCATACATAAATGCAAAGATCAGCAGGACCCAAGCCCAGGTCAGCAGAGCTACCAGGCAACAGACACCATGACCTTGGAGCAAGTATAACTTTGTTGCTCCCTCTGACCTGTTACCAAAATACACCATGGGAAATTCCAGCCAAGAGCCCCGACTGGCAGTTGTCCTGGAAGCTCCGATGATGCGTTAGAACAGGGCCCAGTGGAGCTGTCTTTGGTTTAGTGCCTGAGCTTTGCAAAGGTATCCTACATTTTTATGATCTGCGTACAACTGTACTGGATGACAGACCCCATTCACATGTTGGCATTGCTCTTTGAAGGTGACCTTGATCACCAGAAGTACTTGAGCTAGGATTATGTAATTCTTATTACTTCAAAATAAAGGAAGCAATTACGGACCATCGGTTGGGGTTTTAAATGTTACAGTGTAGTTTCCATACTCCTCTATGGAAGATTTTTGCTACTCTAGGTAGCCATCAAAATTGGTTTGTTTGTTTAATTGTTTTAACTGGAAAAAAAGAAGATGTAAGTTCAAAATGTAATAGCTTTCTTCTGTAATACCTCAGTTATATAGCCTAGGGCTGTTCCAGCTGTTTACAAAGCAGTACAAAACCAGCTACCTGACGTAGCATTGTGAACTTTTTTGTTTTCTCTTCTTCTCTCTTGTCTGCGTCAAATGCATTTAAATTTCATTTCACACCCTGTAAGCTAGCACTAATATTTTCTATTTCACAGAAGCCAACTCAGTGACGACTGTATTTGCTTTTCTTTAAAGACTTGACAGTTTTCATGTTCTCTATAATCTTTTAGTTCTTTGTGCTCTTATTGACCATTCAATCGCTCCCATCAGCCTGACTATTATAATTACTGGCTTGATGAGTACTTCCCATTCATCAGTGTTTCAAGGTCTGAGGAGGAAATTTTGAATGTGCTTGTTTGTTCAGGTCCTGTGACATGCTAATAAAATGACCAGAAACGACAGAAACATTGAAATCGATGGGTCCTCTTGTGGAGTGAGATGTTAGCATGAGAAATGGTATCAGAACCACACCCAGTATGAATGTTTGCATAAGGAAGTTGACCCATCTTCAAGACTAACCTTTTTATTTAACTCTTGTTTTAGCAGTAAGGGGTTTTGAAGATCTGTTCTCTGGGGATAGTCTGAAAAGACACAAACATCACACAAGGGACATCAGTCATGTTATTTAATGCATCCCTCAAAGATGCACAGATACTGTGATAAGAAGCTGGTAAAGAGCATATGGAGAAGAGAGGAGAATGAACCAGATATACTGCAAAAGTTGTAAGAGAAAAGAGAAGACAGAGAGGGGGACATGATAGCGGTTTTCAAGTATCTAAAACTTACAAGGAGGGAGGGAGGGAGGGAGGGAGAATTGTTTTCCTTGACCTCTGCTGCAATTTAAGAAGCAATGGGCTTAAATTGCAGCAAGGGAGGTTTAGGTTGGACATTAGGAAAAACTCCCTATCAGGGTGGTTAAACCCTGGAATAAATTGACCACCCTAAATATCTCATCACTGGAGATATTTAAGAGCAGATTAGGTAGACGTCTATCAGGGATGATCTAAAGGGTGCTTGGTCCTGCCCTGAGGACAAGGGACTGGACTTGATGACCTCTTGAGGTCTCTTCCAGGTCTAGTAGTCTATGGTTGCATTAACAGGAGTCTTGGAAGCAAGACACGAGAAGTCATTCTTCTCTTCAACTCTGTGCTGGTTAGGCCTCAATTGGAGTATTATGTCCAGTTCTAGGCATCAAATTTCAACAAGGTGGAGAAATTGGAGAAGGTCCAGAAAAGAGCAACAAAAATGATGAAAGGTCTAGAGAACATGAGCTATGAGGGAAGACTGAAAGAATTGGGTTTGTTTAGATTAGAAAAGAGAAGACTGAGGGGGAACATGATAGCTGTTTTCAAGTATCTAAAACTTACAAGGAAAAACTTCCTGTCAGGGCGGTTAAACACTGGAATACATTGCCCAGGGAGGTTGTGGAATCTCCATCTCTGGAGATATTTAAGAGCAGGTTAGATAGACACCTGTCAGGGATGGTCTAGAGCAGTGGTTCCCAAACTTTTCGGTATCACGCCCCCTTTTTGATTTTTGAGAAACCCTCATTCTCTGTCTCCCCCCCCCCCCCACAAAAAATAGCAAAACTTGTTGAGCAAAAAAAACTAATCGGGGCAGCAAAACTTGACGGGGGGGCGAAGGGCTGGGTTGCCTCATGCCCCCATCCCGGAATTTCTTCATGCACTCCCCAGGAGGGCACACCCCCCCCAGTTTGGGAACCCATGGTCTAGAGTGTGCTTGGTCCTGGGGACTGTATTCAATGACCTCTCAAGGTCCCTTCCAGTTCGATGATTCTGTTTCTCTGGGTCTATGATTCTATCATATAAAATGATCTAGTTGTTTTTAACAACCTAGATGAATAGGAAACTAAACTACGAAATCTGGTGTCTGGCACGATAGTTTTCAGGCCAACAAAAGTTATTTTAGGAGAACTCATTCACTGCTCTATGGTGCTGCAATCACAGTTCCTTCTCCTTTTTTTCTCATTTTTTCAAGTAAGAAGATTGGAGAGGAGTAAAATATGGAGCAGCAGGCCGCTCCATAACTCTGACAAGCCAAAAACTAATGTCACGTTTTTAATGATACCATTTCAGGTGTGACTGGGGATTTTTTTCCCAACTTTTAACATATGCACTATTTGACTGATTTTTTTCCCCCTAAGTTGCACAGGAGTTTTCTCTACTTTTAATAAAAAATTAGAATGACTGCTTTTAATCTTCCTGAATAATCTTGTAACCGAGAGCTGCATGCTACAGTATTATGCTTCTTCTGGTGTTTCTATCCTGAACTTGTTTGGGGAAGGTGGGATCACGATGGAAGGTTTTCATGTATGCAGGCTTGGAGCACAGGTATCAGGTCAGATAAATGTCATTACGCTTTGTCGTTTTTTAAACAAGAAAAGTTTGAAATGGGGTTTTGCCTTGATTTTATTTTTTAAACTTGTATTTTAGCAACAACCTAGAGAAATGTAATCCCCCTAATAAACATGTAGAATATATGAAAGCCACTGAGGCAGTCGCTGTAATTACCCATTGTCCATACTAATTGAAGGGATTTAATTTATTTTGCTCAATGATGTACTCTGCATTTCTGGCATGACCTGTTTTATCACCTCTTTAAGTTCTGTTGGTATACCAAAGCATCAGTCATGTTCCTAATATTCATTGCCAATGCAGAATGCAAATACAGTGTGCACTGTAGCTTTTCCCTTCCAACTCTCCAGCTAAGAAAAATTAATAGCACTCTAAACATAGGCCAAATGGTCTCAAAGATCATTTGACTTTCATCATTTCCACAGCCTGAGAACTCTGGCTTCAGCACCGTTACTCTCCGGCTGTCTGGACTGTTTAAGGACTAATCTAAGTAATCTTTTTGGCTTTTCAGCCTATTTTTAGACCCTTGTTTGTTTTGCATTTATCTCCCTAACAAGTGTGAGAGATGTAATAGAAGAGGGGAATGGAGGGGCTTGACCTACATTAACTCGAGGATGCATAGCAACAGCATGTCTGATTGGATCTGACAACACCTGGTTAAATTGCGGCGTCATCTGTGGAAGCTGTTCCTGTTGAAGAAGCTGCCGTGCGGGGCACGCTGCCTGTTTTCCATCATGCCCAGGCTCAGCGGCTGGTGGCATTCCATTCCCGTGGGAGATGACATCTGTCTATGGTGGGTCTGGCGACCTTCTCGACGCTGTGTGCAAAGATAGTTCCCATCTGGGTTAGATGGAGACCGTTCCTTTCCCATTTCTTCCTTTTCCATTTAGCTGAAATTCTCTTCTATTTAGCTTTAACTGCTCTAGAGGTTATGAGACCCCAGCAATATAAATCATTCTAACCACACTGGCATAAAGAGAGACGCAGATTTCCTTCTGAAGAGTTTCCTGAGTCTTTAACCCTTTGTTATATGCAAAGACATCTTGCTAACACTTTCCAGTATTCACAGGACCCAGCCGACGGTCCCTTCACTGCCTAGCAATGCTTCTGTAAAAGAGCTCTCCGTTTGGCCTAGCTAATGTTCTTCCCTGACTTGTCCCTGTTTTTGAAACCCCTGGGCTATGTCTACACTGGCCACAATTTCCGGAAAAGGGATGCAAATCAGGTAAGTCAGGATAGGAAAATCCGCGGGGGATTTAAATATCCCCCGCGGATTTAAATAAACATGGCCGCCGCTTTTTTCCGGCTTGGGGAAAAGCCAGAAAAAAAGCGTCTAGACTGGCGCGATCCTCCGGAATAAAGCCCTTTTCCGGAGGATCTCTTATTCCTACCTCAGGAATAAGAGATCCTCCGGAAATAAGAGGAATAAGAGATCCTCAGGAATAAGAGATCCTCCGGAAAAGGGCTTTATTCCGGAGGATCGTGCCAGTCTAGACGCTTTTTTTCTGGCTTTTCCCCAAGCCGGAAAAAAAGCGGTGGCCATGTTTATTTAAATCTGCGGGGGATATTTAAATCCCCCGCGGATTTCCCTATCCTGACTTACCTGATTTGCATCCCTTTTCCGGAAATTGTGTCCAGTGTAGACATAGCCCAGGATTTTCCTGCTGGCGCCTGAAGAACGCCGGCACAGTGATGCTTACAGCCGAATTTACCTCACAAGGGTGCTTAGCAGAGCAGCGTTTATCTGTGACCTGGACGGGCCATGGACCAGGCCAACAGTAAGACTCAGAGGCAGGTAGCGGAGATAAATTTTAGACACGTCTGCCTTTAGTCTGGTCTTTCTCTGTGGGGAGCGACCAAGTTACCAGCACTGCTCTCTGTCCGTGTAGTGCAGTGTTTCTAGGAGAGTGCTTGATGGACAATGGGTCCAGCTTAATCTTGTCCACGTTTAGCGTTAGCTGCCTTAACCACACTGGGCCCGGGGAACGGGCTGGTCTTTAATGCTCCTCATAAAGTCAAGAGTAGAATTTTCCCAGAGAGCATCTCCATGAGCCTTTGGCTTTCCATATTTGTTTACTCCAAGCCTCCAGTGCTATTATAATTATAATCCTACCCAGTGCCTGCTGCCAAACCAACACCCACCCACTAGGTACAAAATACCGACCCATCTAAACAGTCCATTCCCCCGCACTGATGACCCTCAGCCCTCACATAGAGCCCTAGCAAAAGTAACCATGCAGCATGTCCTGAGTATCGACTGATGTGGACCAAGAAAGGAGTGAATTGAGGCCTTTATTCTCTCATTGCACGTGTGTGTGTGTGTGTATGATTTTCATTCACCACTTTCAGTGCATGTGCAAGCATTTCTTTCTCTTCCCTCACCCACATCTCTCTCCATACCTCAGCTTGCTTATGTCTGTTTGCCTGCTAATTTTTTTTCCATATGTGTTTCTCTCCAACACCCTTTGGTGCATGTCTGTCCTGGTCCTCCCTCTGTGAAAACCTCTGACAGAGTGAGCACTCTCCCTCTGAATCTTCCTGTTTTCCCATTTCCCAGCCTTGGGTCTTCCTGTCTGTCTCTCATTTCATCGCCTGGCAACCTTGTGTTGCGCTTTCCTCTTCTGTATCTCTCTTCTTTGCCCACTGACCTTGGCATTGATACCATAAGAGAGCGTGTCTAGACTACAGAGCAGATTGAAGCTGCCACAATCGATCTTCTGGGATTTGAATTAGCGGGTCTAATGAAGACCTACATACTAACTTGAATGGAGACAGTGCCCTCACCTGCACCTGTCGTCCTGCTCATGAGGAGTAAGGGAAGTCAATGGGAACGTGTGCTTCCATCAATCTCCTGCTGTGTGGACGGTGCCAAAACACAATTTAAGATTCTAATTAATGTAGCTGGAGTTGTATCTTAAGTCGACTTTCCTCTTTAGTGTAGACCTGGCTAGAGAGAGGCAAAGCCATGGGCAGGTGTGAGGACAGGTGGCTAGGACTCAGTCCACTCAGTGTGCAGCGGCAGTCAAAAAAGCAAATAGAATGTTAGGAATCATTAAAAGAGAGAGAGAGAATCAAACAGAAAATATCTTATTGCCTCTGTATAAAACCATGGTACACCTATATCTTGAATACTGCGTACAGATGTGGTCATCTCATCTCAGAAAAGATAACTTGGCATTGGAAAAGATTCAGAAAGAGGCAACAAATATGATGAGGGGTTTGGAACAGGTCCCACATGAAGAGAGAAGAAAAAGATTTGGACTTTTCAGCTTAGAAAATAGAAGACTAACGGGGGATGTGATTGAGGTCGATAAAATCATGACTGGAATGGAAAAAGTAAACGAGGGAAAGATAGATTGGTGCGGAGCTAGTCTACAGAAAGTAAGCCACTCTGCACTGGACCAGGGAAGATGGAAGGAAATAGTGAGGGAAGCATCGGACACCAGCGGGCATGCGTGGTGGTGGTGGTTGATGATGATGATATTTACTTATTCCCATAATATAAGAACTAGGGGTCACCAAAAGAAATGAATAGGCAGCAGGTTCAACAAACAAGTTTTTCTTCATGCAGTGCACAGTCAAGCTGTGGAACTCTGTGCCAGAGGATGTTGTGAAGACTAGACGTTGAACAGGGTTCAGAAATGAGCTAGATAGATTCATGGAGGTTAGCTCCATCAATGGCTATTAGCTCCGATGGGTAGGAATGGTGTCCCTTTCTCTGGAGGTGGGTGACAGGAAAGGAATCCCATGAGGATTTCCTGTTGTGTTCCCTCCTTTTGGGGCCTCTGGTATTGGCCACTGTCGGCAGACAGGATACTGGGCTGGATGGACCTTTGGTCCGACCCAGTATGGCCGTTCTTATGGACTCACCAAGACAGATGTGATCCGTTACTTTTGCACGGGTTGATGTCCTATCTCCAAGTCTGGCTATATTTGGTTGGACTCCTGCGGAGATCAAATTCCCCTGGGGAGTATTTTGTTTCTTCTGGCTGAATTACAGCCTGGCTGCTTCTCGACAAGATGGCTCTGATTTCTGGCAATGGCTGCAGTCCACATCCTTGAATGAGCATGAGTTGTAGCGTGCCTTTCTGGGATGCGCACATACGAAAGCTCTCGTGCACGCACCCTTACCCTCTGTTTCCTACGCGCATGCTCTTATGACTTTAGGGAGCTGTCTCGGACTCTCCATCTGTTCCTTCATTTCAGTGTTATATTGGAAAGCGCATGAATGCTGCTGATTGTCAGCTGGCTGTGTGCACCCGGAGACATCTCTGCAAGTCTGAATTCTTTTTTGTTCCCTCATTGGGCTTAGGGCCTTTTTGACTACTTACTAATACCAGGACTTGCTGAAGATCATCTCTAATCATGAATGTCCCAGGCTAGCCCGCCTTGCCTGATGTTTTCTGACCCATCGTCTTCTGATAGGCTGCCGAGGTCTGCTGCAAGCGCTGTAATCAACATCCCGACCAGGCGTTTAGGATCTACTGCATTTAAAACACTGTGCAATCGCTAGCTTCTATGGGAGTTTGTGACTTGCCATGATGCCAAACTGGTTTCCGAGGATGAGTCACTACTGAACTTTTAATGAGACCGTACACTATGGATTTTCTCACCCTGCAAATTTCCTTTAAAATAGTCCTTGTCATATTATCTTCGGTACAATTTATGAGAGTTTCGGTATATTAAATCCAGCCTCTCTGCTCTGAACTGCAGTGTGTAATTTCACTACCGTTGCAGACAGACTCTCCAACGGACCCTTCGGGTGATTAGAAACAGTTTAGTCTTCTTTTTTTCTCTTTACTTGTTTTTTTTTATCAGTGCCACTCTAAGGAATTAAAGCCAGGGACACAGAGAAAGCATTCCCATCACATTCTCCCATTCATGGACTCAATATCACATAATTATTTCCACTATCGTATCGCACAGACTCACTTTCTGTAATACTGGTGCTGTCTTTCAAGACGAATGTAACATTCGTTTTGTATTGAATATGGCCGTATAGCTAGCTTTTGCATTGCACTGTGAGTGGCGGTGTTCAGTGTACAGAGCTGCTCCCTTTTAAGTTCTGCTTCATAATGTCATCTCTGGCTTTGAGGGTAACGTTTGGCTTTATGAATGTGCAATGCTGCATTCCCCTGTGGTTCCTAGATAGGTATGTTTGGGAATTAATAGGCAGCAGGTTTAAAACAAACAAAAGGAAGTTTTTCTTCACTCAGCGCACAGTCAACCTGTGGAACTCCTTGCCAGAGGATGTGGTGAAGAGTAGAACTTTAACAGAGTTCAAAAAAGAACTAGATAGATTCATGGAGGTTAGGTCCATCAGTGGCTATTAGTCAGGATGAGTAGGAATGGTGTCCCTAACCTCTGTTTGTCTGGAAATGGATGAAACGGGAGGGATCACGTGATGATTACCTGTTGTATTTACTCCCTCTGGGGCACCTGGCGTTGTCCACTGTTGCAAGACAGGACACTGGGTGAGATGGACCTGTGGTTTGAGCCAGTCTGGCTGTTCTTCTGTTCTTTTGGATAAGAAGGATCAGATCTGAGAATGGCATCACAGTTTGATCTGGAAGGGAAAGTCTGTTCTTTGGTGACAGCGAAGTTGCAGCGCCTAGAGGAGACAAGGAAGCAGGTTGCTCCTTCCCTTGGAGTGGGGAGAGAAATCAGTCACCTCATGTAATGCAGCAAGAGCCCCTCCCACCAATTTCCGGAGCAGAGTCATGAGGACTGGGTGAACCCAAAGAGATTCGAGTTTGGGGTTTTGTTTCAGAATAAAGCTTGTGGGTGCCGGGTAGAAGAGGTCAGAGAGACTAAGCAGGTGCAAGCAGCAGGTCTGCTCCTTTGGCATGTGTCACTGCTGAAAGGGCACCTGGACCATGCCAGTACCAGTGCTCCAGCTTGAAGCCCCACTCCCTCTTCCCTTTCAAGCCCCACCTCTTCCTGTTCCTGCTCCATGCACGTGGGAATGGGAAAGTAGAGTGAGGAGCAGGCAGGGGGCTAAAGGAAGAGGTTTGAGTGAGGCCAGGGGTGAAGTGTGGGTGGGTCTTTGGAGGAAGGAACGTGAGCAGCAGTGAACCATGGTCCAGGCACACTCAACCTCACCAGCTGGGGGAGTCACACACCGCCCATGCCTCAAATCCAACCTCATAATGGTTACACTGTGATTCTTGCCATTCAAAGTTACATTGGAAATATCACCCTTGGAAATATCACCCTATTTCAGAAACTGCCTAGCAGAGCGTAAGAGAGAGTCCTGGGCATTAGCAAACCTTGTGATTCGTCCCAAATTTCATCGAGGGCCATATAAACTGCTGAGTATTTCCTGACAGGCTCTTTTCCTCAGTCGCCAGCCTTCTCCAGCTGCTCTGTTCCAGAAACGCAGCGCTCTCTTGGAGAAAACATAAGCAACAATGTTTGCCATCGCGATTTTGTGTGATTAGCTCTGTGAGTGAGTGCTGCACCGTGGGGAGCATTGTTTGGAAGAAACATCGCCTTCCAGAACAATATTTTGTAATTGTTACTTAGGAAGGGTTGCTATAGAGATTTCTCCCCATGAACAAATCTGGTCTGAGGAAAGGCGCGTAAGCATCAAAGTTCACTTCCAAATTTGACTTCTCCCAACAAATCTAGACATTGATTCAGGCCTCTCTCAATATATTGGAATGTGAAAATTTGACCATAGAAAAAGGCAGTTGAATGTCCTTTTGTGGGTAGAGAATGTGGCATCGAACACTGGAGTTCTGCAGTCACCATAATGTCGCAAGGAGCCTGACAATGGGTGGAGGAAACCCATGGACAGCTGGTTAGACATCAGAAATTGTTGTGCCAAAGTATTGTGAAGGCAAATTGAACACCTGTTCTACTTGGAAAGTGATTTTATCCTGTTCCTTGGTGTCTCCTTTTTGGTAATCTGGCTTGTGAGAAGAAACACAGGGACAGCTTAGCATATCAGGAGTGGCCTTTCAACATGCAATCTAATCTGTATTTTAGGAGTACGGAATCAACAATAAACCTTCTTGTGCCTCTCTGTTGTGCTTTCCCTTGTTGGCGCACAGGGAGAAGTAATTACTCTGCAGAAGAAGTAACGCCAGCTGCCTTGTCAGAATTGCATCGAAAAGGCACATGTTTTCAAATGAATGAAAGGTAGGAAATAGAAAAAGGAGCAATACTCAGGAAGAGAGCTCAGAACCAGAGATTAGAAAATTGAAATTTTGCAGTGCGACTGCAGTATAAAACTGAAACCTAGAAGTTTCACGGAAAGCAACAGCATCGTGTCTATGCATGGAAGGTTTCTCTTCTTAGCGGCTCTGCTGAGCCAAGTGTTGGCTGTCACAGACGTCTCTGAGAAAGTGTGTCTGGTTTTTTTAATGAAACCTTGACGTGTACGTGTGTGTGTGTGTGTAAAAAAAATTAAAAAACAGGTACTCTTAAAACGCTTCTGAGAACTAGATTTAGACCTAGAGTATGTGAGAAATTGCGAGGAGAGAACCAGGCTCAGCTTTGCATCTGTAAACTCAGAATTAATTTGAACCTGTTTTGAGATCTAAAGCTGTTTTGAATCCCTTTTTCCCCCACTGTTTCATTTTAATATGTTTCCACTTCCTGGGAGGGCTAAGGAGGAGCCATTGGGTGTGCAATCACCACCACCATCAGCCTCCCACTCCAACATTTTATCCCATGCTCTGTACCCTATCCCTATTGCACACTTCCACGCTGCTCTGCAAAGCTTTGCTGCTTCTTAAAATGCTCATCACTGGGGCTGTTGCCTGCCTGCCACCTGGTGGGAGAGACCTAGTCATCAATAAGCCATAGTATGAATGTACCAAATGTCATTGCCCACCTATGTAGAGTTGCAGCCTTCTTGACCACCAAAAAGTCAGTGTGGGATGATCCTACATCAGAATTAGCTGACTTGTGGTGCATGGTTTGCTCCAAATTGAATGCCCCATCTAGATGCAAGATTCAGAGCCTGATGCTGTGAGGATCAGATGCTAGTTGCTGTGAGCTAGTGATGACCCCACATGGTACTAGGCTCACTGTGGGTTTGGAGGTATCAATATTGGGATGAAACCTAATACCAGGCTCATGGGTTCTTGTCATTCATGCATGAACCTTTGGTGTGGCTTAGTGAACAGGGGCGGGGTTAAACTTGATGTTCTTCCTGCCATATCAGTTGGGGCGCATATTTTTCTTTGCTTCCTGGCTTAAACTATTGCATAGAGTTGATAGCTAAGCTCAACACTGCAGGGTCTTGAGCACCTTCAACTCCTGTTGACCAAATCCTGCTCTTAAACACTTCGCTGTTTTCAGCCTTGAATTCGGCTGCATTTAAGTTGTGGATGCATTGTCCCTAAATGAGTGTTTCTTAAACCGTGTTCTAGGGCACACCGGTGTGCCGCAAGGCAGTCGGAGGTATACCATGGAGAACAAGAGAATTCAAAATAGCTGCCCTTAAAGGGGCAGGTGACCTTTTTTTTTCCTCAATAACTTCCCCCCGACCTTTTCCCCACCCGTCTCAATAAACAATCTTGGTGTTCCTGATAAAAAATATTATTGTTTGGTGTTCCTTGGTCTTAAAAAGTTTAAGAAACACTGCTCTAAACAGGTAACTTGTAAAATGTTGGAAGTAAAAGGGGCTTTGTAGCTGAAAGAAAGTTCTCTATAACCAGCACTCTAAACAGGCTTATAAAGGATTAATCATTTCTTTTTTTTTATGGCTACCTTTTGTCTTTTTGAATGCCTCATTTATGAGATTATTTAATACGATTGTCTTTCTTTGGTTAGCTCTGCCAACAATACAGTAGCCATTCCTAGCCCCTGAGTGACAAGCTCAGGAATGGGCTAGGCAGATTCTGAATTATTTTTGTATCTCATGCTATGTGACATTTCTAAATATCTCCGCCGCTTTTCCACAATAAGAATGTGAATTGTCAAATTTGATTGACGGAGCTTTGTTTCCGACGCCTCACATGTCCAACTATCCAACTCCTCCTCCCGCGGAAACCACTCTAAAGAGCAAGCTCTACCCTGCATTTAGGGACCTACAGGCTGTCTCTTCACACTGGGGACAGCTGGCTTTTTGGAGCTTTAGATCACCTTTTTTGCCATCTTAAATGGTATAGGCAAACTCAAGCACATTTCGATAGCACAATGGTTCGTTGAACAATGTCTCAAACATCTCTACCTTGCATAGGGATTCTAACAGCATAGTACTGAGGAAATGATATTGATTCCTTATACGGTCTACATTTGCTCTGTTATTCCTCACTCTTTAGTTTCTCAAAAATGTTTAACATCAGCCAGGGGGCAAAGTTGTTTTTCATACATGGCCACTAGGAACATTTGCTGTTTGCGGTCAGGCATATGCTTTGCCCTGGTGTTACAAAAGCATCCTCACATTTAGCTTGAAGCATGCCTAAAAGTGCTTGAAGAAACCGAGGGGGCTTGCGTCCTGAATCTCAGTATGTCACGTTGGTCTTATCTAGTTTGATTTTGGCTAGGCTTTTGCTGCTATTCCTTGGGAGCTTTAAGACCGCATTCACAAAAGCAAAAAAAAAGGATTGTGAAGGCTCAAGTGTTTGTTTGGAGACGGTATCAATTGTTACAGAAACGACCTTTGCCTGTTAAGCTTCAAACAGCTTTATATTATGGGATATAGCTACAAAGACACCGAACACATCAAGCGTCCTTTGGCGGCAAACAGAATAATATGCACAACTTATTCTATTGTATTGGTCCTTGCTATTCAGAAATTCACTGATGGTGAGGTCAGTAATTACAACCAATATTAATTAACAGGCTTCATTTTAAAGAGATCAGTTCAGGGAGAAGCCAGTGTTCTAATGCTTTAAGTGATGTGGGTATCAGATGGGGATCACTGTGAGCGCTAAAAAGACAAACAAGAGCATGACCCTTCTCATTGAAAATGGCCAACAGATCATTGGCTCAGTGGTTGACATTGGCATGGCTCTGTTCTAGAAAATACCTTACATAATCAGTATGTTCCTGGAAGCTGTTAATAGATGATGCACTTGGAAGTGCATGGCTCGGTATGTGAGAGCGATTTAATTAAGAGAACTGCTGTACAGTGGATTTTTGGAAGTCTAAAAAATGTCTAGATATGTGTATGGGGGTTAGGTCCATCAACGGCTATTAGCCAGGATGGGTAGAAATGGTGTCCCTAGCCTTTGTTTGTCCGGAAATGGATGACAGGAAAGGGATCACATGATGATTACCTACTGTATTTACTCCCTCTGGGGTATTTGGCATTGGCCAGTGTCGGCAGACAGGATATTGGTTAGATGGACCTTTGGTCTGATCTAGTATGGCCGTTCTTATGTTAACTAAACCAGATTCCATCTTTTCAATCTATGGAAATTAAAGTGAAAGTCATTTGTGCTGTTGAGGAAAAGCTTGATTTATTTTAGCTTTTACTGGTGAGGTTCTAGAGGTAATATCAGGAGACAACTTAATTAAAATATGCTTATTCACTGTTGTCTGAGTCACCTGCGTTCTGGCTGAAAGGAGAGTATGAATCTGACCTTCTATGAGATGTCTTCACAGAGCTTTTCAAATTAAGCCCCCTACAAACAAAATAAGTAAATAAAATGAATCCCCTTACATATTCATTTGAATGCTTGCCAAGTCATCCATCGGCCACCCAGGTGGCAAAGCTCTCGGTGTTCGCTATAATCCCTATAAAACAGATGCACATGAGGTCTCTTCTTCCAGTAAAGTAAAGTTGTCTGGTTCTTATGTCTTCGCATGTTTGTAAGAATGTTTTAAGCAGATGGAGCACTCAGTAATTATAGCAACTGCTTAACTTGATAAAGACCCTCCTGTCTTTTAGAGATTCCTTTTTTATTAAATGGACAGATAAGGACTTTTAACATAACTGAGCAGAAACTAGGAAATTGAGCATCGCATAGATCAGGCTTCTGTGCTATTTCAGTGATAACTTAAGACTTCCCCCTTTGAGAATTGATAACTACTTTCTGGCCTAAATAAACTCACAGGACAAAATCCATAGTCAGTGGTCTGTTTTCGGTTTGCCTGCTGAAGAAGAGGGGAAGGAGGATTACTGAACAAGGCTCTTATTTTGGATCCTATAAATATGCCTTAAGGAGTCCCCTTTAAGGTCTGGTCTACAGTACAATGGGAACTCAAATTGAGATAAGAGTTGACGTATTTTAAATCGTGTTTCCACACCGTCCACGCAACGGGAGGCCAGTAGGAGCAAATGCTCCCGTCAGCTTCTCCTACTCCTCGGCTGTGTCTAGACTGGCCAGTTTTTCCGGAAAATCAGCCGCTTTTCCGGGAAAACTTGCCAGCTGTCTACACTGGCCGCCTGAATTTCCACAAAAGCACTGACTTCCTACTGTAAGAAATCAGTGTTTCTTGCAGAAATACTATTCTGCTCCAGTTCAGGCAAAAGTCTCTTTTGCGCAAAAGGGCCAGTGTAGACGGCTCAGATTTCTTTTCTGCAAAAAAGCCCCGATCGCGAAAATGGCGATTGGGGCTTTTTTGCGGAAAAGCGCGTCTAGATTGGCACGGACGCTTTTCCGCAAAAAGTGCTTTTGCGGAAAAGCGTCCGTGCCAATCTAGACGCTCTGTTCTGAAAATGCTTTTAACGGAAAACTTTTCTGTTTAAAGCATTTCCGGAAAATCATGCCAGTCTAGATGCAGCCCTCATGACTGTGAGGAGTACAGACACTGGCTGGAGCTGCTCTTGGCATTCGATTTACAGGTCTATATGAGCATCGATTGGTGGGTAAGTATAGATGTGGCCTCCTATTATAACAAGAGACTCTATTGAAACATCGACATCTCAGGCCCTCCAGCCTGGCATGAGGGCATGGTGGAATGACCATCAAGTCATTCTAGCCAGCAGATTCCAGTGGCTCCAAATAGCCTCTTTCAGGGGCAATGGGAGAGAGGCTCTGAGGAAGATCCTTCAGGAAAACCCTAGAAACAGCCAATATCTGGAGCAATGTTTTCACTTCTGTGTTGGTTGTCACTTGGAAAGCCAAACCCAAGGGAGAGGTTTGGAATTTCTACAATGTGGGTAAAGTCTGTCTTCCAGCAGTGAAGGAGCTTTATGTTCATATGGTTTGTGTGATTTTCAGTTTATATTATAGTGTGCAAATTTAGCAATAGATTATGGTAAAATCCAGAAGAGCCCTTGCTTTCAAAAAAACAGCTACACAGTGCAGACGTTAATTTTTGAGCGAGGAGCGAAAACAGTTGCTTTGAAATCTTCAATTTTCTGTTGATAAATCTCTCTGACCATAACGGCTCATTAGCAACTTTTTCGGTTTGTCTTTAACTCACTCAGCCAGTGAAATCAGTTGTTCATTTCAGTGTGGCTCAAATTCTAAACAACATCACTGCTCTGCTATGACCAGCATTTTCAGGATGCAAACAACTGCTTTTAGTCCATGTTGTATGAGCATTTTTGAATATCTTGCCATAAGTGTTTCAATGGGGATTGCTAGGTGCTTGAGCAGTCTTAGGACGTCTACACTAGGAAACCATTTAGAAATAACTAAATTTGACTTAACTCCTGATTTTACGAAATCAAACTAGTGTATTCTCATTGAGAGGAAGCCTCGAAATTAGTTCAAAGCAGGCTCCATTAATGTGGATGTGTTACCTCGGACTTGGAATGTGCTACCTCAGGAAGCACTGGGGAGTAATTAGTTTGAATTAATCTGGGGAGTATTTCAAAATAGCAGCACTGGAGCATCTATGCTACTGCTATTGCAAAATAACTATTTCAAAATTAACGTTAATCCCCAAGAAAAGCAGGAGTACAGATTTTGAAATAAGCAGCCTGTTATTTTGGAATAACGGGCTTGGTAGTGTGGACACTCTGCTTATTAATTTGACCTATGGAGGGGTTATTTTGAAATAAAGCCCTAGTGTAGACCAGGGCTTGGAAACGTAGCTGAGAGTCTTGTTGTGAAATGTGATAGAATTTTGGGTCTATTTGGAGTAAGACCACTGGTGGACAAAGTTTCCTCTGTTTAACCACAAAACAAAAACAGTAGTGGCTGTGAAAACTTCCCCAAAAGTCTCCCAACTATGTTAGATCTGAGGGACCATCATTAGGGTTCAGAGCTGTCCAATCATCAGGGCCATCAAATGAACAGTCTCTTTGCTTGTTTGCTAGCAAAGATGATGGTAGTTGCCAATTATGATGTGAACAGCTGTTTGTGGGTGATGGGACGATGAGATCAGCTTCCGAAAGCAGTCAGGTGGCAGTGACTTTCAGTGGTCTGAGCTCAATCTGAACCAGTCACGAAAGGGAAGGCTTGGTTATCCCCTTGCCAATTCCCTGATGCATTTAGTCGCCCACATATTTTTTTCTAAAATACTCAGACACTAGCTTACATTCTGAGTTATAAGAGCCCACAAAGTAATCTGAAACCATTAAACCTCTCTTCTTCTCTTACACTTTTCTACCATAAAATTGGACAAGCTCATTAATATCCAATTTGATTAAAAAAAAAAACCTGGCCTGTGTGTTGAGACCTTCAGTGCCAGACTCCAGGCGGGAGCACGTTTTTATAGTTGAGTTATAAATCCTTGAAAATTGGGGTTTATAGTGGTAACACGACCTTACCTCCAGCATACTGGCATGAACAGTGCTACTGTAATAAATAAAACTAGCCAAACTAATGGAGCCAGATAGAAAGCGCCCCTTTTTATTGGCTCTTTAGTTTTGATCACTGCAAGCTACAAATAGTACAGATGGGATGCATCCGTTTAAGTGGCTGAAAACCAGAGTACTAAAAATACCCATATCCCAAATAATTAACGGTTGTTACACGATTGTACATTTTTTTGACCAATTGCTTTCAATAAGGATGGCAAGTAGGTTCCTACCTCTGACAGAGTTAGAGATTATAATGTCAAGAGGTCCTTTGTAATGTCTTCTGTGTCTTAATAAACTTGTCAGCAGAGATTATTTCTCTTCTCGTTTTCACAGTGGGACATGCCACGGCACAGCTAGGGAGAGATACCACATGTTTGCGCATTATTATCAGATGATGTCCCAACCATAATGCACAACATGGAAGAGTTTTAAAATACAGGCAAATTCTAATCTTTAAATGCAAGGTGTTCCTGCAGATCTGGTCAAAGGCTTTCACTGGTCTATTTTGTTTGTGTTGGGGGGGGGTGTTTTTTTTTTTGCTCCTGGTTCATGGTCAACATTTCTCCCCCCTCCCCCCCCCAATAACTCTACTAAAGGCATTGCTAAAATACAGCACAGCTGTTTTCTATGGTATTTGTGACCTACAGATTTTTTGGTTGATGTACCCCAATTCAGTTTTTGTTCAGGAGGGAGAAATGACATGACACAAGGGATGGGATTGTAGAGCCTTTGCTCTGTAGGTAACCTGGTAGGTATGGACCAAAAGTCACTGGGTGCTCAGGGCTCTTTGGATGAGGCATTCACTTTAAAAGGCTTGATATCTGGCTGGACAGTTATTCTTTGTCTAACTTTCAAAGCTCTGAATGCTATTTTATAAAAATTGGCCTCATGGTTTCAACTGTCTTGCCCCCTGGTTTGCCACCTTATCGGTAACCCCAAGAATTAAACGAGCATGTTCCTAGAATGACCCTTCTGGGTTTCTTAGTGGAACCCTGTTTGTATACAAATGCTGCTTCCGTCTGGTCACTGTTAGCGCGCATTGAAAAGTGTAGTTTTCTACTTTTGTTCTCCCTGTTCTATGAATAGTTATTTCCAGTTGGAACGGTCCAGCACTTTCTAAAAAAGCTGAGTTCACACTCAATATACAATGTGTGTCTAGCTACTCCTATCACAGCTTCACAGGGAGAAATCTCATGTTCACGTATGATGTGTCTCAACAGGGCACATGAGGTAGAATATGGAAAATGGAGGATTTGAACAAAAACTGTGGCAGAAAAATAAACTTTGAATTAACCCTATGGTCACCAGATAGAATGTATTGTACTTGTGGACAGGCAACATTCACATGATTTGACCAAAGTAAAGGGGCAAAATTACTGAACCCTAAATCACCTTAACCCTAATCTTACTGTCCCATTAATGTTGGCATCCCAATTTATGTCTGATTTGATCAGATTCTTCCCACTACTCTTTTTCATCTGTTTGTTGTCTTTACAATTTTAAAATGGCAGAGAATAAATGTCATGGATACTCAGTGTTAGCTAATACTGGCAGCTGTGATGTAGCTATTGGAGAAAGCGCAAAAGCATCAAGAGTATAGGAGGTTGAGGCATAGGGAGAATCAGCAACCTTGTCAGTGGAAGCAGAGGAGCAGAGGGCAGGGAGAAGATGGCTGGGAGCAGAGGAGAAGCAGTGAGCACAGAAGGATTGGAAGTCATGGAAAGAAGAGGAAGAGGCCAGGGCGAGGAAGAGTGCCGCTAAGGGACAGATGGCTCATCGACATGTAAATTGAAGTCACCGGGGATGAGTGTGGGAGCTTGGGAGAAGAGCAAAGAGCCAGCAGGTGAGGTCAGAGAGGAGAGATAAGGAACGAGCTGGGCTGATGGTAGATGACAGCGGCATGGCTCAGGAAAGGCGAGGTGGGAAGAGTCGGGAGCAGTTCTGCTCAAAGGAGTCGGAAGCAGGAGGAGAAAGGTGGTGGTGGCAAGAATGGGACAGAAGCCCAATTCTCCCATCGTGGCCAGAGCCAAGGTAGGGAATGCAAGACAAGGACAGCTGCAGAGGCAGTGCTAGATGAGGAGACCCAGGTCTTTTGGGAGAGTCAAGGGAGAAGGGAGTGAGCTGTGAAGGGAAGAGCGGAGGGAGCCAGGTCTCCTGTACTTTGCCTGTGATTTAGAAAATCATTTTGGAAGTCTCTGTTACTTGCTTCTCCTGCCACATGTCCCTTATGGGTTGGACTGTAAACTCCCGATGAGGGGGTGCTTGAGTGGCTGGAATGTCTTGGGAGGGCTCATGCTGGTTCTGGGGGTCTGGGGCAGATGCACCACAGGTCACCAATTCTCTAAAAATGCTTCCAGGCAGAGAATCTGACCCTGAGAAACGCGTCCAAGAGGCCAGAACCAGAGGCTGTGGCTGGAGTCTGTGGAGACCCATGGGAGCTGAGAAGCACACACAGACCCGGCTGCTTGGGGAGCACCCATAAAGGGAAATGTAACCAGCACCGGATTACGTTGGAATCTCTCGAGATGTAGCTGCTGTCACAAGGACAGCCTGGCAGGCGCCCCCGACCCCTTTGTTGCCTTGAAAACATGCTGGAGCAGAGTTAATCGATTCTTAAGGATGGCTTCAGCATTCTCCAGAGCTGGAGGTTATTGGCATCTGTCTGCTGAAATGAGCAGGTACTTTCCAGCTGGAAAATCGTGTATGCCTCAGGTCCTACGGTGACAGCTGGCTTTTGAAGAGCAGCCGCAGCAACGTAGCTGTGTATCGCTCCCGATGGCGTGTTGGGAGGGGGCTGGGACTATGCTACTCCAGCAATTGCCCCTTTCTTTATCAGAGCTGGCCAAAATGTTCCCATTGAAACAGCGTTCTTTTCAATGTCAAATGGCTTTGTAAATGGAAACTGGCGTTTGCGATAGTGCCCTCGGTCGGGGTTGGATTTTCCAAAGTACTTGATTTGGGATAGAGGGGTGAGGCCAATGAGACACACGGTCTTGAGTCACCTACGTGCTTTTGGAAATCCTGCCTTGGGACATAATTCTATTCACCGGTTGCTCATGGCACCCAAATTTTGCATTTGCATATGTTGCTGCTGACTTCAATCTTTTGTCTTTTAGTTAGTAAGCAAGGAGACACATCTGTTCGCTTCCTTCCCCTTAAGCTCTTTTTTTTCCAATAAGATGTCTCTTATGAGTAACTTCACCTCAAATCTCTCTCTCTGTGGAGTTTAATTTATGCTTCTGAAAGGCAAAGGCCAATGCATTGTCCCCAATTCTTTCTGGCTTACATTACCCATTTTAATTCCAGAAATGAGGGTGTACCTGTAAGTGTTGCAAGGTAAGTTATTTTGATTTTTCACCCCATATGTAATATGTTTTTCAGGTCAATTGAGACACTGAAAATGCCCATAATCCACTAAACAAACTAGCTGCTCCAATCCAAAGTCTTAGGCTAGTCTACGTTACAAAGAAAAATTGGAAAAAGATAGCGCAAATTGTGAACCGCAATTTGCGTCTCTTTTTCTGTTTTTCTTTCAAAAGAGGCTTTTCTAAAATTTGGCGCGTCTACACAGCACCAAATTTTGGAAAAACCTCCTCTTTTGACACATCCCTTCTTCCTCGTAAAATGAGGTTTACAGGGATGACGAAAGAGCACGTCCGCTTTTCTGACTCTTTTTTTCGGAAAAGCAGACGCATTCCTTGTACGTGGCATAGCTTTTCCGGGATACCTCCAGTATCCCAGAAAAGAGCTGCAGTCTAGATGTAGCCTCAGTGACATAACTGGAAAGGCGGCAATGTATTTCCCAGGTTCTGTATTGCTGAGAGCTTTTTCGAAAGCATATTTTATATGTGTGTTAACTAATCCGGTGGCATTCATATCAACTGCAAACATAATCTTCATTCCGTGAGGGTGTCCTCATTGAAAATGCTGCTAATGTGTCACGTCCTAATCATTTGATAATTATAAATGATGGGAATACAAGAACTGGGTAGTGAAGCAATCTCATACAACAGGCATTACATTGCCTGCTGATTACTGCACACCTTGAGGGTAGTATAAGGCATGTGGCCAAAGGCCAAGTCATTTTAACCACCTAAGAGATGCTGTAATTGCCCTGAAATGCATAGCCTGTCATGTCTTATTGCTATTATGAGTATATTATAGGAATAAAGGTGGTATTTATTTGTCAGAGAAGTTAGCACGGATGATATTTTCATCTTATTAACTAAAAGAGCTTGAGTTTTCATTAAGAAATCGAGTATTCTGTTTTTGTAGTGAAAAAAAGTATAATTTGTACTTTAATTAACATCCCCCCCTCCCTCCACAAATGCATCCTGTTTTGCAACTAACTGTGTGTTATTGGTTTGGAATTTAGTTTGGTGTCATATGTTGTCATTTGACAAAAAACAGTTTTACTAAGCTGTTTGACATTACAACAGCTGGTAGTGTCACTTTTGTTAATGTCTTTAACCACATTTTTAACAAAACAGCAGATGCTCATCACAAAAGCCATTTTCCTCTTCCATCCAAATGTGTAAAATCAGCTAACTTACCGCTTCAATTAAAGCGGAGCATCCTAAACAGGGGAGGTGACCTGAAAACAGGGCACCGATTCTAGGGATAGAATGCCTTGATTGCTTGGTGATGATAATAGGCTCCCATATGGAAGGTCTCTGCTATGCAAAGAATGGCCCCAGTTTGGTAAATGCTGGGACGGGACCCCAAAATCCTCTTGTGTGATTTAAGAACATCTGCAGCTCAATAGTGAAGTTTTGAGCCGCGACAGAAAGAAGTGTTGATCAACTTTTAGTTGATATAAATCTGTTGTTTATCGTGTGTATTATCTTTTGAGCTACAGAATTTCACAACTAGGTTTATGTTTTCATCCAGGCTCATCGTGGGCCCCAGTTTTTCACCAATAAAATGCATGTGCCAGTACCTGTGCTCACAAAAACGGATATGTGTCTGTTTTGTACAAACAAAAGAGCATCTTTGACCTGATTTCCACATGATAAATGCTTGTCTGAAAACAAACAAACAAACAAACTGGAATGCCCAAAATGGTTGCACATGAATTTGCAAACGAAAATTTGATACTTTAGACTTCAGGTGAAATCAAAAAGTTAACGTGTATTTTCCCATAATCATTTTTAGTCCTGTTCTTTGCAGTTTCCCAGACACATGAAGTTCACTTCTATTAGGTTTCAGTATTACTGTTGCTCTCAAAGTGACAAACTCATCCTTTCTGTGGTGTTTTATTAAAATTTCATACCAGCGTAGCTTGGAATGAGAAAATTCATTGAGGAAACATTTTTTTTTTTTTTAAGTCTGGCCCCTCCAGTAGGAGCATGTTAAAACGAACCTTTACAGATGGCAACTTGAGGCAGTTTTAAAACAACTTTGTATTCTTGATGTATAAATAATGCCTCACCAGCTTTTTAAAAAAATATTGTTTTCATTTTTAGTCTAGAGGACAACTCTTGCAACTGTTACTAGGCAACAATTAAAATGAAATTTCTAATGTTTTAAAGCTACTGTTTACGGCACAGAAAATTATTCAGCTTCTACCGTATTGATCATTAAAAAAAAAGATGTTGCTCTGAAACTAGACAATAATAACAAGCAAATTTACCTCATAATTTTACCCATGGAATCTTATGCCTAACTAAATAAATCTGTTATCTGTAAGGTACCAGAGGACTCTTCATTGTTTTTCCCATAATCAAAGAACATCAAGTTCACAATGAATAAATGAGACATTAAAATATTCCTTATTTTAGAATACGTATAAGTGGTTCCATAAAGGATGGGTATTCAAACTTTGTTACATGGGATTATTTACATAGATACTTAAGAATTATTATTGTGAGATGTGGAGCACTGAAAAGTGTAGTCTTTTACTACATTTAGCTCTTGTAGTACAGCTTAAACCGGCACCCTTGGGACCTAACCAGTGCTGACCCAGAGAATTTTCCAGACCCTGGGGATACGTTTCATGAGGCATAAAGGATCTGCTGACAAAGGGTTCTGGGGTCAGCAGATCCCCATCTAGACTGCCACGCTGTGCCGACAAACAGCTGATCGGCACAGCGCGGTGGCCATTTTGATTTAAATGAAGCGGCAATTATTTAAATCACCGCTTCATTTCCCTTTGTTGTCCTGCCTCATCTACATGGCTTTGTCGATGGAGCCATGTAGTCTAGACACACCCTGGGAGGCCAATATTTTCTAGCAGCATTACCAACACTTCCACTGCTTGCTGACCTCTTAGAAGACATTTAGGCATAAATTAGGGCTAAATACCAGCAGAAGAACACTGAGAGCCAGAATTGGTGCCTGTAAAAATACTTTATGGGACTGCGGGAAACTATGGGTACGTCTAGACTACCGCGTTTTGTCGACGGAAGTTTTGTCGACAGATACTGTCAACAAAACTTCCGTCGACAAAGAGCGTCTAGACACATTGAGTTCTGTCGACAAAGCAAGCTGCTTTGTCGACAGAACCCCGTAGTCTGGACGCAACCCTACAGGCAATAACACCTTCTGTCGACAAAACTCTGTTGACAGAAGGTGTTATGCCTCGTAAAATGAGGTATACCAGCGTCGACAAAACTGCTGAGTTCTGTCGACATTATGTCGACAGAACTCAGTGGTAGTGTAGACGCTGGTATAGTTTTGTCGACAAAAGTCCACTTTTGTCAACAAAACTCGGTAGTCTAGACACACCCTTAGGCATACCCATGATCAATAGGCATACAGCTAACTAAAATCATGCCAGACTAGAGAGTGCCAGATGAGAGAGTGCCGGACTAGAGAGGTTCAGCCTGTACCTTTACATTCCATCATAGCTGTGAAACATTCTGCAACTTTTTTGTAGTGCTAGAGGTGGGCAGATTTTGCCCCCAATCTCTCAAATAATTATGCATGTTTTTAACTGTATGGACTGTGCGGTTCCTTCAAGAGCACTGCAAAGTAAAAGGCAGAAATTCTGCCTTCACTGAAGTCAATGGCAAAACTCTCATTCTCTTCAGTGGGGCTAGAATTCCTTCCTAACTTATGGGAGCACGTGGGTTTGCATGCCCACGAGTCATGTGAATGAATTTGTGCTGAGCCCAGTATTGTCATACTAGGAAGTCCCCCCCCAACAAGTTTGGTCTCTTTTCTGAATAGGTCTGCTTTTTTCTGTAAAAAGGTCTTCTCTCCTTCCTTATGTCGGATGCTTTGTTGTTGTTTCTTTTCCCTGCTCTCAGTCATTTGTTTCCTCTTGAGTATCCAATTCTTCGCCTATTGCCCTTTTGTCCCAAGCATTTAGCCAGTATTTGGAGCCTTGCCAGTTTGTTCCTGTTAAGAGGAGAAATTGATTATATGTGTCGGATATAATCTCTGGTGAAATCCTGTTTATTTGCAAAGAATGTGCCCACAATCCTGTTTCCTTGAATACGAAAAAAACAAGTGACAGTAGGTGGCTTCTTTGGTCAGTAATCTCCAAGTCTGTCTTTCTAGAATGTTCTGTGCCCAAAGAGCTCTGTCTCTGCTTCCCGTCAGGGCCATCCTCATGACTGCTTCTCTTACTGTCTGCTTACTTTGAGGAGTCGTATCCCCCACGTTCCTCCTGGTGCTTAGGCAGAGTTCAAAACCGTCTAGAGCATGATGTGGCAGGATCACATGGAACTTTCGTAAGAAATAGTCTGACCCCTTTCCTTTCAACACTGAGGCATTGTCCACACTCCCACTTTCCCTGGGTTCATTATGCTAATGCAAACTGCTGTGTGGACACTAAGCTTTCTGTCCAAGAATGGCCTATTTTTGTTTAGCTTAAACCTGTTCCTAATCAAATTCAGCTAAGGCCACATCTTCACTCCGCAGAAGATCAGTGCTGCCGTGATCAATCTTCTGGAGTTCAATTTAGCAAGTCTAGTTAAGACCCACTAAATCAAACTCAGAGGGCGCCTCCATCAGCATCTGATATCCTTGCTCTTGCTAAGAGTAAGGAAAGGCGACAGGAGCATTTGCTTCCATAAGCCTCCTTCTATGGGGCCGCCGCCAATCTCGGTTTAAGGTAAGCTGACTCCAGCTACGTATTCTACATAGCTGGCATTGCATTCCTTAAGCCGAGCTGCTTGGTCTAGTGTAGACCTGGCCTAAATCAAAATCAGCTTGGTTAAACCTGAAGTAAGTGTGTCCACACAGTTTTGTCCCAATTCTATTTGTTACCGTTAGATAAACAGGTGCAAATCTGCATATTACTAACCAACTAGATGAGAATTGCAGGGGACACAAAGTGAGACGAACTGGCTCTGGGCATGGAACAGTGGTCTCTGCATTCCAGCAAACTGGAAAGGATGAACCCAAAGAGGTTGGAACGGCATGACCCCTCTATCCCCCAGTCTCTGAATGTTGGAAGGGCTGAGATGCCACTTGTGTGGTCTAACTGACACTGCTTTCTGGAAGGTTCTCAACAAACATAAGCAGTTTTTAAAGAGTGTGTTTATATTGCAGTCCAAGCAGAAGATTTTCAGATGCAGACAGCAATACGTGCTGGTTCTTTCTGATGGTATTCAATTCAGCCGTTTAAAGGAGTTGGACTGAAAAGGGTGGCAAACATTTTCCCTGGGAACCGTGTGACTGGGTGTACCAGCCCTGCACTGAACAAGGAGGGTGTAGCCAGGCTGCCTTGGCTGGAGGAACCATGCCGGGCAAGTTCAGTCTGGGCTGGCAGTGGGAGGAGAAGAAGCTCTGTTTGGAGCTCCTGAGCAGCAGCAGCCAGCCACCCAAGCCGAGAGCTGTAGAGGCCCCTGTAATGGTGGGAATGCAACCTCAGCAGATTCCAAGGGATACGTGGCCCCCGAAGAGCCAGAGGACCCCGCTGCTAGGTGGGACATGGACCCGACAGATCTGGTAGGAAGCGGCTCAGGAAGGGTGCAGGAGTGGCCTGTCCCACCCTGAGGGAGTGGTAGGCCGTTCTGCCACTCACAGGGCCCTGGGTGGGGACCTGGTGGAGTAGGGTGGGCCCAGGTCCCCTTACCGGGGCATAGGCCCCTGCTCCATGACTCTGGTCGGTGGGCCATCCAGCCCTGCGTTACAGGGCCAGCCTTGACTTCAGTTTTCTGGCCCTGTCCAGTGGGCCATGCAGCCCAGCCTTTGATTTTTGTTTAGACTATTCAGCCCCACAGGGAGGGGCTGAACTACAGGTGTTTTACAGGTTGTGCAGGGTGGGTGGCGGACTCAGACAGCCCAGGGACATGGGATTCTACCCCCTGAGAGCGAGAACAGAGGACTACCCCGCGACAAACCATGAGATGGAAGCCGTCTGTGTATGGGGGCAAACTGAAGCGGCTATTCTGATAACATGGGCCACATCAGATGCGGTCTCACTTTTGTCACCTGTGATATACTGTTCACTTCAGTACTGGTGCTGAGGGCTCGGGAGGAAGATAAATGCCTGAATGAGAATTGTTTGCCAAAATCCCTGTCTCTCAAATATTCTTTTGAAGGGGAGAAGGTCAAACGTAAAGGATTTTCTGAGAAGGTATGAATATGTGCCTTCCGAGGGACCCTGCTGAGGCAGATTTTTACCAGTAACCTTAGTTAATCTTTATTAGATTAGAGACGGAGCCGCCCAGATACTCAGAACTCAGAGCGGCTGTACCGTCATTCCCCCCTAATCATTAACCATTCAGCAGACACAATTAATCTCAGTGCTTCCCACTCTCTTTATGACCTTGGGAGAGGTCGAGGCGTGTGTACTTTCTGCTGAATAACACCGCAACCAGACCTCCTTAACCAGTCTGCAAACCTCCTGTGCACTTATCCTCCGTAGCTGCAGTATTTTAATCAATGCCTGCTCATAGATTTTCCCTGATACCTCTGCACTAGAAACACTTCACTGCAAAGACAGATACCCTGCTGCACGCTCAGAAGCATCTCCCACAACCGCCCCGTCCCTTACTGGATGTACTGACAATCAACTGAAGAGGCAGAAAGGTTTGCCAAGCCAAACCGACTCTGCTTTTGGTCAGTAGCAATCCACTTCACGTACCTTTGTTGTTTTATGATTACTTTCAGTAGATAGGTTTTTAATAGCTTACAGAAAGGATTGCGCAGAAGAGGCATTGATGCTACAGCTCTAAATGCCACTTTAGAGCCACTTGAGACTTTCTTGGCCCTTATCATCTTTTACAAATACTATGGAGCAGCACACACTGCTGCATGTTTGAGGCTGAAGCTAGCTCCCTCTCTTATGGCCTGAGTCAACATCACATCGCGTCCCCATTCTGCGAAGCCTGCGCTGCAGGCAGACAGTTAAGTGCTGTTGAATAGTGGGAGAGTTCAGCATGGACTTGAAGTCCTTTGTTGAAATGCGGCCACAGGCCCAATGTTCAGAGCCCTAAATCAGTTTTCAGCCTCCTCCTTCCGCAGAAGCAAACCACTTGCCCTGAAATGTCATGAGCTACATATCAATCCTGGGGTAACTTCCCTGCCCCTTCCGCCAGCAAATACAAACAAAGAGTTTGACAGTTACTGTGGTAAGGAATTTTGGCACGACTTATTGACCAGGCATAGGTAGTCATAGGTTGACATATGAGGGAAGGCTGAAAGAATTGGGTTTGTTTAGTTTAGAGAAGACTGAAAGGGGACACGATAGCAACTTTCAAGCATCTAAAAGGGTGCTCCAAGGAGGAGGGAGAGAAATTGTTCTCCTGAGGATAGGACAAGAAGCAATGGGCTTAAATTGCCACAAGGGAGGTTTAGGTTGGACATTAGGAAAAACTTCCTAATGTGTCAGGGTGGTTAAACACTGGAATAAATTGCCCAGGGAGGTTGTGGAATCTCCAGCACTAGAGATATTTAAGAGCAGGTTAAGTAGACACCTATCAGGGATGATCTAGATCAGTGGTCCCCAACCTTTTTAGGTTGTCGGGCGCCAGGGGGCGTGGCCGTTTGCCCGCCGGGCGCCAGGGGGCGGGGCCCGGGGGCACCCCCCCATCCACGCGCCCGGGGGTGGGGCCCCACCTAGCTGCGCGCCCGGGGGCGGGGCCCCCCCATAGCTGCGTGCCCGGGGGCAGGGCCCCCTCCAAGGGCCGCGCGCCCGGGGCCGGCGCTCCCCCTCCACCCCGCCGAGTGCCGAGCGCCCGAAGCCGGCGCTCCCCCGCCCCCCCGCCGAGTGCCGCGCGCCCGGAGCCGGCGCTCCCCCCCCCTCCCGCCGAGCGCCCGGAGCCGGCGCTCCCCCCCCGCCGCCTCCCGCCGAGTGTCGCGCGCCCGGCGCTCCCCCCGCCAAGCACGCTCTCCCCGAGCACCTGGCGGGCGCATTGAAATGCCCCCGCGGGCGCCATGGCACCCGCAGGCACCGTGTTGGGGACCACGGATCTAGATGATGACTGGTCCTGCCATGAGGGCAGGGGACTGGGCTTGATGACCTTTCAAGGTCCCTTCCAGTTCTAGTATTCTATGATTCGATGATTCTAAGGGATTGCAGGCATACGATGGAGGAAATGAAAGTGACGTATAGGGTCTACGGGGGAATCATACCATAGGATGCCAAAAAGTGGACTTGTTAAATCTTGTTAATATTTAAACAGCTATTGTCTAAATATACTGTTACCCACCTATGATATCTTACCCACACAGAGACGCAGCGTATATGAGGGAGGGGAGGAGGATGAATCCGCTTTGGAGAGACTTCTAAAGTTTTGTGGCATTCGACTTCCTTATCTAAGACCCACTCTACCAACACGAATTTGTTAAAGGGTATTTACAAACAAAAAATGTTGCAGAAAAGTTGTAAACATGTTTTAATAGAGTCTAGCTAATGCCCCAAATATTGTGTGACTTCTAGAAAAGTTCTCCGCCTTTTAAGACAAAAATTGAAATATTGGGAAATGAAGAGTTACGGATTCTAGCAGTTCTTCTCTGCCATCTCATCCTTCACTGACTATATCCTATAATAATACATCTTGATAATGATAGTGCCAAACACCCTCAGTAGTGTCAGTTGAATCCAAACCTACCATGTTCATTATGCTGCCGTCAAACCTCCGAATTTGAGTGCGTAATAAGCTTATTACCTAGACATCCAAAACCGGTGTCATATTTTTGCTTGAATAACACATAAGAAATATTTTACATAATGCTGTTTCCTTGTTCCAGCCTTTCAACTAAATTCTGCACTACAGTGACAACAAGAAAATAGTTTTTGCATAGATACAGACGTATTTTCTGAGAAAAACAGCATTTGGAGTAATAATCTGGAAAAGCAGAGACACTTCCCGCTCCCTCTTGTGCCTCTCATTAAGGCTTCAAGAGACTTCTTCGGCTGTGTCTCTGTTGGAATACCTGTCTCCAAACAGCTTTCTGTAGAGGGAAATCCAATTTAATCTCAAACAGCTTTATCAGTTCTGCACTACTTTTCCCCCACCCTCTGGTTGGAAAACAAAATAAACAGATCGTATGTCAAACTTACTACAGGGTTTATAACTTCTGAGTTTGCATTAATAAATGTATGCATCAATTATATGTTTGCACATTTTTGTATGGATGGCTGAAGGCTGCAGTTTTCTAGGCCGAGGTTTACTTATGCTGCACAGAGTAGTTTATTCCAATCTTTAGTGCTCTTGAAAGGTGTATTTCTTCAAGCGACCTATTGGAGGTAAAATGAATTTCTGCTTCAGGGCAAGGAAACGTAAGAAATTAAATAAAAAGCCTGTCCAGAAATGCATTATGCATTTATTGGCTTGGATTTTAAATCCAACTGCTAGCTCACTTTTAGCTATGAAGACATGTCGTGTTCATACACAGATGATGACTGCACCTATGCAGCCATGCTGAACTTTCCGCGGACAGCATGGTGCTAAACAGAATGGTAATAGGTTAAGGAAGTTTTCACTGGTCCTCCAATTCTAATCTCATTTGGCTCAGCTGGTGTTAAAAGTTAGTAGTGACTCAAAAGCAGAAATAATTGGCATGATAATACAGGTTTGTCCCCTCTAGTCCAGAACTTACTGGTCTGGAAACATCCATTGTCCAGAATGATTTTAGTTTGCCGGACGTCAACTTTTCATGGGTATGGCCACGTTTCTTGTGGTTCCATACAGTTTGTTTACAGATGCCAGTTCTGTCTGTTGTTTAGCTCTAATTTACCCCTACATGTCTTCTAAAAGCCCAGTAAGCAGTGGAAGTATTGGTGATGCTGCTAGACAATATTGACCTCCCATGGTTCAGAAAATTCTCGAGTTCAGCACCGGTCAGATCCTGAGGGAACCGGACTAGAGAGGTTCAGTCTGTAGAACAGTGTCACTCCAGGTCTCAAACAAATGAATCCTAGCACCCTAATAGGCATGTCTCTTTGATGAAAACACTGAGACTCCAAGGACGGAATGGATCTGGGGACTGCACCATTCTGGCACCCAGAGAGAGTGGATCCGAGCCTCCATTGGACTAAATCATACTCGCTCCACTGGTTTTCATGGTGCCACATCAAATGTGGCCCGACAGCTCCAGTTTCTTATTAGGTCATAAATAACATACACTTGGGTGAGGCAGTGTGGGAAGGCTTGTACTTTTGCTGCACATGCTGCACCTGCATTGGCAACTGTAGATCCCTTGATCACCAGCATGCCAGCCCAGGAACTTTCACCAATATAAAATTCATTTTTGTGAAGAAGGAACATTTGGAAACAGAATCTAAGCCTTTGATTCAAACAACTGCTGTACAAAGTCATAGCCTTAGGAGAGAGAACCTACAGTACCTTGGTTGTGATATAATGTCCGTAGCTAAAAGGCTTTCAACATTCTCTAAACTAGAACACACATTTCATTTTCAAGGTAGTTTTTTCTTTCCTCCAGGCAATATTGTACAGCGGTGTGCCTCGGAAACAGGCACTAGTTAATATGGCATCAATTGTTTCAAAGTAGTATTAAAGCCATGTTGAGAGAGCCGGAAAAACACTCCCAAATCAGGCAAAGTTAGGGTGTCCTGGAAGTGTGAATGCGGCCATGATACGCATCTTGTATATTTGGGGGTATAAAAAGCAGAAAACTACTTAAAATTAATCACCAGACTTGATCAGGTGACCCGTAACAAGGGAACGATGAATAAAAAATAGTATTTAAGTGCAATGTGGCTCAGTTCAAGATGTTAAAGTAATCTGAACTTTTTGGAATTTCCTAATGTTAGATAGTCTCAGAGGCATAGCTGTGTTAGTCTCTAACTTAAAAAACGAGTAGTACTGTAGAGCCTTAGAGACTAACAAATATGTATATATAGTACCATGAACATTCATGGGCAAAACCTACTTCCTCAGATGAGCAGAGTGGAGAAAAGAAGGGTGGGGGGTGCTCCTAATATATAACAGAAAATGAAGGGGCGGCGGGGGGCGGAACCTGTCAATTGTAGCGCTAGTACTAATGAGGCTAATTGAGTGGGCTGGAAATGTCCCATACTTAGCTTTTGCTATCAATTGGGGATTGAATGTAAGGAAAGTAGGCTTTATGATGGGCCATCCAGTTCAGGTCTTTGTTCAAGCCATGAGAGATAATGTCAAATTTGCATATGAAGGCCAGTTCTGCTCTCCCTCCTTCTCTCTCTTTCTCTGTAGTTGGCTTTTGAAATTTCTTTGTAGAAGAATGGCTACTTTCAAATCCATTAATGAGTGGCCAGGTAGGTTTAAATGTTCCCCTACTGGTTTGTGTGTGTTATCGTTTCTGATATCTAACTTTGGTCCATGTATTCTTTGCTGTAGAGGCTACCCAGTTTGATCAATGTTTGATGATGATGATGCATCAATTGTAAACTGCTTTCCATATGGCAACACACATCCCAGGGGCAAAATACTTTTCTTTTGAGGAATTCCCCACAGACTTTTTATCCACCTTGTAAAGGTAATTAACAACAGTGAAATACAACTGAACTTGCTTAACATTACAATAGTCGGAAACACGTTACTTTTTCATGGAATTTGAAGGCACTCAGAGGGAAAACAGAACACAGAAACTTGGAAGAACAAGGCCACATTTCCAGTAGTGACGCGTATTAATGTAGAACATGTGAGATTCATGTTCCAGAAGCACATTTAAAAGATCTAAATGGAATGTTTTGCCCAAAGGGAAGGTTAAAACAGAAGTCAGAATTCCAGCCTTGACCACTGGGTGGAGTTCATTGGGCGGTGTTTTGAGGACGCTGAAGGGGAAGCTGCAAACTGAGTCATCTCTGTAGACAGCCCATGTAGAGCAAGGATGGGTTGAGTTAAACCTCTCTGTTTTACGGAGCAGACTGTTTTGTGTCTCTCTATTTTTAGATCTTATGCTAGAACTCCAAATTCCAAAGAATACAGTTGTGGTAAGAGGATGCATTGTTTTCTTTTTTCTTTTGAAAGGGGGAAGGATGATGAAGAAAAAGAGGTCGTAGTTTGCTTCTATGCTTTACAAGAAGCTCAGCAAATCAGGGCAGCTCTTAAAAGTGCATCCCAACTGTTTGTCTTATGCTCCTTACAGGATCTGTTAGTGTTGTCATTCATATTGTACCGTGGTCAAGGATAAGTTTTCTAGATAAATTCACCGGAAGGCTGAGATCAAGAATGGAAATTTCCATCTCAAAAGGTGAATGTGTCAGAAAGCTACAGAGCTATGAAATGAGAGGGAATGTTTTATATGTCTCTGTTGCTTTTAGTGCTCAAGCTGAAAATAATCTTGATTGAAAGGGCCAAATTCTGACCCTTGCTCATGTTGAGTAGAACCCTGCTCCACAAGGTTCTCCAAGCAGTGCACTAAAATATGACTGGGTGTATCAAAATCTTGTCCTAAGAAGTTATTAGGAGGTGGTAGAAATGACTAAAGATGTGGGCTGTATTTGCAAAAATATTAGAAAAATCCCTAATAGTAGTTGCCACGAATCAATGCCCTCACGGTGGATAAAAGTGTTATGTTATTTTCACTTGGATATTAAGTGATAATTAGTATTCTGTGTGATCATACCGTAAACTTAGAATTCTAGGGGGCTTCATTTATTCAGAATCTTTAGAAACTCCGGCAGACCTTTGCTTTGTAGTCTGAGCGGCATTTGAGGTAAAACGCTGTTTACTTGCATTATAAATGTTTATTTCCTGTCTCCACTGTTTGTGCATTTAATTTATAATGATCTGTTGCCGGTTATTATCATGTACAGTATGGTCCTTTGTCGAAAATCATTAGAATAATATATTAGCCTTGGTTGTGAGTCTTTTTGGCAGCGTGTCTATGGATTTCCTGTTTTTCACCGTGTTTCAGACAAAGGATAAAAGAGAGCTAAGACAATATTTCAGCCTTCTGCTATGGCAGTTCTCAGCTAGCTGAAACATAAAAACCGCTCCAGCCTATTTTATTTGCTTAACAGCTGACTGTTCAGTTGTTTTGAGAAAACATTGGCTCTGGGCGCTGTAAGTGTTTTGAGTGACTATATTTTGGACAGATCACTTGGAATGTAGACCACTGACAGATTTTTGGGATTGTCTAAGAGCTGCAGGAAAAAGCGACCACGAATAGCAAGGGCTGTCTCTGCATAGACTCGATAGAGTCTTGCCCTGGGTCTTTGCTTCCTTAGAGGGAAATCAATTTCGCACTCGTCTGCAAACACTCACTTGTTTGTTAAATGATTACTCCATCAGCATGCGTGCTGGCATCGTTGTGGTGAGCATGGCAGCTGAGATCTTTACAGAAAAACCCAGGCCACCACTTTGTCTGGAAATTGCTGCCTACGTTTCTGACAGGTGAAGTGGACTCCTCAGAAATGAATTTTGCATAGCTCTTCCTGCTGCGTCTGAATCGCAAAGATCCCCTCAGGTGAATCGGTTATCGGATAGCGGTGTGTTGATGGGACGCTCTTCGTTTCCTTTGATTTGACACATACAGTTGAAATAAAAACACAAATGTTTGTGACATCACTAAGGCCAATGGGCGCATCTGACAAATACAAGGTAATTTTAGTAAATGAAGGCCTTAGTTCACGAAGGTGCATGCGCTGTAGCCTGCTAAGCTATATCGTTTCCTGTTCTATCCCTTTTTCTGTATTTTAATAGAAATGCCAGTAAAGCAAGACCTATGGAACTTGACTTATCCTGTATGAGTTTTCTTTAGCAGTAGTGTAGTGTGAAAAGCAAGGGTTAACTATCTTCTAGAAATTAAATATCCTTAATATCTTTTTAGAAATCATGAAAGACCCTGTGGTGAAATTTTCAGTTGGGTCAGTCCACAGATGGGATGTGTCACTCAGTGCCTCATGAGACCTGAAATAAGTCCAAAACTGTAAGACCCCGCTACCTGACATTGTGGAGGAAACAGGCCCTCTTGTACCTAACTGCAAGGCTCCCGTTTTTTCCATAGCCGGAAATGTGTCGAAGGGGCATCATATGATTTTATTCGTGCCTATTCAAAAGATGTCCCAATATCATCATCCAATCAAGTATGGTTATTGGAGGCTGGGTATTATGACGCAAAAAGAGGAATAAAAGGTATAGGAATAAGGAAGCTCAGGTCTCGAACAGAAGTGCTATCTTCTTCCTCATCGAGTATCTCTCATTCATCTAAACTCTTTGCTTCACTTGACTTATTCTTTCTAAGTCTTGCTTCTAACATGTGAGTAGACCCATTAACTCCAAGTGATCTTACCTAGCCTTCCGGGTCATCCCTGCACATGGATTCTTAGGCCTGATGCCAGTTACAGAGGCACTGGAATTTACAATCCGGATTCAGGACAGTAACGGGAACTCCTTTCTCTTTCCACTCTCCTGAAAAACCCCCTTGGGTTTTAATAAAGCAGTTTTTAAGAAAAGCACACTCTTCCCAGGGGAAATCTCATGTCCAGTAGGTACGTCAATTTCTTTGAAATCTTCTGTCCATCTAATCAGTATATGGAACTAAACACACAATTCCGTTGTCTTGCAAAAGCGAATAATGATGGCTAGTTTGCTCCACTCTTAGCCCTCTCTATCCTTGGTGCAAGGAGGAAATGATGCGTTCATTTGCTGAGTAACATCAAAAGAGATGTCATGTTCGCATTAGTGACCAGCACTGGGCATCAAGTAGTATTCTGGAAAGAAACTGGCAACTCCTACAAAGGAGTATTGGGAAAGTGTGAATGGCATTTAATAAAATAGATGTTCGGAGAAATGACAGCCAGAGCCTGGAAGTGGAAAGTACGTCCACCCTGCATCAATCATTCACCCTCTCCCAGTTCAGTGCATTCCAGTCGTCCTCCAAAGGAAGATGGTGCTGTTTCTGAACATTCTCCATGCTGTATGAATAGTTGTGACTCAAACCATGGTATGCCCACAGCTAGAATCCTGTGTACAGATGTGGTTACCTAATCTCAAAAAAGATCTCTTGGCAGTGGAAAAGGTTCAGGAAAGGGCAAGAAAAAATATTAGGCTGTGTCTAGATTGGCATGATTTTCCGGAAATGCCTTTAACGGAAAAGTTTGCCGTTAAAGCATTTTCGGAACAGAGCGTCTAGATTGGCACGGACGCTTTTCCGCAAAAACACTTTTTGCGGAAAAGCGTCCTTGCCAATCTAGACGCACTTTTCTGCAAAAAAGCCCTGATCGCCATTTTTGCAATCGGGGCTTTTTTGCGGAAATCAAATCTGAGCTGTCTACACTGGCCCTTTTGCGCAAAAGCTTTGCGCAAAAGGGTCTTTTGCCTGAACAGGAGCAGAATAGTATTTCAGCAAGAAGCACTGATTTCTTACAGTAGGAAGTCAGTGCTTTTGCGGAAATTCAAGTGGCCAGTGTAGACAGCTGGCAAGTTTTTCTGGAAAAGCGGCTGATTTTCCGGAAAAACTGGCCAGTCTAGACGCAGCCTTAGGGTTTTGGAAGGGGCCCTATATGAAAAGAGATTAAAAAGACTAGGACTTTTCAGCTTGGAAAAGAGGAGACTCAGGGGGGATAAGATAGAGATCTATAAAATCATGACTGGTGTAGAGAAAGTGAATAAGGAAAAGTTAATTATTTATTCACATAACATAAGAACAAAGGGTCACCAAATGAAATTAATAGGTAGCAGGTTTAGAACAAACCAAAGGAAGTTTTTCTTCACACAGTGCACGGTCGATGTGTGGAACTCCTTGCCAGAGGAATTTGTGAAGACCAGGACTTTAACAGGGTTTAAGAAAGAACTAGATACATTTTCTTGGAAGGTAGGTCCATCAGTGGCTATTAGCCAGGATGGGTAGGAATGGTGTCCCTAGCCTCTGTTTGTCAGAAGCTGGGAATGGATGATGGGAGAGGGATTGCTTGAAGATTTCCTGTTCTGTTCACTCCCTATGGGGTATCTGGCATTGGCCACTGTCGGCAGACAGGACACTGGGATAGATGGGTCTTTGGTCTGACCCAGTATAGCCATTTTTTGGTTCTCATGTTCTCTTGCTGAGGAGAGGGCAGTAAAAGAATACCAAGATGCTTAACCAAGTGGGTTTGCTTTTTTGCTTGCAAGAGTTGATTTCCAAAAATTAACATGTATTAAGGGTATTCATATGAAAGGTTTAAATTAACATGACCTATGATGGAAGGCTGAAATAATTGGGCTTGTTTAGTTTAGCAAAGAGAAGACTGAGGTGGGACATGATAGCTGTTTTCAAGCATCTAAAACGGTGTTACAAGGAGGAGGGAGAAAAATTATTCTCCTTGGCATCTGATGATAGGACAAGAAGCAATGGGCTTAAATTGCAGCAAAGGAGGTTTAGGTTGCACATTAGGAAAAACTTCTTAACTGTCAGGGTGGTTAAACACTGAAATAAATTGCCTGGGGAGGTTGTGGAATCTCCATCACTGGAGATATTTAAGAGCAGGTTGGTCAGACTTCTATCAGGCATGATCTAGATGGTGCTTGGTCCCGCCGTGAGGGCAGGGGACTGGACTTGATGACCGCTCGAGGCCCCTTCCAGTTCTTGGATTCTATGATTATCGGCATATATAGCTGCCTTTGTTGCATTCTCGGTAGGAGGGGTGGTTTCATAGGTTTGTAGGGTCCCACTAAAGTCAGGGGCCAAACTCCCGTTGACTTCAATGAGATCAGTATTTCAATAGATTTTTAAGGCCAGAAAGATGACTACTGTTACCTGGTCCGGTCTCTTGCACTATGTAAGCTAGTGCATTGGGAGGAAGATATAGGCCAGACACACTCACTTGTGCTGATGAACAGAGCCTTACTGCAGTAAGGTTGTCACAATCACCGTAGCTTCTTCTGGCTCCTCTTGAACTTCACTGGGTAGGACTTTTCAGTCTCAGCCTCTCTGGCCTGGGTTTCTATCACAAGGGATGCAGTAAAGTGTTCAAGGCATGTTGAAGGGCCTCTCCACATACTCACCACCTCCTTTTATTCCCCTTGAGTCTGGTGGCCTCATCTCCTAGAATGGAGCTGTTGGACTGCCAGGCCTTGTCTTCACTAGGAGTAGTGGCAGGTCACTTTAAGTGTGCTAAAATCCTGGTAGACAAGACTATTTGAAGTTTTCACGTGTTTACTTGCAAGTAGACTGCCCACTACTAGTATCTACCTTGGCCAGCTCATCCGTGTTACATCTATCACTTCTGTTGGTATTATTTTAACATGTATTAAAAGTAAACGTTTTTTCCTAGTGTGGGTAAGGCCCCAACGAGAGATGCAGTTTCTTATGCGCAAGATAGAAGTTAGATAAAAACAATGCATCCTCTTACCACAACTGTATTCTTTGGAATTTGGAGTTCTAGCATAAGATCTAAAAATAGAGAGGCACAAAACAGTCTGCTCCATAAACCAGAGAGGTTTAACTCAACCCATCCTTGCTCTACATGGGCTGTCTACAGAGATGACTCAGTTTGCAGCTGCCCCTTCAGCATCCTCAAAACACCACCCAATGAACTCCACCCATTAGTCAAGGCTGGAATTTTGACTTCTGTTTTAACCTTCCCTTTGGGCAAAACATTCCATTTAGATCTTTTAAATGTGCTTCTGGAACATGAATCTCACACGTTCTACATGAATACGCGTCACTACTGGAAATGTGGCCTTGTTCTTCCAAGTTTCTGTGTTCTGTTTTCCCTCTGAGCGCCTTCAAATTCCATGAAAAAGTAACGTGTTTCCGACTATTGTAATGTTAAACAAGTTCAGTTGTATTTCACTGTTGTTAATTACCTTTACAAGGTGGATAAAAAGTCTGTGGGGAATTCCTCAAAAGAAAAGTATTTTGCCCCTGGGATGTGTGTTGCCATATGGAAAGCAGACTTCTGTTCTCTGTTAATTATCTTTGTTGTTTCGGTGCGTTTAAAGGGAATGTAATAATTTCTTGGTCGTTAGTACCTGTGTACTTTAAAATAGGAAATTGTTAAAATAATAGAAATCTCTGGGGGCTGCTTGCAGTACTCCAGACACATGGACTCCTTTCCTCCTTCCAACCTGGTATTCATATTTCTTAGTGTAACTCACAGGAGTCAATTTGCCAATGTGCCAGGAGGGTGTCTGATCCGCAGCTCTGCCCTCCTCGCATCAGTGCCTCCTGCACTCTACGGAACAGCTGATTATGGCAGGGGGGAGTTGCTGATCAGTGGGGCCCGCTGGTCGGTAGGAGATGCTGGCAGGGAAAGGAAGATGCTGATGGGGGGCTGCCAGCAGGTGCTTAGCTTCCATTATTTTTTCCTTGGTGAAACCGACAAACCATTAAAATGTGCTGCTCTTTTTCCAAAGATGCTGTACAACAGTGGGGGCTTTTTTTCTTGGCCGCCTCCTTTTTTTTTTTAACTCCTGTGAGTTAAACGTGTTGTAAACTTTCTTTGTCTCCAATAATAATTGTTTTCCCTTTTCCTATTGCTACAAGATGACATCCGCATTGAATTTGGTACCTCGGAGCACTAGCTTGAGAATCAAAATATCCAAACACTGATGGAAATTGGGTTGGGTGATAATTCTTAGTCTTGTCTTGAAGAGCCATGGAAAGAAGCAGGGGACAAGCTCGGAGTATGAGTATGTATGGATATGATACAATTGGGCCGGCGACATGGGATGATTCCATGTGACTTGAAATGAGACTGGGTCTGTGCTTGGAAATTAACTCACTTAGATGTGTACAGTCCAGTAGAGCTTTTGATGTAGTTGGGGGGGCAGTGTGTATGCACTCTGGAGTTATGTTGGAAGCACATGTGTGTCAGAGATGGGCAAAGCTTGCATCTGATTCTAAAAAGGCTCATCCACATGGCTGATCCCTGGTGTATGGAGCATTGTGTGTAATTCTTTGGGGTCCTTTCACAATTGCATTACTCTTGATAATACTTAGAAAGTTATTAATGTTGCACTCCATATAATGGTAGGGTGAAATTACTCTGCTTGATTGGTATTTATTATTATTGATAATGTGGCCAGTGCCAACAGGTAGCTAGGTACCTCATGGACAGTTATAAAACCAATGGGTAACGTTCTGCCCAGTGAAAAGTCAGAGGTAACTCCTTTCAAATCAACGGAGTTACTCACACTAGTATATGAAAGAGCATAAATTTGCTCAGTTGCCCTGCTGTTTGAGACTTATAGTCTAAATAAACAATAGGAATTATTTCCTAATCAGAAATTGAAGCATTTGATTGGCTTTTTGCAGGGGGCACTATACACGTTCAGCCTCTCTAGTCTGGCACTCTTTGGTCCAGCAACATCCAGGGTCCAGTATAATTTTAGTTCGCTGGGTGTTCACTTTTCATGGGTTTGATCAGGTCGAGTTTCCTGTGACTCCATAAAGTTTGTTTACGGCCACTAGTCCTGGTTCCCAGTGTTCTGTGATGCTCTTTCACTCTCGTTTACCCCTAAATGTCTTCAAAGAGCCCAGGAAGCAGCAGAAGCGTTGGTAATGCTACCAGACAATACTGATCTCCCGTGGTCTGGCAAATTCTCAGGTTCAATGTTGGTCAGGTGCCAAACTAGAGAGGTTCAACCTGTACTAGGAGAACAGCAGGTAGTTGGCTCTCAGGCTTGGACTCATGGGTATTACCCAGGAAAACTGTAATATCCTTCTAAATCTGAAACCAGTTACCATTTGGAACTAGCTTCCTGGGTCCGAGGCTTGAAAACTCTGTTCATTTGTCGTCTTATAAATGGGATCATGAATCACTATGTTAATGATAAAAACACATCCCAGAGAATGCTCCGGTTCTTTCAGGAGCCACGGATGATGATGAAAAAGGGATTCTGAAATGAAAACTCAGGGTTGGAAGGAAATTAAAGAATGAGGCGTCCCCTGTCCCCTTGTCACTCCATACACAATGTAATTAACAACATGATGGTGCTTTAGATGATATGCAGGTGATTGCTGTTGGTTGCCTCCCAAAAGGGTGGTTTTCTGGTTTAGAGAACAGCAGTATAGTTTATAGGTGTTCTCTCGGATGGCCTATATTGGCTATGATTAGCATTTCCATTATAAACTAAATGCGGCATAACGTAAGACTCGTAGGTCTCATCATCAGAGGTTATAGGTTCCACATACTACTGCTTGGTATTCCAGTCTCTCGTGTGGGCACGGAAGATAGCAGCTGCTGCAGCAGCAGGAAATATTATGATAGTGTACAAAGGCTGGGTGCTGTGCAGAGAAAACCTTACTCAGAAGGGTATAAAATCTGAAGAGACACAGGCCCGGATCCTCATTGAAATCTGTGGGCCCTAGGCACCTAAATATCGTCTGAGCCAAAGAGACGGAGCTGGGTGTATGAATCCCACTTACAAACAAAGTTCCCAGGAGCAATGATGATAATCTCAGGACAGACTCCATCTAGAATTCTCAACCTGGTCTCCGCTTCTAGAGCCCAACAGTTCAGAGGTTCATACCGAGTCGGACGCACGGTCCATCTTGTCCAATAACCTGTCTTCTGACAGTGGCCAATGCCAGATGATTCCAGGGGAATGTACTGAACAGGGGAATTATCAAGCAATTCATCTCCTGTTGCCCAATTCTGGCTTCTGGCAGTCAGATAGCATGGGCTATCATCCCTAGCCAGCATGGCTAGTAGCCATTGATGGACCTACTCTCCATGAATATATCTAAATATTTTTCAATTCAGTTATAGTTTTGGCCTTCACATCATTCCTGGCAAGACGTTCCACAGGTTGACTGTGTGTTGTGTGAAGAAAGACTTCCTTTTGTTTATTTGAAACTTGCTGCCTGTTAATAACATTTCCTTATCCACTCTCTCCACAGGAGTCAAAATATTATAGCCCTCTATCATATTCCCCCGTGCACATCTGTTTTTCCAAGCTGAATAGTCCCAGTTTTCTTAATCTCTCCTCCTATGAAAGCTGGTCCATGCCCTTACTCATTTCCAACTTTAATATGTCTTTGTGAGATGGGCTGACCAGAACTGTACACAGTATGCAAGGTGTGTCCGTCCCATGGATTTATTACAGTGGCATTATGATATTTACCGTCTTATTATCGATCTTAACGCAGTGGACAAACAATCTGTGGATCTCCTTGCCAGAGGATGTTGTGAAGGCCAGGATTCTAAAACAGGGTTCAAAAAAGAACTAGATAAATTCATGGAGGTTAGGTCCATCAATACTTATTAGCCAGGATTGGCAGGAATGGTGTCCCTAGACTCTGTTTGTCAGAGGTTGGAAATGGGCAACAGGAGAGGGATCGTTTGATGATAAGAACATAAGAATGGCCGTACTGGGTCAGATCAAAGGTCCATCTAGCCCAGTAGCCTGTCTGCCGACAGTGGCCAGCACCAGTTGCCCCAGAGGGGGTGGACCGAAGACAATGATCAAGCGATTTGTCTCCTGCCATCCATCTTCAGCCTCTGACAGACAGAGGCCAGGGACACCATTTCTATCCCCTGGCTAATAGCCTTTAATGGACCTAACCTCCATGAAATTATCTAGCTTCTCTTTAAACTCAGTTATAGTCCTAGCCTTCACAGCCTCCTCTGGCAAGGAGTTCCACAGGTTGACTACGCGCTGTGTGAAGAAGAACTTTATTTTATTAGTTTTAAACCTGCTACCAATTAACTTCATTTGGTATCCTCTAGTTCTTCTATTATGGGAATACATAACTTTTCTTTATTTGCCCTCTCCACACCACTCATGATTTTATAGACATCTATCATATCTCCCCCCCCCCCCAAGTCTCCTCTTTTCTAAACTGAAAAGTCCCAATGGCTTTAACCTCTCTTCATATGGGACCCTTTCCAAACCCCTAATCATTTTAGTTGCCCTTTCCTGAACCCTTTCCAAGGCCAAAATATCTTTTTTGAGGTGAGGAGACCACATCTGTACACAGTACTCAAGATCTGGGCGTACCATAGTTTTATACAGGGGCAGTAAGATATTCTGTGTCTTATTTTCTATCCCTTGCTTAATAATTCCTAACATCCTATTTGCCTTTTTGACCTCCGCTGCACACTGTGTGGAAGTTTTCAGAGAACTATTCACGATAACTCCAAGATCTCTTTCCTGATATGTCGTAGCCAAATTAGCCCCCATCATACTGTACGTATAGTTGGGGTTATTTTTTCCAACGTGTATTACTTTACACTTATCATATAAAATTTCATTTGCCATTTTGTTGCCCAATTAGTCAGTTTGGTGAGATCTTTTTGAAGTTCTCCACAGTCTGCTTCTGTCTTGACTATCTTAAACAGTTTAGTATCATCCGCAAATTTTACCACCTCACTGCTTACCCCTTTCTCCAGATCATTTATGAATAAGTTGAACAGGATTGGTCCCAGGACTGACCCTTGGGGTACACCACTCCATTCTAAAAATGTACCATTTATTCCTACCCTTTGTTTCCTATCTTTTAACCAGTTTTCAATCCATGAAAGGACCTTCCCTCTTATCCCATGACAATGTAATTTACACAAGAGCCTTTGGTGAGGGACCTTGTCAAAGGCTTTCTGGAAATCTAAGGATACTAGATCTACTGGATCCCCCTTGTTTGCATGTTTGTTAACCCCTTCAAAGAATTCTAATAGATTAGTAAGATTAGTGATTTCCCTTTACAGAAACCATGATTCCCTGTTTTGTCCCTCTGGGGCACCTGGCATTAGCACTGTCAGAAGACAGGATACTGGGCTAGATGGACCATTGGTCTAACTCAATGGCTGTTCTTAAGTTCTTAACTCTTTCTATCTGCAACCTTTATCATCTACCCCTAGTGCTTTCTGCTCCTCCCTGCAACAGTGCCCTCAAGTGCCTTACTGTCTGGTTATATCAGAAAAATGACTGTAAAAATGACCTGTGCACTCTGTTTTCTGAGTCTTATATGCACAGACTTCAGTTTCCAAAGCATACTTCACATCTTTTTATTCTAGTTAGCATGGTGGAGCCAGGATCCCCGGAGTCATTGAGGGCAGAATTTAGCCACCAGCATCATCTTTTTTATTGACAATGTACACATCAGAAACAACACAGCTTGACTCTTGTATGACTGGCTGAGTCTGCAGGGTTGCTAGTTGGAAAAGGGAGCAAACCAGATCCAGGAATTCTGAAGCGCTAAATTACGGTGGTACTCTGGAGAGAGACTTCACAGGCTGGCCAACTGTGCTCCATCTAGACTACGGGCTTCTTTTGGAAGAAGCTTTTTTTGGAAGAGATCTCCTGAAAAAACTTCTGAAAGATAGCGTTCACACTGCAAAAGTGCATCAAAAAAGCAATCTGCTTTTCCAGAAAAAAACCCTCTGTTCTTTCGATTTTCTTGTGGAAGAATGTGATTGCAGTGTGGTTGTTCCTCAAGTTTTGTCGGAAAAATGGCCTTTTTGCAACAAAACTCTGCAGTCTTGACGTAGCCTGTGAATGTAACAGCCAAATCAGGCACGGCCTATGTCTGGGGCATCGGCAACGCTACTTCTAATTAGGAAGGTTTGCCTCGAGCCGAGCCAGCACTATTACTGTGTGATTATAATTAAGATCGATAGTAGTCCATCTTTCTGTCTGGATTTCTCCTTCCAAAATCGGGGAAGTCCTGGCTTAATTAGAATTGGGATGAGATAAGATGTGGACTCTGTATGTGAATATTAATGATCCTTCAGCAAAAGGTGACGGTGTTTTACTTAAGTTTCTTTCCTCAGATGGTTTGAAAGTCAGATTCTTGATGTGATTGGGAAGAAAAGTATGTAAATGCTTTTTAAGTGTAAAGGAAAATCATAGCACTGTGGCAAAGGAATTTCCGTGTGTAATTCTTGTTCTGAACACCTACTAGCCCAAGACTTGGCCAGAATCTGTCTGTAGCAGGCAAACACGAAAGATAATCTTTGAACCTAATTTTATCTCAAAACAGTTGCTTGTTTCTGAACAGTCGTTTTATACCTGCACTTTTAATTACATCTCTCCACAGCCAACAGCACCCTGACTTAAACTGTGAAGTCTTTACCTGTGGTGTGTGCTCCTAATTGATGTCTATAGAATCAGGTTTTAAAAAAAAAAGTTAATGGGTAAAGCTGAGGCGGGGGGGAGAAACAGCAACACTGGTTCACTGCTGTCATGACAGCTGATTTTAGATTGATTAACAATTGGGCTGTAGTGTTTTCTAACTACAGTAAGGAAATGTGTGAATTTTTTTTTCCTTTTCATAGCTATGGGCTGTTTTTTTTTTTACCAGTTCAGCTATAACAATAGCTGCAGTATTTTTAAACGTGGGTCACATGGGATATTTTAGCTCCTGGGTGGAAAAAAGAAGTACAGGTGCATGATTACTGTTGGTGACACCTTGCTGCTTTGAACGGAACTTCCCATCACTGTGTTAAAGACCAGACAATCCCTACTCGGCTTCTATAAATAGCCAGTAGTCCTATATTCACTCATTTCAATTGTCCTTTTCTCCCTACCAGTAACAGACCCCCTTGTCTTTGGTTCAGAAATGGTTTGGGTTAGAAGCTTGTTTAATTTGTGTTTTAAAATTTCACCTAGAGAACAAATCTGAGCAGATGTTGTGTTGGGTGCCACTCACGTGTATTGGAAAGGAAGGTGGTTTTAGTCATTGTTATCTATACCCAGTGATTTCCTGTCCCTGCACTGTTTCTTGTTACTCTCAAATAGCGCATACAGGTCAGCACTTCCTTCTGGTTAAAGGCCTGGGCAAAGCTGTGGAATAAAAACTCACTACAAAGGGCCCAAGCAGGCAGCAAGGTGGAAGGCGCTGCTCTGTGACGTGCTGCATGTCCACACAGGCCTCCAGGAGCCCCCCTGTTGGGATTTAGGGGTTCAGTGGGTATGGATGGAAAACATCCAGGTTGTTTACCATGACCTTTTTGGGTGAAATGTAACCCGGTGTAGCACACATCAAAACTTTGGATGAGAAGCTGGATATGAGTCAACAGTGGGCCATTGTGGCCAAGAAGGCTGACGACGTTGTGGAGTTCATTAGGAGCATTGCCAGCAGATCTAGAGAAGTGATTATTCCCCTTTATTCGGCACTGGGGAGGCCACATCTGGAGTATTGTGTCCAGTTCTGGGCCTCCCATTATAGAAAGGATGTGGACACATGGGAGAAAGTCCAGTGGAGGGCAACCAAAATGATGAGGGGGCTGGAGCACTTGACTTATGAGGAGAGGCTGAGGAATTTGGGCTTATTTAGTCTACAGAAAAAAAGAGTGAGGGGGGATGTGATAGCAGCCTTCTCCTCCCTGAAGGTGGGTTCCAAAGAGGATGGAGAGAGGCTGCTCTCAATGATGACAGAAGACAGAACGAGGAGCAATGGTCTCGAGTTGCAATGGGGGAGGTCTAGGTTGGATATTAGGCAAAACTAGGAGGGAGGGGAAGCACTGGGATGGGTTCCCTAGGGAGGGGGTGGAATCTCCATCCCTAGAGGTTTTTAAGTCCTGGCTTGACAAAGCCCTGGCGGATGATTGAGTTGGGGTTGATCCTGCTTTGGGCAGGGGGCTGGACTCAATGACTCCTGAGGTCTCTTCCAGTCCTAGGATTCTATTATTCTAACTTGGCACTACTTAAGTCCTCCAGATAGGATGACTTGATGGTTTATTGTCCCTGGTATACCCTTGTCTGAGAGCAGGGGGAGAGTAGTGGTGCATGGGCTGCCTAGTGGTTAAGTCTCAGATTCCGATGTAGAGGGCATGTATACGCCTCCAGTGGAATATCTGTGTGTGCAGCATATCTCAAAGAACAACAGTTATTGTTCAGGCAAGTAATTGTTACTTTAGCCGAGGCCTTGCTGCTGGGCAGTGCTAAATACAGTGTGTTTAGCACTTCGAGAAATACCTGTGTATTCGATTTTAATGAGCATTCCACAAGAACTTCCCAAAGTATTGATTAACCAGACATTGGGGACTTGTGAACTTCAATCCCCTGAAAGCATGCAGGGTTTAAAAAGCCATTGATGAGCCACAGACTGTGAATCACGTTGTGGATAAAGCTACTGAATATCGCAAACTCTTTGGCGTAGCTATTTTGGCCTAAGATAAAGCCTTTGAATGCCTGACGATAGAAGCAGTATTGGAGGCATTAGAAGGGGATGGAACAGAAAAGCCAGATAACCTGAAAATCTGCAGCCTGCATTAAGGTTTGATGAGGAGAAAGTTAAAAGATCAAGCTCGAAAACTGAGCCTGCAATCCTTTACACGGGAGTGGAGAACTTCAGGCCCAGGAGCCGGATGCGGCTCCTGGCTTACCTGGATCCGGCCTCCAAGGCTGAGACCCCGTGCTGGCATTCCAGACTCCCTGCTGCCCCACCTCAGGGCTGGAGCATACAAAATCTGCTGGGCTGGGCCCCCCTTAGGGGAATCCGGGGAGTGCCTTTCCCCTCAGTTGGGGGGTCAGCGGCCCCCAATCCAAAAAGGTTCCCCCTCCTGCTTCACGCTGAGCAGTATCAATAATCTCTATGGATATGTCTACACAGCAAAGAAAAGCCTCTGGCTGGCCCGTGTCAGCCAATGAGAGCTTGTGTAGCTCAGGCTAGTGCAGTGTAGGCTTCCAGGCGTGGGTGGGTCTCTCCCTACAAGACTGGGCCCGCAGCGTGTTCTAGTGATCCTGTCATGGGCACACAGAATGGCATTGCTAGTCAGGATTAGCAATTCTGGATCCCTGGCTTTTGGCCCTGTAATGAGGCAGACCAAGCCTGGAGCCCAGAGAGGGATTTAGAGAAGTTCCCCAGGTGACTAGAGTGGCCAGAAGAAACCAGCCAATCAGGGGCCGGAGAGGCCTACAAAAGGAGCTGCAGAACTCAGCAGCAGATCAGTTGCAGTGGACACTGGAAGGAGAGAAGTCCCGAGGTCCCGGGCTAGCTGAGGGAGCGACAGTACAATGGACAGCCCCAGTAGAGAGGTGCTGAGATATGGTGGACTGGAGGATAAAGCCCTGAGGTAAAGGCAAAGGAGCTGTCTCCAGGAGCGGAAGTCCTGGAGGCACCACTCTCATCCAGAGTGAGTGAACAGACTGAGACAGGTTTCGAGCACTCTACAGAGGGCACCAGGATGGGCCCTATGAGAGGTGTGTCCTGGAATGGGCTTGTGATACACAGGGAGTGACTCATCTGGAGAGCTGAGATGCCAGAGAAGTAGTGCAGGAACCCACACTCAGACAGAGGGGGCGCTTGCGTGAGGGAAGTGTCACCCCGTTTCAGGCCCATTTGAGCCACTGAACGTTTTCAGAGGGCACTTCCATCCTCCGAAACGTCTGCACCCAACAAAACTGATCAGATACCTGAAAGTGAAGAGCCAGGAAGGTAGAATGTGAATTCACATGAAGAACACCCAGGTCACGTTTAACCCAAACATGGAGGGTAAGAAAAGGTTACAATGGACGCGACTCAACTAAACGCCAATTAAAGGTATGTCAGCTTGGTGAAAGGAGAGCAGGATCAAAGGTAAATTACAATTGTTAGAACTTCTGAAGTTGGTGTCCTATAACATCAAGTATTCCTTCATTTTTGCTTTAAAAACCCACGTGCCACCTGCCAGGCTGTTCTGAGTACACACACTCAAGAAGATGAAACAAAGGCTCTGAAGTGGGAAGACAAAGCATCAGATGGAAGTTAGAAGCACAAACAATAGAAGAGAACAAGCCAACCAGCTCAAAGGAGCCCGTGAAAACTCTGAAGACGCCAAACTAAAAATGACAGAAAATGGACCACCCGTGTGTAAAGTCTGGAAGAAATGGTGAGCTAGGGTTTGCAAGACCGAGCCTTGCACAACACTTGTCATAAATGAGCACCTCTCATCTTTCAGTGCTTTCTCTTCAAAGGGAACCTGCACGACACCTTCAAAAGATGAGCGTGGGAGCTCAAATTCATGACTTTTCTAGACACTGAAAATTATAGACTGAACAAAGACACTGCATTTATGGCTGCTTATAACGACCTGTAACCCATTACATCGCCCCTCCACCCAAGTCTTTCCCCCTATGGCTGGAGCAATGCTAACTGGCCACTTCACCTTGAATGGTCTCTAGAAATATGTGTAACTATTTATGCTAAATAATCTGCTCCGCCTTTTATGGAGGTGTGACACTCAGTGCATTTCCCACACCTGCAGATGGGCAGCGCTGTATAAACTCGAAAGTTTCCCTCTCGCCGAGAGAAGGTTGTCTTATAAAATTTATGACTTAAAAAAACAACAAAGAGTTTCGCAGCACCTTAAAGACTAACAAAACATGGAGATGGTGTCACGAGCTTCGTGGGTACAACCCACTTCTTTGTCTTCATACCATCTACATGTTTTTTTCGTCTTTAGGGTGCTGCTAGACTATTTGGTGTTTACGTTTTTCCAGTTACAGACTAACTTGGCTACCCCTCTGAAAATGTATGACCTCAGCCATCTTCTCTCTCTCCTATCCTGGGACCACTAGGGCTACACCACCATTACCTACTGTCATTACAGTTACGACTTAGTGCTGTTCCGTTTCTCTGTGTGTTCAATTTTTCAGTCCACTCAGGAGAATTCATCCCTGTTGTCCACTTCCTGCATTCACTCATTGCTGCCCCCAAGTGTGAACTTGGTATGTGTGTGTTTAATATAATGTACTGTGTTTGCTATTTACCATGTTGTCATGGGAGGAGACAATCAAACACTGTCTTCTCAGCACCAGCGTGAATAGTCATGTTGTTTGATTAGTCCCAGTGGATCGTGAGAGTCTCTGCTCAGAAAATGAGCTTGATTTTTACTGTCACCCTGAAACGCCTCACTATGTGAATCTGACAATTATTCATCAAGCTAGGACCTACTGTGATTCAGCTGAAAGCCCAGCAAGACAGCATCCCAGCATAGGCATGGGGGGTGCTACCGGGCCCCCCGGTTTCCACTCAGCTTCCCCACACCTGGGGGTTGGCTCCACCAGCCCCATGTTCTGGGCTCCAAGCAGCCGCTCTGGGGTCCTGCTGGCCCCTCTAACCAGCACGCCTCGGAGTTCTGCATCTTACCATCCATGGCATCCAGACCACCGGCACTGCCACTCTGTCCTGCCACCGACCCTGGGATCCACAGCGGATAGCTTACCAACTCCCCCAGGCTGGATGGACCGGATGCCGTTAGTTAACACTCTGGGAGTCAGCAGCTTTAGATATGACCCCAGCCTGGGGCAGTGAAGGGTGTCAAAAGGTTTGGGGGGCACAGCCCAGCACCCTCAAACTAGTTCCAGCCCCACTTCCACCAGAATGTCCTAACTTCGCCGAGACACCACAAACATCCTTCCCCTAGCGGGTTTTGTTGGGGAGAATATTCTTGTGGAGCAGGAATGAAGTTGTTGATGTTGGCGTGTATTTGCTTTTGCTGTTAGCTAACATCTCGCCTTTGCTTTCACATTTAATCACTTCCGAAAGCCGTTTGTTGTGTTCTATATGCCTCTGCCAGGAACATTATCCCTTAGGAGTAACCTGACAGGAGGGAATTAGTAGCAGTAGACAAAAGAACTGCAGCAAACCTAAAAGGGAATATGTCTTCAAAAGGTTTCACGTAACAAGGGTTCTTCATCTTTGTACCTACCACACGTCCTACGTTTCAGCCTCACTGGCCTTCTCCTGGGAGCTTTCAAATCAGCCTGTAAAATTAAACAGGAGCTTGCAGAAATGTGCCTTTTCTTAATACAAATCGTCTCACCTTGCTAGCCTATCGGCAGATCCACTTATGAACAAAGTCCTGAAGTCCTTTCATCCTGCCATGATTTCTTTCCCAGATGCTGTAACGCTGCACCCAGCAAAGCAAGTTTGCACGGAAAAGTTCTGAGGAAAGCAAACCAGACACTCCCTGAATGACCCATGATAGTAGGTAACAATGGTGATGATGGGCAATCACTCATTGCTGAGTGTGATCGTCTTCCGTGGGGATTGTGGACCCTCAGGCAGCTGATAAGGCTGATCCTTGAACCACACATTCTATTACGATGAGGACAGATGTTTCCAGGTACAGCAGGAGGCTGTTGGCCATGACTAAAAGCCAGTCTCCCCTTCCTCCTGCCCCTCTTCTCTTCCTCAGCATGTCAGCGGGCAAGTTTAAAATGAAGGGGGACCATCCCATATGACTTCTCTCCATTCTGAGCGATTGTGGGCAAGTGTCAAGGTCAATGTTGCACTTCTTTAGGTTACCTTTTAGCAAGTCCTCATAATGCTTCTGTTGTCCTCCCATATTACGGTACCCTTTTGTCAGCTGAGAAAACAGGACCTGTTTAGGGAGGAGATGGTCTGGCATCCAAACAACGTGACCAGTCCAGCAAAGTTGCTGACGGATGATCATTGACTCGATACTGGTGGTCTTTACCTCTTCCAGAACACTGGTGTCAGTGCGCCTCTCTTCCTATTTGATCTTCAAGATCTTGCAGAGGCACCATTGGTGATACCTCTGAAGGACTGTCTGTAGATAATACAGGTGGCCCCTGACTTATATGGAAATATGCCTATCTCATAGAGCTGGAAGGGACCTTGAGAGGTCATCAAGTCCAGTCTCCTGCCCTCACGGCAGGACCACGTACCATCCCTGTCAGATTTGCCCCAGATCCCTAAATGGCCCCCCCCCCTCAAGGATTGAACTCTCCACCCTGGTTTTAGCAGGCCAATACTCAAACCACTGAGCTATCCCTCCCCTTGAGGAAGTGTTGCAAGTCGGGGGCATCGTAACTCGAACCCTCGTTTACGATAGGCATTTTGCGCCATCGTACATGCAGGCAGAGGACGTAAATACCTTCCGCATTTACAAAAATGGTTGTAAGTGCGAGGGGGTCGCAACTCGGGTGGTTGCATCTTGGGGGTTTCCTGTATTAGTGTGCTGATTATGCCTCTATCTACACAAATGAACGACTATGTACAGAAATCACTAGAAAAATTCATGGCTAATAACCATGTTGGGCAGAAGCTGGTATGGATCAACTCTTTCATGTGTGTGCGTCTGACACCTCTGATGCGAATGAGATGGAATTTGTTGGGAAGACGCGCACACACACAGGCATATCCCTGTTATTTACAGGCCCAATCCTGCCAAGTGCTAATAACCCTGCAGGATTGAACCTTTAATTTGGAGAATGAGATAAAGCTTTGTCTCTTGTAAATGTAAATCACTCTCTAAGAAGGGATAATAGGACAGCACAGAAATCTTTTCCCACTAAGTACGAGCCTGGATTACTTATTGTATATAACAAAGGGCAAACGCATGTAAAACTCGGCAAAGAGAGGAATTAAAACATCAGACCTCTACAGGAGTCTGTCTGTGAGCATGATTTCAAAGCAGGCATCCAGTTAAACCAGAATAGTAAATATTCCAAGATGACAATGCTACGGGGATTTGTGCTGCCAATAATTTAACAAGGATCTAACCCCCCACAAAAAACCCTTCTGCTTAGGGTATTTCTATACTACAAAGTTAAATTGTCCTAATGTATGTTTGCATACAGCTGTAATTATATTGTTTGTGCGTATCTATATTTTGCAACTAGTAAAAGGGACATCAAGGGGATGCCAACAGAGAGCAGGAGAGGATGTAACTCCTGCCATGTGCCCTCCTCACTTGACCCTCCCATGTGACTTATTCTTGCCCCCTTCACTCTCCCTGCCCCCATGGCACCGTGCGGGGCATAGTGGAATGGCTTCTGAAACCCAGTAACAGTGCTGAATGTTGGAATAGATTTCACAACAATTTTCACTGTTGTGTCTGACTATGGTTAGTAAACGTACCTCGCTCAGTTTTTATTCACTGCTGAGTGTGACTATTGAATGAGCAGTATTATTAGCGGACAAAAACTGGAATGCAGATTGGAAATTCTTTCATTCTAGCCATCGGAACCAGCTATTGATTTTACAGCTCTTTTGCAATAATGCCCGGGTTTTAGGACAGCCATACTGGGTCAGACCAAAAGTCCATCTAGCCCAGTATCCTGTCTGCTAACAGTGGCCAATGCCAGGTGCCCCAGGGGGAGCGAATAGGTAATCCTCAAGTGATCCCTCTCCTGTCATCCATTTCCAGGCCCTGACAAACAGAGGCTAGGGACACCATTCCTACCCGTTCTGGATAATACGTATTGATGGGCCTAACCTCCATGCATTGATCTAGTTCTTTTTTTAACCCTGTTAAAATCCTGGTCTTCACAACCTCCTCTGGCAAGGAGTTCCACAGATTGACTGTGCGCTGCGTGAAGCAAAACTTCCATTTATTTGTTTTAAACTTGTTAGCTATTAATTTCATTTGGTGATCCCTCAGTCTTATGTTATGGGAACAAGTAAATAACTTTTCCTTATTCACTTTCTCTATACCTGTCATGATTTTATAAACCTCTATCCCATCCTCCCTAAGTCTCCTCTTTTCCAAGCTGAAAAATCCCGGACTTTTTAATCCCTCTTCATAGGGCAGCCGTTCCAAACCTCTAATCATTTTGATTGCCCTATTCTGAACCTTTTCCAATGCCAATACAGTAATTCCTCGCTTAACACGTGCCCGCTTAACATGTTTTCACGATAGCACGATTATTTTTTTAGGGAACATTTTTTGAATTACACAACTGTCCCTGGAATAACACAATTTTCCCAGGCAGCCCATTGCCAGCAGCTGCGCGGGGCTTCCTCTGCCTCCTTGCAAAGTGGCAGAGGGTTCGCTGCTCGCCTCGCCGTTCCCCGGCGACCCCCCCCCCTCGCAGGCCAGCAGCTGGGTGTCCCCAGCCGGCCCCTCACCGGCAACTGCGCGGGGCTTCCCCCACCTCCCTGCAAAGCGACAGAGGGTTTGCTGCTTACCGTGCCGTTCCCCGCTGACTCCCCTTTACCTGACGCAGTGCGAGTCCCGGCAGACCCGTCACGGGGCATACTCCCAACTCAATCCCCTTCCCCTCTCTTCCCCTTCCTTTCCCCAGAGCCAGACACCTCCCCTCCCTGCTGTAGCCCAGTCCCCTTTCTCCCCCAACCTTATGTCCCGGCCCCAGCAGACACCACCACTTCAAATGCAACTCCCACCTTTTCCATTATTTTCAATGGGAAAATTGACCCCGTGTAACACGTTTTCACTTAACACGATCATTTTCTGAAACATATCGATAGTGTTAAATGAGGAATTACTGTATATCTGTTTTTCTGAGATGAGGCAACCACATCTATACGCAGGATTCAAAATATGGGTGTCGCAGGGATTTGCATACGAAGTTTGTGTGCATTTGTCTCAGTGCTTATCATATTCCCAGCTCTCTCACCATACCGTAGACATTGCATACTGCTGGAATATAACTCTTGGGTGGTAAAAACAGCCACACCATTCTAGGGGATGCCGGTGAAATTGTTGAGCCATTGAAAAAAAATATTGCATCTCCTGAGTGATAGCTTAATTAAAAGCCCATTGAAATCAATGGAGAGACTCTGATTAACTTAGTGAACTTTGGATTCACACCAGGAGTGCATAAAGAAGCGTTGTAGGTTTCTCAAATGGTTTTCCTATGGCCACAGCCTCCTGTGAGGAGGAGGAGGGGGGTGAGCAAAGCCATGTCAAGACACATACAAATATCACCTTTCACAGAAACACACTGACTAGCTGGCAAGTCTCAGAGGAAGAAAAGAGAGAGCAAAAGACACAATAACAAAAAGGCAAGAACACGCACAGCAAATTTTGTTTCTCTTCTGTTTAGCTCCAGTAAAGAGTAGAAACGTGCATGTTGGTTTTATTATGGAGTCTGCAATGGGAACCTATGTAAATAAATGGCAACCGTTTGAACATGTCTATGTGCATGTTTGTTTGTTTTCCCTAAAATTAATGAAGTATTTTAGCAGGGGGTGAAGGTAGGGCTGGGGAAGGCAAGTCCCTTGCTCCGCCCCTTCTGTCCAGGCCACACCCATTATGGGGAGGGAAGAAGTTGCATGGCCCCAGCCTCCCTGGCCTTGGAGCGCAGAGGAGGGCAGGCCCTGGGGTAGCAACACTCCACCCCTAGAACATCTATAGTAGGTGTTCCGGGGGTGAAGTGTGGGTGGGGCTAGGCTGGCGGTTTGGGAAGGCAAAGCCTTCCCTGGCCTAGCACACTGGCCAGCCATGTATTTTAGGAGAAAATGATCAGTGAGGCCGCCAGCAAGAGTGGAGGCCATGGAAGATCTTCTGGAGACCCTGCTTCCTCCATGTGAGGGTAGGCCAGATATGCCCCTACTGAGACAGCTTACATGGACATAATCACTACCTGGCCCATGGGCCCTTGTGGCCTCATAGGTCTGCTGAATGGAGCAACGGCTGTGTTCCTCTTCAGCTCTACCGTACTCTTGCAAGGTGAGGTGGGATTTTGCCCTTTACATCTATCTTCTGTACCATTTGACGTGCAATACAATAGCTGTGCCGTAGGTTATGTCTGATTTTTCATAGGATCTAGTTATATTCTTATCAAAAGATCATTCAAAGCCTATAATTAAGACAATGGACTTGACTTTTCGATGAGTTTATATCTTTAAGGGTAGTTTTCAGCAAATGAGTCAGCCATATGTTAAATCAAATTGAACATCCATTATGAAACACTGAATCATACTTTATATCTCTGTAATGATAATAAATGATCAGCTCGCCTATGTTCCCCCCATTTGTACGTCTTCTCATCAATCTTGCTGATATCACAAAGATGTATTAAATGAATAAGCTTCAAACGATAACTGTTTTAATATTAATCGCTCCGTTTTATGTTGTGTCTTTTACTGTAATTTCCATTTGTGTTCAAGCAGGCTGACTTTAAAAGTAATAATCCTTTTTATAGTGAAATGTAATGAATAGGAAAACAGTAAATCAATAGCAAAGTCCGCCTTAATGAGATTTTGTAATTATACCAATACATTACAACATAGAGTAAGTTTCTTTGTGCCCTTCAGATGTACCCGAATCGCAAAGAGGAAGGACTAGCGAAAGCTAAGGCTATGGTTAAAGGACAAAACAGTTGAGCTGCCATGGAGGATAAACAGCTGAATAAATATATTTAGTTTAGATTTTAAAATTCCCGGGGATCAAAAGTTAGTGCAAGGCTTAAGGATTTAGTGGTCTAATTCCCGTTAATATAAATCTCTCAGCTAAAAATGTACTTCTGGATGTTTCAGCATTCACAATCGTGTTAGCCTGGAAGCTCCCGTTTCATTGGTGTCCTGTCTGGGACATCTCCCTTCCTGGTCTTCAAAAAGAGTGCAAGAGAATTCTGTTGCTCTGCACTTATCCTTCATGGACTGGTAGTGCTACACCGCCACTTTAGAGGTGCTTTCGTGGCTTATAGTCTCGTAACAGGAGCTTGTGTCACCCCAGCAGGGTAGGGTGCATAGGGAGCTGGTAAGGAGCGAGCTGAAAGATGCCAGGGGAGAGAAACAAGAGAAAGGAAATCCTGCAGATGTTGTCTAAGTTGCACCAGGACATTCACCTCCCAGTTGCATCATTCAAGATACACTTCTCCATACGTGGCATGGGGCCTTGAATTGGGCCATGTTAAGGAGGATATCTAAAAGGGTGTCATAAGGAGAAAACTGGTTCATCTTGGCCTCTGGGGATAGAAGAAGAAGCAATGGGCTTAGACTGCAGCAAGGGAGGTTTAGGTCGGACATTAGGAAAAAGTTCCTAACTGTCAGGGTGGTCAAACACAGGAATAAATTGCCCAGGGAGGTTGTGGAATCCCCATCTCTGGAGATATTTAAGAGTAGGTTAGATAAATGTCTATCAGGGATGGTCTAGACAGTATTTGGTCCTGCCGTGAGGGCAGGGGACTGGACTCGATGACCTCTCGAGGTCCCTTCCAGTCCTAGTATTCTATGATTCAGTTCTATGAAATGTAAATGTACTGGTTTAAAGGCCATACAGCTTCTCCTGTTTGTAATGTAGGGGTATCACATGACCCTGCTCTGGTTCTGTGCTGTAATGCTAAGAGACACAGGAGCGTAGTTTTTCCCTTGAGGATCCCTATGGAGAACACAGGTCCCCACACTTCATAGATCTGCCGTGCGGAGCACAAGTTGGTCCTCCCTAGTCTGGCTCCATCAAGACTTGATCTGTTCTAAATGAGAGAATTTTTTGGACTATTGCAGGTGTCCTCTGCCATCAGTTCTGAGCCAGCCAGACAGCCCCCTGCCTCTGTCCCCCCTACCATCTCCCCAGCTGGCCTGTCCACCCGGCTGCTACTGGTCCCCTGACCCCGAGCGGCAATGGGCCTCCAGTGTTCTCCAGTCTCTGGCCCCACACTGCTGTGGGTGGCCAGGTTTCCCCAGCTCCATGCTGCTGCAGGCTGCCAGGATTCTTCCTCCCCTGGTCTTATGCTGCCTTGGGCGGCCAAGGATCCCTGGCCTTGCACTACCACAGGCTCCTGGGGTTCTCTGGCCTGGTCCCAGCAGTTCTGTGGGGCTCTGGCCCTACTGCCCCCGGCCGGGCTGCTGGCCCTCCTACAATTAGACTCCTGGGCTCTCTGGTCCAGGAGCATCCGTGGTCCTGCCAGACCACAGATGTGGCCAGACCATAGACTGACGGTTTTCAGGGGTTGAACCTGTACTACAAAAATGGGGGTAGGGAAATGAATGAGTTTTCCACAGGGAAATGGAGTGTATCAGGGTTACAGCTGCTTTGTTCTTCATGGATTTAACTGCTACATGGGATAGGACAACAGGTACCGTAAGAGGTATCAGTGGTCGGATTCTGGAAGAGTGGGACTGGGCTCCGGGAGGGGGGTGAGGGATTAAGAAATGAATTCAAAACCTTCTGGGAAGACCATGTGAAGATCTCCGCAGTGGGACGATGGGCTGTGTTCATGGAGAGCCAGTTAGCTCTCCAGCTGAATTGTGAGCTCCGAAGTGACTTTCGATCATCCAGCAGCGACCTAATGAAGGCAAGAATTAAAGATTCAGCCCCCTCGTGAGACAGCACTGCTCATCGCTTCCCTGTGCTCGGTGGGGGTAGAAGTGTCTAGGGTGAAATCAAACTGGTCTTCAGAAGATGGACTGGAATCAAAACTGCCCTCAAGGTTACGAACCTTAGAAGCAGGCTGGCTGCTACTTCCACCCAAAATTGCAAAGGCCGAAACCTCATTCGAGGTGATGGGGGCAAACCAAAAACAGCTGAAGATTCTCTGCGTGGAGCTACAGGACATTTTTCTCATGCCCAAGACTAAAGGTTGTGCAGGCACCTAATCAAACAGGAAATGACTTCTCTGGGGTCAGCTGTGATGAGAAAATAAGCTGTTGTGTTGGCCGCATAACAACGGTATCAGAAATTACAGCGCTCCATCATGCCGCCTAATAAAAACATGGAGAGACGCAGCTTGGGCCCGTGAATTTAACTCTGCGAGGCACCAACACATTTCTTGAGCACAATAAAATACAATAAAATAAAAAAGCCTGCCGCTAAGTCTGTCAGTGAAACAGCTGGGATGCTGTATGGACCTGGGCAGTCCTGTAAAATGTGCGGGTATTATAAGCCGTGGACTAACTGAACTATTGCAGACATTGTGGTAAAGAATTCCAGTATTTTAAATTTCGCTTTGAATTCCAAACACAAACACACACAGACATTGAGACATCCAATGAGGAAGGGTGGTCTCGTGACTGTTTCAGAATTCTAGAATTCAGTTCCACGATCTGGTACATGTTCGTGCCTCAATTTCCCATAATTTGTCCTGTCTATTTAGACTTCAACTCTTTCGTACAAGGACCATGTATTCTTACACTTGTGGACAACACTTATCACAATGGGGTCCTGATTGTGGCTGACACACTAGGTGCTAATGTAATATTCATAATAAAAACAATTCTCATCTTAGAATGCGCTACCTTTTTTTTTCTGTTTTCAAAATAAGGAGAATAAATTGAGGGAAATTGATGGTTGGCAATCATTTGGATTGTTTTAACCATCATATTTCGCTGGCAAATGGCATTGCGAAGGATTGAGCAAATGAGATGGTGGCACCGTACCGGTATGGGCTGTAATTTTTTAAAGCAAGATGGAATGGAGTTTTTGTTTGTAGCTGACCTTACAGGAGACGCAGCAGAAACTGAAAGCCTATTTTCTAAAGGCTCAGTAAAAGCTTCCTCTTTCTTACCAAAAACTACTTAACAGCCTAAGAGGTCTCTAGAGCTTCCAGACTGTAGACCTAAGCATTAACGCTCTTCCCCTAACCCCCTTCTCTGTTCACCCAAGCTCCTCTCCTTTGCTGAAATCAGACATGTGAAATGACTTCTGCCTCTGGGGTTCTCACATCTATGCGGAAATAATCTTCCCCTTCTGGGCCTCCAAGCTAACGACTGGAAATCTTATCATCCACTGAGCTCAACTCATCTTAAAATTTAGCAATTAATTATCCCTGGTTCTAATCCAGTGAATCTGCACGATTAACATCTGGGATGCAGCCCATCTTTTTGCTGACTTTTTCCTTTCAGGACTGGGGCATAGTAGATCCCCCCCTCAGCCAGAGTGAAGCTAACACAAAATCCAATGTTTGTTTCACATCCTCGTTCTGCTACCTACCTTGGAACCCACCGTCCTGCTCCCTGGATCTTTAACATGACATCAGTTCTCGGCATTCATGAGGTCACTCATCATTTTAACATGGGTCACAGACCCTTTGTGGAGTGGTTTAGATGGGGGTACCGAGAGCTAGCACTTCTGGATTCTAGTCTCTGCGGCTCCAATCATAGAATCCTAGAACTGGAAGGGACCTCGAAAGGTCGAGTCCAGTCCCCTGCCCTCATGGCAGGACCAAGCACCATCTAGATCATCCCTGAGCGATACCTGTCCAACCTGCTCTTAAATATCTCCAGTGATGACAATTCCACAACCTCCCCAGGCAATTTATCCCAGTGTTTAACCACCCTGACAGGAAGTTTTTCCTAATGTCCAACCTAAACCTCCCTTGCTGCAATTTAAGCCCATTGCTTCTTGTCCTATCCTCAGAGACCAAGGAGAATAATTTTTCTCCCTCCTCTTTGTAATACCCTTTTAGATACTTGAAAACTGCTACTATGTCCCCTCTCAAGTCTTCTCTTTTCCAAACTAAACAAGCCCAATTCTTTCAGTCTTCCCTCAAAGACCAATGACCCACTGTGTTTGATCTTAGCAAGATGCTCCATTTTACCCATTTGTGAAACTGCCCTAATAATACCTCCTAGGAATGTCAGACTTAATTAATAGGTATCTGCGTATTCTTTGAAATCTTCACTGCAGTGCTCTCTGAGTACAGAAATGACTAGTAAACTAGCACATGCTTTCTTTCCCACCTCACCATGGTGTTTCAATGTCTTTTCAGTTAATTTTCCACAGGACGTCTCCAGCTATTGTGTGCTTGCATGTTGGCTTTAGGGGAAGGAGAGATTCCTGTTCCAAATGGAAGTTTAACTTCCTGTGCACGACGTTGGCTGGTATGCTGCTTGTTGTTTCTTTTGCTTTTAACGTTTGAGAGAATTAAAATGTTTTAGGAAAAACGGAAGGAAAAACTGGCTGAAACCGATTGTTCTGTTCAGCCCTTAAAACAAGCACAACATGGACAGCAGCAACATCACCTAGGAGCCACTCGGTTTTCTCTTTCTGCTGTGTGTTTTAATTATCTCCTTTTGGTGGCCTGCTGTACATGCTGGGAAAGCACAGTTTAATTTCGGTATTTCCGAATGCATGATACGCATGTCAATAACTGGCTTGCAGACCATATCTGTGTTTGCCAATCTTGGATGTGGTTTTCTTTTTCCTCACCTTCATTTGGAAGCAGGAGAGAGATTATATGTGAAGTGATTTTAAAAAAATGCAGCAGTGTCATTGTGTAATTAGAAGGGCAGACGGGTTTCTCCAGCGGAAGTCTTGCCTGAGTGACCTGAGCATAACATTTCTTTGGGAAGGCCTGTGCTCCTTTCTAATAGCTTATCATCCGGGCACATTTTCTGAACCTGATCTCTAAATGACACCTCGCTTATTAGAATAGGAAGGCTCTAACATCCGCTGCTGTGTATAGCTGAGAACTGTCAAGTACTTGAGAACCAGGGTCCAAAGTGGGATAACTAGAGAGAGGAGGGGGAAAAAGACCACCTGGGCTGCATTAATCCCCAGGGGCTAAAGTCTGGAAGCTCCAGATGTCTTATATGTTGGTCTTAAGGCAGAGGTGGACAAAAAGTTTTGCACGGGAGCCACGTCACGAACTTTGGTTTGTGGTACGGCTCGGCTCCAGCTCCCCCGCCCCTCCCAGAAGAAGCAGGGCCTCAGGCGGAAGGGGCGGGGCCTTGGGCTTCCTGTAGGTGCCATGTGCCCCTAGTGAGAAGAGAAGACTTCACACGCTTCCCCACCCCAAGCCAATTGGGGCCAATCAGGGGCAGGGGAGCACACGAAGTCTCTCACCTTTCACCCCCATCCTGCCAGGGGTGCATGGTGCCTAAAGGGAGCTGTCAGCTATTTGGAACAGCTGGCGGTTCCCTCTAGGCACTGCACACCCCAGGCTGGAGGACGAGACTTCGCCAGTCGGGACCTGGGGCAGGGGAGGGAGCCGCCAACCACTTTGAAAAGCGCATGACTTGGCACATGGCTCCAGGTCTTGATTTGGCCTGGCCACAGGGGAGCAGCAGGGTAGGCTGCAGGCCAGATCTTGGCCAACCCTGACTTCGGGCGTACCTACACTGCAGACTTCATTAATTTAGTGTGACTTATCATCGCCACAGGAAGTACTGTAGGTGCTGATGTCTGGACCACCCTCCTTCTGACAGTGGCACGTGTCCTCGCCGGGAGCACTTGCGCCGACTGATGGGAGCCATGTGGGGGCTCAGAACAAGGGGGCTCAGCCCTGTGCAGCTCCTCACTGGGAGCCTAGCTGCCTCCTGGACTTCTCAGCTTCCCACTCAGAGCTGAGACCAGCTGCCCGTGCTTCTCAGCTCCCAGAGCAGGGAGCCGGGCAAGCATAACCCAGCAGGGAGAGGGGAGCCGGGCCAAAGGTGCTGTTTCAGGAGGTCAGTAAGGAACACAACCTGTGGGAATTACCCTCCCTTGCACATGCACTAGATGTGTACTTTTCCCTCGCTTCCTGAGAGTCAGAGGAATGAGGAGAAAAGCCACATCCCAGTACACACAGCTGCTGTCCTCCTGAAATGGTGTCCTTAGCCAGGGGCAACCAGGCATTCACTGCCTGGCTTTGTTAATTTCAGGACTCCAGAGCCCTGAAACTCGCAAGACGTCCGACACCCAATGTAAGTAACATAGGGTGTGTCTATGTTACCAAGCCCGCTATTTTGTAATTGCGGGCTTGTTATTTCAAAATAACTTGTGCTTGCGAAGAGGAATATGCTTATTTCAAAATAGTTACTTCGGGAGTTATTTCAAAATAACCGTGTAGTGTAGACATAGCCCCAGTGTTTACACAACCACTGGGCGGCCTTAACTACACCAACATAAGCCCTATGCCTCTCGTGGAGGTGGAATTATATTGGTGAACTAGGGCACTGATATTGGCAGAATGAGGATCCGTAAACTGCTTCATGTTGACCTAAATCTGTCACGTAGAACACTCCCTCATGTACAGCCCAGTCCTTTTGTTTTCACCGTTCATGTACCAAGTGCACAGCAAAAGAACTTGAGCAGTTTTGTCCACTTCCATTTCGGCCACAATCGCTGTCTGTAACCGGACTTTTAGTCTCGGTGTTGTGGTTCTTTCAACCTTGTCTCTTAGCTTCGCTGGCTCACCTACAAGCAAGAGAAGCTGAGCAAACCTGCAGTGGAGAGTTTACTGAGCCTCAGCTGGTAAAAGTGGAGGGATTTGAAAACAGCTTTGGAACGTGCCGAGAATTTGCTAAGACTGGTGTACTGCCCAGCATTTCAAGTGCCTAAGCCGGACACCACTGATCACTGCTGCTACAGCCACTGTTCCTAGTGCTTTGCCTGCTGAATCCACACCTTGCTGAGCCCCCATCTTCTAGCCTGGCCCACACCTGGTGTGTCTGCACATTGCTAAGCCCCTGAGTTAAGTGCCATGCCGTTGCCAATAGGACTCCCCTTGTGTACCGTGCTGACGGCCGTGGGCACTACTGAATGTTCAGCTTTGTTCAGGACGGAGTTCAATGGAGGAGAGTCCCATGGAGCTCATGGCTGGAGAGAGGCATGGAAAAGTAGTGGCGGTGGTCATGGGAGCATCTCCTGAGACTCCTTGCTAGATGGTGGGGAGCAATTGCTTGTGCCTTTGCAACCTCTTTTTAGTCTAAGTTGTTTGAGATAGGCAGTTCAGAGAGCCCAGGTTGTGAGAGGATATTACTAGCTTTACTCCACTCCCTTCCATTTGTGACAACCCACCGCTGATGTCCCTGCCCTAGTCTAATAGTCTTGTTGCAAGCAATCGTTAGTGTTCCGGTTTCTCACTCTTAGGGAATGGAGGGTTCCAAGCTTCCCTTCCGATTTGCCCACCAAAGGTCGGAGGTGGATTGTCCAAAGCTTGCTGACCCTGTCTGAGTTTGCATCTCTCCTCTCTTCATCTGCTCCTACCCCACACCCTCTCCCTTCTATTCCTCAGCTTCCTTCTCCCCAGCTCCCAGCCTCCTCCTGCCATGTAGAGACTGAGAGCTCATTAGGGAAAAGGCTCATGTGTTTCACGTGAACAGTGCCTAGCACCACCGCAGCTTGGTATGGGGTTAGGGCTTCTCGGCAGCCTATTCCAACAGAACTTCTTTCTGGGATCTTCTCTGGCGTGTGTTACATTGGAGGTCAGACCGGATGCTAATGGTGATCCCAATAATCAGTGTCCCTGAGGGAAATGAACAACTCATCATCATCATCATCATCATCTCCTCACAAACGTACATGACTAGGTCACGTGATTCCTCCCAACTTGCCCTTTTCCTTTTGGGGTGCCGAGATGTCAGAGTGGAGGGGAGCGTACTAGTGTGGTTTCCTTTCAAAATGAGCTTCTATCTATACAGTTCAGCTAGGAATTGGTGTTGCAAATGCTGGTTCATCTCCCATTTCCTCTGGCTAAGATTTAAGTATACATGGCAGAGCATGGCTAAGAAAACTAATGGCATATTGGGGTGCATTGGAGGAGGACAATTGCCAGCAGATCTAGAGAAGTGAGTGTTCCCCTTTATTCAGCATTTGTGAGGCCACATCTGGAGTATTGCATCCAGTTCTGGGCCCCCCACTACAGAAATGATGTGAACATATTGGAGAGGGTCCAGCGGAGGGCAACCAGAATGATTAGGGGGCTGGAGCACATGACCTACGAGGAGTGGCTGAGGGATTTGGGCTTATTTAGTCTGCAGAAGAGAAGGGTGAGGGGGGATTTGAGAGCCGCCTTCAACTTTTTGAAGGGAGGGTTCCATAGAGGATGGAGAGAAGCAGTTCTCAATAGTAATAGATGACAGAACGAGGAGCAATGGGCTCTAATTACAGTGTGGGAGCTCTAGGTTGGATATTAGGAAAAACGATTTCCCTAGGAGGGTGGGGAAGCACTGGAATGGGTTCCCTAGGGAGGGTGTGGAATCAGGGCTGGCCCGAGCCATTCGTGCGCTCCAGGCCCCAGGAGCGCGGCGCCACTGCTGGGAGTGCAGCACATGCACAGCCCCACCCACGGGTGCATGACACTCCAAGCCCCGGCGCATGCGCGGCCCCACCCCTGCGCGGTCCAACAGCCCCATGCAGCGCCCCCTGCAATGGGGTACCCCGGGCGGTAGCCCAGTCAGCCCGTACCTTGGGCTGGCTCTGGGTGGAATCTCCATCCCTAGAGGTGTTTAAGTCCCGGCTTGACAAAGCCCTGGCTGGGATGATTAAGTGGGGGTTGATCCTGCTTTGGGGAGGGGGCTGGACTCGACCTCCTGAGGTCTCTTCCAGCTCTAGGATTCTATGGTTCATGGGAATCAGAGTCAGGGTAACTCTGGTGAAGAGTTTCTCCTAGCTGCAGTTGCTGCCATTAGCTGAGCAGCAAAGCCCAGCGTCGGAGGGTCTCGTTTCCTGTGCTCTGGTCAGGAAGGCAAATAAAAAGGTCACATTAGTGCTGTCCTCTTGCAACGTGAAAAGCAAGAAGGGGCTAAACGCACAGCTACAAAGTTCAGAACATGAAGGGAAATGAATAGTTACTTGGGCGCATTTTGCTGATTATCTCCCCCTCCCCCGCCGTGAAACTACAGATGAAAACGTTATGCTCCACGAGAGCTGCAATAATGTGAGGCCATGGAAATTCCATTAGCAACCTCCTTGAGGAGCAGAAGAATTTGCTTGCATAATCAGACACTGTCAGCGAGCTACATGTGGCGAGAACTGGTAGAGTTTCTTTAAAAACCACCCAAAGCCCCGTATAAACAGGAAGAATTGTATAGCAATAGCATCATGTCAGTGACAAATCTTTTAAAAACCCCAAACCCAGTAGCCCTTTGCAGCGTTGTCTGTCCGAATTGCCTCATGCTAGGGCACAAATAAAGAGGATCCAAAAACTGACTGTAATTATCTGCGGAACCAACCCGTGTCTGCAAAGACGTTTTTGGGTTGGAAAAATCTCTTTTCGTTCTGCGTGGAGATGGAGCTCCATGCAGTGGGGTGCCAACTCTCTGAGTGGGGTCTTGAGGTGCTACCATAATTCAAATCGGAAGTAGCCATAATTAGTTTGCTGTTGACTTAACATCATGCCAGACCATGGAGGTTGCCAGACCAGAGATGCTGGACTAGAGAGGTTCAAGCTGTATTAATACTGATGATATATATACTAGCTCCTTGAGAGCCCTGTTAAATCAATAGTTTTCAAGCTTTGTTTCCTCATGACACACATGAAGAAAATGGTTGAAGCTCCACCACCCAACATAATTTGACTGGAGTGTGGGCTTCTGGCTGAGGATGAAAGCTTTGAGGTCCAAGAGGGGGCTGCATCTTTGGGAGGGTCAGGGCTGGGGTAGTAAGGGCTGACCTCGAGTTGCTCCCAGGCAGCAATGTGGGGTGTGTGTGCGCTCTAAAGCGACAAAGAGTCCTATGGCTCCCTATAGACTAACAGATTTATTGGAGCATAAGCTTTCGTGGTCAAAGACCCACTTCGTCAGATGCTTTGACGAAGTCCACAAAAGCTTATGCTCCAATAAATCTGTTAATCTATAAGGTGCCACAGGACCCCTCATCGCTTTTTCAGACTAACACAGCTACCCCTCTGATACTTGTGCACGCTAAGGCAGCTTCCTGCCTCTCCTGGCACCACAGACCATGCCGTACCCCAGGAGCAGCCGGCAGCAGGCTCCTAGCCAATGGGAGTGTGGAGCTAGTGCTTGGGGCAGGGGCTGTGCGTGCTCTCCCTGCACCCCACCACCTAGGAACCGGACCTGCTGCCAGCCACTTCTGGGGTGAAGCAAAGTCTGTGGTGCCAGGACAGGCAGAGAGCTGCCTTAGGACTCCCCCTGCTCACCTAATCCCCTGGCGGAAGTGAGACGCAGGGCCCAACAGTCTATGCCCCGGAACTGGGTCGTGACCCATCGTTTGAAAACCCCTGCTTTAAAGTTCTGACAATAACAGAGGCAGGGACTTTGCTTTCTGATACGTGCGTTGCACTGACAGTCCCTCAAAATCTACTGCTGCCATAACTCATGACGAAGCATCAGAAAACATCTCTTCTTTGCACGCCCATACAGGCTAAGCGCGGCTGAGTCCTAACGTTGGCCATCTACCCGGTGTTGCATTTCGTTAGTGCACAGTTTGAACAAAAATTGCTATTGGTCTCCTGTAAATATGTGCCCTAGATTTATGCACATGCTGTATCTGAGAAATGGCATCTCTTATTGGGCTGTGGAATCCAGCCTTTCATCTAGAAATAGTCCATTCATATTTTTGATGTGGAAAATCTCCATAGCATGGATTTGATTCTAATGTATGTATTCCTTTATTAAATATGGTATAAAAGAAAAGACAAATACCGCAGCAAAAGATAGGCTGTTTCGTACGTCCAGGTCCCCTTATCTTACATTGGTGCCTTTTGCAAAGGTTCAAGGCCAGCGTCTCAACACTGATTACGAAATAATGTCAGTTCTTTAGGTGAGACAGAGATTGATAAATGTGTCAGTGCTGTACTGTGCTACGGGACATAATAATGAATGTTGTATAGTGATGCAGCAGGCATATTTATGTGCCCATTGAAGCAATAAGGGTGCACCTCTCCAGTCTGGCACCCTCGGGACCTGACCGGTGGCAATCCAGAGAATTTGCCGGACCAGGGGAGGTCAATATTGTCTAGCAGCATTGCCAATACCACTGCTTACTGGGCTCTGAGAGGACGTCTCGGAGTAAATTAGAGCTAAATAACAGCACAGAACACTGAGAGCCAGGAATGGTGGCTGTAAACAAACTTTATGGAACTGCGGGAAAAGTGGCCACACCCATGGTAAGTGGGCATCCAGCTAACTAACATCATGCTGGACCATGGATGTTGCCGGATCAGAGAGGTTCAACCTGTATTTGTATGGTAGACGTGTCCATGCGCACTGGCCACAATCAATGCCCTTGTCACGGGGTCGACTCACCGCAACGGCGCCGCTAGCCGGCTGTCCTAGGAATCAGCTCTTCTTTATATAGCTCTCATTAGCCCTAGCTGCCTCAGCTGGGTCTTTGCTTTCAGCCCCTGCTCAGGGCCTGGGTTTTGCCCTTAAAGGGTCAGTGCGGGGCGTGCACCCTGTCTCACACCCTCCCTTTGGTCCGGGCTTCCCTCACCCGGCCTCCAGACCTGGCTCTTCCCCAGGGCCCTAGCTACCCTCGGGTTTTTTTCTAGCCACCTCTGAGCATGCGCAGCAGAGGCGACGTGCCGGCCGGCGTGCTCCCCATAGAGTTGCTGTGCAGATGTCAGTGCGGGGCAACGGTGCCCCGTCACAGCTCTCCATGTGATTGGTATTGTCTACACAGATGTAGGACCGCCCCCTCCATTTGACTGTATTACGCGACATAACGAGGTGCCTACCCCAAATCAACAGGATGAGAGTTGCCTTCCCTGTCTGTTGGAGCAGGACCAGATTCAGCTTTCGTACCAATCCCGAGAAGCCAGTTTTTCACTTCAGTCAGCATTTTGCCTGAAGAACGGGGAGTTCCTGAAAATTCAGACTGAAGGCTGATTGACTATACCACGAGGGTTAAACAACTTGCTGTACTAGTTGCTCCCAAAGAAGTGTATTGAGGAAGATGGGGTAACCCTCTCTTTCTGTATGTATTTCAGTCTAAATCATCAAAGTCTAGCTCTAATTTTACCATAGTAAATACATGCTTTGAGGCTGTTTTTCCTGGTCTGCATTGCAAGCAGATTAATTAGGAGCAAAACCAGTGTATTACACATCCCCCCCCTCTCCCGCAAAAGGGTGTTTTGGCAAGTCACCTTTAATGACAGGTGGCCCCTAAAAATAGACTGCAATCAGTAATCGCTAAGGAGTATAATTTCTGTTTCTGGTACAAAGCATTAGTTGTGCATGTCCCATGAATGCCAGTGGGAGTTGCATCGTTCACACACCGAATATTGAGAGCAGACCCATAAATATCATTCACGGTTGCAAACAGATGAAATTCAATAAACAGTCTTTCTAGCAAGCGTAGGGATGGCTTTGTCCACTCACGGCAGTGGAGCGGGGAGGAGAGAACTGTAAAAACACAACAAAAACGCCCACTTAAGTTCTAAACGTGGGAGGTCTTGTTTGTCGGCATTGGTAGGAAAATTTCATCTGCAGAACTAGTTGTCTTATTCTGCTCAGTTTTTCATTGTGCTTCAGCAGAAATCTCTCTCAGAATTAGATTCGAGGTATATTTTCCAAAAGGACCTGATTGATTTTGGAGCCCAAAGCTTAGCATTAGGGTGCTGGACAGGGTGAGCGTTAGAGTGTCATCGTGCAATTGACAAGACGGTCAAAAGAAGAGAGTCTTAGATTGACTGGGCCCCGAGGACGAGAATCAATGGAGGACAAAGGTGGCCAACTGCCACTATAGAGACCTAAGTCCCAGAATCAGGCTGCACTGGGATTTACAAAACCCCTACTCAGCCATGGTTGGGTCTGGTAGGTGCCTTCACTTGCTTGACACCTCATTTTTTTCAGTAAAAGTTCACCGTGTTTCTACCTCTGAGTATGCACACTGCAGCCTCACATCCAGTCTCCTAACTTGTTTGTAGGACCCAATCTGGGAGGTGTGCGTTCTGAGGTTATGTCTATGCTGCAATGCTATTTTGGAATGCCGGAGTATCCTGAGATAGCTAGCCCCGCATCTTCACAGCAAACCCGTTATTTCAGGCTCACTATTCCGATGTCCTTGTAAATCTCATTCCACGAGGAGTAAGGGACGTTTCGGAATTGTGGGTTATTTTGAAATTTGGCACTGTGTCGACCGCTCCAAATTATGAAATAACCTGTTTCGAAATAAGATATGCAATTTGCATAACTCAAATTGCATATCTTATTTCAAACTATGGTGCACTGTAGACTAACCCTAATCATGTCTACTGGATCAAGAGCCTATAGATGCAAGCACCCAAAAGGCAGAGGAGTCAGGGAGGAAAAAGAGAAGGGATGGATGCTCACACTAGGTAAGACCAAAAGTCCATAGAGCCCAATATCTTGTCTTCTGACAATGGCCAATGCCAGGTGACCCAGAAGGTAGGAACAGAACAGGGAACCGTTGTATGATCCATCCCCTGTCACCATTCTCAGCTTCTGGCAAACAGAAGCTGTGGACACCATTGCTGCTCATCTTGGCTTTTCTCTGAACTTACAGTCCAGTGGCTAGGATGCTCACCTGGGATAAGGGAGACCCCAGTTCAAGTCTCTTCACTCCAGCTCATGAGGAGAAGATATTTGGTCGGGGCTGTGCTCTAGCCACTGGACAAGAGGATATTGTAATGTGGGGCTCCCTCAGCCTTACTTCCTGAACCTGTTCCTGTGTAGAAACAATTTTTGAAAGAGTTTGGAGCAGGGGGACTGTTTGTGAGTCTTCCATCTCTTAGGGTGGTGCTCTTCCCATTAGGTTACAGGGTTGGGACCATTGGAAAGCAAACCTGGCTAAATACCCCCATAGAAATGTGAGTCTTGAAGACTGATCAATCTCTCCTCTCCATCCATGTTGTCTTGGCCCCCAGAGTCCCTGCCAAAGAGGGGTGCTGGTGCTCACAGCTTGCCACCAGGAGGAATGAAAGATGGAGATGCCAGTTGTGTGCCATGTTCCCTGTTTCTCCCGTTGTGTGGAAGCCCTTTCACAGCGGCATCCTGAGGTTCTGTCATTGCAGGTTGAGGGGCCAGATGGGGCAGGAGAGAGCGGGTGTGATGGACAGGTAGCACTAGTAGGATCCCCAGGGTATGTCTACACTACCCCGCTAGTTCGAACTAGCGGGGTAATGTAGGCATACCGCACTTGCAAATGAAACCCGGGATTTGAATTTCCCGGGCTTCATTTGCATAAGCGGGGAGCCGCCATTTTTAAAACCCCGCTGGTTCGAACCCCGTGCAGCGGGGCTCGAACTAGGTAGTTCGGACTAGGATTCCTATTCCGAACTACCGGTACACCTCGTGCACGGGGTTCGAACCAGCGGGGTTTTAAAAATGGCGGCTCCCCGCTTATGCAAATGAAGCCCGGGAAATTCAAATCCCGGGCTTCATTTGCAAGTGCGGTATGCGGTTCGAACTAGGAGGGTAGTGTAGACATACCCTCAGTGCTTTCTGTCACCCCTTCCTTCCCACCAACCCATCGGGCAAAGCAGAGGAATTCAAAAGAGCGTCTTTACCTTTCCACCACCCTCTGGAGGTTACTCCCACGTGGGAGTATGTAGCCCTCCAGCATGTTCTCAGAAAAGACTTCCGAATTTGGCCTGTCATAGTTTCTGTAAGCAGGAAATGTTGACACGCAACTGCCACTTTGTTTTCCTTGCTATACAGGCTCTGGAACTTATGAATCATGATGTATGAAAATGAAAATCTCCATTGTGATGTGCTTTTGGCAGCTTATTTCTTTGCACAGGTGTCTTATTACATTTTGACAGGTGTCTGACACAAGATGCTGTCAGTGCTGGGATTTAACCTTGGTGTGCCACCTTCAATTTCAGTCCCTCCGCCTGCAACACAGCCAATCTGAGCTGAGCGCTTGGGAGCGCAAGAGAGTTTTATTTAATTTCATTTTCATATGAGATAGATGGTGCAGAGGGGCATTTTTTGCAGGTGTAGGAAATCGGGGTATAACTCATTCACAATTGCTGCATTTGTAAGTCAAACTCAGGAAGAAGTGCTTCTCAGAGAAGTCAACTAAGACAAGCTGGTCTTCTGAAAATGAAGTCAGCAAAACACTGAGTTGCTTTTGTTTTGCTACCATCTTGCACCATCGTGTTTAGGTCGTCATAAAATCTAGGTTGCTCACAGCAATAAAACGCTGCTAGAGATCACTGTGCAGACTTGTGGGAAGCTACCATACAAATGCTTTGATGGAAATATTGGTTAGCAAGGATTGTCTCCTCAGACGTCTGAGCTGAGTGAGCTCATACATGTTTGGGCCCTGGATGAGAAAGCCGGGTTTCTAATGTTTACAGTGTGGTAAAAGGTACATTTGTCCTCATCCATTTCTAGCACACACTATGGGGAAGTTGGTAGTGGCTGGCTCTTCCCTCCTTCATCAAGGAAGAAACAGAGAAAAAGTCTCTGGAAGAGGATTTCTGCCCCTCTGAAAATCTACTCCTGCAATTCACAAAATCATAGGATTTGGAAAGGACTTGGAGGATATGTCTATACATCAGAGTTATTTTGGGATACCAGAGATACCCAAAATAGCTACCCCACATCTTCACAAGCCACCTGTTATTTCAAAATATTTTTTAAATAAAGGATGTGCTATTTCGACATGCCGGTAACCCTCATTTCATGAGGGTTAAGGGATGTCTTGAAATAGCTCTTTATTTTGAAATAAACTCAAAATAAGCTATGCAATTTCAAGTTTAGAGTGCAGTGTAGGCATAGCCGGAACAGCTATCTAGTTTATACCCCAGCACTCGGTATTATAGACCATCCCTGATAGGTGTCTAAGCTGCTCTTAAAAATCTCCAATGATAGAGATTTCCCAACGTCTAACCACCCTGACAGCTAGGATTCTCCAACTAAACTACGCATGCTGCAATCTCAGCCTTTGCTTCTTGTCCTGTCCTCAGAGATTCAGGAGAACATTTTTTCCTCCCTACTTCTTGTCACAACCTTTTAGGTATTTGAAAGCTCTTATTGTGCCCCAGCTCAGTCTTCTCTTCTCCAGACTAAGCAAACCCAGATTTTCTTAGTCTTCCCTCATGGGAAGACCTAGACCTAAATCTAGACCTTTTATCATTTTTGCTGCTCTTCTCTGGACTTTTTTTCCCCCCATTTGTTCACATGTTTCCTGAAATATGGTGCCCAGAACTGGGCACAGTTCTCTAGTTGAGGCCTAATCAGTGCAGAGCAGAGCGGAAGGATCGTTTCCAGTTTTTTACAGGCAATACCCCAACTAAAACATCTCAGAACGATGTTTGGGTTTTTGGCATCAGAGTTACGTTGTAGACTTGTATTTTGCTTGTGGTCCATTATGATCCCCGGATCCCTTCCTAGGCTCTCATTTCCCATTTGCATTTGTACAGCTGATCTTTCCTTCCTGTGTGGCGTGCTTTGAATTTCATTCAGTGGAAGCTGCAGGGCCATGGTGCCTTTGGAAGTCAAACCATGACATGCCACTATAAACAGTAGAGCACCTCCAGGAAGAGACAGCAAGACCATCTCCAACAAGTAGGTTGTCCAATTGGTGACACAATACCAGATTTTCCATCCTGCTATCATACATCCTTTCTTCTTATACATCCTGTCGCCTTCCACAGGTAAGCAACAGCGTCTTTTCTGAGTTGTTAGCATCCTCTTCAAATGGATAGCCATGTTAGTCTGGATCTGCAAAAGCGACAAGAAGTCCTGTGGCACCTTATAGACTAACAGATGTATTGGAGCATAAGCTTTCGTGGGCAAAGACCCACATGCATCTGACAAAGTGAATCTTTGCCCACGAAAGCTTATGGTCCAATACATCTGTGAGTCTATTAGGTGCCACAGGACTCCTTGTCGCTCCTTCAAATGGAGTATCTGCCAGCCCATCAGATCTTGTCCATGACTGATATGTTGTCCTATGTCATCTCCAGAGCATCAGAGATGATGCTGTCATCCTACAGTCATTGGTAGCTGTTGTAGGAGACTGTCATCTGGGCTTCATTGATCATACTAAGGAGCTTCTTTACTTTTAGTTGCTTATGGATGTCAGGGAAAAAAATAAGAGCACTTGAGAGATATCATATGTAGTGGCACTTCAAAGGTGATTACGCTTTCTTCCCATCAATCATGTAAAGAAAATTCTCTTAGTGCACTTGATAATCCTATTTTCCTTTGAAGAAAAGAGACAGATTTGATTCCAAGCTAGCCATAGAATTAACAGTGTCATTACACATTTTTGAACTCATTAGAGTATATTTAGTATGCCAGAGATGTAGCAGATTTGAAAAGCAATTTCTTCAATGATGATAGCAAAGTGGTTAACAATTTTTTACTAAACAAATTGCAGATTGACTCCTCAGACTTATTTTTGGAGCTGGTAGATATGCAAATGCTTCTCACTTGCCCACCTTGTGTGTGTGGTGAGGGTTAAACTGGGGTATAGAAATAATGAAGCTGCAAGATGTAGTGGAAAATACATACATTCAGCCTCCCTTTTTTACGAGAGGTATATTTCGCTGCAAAATGTTAGCAATCATTTTTTTTCCCCTTGGAAAGGTGCCTTTTGTAGGGCTAAGCCAAGGAATGCATGTATTCAGACTAAATAGAAGATCCACCTAATAGCTGTTCACTGATAAGATTTTTTGGGGGGAGGGTTGTATTTTGAAATAGTCACGTTGTCAGGTGAAATACAGGATAAAATTCAGCTCTGACTAATGATAAAGAATTTGCCATCAGCTTTCCCCAATAAGATACGGTATATGCATTACATAAAGAAATGCCCAATCGTGTCTGATTCACGTGAGGTACACGGCACCTCACAGAAAACCTTGAAGGCCAGTAAATAGCCAAATCCTTGAGCCCAGTAACCAGGCAAAACAAAGTAAGAAGCAGAGGGTTTGCCCCAGTGTGCTCAAATGATTTATGGAGGAGGATAGCACTCCTCATTCTGAGCATCAAGCTTTGCTCCCGTCTCCATCAGTTATTTCACGACCCTTGTCCTCTTTATTGTACAAATCTCAGGAGCTATAAGAGCAGGACTCCCAGGGGATTGTGGAGACCAGTAATGAGTTCCGGAGAGTCCCTTTGGTTCCTCCCTTGGGCTTGACTTTGACGTTGTAGCTGCATCCCAAGCCGTCAAACGGACTCAGAAGAGAACAGCCAAACCAGGGGACTGCAGACAATCCACCCCTGGGGCAAGCCAGCAGAGCCTTCAGCGAGTGAAAAGCAACAAGGAAAAAGAAAAGTTTTTTTCTGAGAAACTTCATGTGTCCTTTATTCCTCAGTCTCTTCCTTCTCGCTCGCCTCACTGTCAGTCCTCTGCTTTGCCTGAGACTACAGCTCTAGGGGAATATTTTGTTCTGTGCTTATGTATCTGAAAAAAACGCATCCACACTCTCCAGTGACTGAGGAGCATTTGAATCGTTAATGTTGATTCTTGCCTCAAGGCATTAGCTGGCTGATGGAAAATACAGCAGACTGTTTTACGCGATGACAAGGATCTCAAGGATTATTAGATAGATTGGAATGCATCATCTTTCATCGAGACGCATCTGATTTGCATAATGCAGTCATGGGCACTGTAGTGCCACCTACCCGTTTCTTCCTTTGCAAAGTCATCAACTCTCAGAATCCTAGGGCTGGAAGAGATCTCAGGAGTCATCCAGTCCAATCCCCTACCCAAAGCAGGACCAATCCCAACTAAATCAACCCAGCCAGGGCTTTGTCAAAGCAACACTTAAAAACCACTAGGGATGGAGATTCCACTCCCTTCCTAGCGAACCCATTCCAGTGCTTCCCCACTCGCCTAGTGAAGTCATAGACCTCTAGCTGCTGGTAACAGCTTCCTGACAATGAGCAATATGAGGCAGAGAGGTTAAATGGTTCACCCAACATCTTAATAAAGAAGTGGAAGAGTTGTAAAGAGGACCTTGGACTCCCACACGCCTGTTCTAGCCACCAGACGTGAAAGCCTAACAAAGAACTGCAGTGTATGAAAAACATGTTTTGATGCAGCATTCTTGACAGCTTTTGATTACAACCCAGTGTGCCATGGTAGCAACAACTCCCCAAACAGGCGTGTGAGTTTGGGCAGATGGGTAAATTTGTGCTCTGCCGAACACTGTGCATGTTCTCAGGGTATCCCAATTCTGGCGATGCCTGTGCAAAATTGTGCCGCTCCACTGTGTGACTAACCTCTGTGATCTCACCTCTTCACTGAAGTGGGCTGGCTTGGGGGAGTTGCCTGCTGTTCTGGAAAAGAGGCCTGGGTATAAGATCAGGGTGGGGATTTTGGTTGGTTGGTTTTTACTCTTGTTGAAGTGCACTCCTCTGCTGTTTTCTTTCTGAATAGGAAGAATAAATATTCCTGGAACTGGGGTGCAGAGAAGAAATGAGATCCAGAGGATTTAGTGAAGGAAAAATAACCTAGTATATCTGACACTTGGCTAATGCAGTGATGGATGTATTCCTTCACAGATTACTGTATTCCTTCAGAAATGCTTTTCAATAAGAGCATCAGAACGGCCAGACGGAGTCAGACCAAAGGTCCATCTCGCCCAGTGTCCTGTCTGCCCACAGTGGCTAAAGCCAGGTGCCCCAGAGGGAATGAACAGAACAGGGAATTGTCAAGTGATCCCTCTTCTGTCTTCTGACATGGCAACAGAGTCTTGTTCTGAGTCTGAATGAAGCCAAGTCCTGCCATTGGTTGGCATGCAATAGGGCATGCCCAAGGAGCAGAGTGTCCTGCAGGCTGTTGAAGTTCTTGATTCTATCAGTTGAATGTCATTGACTTGACTGGAATGGTGGCTGAGGTGAGAATTAGGCCCACCATAGCCAGAAAGTCTTTATACCAAGGTACCACTCTGCCAGCTTTTGTACGTGATGTCATTGGTATGGCCAGCCACAGTTAGCCACTGTTACAATGGCAGTCTTACCTATGGCCGAGTAAATGTCACCGAGTGATTGAGAGAGATGGTGCGACCTGGGTGTTAACCATGAGTACAATTCATTTGGGGAAGCAGGTAAATCGTCTAGCTTTGCCTTTCCCCCAGTGGGAGCATCTTTTGGTAGGAAGGAAACGTGAGTTTGGCAGTGACCCCAGCCATAGGTGGCTGGTGTAAGAGTCCAGAGGAGACTAAGCCTCATCTAGAAGTTGACCCACTGCCAAAAGGGTGCGTTCTCTGGCTCTAGCCCCGCTCACTGTCTGCAGCAAGGCACTGCTCCCATTCCTTCTTTTCCTCTGAGGCCCTGCCCTGCCTTTGCCTTTTCCTGTCACCACTCAGCACCCAGGGGCGCCTTGCGGGAAGGAGTAGAGGTGCACAAGCTGTGAGCAGCTGGCAGGCTGGTAGGTAGGTGAGCAGATGGGGGAGGAGGCAAAGAGGTGCCAGCAAGGACTAGGGGTGCGAGTGCGGCTAAAGGCGGGGCATGGGTGGAGCTTCGGGGCTGTGCTCAGCCTCCCAAAATGGAGAAGTCGTGCATTGCCCATGAAACTTGTCTGTATGGATGTATATAATACACATGGCTGCAGGGCGGACATGAATCTCCAGAACTATAGCTATAGGAAAATACCCACTTTGGGAGCAGATCCAGTCTCGGAGATAAAAGTAACTTTCCAAACTCTTATAGGCTCGCAGGCCAGCCAAAGTCTTGCTATGCTCCCGCACCATAGCTCATTGAGAGTAGCAAGTGTCTGATGCTGTTGAAAGTGAACAGGAGCAGGCTTGATTGGAATTATGTCGTTTGCATTCCCGGTGCTGGACTTTGATGTCTTTGCACCTTTGAGACGAGCTTAAAAAAGTACATCTCTTTTCTGTCGGGTGCTCTCTGTGCCAGGGAAGAGTTGAATCCGCTGTTGACAGTTTGCCCTCCCTCCGCAGAAGATGAGAGAGACCTTAAAAAGAAAGCACTTAATCATGGGCATCTGTATACAAAGTACTGGCTTGATCTAGTCTTTTGATATTTTTTTTCCCTAAAATCACAAAGATTCAAGTCCGCTGGGATCGATTGTATCCAAAATGAGGTGAGCCAGTGCCCGTGTTGATAGATCACTCGTTTTCCTGTAATTGTGGTGGACTCTTCTAGTGACGATTGCCGAGTTAAGGCGAAATGGTATTTAAATATACCAGAATAGCTTTGGTTGCTTGGTTTGTGTTTCCTAGATTGCACATTTGTGAATTAACCCAGATTGTATTATCAACATAATATATCATTAAAATAATGGCAGCAAATGATAGTTTACCATGTTCAAAACACACTGAAGTGGAAAAATATAATTAGCACAACCCTCCCGGAACTCTTTATTAGTCGGTAGAACACCATCCTACGTTTTAGCAGGGATCCTAAATCACAGAATCTGTCACAGCAGTCGTACTCTTGCTGGAGGAGAATTCTCTGTTCCTCTGTGTAGCTTGCTTCCTTCACTCCTGTAATTGGAGGCTGTGCTTTACTAAGATACCTCGATGGCTACATAATGCTGCAGAATTCCAGGGGAGTGACAGAAATGAGATATAAACTGCAGCAGCAGCATTTGGCTGCCTCTTTCACCTGGCTCCCCTTTCGTTTCTGACTTTTAAAGAAGTAAAAATGAAACGCTCAATGCCAACTTGGAACTCTCATTTGAGTAAGAAAACGGTATTTCAGCTGTTGCTACAAGTAACAATTGGTTGACTGACACTGAAGGAAATCAGCAGAAAAAATATGTTCCTCCTTTCAACTGGTTAAGTTTGTGCACTTTTGAGCCAGTTGAGAGAGGCTGATAGAAGCATATGGTTGACTTGAAGCTTCAAGTTGGTGCTTAAAGTTACGTGCATGCTTACATGCGGATACCCCATTTGGCGTGAGCAGTTAGCCTAAGTCCAGGTTGTTTCCAGTAGAAGGGGAAACTGAAGATGGGGCAGTTGTTTCTTCATGAGGGCAGGGGACTGGACTCGATGACCTCTCGAGGTCCCTTCCAGTCCTAGTATACTATGATTCTATGATTCATGCTATTCACTTTGTTTATAAACATGGTCCTTTTACTCAAAATGCAGTTTCTCAAATAACTGCTTTGCTTTCGGTTTGTAACCCTGGGGAGAAGTATAATGGAATTTGGGTGGGTAAGTCTCGCCAATCTGACTAGAAGATTCTAGGTTTGACCTCTGTCGCCAGGTTACAATATTTGAGAACTGTAGAGTTCTATTTCTGAGGTGAATCGGGGAATCCGCAACAGCAGCCACACTCACAAGGAGGCTAGTACCAAATTAAAACAAGTTTTATTATGGCCGGTATTAGGATGGCAAACAGAACAAAGCACATAGTACCTATTGCACAGATTGACTGCATCACCTCTGAAGGTAACCGTAACAAGGAGCTGATTATATAATTTGTGCTTATCTACGTAAACAGATACAATTACCTAATATAATACCATACTTACATCCCCTTCTCCCAGAAGACCAAGCGTGGAAGGACTGGCCTCCCTCCATTTGTGGGGCTCTGGTGCAAGGTGGAGTGTGGAAAACTTAAAAGCAAAGCCTTAGAATAAGTACAGTGAAGCAAAGAGTTCAAACAAAAGGAAGAAATTCTTGATGAGGAAGTAGAGAGGGCTCATGTTCGAGCCATGAGCTTTCTTATTCCCATAGATTTTACCCCTCTTTTTGTCATAATACCCACCCTCCAAATTAACCCAAACCAAATTTCCACACCCTGAGATTTTGTGGGTACACCTACTTGGTTGGATGATCATATTGGGGTATCTTTTGAATATTCATGAATAAAATCACCCAATGTCCCCTTGGACTCGTTCCCAGACACAGAAAAAGCGGGAGCCATGTGGTTAGGTACCAGGAAGTCTGTTTGCTCCTGTTACCTTAGTTCAAGATGTCAGTTAGCTGGGTCTTGCCATTTGGGGGCCTATTTAGATCGTCACGAGGTATTGAGTCCCAAAGCTCTCTGTGTACAGACCCAGCTGAAGATTTCGCCATAGGGTCTTTCGTAATTTCTAAAAAGATATTAAGAACATTTTATTTTCCAGAAAGTAAGTTTAACCCTTAATTATCATGTGACACTACTGCTAAACTCAACTCATGCAGGATAAATCAGATCCTGCAGGCCTTGCATTTCTGGCGTTACTATTAAAATATAGAAAAAGGGATAGGAAAGGAAGGAAAAGATATAGCTTGGCAGGCTACAGGTTCCACGCCTCTTTCCTGCCTGTTCTCTGACCCAACAGCTCAGTTACCTGGCTTCTCTCAAGTCCACGTTTGCAGTGTTGTTCTACCTGTCTGCTTCATGTTTTGTGTACCTATTCTCTGCCTGTTTCTGGTCAGACACACCACCTCCACCAAAACCATACACAGAAAAACCTCTCTACCCAGATAGCTCAGTTTCTGACTGGCTTTGCATGCAGCCTGGGTTTTGGCTAGAAGCTCCTATTCTTTCAACTCTCTTCCTCCAAAAGAAGTTTAGTTGGTTCCTTATATCCATCCCTGTGACGGGGTGGCCCCGCCTGCACTCAAGCCCAGGGAAACCACCTGGCACCGGGGGCAGAGAGGAGCCCACCCACCCAGCCCTACTGGGCATGCTCCCAGGGGAGCCAAGGTACAAAAGGCTGCCGGCCTACTCAGAAGGGGCAGACCGTGGCCAGAGCCGGAGCTAGCGCCCAACCACCTGAGTCACAGACCAAACTGCCTGAGAGGGAGTCGCCAGGCTTGCTGAACGCGCCACTGCCAGGCCTAAGCCGGGCTCGACCCCAACGATGGAGCTGCCGGCCAACCCCCTGTGACCCACCGCCAACCTCGACGCCGACTTGGGAAGTGCCACTACAGCCACCTGACTCGCACCAACAGATGGGACCATTACGGGCCGGGGGTAGGAAGTGACCCAGGGCAGGGAGCTGGAAAAGCCCCTGAGGGCTCGGCATGTTGAGGGGAGGAACCCCCGCCGAGCCAGTGGTGGGAGCCACCCGCCACTGATAGGGCCCTGAGTCGGGGCCCAGTGGAGAGGGAGGACCCGGGCCCCCCTACCCCTCCTGTCCTGAACCCCGGCAAGTGGGGGCTCAGCTAAAGGATTAGGCCGCAGGGCCTCCGTACTGAGGACTAGGCCGGGAGGCCATATTTCCTCTATTACAGGGGCAGTGTACTTTAAGACTAGGCCAGTGGGCCGTATATTCCCTAATAAGAGGGCATCACAGTTTGGAACTAGGCCTGAGTGGTCTGAATTATGCCCCGGACGGGGGAGGCAACCCCAAACGACAGGGGAGCCCCCCCGACAATCCCGAATGAAGAACAGCTGTCATAGAACCATAGAATCCTAGGGTTGGAAGAGACCTCCAGAGGTCATTGAGTCTAATCCCCTGCTAAAAGCAAAGCCAATCCCAACTAAATCATTCTATCCAGGGCTTTGCCGAGCCTGGACTTCAGAACCTCTAGGGATGGAGATTCCATCACCTCCCTAGGGAACCCATCCCAGTGCGTCACCACCCACCTAGGGAAATAGTTTTTCCTAATATCCAACCTGGACCTCCCCCACTGCAACTTGAGAGCATTGCTTCTCGTTCTGTTATCTGTCACTACCGAGAACAGCCTCTTTGGAACCCCGCTTCAGGTAGATAAAGGCTGCTACCAGATCCCCCTCACTCTTCTCTTTTGTAGACTAAACAAGCCCAAATCCCTCAGCCTCTTGTCATAATTCATGTGCACCAGCCCCCTAACTTTAACAAAGTTTCAACCAACCTCCATCATAATTGGATCGCTTCACCTGGGCCTTCATACACAGCTTCTAGGTTTTCCTTGCAGGGTCATTGAGTTGCTTGCTCCCTAGTGAAGAAAGATGCATAAACAACTACAAGAGAGAAGGAAATCCCTTTTAAAATAAATGAATTCAAGGTTTATTACTTTAAAAGAGGTGTCTTGAGAGCTGTCTCTCTTTAATTACTGGTAGTCAATTTTGGAAAAAATGTGTGATAGTGTTTCTTCAAGAACAACTGGGGTTAAGCACTGTCTGTCTGAGAGCTTGTCACTGTCTTCTTAAACAAGGATTGCCGACTTCAATGTCCTACCATTTCAAACATCTCCTCCATGTAGTTGTGTTCTCTTCCATGTATATGTGGACAGGAAGGTTACCAGTTACTCATCCAGCCAAAGAGTCCCTTCCCAGCCACGGTTCCAACCTCCGTATCTGTGGATGAACTAATAGGAGGGTCTAATCCCACAAGACTTTCCCTTCTCCCTAGAAGTGACTGATCTTTATTGCAAGAGACTTGCAATTACCGTTGTACCTTTGCACTTTCTTGGTGGCACAGAAGGACACAGGGAAGATGCATGAAAACTGGCAGGTCTCGTAATTTTGTATAAAATATGACAATGCTATGCTGGGCCTAACCTCATCAACCTAGCAAGAGAAATCTGATCTTTCCTAGGCCTCTTTTTTTCCCATGTGCAGAACCTCCAAATACCCACTGGGCAGGAGAACTATGTTTTCACTGTGATAGCTTTTGCAAAGTGACTGGCCTCCTTCCTTCAATTTGGGAGTTTGTGATTGAGTTGAAGTTATTTTGTTGGCTCAGTAGACAGGTGAGGATAAAAGTATCTAGCACAAAAGAATATAAATATAAATATTTATATTCCAATCAACACCGCTCCCTAGGTTAAAGGTAAAATTAGTTGCTCCTAACAAGATGCTCTGAACCTTTAGAAATGAACTGAAACCGTATGACCTCATTTCTCATATACAAGGACGGATGAGAGGAGAGACCGAATGGATTACTCAGCTCTCGTCCCATACTTTGATCACATCAGAAGCTTCTTTTTATTTTCTCTTTCGCGTGGCAGGAAACTAATTTGAAAAATAATTATGTTGCTGTTGGAAATTGTCATGGCTGTTCTGCTGTCCTAGAGGATACTGATCACTGTGAGTGAGGTGACATTGTGTGATATTATCTCTCGTTCTGTCACAGTTTCCCCTTCTGTCCCTGAAATTTGGACTCTTCAAGCTGGTACCCCAGCTTCTATACAGTGAGGCTATGTCTACACTGCAGTGTTATTGCATAATAAGTGACGTTATTTCAAAATAAAAAACTGTGCGTCTACACAGCAAGCTGTTATTTCGAAATAATTTCAAGATGATGGACTTCTTACTTGGACTCCTCTAATCCTCATTTCATGAGGAGTAAGGGAAGTTGAACGAAGAGGGTTCTTCCTTCAGCTTCCTGCTATGTAGACAGCGCGAAAAGCCGAATTAAGCTGTTTCGACTTCAGCTGCACAATTGACGTAGCTGAAGATGCATAGCTTAATTTGACTTTTACCCTGTAGTGTAGACATGCCTGAGATTGTATGAGTTATGATGGTTCCCTTTTTTCTGGGTCATTTGTTTGTTTGGTTTTTAAATAGTTAAATGCAACTGCAGACATGTTGCTTTCAATCCATTAAAACATAAAGGTTTTTAAAATTATTTGGAAGTTGTGTAATTAATTTGGAGTTTTACGAGTACAGAATTACGTTTCAGAATAATATTTATAGCATGCTTTGTTTTTTTTTTCAAAAGGTCCCTTGAAAACAAAATCAATGTTTTTTAAATGAAAGAGAGTGTGAATGTGGGCAGAGGACAGTGCTCCTAATGAAAGCTGTTCAGCAAAAGGACTGCTTGTCTGTAGCACCCATTATATTGCCTTGGTGATTTGATCATGTCCGTCGGTGAAAGCAGTTAGCTCGTGTAGCAAATGACATGAAAAAAATGGCAATTCCATTGACATACCGTGAGACCTGTCTGTGTGTTGGCTTTTATTTATTTTTTGTTTTTCTGTGGATGTATAGACTTTGATACTGCGAATTTTCCTGCATATAGCTCATATATGGCCCATAGTAAAACTTCCATGGGTTATATATTGTTGAACCTCTCTAGTCCGGCACTCTCTGGTCTGGCAACATCCGTAATCCAGCATGATTGTATTTAGCCTGATATCCATTTGTCATGGATGTGGATGGTTTTCCACAGTACCATAAAGTTTGTTTACAGCCACCAGTCCTAGCTCTCGGTGCTCTGTGCTGTTATTTAGCTCTAATTTACCCCAAATGTCTTCTAAGAGCCCAGCAAGCAGTGGAAATATTGGTAATTCTGCTAGGTAATATTGAACTCCTGTAGTCCAGCAAATTCTCTGGTTCAGCACCGGACAGGTCCCGAGGTGCCAGACTAGAGAGGTTCAACTTGTAGTTGGAATGATAAGGATATTAGAAAGACAAAGAGGGAGAGGGAATAGCTTTTATTGGGCAGTGAAAGAAATTCTTGAGCTTACGCAGAGCTCTTCAGGTCCTGGGAAATGTTCTCGGCATGTCACTGCTAAATACAAGTTGGGACGTGTTATTTTGCATTCATATTTAACGCATAGTGTGATGTGAAGACAAGATCTGTGGAGTTAGAAAGAATATTCCTTTCTCTAGGGTGGTCCAATAAAATATATTACTTGTTCTGCCTCATGGCTCTAAGTATTATAAGAGACCATGCATGATGAAGTGGTCGGTTAACAGCGTTGCCATCAGAGAATGAAAAAGAGAGCTATGATTTTCCGCTCCTTAGTGTTGCTTTGGGTGAAAGTCATACATCCACCATGGTGCTTAAAGCACGATTGCATTGTAAATGTCTGTCTGTTAGCTATGGATCACCTGGTTTGGCTCAAATGACAAGCTTCTTGAACCTTTAGAATGACACCTTTTCCAGATAACAGCTTTCCCATCAGAGGACAATGCCACAGATGTCAGCCTTATAGCCCCTCCGTCTGCCGTATGAAAACTGCAGAGTAGAAAACAGCAGCTTCTCAGCAGGTGCTGCAGCCTGGAACCCTGCCGGTCCTCTGTAGGCTTTTTGGATGGTGTACTTTCCTTGGCTAATCCTGGGGCTTTCTAGCTCTCAGTCGCTCCACTGAGGACGACGTCTGCTAAGGAACTACGTGCTTTGGAACCTTCAGGATATTTCTCGGGTGCAAATCTCTGAGGCATCTGATTGGTCGCTCTGTCATGTCCGCAGACCACAGGAACGTCAGTCACTCGAGGGAGCTGGAGACGCTGAGTGGCGACCCATGAAACAGGGAACTTGTTTTGATGTTTCCGGCCTTAGCACAGATGGGGTATTGTAGGAGATTCCTGAGGCGAGGGATGAAGTGCTGGAGTTCCTCCCTAGAGTACCGAGCAAGTGGTTTCCCCTTGATCAGATTTATGCTAGGACCAATTAAAGGCCTTTATGAGATCTCTCCTTTCATTGTTACTACAATGACTTCCTTCCACACTTCCTGTTTTCCTCCAAAGATCTACATAACATATGTCCCCTGCTCTGGCTATGCCTTTGGCAAAATAACCTTTGTTGGCACTGGGGGAAAATGCAACCCCAAAGACAGTGGAGTCTAGTGCAGTCTAGTGTTCTCTGTCACATTTGTTTTCCAGGTGCCATCAGAGGCTAATGAGCTGTACTTGCCTCCAGCAGAATAATTTCCATCTGCCATTTGTCTTGGGGCTGAGCAGAAACAGCTGACAGTCAGAAAAGACATCCCAGCCTCCAGAAAGGGGCTGGGAGCAGGGCCCAGTGAACACACTGGAGATAAGCTTTGAAGGGCTGAAGAATCTTTTGGTTTATTGGAACTTCCTAGTTGGACTCTTGCTGATCCAGAAGGGGCTACGTTTTGTTTGTGACCTGGCTGAAGGGTGAAGCCACCTGTCCGGCACAGATGGTGAGAGAAGAGCTGAGGAGACCGTGGCAGGTAGCATCTGCAGGGCCATATTTGAACAGCAGGGGGTGACATGGCAGAGTAGGACCTGCAAACCATCTCTGTGCATCCTCCTAGTATCTGAAGACGTCAGGCCTTATATGTGTGTCCTCTCTGGGGTCAGAAAGGGTAATTATCAGTGGAGCACAGAGAGAGAAAATTCATCTGGGGTGTACCCCCCACAGGGGGCTATGGAACATCATTCGGGGGTGTGGCTAAGGCCTGAGTCAGCCCCATAGGAGGCGAGGAGGAGCACCACCAAACTACACTGCACCTGAGATCCTGGCTGCCATCTCCACACCCAGCCCCCTTGCCCCAGTCCATGTCCTCTGCTCCAGCAACTGAGAGCATGGATAGAGATTATGGGGGCAAGAATTAAAAATGTGGGAAACTACTGATCTAGGGAGCTTGTGATACAACTGAGATTTGCTCCCCCCCTCCATTTCCCGAGTCCTCAAGACCATCTTTCTTCCATGGTCGCCATGCTAACTTTCCTGCAGACATCTTTCTCAATTTAGTTAGCCGTATCTTATTTCATAGATGTTTGGAGCCAGGCATTTGCTCCCATTCTGATGCAGCTGTCTACTCTGGGACTAACCATGCTCAAACAGTGGCACTGAAACAAACCAGGGCTGTGCCAGTGCTTCCAAAGGTTTGTATGGTCCTCCAAGTTTGCTGACATAGTTCTACCTCTCATGGAAGCTGCTCAGGTCCTCGCTAGAGAGTGAATAACTGAGAGGCATAGCCAACTTTCACTTCCTAGATGTACTTACTGTTGCAGGATCATATGTTCCCTATTGTGTCCGTTCCTGACCAAAGAGCCCACCGCCTAAGGAAAAGAGAAGAGACCACAGATGAATACAGATGGCAAAGTACAAGGAATCAAAGGGTCCGTTTACACTGCATCCCTAGTTCGAACTAGGGATGCAAATGGAGACGACCGAAGTAGTTAATGAAGCGGGGATTTAAATATCCCGCGCTCCATTAACATGATCTCACCAGCGCGCTAGTTCGAATCACGGCTGATTCGAACCAGGAAGTGCGCGCCGGGACGCGTTAGTTCGGACTAAAGCCCTTAGTCTGAACTAATGTTACTCCTCAGGAGTCAGCACACCAAGCAGTGTTCTCTGTGTAACAGCAAGAGAAAGAGCTAACAAGGGAAAGAGTTAAAACTCTCTTGGGCAATAGCGTTATGGCCTTGAATACCCTTCCCATTGGAGTAAAGGGTACTTTGTGTTGTACAGTCTCCAAGTGACTGAAGATACAGCTGGCTGGGTCCTGGCCAAAAGAGCTTCCAACTTACATAAAGGTATCCGGTGACAATTCCTACAAGAGGCAGGACACGAGGCTCTCGGCCACACACAGGGAATGAGGAGATATGGCACAAGATGTGATAGTGGCCCAGGCTGGTTATCTGTAGCCACGACAGTAGCGTCACCTTGACAAGCCAGCTGTTCAGATGGGCAAACCACGATCACCAAGCAACGGATATTTCCCCAGCACTCAAGCTCCTTGACAAATCTAATTGAATTATTCCAGGTTTAGAAATTCCTTTCAAGCATCTGTCATTTCCAGGGAATCCACGGTGTCCCTTTCTTTTCTGGCACACTTAATTAGTGAGAGACGGCAGCTTCCAGGGCTCATGCAGTCAGATGTATCTTTTTCTGCAAAGAAGGAATATTATCCAGCATGCACGTTGCCAGCTCACACGGTACCTTCTCTTTGCTCGGAAAATGTAAATGATTCCTTTTTCAAGTGTTTTACTCTAGAACCTACATGTTTTCCACTGCTGCGGTAGCCTTCTCTCAATGCCCGTGTTTATCTGCTTCTTGCACAATCAGCCCCAAATATGTGGTAGGAGTTAACCCGCAAAGGTCCCTTATGCTAGAAGCATTAAAGTCCTTCTTAACGACTCATGTCTGCTGTGCTGCTTAGCATGAGCTGAGTTCTCTTGGATAGAGAATTGCCTGTAGTTCTTCCTCTATCTTCCCCTACTCGACTCTACCCTACCTGCCTGTCCGTAGACTGAGAGCTCCTTGGAGCATTTATCAACCACTCTGGAATGTTTGGAAAACAATGAGCATGTTGTGCTACAAACACGTGCTACGTAATACAAAGATCAATGACCCTGCATCCTGTAGCACACCCTCCACAGTCAGATTGCAAAACAATTGCAGACAGGATTTACTGTTCAAAATGGGGACATTTTGCTTACTCTTCTTCTGCTCGGCAAAAGACTTGCAATATATTTCACGTAACTATGATGAGAGAGAAACTTGTATTTGTACAGCCCTAACTAGGAACGAAGTAATAGTACGATGCTAGTCGAAAGAGTTTGAGGAGTAACAAACTCCCCTTTGGAGATCAACCCATCTTTTGCGAGATTGCTGCTGAGGGTCAGTGTGGTGCGTGTGTGGTGGTGGTTTGTCTTTGGTAATTTTTGTGACATGACCAAAAAGCCAAAACTTGATCATGTTCCTCCTGGCGCTAATTTTTCACACTGCTCTCATGGGGAAGAAACCAACATTTCTTTCTCTTTCGAAAACTTTCTGAAAAGGCATTTGTAATGCTTTAGGGACATGTAATGAATATGACTGTGTCAAGATGGTTCCGCACTCTGGCACTCCAAATGCAGAAGATGGGGGCCCGCAAGAGACCTTAAATACCTCACCTCCATAGGCTCTGCTTACAGACGCTCCCCAAAGTTCCAGATGCGCTAGTGTAACCGCCAACAAGCGGATTTTAACCTAGAACCTCTGATGCTTAGTATAGGAGCCTCTACAGCAGTGGTTTCCAAACTTTTCGGCATCATGCCCCTTCTTTATTTTTGTGAAACCATCATGCCCGCCCCCTCTTCCTTCCCCCCCTCCCCAAAAATAGCACAAAACTTGTTGAAGGAAAAAAACGGAACTGACTGGGGCTGAAAAAAATTGCAACAAAACTTGTTGAACAAAAAAAAAGTTGCCCTTTTAAGAGCAAAGCAGGCATTGCCCTTTTAAGGAGGCCATTTTGAAGTTTACCCAGGTTACTCCATCCTCCCCCTACCCCAGCCAGACCAAGCTGCACAGACTGGGCTCTTTCTTGGGAGGGATTGATGGGGGGCATGCCCCCCAGTTTGGGAACCTATGCTCTATAGCTTGAGCTGACTCTCAGCTGATGCTGTAGAGGTTTCTTGTTCTTATCTGTTGCTGTGGTCTAGGTGCCCCCGCATGGGACAATGAACCACGCTAGGGCTATGTCTACACTGGCGCGATCTTGCACCAGAAATGTGCAAATGAGGCTAAATGTGGAATATCGCCGAGCCTCATTTGCATATCTAATGAGCCGCCATTTTGTGGAAGAGGCTCTTGTGCCAGAAGGAGCTGTCTACACTGCCCCTTTTTGCGCAAGAAAAACCCTCTTGCGCAATGCCATTACGCTGATTATTTTCAGGAATAACAGCATTGTGCAAGAGGATTTTTCTTGTGCAAGAAGGGGCAGTGTAGACAGCTCCTTCTGGTGCAAGAGCCTCTTCCACAAAATGGTGGCTCATTAGATATGCAAATGAGGCTCGGCAATATTCCACGCTTAGCCTCATTTGCATATTTCTGGCACAAGATCGCACCAGTGTAGATATAGCCTAGGTGTGTTGGTTACATTGGCTCCAAGAAAAACAAAAGCTGACACCATCAAGTGATTTAAACCCTAAAAAAACCAGGGAGGAACACTTGAAAATTCCTTCCTCAGGGTACCCCAACCTCTTTTACCACAAGAGAGCTTGAAAAAACAAAGAGAAAATAAACTGCCATCTCTGGTAGCTGACCTCTTAGTCTGGGGCATACATACACACACAGAGACCTACTGTTTCTTTCCAGTACCCAGGAATCAAAACATTGCCTTAAAAGAAGTGATTTTATTAACAAAACAAAGAGATATACTTGATAAAGCATACTTGGTTGCTAGGTGTTAAAAGCAGCTGAGCAAAACAAGTTAAAACACAGAGAACATCTCTGGATACATCTTAGATAATGAATGGGAGAGGGAAGGCATAGATTGACACAGAGAAGTTGAACCAAAGAACCAAAACAAAGAAAAGTACTCTGATCGCGACTAAATATGCTTTTTCTCTTTACTCACGATCCAAATGATCCGTACTTCAAGGCCCAGTTCGCTCCCATGTCCGATATTTCTTATAGGTGTGGTAATTCTGATTATTGCATTTTCTCCCTCCATCCTTATCTTAGGAGAGGAAGAACAGACCAGGTATCTCTATCTGATTCAGATTCCAGCACTGTATCCCCATTGGTTCTTCTGACTCCCTACCAACACCCTTGCTAGCTACCTGAGTTTAACCCCTTAGTCACCAAGTGTCGGCCAGCACTCCTCCTATCCGTCACAGACTGTGATTGCACTGGGATGTTACTGTCGGTGGTTATAGTACAGGACAAAGGGACGGTTGAACTCCAATTGCACAGAAAATAAATATTTTACTGCCGTTTTCAAATATTTCAGGACAATACTTCCAAGCATCAGCTGGCTCTGCCGACCTTGAAAATAAGAATTCCAGTGCACAACTCTTCCCTGTGAAAAGGCCTCTTGTCTGTTTTGAAATGCAGGGCACCCTTTCTTCAGATCTAAGGCACACTTGTTTAATAAGATGTGGTTCAATTGATTTCAGTGTAATTGAGTGTTTGAGGGCAATACTCCTGAATTAGGAATTGCCTTATCACCACGCAGGTCGGCAAAGAACAATACTGGGCTTTGGTGGATCCTGGACAGGAGTCATCTATTTTATCCTGCTGTAACCCAGCCTTCATCTTCAGCAGCCAGTGCTGCAGCCCCTCTGCTCCTTCCCCATGATTACACAAGGTTCGTTAGGAGGCCTGCTTGTGCCATAGCTCAGAGGAAGGATAGCTCTTGGGGATTTCTATCAGGGCTCAGTTGACAGTTTCCCTAGCACTTTCTGAGGGCCCCAAGAAAGAGGAACCTCAGCTGGGGAATCTAGAAGAACCAGTTTACATGATGGAATTAGCTAAACTCAGCTTCCTTAGACAGCTGAAAGGCTGAATTCCCTTGTTGGGCTAGATCCTCTGGTGGAGAAAGTGAATAAGGAAAAGTTATTTACTTGCTCCCATAACAGAAGAAGTAGGGGTCACTGAATGAAATGAATAGGTAGCAGGTTTAAAACAAACAAAAGGAAGTATTTCTTCACGCAGTGCACAGTTAACCTGGGGAACTTCTTGACGCAGGATGTTGTGAAGGCCAGGACTTTAACGGGGTTCAAAAAAGAGCTAGATAGATTCATAGAGGTTAGGTCCATCAAAGGCAATTAGCCAGGATGGTAGGAATGGTGTTCGTAGCCTCAGTTTGTCAAAAGCTGGGAATGGACAATCAAGGCGGGAATCACTTGATGATTACCTGTTCTGTTGAGTCCCTCTGGGGCACCTGGCATTGGCCACTGTTGGAAGACAGGATACTGGGCTAGATGGACCTTTGGTCTGACATAAGAACATAAGAACGGCCGTACTGGGTCAGACCAAAGGTCCATCTAGCCCAGTATCCTGTCTACCGACAGTGGCCAGCACCAGGTGCCCCAGAGAGGGTGGACTGAAGACAATGATAAAGTGATTTGTCTCCTGCCATCCCTCTCCAGCCTCTGACAAACAGAGGCCAAGGACACCATTTTATCCCCTGACCCAGTATGGCCGCTCTTATGTATGAATTGGCATATCTTCCCTGGCTTCAGTGAAACTCCTCTGGTTGATCTCAGCTGGGGATCTCGCCCATGTCCTCCAGGGAGAACTGACATAGGAAACAGCATTGTTGCCATCATTGTCACGCACACACAAATCCCCACCGGGTTTAGTGCTTTAGTTTTATGTTAACTGACTCCATCTTCCGACACTGAGAGTGCAGCTTCGCACCTCTGCTGGCCGGCCGTTCCCTCCCACAGCCTGTAGGCTGCAGGGATCAGGACATGCCTCAGAGCCCGGCTCCAGGCAGCTCAGTGAGCAGGCCTGCTTGGAAGTAGGCCACCTTGTGGGTTGGAAGCCAGCAGACTGGCTCTTGAGTCCAGCAGCAGCAGTTCTGTGGCTGCCCTAAGCATTTGCCCATAGCTGCGATAACTCGTGCACCTGGGTGTTCCTGGGTGGTCCCACTTCCTTGTAGGTCTGCTCCTACCTTGACCCCGGCCTTGCCTCTGCCCTGCCTCACCCCAGGTATCCTGCTTCTGAGGCTTGGCTTAGACTCCTGACTTCAGCTCTGACCCTCAGCTCAGACCCCTGGCCTCTAACTATGGCAGGGACCTTGGTCCCCAATCCTAGGCTACTGACTCCTCGTCTGACCGCAAGCCTGACTTCGGCTCTGACTGCGAGGTCACGTGACACTCAACTGCAGTCTCCTCCCTTTCCCTCGCCAACCTCATCTGAGGTAGCCCAGGAAATCATGGCTGTTTGGAGCAAGGTGGGGCGGCCTGCCGAGCGAGCTGAAAGGCTGCACTGTGTACTTTTAAAAATGCATGGTAGATATTACCGTTTAGAGAGGAAGGAAACGACAGAGCAGAGCAAAGCAACGGTGGCACATTAGTCATAGTTACATTCCTTCATTACTGCTTCAAATTGAAAAATGCCAGCCATTGCGCGGCTCACTGAAGGAAGTTCAAATCTAACTGCACACGCTCAGAGGTCAGAAAAAAGGAAAATTATAAGCCATAGTGTTTTATTGCCTCCATCTAATGATTTATTTTCCCTTTGTTTTATTTCCAGAGTTTCAGAGGTGGAGGGACTGTGCTAGCAAGTGAAATTTTACAAATTAAATCCACTTAGAACGCCACAGCTTTTGTTATTTGAGCGGATGCTCGTCAAGTGGGCTGTCTTGTTAGGAACCCATGAGGGACTGTGCTTCGCAAGGTGGCATCTAATAAGCTTTAGTGCAGGGGTGAGGAAACTTTTTTAGGTCAGAGGCCGCTGACCTCTGGAAAAATCTGTCGGGGGGCTGCACACAAGTGAGAAACCAAAAAGAAAACCCCCCAAATCCTCATTGACGTGGCCCCGACTGAGAAGCAGAAAGACACTCCCCGTGTTCCCCTCACTGCATAGCTCCTGCCTGATAGAGCTGGGCCTAGCTCCCAGTAATGTATGTTGCAGTCTGGCCTGTGGGCTCGGCCCAACGCGCGCTCATGACGGAGGGGCTGCTAGGCCAAACTTGAGGAGCGCTGTGCCCTGGAGTACATCACCACTTGGGGGGCATTTTCAAGCAGCAGGCCGGGGAAAAATGCCCCTTTTGCCATCCGCGCCATCCCTGGCAACCTTCAGTGTCATCTTTGTACACAGTGGTGACAGTGTAAGTTTTGTACCAGCTGTGGATCTGGCCTATGTTTCCATTGTTCCAGCCAAACCAGGGAGACTTTCCGAGCCTTCTAGAGCCCCATGAATGTGTAGAGTAGATGATAGCCAGCACTGACATTGCGGCTAATTTGGAGATTGCAAGCATGGAAATATAATATTCATTGTTCCATCAATCTCACCCTGCTCCCAGAAACTCATCCTTCTTCCCTCCTCCTCCTTAAATAATGTTTAGTGACATCCATGGCTTGACTCGCACGTGACTCTTTTTTTCTGCTTATTCCCATCAAGATAATTACCTCACTCCAGCCCTGATTTATGAATGTTCCTAAGCATGTGCTTCTCTTGAGGCACAGAGATGGTCTCTGCCTATGATGTGCTTCAAATGTTCGCACATGCTTTCTGAGATGGACCTGGCGGGTCTTATTGTAGAAGAGAGGGAAAAAAAGACACCGTGTTTCAGAGTGTGAGATCCAGCTAATTGTGAATGGATTGTTTAAATTGAGTATTTGGCACAAAGAAACTTTTTTGTGTGCTATACTTACACATTTTAATATTTGAACATGTTATGATATAAACCATGGGAGGAAAAAAATCCCTATTTGATTGAATCTCCTAACAACTGCCTTTTCCTAGGTAGCTCCAATACACGTTCATAAAACAGGAGATGGATAGTCACAAATAGAATATGCTCTGTTTGCATTTTTATTTTTAAAACAGTGAAACAAACCAAAACGTGCTTGAAATCTGCTCTGGAAATAACATAGCAAGACTTTGCATAGATTTTACATGGCCAATTTATGTTTCGGAAATGTATGTCTTTGTAGGAGAGAAGGCACCAGGTGGATTGGTTGAGTAGGTTACTTTTTATCTGCCTCCCCAAAGGGCAGCTAACATCAGAGCCCCAAGAAGAACCACAAGGGACAGAGAGAAATGATGAATTCAGTGAGAGAAATACACTTATTGATTATAGTGGAGCTGCGTGTTACAGGAGCCCATGAATTTTGGAACAATAAGGAACTGCCAAGCTGGAGTAATTTGAAAACCATTGTGCTAGATAACATTCATGCCCCATGTCACACATTTAACGGTGCGTGTTAATCAGTACACAAACAGTGTGTTGGCTCTTTCATGTTGGACAGCATCTGTGGTGTCCATCGTGGGCAGTAGAACATGGCCTACATGTCTTCAGGCACTGACGTTTTGGACACATTCATTGAACAGGTTAAAGCCCATTTAGATACGGTTAATGTATACATGTTGGTAGGGCTTGCTGACATTCATCCTGAGTGACTTGAGGAACTGGCCAAAGCAATTGCACAATCATTAGTGATTATCGTTGTGATCTCGTGGAGGACAGATGAGGTCTTGGAGGACTGGACAAGGGCAAACATAGCACCCATGAGCCCCTAACTTGGACATCTGTGAACTTGGAACAAATTATTAAGCAAAAGTTTGTAAGCACCTAACCTAAGATAATGGAGTAATCAGGAATAGCCAACATGGATTTGCCAAGAACAAATGATGTCAAACCAACCTAATTTCCTTCTTTCACAGGCCCACTGCCCTAGTGGATGCTGCAAAACTGTAGCCACATCTCAGTTGTGACAAGACTTTTGATACCATCGCACCCTCCAAAAGTAGTTATGAATGTGGTGCTGTCAGACAAGGAGGGCATATCTATTGGTATCCCAGGGAGATAAGTCTTGGGTGTCACTCTATTCAATATTTCCAATAGTGACTTGGATGCTGGAGTGGGGAGCATGCTTCTAAAATTTGAGGATGACACTGAGGTGGGAGGGGTTCCCAGGACTATGGAAGACAGGTTTGGAATTCAAAACAACCTTGATAAATTGAAGAATTGGTCTAAAGTCAACAAGATGAAATTCAATAGACAATGGTGATAAACAAGTTCTCCACCTCGGAAGAAAAAAAATCAAATGCAAAACTACAAAAATGAGGAATAACTAACTTGTGGTAGTACTTGCTGAACAGGATTTGGGGGGGTTTAGTGGATCAGAAATTGAATATAAGCCAACGATGGGATACAGCTGGAAGAAAGGGGGGGTAATGTATTTCTGGAGTGTATTAATAGGAGTGTTGTGTGTAAGACACTAGTCGGTACTGGTAATGTCCTGGGAGCCATATCTTACCAAGAATGTAGACAAGTTGGAGAGTGGCCAGAGAAGATCAACAAAAATGATCAAATATTTAGAAAACCCAACCTATGAGGAAAGATTTTAAAAAACCCACAGTGCTTATTTAGTCTTGGGAGGGAGAACCTGATAACAGTCTTAGATATCTTGAGAACTGCTATAAGAGGACAGTGATCAATTGTTCTCCATGCTCATTAAAGGTAGGACAAGAAATAATGGGCATAAACTGTAGCCAGGGAGATTCGTTAGATATTAGGACGATCTTAGAATCATAGAATCCTAGGGTTGGAAGAGACCTCAGGAAGCCATCAAATCCAAACCTCTGCCCAAAGCACGACCAACCCCAGCTTAATCACCCCAGCCAGGGCTTTGTCAAGCCAGGACTTCAAAACCTCTAGGGATGGATATTCCCCTCCCACCCTTGGTAGCCCATTCCAGTGCTTCAACATCCTCCTAGTAAAATAGTTTTTCCTAATATCCAACCTAGACCTCCCTCACTATTCTTCCTATTTACGAGAGTGGTTGAACACTGGAAGAAGCTTTTCCAAGGTTTTAACACCATCTTAGACAAACACCTGTTGTGTTGATCTAGGTGTATTTGGTCTTGCCTCAAAGCAGGGGGCTGCACCCCTGCTGGTCCCTTCCGCACCTACATTTTTCATTGATAAGTTGAACTGAAGTGATGGTACTTTGGGCCCTATGTGACATTTCATTTACTTACTTTATTTCCTTAGTGGAAATGGCCAACAATTCTCTCACCAATCGTTTGGAGTTTTGTTATCTGAACTATAAAAATATTCATCACTGATATATTATTATGTTGCTGTTGACAATACATCAATTATGAAAATAACATGCGAGGAAAAGGATAAGAATGTAATTTTAATTAGCCTGTCTAGAAAATATTTTGTTTGTTATATTTTATTTTTAACAATTACCCAAGAATAATTTGGAACAAACTATTATGCAGGTACAGATAAGGAGTTACATGCCTTGTAGCCCATATTATGTCATATTGTAAACAGTTATCCTGTACAGTAGCAATGTAAACACTTCAAGATGTTTTCCTGTGTCTAGGTGCCATCAGACACAACAAATAGCTATGTCGTTGTCTGTTGCTAACTGCTGCTCGGAGCCTGGATTTTCAATGTACTATGCCTTTCTTCAATGGAAAAGCACCATGAGCCTGTTCTAGGTCCCAGAGAAATCAGTGAGAGTCATTTCACTGACTTGAGTGGACTTTGAATCCAGCTCTGAGGAAGGTGACTAGCACCTGAGAGAAATTTTTAACAATAAAACAAGCTACTTTGCAATAATCCATAAACCAGGACACTAAAACAAAGACAGAATCTGGTGATACCAGCAGTGGTTAATAGTCAGATTCAGATATCTCTACCGGGCTATGTCCTTGGGGTTCCCACTGGTTTGATGAACACAAGCTAAGAAATATTCAATTCTCTGCCAGTCCTTCACAACAAAACCCACCCACTCTGGACAAGTGATGTCTAATTGTTCATTGTCCACCTCACATCTGACCTAGTGCTCAGTGCATTAATTGTTCAGTTCCTCAAGATAAAAATTGACCCTTGCCTGCATATCCAGTGTAAACATGTCAGAAGGGTGGAACCAAATGGGTGGTTTGGCCGACCAGCTTTCTCCGTCTGCATTGTCATCTTCTGGCTCTCCTCAGTCTGCTGCACACCATAGTCCTCTTTGGCAAGAATGTACATGGCCACCTGTATACGCATTGTCCTGAAAGCACAAAGCAAAATAGTACTTGGATGTCTGGAGCAGATTTCTGGACATTTAAACTAAAAATGTTGCCATATGTTCTCAGTCCATACCATTCGCACGTTTGGTCATCCTGGAACAGCCTCACAGATGGGTTCCTGGATGGGAATGAGGCAAAACAAGTAGGCATTTGTTTTCAGAGCTTGAAGAGCTAATGGCTGAAGGTGTCATTGAGGGTGTGGTTTCAGTTAGCTTGATGGCAACAAAGAGGATTGGTGAAGACAGCAGTAAACAGATCATTTAAAATGGTGCTGTGGAAGAGGCCCCAAAGTGTTCGCTGCCTTCTCCAACTGTACATGACCATACTCAGACAAGCTGGACGTGTTGCAATCCAGAGACTGGTTAGAGCTTTTTGACTACTGTTCAGAGAGACAATCAGGCTATGTCTACACTGGCCCCTTCTTCGGAAGGGGCATGCTAATTTTGAATTTGGGAATAGGGAAATCCTACTTTGAAGTAGGAATAAGAGATCCTCTGGAAAAGGACTTTATTCCGGAGGATCGCGCCAGTCTAGACGCTTTTTTCCGGCTTTTCCCCAAGCCGGAAAAAAAGCGGCGGCCATGTTTATTTAAATCCCGCGGGGGATATTTAAATCCCCCGCGGATTTCCCTATTCCCAAGTTCAAAATTAGCATGCCCCTTCTGAAGAAGGGGCCAGTGTAGACGTAGCCTCAATGTAAAGTGATGCCATTTATCAATGGTTTCCGTGCTGCCAGCCGTCAGTACAGAGCAGTCCTCAGTCACCGTGCTCAGAATAGGAAAGTGCCTTAGATACCACTGTGTGGTCCTGTTATTCATCTTAGAGACTGTCTGTTGTCTTTGCTGGAGCTGGTCGCGGGTTCCTGGAGCTTCATAGTGGACCAATGGTGTGTTTCCTTCTCTGAACCTGATGAAGTCTGGTGTCATCCTCCTCCCATTCACAACACAAAGCTGAACTCACGCTGTGACTAGACAGAGTTCCAGATGACTGAGCCCAGTGTGGCTTTCACACCCAAGGCTGTACTGTGCTTGCTTATCGATGAACGAGGCCAGTCCATGGACACCTGTCTGGCAGTATGAATGTGACTGTGAGGGGATGGATGTGTTCTGACACCTATCAGTCTGCTGACCTCAAAATGGGGCAGGGTGGGAACCTGCAGTGTTGCTGGAGTCAGGTCTGAGTGCGGGGTCAGGTAATTTTTCAGCCCTCTACCACTCATTTTCCACTGTGTGAAAGTTCAGACCTGTTAGCCTCTCATTGTTTACATTTCCACTCCAGGGATATAACTGGGGATCTGATTTGTAATTTACAGACCTGTCCTCCCTTCCAGCATTGAGGCAGGATTGCTGGTGTGGCTGCTCGCAGCTCTCATTGGTGAGGTTTGCTGATCCCAGCCAATGGGAGCTGTGGGAAGCATCATGGACCAGGGCACCATTTCCTGCAGCTCCCATTGGCCAGAAACAGTGAACTATGGCAATGGGAGCAGCGAGTGGCCGTTCCTGTGGACACACAGGTAAATAAAGCACCAGTGGCTTGCCAGGGACTAACGCTGGTGAACTGTGTCCGGCCCATGGCCACTTATTGTCCACCCTTGCTCTAAGTGGAGAAATGCAACTGCTGCTCAGGAAGCTTTGGGAGAGGTGCTGCTGTGGTGGGAAGCCATTCTTGCCTCTGTGGTGATGGTAGGAAACCGTCCCATGCCCTCCTAGGATGAGGGAGAGGAGGAGATGTCGATAGGCTGAGTGATGTTCTGATTTCCTAGGGGTTCCTCACGCAGACCCGCCACTCCCAGCTTGTGGGGAGAGACTGTTACTCAGAGGCTGGATTTTCCAAAGCTGGTCTCACTCTACTGCCTCTGAACCAACGGTAACATTCCCACGGAGAGTTGGAGAGGAGGTATCCCAGGGCTGTTCATGTGGCTGCCCAGGCTTTTTGGCGTGAGAACAACATTGACGGGGGAAGGCGAGCGATGTCACTCCTGAAATTCTTTGCAACTTGCTCGGTCCGATAGAGGATGGTAAAACAGTGTCATCATGCTGCACCAGGGGCTGGTTTTGGATCCATCACTCTGCCTCCCTCGTCTAGCTGTAAAATCTGCCTGCCAGAGAGACAGGCGGTTGCATCATTTCAGCAGCTGGCAAGAGGTCTGGCTGGAAAAACAACAGAGAAAAACATCTCCCCACGCAGCCATCTGAACTGGGATCTCTCCCTCCTGGAATGGTATACCAGCTTGCTTTGGCAGACGAGTGCATTTTCTGTCCTTGAAATAAAAGAAACGGTGGTGAGGTGCGGGAGAGATTCCTTCCCTGCCGTGAGCACAGCGCTACAAATGAAGAGAGTTGTCTGGGCCTGTTTCACGCTTCAAACATTCCAGCCTCGAAGAAGGGCACCTCCCCATTTCTGACACTCTAAGACATCCCGGGAGGGAACCCTCAGATGGATGTAGCCGGCACCTGAGGCAGTTTAATTGAATGGATGAACCAAATTAGGGCGGGGGAAAGGGGGAATTCGGGAAATGCTGAGTCCAAATTTCAGTTCTGCCAGCCACTCGCTTGTCTGCTGTGCGTCTCTGTTTGCCTGTGAGCCAAATGGGCTCGCTAATACCTGATTCACGGGGAGCAGTGAGCATTAACCAATTAACGTTCACTCAGCCCATTGTGGCTGAAACCCAACGGTGAGGATTCAGACCTCATAATCTCGCTGATACAAAGGAAAGAAAAATGACCGTAGATATCGGCCCAGCCAAAGAGTTCGCAGGGCCCAAGGCAGCACGCTGACAGCAGGGCCCCGCCGGTGGAAGCTCTAGTTTGTCTAACCCAGTTGAGGGGTTCCAGAGCTCAGCCTGGGCAGCTCTCCAATTATCGCTTGCAATGGAGAACAATTTGGAGCATATTTGTTATTATTTTTGTTTACCAAAATGTCGTCGTCAGCTTCCTATTGAAATATTTTCTTTCTTTTGCGGACTTTCGGCGCTCTGAATACCGGTTCTGGTTCCAAATCGTTTGCAATTTTTTTTGCAGTAGCTATTGCTCCTGGAAAGCCAACTTCTCTGTAAGATTTCAACCACTTGCACATCTGCTCCATACTATAATTTACGTGACATACTTTACTGCACAAGTCGCTTGCTGGATATATTCCACAACACCTCGAGATTTCAGAAAAAAATTCAACTGGCGTCTATTTCAATGGCATCTGCCATGCTTTTACTGTTCACTATGATGGCATTTTACCCTACCGTAACACTTCCAATAGAAGCTCCAAGCATCTATTCATAAAAATCATCTGAGATCCCCGGCTTGTATTAGAGACATGCCATTTAATTGAGACCCGACTTCTGTTGGAAGTTTTACGGTAAATTTCAGGGTGTGGCAAAATTAAACATCCACATAACTGAAATAATTCAGTTTTCGTATTGGTGCTAAATTACAGAGTTTGTGACATGCAAAACAATAAAAAACAATCTCGTTAAGCCTTGGAAGATGCTTGTTGCTATAGAGTTTAATCACTAAACAGCACGAAAACAACCGTTAGCACCAGTCAAGACCTGTGCAGCACAAGAAATCTGATTGCCCTAAGGCTGGGCCTGCAGAGATGAACTTTGCTCTCCGAGTGGCTAAGAGATGCTGCATTGTCCACTGCAGAGCACTGAAGTGGGTGAAGGTTGCCTGAGGTAATCGTGGAAGAGGGACCGTATAGTGTGACTGGAATGGTAGCCTCTTATGGATGAGTTGTTATTGCTGCTGTTCTTGTTATTTCTGGTCCAAACCTTTCCACCCAAACATTTTTGTATTAGAAAAACGTGATGGTTTGAGGGGGGAAAAAATCCCACTAGGAAACATCAGGCCGTTTTTATTTATTTATTTCCCCCACCGGGAATATCAGAATAGAATGCGTTCTGACTGGCCATTTCCAAATGAAAAGTGTTGTTCTTAAGTTTTGAAAACTTTTGTTTGGATGTTTCTGAATCAATGTTTTCCTCAACCTTTCGTTCCATGGAAAGGCTGGATGGCTTGACTCTGCATTTCGTCTCAGGGTGACAACAAACACTGACGTATCTGAGTTCCCATTAGAGGGACAGTCCATTTTTTGTCCGGCTCTGATGATTATTTCAGTATTTGATGCTGGTGGCACCCAAACGCCTCTATCTCATTGTGGTGGGCATTGTGTGGCGCAGCCGCTGCTATATACATGTCAGCGTGGGGGGCTGGAGAGTTCAAATAATCACTCTTCACACAGCAATGCAGGCTCCTCTGATACTGCTCAGACCGGAGAACTTAATGTAGACCCTTCTCGCATTAGAGTGAGGATCACGGCATTGACCGTACAGCGAACAGTTCAGTAAGCAGACAGCTGTTAATTTCCACTGTATCCGCCTAACTAGGAAATTATAATACATTTTCTGATGGTTATGGATGCACACTTTCAACCCTAAATGTTTCCCCTCAATGTTTTATTTGTTCATGAATGTCCCATAACTCTGGGCTGCCTTCTGGCTAGTTACCGTAAATTAGCGTATATAATCTGCGGGTTATACACGTTTTTACAAATCTCCCCTCCCTCCCCCGGCATGGTATACATGTCCGTGGGGTACACAAGTTTACTTTTACTCACAAGCAGCTCCCCTGCCCGGAGGAGGGTTGGTTGTGCCTGGCTGCAGCTGCACGGCGCCTGGGCGTGAGTGTGGTGAATGTGGTGAGTGGATAAATGCAGGACCCGTGGGCTATAGATGTCTGTGGGTAATCTAAGAGGTTTTTTACACAAAAAAGAAAAACCGCAGGTTATACATGGGTGCAGATTATATTCGCTAAACTACGGTATCTTATGAGGAGAGGCTGAAGGATTTGGGCTTATGTAGTCTGCAGAAGAGAAGAGTGAAGGGGGATTTGACAGCAACCTTTAACCACCTGAAAGGGGGTTTGAAAGAGGCTGGAGAAAGGCTGTTCTCCATGGTGACAGAAAGAGGAACAATAGTCTCAAGTTGCAGTGGGGGAGGTCTTGGTTTGATATTAGGAAAATCTATTTCCCTAGGAGAAGGGGGTGAAGCGCTGGGATGGGTTCCCTAGGGATCAGATGGAATCTCCATCCCTAGAAGTGTTTAAGTCCCGGCTTGACAAAGCCCTGGCTGGGATGATTGAGCTGGTCCTGCTTTGGGCAGGGGGTTGGACTTGGTGACCTCCCGAGGTCTCTTCCAATTCTATGATCCCTCCGAGAAGCTAAGCAGCGATAGGAACACTTCTAGAACAGAAAAGCAGGCCCATAACAGTGCTGCTGTGTGTGATCATTGCTAATCAGTAAGGAATATTAGCCCTCGGTATGAACAGCCAGGCATCTTTCAAGTTCGAGGACTTGATAGGAAAGCAGCTCTTTGCACTCAGAGACTCGTTGTCTAGACTAGCATTTGACAGGCATTTTTTTGTGTGCCAGGGAAGGGTAAAGTGACAAGGAGATGCACACCAGAGATGTCAGTTCCTAGCATCCTGAACCTGGAATTGCTAATGAAGCCTCTCCTGTGTGTCACAGACGGTGTGCCAGTGCATTTCAGCGTCAAGAGGCTACAAATGCAAAGCAGTTCAGGGTAACTTCCTTATCTCACAAGAAAAGAGATTAAAAAAAAACCCCACATAGTCGAAGGAGACTGTAATTCTGAATGGGAATATTCTATTATTCATAAAGTATTTTGTTTCTGCAGAGAATGGTATGGTGACATGACATTCTGCTCTTTTTGCTCTTTTTACTGCTGTGCTGTGAAGCTGTTCCCCATTTAGGGGGTCTGTTCCCCCCCCGGCTGTGTGCACACGACTACTAATTTAGGATTAATGGGTATTTTGAGGGTGCAGCAGCGAGAAGCCAACCCCTATGCTTTGTCTCTTCTTTCTTTTAAAAAAAAAAGTTCCTTATTGTCATAGAATTGGCATCTGTAAACAATATGATTGAATGCTGGGAAAATCAGATTTTATATATATATATATATATATATATATATATATATATATATATATATATATATATATATATATATATATATATATATATATAATAGCAGTAATAGATGGACAGTAACTATGAATAGGTTAATCTAATACTAGATGAACAATATCTATTTCCACCTAATTGCTGATGGGCTGCATGTTTATAATTCAGTCCCTATTACACAGCATTACACACTTCTACTTGTTAATTGTGTCACACATGTTGGGTATGATGAGAGATATTTCCCACTGGGGACAATAAGCAATGCTGGAATAATCCTTTCTCTCTCTTCCTACATGTTCTCACTTGAGGAGCTAACACATAGCTGCAAAAATAACGAGCAGTCCTGTGGTACCTTAGTAATGAATACATTTATTAGGTCAAGAAAAACCGACTTCCAACTCATCTGATGAAATGGGTTTTACCCACGAAAGCTCATGACCTAATATGGTTGTCTATCTCTAAGATGCCGGAGGACTACTGTTTGTTTTTAGTTACAGACTTACACTTCGGAGACATATCTGTAAAGATCGTTAAGATGTTTCTTAGCTCAATCCTATGATTAAAAAGAGATTCTGTGGGATGACATTCAATACCGGGGAGGGAGGGTGGGGGGAAATTGCCAAAGAAAACATGGACGTCACCTCTGTACAATTGTATCATGTCAGTTGTATCTTCCAGTTAGTGAGGACGCGTCTCTAACTGTTGGTTAACTGTCTTCTATTTTGTCTTCGGGGTATATATTAGTTTCTTCATAATCTGACAGTATGATTACCTACTGTACACTCTGCCAGAACCGTGGAGAGATGCTCCTCTGCTAGATTGTTTAGTAAGTCAATACAGCCAATAAATAACAGCCTATGGAGATGTCTGATTTGCAGTCACTTACCAGCTCTGAGGGATGGAAAGAGGAAAACTTGCCCCAGATTTCTTCCTCTAATACGTTTTTTCAGGGCTCGTATTACTCCTAAATACTTCCTGGCAAACTTACTGCTTGGAGCAAGAACAAAAACGGAGCCATTCTGCAACCGTAGCACTGGCAATAGTCAATGGACTGCAGCTCTTCTCCCTTCAGCTGTGGAATTCACTGGGCAGGGTGCAAAGGTTGCTATCTCCCCAGGCTGTGCATTGGTTGGCAGGGAGTGGCAAATACCCAAGCCCCTCCTTCACAGATCCTCCCACCTCACGGGAGTTCCCTCTCCAATCGTTAACTCTTTCCTCACTCAGTTGGATTTATCTGAACATCTCAGGTTGGTGTGGAGGGAGAGTTCTGGCCAATCACCGCAGAGAGCTGTATTGGTAGCAGCTGGTGAATTAAGGTGCTGTAAAGAGTTGTGCATAACTTGGAAGTGTAACAAACCGGCATCATCTGCTCCAAACCCACAATACTGAAGGGCTTGTCTACACCAGGGATGGGGAATCAAAGACCCAGGGGCTGGATGTGGCACCCAGCTTGTCTGGATCCAGCCCCAAATCTTGGGGCTCCTCCCAACACTGGGGAGCCTGTGTTGGTACTCCAGCACCCCTGCAGGGCTGCAGCACACAAAATCTACTAGCCTGGGCCCCCGGTGTGTGAGGGGAAAGTGGGGAGAGTCTTTCTCCTTTTCAGTCCTTTTTTGCTTCTCAGTTGTGTGTGGCCCTCAAATGATTTTTCTGTGAGTCGGTGGCCCCCGACCCAAAAAAACTTCCCCACCCCGGTCTACATTTAAAATGCGACAGCTGCATGGCTGCAGCACATCCACATAGACACTATCTACGCTGATAGGACGTCTTCTCCCATCAGTGTAGGTAATCCACCTTGGCAGGAGCTGCTAGCTAAGTCGACAGGAGAATTCTTCTGTCGCATTAGTGTTGTCTACACCTGGGTTAGGTCACCGTAGTTTTGGCTCTCAGGGGCATAGATTTTTCCCACCCCGGGGAGACATGGGTTTTCTGACCTAACCCCTGTTGTAGATGAGGCCGAATGAACAGCCCCTTTGTCAGTTAATAGCTGACACTTACATGCTATGAGGCCAGCCACAACCACCCCACAGGCACAGAGCAGCAGGGCTAACCCTTAGCACTCCTGCACAGACCTGTACCATATGATCTGAGGCCATGTCTACACTCGGAAGCTATTTCAAAATTAGTAAATTTGACTTAATAATTCCCCCGATTTAACAAATTTGAAATAATGTGCCCTCATTACGGGGAAGCCTCAAAATTAGTCCGATGCAGGCTCTGTTAATGTGTGTGCACGACCTCAGACTTAGAGCCCCAGGAAGCACTGGGGAATAATTAGTTCAAATTACTCTGGGGAGTAGTTATTTCAAAATAGCAGCACTGGAGTGTCCACACTCCCGCTATTTTGAAATAACGATTTCAGAATTAGCGTTATTCCTGATGAAAAGCAGGAGTACAGATTTCTAATTAAGCAGCCCGTTATTTTGAAATAGTGGGTGTGGTAGTGTGGACACTCCACTTAAAAATTCAACCTAATGGGGGTTATTTCAAAATAAAGTCCTAGTATGGACCAGGGCTGAAAGAGTATCTCCATCAGCAGATAGAAAGAGTAAGTGGTTATCCTCTAATGAACCTGAAGCATGACACACACTTATTACATGAACACACACTAAACTTTGAGGACACAGTTGTGTGCAGGATTGAAACATAAACTAGTGGTGAAAGAGAAATGTATAACTATAAAAAACCTTTGTGCCCTAAATGGTTACTAATAGCCCTCGTTCCCTAAAATTACAGGAATTTGCTTAGCTGACAATTACATGTACAAAGTTGGCTCCGTCAAAATACAATATCCCTGAGCTCAGGCCCACGGAAAATTCCATTCCAATGTAACATTGAACAAATGCTATAAAAATTATGTCTACTGCATACAGTGGAAAACAAGACCCTTCCTGTTCTGCTTTCCAGAATATTTAATCCACTTCCTTTTATCTCGTTTGCTGATAATTGGAATACTCAATCTTATGACATGTATTAAGCTGTGAGTCTCCCAGTTCATATAAACAAGTATTGTAAATACTTTGATTTTTTTGTGTTTAGGATACGACTGTCGATTAATCACAGTTAACTCACGCAATTAACTCAAAAATTAATCATGATTAATCGTAGTTGTAATTAAACAATTAAACTAAAGAATCCCAACTGAAAGGTATTTAATATATTTGGATTTTTTTTCTACATTTTCAAATATATTGACTTCAGTTGCAACACAGAATGCAGAATGTACAGTGCTAACTTTATTATTTTTATTACATATATTTTCCCTATAATATAAACAAAAGTTAGAGTATTTTTCAGTTCACCTCACACAAATATTGTATAGATTGAACCTCTCTAATCTGGCACTCTGTTCCAGCAACATCCATGGTCCAGCATGATTTTAATTAGACGGATGTTCGCTTATCATGGATGTGACCAAGTTTCTCGTAGTCCCATACAGTTTGTTTACAGGCACCAGTCCTGGCTCTCAGTGTGCTGTGCTGTTGTTTAGCTCTAATTTACCTCTCAATGTCTTTGAACACCCCAGGAAGCAGTGTCTATGTCTAACCTCCTCTTAAAATTCCCCAGTGATGACAATTCCATAGCATCCCTAGGCAATTTATTCCAGTGCTTAGCCCTCCTGACATTTAGGAAGTTTTTCCTGATGTCCAACCTAAACCTCCCTTGCTGCAATTTAAGAAGAACAATTTTTTCTCTCTCCTCCTTGTCACAAGCTTTTATGTACTTGAAAACTGTTATGTCCCCTCTCAGTCTTCTCTTCTCCAGACTAAATAAACCTGTTATTTTCCATCTTCCCTCACAGGTCATATTTTCTAGAACTTTAATCATTTTTGTTGCTGTTGTCTGGAGGTTTTTTCCAATTTGTCCACATCACACCTGAAATGTGGTGCCCGGAACTGGACAACAATACTCCAGCCGAAGCATAATCAGCCTAGTAGAGTGGAAGAACTAACTCTTGTGTCTTGCTCACAATACTCTTGCTCATACAACACGTGAGCCTCAGGACCTACTGCAAGATGCTGAGCACCCTCAACCCTGAAAGGTCCCGATTGAAACATTACTGACAAATCACCTTTCTTGTGGCGAGTCAGATGTGAAACAGCTTTTGTTGAAAAAGAGAAAAACAAAACCACAGGTTTTTGTTTTCTGCCCCGTATAGACACTTTTGGGAGAAGGTTGTGGCGGAGGGATGAGGTTGAGCTCTGGTAAGCTCTTGAAGCACACAGGTTCCTGTCCAGTTGGCATCAGGATTTGAATCTGAACTCCAGCTTGCCCACCGGCTGGAGGGAGAAGAAATGGATCATTAGTATGGCGTTACAGGTTCAACCTCTCTAGTCGACAGCCACCAGTCCTGACTCTGTGTTTTATGCTGTTGTTTAGCGCTAAACAAACAAATGTGGCCACACCCATGATACATGGACACCCTGCTAACTAAAATCATGCCAGACCATGGATGTTGCCAGACCAGAGAGGGCCGGACTAGAGAGGTTCAACCTGTACTAATATTGACATCGTTACACTAGCTCCTTGAGGGACCTCCTGAGTTGGCGGCTAAAGTTGGGGTTGACAGGCATCTGGGTTTTGACTGGAATGCTGGCTTGAAAAGGGACTCTGGCAGCTCCAGTCAGAAAAGGCCCGTCAGAGGTACAGTGGGGCTGAGGCACTCTGCCTGCCTGCCTTGACTCCACGTGGCTCCCAGAAGCAGCTAGGAAGACTCCATGTGCTGTCCCCACCCTGAGGGCTGGCTCCACAACTCCAATTGGCCAGGAGCCATGGCCAATGGAAGTTGAGGGTGGGTGCCTGTAGGTGAGGGCAGTGCAGAGCTGCCTGGCTGCACCTCCACAGCGGAGACACAGGGACATACAGGCCACATGTGAGAACTGCCTGAGGTAAGCACTGCCTGGAGCCCACACCCCCAACACCTTGCCCCAGTCCTGAGCTCCCTCGCGGATCCCGCACACCCTCCTGTACCCCGCGCCCTACCTCAGCTCAGACGTCTTCTTAAAAGTCTCCAGTGATGGGGATTCCTCAACCTCTCTCAGTAACCTGTTCCCGTTCTTCACTCCCACTATAGTTGGGGAGATTTTCCTCATCGCTAACCTGAATCTCCTTTGCTGCAACTTACACGGATTCCATCTTGTCCTCACCTCGTTGGACATGGAAAACCATCGATCACTGTGACACTGGTAAATCCAGTGCTGGCTTTTGCTAAGTCTGCAGGCATCTGTTGAGCACTGACACAATATAGCTGGAAACCAACCCAGTTCACCTGTATGTCAGTAGCGTTCAAGATAGGGGTCAGATGAGTAAGGGTGTGTTTCGACTCTCTACCGTACTCGTAACGTGTTACCTGTATTACTCGTAATGTCTCTATTCCATGCTACAAAGGTGCAATATATGTTTGTTTTATTCTTGCCAAAAGGCCTGCTCTGCACTTGTGAATTCAGATGGGAAGTGTGCCCTCCCGCATCCAAGAGGACTATACCAATTAATTGGGCCATCAAAGGACATAAGCTGCGTTGATTGTCCCATCCACTCATGGAGAAGTCTGTGCGGAAGGCCTTGTCCCCATGGTTTGAATGCTGGAAGAGGGAAATAAAGAGTTGACACGAAGATTTTTCATCTCTTTGCCACTGGATTCTTATAAGGGCTAAAGCTGAGAAGCAAAAGGCAGAGATCCTCAGGGTAAACCTACATCAGCCCTGAAAAGACATTCTGTGCTGACAGATTGCTTCATCTCTGTCACCTTTTGGAACCAAAGCCTTAACTCATCTGAGCATTTATGTTGCCTGCTTTAACCAGTAAATCATTCTCTTTTCTTTTCCTACTTCCTACATCTTTCATTAGCTTCCTATCAGATTGGCAACCCCTCCCCATCAGTGTTCTCATTGGTGTGAGATCGAAGATGCAAATTGATCTCTGGGGAGTGACTGGTCTCTTGGGACTGGAATCGACCTGAATATTTTCTGATTTCAGCTGTAAGCAACCCATTATCACTAAGTCCAGCTTTCCAGCTGGCGAGATGGACAGGAGTGCCCCAGGGGACTCTGTGGTGAGGCTGTTTGTTGCAAGATCCAGGAGTTCCTGCTTGTTACAGGGGTTGGTGAAATTTCATGCGAGAACACACTACTGCTTGGGGTGCCTGTCCTGGTTTTGGCAGTCTGCCCTGAGGTTTTCACTCCCTGTCCAGACAGCATGAGAATCCCCATCCTCTTTCTAACTATCTTTTACATGCCTGACAACTGTTATCATGTCTGCCTTCCCCCTTTTCTTTTCTAGGCTAGACATGTGAAAACCTTTCCACAGATTTTCTGGGTTTTTTTTTAAACCTCTTCTCATTTGTGTGAATGCTCTGTGGCTTGACAGATCTTGGGCACTGCTTTACCATAACGGAGAACAGTTTTAAATTGCTTATGACCTTGTTTATCAGTGACCGTGGTAGGATTTTTAAGATCAAGAGGGACCAGACCCTGACTTCGGAGAACGCTCCCTCGTGCCACTCCAGCAGCTCTGACCTGCACTACCGGTAGAGCTACAGAATGCTTTAGCATTGGGAAACCTTGACTGGTGTAGAAATGGGGCCGCTCTCATACTTAAAAGGCGTGACAGACCCTTGACAAGAAGATGCGGCTCTCACACACAAACCAACCACATAACTCATTGGGGGGAGGGATAGCTCAGTGGTTGGAGTATTGGCCTGCTAAACCCAGGGTTGAGAGTTCAATCCTTGCGGAGGCCATTTGGGGCAAAAATTCATCAGGGATGGTACTTGGTCCTGCTGTGAAGGCAGGGGATTGGACTCAATGACCTTTCAAGGGCCCTTCCAGTTCTAGGAGATAGGCAATCTCCATTATTATTATTTATTTAAGTGTGCTGTACTTTTGAGCCTCTTCAGAAATTTCTCTTGCCCCAAAATCCAGAAGTCTCTGTTGTGTGAGGGAAGGGAAATTGCTTCCCGCCTCTTAAATATGACAGTCAGAGAAGGGTAACAGCTCCTCAGTGACCACATTTTGCTCTTAATGAAGTAAAAGGGAGTATATCAATGTGAGCTCCGTGGCTATGGAATCCTTGGGTTCTGCTGTGAACCACCAGACGTTGAAGATTTTGCCGTATCCCAGGAGATGCATGGTTGCTAGGGAACCCCTCTTCGCGCAGTGTCTCCTCCCCACTACATGTAATACTTGCAGCAGCGTTCCCGCAGCTCTTGAGGAAAGACAGGGACATCTGTTGCCAGCTTTGATGGAGCCAAGTGGCCAGAATGTGACAGACTCCCTGGACTAGGAAAATGGAAGCGTAGCCAACGCCTGCCATCTGAAGACCTTTGTGACCTCAGGAAGCGATGGGATAAGAGGGTCAGGTCTCTGGCTTTGCTTCAGAAATCTTTGAGCAGCCAGGAGCTCCCTTAAGGATTCAGGGAGTTGGTTTGCAGTATCAAGTCCTAGATGGCTTGAAACCTGAGACCTGACAGGCTTTCCTTTCTCCAGGTCACATTGCCACCACTCCACAATGGAGAAGCTCAGGTGGAATCCCTTTGCTATAAACTGGTGGAAGCAAGTGGTGGGACATTCTCTGGGATGGGCTCTCCCCCTTGCATCTCACACCTGCCTTGGACCATTGAAGGCTGATCTTGTTGACATGGCCCCATGCTATGGAGAAAGCTGGATGCAAGGGTTAAGTGGAATTGTGAATCTAGCATTTATGTCCCGCAGTTGGATCCAATATTATAGCATATCCTGGGTGCTGATCCCTGTCATGGCTGCCATGGCCAGAGAGTAGGAGACAGCTCATTATTTTCTGAACAAAAATGAATGAATTCATGAATAAAAGATCCAAGAAAACCTGGCTGCCCAAGATACCTTTATGCAGTGTTCCCTCAAAGACGTGCACGTGTGTGGCCACTCAGGAGAGAGTCAGATGCCTCCCAGCTGATTAGCAGAGCACCCACAGCTGGCTTTTGTTTCTACTGGTGGTGCACATTTGCACATGTCTCGGTGTGCACAATATTATTCTGCACGTATATGGAAAAATTCCGCATATGGATGGAAAAGATCACAGGGAACATTACCTTTGTCCTCTCTTAAAGTAGGCATTATGGTCTCCAGTGAGTGGACCCCTTTATCCTTTTGCTTCTGCCATATCCAGGGAACACGTCTGCTATTCCAAATTTTTTTTTCGGCATGCCTGTAAACCTCATTTTATGAGGAAGAAGGGATGTTCTGAAAAAAGGTGGTTTTTTTGACATTTGACCCAATGTAGATGGGCCAAATGTCGGAAAAGCCTCTTTTGAAAAAAAGTGAAAAAGCTACACAAATTGCAGTTCGCAATCTGCGTAGCTTTTTCCGGAAGAACAGTGCAGTGTAGACAGAGCCTCTGTGTCAGTGTAGACACTTCATGACATGTATCTGTAGAGGCAGTGGCCTCTTTGTCCTCTTGTAGAAAGTGAGGACTTTTTTGGTTCTGTTTTGTTTTGTTTGTTTTGATTCCCAAAGGCACCAGTCTGCACAAAGAATTCGTGCCAGATTTCAGTGTGTCAGCACATTTTGCAGCCAACGTATGTGATTCTAAAAGTGAGGAAACGACCAAACTCCTGCCGTTGTGAGATGCGCCATCTGGGGGAGCAGGAAGAGATCCAGGATTCCTTCTTGTGTTTAAATTTGGAATTTGCAAGGTGCCACGGCCCAGACATAATGATAATGAAGAAAGAAACCGGTGGAGAGTTTCTTCCTTCACTGAAACAAAGATTTTGGACTTTTTGTTTGGTGGCAAGCAAATAACGATGATCTTTCTGTTCCTCTCTTCAATGCTATGTCACCAGAAGCATGTGTTGAAACAGGCAAATAACAAACCTCAGGCAAAGAGGGTTTGAATGAAATCAGCAAGAGACTCGTAGCCACAGTGGCGCTAGACTTCCCGATGCTAAAACATATGGCTGTTTCCAAGGGTGTTAGCTAGGGAATTAAGCAAACTCACCTTAGTGGGAGAAAAGCATGTACATCAACAAATAGTTCCCCTCCTTCATGTTTTTGGCTTTGCTCCTTTGTGTGGCTGCCTGGGAGCTGTAGGGACTTCAGAACAGTAATATATTAATATTCACATTGTGTCTTTGCTGCGTTATGCAATTTCTTTGCAACAGGTAGTAAATTTGCTATCGGAAATGGGAGATTTTTTTTCAGTTGTAGAATTTATCTCAGCTCATTTGTCACCACAATTTGCCCCTGAGGGCTAGTTTGCACAGTATCCCAGGTGTTTAATGTTGTTCACCTAATGAAGGCACAACTCATGAAAACAACTATTGAACCTTGGTACATTTCATGAATATTGAGAAGGCAAGCAGAGTTAAAATGCATGCACTACACGCTGGATCCATAAACTGCCACTCCCGAAGCTCTCTGAATATTTCTCCCTATGTGCCTTTTTTTCCCCCCACTCACATCTTGGTCTGCTGTCAACAGCAGTTTAGATTTCTGAGGTTCGCAGGATGTGACGAGTCAGAATAGAGTTGTAATTAGCCCAGATCAGGCAGGCTTGATAGATTCTCTGTGAATTAACTACAACAGTTGTTAACATGCCTGAATGGTCACATTCTTTTCCTCGTGGAGCTGGAAAGACGGGGGGGAAGGGGGATTTTGCCTTCCAAGATCAATATCCGGGGCCCATGTAACTGGATCCACATAACGTGTTAGAAAAGGCAAAAGCGTGGAGAGCTTGGTTTTTGCTGCCAGAGTGAAAAGTCGTCAGTTTCTTCAGCAGGTGGGCTTCTGGGCTGGAGTTAGAGGGAAACGCACATTGAACATGAGGCTACACCGGGGAGCGGGTTATGATGGGCGACAGGCAGCCGATCCGCGAGGGGAGCTGGTTTTTAAACTGGCTCCCCTCGTAAACCAGCTCCCACCTGGCACCCCACACTGCTGCCTCTGATACAGCGATATCAGTGCTGAGTTACAGGGGGTTCCTCGGGAGTGGGGCTGAATTGCCCTGCCCCCGGGGAATATGGAATCGTCGGGTAACCAATAAGAATTCATGAGTTTAATCGACTATTCAATTAACCGATATTTAACATCTCTAGCAGGGGAAAGGATTTGAACCTGGGTCCCCTGACTCTCCAGCTAGCACCTTACCTGCTGCTTTGTCATGCTGCCCTCTGGGGTGAGTCTCCACATGGAAAGCAGAGACTTCATATTTCTCCATCTCTCATACAGCACATGCTCCCTGGCCAGCAGATCTGGACTAGCTGGCAGGGGAAGGTGCTTGCTACCCACTTTCAAAGTGTGGAACAGGAATGATGGCGATGGCAGTGTGTCCAACACTTCCTTCTGGAGCGCTGTGACTCCCTATCGCAGCCACAGCTGGTTTAAAGGCAATCAGACATAATCGCCTACAGCATCATAATCAAGCAGACATGAGGTACTTCCTTCCCCCAAACATTTGTTTCTGTTAAAGCCTAGTGCTGTGAAAATGGAGGACATCGTCTTCCATCTACATCTGTTGATTAGAGTTGATCAGACTTGGCTTTCTGGTGGAAATATGATTTTGACGTCCGTAGCGTGGCAGTGGTGGAATGGAATTTTTAAGTTTAGAACTCTCCATTAAAAGAACAGATGTTCTTAGATCTGAGACCTTTTTTTCAGCTTGCTATATCTCACCAGATCTTTGGACTTAATTCTGTTTTGAAGTGCACATGATGAACTTCTGTCTCGATATTCTGCTCGCTCTATAAGCCTCATACTCTTGATGAAGTCAGCGGGAAACAGAATGATCCCTCTTGTTGATCTACGAGCTCAGCTGTGACCTTTGTATGAAAGTGAAAAGATGTCATTAGTCCATGCAATGGTCTAGCTTCTGGGGCAATAATAAAAATTAACATTAAAAATTATATGTTGGAGCCACCCCAGGAGTTTGGGGTCAACACCCTGTCCTGGCACTTGAGGAACTAGGCTCTAAACTGGGGTCTAAACTGGGGTAGGAAAATTTCAGCTCATGGGCCAGATCTGGTTCACCAGGGTTAGTTCCTAGTGGGTCCCCATCTCTACATTCACCTGTGCCTCTGCAAGTGTCAGGTGATCGCAACTCTTGTTGGTTGTGGATCACCATTCATGGCCAATGGGAGCAGCAGGAAGGTTGTCCCAGTCCATGCTGAATCCCACCACTTTCCTTGGCCATGAATGGTTCTCTACAGCCAACGACAGCTGCAATTGCCTCATACCTGTGGAGGCGCAGGTAAACATAGCAGTGGTGGCCTGCCAGGGACTAACCCTGGGGGGCCACCACATTTTTGTTGCCCGCCCCAGTCGGACCTCTTCATCTGGGAGTGAGCAAGATATGTTACCATTAGAGATGTAGCTCCTTATGCCGCTCCACAGCAACTCATTCGACCGAGCATCTTAACACGGAAAGTACAAAACACAGAATAGCAAAGGCAAGATCCACCAAGCAGCTCCAAGGGCAGAATAGTTTCTCACATGTGACGTAGTTGGTGGAGGTAACGTGTGCTGGAGGAAGTTTCACTTAGAGCTGTGAATTTCCAGGGTGTTGTGATTTTGGGTCAGACCCTCAACATCATTGTAATGCGGTATTTGTGTCTGAATTAATATAATAAATGTCAGTGTCGAATGGAAGAAGGTCACATTTTACTACTTTGACCAGAAGTGTAATCTTCCAAGTTTCAATTTTATTACTCGTGTAACAGTCATCCTGGATAAGGTCACCAATATTTCTTTCAAAATGATGTAATGTGGGAAGACTTACATTACATCAGCTTTGTGTTCTTTAATGTGGATGGGCACTATGAAATGTGTTGACAAAGTTATACCATACACTTTTTTTGCTTGTAAATCTAGTAAATGCCTTGTATTGTTTCTAAAATTTGAAAATGTAGGCAGGTTTTCACTTAACCTCGTTGAAGGCCTTATTCTTTACAAAGAAGTGAACCTTTTGAGATTTGTAGTTTTTCAGTGCCCCACAGATAGATTGTTTTCTTTGAAAGTCATAGCTGTATGATACACAGCACAATGGAAATGATGTTGCTTTTGCACAGGTTGAACCTCTCTGGTCCGGTACTCTCTGATCCTGCAAAATCTGTGGTTGGGCATGATTTTAGTTAGCTAGATGTTGACCACATTTCCTGCAGAGTGGCCAAGTCTCCCGCGGTCCCATAAGGTTTGTTTACCGCCACCAGTTCTAGCTCTCAGTGTTCTGTGCTGCCATTTAGCTCTAATTTATCCCCTAAATGTCCCCTGAGATCCCAGGAAGCAATGGAAGTGTTGGTAATGCTGCTTGACAATATTGACTTCCTGTGGTTTAGAAAATTCTCTGACTTGGCACTGGTCAGGTCCTGGGAGGGGGAGCAGACTAGAGATTCGATCTGTACTTTTAAGTCTCAGGAGGGTAGATGTGTTAGTCTGTAACTTTAAAAATGACAAATAGTCCTGTGGCACCTTAGAGAGAGAGAGAGAGAGAGAGAGAGAGAGAGAGATGTGGTGTATGAGGATGGAAAGAGAGAGAGATAGTATTGTGAGCTTTTCTGGACAAAGCCCACTTCTTCACATCATCTCATCTGAAGAAGTGGATTGTGTCTATGAAAATCTGTGATACTACACATACATACTTGTTAGTCTCTAAAGTGCCAGAGGACTACTCTGAACTTTTAAGAGCATTGATGACAGTTTCCAGAAGGGCTAAATGTCAAAGGCAAATAGAATCATAGGACCATAGAGCTGGAAGAGACCTCAGAAGGTCATTAAGTCCAGCCTCCTGCTGTAGGCAGGACCAATCCCAACTAAATCAACCCGGCCAGGGCTTTGTCAAGCCGAGACTTAAACACCTCTATACATCTGTTTTAGCTACAGAAACGTGTGCGGACCCATTCTGCACATAAAAAATCACATTCATTTTTGTTTACATTGCATGGCTTGCACACCCAATGCTTTTTTGTGGCTTCCAGTGTGACATTTGAAAAGACATGACAAAAAGTATGAAGCATGTACAATTTGAGGAGAGGAGAGGTATCTGGTTTGGGTAAATCCATCATTGTTGAAAATCTAGCTATTGACTCCTTCTTCAATTTTAGATTCTTCCTCTTTGGATCTTTTAATTTTAAGAATTCTTCCCGAGATTTGTGTGTGGGAAGAAGAAATGAAATTGAACTTATTATTTTGTAAGCCCTGCATCCTTGGAGAGAAAATGCATTGACGAGTTTTCTGTGTATAGGCAGACAGGAAAAATGAAGGGGTTAAAAGATTTGGTGCTGTAATAAATTATGTAAGGCAAAAATATTAAATAATAATCTCTTCTTTATTACACAAAGCCTATTGGGAATTGTAAAGAATGGAAACAGGATGGGCAAAGTCCTCTTTTTTTACATCCTATTGGCTAAGACTAGTTGGTATATTTTCTGTTATAAACCTTTGCTCAGTCCCCATTTAGCTCACGGATTGGAATATCTGAATGGTCAGCATGTCACTCAAGGTATATTTCAACACCACTTTTTGTTCTCGAGGGTGTATGTCACACAAGGGCTGTTCTGCTTGAGTACCTCAGCCTACAACTGCTCCCAGCTCACAAAAATTTGTCTTTTAGCTAAAGTGGAAGGAGTCTGTGCTAAGGTGGTGAAGGTTCCAGAGTTCATACCTCGGTGACAACTCAAGAAGTATTTAGGTGAATACCTCTCTATATAGGTAGATAAAAGGTAACTGGTTAGTATAGATTGAACCTCTCTAGTCCAGCACCCTTGGGACCTGACCAGTTCCGAATGAGAGAATTTTCTGGACCACAGGAGGTCAACATTGTCTAGCAGCATTACCAACGTTTCTATCTGCTTACTAGATTCTTAGAAGACTTTTGCGGTAAATTAGAGCTGAATAATAGCACAGAACACTGAGAGCTAGAAATGATGGCTGTAAACAAACTTTATGGGACCATGGGAAACTTGGCCACACCCATGAAAAGTGGATATCTGGCTAACTGAAATCTTTCCGGATGATGGATGTTCCTGTATGAGAGAGTTCTGGATTACAGAGGTTCAATCTGTAATATGTTTTTTCTCTAGGGCTTTACCTAATCAATAGCTATGTCACCTGAATGACGGAAAGGAGCACTATGTGGAAGCAAGGAATAATGTGTCCTGGAATGATAGGGGAGCATGCTTAACAATGCAACTTGCTGTACCTGTACCAGTGATGTAGGATGTCCTTTCTCCTTGCTGCCTTCTCCTACTTCTTGTCACATGCTGGGGAGAGTGGGTGGTGTTTCGGCTTGACCCATTCACACACGGTGTGTTTGTGCATGTGTGTCCGTTTGTAGGGGAGGGAAAGACTTCAGAGTTGAGAGTTCTTCTACATGTCATGAGGGCCCTGAGACAGGTCAACTTGCAATGGCAATCCATCAGAAATTTCTCGTAGGTGATGGTGATGTTTTGAAGTTCAGTTTTTATGTGGATAAATGCCCAAGTGCAGGAATCATTTGGAGCTCAAAGCACCATTTGGCAAGCCCTTAGAGAAAATGTATTACAGGTTGAACCTCTCTAGTCCGGTAACATCCACGGTCTGGCATGACTTTAGTTAGCTGGATGTCCACTTACCATGGGTGTGACCCAGTTTCCCACGGTCCCATACAGTTTACAGCCACCAGTCCAGGCTCTGTGTTCCATGCTGTTGTTTAGCTCCCCTAAATGTTTTCTAAGAGCCCAGTAAGCAGTAGAAGTGTTGGTAATGCTTCTAGACAACTTTGACCTCCTGTGGCTTGGTAAATTCTCTGGTTTGGCACCTGTCAGGTCTTGAAGGTGCCATACTAGGGAGGTTCAAGCTGTACCACAAGAGCTAAATGCAGTAAAAGACTACAGCTTTCAGTGCTCCTCATCTCTCAATAATAATTCTTCAGTATCTACGTCAATAATCCCAAGGGTGCCAGATTGGAAAGTTACAACCTGGAGTGTACAGGCCAGTTTCCTGCCACTTCCTAAGCTTCTTGTGTCCTATAGAATGTCCTCCAACCATTTCACGAGATTAAGGAAGTTACGGTATCATGGTTCTACACCATGAAACAGGCTTCAAGATTCAGCGGACTTTTATATCTTCTTTTAATCCTAAACGGGAGCAGGGTGGCTTCCGTCTGAACGAACTCACATCTGTTAAATCGTTAAAGCCTGCTGCAAATCTCCAGACCGTTTGCCGAAGGGGAAGAGCTCAGAGTTGGTGGATTTCATATTATTTATGTGCTGAGGGGAAATTGCTGGAACCCAATATTTGAGAAGGGCCCCGCATCTTGTTTGCACACAACTGAAAAAAGTTGAACATATTTGAGACGCTTTGGACTTGGTTGGAGTTCTCACTCAGCAAAGATATAAGCGTGTGGTTTTTTTATTTATTTACATGCTGCCTTCCCCCTCCAGAATGGAAAGAGAATGACCTGCTTTAAATAATATATTTAATAACTCATGCCCTTCAAACTGTGTCAGATTGTAGCTGAAGCCCCTGCTGGTGTGCTTAAGCAAACCAAAACAAAGAGCCCCAACAATAAAGCCAAAACCTTTAAGAATCCGCTAGCAATCTCAGCTGGATGTCAGAGCTGCTGACACAGGCTGATTAGGAGCCAAAGGCCTACCAATCTGCATGTTTCTTGCTTATAGTGTTGGCTATTGTTCTGTTTTCCTTCTTTTTGCATTTGCACTAAAAGAGCCAGAGACAGCCAAGCAGTGGGCATTTGATGTTATCAGAGCAGTGGCTGTTTCCACTTGGAAATCTTCTAGGTTTGGGGACAAGTGTGGTGCTTTATTTGCATACAAATCGCTTTCTTCCCAGACAAGGCTGGTTGTTGACACTTGCAAACTGCAGTTTGTTTCTGCAACTTTTATGAATCACTTCTTTTGTTTTCATTGACAGCCTCATTAGGTTAGTCGACTGCTGAGGAGATTGGAGTGACATTGTATTGTCTTTGGTTCCTCTTTGGGAATATATTGAGCAGCATTGGTTCCAGAACTTTCCTTTTGCAATTCCCGGAGTTTTCCCCCCTTGTAAAAACGTTGCTGTCAGGCACTTCTGAATGGATATAACAAACAGAAGGCTGCAATTAGCAGATGGGTTGCCGCTTTATTTTTTAAACGGGTCATTATCTGTTTTAAATGAATTTTTGCTTGATTATTTATTAATTAAAGTTCCTTTTGTGTTCTTTGTATTCTTGTGGCATATCCCAAGCTTGTCAGTTCTTAATCACAGTTTTATTTTCTGAAAACTGAAGCATCTTACAAGGACCTCACTTTAATAGGTAGCAAGTTTAAAACAAACAAAAGGAAGTTTTCTTCATGCTGTGCACAACCTGTGGAACTCCTTGCCAGAGGACTTTGTGAAGACCAGGACTTTAATGGGGTTCAAAAAAGAACTAGATAAATTCATGGAGGAGAAGTCCATCAATACTTATTAGCCAGGGTCGGTAGCAATGGTGTCCATAGCCTCTGTTTGTCAGGGGCAGGGCATGGGTGACAGTGACAATGTGAGATGCCCCAGAGGGAGGGAACAGAACAGAGACTCCTCAAGTGATCCCTCCCGTCAGAAGGCAGGATACTCAGCTAGATGGACCTTTGATTTGTCCCAGTATGGCCGTTCTTATGACCTTATGCTCTTCTGTTGAAATTGCTAGCTTCATGGTAAAAATGCGAGGGCAAAGTTGCCATATTACTTAAGTGGGATAAGAAACTTCCTAAAGCAGATGTGGCCGAGAAGGCTTGCCATTGACTCTGATTGGAGGAGGATCAGGTGGGGGTGAGGAATTGGATTTTAAAAGATATTTCTGGTTCCCACGTTATCACCTTAGCAATCTGCAGCCTGTAATTGAGCCAACATTCTTATTATCCACCTAAGGTGTAATCTTCCTGGTTTCACCTTCATCTGTGCAGCCATCCTTAGGCAGACTGAGGGTTCACAATGATTTATAACCAAGAAGAACTTTGAAGTTGCTATAACCAAGGAAAAAGAAATGTTTTCTGCCCCCTCCCTTGTTTTTAAGTTACTTCTGCTGTTAGTGTGTTTGCTCAGCATAGGTATCTCTTGTGACTCTGGTTCTGTATCTGTGACCCTAAGCTGGACATTACTGCGCCGCTAATTTCTGATTGGCATGAGGAGGACTCTGAGACCATTTCTTAGTCACATGGAGCCCAGGAATAATTAATCAGGAACATCTTTCCCACCAGAAATATGTATCAGTAATGTGCACAAAATGGAACACGGACAGATTCAAAGTGTCCCTTGAATTTCTGGAACACCCACGTTTCTGATCACTTTTTCAAAGCTAGGTTTTGTAGCAACGTGCTTAGCTACTCATTGGCAAGAAGCCAGGTCCGTTAGATGATTCAGATCCAGTATTGATTAGGGGGCTGGAGCATATGACCTGCGAGGAGAGTCTGAGGGAGTTGGGTCTCTTTAGTCTGCAGAAGTGAAGAGTGAGGGGGGATTTGAGAGCAGCCTTCAACTTCCTGAAGGGAGGTTCCAAAGAGGCTGGAGAAAGGCTGTTCACAGTAGTCACAGATGGCAGAACAAGGAGCAATGGTCTCAAGTTGTGGTGGGAGAGGTCCAGGTTGGATATTAGGAAAAACTATTTCACTAGGAGAGTGGTGAAGCACTGGAATGGGTTACCTAGGGAAGTAATGGAGTCTCCATCCCTGGAGGTGTTTAAGTCTCGGCTTGACAAAGCCCTGGCTGGGTTGATTTAGTTGGGATTGGTCCTGCCTATGGCAGGGGGCTGGACTTGATGACCTTCTGAGGTCTCTTCCAGCTCTATGGTTCTATGATTCTATTATTCTATTAATTGAATCCAGAGAAGGCTGAGCAAAATACCGTGATGGTGCATTCATTTGGAGGGTCACCACAGGGCTCTGCTCCTGACACCATCATGGGAGTACACAGTGTATCGTTGCCACAAAGAGAAGCATGTCCACCTTTCTCAGCAAGAAGGCTTTGAGGGTGACCATGGCCACGAGAGACGTGGTGGGTGGTCATAATTTAAGGAAGAGCACGGAGCTGTAGCAATTTGTAGCAAGATGTTTGCTGATCCACATCCATCCCTGGTGTGGGCGCAATTGATATCACAAAGGGATGAGGTTGGGCTGCTGCCACTCATGTAGCTTTACTGGATGCCAGTCATTGGGTCGTTTCTACAGAAGAGCGTGCTGATGACCACAGGATTGTATTGTTGTTAATAGCACTGAGAGGTCCACATCCCCGGCCATTGTGGTATGCCTATGCAGACATGGTGATGTATGAAGTCGGTGCTTTCCTCAGCAAGAAACTCAGCTGTGTTTGATTTTAAAGACATGAGCAATTGCAGAACTTCAACTCTGACCTTGTGGGCAGGGTCCTAGAACTGACGTGGGTTAAGTCAGGGGTGGGCAATAAAAAAAATGGCAGCCTACCAGAGTTAGTCCCTGGCAGGCCGCTGTCATGTTGACCTGTGCCTCTGGAGGTATTGAACCATTGCAGCTCTCGTTAGCCACAGATCTCTGTTTGTGGCCAATGCAAGTGTCAGGAAGAAGTGTGGACCGGGATGCCACTTCCTGCTGCTTGCGTTGGCCGTGAACGGAGATTCATGGCCAACAAGAGCTGCAATCATCCAGTACCTGTAGTGGCAAAGGTAAATGTAGATGTGGGGGCCCAGCAGGGACTAATCTGTGGACCAGGTCTGGCCTACGGGCTGGAATTTGCCCACCCCTGGATTAAGTTCTGAGCTCAGCCAGAAACAACCTGTGTGATCTTAGCCAAGTTGTTTCCTCCACCCCGTAGCTCAGGGGTTCCCAAACTTTTTGACACGGGGACCAGTAAATCCATTCACAAACTTTTGGTGGACCGGTAATGTTCATTTGCATATTTGCATATTCATTAAACAAATGATGGATATTCAAATAAGTTGTTTCTGGTCCTCCCAAGCCCCCCAGTGCCAGCTTTAGCAAAGCTTTTGATATGCTCACCCACAATATTCTTGCCAGCAAGTTAAGGAATATGGATTGGATAAATGGACTGTAAGACGGACAGAAAGCTGGTTAGACCAGGGTTTCCCAAACTTTTTACTTTAGTTGCAACCCTTTTTTTTTTCCCCAATATTGCTTTTTGCAGCCCAGAAATATAAACACATAAAAAACAAACTGAGAAAATACCAGACATAGAACACGTCTGGTATTTTCTCATTAGGTAAGTTGTATTATTACTAGATGTATCAGTTTGTAGTTTCAAACTGCCTGGCTGGTAAATGTGCTCAGGCTGCATGAGTGTGTCTACCAGCCAGATAGTTTGCAACTACTCGAGGGGTGTGTGTGTGGGGGGGGGGGACAATAGACTCCCCGGGCTGGACTAACTCATGCTTTGTGCTTTGCAGGGAGGAGGGGGGAACAGGGGCAGCATCCCAAGATCTACGTATGGCCGGGTCAGTCCCACTCCCCGCAGGCTGATTCATTCCTCCCCTCTGCTCCCCCCGCTGTGCCTCTGGCCAGCCCCAATTCCCCCTACCTCCTCCCAGGCTGCCAGGTTCCCCCCACTTCTCCCAATCTCCCTTGGCCAGCCCCACTGCCCACATCCAGCCCTCCTTCCGGCAGCCGCTTCTTCCCCCCCCATCTTCCCCGGCCAGCTCCCTGCCCCCAACCTCGCACCCCCCAGCAGCTCTGTTTCCACTGGCCCCCCAATCTCCTCAGCCTGCTGCGATTCCCCGTCCAGTGCTGCTTCCGGTGGCCAGCTCTCCCCTCCTCCTCATCCCAGAATCCTCTGGCACCTGCACCTTCCCTTAGCCCTGCACCCTCCTGGTGCCTCCCCCTTCCCTTACTGCCCCTGCCCCCTTTGCCCTCTCTTTCCCTGATACCCACCCCTCAGCACTCTCTGCCCCATCCCCTCCTGCCCCTCTCTGCCCTCACATGACTTGCTCCATCCCTGCCTTCCTCATGCCCACCCCTTCTTTCAAGCCTTCTCCCAGCACCTCCTCCTCCAGCCCCCAATGCCCTTCCCCTCTCCTCTCCTCTCCCAGCATCACCCTCACCCTGTCCCCCCTCCCACTGACACCCTCCTGCCCTTTCCCTCATTATCTGCACTTGGCCCCCTGGCATTTGTCTCTCTCTCCTGCACCCTGTCCCTTGGTGCCTTCCCCTCCCAAGCCACTTCTCCTTCCACTCCTCCCCCTCTGCGCAAGCCTGCTGTTGCTGCTGCTGCTGCCGCCTCCTTGCCTCCGCCCAAGCCTGTTCCCTACCTTCTGCCTTCCACATTGCGAGGCCGGAGGCCGCCGGAGCCAGCATGGCCCCACCACATGCCTCCGAAGACTTTTAAAATCCCGGGCTGTGATGTCGTGTCCAGCCCAGGCGTCCTCCCTGCCCACGTGCAACGCCGCACATGGGCAGCAGCAGGCGGTGAGGAGGAGCCATGCACGGTGGGGACGCTCTGGGGACGCAGGGTGGGGGTGGGGCCATGCACGGTGGGGACGCAGGGTGGGAGGACGCACATAGGGGCTGGCGTGGCCGGCGCGGGGGACCCACGCCCGCGCCAGGCAGAACCAGGGGAGAGACCCAGCTCCACATATCGGTGGAGCAGGGCCCCTGGCTCTGTAACTTGCCGGCATTTCCGAGTTCAGGGGTGCAGAGCCCAAATCGGCCTAAGGCCAGCCCTGCCGGCAGCCACCATGCATGCTGAGGCCCGCTATTTTTTTCCCGCGGCCTGATAGCAGGCCGCGGCCCATAGCTATGGCAGCGTTTTCCAAACTCATTTCCTCATCCTGGACAATAGGGATAGTATTTGCTACCTCACAGGGACGTCATGAGGTTAAATCCATTAGCACGAGGCATTTGGACACCATGTTGACGAGGATCATGCAAGTTCATATACAGAGAAGCTTGTTTGGCCATGTAAGCAAGAAAGACCAAGTGAGGAATGTGTGTTAGAGACGTGTTCAAAGTCATGACCATCAATGATAAAAATTGGGAATGCAAGCTCAGATGGTTTGGTCAAGTACAGCTATGACATTGATAACTTAGGTAAGAGAGTCCAACAGATCATGACTGTGGAGACGAGGACTTGGAGGTCAACCCAAGAAAAGGGGTGGGATGTGCTAAAGGAAGACAGGTTATGGAGGATTGTGATGGAGGATTGGGCGTTCCACAGGGCCCTTTGGAGGGAGAGTGGACTTCAAGACATCTATGAATTTAGCACATGGAAGAAGTGCTCCAACACCACAGTAGCTTGTACCATACAAGTTCACGGATACAGCTATTTGCTGCGCAGGATCAGGCCAGGAAGCAGTTTGGGGCCCTAATGCATGCTCATGTCCCCACTTGCTTACTGCAATGTGGTGCTGTGTGGGCACAGGGCTGTATCCAGAATACATCTGAGTATAGGCCGGGGCCTTGGGTTGTGACAGAGTGTACGAGACGAGTGACTCAAATGGGTGGGTGAAGCTAGCAAGCTTGGGACACTTGGCTATGTAGAAAGCTGTGGTCTGTCTGGAGAGCGCACGCACGGTTTTCCTTCAGCTCTGGAAGCATTTTTTCGCATTTGGTCTCTCTTCAAATCAATTGATCTTGAATTGATTTTGCACATGAGAAGTTTCCATTTTTTCCTCCCTGTTTATACTGTGCAGCCAGTTGTGATTTCAAATGTTGGGTTCTGTGACTCTGTCGAAGGCAAGGGATTTCTCTGGATAATGCTAATAGTATCCATAAACCAAACGGGTACAATGAGATGTTTCAAGGAGCTCCGCATCCTTCTGAGGGCCATGTTGGCTGCCATAGCGTTTTCCTGGGGTTTGACCGTGGTGCTCAGCCATGGTCCCCTCGTAAGGCAGAGCGGAGGTACTCTGTCCTGGTGGGACCTCGAGAGAGCACTAAAGAATGGTTGACATGCTGCCCCTTAAGAGGAGAGGTGGCTTCAAGTCCTGTCCACCTCACATGGCTGGACTAGCCCCTGTCCACTTCACATGGCTGGACAGAGGGTAGTGGGGCAGGACCATAGTACCTTCTCTCTTTGTAGAGATCGGTAGTCACACAAGGCCTGTAGAATCCTTATGGCTCCTGGAGGAAATTGCTCCCTATGCAGGAACCCAGCAATCTACCCCTTAAATTCACCTCAGATTTTGAAATAACATCCTGGGAGCCTGAAATTCAGCTTAAGTGGAGACGGTGATGCTGTTGCTCTGCACAGGGTTTAATTGAATCCCCTTGCATTGCACCTGGCAGTGGCCGCTGTCGGCAGACAGGACCCTGGGCTAGATAGACCTTTGGACTGACCCACTTTGGCCATTCTGATGTCCTTCTGTTATGTTCTAGGAGCAAGGGCTCTCCTTGTGCTCAGCCTCTGCAGGGCGGTGCCCAAGGGACAGAGGGAAGGAAACTCCCTCCCCTTCCATTTGCACCTCCATGCGGGGGCTGGGCACAATCTGGTTCTTGCTATGCAAATCCCCATTAAAATGACAGACTGTGATCATAAAAAAGAGCCATTGAAATACATCATGTCAGTAAAGCCTGGCTTAAGAGATCCCCTGGTACGCGAAGAGATGATAAAACCCCATTAAACCAGTAATCTGTGCATTCGAAACTCCCACCTCATGGAAAGAAACCCGCACCACCTGTTCTATCGGCAACCCACAAGGAGTGGCAGGCAGGCAGGCATAGGGAATGACATAACAAAGAGCCGTGACTCCTTTGCAGCTCTTGTAGTCGGACTTGGCTTACAGGTTAGATCTCTGTTGATTTCAGCGAAAGGGCGATTGTTTCAGGGGCCAGGCCTGCAAAAGTCTTGGGACTTCCATGGCGTGGGAACAAATAAACTGGATAATCCTGCTAAAAGCCGTTTTTCCGATGACACGCATGCACTTAAATTACTCAGCGTTAACTGCAATTTGTCTTTGTTTCTCCCGTCCTGTGCCGGAGTATTGCAGGAGTGTGAAACCAGTGCATGAGTTTAGGTACCAGGCGCACTGAAGTGCCTCTGCACAGCAAGAAAAATTGAGAATGAACAATAAGAGATAGGGCAGTGTCTAACGAGCTCAAATGGACCTCCAGGCCCCAATGTCCAACCCCAAATGGCTACGATTTGTGTGAAAGAACAAATGAAACCTCAGTGTTGATTTTCCCCCTCTCCACGGTTTTCAAAGAGTTGGACAACTAGTCAGTATTATTTTATCCTCTGGCTGTGTCTAGACTGGCCACTTTTTCCAGAAAAGCAGCCACTTTTCTAGAAAAACTTGCCAGCTGTCTACATTGGCTGCTTGAATTTCCGCAAAAGCATTGATGATCTCATGTAAGATTGTCAGTGTTTTTGCGGAAATACTATGCTGCTCCCGTTCAGGCAAAAGTCTTTTTTTCGAAAAACTTTTGCGCAAAAGGGCCAGTGTAGACAGCAGAGATTTGTCTTTCGCAAAAAAGCCCCGATCGTGAAAATGGCGATCGGGGCTTTTTTGCCAAAAAAACGCGTCTAGATTGGCCACGGACGCTTTTCTGCAAAAAGTGCTTTTGCGGAAAAGCGTCCTGCCAATCTAGACGCGCTTTTCCGGAAATGCTTTTAACTGAAACCTTTTCCGTTAAAAGCATTCCCGGAAAATCATGCCAGTGTTGACGTAGCCTCTGTGTTTGGGGTGTTTTTTTATATTAATACAAGGATTGAGATTAAATGCAGACTGTAAAGCTCCACACAAATCATGCACTTCCCCGATTCTTCCATGAGACTTACGTTTAGTTTGATCACGGTTGCCTCTGGCAGATGAGTGAAAATGTTCTTTTAGGAGCCCTGCATGGTGGTATATGTGGTTAGTTCCTCCACATTGTCTTAAATAGCAAAGTTTTATGTTAAATTGGGTATGAAATATAGTGTCAAAATAAGATATTCACAGCTGAGTAGCTTCGATAATTTATCTTATTGGCACCATAGCGTGTTTTTTGAACTTCACTTAAAAACTGTGTAGATGCTTCAGCTCTCCCCATCACCTTATTCTGCCATGAAGTGAAAGCTGATTGACTATAGATTGGCCAGGTAGTTATCTTAATTCTCAGGCATATGTGCAGCAAGAGAGCGTATTGTTCTTTTCCTCATGATCCTCAAGTATCTCTATCAGTCCCAAATTACATTTCATTTGCTTCCAATTTCAACACCACGCACTACAACCATGAACTGGTCAAAGAGCATCTTCCGTGCTTCTTGGGGCTCTTTCTCCAGTCTTTCAGCACCATGGACAATGGCTTTTAGCCGCCTACGCCAAGTTTTAAAGCCAACGTGAACGGTGTTAGACTTGTTTTCAAAAGATTCTCATAACACAGAGGGAAGAAACAGGATCTGGAAAAACAGCAGTGGACCCCTTTGCTGGCATCTTTTCTGGCAGGTCATTTGTTGCAGTGATGTGTCACGGTTCTCAAGCTGTGCTCATTAGAATGGCATATTAGCGCATACCGTAAACATACCATACCAATGTGTGAGTCATTGGAATTTGTAATTGCAGGAGTCCCATGAATCAGTGGATATCTTGCCTATAGTAGATTTGCCACCTGCTCCTTTTACCTAACAATCTTCAATAGCAGTTGGATCATTTTCTAAGGTTTTATCGGGGAGGGGGAGGTTCTGACATGGCAGGTGCTCTGCTAATTCCACAAAATTCTGGGAATTGGGTGCCATTAAGCACCTCTGAAATGAGAGGATTTTCAAGCCTGTGAACAAATACGCTCACTGCAGTCCAACCTCATTTATCTCACCTCCGCTTTCTGAAACTCTCTGTTGTTCTAAGCAGGATCCTGTCCCTCATTATCTAGCAATTACCTACAAAATTACTTTCATCACCCGAAACTGTGGTTATCCAAACTTACTGCCTGTCCCTCGTGATGCTCCAATAATTGAGCTTGTACAATACTCCTCAAGCCACTGCTCCACCAGCCTCATACCAAAGGAAAATGCAGCTGCTTAGATACTTGCTGCTAGAATTGTCCCCATCGTTACTAGCCATTCAGGGATATAGTTAAAGTGCCCATCTAAAGGATAGTGGCTTATGATGCTTCACACACCACCCAACTGTATATACAAACCGATGGGGACTTATTAGCTTTGACCACTCAACAGAGAGATCTTGGAGATACTGTGGCTAGATCTCTGAAAACATCCACTCAGTGTGCAGCGGCAGCCAAAAAAGCAAATAGAATGTTGGGAATCATAGACGAGGGGATAGAGACTAAGACAGAGACTATCTTCTTGCCTCTGTATAAAACCATGGTACGCCCACATCTTGAATCCTGCGTACAGATGTGGTCACCCTGCGTACAGATGAGGTCACCCCATCTCAAAAATGATATATTGGCACTGGGAAAAGGTTCAAAAAAGGACAACAAAAACAATTAGGGATTTGGAACTGGTGCCGTAGGAAGAAAGATTCAAAAGATGGGGACTTTTCATCTGAGAAAAGAGGAGACTAAGAGGGGATATGATACAGGTCTATAAAGTGACAGGTGTGGAGAAAGCGAATCAGGAAAAGTTATTTACTTGTTCCATAACATAAGAACGAGGAGTCACCAAATGAAACTGATAGAAGATTTAAAACAAACAAAAGGAAGTTTTTCTTCACTCAGCACATAGTCAACCTGTGGAACTCCTTGCCAGAGGCAGTTGTGAAGACCAGGACTTTAAAAGGGCTTTAAAAAGAACTAGATGAATTAATGGAGGTTAGGTCCATCAATGGTATTAGCCAGGATGGGTAGAAATGGTGTTCCTAGCCTTGTTTGTCTGGGAATGGATGACAGGAGAGGGATCACTTAATGATTCTCTGTTCTGTTCACTCCCTCTGGGGCATCTGGCATTGGCCACTGTTGGAGGACAGGATACTGAGCTAGATGGACCTTTGGTCTGACCTAGTGTGGCTGTTCTTATGGTCACCTATCAGAGCTACCACTAGTTCCCTTTAAAAGGGAGAGGTAGGCAAGCCAGCACCATCTATCCCAATAACAGATCCAGCACCTGAACTGGTGCTAAGACAAAGCAGGAAGGAGGAACTGAACTGTCTAATGAAGAAGGCCCCATTAAAAATAAAATGAAGCAATTAAACCCTATGTTTTCAAAGCCAACTACTTGGACAGAATTCAGACAAATAGTCCAGGCTTATCTGAGCTTTACAGGCTGACTTTCCCAGCAGTTTTTCCAGCATAGCATCAGAAATGCGGAGAGAGATCAAATGCCACGTAGACAGCATGGGTGGTGTATATACCGGTTTGTGGGGCTTTATTGCAACAATTCCTTACCATCAAGCTAAAGATGGCATCCAATGACGTTTAATGCCTACAGTCTGCTATCCAACAAATCTGAAGAATATAGATTTAGTTATGCTCTCTGAAATTTGGGCGCCAGTGCAAAAATAGAATGGACTCAAACCGTCTTCTTCCTACAGCGGTCCCCCTGCAGGGAATGAAACCTGTGTTCTGCACCCTCTGCTCACGTGTGATTGGTCCTTCCAGCTGGAGGGACCGGATGGTGAGCATAAACTTCACGTTGGAAGCGAGTCTCTGGAGCATCTTGTGCAATTACCACCGGGGCATGGTTGATAAACTGACTTCAGTGTCGTTTCAGGTATGTCTACACTACCACCCTAGTTCGAACTAGGGTGGTTAATGTAGTCAATCAAAGTTGCAAATGAAGCCCGGGATTAAAATATCCCGGGCTTCATTTGCATCTTGCTGGGCACCGCCATTTTTAAATCCCCGGTAGTTCGGACTCCGTGCCCGCGGCTACATGCGGCACGGAGTAGGTAGTTCGGATTAGGCTTTCTAATTTGAACTACCGTTACTCCTCGTGGAACTCATTCAGACCGAGCTTCTGGTTGTTCTCCATGGACGCGTTTAACCCTGTCTTGTTCCAGAGTCCTAGCCCGAATATCTCCTCCCGCTCTTGTGTCCTGAGCAGTGGTTGGCGTCTACTTTCTTCCCCAGAGGCAACGGCCTTTCATAAGTATTGTTTGTATGCCCCGTGAGTTTAGGTGTGTGTGTATATAGAGAGAGAACTTGGAGTCCCTCAAAGACACAAGGAAGAGCAGAGTTGCCAACTGTGTCCTCCTCAGCTGTTCAGTCGGCTTATCAGTGAATCAAGTGCCACACACAGTGTCTGTGTTCCGGTGTGTTTCCCGCTGCTGCTCTGCCGTGGCCTTGCTCCTGACCTATGCCTTGGAACCCCTGGCCAGTACCAGCTGTTCCTAGGATCTCTAACCCTGTGAAGGGGCTCACCCTCTCGCAAGAGCCCCTTCGGAGCCAAGGGCGTGTGTCTGCAAGAACCTCTGCTCTGACTGGCTGTGGGAGCGGAGGTGTCCCACATGGCCCTTCTGGTCAGTCGCCTGGGATCTGGCTGCTTCTTACCCCCTGTGATGTAGTAGGCAGGCCATACACTCTGGCTGCATCTAGGCTGGCAAGTTTTTCCACAAAAGCACTTGCTTTTGCGGAAAATCTTGCCAGCTGTCTATACGGGCTACTTGAATTTCCGCAAGAACACGGACTTCCTACTGTCTGAAATCAGTGCTTCTTGCGGAAATACTATGCTGCTCCCGTTCGGTCAAAAATCCTTTTGCGCAAAGCTTTTGCCCAAAAGGGCCAGCGTAGACAGCTCAGATTTGGTTTTGGCAAAAAAGACCCGATCGCGAAAATGGCGATCGAGGATTTTTTGCGCAAAAGCACGTCTAGATTGGCACGGACGCTTTTCTGCAAAAAGTGCTTTTGCGGAAAAGCGTCCATGCCAATCTAGACGTTCTTTTCCGCAAATGCTTTTAACGGAAAACGTTTCCGTTAAAAGCATTTCTGGAAAATCATGACAGTCTAGACGTAGCCTCTGGGTATCTGCTGGTGGCTGTGTTTGGGCTGGGGGTGACCCCTACTGGTCGGTATCTGTAGCACAGCCCAGCACAACAGTTGCCTAAGGTCATGCAGGCAAAGACCCAACCTGTCCGACCAGTTGAGGGAGGGGACAGAACGAAGGAAGGTTTCAGGGGAAGGGTCAGTTGCTGGCTGGGAAACATGAAGGAAACAGCCTAAGCTGAGGACTGAGGGTCTAGGGAGGGCCAGGGAGCCCATAACCCAAGCGGTCTGAGGCATCCTGGCCCTGACTCCTGAAACCACATCTCGTCTGTGCTGTGCTGTATCCTGGAGAAGCAATAAACCCTCTCTGTTCTACTAGCTGGCAGAGTGTGTTCTTGCTGCTACGGAGCTGCAGGATCAGGGGAAACCCCGACTCGCCATCACACCCCCTTCTTGTAGCTGCTGAGGGGTTGGAGGGATCTAGGGCCCCCCCCCCCACTCCTATCGGTCCCACCCCGGGACACTATGGCTATGTCTAAACTGGCAGGTTCTTGTGCAAGAACTCTTGCGCAAGAACACATCCACACTGCCATGTCCTTTTGCACAAGAGCATCCATGGCAGTGTGGATGCTCTCTTGCGCGAGAAAGCTCTCATGGCCATTTTAGCCATAGGGCTTTCTTGCGCAAGAACCCACCAGTGAAACCCCTGCCGAGCGTCAACACTGCCCTCTTGTGCAAGAGGGCTTACACTTGTTAGAAGAGCATGTAAATCTTCTTGCGCAAGAGTGGGCGGGCAGTGTGGACACTCGGCGACTTCTTGCGCAAGAACCCACCAGTGTAGACATAGCCTATAAGTAGCAGCTGCCCGCTAACTGTCCCACTCTCCATTGCTACTTTGCTCCCTGGGCCACTTGGCCAAGAAGCTGCTCCATCCAGCCCTCCCTCTGAGGGCTGTGAGGTCAAGTTCTCACAACTGCCTCTCCAGGATTGTGCAATTCGCTGTAGCTGGCTGGTCTTCAGCCACTGGACCTGGACCAGGTCTGAAATCCGGCGCTCACTCAGAGCTGTCCGAGGTGCTGCTGTCTTCCAGGTCAGTTCCTGGGTCTGACTGAGCTGAGCTCCAGCAAGGAACTGCCAGGCCCTGGCCCAGCAGCTTCTTTATACCAGCTTGCTGGGCCCTGATTGGCTGCAGCAGAAGCAGCCACTCTGGCTTGCCTGGAGGATCTATTGTCTGCTCTTTTCCTTGGGGTGAGGTATGGCAAGGTCACCGGTCACCAGTCTCCAGCAGGGGGCTTCGGGCCTAGTCCACCCTGTTATACCTGCACAGGCATGCACTCACATTATCTGTGTCTCCCCCTCCTCCTCCCTGCCACCCACCCACCAATCCCCCCCCCCCACACACACACACCATCTCTTCCAGCTCCCAACACATGTGTTTTCTTGTTGTCACTTCTTGGTATTCCCTGGCATGCCCAGATGTTCTCGGTAATGTTGTTCTTTCAGACTGTGTTATTTCAGCGTTTTGACTGAGCATTTCATAGTTTTATTTCTCTTTATGCTTAAACTGAATTCTTTGAGCGCTGAGGTCTAGAAAGTTTCACCTGTCCTGGCTGGTGTAATTACCCTATGATAACTTTTATATGTTTATATATAATTACCATAAGGTAATTTATATATCTATATATGTCTCTCTATCTTCCCTGGCTTTTTGCTTCTCCTGGTGGGGCACATCCGTACATGACCTCAGTGCACGTAACAATATTCATTCCACATATGGGATGGAAAAAATTAGAGGGAACATCCTCAAAATAATAGTTTCAGCAAGGCTCGGACAAGGCTGCAGTGAATTACCCCTCCCCCCCAGGACCGGAAAAGAATTACGTGATGGAGATGTGTCTCTGAGGGACAGTGCATCCCAGGTCAGTGCTGCTTCAGTTCTGCCCCCACCACTGATCAGGGCTGCACCTGAAGCGAGTATCTACCCGAACGGGATTATTCCCAAGTGGAGTACTGTTCATTGTAAGCAAGAGTGGGCAAGACAGGTCTTCAGTGACGTGAGTCACCCACCTAATGCATGATTGGAGATGAGAAGATGATGATGAGAGAGCAGGGGTGGGCAATAATTATTAATGGGGGGCCCACTCCAAGAGTTCGGCAAGTGGTCAAGGGCCACACTTCTCTGGAGGGGGCGTGGGGTCTGGGACGGAGGTTGTGTGTAGAAGGGAACATGAGATCGGGGACTGGGTACAGTGGGAGTTGAGGGGTCTGAGAGGGAGTTTGGGTGAAGGAGGGGGCTGTGATCTGGGGTAGGGGCCTGGGGCACATGGTACAGTGGTGAGTAACGGTGCAAGAGAAGATTCTGGCCTGAGGGAGGGGCTTTAAGAGGGGGTGCAAGGTGTGAGGGAGTTGTGACCTTGCGTGAAAGGGATGCAGAGGGTTTGGGTGGTGACGTGGGGCAGGGGAATGGGGTGCAGAGTCAGGGAGGGGTCTGGGTTCAGGAGAGGATTCTGGCCTGTGGAGGGGTGTAGGAAGGGGTGCAGTGTGTGGGAGGGAGTTGTGACCTGAGAGAAGGAGGGGAAAGGATATAGAGGGTTTAGGTGGTGGCCTGAGGCAGGTAGTCAGAGGGAAGAGAGGAGGTGGGTGCCAGAGGTAGGCTCTGGCTTAGAGGCACTTCCCTAGGTGGCTCCCAGCCAGCAGCCCTGCAGAAACCCGAGGCAGACTATCTGGTGCAGGCTGATGGCTGCTCCACATGGCTCTGTTCCATCTATGAGTGGGGGGAGGGTGGGAGAAGACTTCCCACACTGCCCTTGCCCCCAGCCAAATTTCTCCACTCCGAGCTGCGAGATTTTGCTGGCCAGGGGGTGGGAGCAGCATGTGAAGACTCCCTCTTCCCACCCTAGCCGTCCAAAGTAGAGAGCAGCTCACACTTTAAAGAGTCTAAGGGTTGTGGTGAGGCAGCCACAGACTGGATCCGGTGGCTGGGCGGGCCGGATCCGGCTGGCTGGCAGCCTCTTGCTCACCCCTGTGGTGATGGATCCTGGAGCATTTCCTGCCTTATATTTCTGTTTCCACTCACTGGAATCACTACACTGTGAGTAACAGATTATGCTCATCCCACCTAGTATGATGAAGTTGGTACAACTTACGTATTGAAATCAAATACATGGCGTTTTCTGCACAAAACGAAGTTCTTGTCCATATTTTGGAGGCGTTGCATTTTTCAGTGGCATTAAGAATTATTTTAAGCAGCTTCAATGGGGCTAGAAGATTGGTTGCAGTAAATAATAGATTGAACAAGAGCTGTAAAAAGCAGCCGTGTAGGTTTAAAGCTTTGTTCTTATCATCCCGGTGCACACAGATCTGTCAGATTTATATTGATTTCCTTTTGTCCCACTGCAACTGCTAATTCTCCATTTTACTGCTTAAATCTGGCCCTCTGTATTCATGTAAACATGCACAAAGCTGCCTTATCAAGATGGACGATGTTCAGATAATTTGATTTATCTTAATGATTTTTTTATGAACACCAAGAAGTGGCAGAGTAGATTAGAAACAGAAGCATACATTGTGTGTGGCTGAATAATCTGAAGCAATTTTTCAGTTTCTATTACGAGTCATTTTTGCTGGCACGCCATGATATCATTTTTACAGTTCTCAGATATATTTGCCACCAAATCAAGAAGCGTTAAAAATTGTTTTCTAAATAACTTAACTTCAGTTTTTCTTATGGGCATTGAAACCCCAGGCATGCAAACCATCTTACCATCTCCAAAGAAAAAGACTGGGACTTTTCAACTTTGAAAAGAGGAGACTAACGGGGGATATGATAGAGGTCTATAAAATCATGACTGGTATGGAGAAAGCGAATAAGCAAACGTTATTTACTTGTTCCCATAACATAAGAATTAGGGGTTCCCAGATGAAATTAATGGGTGGCAGGTTTAAAACAAAAAAAAAAGGAAGATTTTCTTCATGAAGCACACAGACAACCTGTGGAACTCCTTGGATGTTGTGAAGACCGGGAATTTAACAGGGTTCAAAAAAGAACTAGATACATTCATGGAGGTTAGGTCCATCAATATTTATTAGCTAGGAAGGGTAGGAATGGTGTTGCAAGCCTCCGTTTGTCAGAGGCTGGAAGTCACTTGATTCCCTGTTCTGTTCACTCCCTCTCGGGCATCTGACATTGGCCACTGTTGACAGACAGGATTCTGGGATAGATGGACCTTAAGTCTGATCCAGCGTGGCCATTTTTATGTTCTTATGTAAGAATATTCTTCTTGCACTTGATGTTCCCACCTAGAACCAATCTTTTTTTGTCCTGCAGCCTCTACGAAATGGTTTCCGTCCATACCGAATACAATCCACTCTCATGCAGGGGCCCAGCAAGAGTAGAGACTTATGCAGGGGTGAAGAAAGCATAAATGTCCTGCAGTTGTTTGCTGATGGTGTGGTTTTGTTCGCTCTACCTTCCCCGCTTCCTCTGAAATCTGGGAATTCTTTTTATTAGGATAAAGGTTTTAGAAGGAGTCATGGTTAGAAGCCATGAGAAACTTCTCTGCCCTGAGGCACAGAGCTCCAGGTGAATCCAGGGATAAGATGCTGGATACCTCAAATGCAGGAAAGCTCGCTAGATTTCATGTGCTCTAAACCACATGATCTAAGATCCCGCAGGATAGCAATTGAAGGACAAAAAAGTAGGTTCTTATCCCTACTATGGGTTCATTCCCCTCAGACGTTATATATGGGGCTGAAAGATTCTTTTCTTTTCCTCCTGACTTACAAAATAAATGCATCACCATGAAACTAGTCATTTTGTCTCCAGCCAGCCATACTAATAGGCCTCATTTTCTCCCCAGGTGGGGTCGAACTGACTCGTGGGAAGTTGAATGTCTCACACCCACCATGGCTTATCTCTGCGCATCTCTTCTCTATGTCCTCCCATTAGAAAGATATTCTAGCAATACCTGCGGCTCGCATCTGAACAGGTCGTGCAATCTGCATGTGTGAAATGAAGTCTTAATCCTGCTATTCATACAACAATAAGGAGCTATAAGACGTAAGATGAGCAAGGCCTTAATCTCAAAGACAAGAGATTTCTTGCTGAGAGTCATTTTGTAAATGGGTGAGACACATTCAGCCGCAAGGGATAATCAAAGTCAGGAGTGCAAATTAGCAAACACTGTCTTGTACGATATTAACAAAGGCTTATGAAATACATGGGGAAATATGAGAGTATTCAGACTGAGTCTAGGTGCCTGGCCTTTCTATGACTTCCAAATGAAGACTTTGGAAGCAGACTCTTAAGGCAACATTAATAGAGATGGTATCAGTCAAACACGGGTGATTTAACAGAGCTTCAGGTATTGTAAAAAGGCAAGCAATGATGTATTTCTTAAAGACCAAAAACAAGGGCTTTCTCCTTTTTAAACAACAAGTCATTTGTAGAATTAAATTGCTTGTGTACCTCTAACGAGGGGGCAATGCTTGTTTTTTTTATTGTCCAGACGACACTACCCGTAAAATAATTCATTTGTGTCTTCATAAAGTTTTGGTTGAAGCTTAGCCTGAAAACCAAAACCAACGCCAACATGAAACGTGTGCTGTCTACCGCAAATACATAGGTTTAAACAGAACAAAAGCCCATTCCAAGTCTATAGTTTGTTAGATCGTGGCCGTTGGATGATCATCAGGGACATATTCTAACCGTTTCTCCTTACAGTTATAGCTCTGCAGAGATTTTTAGAGAAGTGCACTGCAGAAATGCCTGCACTTCGGCCCGCTTGGTGGACAGTTTAGAAGTCAAGCTGATCATTCGTGGGTTAATTTGTGCTGAGTCCATTAGCATGCTGAGGGCCAGCTCTAAAGTCCAGGCCTGGTTGACTTCACTAGAGTTGGGGTAAGCCGCAGACTTGCTGCTCTAATAATTTGGGCTTCCCAGTCCAGTGTCCAAGTGAATGAACAGTGTGGCTGGTACTGATTTTTGCTCCAAAATGTCATGCACGTTTGGTGGGTGGAAACTTCCTTTATCAACAGTGACAGAACAGGGGTAGCTGAGATGAGACATTCTCCTTACACAGGAGCACAGGTGATACCCATGTCGTCCATTTGGGCGGATGCTGTCATTTTAATAGTGATCGCTGTACTCTATGCATGATCTCAAATGCCCATGCACATGTTGGGCATTTACATGCTCACCTGACAAAACAGAATCAAATTCATAAAGATCACTCACTATATTTGGCATAATAGAATCATAAACTCCTAGAGTTGGAAGAGATCTCAGGAGGTCCTGGAGTCCAAAGCAGGACCAACCGCAACTCGATCATCCCAGCAAGGGCTTTATAGCTGTGTCTACATTCCCCAACCCATAGTAGTCTCCCATTGTGCTAGTGTTCCTCAGTACAAATGCTGAGAGAGAACCCATGCCACAGATGGCTTATAAGCTCCACAGACCAACGGTGGGAGAAAGGAAGGATTACAAACCCTAGTTCACAGACCGAGTGTGAGGCACTGATGTGATTTCTCCAAGATCACGCAGGGAGAGCATAAGAACAGAACATAAGAACTTAAGAACGGCCAGACTGGACCAGACCAAAGGTCCATCCAGCTCAGTATCCTGTCTGCCGACAGTGGCCAATGTCAGGTGCCCCAGAGGGAGTGAATAGAACAGGGAATCATTGTGTGATCCATCTCCTGACAAACAGAGGCTAAGGACACTATTCCTATCCATCCAGGCTAATAGCCATTGATGGACCTAACCTCCATGAATCCATCTAGCTCTTTTTTGAACTCTGTTAAAGCCCTGGTCTTCGCCACATCCTCTGGCAAGGAGTTCCACAGGTTGACAGTGCGCTGAGTGAAGAAAAACTTCCTTTTGTTTATTTTAAACTGCTACCTATTAATTTATTTTGGTGACCCCATTCTTATATTATGGGAACGAGTAAATAACTTTTCCTTATTCACTTTATCCACACCAGTCATGATCTTATAGACTTCTATCATATCTCCCCTTAGTCTCTGATGAAAAGTCCCGGTCTTTTTAATCTCTCTTCATATGGCACCCATTCCAAATTCCTAATAATTTTTGTTGCTGTTCTCGGAACCTAAACTTTTTCCAATGCCAACCCCAAGGGAGGGTGTGGGATAGCTAGCTTTGTCTAAGAATGAGAGTGCCGAGACCAAAGGTTATGGTTGACGTTGAAAAGCATGGTTTTGCGCCATCATGGGTCATGAGACAGTAGCTGGCTGACACAGCTACCTGTTGTTGCTGTCTTACGTCGGGTTTGAAATAAAATACTATAACTGTGAAAAGTCAATGTTCTGCACCTTTAAAAAATATGCAGGGAGTTTTCCTGGGAGAGCTTGTGAACTGCCTCCACATCTCCTGAGTTCCAGTCCAGTACCTTAGCTACTTTATGCATGGCTTGGATGCTTTGGAGTCACTTGATCAAGGAGTGGTATTCAAAAGCCTTTACAAAGCAAGAGAGGGGATTATTCCCCTTTATTTGGCAATGGAGAGGCCACAACTGGAGTGTTATGTCCAATTCTGGGCCCCCCACTACAGAAAAGACGTGGAGGCATTGGAGAAAGTCCAGTGGAAGGCAACCAAAATGATTTGGGGGTTGGAGCTTCTGACTTATGAAAAGAGGCTGAGAGATTTGGCTTATTTGGTCTACAGAAGAGTGAGGGGGGATTTGATAACAGCCTTCAGCTACCTGAAGGGGGGTTTCAAAGAGGATGGAGAGAGGCAGTTCTCAGTGGTGAACGAGAAGCGATGGTCTCAAGTGGCAGTGGGGGAGGTCTAGGTTGGCTATTAGGAAAAACTGTTTCACTAGAGGGGAAATGAAGCACTGGGCTGGGTTCCCTAGGGAGGGGGTGGAATCTCCATCCCTAGAGATTTTTAAATCCCAGCTTGAGAAAGCCCTGGCTGGGTTGATTGGATTGGGATTGGTCCAGCTGTGGGCAGGGGGCTGGACTCCATGACTCCTGAGGTCTCTTCCAGCCCTGGGATTCTATGTGAGTATGGGAAATCGCCTGGCAAATGCTTCTTTTGTGACATCAGTTTGTGAATACCTGGTCTGTTTCACCACTGCTGTGCTCCAGCTCTATGCCTATAGAACTCCTTTGCCATGAGTAGAGTAATAAAAAGGTGTACATTTATAGTTTCTGGAAAGTTTAGCAATTCCCATTTCATTTAATAAATCAATACAGGCACATAGAATATGGATGCTCCTGTGTAGAAAAAAGAAATGGCCTTTTAGAAACTTCTGCTGGATTTATAGCTAGGACCATATAGTTGTAAGTTATAATTAAGTGTAACAAGCTGCCTTACTCCTTAGAACAAAGACGTTAGCTTATTAAACTGCATGTATTCTTTTTCATGGCGTGGCCTGATTCAGAAGATTTTGAAGGAAATATGTAACTCGTACTCATCAAAGCTTACACGTACAAACTTCCTTATTCAGTGGCAATTTAAAATGAATATGAACCTCATGAAATTATTGAGGACGGTGCTTAGCAAAAGGGAATCGGAAAGATCAGACATGTTCCACGGGAGAGTGATGACTGCACGAATGGAAATGCTGTTTGGCTACATTTCTGAGACGTGCACTTCCCTTAATGTGAATTTAAAACAAATCCACATTTTTTTGCATGAATAATTCTGCAGGATTTAAAAATATACCTGAGGCCTATGCTTAGCAATTGGGGTAACTAACGGATGATTTTGGCTCCAAAAGGGTCCTAGGGAGGTTGTGGAATCTCCATCACTGAAGATATTTAAGAGCAGCTTAGACAGACGCCTGTCAGGGATGATCAAGTTGGTGCTTGGTCCTGCTGTGAGGGCAGTGGACTGGACTTGAGCTCTCAAGGTACCTTCCCATTCTAGAATAGTAATAGAGATGTAGCCGTGTTAGTCTGATCTTGCTGAAGCAAAAGACAGGACTATGTAGCACTTTAAAGACTAACAAGGTGGTTTATTAGGTGATGAGCTTTCGTGGGCCAGACCCACTTCCTCAGATCAAATTGTGGAAGAAAATTGGCATGATCATATATAAGGGATACACTCAAAAAAAGTGAACACCTATAAAATAGACAAATCAGATTTTAGAACAGAGGGGAGGTGAGGGGGGGAGGTTAACATCTACGAGATGATGATATTAGAGGTGATAATTAGGGAAGTTTTCTTACCCATTACAAAGTGGTCATGCCAACTTTCTTCCACAATTTGATCTGAGGAAGTGGGTCTGGTCCACAAAAGCTCATTAACTAATAAACCATCTTGTTAGTCTTTAAAGTGCTGCATAGTCCTGTCTCTTATTTCTTCCAGTTCTAGGATTCGAGGATTCCAGTGCTCTGTACAGAATCTTTCTATTTCGGAAATAATTACTGCACCCATCATTGAACAGCTCTGGCCAAAGTCAGCTCTTCAACAGCAGAGAGCAATATTACACAAAGAGTTAAAGCAGGAATTGAGGAATATTTTAACTGTAAACTCTTCAGGGGAAGTTTGAGGTAAATGGAATATTTGACCAATATTTTGTCTTAAACTGTCCTAAAACAACATTGTAGGGTACGTCTAAACTACATTGCTCCGTCGACGGAGCCATGTAGATTTGTTTGTTCGGCAAAGGGAAATGAAGCCGCGATTTAAATAATCGCGGCTTCATTTTTATTTAAATGGCTGCCGCGCTGAGCCGACAAACAGCTGATCAGCTGTTTGTTGGCTCAGCGTGCTAGTCTGGACACTCCCCTGCTGACATGAAAGCCCTTTATCGACCTCCCCGGTAAACTTCATCCTACGATGCATAACGGGGAGGTCGATAAAGGGCTTTCAGGTTGGCGCGGGAGCATCCAGACTAGTGCGCTGAGCCGAAAAACAGCTGATCAGCTGTTTGTCGGCTCAGTGGGGCAGCCATGTAAATTTAAATGAAGCCGCGATTATTTAAATCGCAGCTTCATTTCCCTTTGCCGAACAAACAAATCTACATGGCTCCGTTGATGGAGCCATGTAGTTTAGACACACCCGTAAAGTTGTGGGGTTTTGTAATGGGAACATATCATAATGAATTCATTTTGGCATTTGCTTTCTTATATATGCATTCTTCACTCCTGTCGTAAGTACATTTTCTATTCACAGTTTCTGTCATTATTCTTTGTCTTTATCACAGAGTTATTCTTGGAATGATGGTAAGTTAATTATTTTTCACATCCACTGCCAAAAATCGGGTTAAAATGTAGTGTAACCTATAAATACGTCTCAGTATTTTAAGTTGGGGAGTGGACGGGGAAAATCCCTTCCTGGTATATTGCAGTTTAAATTATCATATTAATTTCTACTTTACTGTGTTAGCTCCTAGGTATACCAGCTGTCTTCAGAGCCTTATTGAACAAATACATAAGTAGGACTGGAGAGGAAACCCTTTTCTCATACTGTGAGAATTTGTGAGTTTTTCAAATTGGTTTTGTCATGGAGCAGGACGAAAAGTCAAAATCTCAAAACGTTTTAGGAATCTGCAAGGCAAAATATAACCGATCAATCAGTGTTTTGTTTCAAATATTTCTAAGGCCAGGTGTACACTAAAGGGGAAGGACTAATTAAGATACACAACTCTAGCTATGTTAAATAGTTACCTGGAGTTGACATACCTTACTTTGTTTTCCTGCCATGCCCAAACACTCCTCTCAGCATCCCTTAATTCTCACAGGAGCAGGAGTACCAGCTGCCGATGGGGGTGCCCTCTGAGTTTGATATAGAAGGTCTTCACTAGACCCACTAAATCAAACTCTGGAAGATCAATCACAGCAGTGTTGATCTTGCCCCCAGTGAAGACATTGCCTGAATCTTTTGATTTTGACTTTAACTTTTTTTAAAGTCCCTATATTTGCTAAAATTTAAAATAAAAAGTTGTTTTAATTCAAAACCCCATAAGATTTTCATTTAAAACTGTCAAGCCTTAACACCTATCTCAAAAACTTTTCTAACAAAAAAGCATCAAGTCCGGAGGTTCACAGAAACTGAACCTATTTTGTAAATAGTTTTGATTTAGGCAACCAGCTTCTTTTTTCAGTGAAAAAGAAGTTCAACAAAAAAATCCCATGCATCTGCCAAAGTGTTTAGAAGTTCCATGACACCTTAAAAACTAACAGATTTATTTGGGCATAAGCTTCCATGGGTGAAAGTTTCTTTTTAAATCCCAGTCAGTTTTAAAAACAGGAGAGAGTCCATGCTGCAAACAGCTAATACAAATCTAAGGCCATGTCTTCACTATCGGGAAGATGGACTCTGCCGCAGTTGATCTTTTGGAGTTTGATTTAGCGGGTATAGTAAAAACCAACTAAATCAAACTCAGAGGGCAGTCCTGTCAGCAGCTGGTACTACTGCTCCTGTGAGGAGTAAGGGAAGCTGATTGGAGCAAATGCTTCTGTTGACTTCCCACTGTGAGGACAGTAGGAAAACTCCAATTAAGGTGCGTCGACTCCAGCTGCGTAATTAACGTAGCTGGAGTTGTGTATCTTAATTTGACCTTCCCCTTTAGTGAAGACCTGGCCAAAGGAGACAAGACTGTTAAAACATGGGAGGGGGAAAGGAGGAACAGAAAGATGAAATGCCTTGCCTAAGACAAGAGTTAGTCAGTGAGGGTATGTCTACACTACCACCCTAGTTTGAACTAGGGTGGTTAATGTAGTCATACGAACTTGCAAATGAAGCCCGGGATTTGAATTTCCTGGGCTTCATTTGCATGTTGCCGGGCGCCGCCATTTTTAAATGTCCGCTAGTTCGGACTCCGTGCCCGTGGCTACACGCGGCACGAACTAGGTAGTTCGGATTAGGCTTCCTATTCCGAACTACCTAGTTCGTGCCGCGTGTAGCCACGGGCACGGAGTCCGAACTAGCGGACATTTATAAATGGCGGCGCCCGGCAACATGCAAATGAAGCCCGGGAAATTCAAATCCCGGGCTTCATTTGCAAGTTCGTATGACTACATTAACCACCTTAGTTCGAACCAGGGTGGTAGTGTAGACATACCCTGACAGAGCAAAGAATAGAATACCGGTGTCTTCTGTCACAATCCGGCAAAACTTCCTTCTCTAATTGTGCTTCGTGTTATAAAAGCATGAGCAAATATGGGCCCGTTTTGCCCTATGCAACGGTGTGGCAAGGAACACCATCTTACTCCATTGCTATAGAAACCATGGTTAGCATAGCAAATTATGCTTGGTACCTTTGTCGCAAGCTCACTGGAGATCAAACTACTGATCTGGGAGGTAAGAGGGTACATGAGAGAGAAACTGGCAAAACACGAACAAGAATCCAGGCAGCCGTTTTTGCTAGAGGTAAGTAAAGGGAAATTCTTCATTTATGAATGGTTCATTGACCCATGATAACAAAGCAGTGCTGCAGAAGAAGGATAATTATCTATTTAAGTATCCGATGTCCTAAGGGCAAAAGCTTTCCTTCTTTCCTTTTGAAAAATGAACTCAGATTAAACAAATGTCCTTTTTCCTGTTTTACTGTTGACATGAATTTCCTTTTTATGGGTAAAATTAATTAGTTTTTCTACTCCTTTTTTTCCTGGTATGGAAATCAGGTCGGCACAGCGAGTTTCCTTTCCCCTGGGGCTCTAAGTTCAACCAGTAGCATCCTCTATGAAGGTGCTTTGTACAGCATGCTTGGGCGACTAGCAGATAAATTATTGGAGCTTTATTACGCCCGTTAGCTGTGTTCGCCTGAGGTGGGTATTGAGCATCAGAAAACCAAAAGCCCTCCAACCCGACTCTTTTTTAATATTCTCTGTTTGCTCATTCCAGCTAGCTAAACACACCTCAAGACGTATTTGTTCTTTTTCAAAATATTTTAATGTGATGAATTATAGTGAAAAAATTAGTCAGTGTCGCTGCTGCTTTGTTAGGCCCTGTCTACACTACATGGAAGATTGACACTGCCGGGGCTGATCTTCCAGGGTTTGATTTAGTGGGTCTAGTGAAGACCCACTAAATTAAACTCAGAGGGTGCCCTCATTGGCGCCCATACTCCTGCTTCTCCTGAGGTGTAAGGGAAGTTGACGGTAGCATTTACTCCCCTCAGCCTGCCTCTGTGTGGCCGGTGATTTAAGACACGTCAGCTCCAGCTACATAATTAACGTCGCTGCAGTTGCATATCTTAGGTCGACCGTTGGCTCTAGTGTAGACCAGGCCTTACACAGCTGGTTTTCAGCAGCACTTAGCATCCACAGCCGGCACCAAATTTCTCTTGTGCTTTTGAGCACCACAGGGGTCTCTACGTGTGGACTTCTTTTGAAAAAGCTAGTCTCAGTTAGGCAAAGATCTGCTCCAATGTTGTCCGTCGTCATTCTGATTCATCGCCGCGTCACCGGGAAACTTCTGTTTTCTCAAAGCAGAATTGCAAATGTATTTCCCTCGGCTATGTTTTGTGAATGAATCCCCTCCTTGTTTATATGAGTATGCAGTCCTTTGCTCTCCTCTTAAAAGAGACCTCACTAGTATTGCCAGAGATTTTGAAGCTCAGGCTTGCATAACTTTTGTCTGAACCTCTCAACTTCAGCCTCTCTTCTGTTACCACTGGAGCAACATCGTACATACAATTCAGGGACTATCTCTGCAACCCACAGATCGGGGGTTAAATAAGGGAGGAAAGAATGGTGACGATACCCAGTTCTTCACGTTTGGGGATGCAGGGTATTCACCGACTCGCTAGGGCTGGGTGAAGATGAGCCAGAGTCATCCAGAAATTGGGTGTGGTGGGCTCTAGAGCTATGTCTACACAGCAGGGTTATTTCGGAATAACTGATGTTATTCTAAAACAACAGTGCATGTCGACACCGGCAGCATTTATTTTGAAATAACGTTGAGCTGGAGGACTTCTTACTCTGAATCCTATAACCCTCATTTCACGAGGAGTAAGGGAAGTCGAAGGGAGAGTGCTCTGCCTTTGACTTCCTGCTGTATAGACAGCTCCAAAAGCTGAATTCAGCTATTTCGACTTCAGCTACACAATTGACGTAGCTGAAGTTGTGTAGATTAATGCAACTTTAGTCCCCCTGTGTAGACGTACTCTAAGTGTGTTCATTGGCCATTCTGTAGCTACTTATCAGGCAGTTTCCAGTGTGGACAAGCAGCCAGGCAGGGGACACACCCAATGTCACTCTCAAAGAGTGGAACCAATTGGAACTCACAGGAAAGGACAGGAGTTGATAAACAGGAGTAGCGGGACCATCCTGGAGAGCTCAGCTGTAGAGCAGCACTAGGACCTGAAGGCTTAACTGCAATACCGGGGGTCCTGGGACTTTGCCAGTTGTTTGGAGCTAGTCTATAGTCTCCCCAGCCCGGTGGGAGAAGCATTGCTGCAGGCTGTGCAAAGGTCAGCCTGACATTTCACAGACTCAGAGGGAATTTGAAGGAGGCTGAGGGACCACGGTTCGTTCCCGAGACTTCAAGGCACTTGCATAGCCGCCAGTGGGTCTAGCCACCATTCCACATGCCGAGAAGGAGAAATCCTTCTCTGTGACATTTGCCTGTGTTTTGCATGCAATTTTATTTGCATTTAAACCGGAGATGGCAGCGAGTTCTAAAACATATGGGGCTCCGCCTGAAGATGGCATTGGAAAAGGTTTAGGAAAGGGCAGCAAAAATGATGAGGGGTTTGGAACGGGTCTCATAAGATGAGAGATTAAAATGACTTGGACTTTTCAGCTTAGAAAAGAGGAGACTAAGGAGGGCTATGATAGAGGTCTATAAAATCATGACTGGTATGGAAAAATGAATAAGGAAAAGTTATTTACTTGTTCGCATAACATAAGAACTAGGAGTCACCAAATGAAAGTAACAGGCAGCAGATTAAAAACAAACAAAACGAGGTTTTTCTTCGTGCAGTGCACAGTCAACCTGTGGAACTCCTTGCTAGAGGATGTGGTGAAGATTAGGACTTGAACAGAGTTCAGAGAAGAGCTAGGTAGATTCCTGGAGGTTAGATCCATTAATGGCTATTAGCCAGGATGGGTAGGAATAGTGTCCCTAGCCTCTCTCTGGAAATGGGTGACAGGAGAGGGATCACGTGACGATTACCTGTTGTGTTCCCTCCCTCTGGGGCATCTGGTGTTGGCCACTGTTGGTAGGCAGGATACTTTTGGTCTGACCCAGAATGGTTGTTCTTATGTAGGTGTTGAGAGATCTATAAAACCATAGCCCTTAAAAACTAAACTCTGGAAGGGTAAGCTGAGGTGCAGAAAAGGGGAATAACTACTGTCTTGTTTTTATTATATTCCTTTCCGAAAACCTATTATCTTTGCAGGACTAAAATTGCCGTGAACAATACTAGTCTATTACAGTCTTGTGTAGCTTAATTTTCTCAAAACCGTTATTAGAGTGTGTGTTTTAATATGGAACAAATAAAGTGCTTCTGTACCATATGTTTGCCAGTGTTTACATGGCTTTGTAAGGGCCTTTTTCTGCATTCCCACTAGTGTAAATCAGGAGCAACGCCACTGAAAAGGCGCGGTAGAACTAGTTGGGTTTCAAGTCTTAAGTGCTCTCTACTTGGGCCACCTGGGTTGTCCTCACACAAAGTCCCGGTCTACTAAATGTCCCCACTGCCATGCCCGTTATTTCGAAATAAGGGCCTGGTTATTTTGAAATAACTCTTGCTTTCCATGAGGAATAACGCTAATTTCAAAATAGTTATTTAGAATTAGCAGTAGTGTGGATGCTCCGGGGCCGCTATTTCAAAATAATGACTCCCCAGAGTCATTCAAACTAATTACTCCCGAGTGCTTTCTGGGACTCTAAGTCGAGGTAGCGCATCTGCCTGCCTGCCTCGGACTAATTTTGAGGCTTCCCTGTAGTGTGAATGCACTATATTGAAATTATTATTTTGGGAGTTTGTATTTGAAATAAGTTACAGCCGCTCCCCGAGTTACAAACAAGTTACGGACCAATACTTGGTCCGTAACTCAAAGTGTTCGTAACTCGGATCCCATAGAGTTACATGGCGACTGCACTGTTCATAAGCGCGGATCTCCGTTTGTAACTCGGATCCGCATTTATGACCGCTTTGGTCGTAAGTGCGGCTGGTCGTAAGTGGAGGTAGTCGTAACTCGGGGAGCGGCTATATTTCGAAATAATTTCCTAGAGTAGAGATGCTCTCAGAAACACTTATGCCTTGTAGTGAGTGGTTGCTTGGTCCCAAATTAGGAACTAGAGTACTCTTTACATTGGATGTAGTGGTAGGATAGACCGGGACGTTCTGTTCGAAGGAGCGCATTTGTGAATTGTCTCGATCCCCTTCCATGATGGTACATTTCATGGACCATGAAGTGCTTTGTGAGGAAGGAGAACAGGCAAAAAATGTGTGTGCAGCATTCTGGACCTGAGCCAAAAATGGCAACAGCTCTAATTAACTAACTATACTTACACAATATTAATAATAGATGAGCATTCCCAGGGCCTTTCAGCTGCAACGTTACTAAAGTCACGACCCTGGTCTTATTTATAGAGCTCCCCGTTTTTAAACATGGAAGCCTCACAGCAGGGACTTTACACGGATGTGATTCAAAAGTGATCAGCTGTGTTCGGTGCCCTGTTTGAAAGGCTACTGTGAAATGAAACCTGATTTTCAGAAGTGCTTTGAGCCAGCTGTGACCCAGGGACTGCTTAGTGCCAGCTGCTAGAAGGCACAGTGGGTGCATAGTGACTTATAGCACTCCCCTGGGTAGATCCCTGCATGATGGCTACCAAAGGACAGCATGTGAGGTCTTTACTGAGAGCCAGTAGCTCATTGGTCATCGTAATCATTACAGACTGTGCATGGGTCATATTTAAGGAGTGATGTGTCTATACTGAAAGTTGTGCTTTAAGCAGCTTGGTGTTACGGTAGGTCTCCAGGAGATGACATATGCTGGAAATGTTCCTTCCAGGCAGTAGGCAAAAAATGTCTCCCAATCAGGGCATTTGTATATTGCATATTTGTAGGCCTCACAATTTATGTCTAACACATATGGGGCTGATTGTAAACTAAAATCCTGTGAAATATACAAGAGCCTGTCTACACTAGGAAATAGCTTCAGAACAACTAAATCTGCCAGAATAACTCCTGAAATAACTATCGTGAAATAAGCTTATTCCCCAAGGAGAGCAGGAGTACAGATTTGGAGGGAATATAACAGGCTTGGTGGTATGGACGCTGCGCTTATAATTTTGAAATAACCCCCTAGTGGAGATCAGGGCCAAGAGAGCAAATCAACAGGAAATAAGAATTATACTAACAAAACAACAGGAGGTTGTCTTGTTGATGGCAAGAGACAAAGGGTTATTCTGGTACAGCCGCTCCCCGACTTACGGCCACCTCCACTTACGACCATCCGTACTTATGACCAAAGTGGTCGTAAATGTGGATCCAAGTTACGAACGGTGATCCATGCTTACAAACAGCGCGGTCGCCATGTAACTCTATGGGATCCGAGTTACGAACACTTTGAGTTACACACCAAGTGTTGGTCCGTAGTGTTGGACCAAGTGTTGGTCCGTAACTCGTTCATAACTTGGAGAGCAGCTGTATATCCTGGATACAAAGAGACCCTGGAGTCCTTCCCAAATTGATAGGGTGCCTATCCCATGAAAGAAGGGTCATAGCTAACTTAAAGACCCGCAAGGAGTTTTGGGGAGCACTGCTCTGCACCACAAGATAGTGTCTTGTTAATTGAGTTTAGACTCCAGAATATGAGTTATGATGTTATTGTACAGGTAACCACTTGTTTCCAGTACTCCAGCTCTCTCCTGTCTGAATCGCCCTTCTTTGGTAAACACACTTAGAGGCGATTTCACTGTGTATGAAGCAGAGCAGAGATCTGAGGTGGCACAGGGAAGCAGGGCACTATTGCTTCTTTGGTGTATCGGGGAGCAGGGGCTGGATGCTGAAGGGAGACAGGGCTCAAGTGGAACGAGGGCAGTTACCTGGGAGGCCTCGAGGGAGTGTTTGTGTTGCTGGTGGCCAGTGGAGCTGGGGAGCTGACCCCCCACAGTAAGGACTGGTGCTAGCAAGGGACCCCACAGCCTGGGTTCATGTCACACCGGCCTCTCCCAGTGCAGCTCCCTTTTCTTCTCTGTTTACTGGGGAACAGGCAACACTCACTGGGGGGGGGGGCTGATGTTGACAGTCAAGGAGGGGTCGAGTATGCCAGTGGCAGCGTTGGATGGGTGGGAAGCCTCTCTCCGTCTTTCTGTTCCTGCCTTTCTACTTGTAAAGGAAACTGAAGTTGGTGGTGCCTCCACCTGGCTGGGCTTCATACACGCTCGATGACCTGCCTTGGGGGCCTCCCAGAGTAAACCCATCTGTGTAATGGGTCCATCTGAGAAATATTAAGTATAAACAGGAGAGCCCCAATAGAAATGTAAATTGGCACTAAGCAGTGCTTTTTCTGTGACGGTACTGCCCGATACACAGAACCGGCACCTCCAGACGCAGTATCGGTACCTCCAGTACCGGAGCTCAACAACTTTTCCCCTGGAGTACCGGCCCTTTTTTGTTTCGTTTTTTGCTTTTGCAAAAAAAGCACTGGTGCTAAGCCACCGTTTCCGAACAACTCAAGAAGCCGTGGTACAACACATTGAGATTCAATGTCAGCTATAATTGAAACCAGCAGGGGGCAGGTCAGTGAACCTGTTCACAGTGGGTACATGAAACGCATCTCACTTGCATTTACTCTGCCACCAGTTGCCCCACCCCTGGAGTGAGCACTGCTCTGGATGGGATTGCGTGGGAGCACTTGAAAATCGTGATGCTGGAGCTAGCGCTTGGTTGGCCCAGTGCAGCCAAGGCAACGGGAGGCAGAACATCTCTAATCTGGACTCCCTCCCAGCTGCACCACCCCTCTGAAGAGTGGAATTGTTTGACCCCAGTGTCAGCAGCCCTGGGACTGGTTGGATGGAAAGATCACTCCACCGCTTCTCAGACTCAGACCACCCATTAAGGTGTCTTGGCTATTCCGTCCCCTTGCAAACACTTTCCTAAGCAAGGAGGGTGCTGGCACCGCTGTCTGCAGACCCAGCTTAGTCAGCTCTCGGCACAGCAATGGTCTCTGCCTTGGCTCCAGTGAAGTCCCCAAGGCTCCCTGCTTCACCAAAGCCCAGCAGGCTCTCAGCAGTAGCTCCTAATAAGTACAGAGCACCATCAAGCCATCTCAGCTCCTCCCCAGAAGTGGAGCCCAGCGAATGCTCCCCCTGCACTCCCTAATAGAGGAAGTGTCTGTCTCTCTCTCCCCCCAAGGCATGCTGGGAGTTGTAGTCAGGATCTTCCCAACTGAAACACTCCCACTTCAGTTCAAAGGCCCCTCTAGTAAAGGGTGCCTACAACAGCGCTAGAATCTGAGGCGACGTCTACGCTACAAGTTTTCTTGGCCAAAATATGCTAATGAGGGACTCATTTGCATAAGTCACAATCTCATTTGCATATGTTCTGCCAATCCATTTTTGTGCTAGGGATTTTTGCGCAAAAACAAGCAGTGTGGATGTTTTCTTTTTGTGCAAAAGCCCCTTTTTCCACAAGACCAGTATTCCTCCTTTTTTGAGCACAAGGCTCTTGCAGAAAAGAGGGGGTTTTTTTGTGCAAAAAGAAAATGTCCATGCTGCTTATTGTTGCGCAAAAACCCCTAGTGCAAAAATGGATCTGCAGAAAATATGCAAATGAGATTGTGACTTATGCAAATGAGTACCTCATTAGCATATTTTTTGCTGAGAACACTCATAGTACAGATGTAGCCAGAGTGCTCAGGGCGCTTTCTCGAAGTCACAGAAATGTCTTAGGCACTGCGGTTGGAAAACGTTGGCCCCAAAGAGAAATGTGTGAGGAAATGGGACCGGTTTCTGAAGCAGACATAATATGATTGCTGTATTTTCACTACAAAACCCTTTCCTTTCCACTGATTAAGTTCTTACCCTCAAATCAAGGTGAGTTTAACCATAAAGCCCCTTTGCGGGTGACCTATTGTTATGGTGGGGGAAGGAATAAGTTGGTATCCTGCGTCTGCACATGTTCCTTAACTGCTTCTAATTCAGATGTCCTTGTCTGCCCACTCCGGCCCGTGGAGCGTTTCCGCGACCTGCGTCCTGAAGAAGTGGCTGATTTGTTTCACACGACACAACAGGTTGGAAATGTGGTGGAGAAACATTTCCGTGGCACTTCGCTCACCATTTCGATTCAGGTTTGTAAATTGATTGGCTCCCAAAGCTTTGCTTCCTTGCAGCGTTTTATTGAGCTTTTTACCCTGTTTCACAACCTGCTGAGAAGAAGACGCTCCCACCAAAGAAGCAGTAAATGCTCCACAAACGTAAGGAAATAGTCTTGCTTTACTCGGCATATCGTTACCTGTGGCGTTCACAACTGATGGCGGTTAGCAATCAAATACTGCATCTGGGTTCAGTGAAGAGTCCAGATAATTAACTGTGAAAATGGTGCCCTCCTGAAAAACCCTACCAGGTGTAGTAGTAAGGTAGTAAGTAACCAGTAGTATCGCTGGTTTGTAGTAAGTAGTACTCCTAGGAGAAAGGGTTTGCAAGGCATAGCTCTTAACAAAGGTACTCGCATGATACAAGGAGTAAACTCATTGCATGCAGACCAGAATTTCTCCCGAGAGGCAACTTTCCCAGGAATTAGCTAAGGGCATTATGTAGGTTTATTACTTGAGCTATGTCTACACAGCAGCGTTATTTTACAATAACTGCCATTATTCCAAAATAACATAGTCCCCGTCTACACGCAAGCAGTTATTTCAACATAGGGGATGTCTAGACTACAATGTTTTTACGAAAAAGCTTCCCTTTCTTCGAAAAAAGTCACCTGCCCACACTGCAGTGGCATTCTTTCAAAATTAAATCAAAATTTAAATCAAAAGAACGCAGGTTTTTTTTGACATTGGTAAACCAAATTACAAGGAAGAACGCCTTTTTCGAACGAGCTCTTTTGAAAAAAGGCATGTGTGGTCACAAAACAGGGACATTTTTTGAAAGAAGAGGCAGTCAAAAAAAGCACAGGTGCCATGGTGGCCATTCTGTGAATAGCAATCAGGGTTTTCTTTTGAGAGAGAGCATCGATGCAGTCTGGATGCTCTCTTTCAAAAAAAGGAGATTGCTTTTTCGATCTGGTTTTGTGGTGCGGATGCTCACTTTCAAAAGAAGCTTGCGGTCTAGACGTACTCATAATGTCAAAATAATGTTGAGCTGGAGGACTGCTTACTCCAACGCCAGTAACCCTCATTTTTCGAGGAGTAAGGGAAGCCGAAGGAAGAGTGCTCTCTCTCGAAATAACCGTTGTGTAGACAGTGCCAAAAGTCAAAATAAGCTATTTCGACTTAATCGTTGCAATTAGCATAGCTCAAGTTGTAGAGCTTATTTTGAGTTTAGCCCTGCTGGGCAGACGTGCCCTTGAGACGCTCTCTGCAGCAACATAGGGAGCTAGATTGACCGAGTAGGTTTATACAAAATAACCAATCCTTTTATTTAAACCAAATCTGGATGCGAAAGCCGTTTTTGACATAACAAGCATGTAAATAAATGAGCTTTGATTTAAAGCGGCGCTTGCAGCTCTGTATTTTACGTCTACAAATAATGGACGCATTATTGCGAGCAGTTAAAACCGGGGTTCTAAGCTCATGAAAAATCACAACGTTGCTAGTATTTATTTCCTTCTTTACGTATTATTTCCCCCTCCATCACGCCCTGCAATGTAAAAGCATCTGGTCCTGCAGGCTTTGCGCTGAATGGGACCCAGGAGAATACTATAAATTAGCACACAATGAAATTGGATTTAAATTATTAATGGATAATATTTCTGAATTCCCAGGAGATGCTTGTTAGCGTCATTTATCTGAGTCTTCTCTCTTTTTTTGCTTACAGGATGGTCCTGAAGCTGGGCAAACTGTGAAGGTGAGTGCTTATGCTTATGATGCAGGATACAAATTAACAAGAGACAATTAGGAGAACTAATAAAAGATCAGAGCTAGTCATCTGCAGAGCATTGCTGTATCGTTCTGTTATCCTTGCCGTCAGAGAAATTTGGAGTCTATTATGCTTGTCAATACTCTGATGGAATTTGCATGGAATCGTGTTTACATGGCACTTCTTTACCAGGCAGAAGTTTTCAGCTGTGAAAATACTGTCTTGGCTCTGCTTCCAGAGAGGTTCTGAGACGATCATTAGCTGTACCTTGTTTATTTCACATGCACAGAACGCTTACAGAGGGAATGCGGTTTTGGGTGGCGTTTATGCACTGACAAGATTGCCTTTTCCTTCGTAATTTCTTTGTCTTTCTTATTTATTATGGAATGAGTAATAAATAAGTAAAGGGCAGGGTTTTGCTACACTTAGAAGGGCTATGACAGCTCTCCTGGTACATGGACAGGAGAGGCCCGAAAAAGAGTGAATGCATCATCAAAGGTGCCGGTTTCTGATCTATGAGGTGTCCAGAGATGAGACATCAGGTGATCTTTCGTGACTTTTTAAACAGGGGTCAGAAATAAACTCCATGTCTAAGACTTTTACTGTAGACTCTCATGAACTATGTTCTGGTAAGAAATCCTGTTTATGGAGTAGAGGATAAGTGTGCATGGAATTATTAGGGACTCAGTTGGGAAACTGAGGCAGGCTTGCTGGTCATGCCATGGCCTTCAGCAGGGGGACACGCCAATCCATGTCACCTTACGACAAGCACGTGTAAATTTTGAATCAGTATTTTGACTTGCTGCATGACCCAAGCTGAGGCTGCTACGTTGTGCCATGTCAGGTTTCCAAATATGATGTTTTAACTGGAAGAAATTACTACATTCCAGACTGCTTCAAATATAAGTTAGGTTTCATCATTCATCAACAATCCAGCGCAGTTCAGCCAAGTACTGCAGAACAGTGATCTCCAACCTTTCTAAGCACAAGATCACTTTTTTAATTTAAGTGCAATCCAAGAAATTAATAACCTCTCAACGTCCCTTCCAGTCCTAGTATTCTGTGATTCTATGAGGCTGGTTAAAGGAACATTAGAAAAGCATGCTGCTCTTGATCCATGCTTCCTCGCACTGGACCGTTCCCCTCACACTCTTGTTAGCAAAGTTCAACTGTAAAGGAGCCAGTGAAGCTTAAAAGCCGTTTTAAGCCATGCTCGTGAGAAAAAAAAATCTGTTATATTCTCCATTGGAGTAATAACATAGATAAAATCCAAGATGGTTCTCTGGCCATCTTTCAGTCCCCCATCATGCAAATGCAAACACAGCTATAGTTAGATTAGATGCCCGAGTATTAGATAAAGGGTTTTTTTTATACTTGGAATCAAAGGAGAGTCAAAATATGATTCTGGTTTAGCATTCGGTAAAATCCGATTAGATGTCTCCAAGAAGCTGTTTGGGTTGATTAAGAAAATTCTGACAACCAAACGATGGCAGCTAGAAACAATGCACTTCCTTCCAATTTTCCGTGTTGACCTTATGGTTGATATTGCTTTGATTGCTTTCTGTGAGTATCTATCAAGGAGTGGGGGTGGGATGGGAAATAAGAAAATCCCCAGGTCGCTAGGAAGGTTACGGGGTGCATAGCGCTGAAATACAATTTTCTGCAGTGCTGCAACAAAAGAGATTCTGTAGCTTCTCTCCTAGGCTTCTGGATTGCACTGGGAGGAGGATGCGGATGGGTGAAAATGGTTATTTTCAACCTAGTTTTCTTTTAAAACAAATGAAGGTTTTGACATTAAACCCCAGCATGGTTTTGGAAGCAAGACACACTATTTCCATTGCTGAGAACGTATTCTCTTTTCTGGGAGAGGCCCCTGGGCAGCTGCTATTTTAAAAAGCGGGACAAACATTTGTGCGAATGATCAAAACAAGGAATGGAAAAATATGCATGTATCTTTCTTGATTGAGGGCAGCGTGTCTCCTCTGTCTAGGCTTTCTAGAGGCAAGAAAAAACGGCAGGTAAATGGTTCTAATTTTCAATTTACACCAAGCATAATGTACACGCGTCTGGCCAGTGAATTGGGAAAACCAGTCGGCACGTGAAATGTGCCCGTCCCACATTTCTACCCAGCGTAATGAGATGGTAATGACCCAATGCTAAGCCGCTGGACTCCGAGGGAGCATGTGCTTTCAGAAATAAGCAGCAAGCAGGCTGCATTTTCCCACTTTTCTGCATCGTTGGACAGCGCTAGGGTTACTTGTCATTGTTTTGATGATGATGTCTATTTCTGGAACATGCAAACCCATGATTGTGTGGAGAGAATTAGGGGCTTTCTGAGCGTCCGTCAGATTACTGTGAGCGGCATCTTCTTCGGGGAAAACAGTGAAGTGGGGATGGGTTATTTAATAGCCGCGTTTCTCCCAGGTGGCCGGGGATCATGAAGTCTGAAGCCACTTACTGGATCCTTGAATAATTTACACAACTGAAATCAAATATGTAGTGTGTTGGTGTGTTCTAGAGACAAAATGTGCAGCTGTATAGTCCTAAACAGAAAACGTTGCTAACTCCCCTCAAGGGGGTCAAGTTCATTCTGCGGAACAGACTGCATTTAATTTTTAATTAGGGACTGTGGACCAGGGCATATAGTGAGTGCTGTGCTCCCTCTACTGCGATCAGCAAGGTTATGTGTGCGCGGCAGAGTCGACTTCGGTCTGAGCAGTTAGATTAGCCTTCTTGGCATGAGCAGCCATCCCGCAAACAAAGCCCAACCTCCTGGAGTATCTTTACGGCTGCGCTTCTCTGTCCGGGTCCAGGACATCTGGGATCTCTCCTCTGGTTGTCAGCGCAGCACAGGGGAGCTTGACAGCCATGCTGGGCCCCTGGGTAAGGTGGGCGGGGAGCTGTGCTCCTGGAAGGGGCGTGGCCTTAGGTGGAAGGGGTGGGGCTAGGGCAGCCAGCCTGCTGCACCAGCCAGAGCATGCCATGCTCTTCCTTCCAGCCCTTAGAGCTTCCCGGAGCACCCTAGTGGTGATTTATAGAGCTTGGGGCTTTGGACACTGCCACAGTAGTGGTCGGTTGGCAGCTGGGAGCCCTGGACACTAACTCCCTTTGCTCCCTCCATCGGCGGGTTTGGGGCTGCAATAAGCTACTCCGCCCTCTGCGTCTTTCCCAGGTAATTGTGGGAGAACTCGTCTGTCCTGCTAGACACGGAGCGGGGGATTATCCAGCAGCACTTGGGCATCACGCTGGACCCTAGGGCTAACCTGGGTTGAAAAACCCACCAGACTTGGGCTGGTGACTTTTGTGAGGGCAACCCCCAGGTGAGAGCTGGGGTAACCCAGCGTTGAAAGAATACCCTGAGAGTCTTGAGAAAGATCTAGCGGGTTGGAGAGCAACTTAACGTTACCCAAGCACACATCTTCACAACAGGCCAAGCACGGACACAGCAGTCCTACAGTAACGTCGGCCTACTCAATGTGAGCCTGCTGTCATCAGGGTGCCCAATCCTGCAAACACTCAAGCTACTCTCAGACCAAAAATTAAGCACCTCCGTCCCTAGAGGTTGGTAAGTCCCGGCTTGACAAGGTCCTGGCTGGGATGACTTAGTTGGGGTTCGTCCTGCTTTGGGCAGGGGGCTGGACTCGATGGCCTCCCGAGGTCCCTTCCTACGCTAGGATTCTATGAGAGTTTGCTGGATTGGCGCCTATATTCCACCTTAGAATGCTGACTTCCGATTCCACACCAGTGTCACCCTCCATGAACGCTTGAGAAGACTGAAAGTTGCAGTTTGATAAAATTACGTAGTAACCTATGTTGCAGAGCTTACATAATAAGAACATAAGAATGGCCATATTGAGTCAGACCAAAGGTCCATCTAGCTCAGTAGCCTGTCTGCCGACAGTGGCCAGCACCAGGTGTCCTGGAGGGGGTGGACCAAAGACAATGATCAAACAATTTGTCTCCTGCCATCCCTCTCCAGCCTTTGACAAACAGAGGCCAGGGACACCATTCCTCACCCTCTGGCTAATAGCCTTTTATGGACCTAACCTCAGTGAATTTATCTGGCTCTTTTTTAAACCCTGTTATAGTCCCAGCCTTCACAGTCTCCTCTGGCAAGGAGTTCCACAGGTTGACTGTGCACAGTGTGAAGAACTTTCTTTTATTAGATTTAAACCTGCTACCCATTAATTTCATTTGGTGATCTCTAGTTCTTATATTATGGGAACAAATAAATCACTTTTCTTTATTCACCCTCTCCACACCACTCATGATTTTACATGTCTATCATATTCCCCCTCAGTCTCCTCTTTTCTAAACTGAAAAGTCCCAGTCGCTTTAACCTCTCTTCATATGGGACCCGTTCCAAACCCCTAATCATTTTAGTTGCCCTTCAGTGCATGCGTGAGTCAGTCTGAAAAACGAGCCCCGTGTGTGCTAGCGGGGTCTGTAAAAGAAGGCAGGAAACAGCAGTGATCTTTTTGATATGGGGGCGACTTAAAAACGCTTTCCACTCCTAAACCAATGAACCGTGTTTTGTCTGTTCTTTCGTGTACTCCAAGAGGATGGGCTATAACTTCAGAGAAGATAGGCTGTCTTTTTCTTGCGTAAGAAAGATGTTGAACCCTCTTTGAAGTACGGAACTCTGTTTAATTATACATGTTCTTTGTGTGCATGTGCACCCATTCCATGGTGTGTGCAATAGGTTGACTATCAATGAAAATATTTTTGGGGGTTTAGTGTATCTCTTAATAGTACCTAGCGACCTGAAAATATCTTGTATGGTGTCTGGGGGCAGTAGGCTGTATTTACATGAGGTGTTTAGATTTCACTCCAATATCCTTGTTTTGGGCAGCACCAATCAGAGCCTGGTGTGAGGTAGCCCGTGGCGTGGGTGTGATGTAGCCGTGGCGTGATATGGAATTACCACCCTTTATGCTGCCCTTCTGACTCTATTTCTGAATGTCTCTCTTCCACTGGGATACTTTAGTGGTGACTTGTGGCGGAGTAGAACCAACGTGTTCACAGAAATCCACCTCGAGGTATTTTAGCAGCTACTGTAGGTGATGCGAGCCACTCCTGTTATGTTCCATTCAATAATATTGCTTTTCTGGAGTGTCTGTCGCCAAAGGTAATGTGCCCCGACTCGAGGTTGCTCACACAGGCCGCGTATGCCCACCCCCTTATGCAGAGCATGCAGGAGCAAGTTCTAGGGGCAGCTTCATGGTGCTTCTGAATGCTCCCGCTGGTACATGTGTAACCCCCACACCTAGTGGGTCACTGTTCCATGGAGTGGCACTTAGGCCATTTACAACAAGAGATAAGAACAAGGGAGCTCTACAGCCTGAGCTGAGAGCCAGCTGGCTTTGTTTCAAGCTGTAGGGGCTCCTACATTAAGCTCCAGAGGTCCCAGGTTCAAATCTGCCTGGTGGGGGGTTGCACATCTGTGTAGCAGAGAGGCTCACACGCTAAGCTTGAGGTCTCAGGTTCAACTTTACCTGTTGGCGTTGGACCAGGAAATCCTCAGGCGTCCGTAAAAGGCAGCAATGTGTTTGAGGCTCTCTGATGTCGCTTCTTTGCAGGGCCTGGGGATTGTTCAGTTCCCTTTGGACCTTGCCTTTTCTCCCCCCTACCTGGGCTCCAGGAAGGGTCTGGAAATGGGATGGCTGACCCTTCCCTCTCCCGCTTCGGAGCAGGCTTGTGGGAGAACGGAGTGTTGGCGATACAATCTACTGATTGGGCTGGGGCAAGGATTTCACTGTGGATCCAGGAAGTGGGTGTTGCTCTGAACTGTGATGGTTTAGGTCACGGTGGGTTCTGCCCACTTCTCATGCATGTTTGAAAGAAACAGAGGCTGCAAAGCACACATATTTGTATGTTTCGGCTGGGTTGGCATTCTTCTGTTGTCTCCATCGCTGTGTTGTCCAGTTGCCTTCTGGTAGTGCTTTAATGTACATGACTCACATGCAGGGCTTGTTGGTCTCCAATAGTTTTAGTTTGGAAAAAAGAAGATTAAGGGGGGACATGATAGCGGTTTTCAAATATCTAAAAGGGTGTGTCAAGGAGGAAGGCGAAAATTTGTTCCTCTTGGTTTCTGAGGACAGGACAAGGAGTAATGGGCTTAAAGTGCAGCAGGGGAGGTTTAGATTGGACATTAGGAAAAAATTCCTAACTGTCAGGGTGGTCAAATATTGGAATAAATTGCCAAGGGAGGTGGTGGAATCTCCCTCTCTGGAGATATTTAAGAACAGGTTAGATAGACATCTGTCAGGGATGGTGTAGACGGAGCTTGATCCTGCCTTGAGGGCGGGGGGCTGGACTCGATGACCTCTCGAGGTCCCTTCCAGTCCAATTATTCTATGATTCTATGATTCTATGAATAGGCCGTGTCTACATTCTGGGGAAGATTGACACTGTTGTGATTGATTTTCCGGTGTTTGATTTAGTGGGTCTAGTTAAGACCCATTAAATCAAACACAGAAGGAGCCCCTGCCAGTAATCTTGGTCCTACAAGGAGTAATGGAAGCTGACGGGAGCTGACGTGGATATGATGGGGAAACGTGAATCAAGGTACTTCGACCCTAGCTGTGTAATTAGTGTCGCTTGAGTTGTGTATCTTGATTCGACCTTCCCCTTTAGTGTAGACCTGGCCTAACTCTCTACAGGGGGACTATTGCTAGTAAAATCTCATTTGAAGAATTTTTTTTTTCTGTACTTGGTGCTCAGTTGTCTCTAGTGAAGGCAAAGTCTGTGAATTGCCCCTGCACTTGGGATGGAAGCTTGGTGATGGTTTGGTCGGCGTGCACCCAGACCATCCGCATCCTTGCACTGGAGTAGGAAAATCCACCCAGTGGCTTAACACAGCAGCTTTTCAATGTATGTCAAGTGAGCAGCATTTGAAGACTTACTCTTGTGTAATTACAGTCTTCTTTGTCAGATCAAGTCCTTACATGTGTATCCCGCCTTTGTGGGCAGAAAGCTTAGTAGGGAAGTAACCCTCCGCCTGGCCATCCTGAAAAATGTTGTGCATTTTCTACTCTAAACGCTACACACATCAAGCGTGCAGGGGCATGATGCAGCTAATTGGTCTGGGAAGACAAGAGACTATTGTGCAGACAGTGCTGGTTGCACAAACACCTCTTTGCACATATTTCATTCTACAACAGTGTCCACAGCTCAGTCCTTTCACCCTCTCAGACAGTTTTCAGAACTGCCTGCTAGATTGTCCATTTCAGGTTCATATAAAGAAATAGGAAAATCCGGCTGAGGCTGGCAGTGTGTGTGTATGTGTATGTGTAGACATGTCTCTTGGTTCACCAATTGCACTAATTATTTTGCACAGAGAAAATTGCTTTGTATGGGGAGATTTCGGCAAATCCAGTAATGTGCCTGAACTGCTATTGCTTACTGCTTAAACTTTAGCAACTAAGCTAACAGGCTCAAATTAGACCTAGACCACAATCAGGGGGGGGGAAAGGGAGTTCGGGTGCAACAGAGAGGGCAGTGTGACCCTGCATCCTTTCTGAGGCCCAAATCACTGAGCTGTACATTAAGAAAAGCAGAAAGTTTGTCTAAATGCCCTAAGACAGTGGTCCCCAACCTTTTGGGGCTGCCAGGTGCCTGGGAGCGGGGACACGCACGTGCCGGGCACCTGGGGGCGGGGCTGTGCATGCGCCCGAGGGCGGGGCCACTCATACTCCGCGTGCCCGGGGCCGGCAGCACTCATGAGACGCACGCCTGGGGCTGGCGCCACTCCTGTGCTGCGTGCCCAGGGGCGGGTTGCCCATACGCAACGCGCCCGGGGTCGGCACAGCCTATACACCGCGCACCTGGGGATGGAGCCACCCATGTGCCTCCGAGTATGGAGTCTCTGAAAAAGAAAAACCACATCGGGTGAAAGTGATGATCAGAAGAAAGCCTCTTGCCTAACCTTTAAAAAGTGCTTGCCTAACAAGTTTTTGAGCGACGTGTTATTGTAATACTAATGGATAAATAGGGAAGGAAAGTTTGGGTTAGGGGGACACTTGGAGGGATGCCTTCAGGACTCCTTGAAGACTCTTCACATCTGGATGCATCTTCATCCCCACCGGCAGACAGACGACTGGCCATCGGAAGCCTGTCCGGTGTCACTCAAGAGCCACACTCAACTTTGGTAACCATCGGGGGTGGGGGTGTTTTACTAACCTGTTGCAGATGTGTGTAAGTGCTTGAGACTAAGTGTAGTTTAGCTGTAGGTGAAAGCACTCTTGTGTTGTCCTGTTTGTACCATCCGTCTATCGGTCGGATGACTGTGTCTCCCCTGAATTATTTCCTGACACCACCTTGCAGAGAATAAAAGTTACCAAGAGGCTTGGGTTAAAAGAACCCCGGGTAACAGATTTCTCCATTATTCTTTTGATGTGCGTGTTTTTCTTCCGCAGATGCTTTTATACTGTGGCACTAAATCAATCCACCGTGCGCGCATTCTTTAGGAATCTCAACCTGAAATGAAGAGCACAGCTTTTATTGGAGCCCGTTGCAAACATTTGCATGCTAGCCTAGCCTGTTGAGCCAGAGCGCTGGACTTGGGGCTTAACCTTCAAATTAATCACAGCACAAATGGATTGCATTGAAAGGATTAAAAATGACTCACCACAATGCTTTGATAGGGCAACATAGTTTCTCTGCGGATTTGCAGCGCTGGAGCTTTGTTGAATCCAACCTCAAAAGCCATCTTTTGCTCTCTTCATAGAGAGCTACGTGAGGAGGACTCGGAATTAAAATGCAAAAGGCAAAATATTGTGCTTGTTTATGAACAAATTTAAAATTTCAAGTGGGGAAAAAAAAGTAAGGAAAAGCAAACGGTTTTTGAAATGCAGAGATGCACTGGGAACCGAGAGAGCACATGGTCTGTTTGTCTTGCTTTTAAAATTCTTTCTCTCACAAGCATCTAAGATGTGCAAAAAATGGAGTGGCAAAGTACAGTAGCCGCATGTACTGCTTTTTAGAAACTCACTGATGTGCTTTGATGTAGACTGTGTCATACTGCAGTCACATAATTGGCACTGCAAATGTAATAGCCTCAGGAGAGCACGGGCTGCTTTCAGCTCATAACGATCCTTCCATTTTTAAACAATATTTGGGCATTGGATGTGTGGTCTGTGTAAAGTTAGGAATACACTGCCTCAGAAAAGGACAGTGTCTCTGGGTATTGACATTTCAGACCGTGTCACCCCTCCTTTTGAAATCCTCCGCCGTCTCCTTATCTTTCACTACATCAAATTCAAGCTTCTTGTCCGTAATCTTCAAGGCACTTCATAATTCCACTCTTTGGGAATGATCCTCGGCCTTTTTCTCCTTTGGACCCCTGATCAACACTGAACTTTTCTGAGAATCTAACAGGAAACCAGCCAAGCATTGATACCTGTTTTTGTCTGGGGCTTTTTTAATGTATTTTTTTAAATGAATGATTTTGAACCATCAAGTTTAGCTATAGCTAACCTATGTATAATAGGTTGCTTTATAATTCAATCTCCACGCCTCTTGCTCCCTGTTTGTCATCTGAAGAAGTGGGTTGTGCCTACGAAAGCTCAAGATGCTATCTGTCTATATTTTTGGTCAGTCTCTAAGGCTATGTCTGCATTACAAGCCTTTATTTCGAAATAGTGGCAAGCTGGAGGACTTCTTACTCTGACTCCTGGTAACCTTCATTTCGTGAGGAGTAAGGGAAGTCGAAGGGACAGTGCTCTTCCTTCGACTTCCTGTGGTGTAGACAGCGCCAAAAGCCGAATTAAGCTACTTCGACTTCAGCGATGCAATTGACATAGCTGAAGTTGCACAGCTTAATTCATAGAATCATAGAATAATAGGACTGGAAGGGACCTCGAGAGGTCATCGAGTCCAGCCCCCCGCCCTCAAGGCAGGACCAAGCTCCGTCTACAATTCGACTTTAGCCCTGCTGTGTAGCTGTACCCTAAGGTTCTACAAGTGTTGTTTTTAGTTACAGACTAACACGGCTATGCTTCTAATTCTATGTATAATAGAAACGGAGGGAAATAGAGACCGGAAGGGACTTTAGTTGGTCACGTATTCCAGGCTCCTGCACTCATGGCAGGACTAAACATGATCTAGACCATCCCTGACAGGTGTCTGTCTAACCTTGCCTTAAAATCTCCAGAGATGAAGATTCTACAACGTCCCTAGGAAATTTATTCCAGGGCTTAGCTATATCCACGCGATCTCAGTCCTTTTCCCCTCTTCCTCTTTGTCACACTCATGATTTGCATTTTGTTTTGGATTGGATTGTGAGCCCTTCGGGTACCTAGCAGAATGGGGCACTGGTCCTCAAGAGGTTCGTAGGCCCTCCTGTCATATACATCTGAAAAGCATCCAGTGGAAGCTGAAGGAGGAGGCTGGAGGTCTCTCGTAGTGCACACAATTAGTACAGGTCGTTTTCTATAATTAGGACTCTGCTGACATTGACCGGAGGACAAACGAGATTGAGGCTGCTCTGCCTGCCCTGCCTGCCAAATTAAAATATTTGGGTTGAAGGCTGCAGGAGACAAAGACACGTGGAGAGCACGGAGAGGCCCCACTGATAGACGTGGCACCATTCTGAGGTCACCAAAGGCTGGGACACTGCTAAGTGGAAATGCTGATTCGGAGGAATCCCAGGCTGCTACTGGCTAAGTAGCCGTTCAGCAGAAAAGGACCTGGGGATTCCAGTGGCTGAGAAGCTGGATATGGGTCAACAGGGCGCCCTTGTAGCCAGGAAGGCTAATGGCATATTAGGATGCATTAGGAGGAGCATTGCCAGCAGATCCAGAGATGTCATTATTCCCCTTTATTCGGCTCTAGTGAAGCCAGGTCTGGAGTACTGTGTCCAGTTCTGGGCCCTCCAGTATAGAAAGGATGTGGACGCATTGGAGAGGGTCCAGCAGAGGACTATCAAAATGCTTAGGGGGTTGGAGCACATGACTTATGAGAAGAGGCTGAGGGATTTGGGGTTATTTAGCCTACAAAAGAGAAGAGTGAGGGGGGATTTGACAGCAGCCTTCAACTACCCGAAGGGGGGTTCCAAAGATGATGGAGAGAGGCTGTTCTCAGTGGTGGCAGATGGCAGAACAAGGAGCAATGGGCTCAAGTGGCAGTGGGGGAAGTCTAGATTGGATATTAGGAAAAACTTTTCCCTAGGAGGGGGTGAAGCACGGGGCGGGGTTCCCTCGGAAGGGGGTGGAATCTCCATTCTTAGAGGTTTTTAAGTCCCAGCTTTACAAAGCCCTGGCTGGGTTGATTTAGTCGGGGTTGGTCTTGCTTTGGGCAGGGGGCTGGACTTGATGACCTCCTGAGGCCTCTTCCAGTCCTAGGATTCTATGATAGTGAAATCTGATGTAGAAATACCGGTCCCGTGAGGTATGGAGACAGGAGATAGCGAGAGAGAGTAGAGTCTCTTTGGTGGTGAATGATGATGGAGCTGGATGATCCATGATGAATTCCCACCACAGAATATCATGGTGTGTCCCAGACATGCAGAGCAATATCTTCTTACATCCCTAGACAGACCTGAAATAGGCTGTGGATGAACTGGCCTGTAAAAGAAAAAAAAATGTGCAATCAATTTCTTGTGGCTATAAATGGGGAAAGTAAACTGGCAGTTACAAAGGGCATTGTCTGAGCCAGCCTAATGGAAAGAAAACATTTCCCGTTCTCTGCTGCAAATTTCGTTTTTCTCTCCCAACCTGTTCCCTTTCTTAGAAGGGTCTCTCTTTTCCTTGGCTTAACTGCAAGACCCCTCCCCTAAAAGGGAGAGACTTTTCCAGAGACGTTTTGGGCAAGAAACACCCTAGTCTCCTCCAAGCAGTCAGGCCAATAATTTTGCTTCCCTATTATTAAAAAAAAAAGATGGATCTGGATTCTCAGCTGCAATGTAGACTGGTGGAACTCCATTGACTCAGTAGTGTTACCGTTGCTGGATGGGGAATCTCAAGGTATTGACATTTTTTTCCCATCCGGAATTAGAACCTGGACAATTTTCATGAACCAACAAGTCAGGAAAACAAATCAGATTGTGTCATTCCAAATGTTTCATCATTTTGAAAAGTTTTGATTTCATTCTGAACTTCTAACAATTCTTTGTACTATAAGTGAAGTTGGGGGACAAAATGACTTTTGACTTGGACATTTAAGATCCCAAAGCTCCTTTGGTTTGAAAATATCAAACTTTCACAATGGAAATGTGTCATACTTGGAGATCTTTAAAGAGATGGAGAAATTGGAAAAGAGAAGACTGAGAGGGGACTTAACAGTTTTCAGGTATCTAAAAGAGTGTCACGAGAAGGAACAGGGAAATTGTTCTCGTTGGCCTCTGATGATAGGACAAGAAGCAATGGGCTTAAACTGTAGCAAGGGAGGTTTAGGTTGGACATTAGGAAGAAAATTCCTACGTGTCAGGGTGATTAAACACTGGAATAAATTGCCTAGGGAGGTTGTGGAATCTCCATCACTGGAGATCTTTAAGAGCAGGTTAGACAGACACCTGGCAGGGATGATCTAGATGAAGCTTGGTCCTGCTATGAGGACAGGGGACTGCACTTGATGACCTCTCAAGGCTCCTTTCAATTCTACTATTCTGTGATTCTATGATGGTCTAGCTTTTCCTAGAGCAGTTTTGGTTTCAGCAAATCGGCATCTTCTTATGAAAAATGTTTCACTGAAAAATTCCCAGCCAGCTCTTGCAGTGTCTCCTTAGCCACAATAGGGTCGCTGAAATCAGAATCAGGTCTCGTGCTTTAATTTGAAAGAGCCCTTCCATTTCAATTTTCATTGTACTTTCTCCTCATTACAGCTATGTATGAAAACCAGTCTCTGTCAATGAGTATACAGCCACTCCCCGACTTACAAACACAACGACTAACGACCATTCTGACTTACGACCAACCTCCCATTAACCCCATTATATGTATTTTCGAGTTGAGAACCATTTATGTCAAGTTTTTTGAACAGCCCAGGCAGCTGTTAAGGGTATTTCCGACTTACGACCAAATCGAGTTGTGACCAGGTGTTTGGAACGTAACCCATTTGCAAATTTGAGACTCCCTGTATACAGTCAAATCCCACTAAGTGTAGGTCCTACAAAACAATCCATTCTGCCGTAAGCACAGATCTTCGGTGCATCCTGGACAGTGTCTGAGGTCTAGAGAGTCATTAGTATCACGATCTAAACTTCCTGATGGATTTTCTGGAGCGTAGCGTGCAAGGGTTCTTTCCTGGCATTGTCTCTGTTCTGCTGCCTCTTAACTTGTCATGCTAGCATCTTTAAAACCTTTTCTTGCCGCATTCCAGCAAACACAGTGATTTGTTAACCGGCTTCTATCCCAGGGCATATTATGTTCATTCTGGGCAACCTGCAATGCCTTGTAGATGACAGTGCTCTCATTTCAAGCAACCATTGGGCTTTACACTACTCTACTCTGTATTGCGTATAAATCATTGATTAAACAAGTGCTACAAAGCTAGAAGCGACGTTTAATGGCTTTTTCTGAATAGCTCATTTTCTAGCACCGTGTTTCTCTTTATTAGCAAAATACCAAAAGCCAAATTTCCGACCTTTTATGATTTTGCTGTTAGTGTGTGAACGCATACGTACCTGGTTTTGGGGGGCCCTCGCCCTCCTAAGGAATGGCCCATACAAGTTAGAGAGGATTCAAAGAGGCTGATGGATACAACCAGTCTCCGTCTCACTTACTCATACGTGTTAAAACAAAATGCAGGACTATGCAGCACTTTAAAGACTAACAAGATGGTTTATTAGGTGATGAGTTTTCATGGGCCAGACCCACTTCCTCAGATCCACGAACACTCATCACCTAGTAAACCATCTTGTTAGTCTTTAAAGTCCTGCATAGTCCTGTTGTTTGTTTCAGCAAGACCAGACTAACACGGCTACATCTGTATTACTATCATACGTGTTAGTGAGAGACAGAAGCGTGCTTTCTGCAAGCACAAACGTGGCCATCTTTAGAAATGGTTGCATCTTTTTGCCCAGAGCCATTTTCAACTGATGGGCCAGTGACACATGGGTGTCTCAGCTGTCTGGCTGGATGCCACCCCATCCTGCGTTTCATGGGGCATCAGAAGATCTTAGTGCTTTTCCTTTCTTAGGGTGTGTCTAGACTACTGAGTTTTGTCGACAAAAGTGGACTTTTGTCGACAAAACTATACCAGCATCTACACTACTGCTGAGTTCTGTCAACATAACGTCGACAGAACTCAGCAGTTTTGTCGACGCTGGTAAACCTCATTTTACGAGGCATAACACCTTCTGTCGACAGAGTTCTGTCGACAGAAGGTGTTATTGCCTGTAGGGTTGCGTCTAGACTACAGGGTTCTGTCGACAAAGCAGCTTGCTTTGTCGACAGAACTCAATGTGTCTGGACGCTCTTTGTCAACAGAAGTTTTGTCGACAGATACTGTTGACAAAACTTCTGTCGACAAAACCCGATAGTCTAGACGTACCCTTATTTAGAATATTAATGGCCCAGTTTGAGCAAGACAAAGGGCACCCATTCAATAGAGCGATGGCTGCCTTATCAATTCATGTAATAAATAAAAGAGTAAATCTGGCCCCATATTTTTCAGTGCAAGTTATATCAGCTGCAGAGGATGAAGGGTTGGCCATAACATCCCTCTCCCCCCCCCCCAAAAAAAATGCAGCACTACTTGAGTAAATTTGATGCTAAAAATGTAAGGCAGACAGATTTTTCTCCCTTGAAAGATTAGATGTTAATTCATCTTCTGATCTTTGGCAATGACAAATACATCTGGGATCTGACCTTTAATGGTGTTCCTACCCAGCGGTGCATCGTTTAGTCTGTATTCTGCATCGCCACAGAGGGAAGGTGTTGGTGGGCATATGATTTACAAACAGAAATCCAACCAGGGCTAAATTTATCAGATAAGAACGGCCAGACCAGGTCAGATCAAAGACCCATCTAGACCAGTAATCTGGCTTCTGACAGTGGCCAATACCAGGTGCCCCAGAGGGAGGGAACAGAGAAGGGAATCATCAAGCGATCCATCCACTGTCATCCGTTTCCAGCTTCTGACAAACAGAGGACACCATTCCGACCCATCCTGGCTAACAGCCATTCATGAACCTAATCTCCATGAATTTATCTAGCTCTTTCTTGAACCCCTGTTAAGGTCCTGGTCTTCATAACATCCTTTGGCAAGGAGTTCCACAGGTTGACTGTGCGCTTTGTGAAGAAAAACTTCTTTTTACTTGTTTTAAACCAGCTAGCTATAAAATTCATTTGGTCACCCCTGCTCATTCTTATGTTGTGGGAACAAATAAATAACTTTTCTTTATTCACTTTTTCCACAACAGTCATGATTTTATAGACCTCTATCCTATGCCCCCTTAGTCTCCTCTTTTCTAAGAAGAAAGGTCCCCATCTTTTTAATCTCTCTTTGTATGGCACCCATTTCATACTCGTAATCATTTTTGTTGCACTTTTCTGAACTTTTTCCAATGCCAAGAGATCTTTTTTTGAGATGAGGAGAGCACATCTATATGCGGTATTCAATATTTGGGCGTACCCTTAATTTATACAGAGGCAACAAGGTGTTCGCCGCCTTATTTCCTGTCCCTTTCTCGACGATTCCTAACATTCTGTTTGCTTTTTTGACCGTTGCTGCACATTGAGTGGATGTTTTCAGAGAACTGTCCGCAATGACTCCCACATCTCTCTCTTGAGTAGTTATAGCTAAATTAGATAAAACAGTCATGCAAAAAGGCTCTTGAGATGACAAGAGGAAGAGAGAGAAAAATGCTTAGAACATAGGAACAGCCGTACTGGGTCAGACCAAAGGACCATCTAGCCCAGTATCCTGTCTGCCGACAGTGGCCAGCACCAGGTGCCCCAGAGAGGGTGGACTGAAGACAATGATCAAGCAATTTGTCTCCTGCCATCCCTCTCCAGCCTCTGACAAACAGAGGCCAAGGACACCACTTTATCCACTGGCTAATAGCCTTTTATGGACCTAACCTCCATGAAATTATCTAGCTTCTCTTTAAACTCTGTTATAGTCCTAGCCTTCACAGCCTCCTGTGGCAAGGAGTTCCACAGGTTGACTACACACTTCCCTCTCGTGTAGCAGAATAAACTTTGAAAAGAGTGGGAAAAATAGAATAGTTCACCATAAGAGGCTATGGAGTCAGGGAATTCTCTTAAACCTCAGTGAGGGCCAGGCGCGGGTTTATCCCAGCAGAGCAGAAGTCACTGCACAGCCTTCAGCGGAGCGATGCTGAGTATCCGAGTAGATATTGCTCCTGATTTAGCGTCCTGGCCTTTTCCCTCTTGGCCTTCATTTACACTAGGGTGTTATTTTCACATAACCCCTTCAAGGTCTAATTTATAAGCAGAGCAACCACACTACCAAGCCCATTATTTCAAAATCACAGGCCACTTAATTCAAAATAACAGGTTGCTTAGTATGAACTCCTGCTTTTCCTCAGGAGTAAGGCTCACACTGAATTAGTTACTTTGAAATAGCGGTAGTGTGGACGCTCCATTGCCACCCTTTCAAAATAACGACTACTCAGAGTCATTTGGATTAATGACTCCCTTGTGCTTCCTGGGACTCCAAGTCAAAGTACCGCGTCCGCATTAACAGTGCCCGCCTCAGACTGATTTCAAGGTTTTCCACATAGTGTGGATATGTTATTTCGATTTTTTTGAAGTCAAAATTACTAATTTCAAAAGAGTTTCTTGGTGTAGATCTGGTCTTGGAGACCTGAGTAGTCATTCTCGATGTGACACACAATAACTGTTCTGGTATTTTTAGTCTTCTCCCAATCTGTGCATAGCAGAAAAGAAACCAAAGCAGTTTGATACAGTTCAGCGTGATTGGCAGACTCTCTTCAGAAATAGAAACAGGCTTAAGGGATATTACATATTTGGACTCTGCTTTAAGATGGTACTGTTCATGGTTCTTATTTCATTGCATAAACCCTCAATCCCCACAGATTTTCACTCCAGCTGCGACTCCCAGAATCCCCCATGCGATTAATTTTCTTGCTATGGGCATTCCTGATTTTTGTTGCGTCTCGCTATTTCAAACATCCACAACTAATGCTGCAATAAGGAATGAATCGATGGAGACCAACTGAAGGATGTATCCATTTCCGTGATCCCTTTAATTAATATTTGACAAGTGAGTTCAGCTCAGAGGTGTACGTTTCCGGCTGTAACATCTGCATCCAATATTGGGATAAAATATGCAGTTTTGGAAAAGAAAATGTGAATCTACTAACTCACGGCTTGAGCAAAGTTATTCCTAACTCTGCCCATTCCCATTTCTTTTCCATGATCCCTACTCTGACTTGTGTGGAACTTTTTTCTCCAAGGTTCTGAGATGTTCACTTCCATGCGGGAGCTTTCCATGCCCAGCCATCGATCTTTTTCAGCAACAGGATAGTTCTAAGAGACGATAATTAACGGGATCTGATTGAACAAGGCTGTTTTCTTCAGCAGTTGAAAGAAGCCCTGACATGTAGTAAGAACAGGTCAAGATAAGGGTCTTACTCAACCTTTCCAGGTGGATAATTCAGGAAAAGGCTCCATTCCTCAGAGAACGTCTGAACATAGAGAATGTTCACCCCTAGCCACCTGGAAGGCAGAGTTGTCTAGTGGTTAGAGCACTGGACTGGGAGCTAGGACCTGGGCTTTACTGTCATCTTTGCTACTGACCCATTGGGAGGTCTGTGACACATCCCATCACCTCTCTTTCCCTTCTCATTGCGGTCCTGGTTGCACATTATCTAGCCTCCCCTGGATTTCTGGCAATGGGGCCTCTGGGGTTGGGATCACAGAACCAATCCTAATCTTGCCCATTGGGATGGAATGATCTCAGCCATGGGTATGGACCCTGAGCATCGTTAAGGAATGCAGACAGAACCTGTTCTGGGAAGTCTGGCGCAAGGATTCTTCCTGGTGAACTCATCTCTGGAAGCCCCACGCTCCTTGTTGGTCCATGTGTCCTTTGTGACCCTTCCAAGCAGGCTTCTGGTGGTGGTGGGTGTCAAGTCACAGGGGCGTGGCCCAACAGGTTGCAGATTTGCTTCAAGACAGAGTCAATTAGGGATTGTTGTTTCATTAATCTCACTACGTCATGACTATTACAGGCTTAATACTGCCAGATGGTTACACCGCTACTGCAAAGTAATACAACAATCAGCATAGACAAAGCAATGCATATAAGAGTAACAGGCACTTGGAAATGCTTACGCCCGTTTAGTCTGCGGGAAGTCCCGTTCCAGTTACCTCGCACCCGGCCGCAGTGGACGTGGCTCCAGCTAGGGGGATTCAGGACACCCTTCAAGGTTTAGGTTCCTGGTGAAACTCAATGGACACAGGACTCCCTACACTAGTTATACTACAGGGGTATGTCTAGACTTCATGGCTCTGTCGACGGAGCCATGTAAACTAGTTTACCCGGCATAGGCAAAGAAGCGGGGATTTAAATAATCCCCCCTTCATTAAAATAAACATGGCCGCCGCACTGTGCCGACGATCAGCTGATCCAGCACAGCACGGTAGTCTAGATGCGGATCGGTTGACAAGGGAAGCCTTTGCCGACTGATCCTGTAAGCCTCGTTTCACGAGGCATAAGGGATTGGTCAGCAAAGGCTTCCCCAGCTGACCAATCCGCGTCTAGACTACCGCGCTGTGCCGGATTAGCTGACCGTCAGCACAGCGTGGTGGCCATGTTTATTTTAATGAAGCGAGGATTATTTAAATCCCCGCTTCTTTGCCTATGCCGGGTAAACTAGTTTACATGGCTCCATCAACGGAGCCATGTAGTCTAGACATACCCCAGTTGTCTACCGGGTGTGTACGTACTTGGCACAACGCCGTTCTTATCACTCTTATGGGCTGAGACCAAGGTCAAACTTGTTTACTGCTCAATCGTTTCCCAGCTCAAGGCATGGGTTAGAGCTGATAAAGCCCAGCTGCTGTTTGGGCTTGTAGGTCCCTAAGCTGGACGCAGCAGGGATGGAAACTTCCATCCCAGGCCTGCTAAGCTGCAGGTCCCACTTACGACTGTGGGTTTTTATGTTGGCCTTCCTGATGAAAGTCCCTCCACCTTCAGACTGTTGCGCAAGGAGCCCACCACCACTGCTCCCAAAGAGCCGCATGGAGGTGGCATGGAAGGTCTTTGGAAGGGCCATCTGGAGCGACAGAGGGGGATGGCTAATCCTGATTCATGACCTCTGCACCCCTTTCTTGGGCTTTTCTGCTCCACTCTGCATGGTGCTGTGGGACGGGCCTGTGGTTACTGAGTAGAACAGGGGTAGGCAAGAGAGCCTTGGTAGGCCTGATCCAGCCCGCCAAGGCTGTGGGTCTGGCCCATGGCTGCCCTGCCACTCCCACGTCCCCAGGCCAATCGAGACCTGGGGGCAGGGGAGACCTAGGGGAACCCTGCCAGGGGCACACAGCAGCTCAAGACAACCACCAGGAAAACCATCTGGTGTTTTTAAACAGCTGGTGGTGTCTAGCCGCTGCACGCCCCTGGCAGGGCCGGGTCAAGGGGCGAGAGACTTCGTGTGATCTCCCGGGGGGAGTGCATGAAGTTTCCTCTCATGGGGCACCTAGAGAGAAGTCTCCTGTCCCCGCCCCTTCCACCTAAGGCCCCGCCCCTTCTGCCCGAGGCCCCGTCCCTTCCAAGGTGGCCTGGGGCCACTTCAGAAATTGATGACGTAGCCCCCTTTTAAAAATTATTGCCCACCCTGGCGTAGAACCATGTTGAGCTGGAGTCTAATTCCTCAATGAGAAGAGTGAATGAGCAAGGTTGGGGATTCATCATTTGCTTGCTTCTGGGTGGAAGCCCACCCATGTGGTGTTTGAAGGCCCAGATGGATAACAAATCTCATCTCTGAATAAGTGACGTCTGCTCACGGTGCCAAGCAGGCATGTATGCTAGACTGTACCTCGGCCTGCAGCCTCTGGGATAAACGTTGAACAGGCATCCAATGCTACACTAGTCAAGCCCTCTGGAGGGAAAAAGAAAAGCTGAGCTCTTGCATAACCTGCTCAGGAACTCGACTTTTCACTCCCGTCCTCCTCCTTGCTGCGCAGTTCTCCTCTGCCAGGTGGAGAAAGACAGTCACCTGCGGAGCGTACCCAACAAGTGGGCAAGGCGGGCATGGAAAATATGGGAAGGGATATTAAAAAATCCAACGTCCTGGTTCCTTTCTTTTTCTTCTGCTGTTTGCCTTCTTTCCACCCCCTTTTACAACCCTGCCTCATCTCCTTTCCTCCTGCTAGATCTCTGGCCAGGTGCCTCTGCTGTAGCTGCCTATCACGTTGTAAGTACGCCCCAACCCAAAGCAGCATGGCCTAATAGCCACAGTCTATAACGTAGTCGTAGGGTTTGGGGCTGCACTGCCCAATGGCTAGAGTCAGTGATGCAGCCCTTGGTTCAGGATAGTCCAACCTGATGGCGAGAGTCTGAGGTTTGGGGCAGTAGCCCCTGGTAGGGGGGCCTGAGTCTACTCTACTCCACCAGGCCCCAGCTCAGGGCCCTGTCACTAGGGGAGTGATCCACCACTTGCTCAGTGGGGAATCCAGCCACAACATGCTGAGCTCATTCAGGTGAGAGATGCCCCTCGTGCACCTTCCCTGGATCACTGCCTACCAGAGTGGCCATGGGTATGCTCTGCGGGGCCTCTGATTCCACAGCACCAGCCTCTCCCTGAGGCTCGGTGCTGTGGAATCAGAGGCCCCGTAGGCCCCGTGGAGCGTACCCATGCCCACTCTGGTAGGCAGTGATCCAGGGAGGATAACAGCCTCTCCCTGAGGCTCCTCCAGCTCTGGTGACTTGCTACGGTCTCTCAGGTCTCCAGCTGGGTTACCTCTGGAGCCCTGTCACAGGTCCTTCTCCAGTGTCCAGCTCATACTGAGCCACGCTGCTCCTCTTATACTACTCCAGCCATTGGAGCATGCTCAGTACGGCTGGGGGGTGGGACTTCCTCCATGCTCAGGGCATTAAGCCCACGCTGCCTCAGTAAACACTCGTTAAACCCTGCCCACCCCATGGCATGGATCCAAGCTGCGCGTGAGAGGGAGGAGAAAACCACATGCAACCCAAACCAGGGGTTTGGCACCGGTGTTACGGAGCATCTGACTTGGTTAAACAGACTGATATTCGGAGGGAAAACGGGTGTCGTCCCAGCAGCAGATTTTCGATGTGCTTGTTGAGTTTTAACTGGATTTAATGCCGCTGCGCAGTGCCACTTTGTGCGCTGTAGGACTGTTGGCCCACAGGGGAGAGCCAGCTTTGCGTCATGGCTCCTCAGTGCACCTGGGCCCTCTGTGGAAAGGCCACCGCAAGTGGGGAGAGTCCAGTTGCAAACCCACTCTGGCTTAGGTCGCGCCTCACCCGACTAACAAGCAAATCAGGTCGTGCCCCTTTTAGTGCTGACTGCTGTTCAGCATTCTCGAGTCTTTGCACCCCCTTCCCGTATAACTCCTGAGGCTTTGCACCCAGTTTTCAGCTGGTGTAAATGGGACTGCTCTGGGGCCTGGCCTACGCTAGACCAGGCAGGTCCACTTACGGATAGCTGGATTCAGATTACCTTAAGCCGAGCTGCTGCTCCCCCCGATCTCCCGTAAGCTATCTGTAAGCATCTATACTGTGGGAGGTCGATGGGAGACGCACTCCCGTTGGCTTCCCTTACTCTTCACAGAATGAGAAGTGCAGGGTGCTGGCAGGGGCTGCCTTCAGCATTCGATTTGGGGATCTACACTAGACCCGCTAATTCGAACTCTAAAAGATCGACCCCTACGGAGGGTCGATCTTCTCCGTAGTGTAGACATGTCCTCGGTAAAGTCAGTGGATTGGACCCCATTTACTGTGTGGAGAGCTTGACTTTGTGCGAACAACCAACTCAGTGTTCATCTGCGCACCCAGTTACAATTTGCGTGTGCAGTTTGCACACGCAGTTACAATTTGCATGTGCAATTTGTACACTTTTACAATTTGCTTGTGCCATTTTAGTAACGACATATGCACCATAAATAATTTTAATGACACCCATAAAGCGCAATTTGATGTACAGCGTGATTGTCTTCATATTTCTTTCTCTTCCTACCGTGCTCTGTCGCAATGTGCAGCTGCAGACAACACCAAGGAAAAATCACAAAATTTATTAGATTCTAATAAACTCCCCTCAGTGCGCAGACATTCAATATCTTCCATTAACATTAATGAGAGTTATGCATGCATCCTGTGGCGAATAGGGCCCCTTGTTTTATTTTTTTCCCTTGGTTTTGGTATTAAATCTCATCCCACAGTCAGATCTGTACCGCATACGTGTACTCCTGCTGCTCACTTATTTGCTCTGCTTAATATATACAGCTTGGTCCCAGCCTTCTTGCATAGTCAAGCTGAACGAGCACAAATAAAGAAAAACAATCTCCCAACACAGAATTTCTGCCTTTGGACAAAAAGGAGGACTATGTAAATGAATGAATTAATGGCTAACTATTGATTACCAGTAGAATCTAATGAAATCATAAATAGCCCCCTGAACAGTTACTTGTCCCATGTTATTAAATTAGCAAATCCATAACGAGTTTTGAAGCTAAGGCGCTTAGTGCTTGAGGGAGCAAAGTTGGGGTTTGAAGGACTGGAGGCAGAGGCCGGGCCTGGGTAGAGAAAGGTATTATTGAATTTGCTGCGTAATCTAATTTTGGATCACTATTGAGTTTCTGAAAAATGAACTTGGATTAGATTTGGTTGTCAGGAATAAATAGGAAATATTGGCCAGGCTATTCATTAGCTGCAGTGTGGGGAGAAGACAGATTGGCTGCAGGCAGTGTGACCGCTGCTCACTTCCTGGTTGCTTAGCCTGCGTTCCCTAGGACAGGTTTGACCTCTATGGTCCGGACTGCTATATTTCCATAGCAACATCCATAGGTCCTGGACATATGGGTGAGGTGGGTGCTGCAGCGCCCCCTGGTGTCCATTAGCTACAGGGTTTCCAGTTAGGTTCAAGAGCTCTCAGCACCCCTGCTATAAAAACGGTTCCAGTGCCTCTGGCAATGTCTGAGGGCTGGAGTACACACCGGGAAAAGCTCCTCTGCCCTCCCAGAGCTTCTGGAGAGCTACAGAGATCTCGTTTGTGGTGCTCAAGCTCGGTGGGGGAAGAGGGGAAGGAAAGAGCGGGCACGGGTGGTGCTTGGGGGAAGAGACAGGATGGCTCTGAAGCCCCACCCCTGGATGCCAAGAGCAGCACCGCTGTACGGCCGGTGGCAGTGGTTGGGAGTGTGGCCCAGCTGCCGTGGGGCCCGGTGAGCTCCCGTGGGGCTGTGCGCCTGGACTCTGCATCCTCCGTTACTTGTCACCTGAGTGCCCACCCCCCCTGGCTTGGTGAATCCTGGCCGCTAGAATGGGCCCCACAGCCAGAAGCACCAGAAGAGCCGGCATTGACCAAGTAGGGCCTGTGGGGGGGGGGGGGCACTTGGGGGAAGAGGCAGGGTGGCTGCAGAGCCAGAGCCCAGGAGCGCAGCCCTGTGGACGGGCAGCAGCAGAGGGGCCAGCATTGCCCTCCTCTGGTCCAGCAAATTCCCTGGTTCAGGACTGGTCAGATCCTGAGAGTTCTTCACCAGGGAGGACCCACCTCTGTTGTTATCCGTACCTTGGAACCTGCCTAAGTCCAAACCCAGGCTGCACCCATGGGACACAGATCCGCAAAGAGGGAGAGACACCCCTCGTTCCTCTAAGAAACCGACCCTGTCCTTGTAAACAATTAGGCTTTGTGGTTCTTTATTCCTGGGGCCAGTGGTGCTCAGGCTGTGTGCAGCATAAGGACTTTTGGGATTCAACTATAGGACATCCCTAGAGACCAGGGATAATGGAGGAGTGCTCGAGGCAAGCAGCACTCTTCATTCAGGCTTTATGTCCCTTGTGTGGAAAGGATCCTTTGTTTACCATCTTAAAAACTGATTGCTCACAAAACCCACTTACTGTGAGTCTGCACAATACATGTCATCTAAGAACAATGCTACATTTTCATCTAACCCTTTGGGCACACGCACGTGACAGTGGCAATGCTGCAGACACGTGATTGTAGCGCCAGTATAATTATATTGTAAAAATAAGAAAGTCAAGCAATTTTTTTAGTAATTGTGCCATGACACTCATTTGTGTTTTTTATCTGTGTGGTGGGATGTCTGTTCCACACGGGCCCATAAGTGTGGAGGCTGCACAAGAGTTAGCCAATCAGGGGAGAACTTATAGGAGTGCAGGAAACAGCCAATCAGGAGAGGGCTTATAGAGGTAGCCAATCAAGACCGGGCTGTGTCATGTAAAAAGGGCTGCTGGGCAGAGAAGCTTCAGTCGCTCCCTTGAACTCAAGGAGGGAGAACTGTCTGCTTTGGAAAAAGAAGGAAGATAGCACTGGAACAGAGCAATGCTGGGCAAGATCAGGCAAGTGGAAGAGAGCTCCTTGCTGCTTGCTGACAGACAGAGATTCTGAGACAAGGGCAGAGAAGTTGCTAGGTCACTGTGTTCCTGGAAGTGACGTGGGTCTTGGAGCAGAAGTGACAGGTGAGACCTCACCAGATGAAGGGGTGGTTAGGACAAGTAATACTCCTGAAAAGGAAGGGATACAATAGTCTGGAAAGGTGGAGAGCTACTGGTATAGATGCTTCTTACAGTGACGGAAGGAGTTTTCCCATTGATGTAAGTAAGCACCCTCCAAAAGTGGTGATAGTTAGGACAACGGGACAATTCTTATCAGCCTAGGTATGTTGGTATGCCAGTTAGCTTGGCTTAAGTGTGGTGCTCAGGGGTACGGTGTAGCTAGGTCAGTCTGCATGTGAAATGTAGACCTGAGCGTCGATCTTGGCCTTCTTGGTGAGTAGGGCAGAAGTTCTACATGATCTACATAGAGTCCTTGAAAGCAGCCAGGTGCTTGCTCTGCTCAGCATGAGCAGCATGTGCCCCCGGATACCACTTGCGGCCCATGGCAACCCCTTCAGTAACTGGGGAGAGTTACAAATGTGCTGCCCATATCCTCTTAGGGACACGAGACCTGCTCCAGAGCACATTTCAGTCACTGGACAAATTCCTTTTACTTCATGGACTGGGCCTAAATTGTATAACACAAACCTCAATCTCATGGCGCTCTCTTGAGCGTCATGGTGATACCCTGACTTGCTGCTTGTGTGAGGTGGTGAATGATAGGGAGAAGCTCTCTTACCTCTTTGACCCCTGGAAACTGGTACACGGAGGACAGAATTTAGCCTTTACTCTGCTTCATTAAAAAAATCAGAAAATAAAAATTAAAAAAAACCTCCCCAAACTTTCCGATGTTCTGATGAACAATTTGCTGTGTCTGCTGAATAACCATGCCCGATATCGGTTGAGCACCAGGGTGCATTTGCTAAAAAGTTATTCTACAATTGCCTGCACGCTTGACGCCATAATTAGCTACAGTTTTCAAGAGGCCAGAGCAATGACAATCTGTTAAGGATGTATCTCGCTTACATTTGTTTGCCTTGATCTCAGCAGGGCTGGGCTGAGAAACATATTCTCAGCGGGTATGTCTACACTACCCTCCTAGTTCGAACTAGCGGGGTAATGTAGGCATACCGCACTTGCAAATGAAGCCCGGGATTTGAATTTCCCGGGCTTCATTTGCATAAGCGGAGAGCCGCCATTTTTAAAACCCCGTTGGTTCGAACCCCGTGCAGCACGGCTACACGGGGCTCGAACTAGGTAGTTCGAACTAGGCTTCCTATTCCGAACTACCGGTACACCTCGTGGAATAGGAAGCCTAGTTCGAACTACCTAGTTCGAGCCCCGTGTAGCCGCGCTGCACGGGGTTCGAACCAGCGGGGTTTTAAAAATGGCGGCTCCCCGCTTATGCAAATGAAGCCCGGGAAATTCAAATCCCGGGCTTCATTTGCAAGTGCGGTATGCCTACATTACCCCGCTAGTTCGAACTAGCGGGGTAGTGTAGACATACCCAGCGTTAGTAAGCGGAACGTCTTCCAGTTTGCTTTAGAGAGCGAGCCAATACAGATGCATGTCCACGTGTGTGTGCACAAACACACCCTTTTAATAATTGTACAGTGGACCATGCTAACACACTTCTGCAGGCTGCCAGCGACAGCTTGCAAACCCTCCTGGGGAATAAGTTGCTATATCCTATCACAATTCTCCCTGGCTATTCAATGCTGAAACGTAGCTAAATTTTGCTGAAAAGTAAAATATAATAATGATAATAGAAGCCTTACTAAATTAGCCACAGTCTAAATGGCAAAATGAGGACACAACAGAAAAATTAATATTTATCTTCTCCCCGCGTGTAACCGCCTTGGTGAAGAAATGTCTGAAAGCAAAGAAGAGTTTGTTAGACAAATTATAATTTTAATTGGAAACCTAATTGATTATACTCAGCATGCTCATTAGGTGAAGGGAGAATGAGTCAACTCTCAAGGTCATTACAGTAATAGATATTGTAGGCATGGAATGTGTGATAAGCTGGTTTGTGAACATCTAATTGCTCATTCATGACAACGTGTCTGCCGCTTTTTCTCCCCAAACACCGCTTTGTCCAATTTATTTAACACCCCTTCATATTCCACATTTAGATTTACTACGGGAGCCACCAAGCAATGCGTTGGCAGCCTTCGCCCTTTTTGTGTCTGAAAAGCAGTCTGCGTGGCTAAAAAAAATAGTGGTGTGGCATGAAGCAGAGTGCATCACAACCGGAAATACTCATCTGCAGAGCATTGCAAGAATTCCTCTTTGAACTGCCCCTCTCTCCCCAAAGAATAATAGAGGTAGAGAAATAGATTGTCATAAGAACATAAGAATAGCCATATTGGGGCAGAGCAAAGGTCCATCTAGCCAAGTATTCTGTCTGCCATCAGTGGCCAATGCTGGGTGCCCCAGAGGGAGTAAACACAACAGGCAACCATCACGTGATCCCTTCCCTGTCACCCATTTCCAGACAAACAGAGGCTAGGGACACCATTCCTACCCATCCTGGCTAATAGCCATTGATGGCCCTAACCTCCATGAATTTGTCTAGCTCTTCTTTGAGCCCTGTTAAAGTCCTGGTCTTCACAACATCCTCTGGCAAGGAGTTCCACAGGTTGACTGCGTTGTGTGAAGGAAAAACTTCCTTTTGACCTCTTCTCCCATTCTTTTTTTAAATTTGCATAAGAACCAAAATGATGTGGTTGATAGCGTTGTAGAAGAAACACAATCTGTGACTTGTCTCCTGCTAATTCTTGCATTGTTTGTTAAAGAAGGGGAGAGGGGTCTTAAAATTTAAGTCTCGTCTTGGGAGACAAGGCAACTGAGATGTCCGAGCAAATTTCTTCACCTGAACAGAACTTTAAAGGATGGAAACATTCAGTTGACAATACTACTGGGTTTTGTGCTGGGCTTTACTCAAAGTACCTGAGGCTGGAGCTAGGTATAACCAAGTATCACTAGCCCCATTATACAGACTGAGGCCCAGAGAGATTAAATGGTTTGTCCAGGACCATGCAGGAATTGAGTGGGAGAAGCAGGCATGAAACTCCTGAGTTCCAGTCTGGTGCTTTGCCCACTGGGTCACACTGCCTCCTATCTCAGCACCTCCTATTGTGTCAAACAAGGTAGAATCGTTAGCCTTGGTCTACAGTAGGGAGTTATTTCGAAATAACAAATGGAGCATCCACACGACCAAGCTCATAATTTTGAAAGAACGGACAGTTATTTCAAAATCTGTACTCCTGCTTTCTTGAGGTAATAACACCTATTTGGAAATCGTTATTTCAAAATAACCGTCATGTGGATGCTGCTGCTGCTATTTCTAAATAACGACTCCCCAGCGTAAGTCAAAGTAATTACAGGCAGTCCCCGGGTTACGTACAAGATAGGGACTGTAGGTGTGTACTTAAGTTGAATTTGTATGCAAGTCGAAACTGGTACATATTGTAGGGGAAACTCTAGCCAAACATTTCTCCAGAGCTCAGTTTTATTCTCCCACACCTCACTTCCCTCAGTCCTTTATTCTCAAGCTGAGGTGTCTGCTGAGAAAAGCCGCTCCGCGTCTCCCTGGTCTGCTGGGGGGGGCGCTAGCTTCGCGTCTCCCTGGTCTGCTGGGGGGAAGCAGCTAGTGCGGGGTTGCCTCACCCCGTTTGTAAGTAGGAATCTGATGTAAGTCGGATCCATGTAACCCGGGGACTGCCTGTACTCCCCAGTGCTTCCTGGGGCTCTAAGTTGAGGTAGTGCACCCACAATAACGGAGCCTGCCTCGGGCTTATTTTGAGGTTCCCCCGTAGTGGGGGCACGCTATTTCAATTGAGGTTTTTTGGGAGTTATTTCAAATTTAGCTCTTTTGAAATAATTTCCTAGTGATTGCCATGGAGTGTGTTTTGCTGGGAGCTGAGGAACATAAGGAATAATGGTGTTTTTTTTTCTGTTAAGATACGTTTTCCTATATTCCAGTTTATTAACAAAAAATCACATGATTCAAGGGGGAGGGAAAATTCTCTGAACAGCTTTGACCAACCTGAGCTGAGGGATAAAGCGCCCTTGACTTGCAATCACAGTGGTGTTTGTTTGGGAATGCACCACTCCATGATGGCGTGTGATGATACTAAACACCCACACATAAAAACAGAGCTCTGGAACGATATGTTGATGCCATCCCTCCAATCACTGCTGTTTTTCTCAGTTCAAAATCACTGCTCTACCCTGACTGCCGAATGCAATGGCAGGTTCTCGCCGTCCACATCAGGTGCAACTTCCTTTACTCCTCATGATAGTGTCAACAGGGAAGCCATCAGTGTTCGATTCATCAGGTCTGTACTAGACTCGCTAAATTGAACCCCAGAAGATTGGCCACTGTAATGTAGACATGCTCCTCCCAGTCATCTTCCTCTGTCAGTAAAGTCAAGATGAACTCTGCTGCCATGTGTGAGGTCCTAACAGAGCATGCAAGAGAAGTGCAGATACCAGAGTGCATTGCAAAGAATGGCGGTTGGAAAAAAGACGCAAAAGGACACTGGAAGCCCCGGAACAAAGAGGTGCCTGATGGGATGTTTTGTACGATCCCCAAATGCCCTGCACTCTGTTCCAAGGTCCCACAACCCCTAGCGACAGATGGTGTCACCAGGCATTGTGGAATACATACCGACAGTTCATTTCTTCCATTCAATGGGGGAGCAAAAGATGTGGAGACAATCTGAGGACAGAAGGAGTAAGTGTAAATGTGCTTTGGCCATTTTGTTTGGTGATTTCTGTGTCTCAACATTAGTTTTCTCCACAAAACTTGGGAGTGTACGTGTACTTGTAGGCTCATTTTGCCACCTTGTACATTGATCTCATGAGGAAGGTAGGTAATGATATTACTTTTGTAAATGGAAAAGGAGGATGGAGTTATGTTCTACTTTAGGAGAAGTGACAGTAATGGAACCCTACTGAACATATCTCTTGATACAGGGGTTTCTTATTTTGTTTCAGGTTAGTTTTCATTATCTTGTAGTAAACGCTAAAGAGGAATAGAATCTTTTCTGAGAGAAAAGTTGTTTGCTGGCATCTGAGTTTGTAATTGCAGTTTTTAAAATGGTGTCTGGGCATATTTTAATTAATCAAGAGGTTTCAAGCCAAGCATTTTCCAGTTTCCTATCTCTTTACTAATTTCCATTTCTTTTTCCGAGGAATAAAAGATAAATTCACGGAAAGTTATATAGGTTATTATCATGAATGGAACTGCATTTAAATTCCATTTTCAAACAAAAAAAAATCTCATCATAGTATAGCTGCTCGTATGGATAGTACTCTTGTCGCCCGGCTAGGAATGTGTTAAGTTCAAGTCTTAGGGCAGGTCTACATTAAAGAGGAAGGTCAGCTTATGGTATACAATTCTAGCTATGTAAATAACATAGCTAGAGTGGATGTACCTTAAGCTGAGCTAGGTGCCATCCTCACAATGGGAGGTTGACAGGAGCAACGTGCCCGTCAGCTTCCCTTATTCCTCACGACAGCATCAACGGGGATCCCCCTCAGCATTGGATTTATCGGGTCTTTACTAGACCCGCTAAATCAAACCCCGGAAGATCGGCCACTGTAATGTAGACGTGCCCTTCCATAAGACTGGATGAATGCTAATACTGATGGACAGTCTTGGGACTGGACAATGGCATTGAACTTTAAGAAGCTAAAGTCCAGAAGCTAAAGTCCAGCTCATGTCTTTTGGTGGCTGTCCTGGGTCAAGTGAACTGTCCCGTGGTATTTTTTTTATTTAAACAAGCAACGAAGGGATAACCGGGTTATCCTGGTTAATATCGGCCCTCCCACTGCAAAACAAACATGGATGCATAGTATTTCCCTCTTGACTGAACAGTGGCTCATTCTGTTCCCTGCATGACTGCTATACCCGTGGGTGTTTTGTGGAGCTATGGCAGGACCTAGTGGCTGCAGCCCCGTTGTTCTAGACGTGTGACAATCCTGGTCCCTGCCCCAAAGGGTTTACAGTCTAACGGGAATACAACAGGCAGATGGGGAAGCAAAAGGCCTTGATGACATGGACAGTGGTCCTAGCACAGCCAGTGCCTAAGCACCACCAAACTGGTGTTGCTCTCACAGCAGAGGAGAGTTCCTGGGGGATTGGAAGGAAGAATAGCTTAGGGTATGTCTACACTAGTTCGTTAGTTTGAGCTAGGTAGGCAAATGAGGGCAACCGGGATTTAAATATCCCGGGTTTCATTTGCATCTTCTCGGGCGCTGCCATTTTTAAATCCCCCTTAGTCCGAACTCTGTGCGCACGGAGTAGGTAGTTTGAATTAGGATCTCTAATTCAAACTATCGGTATACCTCGTTCCATGGGGTGTAACGGTAGTTCGAATTAGAGATCCTAATTCGAACTACCTACTCCATGCCGCGTGTCGCCGCGAGCACGGAGTTCGGACTAAGGGACATTTAAAAATGGCAGCGCCCAGGAAGATGCAAATGAAGCCTGGGATATTTAAATCCCGGGCTTCATTTGCAACCCTGGTTGCCCTCATTTGCCTACCTAGCTTGAACTAATGAGCTAGTGTAGACATACCCATAGTGTGAAGGATTTAACTCATCATATATCTACGGCACTTTTGAAATACTTGGAGCATATGAAACGCTTACAGGTCATTCTGTTCTGTGTCCAAATCGCAATAAAATTAATCCAACCTAAATAGCTAATGTTCTTATGAAATTAAATTTCAATTTCCGTATTAGTCTCACCTTAGATCTCCCTCTGATAATTACAGATGTAGCTGCAATCCTAGGGAAGAGTCACTTCTGATCCTTTTCCTAAAGAGAGAGTCTGAAGTGTTTGCAGCTGACAATTTCTTTCTACATATTGTTCACGTCCATGTCTGTGTACTAAGCACTGCCATGCCAAATAACTATAATCGAGATCGGATAGCCATAGAGAACACATACTAATACAGTTAGAATACAGCAAATACGGAACAGGCTTCTCATTCAAAACAGAAGAAAAGATTAAAAATATTAGTGGGTTTTTTTACCGAAAGCATTTACAATGATTACAAATGCTACTGAGCATTCGTAGCTTGGAACTCATAAATAACTCTCATTAATGTTTAGCCTCAAGAAAAGGCTTATTATAGCTGAAGGTATTCAGACAACAGATTGATAGGGAGGATACTGCCAAGTAGGTTGAAGAGCCTTGTGGAAGAGAACAACGGGGGTGTCAGATATGTTTGCAGTTGCTCTGGTGTGGCCTCACTGGGCCTTTGCACAGAGTCAAATAGCCACCCACAGGCCTGGAACCTTATTATGGAAGTAGGATAAAGAGGCTACGTCTACACTGGCCCCTTCTTCGGAAGAGGCATGCTAATTTCTAACTTTGGAATAGGGAAATCCGCGGGGGATTTAAATATCCCCCGCGGGATTTAAATAAACATGGCCGCCGCTTTTTTCCGGCTTGGCGCGTCCAGACTGGCGCGATCCTCCGGAATAAAGCCCTTTTCCGGAGGATCTCTTATTCCTACTTGCGGATTTCCCTATTCCAAAGTTAGAAATTAGCATGCCTCTTCCGAAGAAGGGGCCAGTGTAGACGTAGCCAGAGAGTGTATCTTTGGTCTTAGTAGGCCAGGCTGAGAGGAATCATTTGGTTTCAGGTAGAGAAGAAGAGCTCTTGAATTGTCTCCTATAGCCTGATTTGAGTGGTTGAGAGGATGGGTAGGGTGCAGAGTGCCGAAGGGAGGGAGAGGCCAGGAAAGGGTGAAAATGGCAGCCTAAAGACTGAGATTGTGGGCAGAGGATTGGCTGGAATAAGAGCTAGTGGTACACCTTGGGTTGTGGAATCTCCCTCACTGGAGATACTGAAGAGCAGGTTGGACAGACATCTATCAAGGATGATCTAGGTGGTTCTTGATGACCTCTCAAGGTCCCTTCCAGTTCTAGTGTTCTGTGATGCTTTGGAGCTGCGCTAGGTGCCTCAGGAACTCAGCAGGGGTTGGAAGAGATGGAGCAGTGGTTTTTGGATGGAGTTTACCACCTTCCTGAATGAAATAGTGATGAAACGTTGATGTGCCCTGACGAAGCTAGTGAACACTCCGTGCATCTCATTTGAGTTTGGAATTTAGCCTTAAACACAGGCTGACCAAAGTTGTTCTCAGATGCGAAATGACCATAAAACCCATGAAAAAAATAAGAACAATCCCAGCACTTTGTTTTATGGATGTTTGAAATAATAAATGCTTTCCGTGTGCTGGGTTTGAACTTTTAGAGTTTATTTGGAAGTAGATTATTTGTATGGCCCAGTCAATAAACACAGACAACCTTAATTTCCTTCTCTAGACACTATTATATTTTATGAATTTTTCATAAAAATTAATCACCGGAATATTTCATTCTTAATTAATTAATGATACTAAAAATTTATAGCCGATGCAGCATGATGTCTAGTAGAAAAATTACTTAATAAGCTTCTACTCCTGCCATTGTTTTAACTTGCCAATGAATTACTTAAGTGTCATTTGTTAAACTGGTTTAGTCAATAAAATCCTTTAGTTGTTTTTCAGTCTGACCATTATTTCCAAATAATGTACATCTAATTCTCTCGTCACTTTGGTCTATCTGCATTGGCTAGACTGGCTTATTATTAATTAGCTCTTTATAGCATATTAGCCAAGAAAGATCATGAGGCGGTAATAAGTAAAAGTTCACAAAGACAAAATGCTCCAATTAAGGCGTAAAGCTTGGTGGTAAGCAGTTTTTTAAAACGGATTACAATCTGGTAAATTAAAGCTGATTTCCTTCATCTGCTTACATGACATTTCTATGGGAAATGGCTTTTTAGTCATTACTTGTGATGATATGTTTGCAGAATTATTTCTTTTTAATTAATTTTGCACTTCTATCATAATATATACAAGGAAAATGTACAGTAAAAGGGGGAAAGGGAATTAAAAACCCAAAGTAAAGGCGAATCGGAGTCCATAGTAGGTTTCCTATGACAAGTCCTAAGACACGTGGCACGTTAAAGGCTACGATTTATTCGGGCATAAGCTTTCGTGGGTAAAATCCATGTTGTGTACGCAGCTGACGAAGTGGGGTTTTGCCCACGAAAGCTTATTCCCAAATAAATCTGTTAGGGTATGTCTACACTGCAAGCTTATTTCGGAATAAGCTATTCTGGAAGATATATTCCAAAACAGCTTATTTTGAAATTGAGCATCCACGCTACAGGGCAGCCTCAAAATTTGTCGGAGGCAGGCTCCCCTAATGTGGATGCACTACCTCGATTTAGAGAGCGAGGCGGCACTGGGGAGGAATAACTTAGAATGGCGCTGGGGAGGGGCTATTTTGAAATAGCAGCAGTGGAGCATCCTGGGGGTAACTCCTGGAGTGTTTGAGGGGAGTGGGGCAGGCACTTCCACAGGGTTCGAGCACTCCCTTTAATTCTCTGTTTTGTGTGTTTTGTGGAATAAGCTTTAAAGAGGTTGGAATAAGCCGCTCATTATTTCGATATTATTTCAAAATAACGGAATTGCTGTGTCGACGCTCGCATTGTTTTTTCAGAATGACGCTAATTATTCTGAAATAATGGTACAGTGTAGATGCATCCTAAGTGTCCAAGTCCTAGTCTATACTCAAGGGGAAAGTCGACTTAAGATACACAACTCCAGCTACATTAATTATATAGCTAGAATTGACTTATCTTAAGTCATGTTTTCATGCCATCCTCACAGCCGGAGGTCAACAGGAGCAAATACTCCCATTGACTTCCCTTCCTCCTCATGAGTTTGCAGAACAACTGGCGCTGACAGGATGCCTTCTCAGTTTGAATTAACGGGTATTCGCTAGAACCCCAGAAGATCAACCACTGCAGTGTCAATATTCTACGTAGTACAGGCAGTCCCCGGGTTACGTACAAGATAGGGACTGTAGGTTTGTTCTTAAGTTGAATCTGTATGTAAGTCGGAACTGGCGTCAGCCGCGGCTGAATCTGGATGTCAGTTCTGACTTGCATATAGATTCAACTTAAGAAACCCAGGCGTCCCCAAGTCAGCTGCTGCTGAAACTGATCAGTGGCTGATTCCAGGAAGCCTGGGGCAGAGCAACTGCCCGCGTGCTTGAGCGGTCCCACCACCCCCGTCTCCCTGGTCTGCTGGGGGGAGCGGGGTGCAGCTAGTGCCCCCCCCCAGCAGGCCAGGCTTTTCTTGCCTACCCCTGGGGTAGAGCAGCTGGGGGCTGCCGGGTTGGTCCCGCAGCGCCGCTCCGGACCAACCCGGCAGCACCCCAGCTGCTCTGCCCCAGGCGTCCTGATTCAGCCGCTGCTGGTCAGTTTCAGCAGCGGCTGACTTGGGGACGCCTGGGGCAGAGCAGCTGGGGTGCTGCTGGGTTGCTCCAGTAGCGTGGCTCCTTGGCGGCTTTGCTCGGGTGTCCCTGGTCTGCTGGGGGGGGGGGGGGTCCAGCGGCTTTGCTGGACCCCCGCCAGCAGACCAGGAAGACCGGGAGAAGCTTTTCTCACCCCGGAGGACACGGGTGGCGACCCGCCGCCCGTGAGCTCCGGGGCGAGAAAAGCCCCTTTCGTAAGTGCGGATCCGACATAAGTCGGATCCGCGTAAGTCTGGGACTGCCTGTATAGACAAGCCCTAAGGTGCCACGGGGCTTCTTGTAGTTTTTGCAGATGCAGGCTAAGGGTATGGCTAGACACTGGAGGTATCCCCAAAAAACCCCACAATCCCGAAAAAACTCCGCCACGTCCAGGGAACACGTTTGCTCTTTCACTTTTTTTTTTTGCAGAAGAGCAGATATGCTCTTTCAGAAGCCCCTGTATTCCTCGTTCCATGAGGAAGAAGGGGGCTTTCGAAAGAAGGTGTTTTTCTGAAATTTGGCCCAGTCCAGATGGGCCAAATTTCAGAAATGCCTCTTCCGACAAAAGTATCGGAAAAAGATACGCAAAACGTGGAGCGCATTTTGTGTATCTTTTTCCGTTAGATCCTCGCAGTCTAGACGTACCCAGCCCCACTGTGGGAAGTTTCATATGAACAGTGGGCATATACCAAACTCTGCTTTGAAATGCCGTCTCGGATTTATTTTTGTCTTCTCCAGCAATATTAAATTCCTGTTGCTGGGAAGATGATATGATGCATTTGGATGATGTCTTTCCATACTGAACACAGAAAACTGTGGTGTAGACCGTTTCCTGTAGCACTCCATGACTTTTTTTCAATGTCTACCCCTAAAAGGAAGCCTTGTTCAAGTCCCGATCATGCTGTAGAGGCCCCTGTTCACTGGACTCGAAATGAAACAGCTATATTTTAAGAAGAGCCGTTTTTTATGCCTTTGGGAATTTCCCTTCTCCCTATGCTCTGGAGTAATTATTAGTTGGAGCCAACCTTGGTTTTTTCCAATTATTTTCTGTTTCTTTTAAATCTGGCAATTTTAGAAAGTTGCAAAAAGGCAAGGTGAATTGCATGTAGTAGGGAACTAGTGAAGTCTTTCTGCAGCACACAACAAACATGTCCTGCTAAGGAGATTCAAAGGCATCCCAAGCTTCTCATTTAAAAACTCAAGATGCATTCCCTGGAGACACCCCAAAAGTAAAAAATATTACCCAGAACACTCAGTGCACTGCTACCATATTAAAATATTCTGCTTTCAAGAAACCCCATCAAGATCTGTGGTTGAGGGTAGGCTACAACTTAGGCCTCTTTGAGACTACGGGTGTGATTCTAATCACTCCCCTATTTTATACCATTGAGGCGCCATTGACTTCAGTGGGTCCCTCCTGATTTATCTTGGTGTCACTGAGATTGGAATAAGGATTTGTCTATTTAGTGTTAAAATGCACTCGGTGGTTCCCTTTAGAAAGAATGAGTACAAATATGGATGGAGTTGATGTCAATAGTTTCTTCATCCAATAGTTCTAGGGTTCTAAAAATCATTGCATCGGTATCCCTTTCACACAGGAAAAACGACAAGCTGACTCTAGGAGGGAGGACCGAAGCTTGAGTCTGTCTGAGCCCCTCCACCTTGGGTTGGGGAGCAAAGCCCAAGCCCCACTGACCAAGGCAGGGGGGCAATGCAGAAGTCCAAAGGGTTCAGTCCCAGGTGGTGGGTCTGGAACCTGAACCCCTCCACCCAAGGTCGGGGGGCCAACAGAGTCAGTGGGCCTCTGGGTAAGGTGGTGGGGGCTGGCTCCATACTCCTGGAAGTGGCCAGGCATCAGGCAGAAGGGGCGGGGCTAGAACAGGCAACCCTGAGCATGCTGCTTTGCCCACTCACCCCAGACAGCCCTCAGAGCCACCTGGAGCACATCACACACTGCTCCGGCGGCACTTTAAAAGGCCCAGGGCTCTGGCCACCACCACTCCTATGGTAGCAGTGGTGAGGAGCCCTGGGCCCTTTTAAATTGCCAGGATCTGTGGCAACTGCCCCCTTTACTGTTCAGCAGGCCTGCCCCGGGCAGGGGGCTCAGGTTTTGGCTTCGATCCCAGTCTCCAGCAAGCCTAGTGCGAGTCCTGGTGACCCCATGAAGACGGGGACGCGACCCAAATCACAGTTTAAAAACTGCTGTAATAGTGATTTGTTTTTTTGTATTTGAAATGTGCCTTAGTTTTGAAATAGACAAATGGACCATGGAGAGAAAAGTACACTGTAATTTTCTTCTAATAGCCCCAAACTCTTCCTCAAATTGCTACAAAAGCAATTTTGCAATTTTAATGCCAGATTGATGAAAAAAGTGCATATTAAGCTTTCTCCATTAATTAAAAGCGGGGCGTATAGAGGCATTCAGTCCTCGTTCAGGTTTACAAAAACAAATGCTTCCAAATGAGCTTGCAGCCAGGGACTGGGACATTTGCTGTGGGAGGTGTTGTGTTAACGAGGTTCTAATCATGGACTAAGAGAAGAACACACAAACAAAAAAACCCTAAAACCAGCCTGGACAAAGCATTTGAGACTATACTCTGGGGAACAATCTTGGCCAGGCAGGAGTCTGGGCAAGGGGTCTTTCCCATCTCTAATATCTTATCTTAGCTTTATTTTGCAATCTATCATTTTTGTGCCAATTTAATGATGCTTAAGCTTTGCCCCCCAAGCAGAATGTACAATGAAAGTGCTTGCAAAGTCTCTCTCAGCAAAATTTAATTAGGCTACCACCTACAGTCCATAGCCCCACGCATACCAGAGGGTAAAAAACTCAGTAGGATCTGCACGTGTTTATCTCTGAACAATGACTCCTGCAGGGCGTTGTGGTTTGGAATGATGTGCCTCACGTTTCTCCCATCTGCCCCACAGTGCTTCCCTTGATTGAAGTCCTAGCTGCATGGTTGCTACGTTTTAGAGAGTGGAGCTTCAAAAGGGGACGTGGTTTGGTCAAAAGGCGTCGTCTTATCACAGCACATCACTCGCCCAATTTGTACGGCATCACCTGAAAATTGCTTAATCGGTGTTTTCGTTCAGAAGTGCACGGGTTGTTTTTTCCACACAATTACTTGAACTTTTATCAAGGTTGCCTTGGAATATCAACTTGCAGAACTCCAGTAGGCACCACAATGTAGCTTACTGCCACTGTTGTGCTTTGCTATGCTTTTGGGGCATGAGCAGCTTGGTGAAAGAAGATCTGACCTTGAGCCACTTAATTAGCAATCGGTGGGCAGGTGGTACGTATTGAACCTCCTAAATCCAGGACTCTCTGGTATGGCAGCATCTGTGGTCTGGAAGGACCTTGGATGTGGCTGGACCAAAGAGCCCCAGAAGCGAGGCGCGTGAACCAGCTGGGAGTCCTATGGATGGTGGGGAGCCCAGCTGTGATGGGTGAGGAGCACCATCTCTGGCCAGAATCCATGGTGGAAGTGGGGCTGGTGGCGACCAGGAGAAATCCCCGGACCCAGCCGGGAACACTGGGAGGCATGCGATCAGCAGTAGTCGGGGTGTGGGGGGGGGAGAATCTCAGGAATGCTGGCCAGGAATGCTGGTGAGAGGAGGGCCAGCAGCAGTCAGGGGAACCCCAGTCCCCACCATGAACCCGGGACGAGCGGGACTGGCAGCAACTGGAGAACCCCAGCCCCCGAGAAGGCTGACGTTGGGAGCCCCAGCATGGAGCTCTTAAACTTCCTGTTTCAGGGCCACTCAGGTCCCGAGGGTGTCGCACCAGAGAGGTCCAAGCTGTACAAAAAATATTTGATAAAGAATGCTCTTTTGGACAATGTTCTTTCCCCCGAAATGCTGTTGTATAGCAATCAGTGCACTTGTGCCAGCTGTAAAATAGCAATTGTATAGGCAGTGTATGTCCTAGAGATGCCCTGTAATACAAATTAAGTAGCCCGAGAGTGACTGTATTTTGCCTTCTCCATCTACGTAATTTCTATATGACTGGCTCCTCTACATTTTGTCTTTTAGCAATAGTAACAGGCATTAATTTGAGTAAAATGCACAAATGTCTGTTCAAATAAATAATACCAAAAATAATTTGTCTAGTTCAGGGACATATGTGGAACCCATCTTGATAATACCAGCATACCTCACACTCTGTAATGAAACACTCTTCCCAACACCCTAGTCTGGCAGGGGAAGTGCTACATGCCACAAAATATTGTAATACCGCCTGCCTCCTTTCCACATGTTTGAGGATAGCAAAGCTCATCGGAAGAATAACCCAGCAAAAGCATTAGTGTCTTCAACCTCATTTGTGGCAATTAGTATTTAATATTGGCCAAGGTCACTAGAGAGCTTTTTGTTCTCACTGTTGGGAGCCTCATCTTTCCTCTAACACCAAAGAGGATTCAGAAAATGCAAGTTCGAAGCAGGAAAACGATCGGTCCCGGTTCCAGAAACATGTGTTCCGATTTTGACAATTGGGTAGGGGATTGAGCCACCTCGTTTGGTAGTTTCAATTGGAATTGGGTGCCAAGATCCCCTAGTCAGCTTTGAAAACTTCAGCTCACATGCTCACCAAGAGGCAGTTGGAACAAGGCACCCTGAATAAACATGAGGGGTCCGTTTTTCACAAGTCTCCAGGCCCCCAGTTGGGACCAGAATTTCAAAAGTTTTCCACACCCAGTAGCTGCCAGTGAGAACACAAGAAGCCTTTAGGTGCAGAGCTGGCCTGAAAATCTGGGCCAACATACTTAAGAGTAGATCCAGAGTGCTGGCCTGCAGGTCCGTTTGTATTCTTATTATTTGTATTACCATAGCGGCTAGGAGCCCCAGCCCTTCCCCAATATCAGTCAGCAACGTGGTCTGTGCGGCTATGATCCGACCATTTGGGTACAGAAGACGCCACATGGACATGCACTAACCAATGGGGGAGCAGAAGTAACACCAAACTGATGAGCATGATAGGCGAGGTATTGGCACATGGGACAGAGGCCCATTTTGCCACTGGCCAAGGGCAACAGTTCTTTATGAGCAAGTCCTAGCTCAGACCTGACACACTCCTATCCCTAATGCATTACTTCCATGGCTTTTATAGTTTGTATTGTGAGATCTTTACCAAGAACTTGTAAGTTATCAACACTCATGGTCAATGTGTGCAGATAATACATAAGGCATAATATAATTACAGTGAAAATCATGAGTATGGACTTTGAGTAACATTGAGACTATTTCTATGCTACAGAGTATTTGAGGAAAAATGGCCTTTTTTCCAAAAAAACTTGCGGAGCGTCCACACCTCAAGCATGTTTTTGCACACAAAAATCGAAAGAACAGAGGGGTTTTTCCGGCGTATGTATTCCTCATTCTACGAGGAAGAACATCTTTTTGTGAAAGAGCTCTTTCGAGAGAGCATCGAAAGAGGGGGGTTTTGCGTGGAAAGAGGAAAAAGCACAGGTGCCCTGGTGGCCATTCTGTGCATAGCAATCAGAGCTTACTTTCGAGAGAGCATCCGGGCAGTCCGGATGCTCTCTTTCGCAAAAGCACATTGCTTTTTTGATGCGCTTTTGCAGTGTGGACATGCTCTTGCGCAAGAAGGTTTTGTGGAAGATCTCTTCCAATACAAGATTCTTGCGCAAGAAGCCTGCAGTCTAGACATAGCCTTAGTCACCTGGGAACTGTACGCATCAGCCAATTCAAAAAGGAGGGCATTCCTCCCCCGCTCCCGCCACCCGGGTGAGCTGGTAATGCAATGGAAGATTCAGACTTTGCCTTGTCTCCAGCTGTTGAGGGAATGCCATCAAGGATGACTACAAATGATCATATCTACCCTGAGGTAAAAAGGGACCATTAGAGCAGGAAGGAGAGCGCCCTGCCTGTGAATACAGGCAAAAGACTGATTCCGTTTGTCAAAGGGCAAAAGACACCTGCATCCAGTTGCTGAGGAGACTTCCTGTTGGGCAGGGTGGTTTCATGAAAAATTGGATCCTGGTTCCTGGGAAACCAGCTGGCCCTGCAGGAGACTGAATTCAGGGTCGGGGGAACCTATTTTATGAGGTAGGAAAGGTAACAGTTAAAAAGTGTAGGCCCTAGCTCTCATTGTATTATTTTGTTGCCACAGTGAGGTGGTTTTAGGGCATTTATTAGGGCCTAATAGATCTGTTAGTCTTTGAGGTGCCACAGGACACCCTGTTGTTTTTGCAGATGCAGACTAACAGGGCGACCCCTTGAGATGATTAGTTTGTGGTATGGTGCTACCATTTTGTTTCCACGATATTCTCTTGATTCTAGTGCTTCAGAGGCCAGCAGGCTGAGGGCTCAAGGGGTGACAGATGTTGGGGACCTGACACCCACGTCTCCCTGTCTCAGGAGGCAGTGGGTAGTAAGTGACCTCACAGCCCTGGGTGCCTGAGGACCCTCTGTGGCCTACCCATGGTCAGGTGTTCACAAGTGTCGCTATAGAAGAGGGGTGTAAGGTGGGATGTGAGTGTGGAGAAGGAGGATGCTGTGTGTGCAGGGGGGGAGGTGCCTGAGTGTGAGGGGTGCTGTGAGAGAAAGCACAAAGGCATTGCTTTGAAAATGGAACAAGCAGGCAATGGAGACAGGCATTGTGAGTGGACAGCAGGTAGACTCTCCACTGCTGGCAATTTAAAAACATATAGAGCCAGCCGGGGTCTCCACACACTGTCCCCACCTCGAATGCCACTCCTGCCACTCCCATTGGCTGGGAACCGTGGCCAGTAGCAGCTCCTGTGGACAGGGCAGTGCACCCACCTGGCCACACCTCCACGTAGAAGCTGGAGAGGGGACATCCCGTTTCTTCCAGGAGCAGCTTGAGGTCAGCGCTGCCCGGAGCCTGTGCCTCTGATCCCTCCCGGGCCCCTGCCTCAAACCTCTGCCCCCGCCCTGATCCCCCTCCTGTCCTCCAAACTCCTAAGTTCCAGCCTAGAACACCCTCCTGCAGGCCAAACTCCTCATTCCCCTGCCCCAGCCCAGAGCCCCTTCCTGCGTTGCCAAACCCCTCATCCCCAATATAGAGCCTCCTCCTGGACCCCACATCCTTTTTCCTTGGCCCCACAGCAGAGCCCACACTCCCAGATAGAGCCCTCCCTTCGTGCTCCAGCCCAGCCCAGCCTAGAAGCCCCTCCCTCACCCCAGCCCAGAGCCCGTACCTCCTCTCACACCTTAAGCCCCTGCCTCACCCCTTCCTATACTCCAAATCCACTACCAGCCAGAGCCCCGTCCTGCACACCAAACACGTCCTCCAGGCTCCACCCCAGAGACTCCAATGCCCAACTGGAGCCAAGATCCCAGACCCCCTGAGCCGTCCAGTGAAAATGAGTGAATGATGGTGGGGAGAGTGAGCAACAGAGAGAGGGGAGGATGGAGTGCATGGGGGTGGGGCCTCAGAAGGAGGAAGGATGTTTGGTTTTGTGCGAGCAGAAAGTTGGCGCTCGCAATTGTCAATGTAGAGGTTGACTTTGTCTTTGTTGATGAAATTACCCAGAGAAAAGGGAAGAGGAAGAAGAGAAGGGGACCAAGGACAGACCCCTGCCCCACAGAGAGAGTGGGAGGAGGAAATGAGGGGTCCCAGCCAAAGGACACACTGAAAGCGCTATTAGAGAGGTAGGAGGAGAACCAGGAGAGAACCGAGGCCCAGAAGCCAGAAATTCAAGAGATATATGGTTGACCATGTCAAGGGCAGCTGGCAGGTCAAGGAGGAAGAGGACTGAGTAGAGATTCTGAGCTTTGATGAGGAAGAGGTTATCAGAGACTCGGCGCATACCCTGATCCTATCTAAAAACCCCACCCTCTGGCAGATCTACACCCTGGGAAAATGTGTTTGTCACAGAAGAATGTGTTAAGAATTCCGTGACTTCGCACGTGTACAGCGATCCAATACCCGTGGGTAGCTAAATACAGTCATCTCCCTGAGAGTTGCATTTATCTCATCGGATCACAAGGACTTTCTGTAGAGAAGCTGTCACTAGTGTATGTCATGAGACGAACCAAACAAATGTGTTGTTAGCTTTACATGAAAAAAAATACGCGTTTCCATTTTGCTAACCCGGCACAGAAACCATAAAGCTGTTTGCAAAAGCCTATGTGAAAAAGAGCACGAATCCTTTTAAAATAAAAGCCTCGCAAAAATACTGTGTGACCACATAGCCAAATTAGTATGCTAGCCTGGCTATTGGATTTTGGAGATTTTCACTCTGTTTCTTCTAGGTATTGCTCAGAAACCACACAATTAGTTCAACGTTTGTTTTTTTTTTTTTTTTTTAAAGTTTGCCAAATGCGTCAATTGGAAGACGTCTTTTCTTTCCAAATTACCCGCATGGAAATTGGGCAGCGTCTTAGAGATTCCAGTGAAATCAATTATAAGCCTGTTTTCTTTAAAAATATTCAAACACAGGGCTGGATTTTTGTTTCCCAGTGTATCACTATTTATAGAGCTAATGTGATGGAAGAGAGCTTTATGTGACTAGTCAATTTATCTCTGCATCGTGTCACTCGGGAAAAATCTATAGGCAGCATATCTCCGGTTCTGTCGAATACCAATTCACAAAGGACTGATGTCAACTAATTTTTAATGATAGATCAATAGCAGGGATTTTTCTTTCGCTGATCCTGCAAAAGAGCAGATATTGTTCAATAGCTACGCGGGAGTTCTAGGGGTTCTTAATGTATTCCACAGAAAAGAGTAATTTGAAATCAACAACAATATATCTGTTTACAAAGCTTCTTACGGGTTCTGATGTGTTCTAAACCGGTGGTGCTTTACAGACTCATGCATTCGGCATGGCCTATCTGTGCTGGCTTAGGTTGTTTCTTATTTATCTCTGTAGCTAGACATGGGTGAAATGTTTCCATCTTGGGAACCCTGACACTTGACCGCCATTGTGCTGTGTTTCTTTGAAAGCAGAGTCTGTGCAGCGTCTCACCTCTTCTATAACACAAGCACATGTTCCCAGGGGCTGTCAGAGGTTGCTGCATCTTCCCAGAAACACGTGGGCAGAGTTCTCACAGGAACCAGCCTTCTCTCTAAGGCAGTGGATCAAAAATGTTGGGTTAGCTCTGAAATGTCAGCCGGGATTCAGGAAAACGGGAAGCATCTGAAAGCTCCAAGGAAGAGACTCTCAGGCATGTGAGTAAAGATGAGAAAAAAGAACGAGATAAATGTGTGAAAAAAGAGCTAGATGGATTCATGGAGGTTAGGTCCATCGATGGCTATTGAAGGCGAGGGACACCATTCCTGCCCCTCCTGGCTGTTTGGCTGGGAATGGGTGACAGGAGAGGGATACTTGATGATTCCCTGTTCTGTTCACTCCCTCTGGGCACCTGGCATCGGCCAGTCAGAAGACAGGACACTGGGCTACGTGAACATTTGGTCTGGCCGTTCTTATGGTTTTACATTGACTTAGGGAATGAGTAAGCTTCTCAGGGTTCATCCTCATTTAAGATCCTTGAGGAAGAATTCATCTCTTTCCTCTGTTTTACAGCACCAGAAACAATTCAGGCACTTAGTAAATTCATAGCTACAATCATGTAGAGATTCTTGTAGATCTAGAAGGCTATTCTTTAACTGAAGCTGGAGGGCTCCAGTAGGCACCTGGTTGCCCCTGGCGGTGGGCCAGTCCCAATTAAGGATGAGTCCAGCTGCGAGAAGAACTAGGTGGATATAAAAAAAGAAGCTGGTGGAAGAGAGAACATACTCTCTGGCCAACACCTTTGGCCAACACTTTGGCCAACACCAACACTTTTGGCCAACTCTTTGGCCAACACCTTGGCAGCAGAGAGATGACAAGGCCAAAGAATACCACCCTATACCGAAAGCCTACCAACCGCTATGCTTACCTGCATGCCTCCAGCTTCCATCCCAGACACAACACACGATCCCTTGTTTACAGCCAAGCACTGAGGTACAACCGCATTTGCTCCAACCCCTCAGACAGAGACCTACACCTACAAGATCTTCAACAAGCATTCTGTAAACTACGATACCCACACGAGGAAGTGAGGAGACAGATTGACAGAGCCAGACGTGTACCCAGAAGCCTCCTGCTATGGGACAAGCCCAAGAAAGAAACTAACAGAACACCACTGGCTATTACCTACAGTCCTCAGCTAAAACCTCTCCAACGCATCATTAGTGATCTACAACCCATCCTGGACAATGATCCCTCGCTTTCACAGGCCTTGGGAGGCAGGCCAGTCCTTGCCCACAGACAACCCGCCAACCTGAAGCATATTCTCGCCAGCAACTACACACCGCACCATAATAACTCGAACTCAGGAACCAATCGTTGCAACAAACCTCGGTGCCAACTCTGCCCACATTTATACACCAGCAACACCATCACAAGACCTAACCAAATCAGCCATACTGTCACTGGTACATTTTCCTGCACATCTAATAACGTAATATATGCCATCATGTGCCAACAATGCCCCACTGCTGTATACATCGGCCAAACTGGACAGTCTCTACGTAAAAGAATCAATGGGTATAAATCAGATATGAGGAATGGCAACGTACAAAAACCTGTAGGGGAACATTTCAATCTCCCTGGACACACAATTGCAGATCTAAAGGTAGCCATCCTGCAGCAAAAAAACTTCAGGACCAGACTTCAAAGGGAAACGGCTGAGCTACAGTTCATCTGCAAGTTTGACGCAATCAACTCTGGATTAAACAAAGACTGTGAATGGCTCGCTAACTACAAAAGCAGCTTCTCCTCTCTTGGAATTCACACCTCCAGATCAGCTGCTAGAAGTGGGCCTCATCCTCCTTGATTGGATCCACCTCGTCATCTCCAGCCTGATCCTGGCCTGCATATTTATACCTGCCTCTGGAAATTTCCACTACATGCATCTGACGAAGTGGGTCTTTGCCCATGAAAGCTTATGCTCCTACACTTCAGTTAGTCTATAAGGTGCCACAGGACTCCTCGCTTCTTAAGGCCAAAGAAGAGCCCCATTGATGCCGCACCGAGCCACAAGGGGATGTGCCAGGGGTGGGTCCCCTCTTCTGCACACCCTGTCCACTGAGGAGTTCATCGCAGTTTGGGCCCGGCAAGATCTTTCTACCAGGAGGAAACAGAAGATAAAAGCCAGGTGTCTGCTTTGATGCAGCTTCTTGATTTACAAAGATTTTCCATCAAGTCTCGTTGGCCTGAACACAGGAGGAATCAAACACTCGGTGACGTTTCCTTACCTGCCGTTCCACCAGCCTGCTGTGCCAGTGCAGCTCACTCAGCACTACGTGACCGGTGCTTCTGTGCTCTGGGATTGGCTTTCCGGCCGTTTCTCTCTCTCTCTCTGCCCTGGATCAGGAGCAGTGGAAATGTCCTGAAAATGAGGCTGGGGGGCCACAGATGCCGGTACAGTGGCCGCACCCTCTGCCATGCAGCCCTGCCCACACGTCACCCCTTCTCCCCAAACCCTGGCCCTTGCATTGCCTTTTCCCCCGAGATCCCATCCCCTATTCACTCCTCACACTGCCCCCCTCATTGCTCACCCTCATGGTTGGCTAAAATCGGGGCGGGGGGGGGGAGTGCCAGGACAGCCCTGCCCAGGCAAGGGCGTGTCCGGGTGTGTGCACACACATCACTCTTTATGCAGCTGCTGTTGAAGCATTTCCATGTGCCTGTCTAGCGGGCGCTAGGGTTGTTATTTCAGACCCTTCTCTACGTTCGGCCTGAATGCAGACTGTGCTAATGCCTGCCTCTTTGTGACCAAGTGTAACTAGTGCAGGACTGGAGCAGCATCATGGGACTAAGAACTGCATGTCCGTTCCAGCCAGCAGTCGGTTTAGCAAAGCACTCTTCCTTCGACTTCTCTTACGCCTCGTGCAGTGAGGGTTACAGGAGTTGGACTAAGAAGTCCGCCATCTTGAAATTATTTCAAAATAACGTCAGTTATTCCGAAATAAATTCGAAATAACGGGCTCCTTATGTTGACTCTTGTAACCTTCATTGTACGAGGAGTACGGGAAGTCTAGGGAAGAGCGCTCTGTTTCGAAGTAACTGCTGTGTCGACAGCGCCAAAAGTCGAAATAAACGATTTCGACTGAAGCTTCGCAATTAGCGTAGCTCAAGTTGCATAGCATATTTTGCGTGTAGCCCTGCTGTGTCGATGTGCCGCGAGGGACCTTGATGTACACATTCACTCTGGATGCTACACTGATGTGGCGCATGTGAGGATCTATTTGCATGTATGGAAATTGTCAGCCTGTAACAGGATGGCACTCACCCCCCACGCACGCCCCTGTTTGGCCAAGTGTGTGTGCCTACACTGCCCTCAGTCCTCAGCCTTTTCGGCTACTCAGCCCTCCAGTCGAGTCACGCAGCTTTGTGTGAAATCACAATCCTTTCTGGGGTATATACTTTACCAGGAGGCCATCCCGGCACCCCTTGTAGTTGCTCACTTTATTGCCTCATTCAGGAGCTAGTGGTAACCTCAGGGCCTCTCCTCCTGGAAACAGTTTCTTGCCCCAAGCTCTGGGCTTTACCTCAGCTCATCATAGTCTCACAACAGCTCTCCCATAGGAGCTGTCTGTTGTGCCAGCCAGTCACTCCGACCTTCTCCCTTCTAGGTCTGGCTTGCAACTGAGCTGCTTCTAGTTCTGCAGCTCCTTTTTTAGACCTTCCAGGTCTCTGATTGGCTGGTTCCTCCACAGCCACTCTAGCTTCCTGGAGGACTTGTCTATGGCTCTTTTGGCCTTAGGGCCTGGCCCCGTTCCACAGCCATATTAAAAGATGCCTTTTGTTCGTCGCGTAAGAGGACTTGGCACTAGATGGGACTCGGGGGATGAGGTTTACCGGGGAGGTCGACAAATGCCTTTGATGTCGACCACGGAGCATCCAGACTACCGCGCTGAGCCGACAAACAGCTGATCAGCAAGGCGCGGCAGCCATTTTATTTTAAATGAAGCAGCAATTATTTAAATTGCCGCTTCATTTTCCTATGCCAGGTAGCCTAATCTACATGCCTCTGTCGCCAGAGGCATGTAGTCTAAACATACCCAAACCTTGCTCTAGCTTTGTGGTGCCATCTACTGACATATAAGTCTTGATTCATTTCCCTTCGGTGGAGAGCTCTAATTCTAGCAGCGTACTTTGAGAAATTCTATATGTATATATGGATGGTACTGCTGCTGCATACAGACTTCCAAGTGATTGAACTTCCACCAGAACTTAGATTTTAATCATCACTTTGATCTCTAGCTCTGTTACAGGACCAGATACAAATGTGTCTAGAATCTGTAAAATGTAAAATTGCACAGGAATACCGGATGTCACGTTTTTCAGAAGCAGTGTAAATGTTGTTATTCATGAATCAAGATTGAAATCTGAGGGGGAAAGCATATTTTGCCACTTGCTGGAGATTGCTACATGTTCTCTAACTGACCTGATCCATATAGCGCCTTGTGGTAGAAGTCAGGAACAGGAAAAACGGAAGAGAAACTGTCACTGTGATTGTTTGTAATGGATCAATTTTTCTTAGGCTATCTTTGAATAACGAAGTTACATTAAAGAAAACATTCAGCGCTCAGCCTTGACCTGGCTCTGCTCCCATTGGTCTGAATAATCAGCTTCTGATTGGCCATAACAGGAGCCAGCGATCGCCTACCACAGAGTACTTGTGTCCATCCTGCCCGAAAGGGAAGTCCTGACTCCATTGAAGTCAATGGTGAAACTCTGATGAAACTTAGCGGGGATAAGCTTTCCCTCTGTTCTTTTCCTGTTCCCTGCCAGAGGGTTATGAGAGTCTTTTCAGTAAGGGAGAAATCTCCTGACTGACTGTGCTGTGCGACCAGTGAAAGCGTTTGTCTTCACTGCCGGGGAGCTGAACCATCACGGTAATTGATCTGCCTCAGGAGAAGCCATATTGTGAGGAGACGGTCTCCCACCAACACAGAATGGTGTGAACACTCTGTTAAGTTGCTATCCAGGATGTTGCTCAGGGGTACGTTTTTTTCACCCCTCTCCGTGAGGTTACCTGAATCAACATAAGCGGTAATGTGGACAAGCCCAAAGAGTCTTTGTCCCTCTTGGACACATGAGCTGCGTCTAGATTGGCAAGTTTTTCCTCAAAAGCAGCTGCTTTTGCGGAAAAACTTGCCAGCTGTCTACACTGGCCACTTGAATTTCCGCAAGAACACTGACGATCTAATGTATGATCGTCGGTGTTCTTGCGCAAATACAATGACTCTCCCGTTCGGGAAAAAGCCCTCTTGCGCAAATGCTTTTGCGCAAGAGGGCCAGTGTAGACAACTGAGAACCGTTTTGCGCAAAAAAGCCCCGATCGCAAAAATGGCGATTGTGGCTTTCTTGTGCAAAACCGCATCTAGATTGGCACAGACAATGCATCTGTGCCAATCTAGACGCTCTTTTCTGCAAATGCTTTTAACGGAAAAACTTTTCCGTTAAAAGCATTTGCGGAAAATCATGCCAGTCTAGACGTAGCCCTGAGGTAAATAACTATAACGAGCACAAATATTTATCAAACAACTTCTTTCAGCTATAGCAACAGCCATGTCGTCAAGCCGTCTCTGATTGTCCTCTTGGCAATTTTGAACTCTGCTGTGTATTTATTTGCGCGTATATTTATTGTTGCGGGTAGTTAGGTAGATGGTGATGTCAAGGTGCTGAGAATGTGTTTTCCCAGGCTGCCTGAGTGCACAGCGTAGCTAGCTTCCTGTGGTGCCATCTACTGACACACAAGTCTTGATTCATTTCCTTCCGGTAGAGAGCTTTATGTGATGTATTGGTCCAAAATACATCTTCTCTTACCCACCCTGTCTCCAACATGCAGTTAAACAAGCTTCTTTGGGGTTTGAGACCAGGAACATAATGGAAAATGAGGCAATTAGTCCATCCTGCTCTCAGGCATACCTCAGTAAATCCAGATGAAATCTATTGGCGTCTGGGTTTTCACCACTCTGTCCAGAAGCGAAGACCAGAATTTGGTCCAACTGGTTAAGTCTTTGTATGTGAAATATCAACCAGAGGAAAGAGGAGAAAAAATAATATTTAAAACGAGCATTATATGTGTTGTCTTCACGCAGTGCATAATCAACCTGTGGAACTCCTTGCCCAAGGATGTTTTGAAGACAAGGACTTTAACAGGATTTTTAAAAGAGCTAGATAAATTCTTGGCGGTTACGTCCATCAGTGGCTATTAGCCAGGATAGGGAGGAATGATTTCCCAAGCATCTGTTTGTCAGAGGCTGGAAATGGATGACAGGAAAGGGATGACTTGATGATTCCTTGTCCTGTTCATTTCCTCTGGGGGCACTTGGCATTGGCCACTGTCAGCAGACAGGACATGGGGCTAGTTGGACCTTCGGTCTCCCCCAGTGTGACCATTCTTATGTTCTCTCTTTATCCAGTGGTTTCATCTGCATTTTGGCATGAACTTGATGTAACGAAATATTTTGGCATATTTTCTAGTTCCACGACCCAATTCAGCTCAGTAGGGTGGAGAGGGGAAAGATGAAAAGTTTTAGCTTATTACCCCTTTTTTTATAATGAAGGGAGGGTGGAGCTACTATTCTCCAGCTGCGACCTGTCTGTTCCAGAAAGGAATGGTCCAAGCCGTGGTGGGTTTCAGGTGGGAGAAGGTCCATTAAAGAAAGTGACAGGAGAGAGCCTTGAAAGTCAACTTGTCTATCTTAGAAGGTGTGTGCACACCACTGCATATCTTATAGCTTTCCCTTCTTTATGTGATAAAGGAATCACCAGTTTTCTGGTGGGAGATGCTGCCTAATCATTCATGTCTATTATATTGTCATGCTCCTCGGGACCTGTTAAAATGCATGTGACACTGTCCATTAAATGACTGGAAAAATAAATGGTGTAACTAATGGGAAATTATAATCCCTGTTGCAATCACTGTTATCTTCAACTACACCCTTGATTTGTTGTTAATATTTAGATGACAGTAGCAACAGAGATCAGTCCCCTTATGGCAACCACTGTTTAGAAATTCCCTGCCCCAGAAGGCTTGCAATCGAATGCCTTAATGTTGCTTAGCAAAACACATGCCTACTGTTTTCAGGGTAGGATTGGGCCGAACCAGATGGTGGACAAAGGAAGCATCATTATCCTCTTAGACAGATGGGGGATAGGGACCCAGGTAGAGAGAGATTACAGGGCTTGCCCAAGGTCACTGAGGACGTCTGTGGCAGAGATGAGGACTAAAGTGGTACCTCCAGCATCCTATGCTTTCACCGCAAGGCCACCCTCTGTTTGCTCCCTTCTCCTCAAAAACCCAATGGGAAGGGAACACAAAATTCAGTCAGGATTGGCTAGTGAGATCTCCTGGACCTGTCCCCACCTCAAGGTCATTGTAGCTTGTGGACCCTGAGCCCCTCCTATGTGAGCATGCTAGCTAATGCCAGGGAGGGGAGCCATCCTGGAGGGACAGCTCCTGATCCCAGCCCCTGCGGCCACGTGGTTCTGGCAGGACATTGCCTGGGTCTCTGAGCCGTGGCACAATGGTGATCCTGGAGTAGAGGGATCCACAGGCAGGTAGCATGATGCCACGCTTTGAGCCACATGTGCAATGGCATCTCCTTGGCTCGGCTGCCTTCTGCCCTTGCCAGGGGATTATACCGGCCATTGGTGGTGCTCATGGGTTATGCGTGTTTCTGCAAGGAAGCCGGTTGGAAAGGGTGTACCAGGCTCCTGTCCTGGGAGGTGAAAGGTGGGGATTACCTGGGCTCTTTAGACCCTGAAGAGCAATTGGGTTCAAAAGCTTTAAATACGAATATGAGTCCTGCCTTGGGACTCTGAGTGGAAATAAGTCTCCCGAGACCTTTTCTCTGTCGGCATTAAAAAAGGTACAGAAAAGGGCAACAAAAATGCTGAGGGGTTTGGAACGGGTCCCCTATGAAGAGAGATTAAAAAGACTTGGACTTTTCATCTTAGAAAAGAGGAGACTGGGGGGATAGGCTAGAGGTCTATAAAATCATGACTGGTGTGGAAAAAGTGAATCAGGAAAAGTTATTTGCTTATTCCCACAATAGAAGAATGAGGGGTCCCCAAATGAAAGTAATAGGCAGCAGGTTTAAAACAAACAATAGGACGTTTTTCTTCACTCAGCGCCCAGTCAACCTGTGGAACTCCTTGCCAGAGGATGCAGTGAAAGCTAGGACTTTAACAGGGTTTCAAAAAAAGAGCTAGATAGATTCATGGAGGTTAGGTCCATCAGTGGCTATTAGCCGGGATGGGTAGGAATGGTGTCCCTAGCCTTTGTTTTTCTGGAGATGGGTGACAGGAGAGGGATCATGTGAGGATTACCTGTTGTGTTCCTTCCCTCTGGGGCATCTGGTATTGACCACTGTCAGCAGACAGGATACTGGGCTAGATGGACCTTTGGTCTGACCCAGTCTGGCCGTTCTTATGTTCATTTTCTGGTGTGTAGTTTGGAAAATTGGCTACTTTAACATGGGCTTCAGCTTGCTGAGGACTGAATGACATTGCTATGAACTTTGGCTAACGGGGCCATGGATTCTTTCGGATGGAAACACATGAAAGGTAACATGGCGTTGAAAGGAGAATTTCACCCTCCTTCCTTTCCCTGCCTGTCTTCTCTGACCTGGTTCCATTTCGGAGCCGAGAAAGTTTCCGATTCCGCAGATACTCCGCTGCAATTTGAAGGCTTATAGGGATCACACAGGGTCATCCTTTATGTGTTGTTCTGTGCACTTAGGCGTGTGGCTGGGGAGGAGAACCCTCCTGGAATATAAAACAGAGAGGGGCTTGTTGGTAAAGGAACAGATTTTGATGTCTCAAGAGGCATTTCATTGTCGTCGGCGTTACTGCCAGGCCGTACAGCTTTGTGTGAAAATTAGGATCTCTGCACAAAACCCCCCTGAAATGTCAGAATGACTAGCAGAAGGAAGAATCAAGCATATGCTGCTCATTTTGATTGCGGCGCTATTAAAAACCTCTCCAGTTGCACCCGGAATCAAATTTGGACTTGCTAGATGGCGCATAGGGCGCCAAGAGGTGCCTCCGATTGCTTGCTTAGTTGTAATCTAGCCCTTTTTGAATTAGAACGCAGCTGTTCATGACAAACTAGATTTGTCAACGTGTCATGGAAGGGAACAAGAAGAAGGGGTTGCAGATGCATTTTCCCACCCTATCCTAATAACACCTAAACAATAGTCACTCAAATTTGTACTGAGTCACATATAATCAATACGCATCTGCTTGGACATGAGTGAGTGTACGCTGGTACCTGTTTGCTACTGATTAAGCTTCGTTAGTGATTAATTTGTCTTTACAAGGAAAAAAAACCTACATAATTAAGGGCGAGCTTATAGTCTGGTCTCACATTCTTCCTTTTTAGACCGTACATTCTAACAGGACCATTAGTCTACAGTACATTTGTCTGTATTTAAATGTAACTACATTTCCTTGAAAAGACCATCTGTTCATAAAGAGGATCTTTGTCAAGCTCCCAGCAGTAAAATCCGGAGTAGCAGAATTAGCAAAGGACGGTACTTAAATGAAAATATATGTGGGTTGGGAGTAGGTAAAGCTGATCTCTGCTCAGGAAGAGGGGGATGTGCTGCAAAGATTGTAATTAGCTCCCGGCGTCTCTCCGAGAGCGTTCTTTTGGTATCCTGCAAATTCTGCCATCTTACACGCAGTCCTTTGCGGCTTTCGGCCCTCAAAGAGGCAGGACTGAAATGAAACATACCGACTGCCAAATGTCTTGCATAATGACTGTGGGGAAACTGTTGACAAACTATTGGTTTGAGTTTGCAAAAATAGGGCACTTACCGTTTGTTCAAATGGATCATAAATACACACGCTCCAGAGCTCCGTGTTCAGCGCCTGATTTGCTCCCCTCCCCCACGCCGTTTAGTCGTGCTGAGTAATATTGTACTCCGCGAGGAGTCCCATGGCAAGGACCAAAACTGTTGGCCGAATAACGGACTATGCAGAGCGAGTGAAGGGGGCCGGCTCCTGTGTCAGTTGTGGGCATCCCTTAAGTCAATAACTTGAGTCTGTGTGTAAATAGAAATTCAGGGAGTGGACTAAACTGAATGCCGCGGAGAGGGGCATTTTAAAGACATTGCTGAAAGCAAAGGAAATGGCCCCGTTGAGGTGAACGGTCCCGAGAATGTGCCAAAGTGCCATAAATGGAGTTGAAAATGGTCTCCTATCACACAAAATACGTAACTCCTCCCACTCTTTTAAGGAAACCCTTTGTGACCCGCAGAAACGTGGCCAGGGTATGTATGTGTATGGGGGGAATGAGGCGAGCAAGATAACGGCTTTCATTTCCCACCTTCTGTTGGGGAGCAAGACAAGCTGGGTGTCATTTGGAAGTTTGGGGTGTCTACACCGCTTTCAGCAAGACAGCTACATGGATGCAGCCAGCTTACTAAAAGCCAGGCAATGTAAACACTTGGGGGAACATTTTAACCTGCCCGGGCATTACTGAGGGAGGTTGTGGAATCCCCATCACCGGAGATATTGAAGAGCAGGTTGGATAGACGTCTATCAGGGATGGTCTAGATGGTGCTCGGTCCTGCCGTGAGGGCAGCGGCAGGACTTGATGACTACGTGGGGTCCCGTCCAGTTCTAGCGTTCTAGGATTCTATGACTAATGGATTTTAAAGTAGCCATGTCTCTACAAAGGAATTTTAAAGGCCAACTACAGAGAGAGTGAGTGTGGAACTGACCTGCTGTAGCCTGTCGGGAGTACCCCAGGAATGACGGGTACCCCCCTCGGGGTCAGTGGGTGGCCACTCCCACCCACTACACACAGTTTAAGTCTGAGCCCGGTCCAGAGCGGGCAAACCCCAGCAGTTCACAGGCTGGCCTTAGTGCAGGACAAGCAGCAATCAATAGACAGTCAGCAATTAAACTGTTAGTAGCCCAGCCCTGACACAGGGCAAGGGCGGCCACAATCAACCAGCTAACAGACCGGTCCTAACACAGGGCAGAGGTTGCAACAATTACACAGTGGATAGTGACGGCTGCTTGTTGGGTTTCTTTATGCGGACAGGAGAGCTCTGGGTACGTCTACACTACAGCGCTAGTTCGAACTAACTTAGTTCGAATTAGTTAATTCGAACTAAGCTAGTTCGAACTAACGCATCTAGAACTAAAAACTAGTTCGAACTAGCGTTTTGCTAGTTCGAACTAGTAAGTCCACATTGAGTGGACTCTGAACAGGGCTTAATGATGGCCGGAAGCAGTGCCGGCAGGGCATAAAAGGAGGACTTAGAGCGTGGAGATACTGTCTCAGGCTAGCCGAGGGCTGCGCTTAAAGGGTCCCGACCCCCACCCCGGACACACAGTTCTAAGGGGTGCCCCGCTTGCAAAGAAGTTCTGGCTTGGAGTGCCCTGAGTGCCCACACTGGGCACATCACACCACTCGGCCATCAGCCCGGCTGCACTTGCCGCAGGCTGCCATCTGGGGAGAGGGAGTAATTGGGGGGCTGCAGGAGAGCTTCCACCCCCAGAAGCCCGCAGAGCCAGCCCAGTCCTCCCCATCGGGGGCTCGTGCCCCATTCCTCCCTCACCTTCTTCCACTTGCCCTTCCCTAGCCCCCCTTCTTATTGATGTACAAAATAAAGCTAATGTTTCTTCCAACATTGACTCTGTCTTTATTGAAAAAAACTGGGGGAGACTGGGAAAAGGAGGTGGGAGAGGGGAAGAGAAAGGCTGGGAGAGGGGAGGGCAACTAACATGATCAGGGGTTGGGAACAGGTCCCAGATGAAGAGAGGCTACAGAGACTGGGACTGTTCAGCTTAGAAAAGAGGAGACGGAGGGGGGACAGGATAGAGGTCTCTAAAAGCAGGGGTTGGGTGGAGAGGGTGCATTCAGAAAAGTTCTTCATGAGTTCCCATAAAGAAGGACTAGAGGACACCAAAGGAAAGGAATGGGTAGCAGGCTTCAAACTAGTAAGAGAAAGTTGTTGTTCTTCCCAAAGCAAATAGTTAACCTGTGGAACTCCTTGCTGCAGGAGGCTGTGAAGGCTACAACTAGAACAGAGTTTAAAGGGAAGTGAGATCAAGTGATGGAGGTTGGGTCCATGGAGTCCTATTAGCCAGAGGGTAGGAGTGGTGTCCCTGCCCAAAGTTTGTGGAAGGCTGGAGAGGGATGGCACGAGACAAATGGCTTGGTCATTGTCTTCGGTCCATCCCCTCCAGGGTCCCTAGGGTTGGCCGCTGTTGGCAGACAGGCTACTGGGCTAGATGGACCCTTGGTCTGACCCAGGACGGCCATTGTAAGCTCAGGGCTCAGGGTCGGGGGTCTCAGTGGACCCCCTTGATTTTCATGCACACCTGCTCCTGGGTGGCCAGGCTGGCAGCTCTCCTGCCCTAGACGGCCACTTTCCTGTGCCTAGTGCGGAGATCGTGGACGAGGTCCACGATGTCCGCACTAGCCCAGGAAGGTGCCCGCCTCTTGCGGTCCAGGGCAAGCTCCCGGGAGCCGCCAGCCTGGTCCCGGCAAGAGGGGGTGGGCTGGGAGGCATCGGGTGGGTGGCTCTGTGCCGTGCCAGGTGCAGGGTCTGCTAGCTGGGTGCTGGCAGGCTTGCACCTGGCACGGGCACCGTAGCCAGCCCGTGCCCCTTTAAGGGGTCCGGGGCCGGGAGGGGGGCATAGAGTTTCCCTGGTGTTGGCCAGAGTGGCCACCAGGGAAACCTGGGGAGGGCTAGCCTCCCACTAGTTCGAACTAAAGGGCTACACAGCCCTTAGTTCGAACTAGCTAGTTCGAACTAGGCGTTAGTCCTCGTAAAATGAGGTTTTCCTAGTTCGAACTAAGCGCTCCGCTAGTTCGATTCAAATTCGAACTAGCGGAGCGCTAGTGTAGCGCATAGGAAAGTTAGTTCGAACTAACGTCCGTTAGTTCGAACTAACTTTCTAGTGTAGACATACCCTCTCTTCCTCCAGCCTAGTGTGGGCCCATGGGGGATCTTTTGACAGTGCAGCTGCGTCACTTCAGGTGTGCCACTGTAAGCTCCTGAGTAAGTTCCCCAGACCTGGAGAAAAGTTCCATGTAAGCTCAGAAGCTTATCTCCCTTACTAACAGAAATTGGTCCAATGAAAGATATTCCCTTCCCCACTTTGCCTCTCCAATATCCTGGGACCAATGCACCTACAACAATACAGATTTAACTTCTCTAGTTCCGAACTCCCTGATCTGGAAACATCCGTGGTCCAGCATGATCTGAGTTAGCCGGATGTCCACTTTTCATGGGGGTGGCCACGTTTCCCGCAGTCCCATAAAGTTTTTTTAAAGCCACCCGTCCTAGTTCTCAGCGTTCTGTGCTGTAATTTAGCTCTAATTTATCCCCTAAATGTCTTCCCAGGAAGCAGTGGAGGCGTTGGTGATGCTGCTAGAGAATATTGACCTCCCGTGGTCCAGCAAATTCTCTGGTTCGGCATTGGTCAGGTCCCGAGGGTGCCAGACTAGAGAGGTTCAACCTGTACTGCATTTCCATGCAGCATTCAGACAGGATACATGCAAGCATTACTTTTCCATAGGACAACACTATTTTTAATGTGCTGGTTTATTGGTTATTCTCACTAAAATGCGTATGTACTGGGCTTTATTAGAAACCAAAGCAAGACAGGGAATAATTGTAACAGCAAATAATGAATTGAATGAGATAGAAGAATGTGATTCAAAAATTGTCCAGTGAAGGGGAGACGATTGTAATAGAAACTCGTTGTTAGATAATAGCTTCTTCAGGAGCAGCAAAATCTGCAGGACCAGTGGCAGAATAATTCCTTTGGCATTGGCTCTAGATATCCGTCTAACAGAAATAAAGGACTGTATACCTGGCATAAACTAGTCACTTCCACACAGAAGGCGTTAAGTGACAGTTCAATACAATGAGAATTATCAAGCTTTCCACATCTATGTGACTTACCCTATGCCTTTATCAGAAGCACATGCATCTCCCTATGGTACGATAGCCCTGTATGTCAGACAGCCTGGCAGGAAATTGAGTTGTCTGAGTTCCCCACATACTGTTACAGAGGAACTTCACAGGGAGCATGAGTTAGGAATAAATCGGGAAAAGTTGCCATCTTGTTAGGAATATTTCCTCAAACCAAAAGGAGAGCGCTAGTTAAATAGGGAGCTGGGAAATGTTATTAAAAAACTTTCTGTGATGCTTTGACCACACATTTTTATGGAAATATGTTTTAATTATGAATGTGCACAACTTGAATATGCTTTATGCAAAACAGGCCAAGTAATCTATCATTCATGAGCCTGTCATCTCCTGAATGTGTATATTCAATATGTGTGCATGTTTCATTCTCCTATGTGAAGTTAAAAATATGAAATGGAAACCTTTTTATTAATCTGTGTCTTCTAGTAAAAGCCATTAGTGGTACTTAAGGGACTTAATGGCCCTGTGCTCAAAACAATGATCTGTTGATTGTTTTTTTCCCCCTTTAAAAATGTCTACACTAGGAAATTATTTTGAAATAACTAAGTATGAAAAAATAACTCCCGAAATAACAAAATTGAAATAGTGGTTCCCCGCTACGGGGAAGACTCAAAATCAGTCCAAGGCAGGTTCTATTACTGTGGGGGCAATACCTTGACTTAGATCCCCAGGAAGCTCTGGGGAGTAATTACTTCAACTTACTTTGGGGAGTAGTTATTTTGAAATAGCAGCGGCAGAGCAGCCACACTATTTCAAAATAACTTTTTCAAAATAAGCATTATTCCCCGAGGAAAGCAGGAATACAGATTTTGAAATAGCCAACCTGTTATTTTGAAATAATGGGCTTAGTAGTATAGACGCTCCACTTATTATTTCAAAATAAGGGGGTTATTTTGAAATAACTCCTTAGTGTAGACCAGGGCAAAGTGTGGTTGGTCCTACAAAGACACATGACCATGCCACCTGGTGCTGGACTCCATCTTGAATTTGGTATTTTTCCATGGGGATGGGCAGAATGGAACAAAGGGTTCGTGCCCTGGGGAAATTCCGTTTAAGGGATGGAAGTAATCAATGATTGTCTTCAGATGGCTTTTGAAAAGGCCTCCCAAGAGGATACAGAAGATGCTTTTAGACCGAGGCCAGAGAAAAGATCCGCTCTGTCTTGTGGGATTCTACCTGAAATAAGAAGTAGGGTGAGAAATATGATTTGTAACAATTTCTCTTCGTGTATTAGGCTTAGCTGGCGTATTTTGTTTATTTTTTATTAGTAACTTGCTTCGCTCTGTCTGTTTTCACCTGCAATCACTTACACCTCTTCCTTTACCAGGTGAGACCAGAGCTTCTCGCCCACCAGGACAGGGTGATGGGGCGCCCGAGAGGGCAGGTAGGCAGGCTTAGTGGTATGATCAGCAAAGGGGATCTCTGTGACCCAACCTGTCATTCTCACCTGTTGGTTTTCAATTGTTATGTTCCCTCTCCCCAAACTGGTCACACGGAAAGGATTTATTTTCCAAAAATGTAATTAATGATCTCAGGCTTCATGCCAGGAGGCTTGACTTCTATGGTATTTGGACAGATCCCTACAGAACTGGTTACACAGTAACACAGGCAGGCAAAATCTTGCTTAAGTTAGGTTTGCTAAGGGCAAGTAATGCCCAACTCAAATCACAGAGACTAGGAAATACAGAATAAAGCCACATGCGAGTCCACAAATTGCTTTCTCATTCTTCCATGCACAGTCACAAGTACACGGAGTCTCTGCTCCAAGCAAATCCATCACAGTCCCCAACGGGGTAGCCAGAGAAACATAAGACTGTACCCTGTGAGACAAAGATGTTCCATTAGGATGGTTCTCTACCCCCAAGTCTATACGGTTTTCAGTTGGATAGAGACCTTTTTTAACCATTTTAATACATTATTTTTGTAGATTGGGGCTGGTGACCATTTGGTAGGGAGAGTTAATGTGGTGCTATATGGCTTGTAGACTCATCATACCTGTTCATTAGGCCAGGGGAGGAACATGAATAGTACTGAATACTTTCAAATTCCCATGACACCATCATACCCAAGCCTCTGGGTAGCAAAGGTACGTGTGTTTAATTTGGCGTTAATGCCAGGGTCTTGTCATTACGCCCATGGTCTCAAGATCATCTCATCTGACGGAGTGGGTTTTGCCCACGAAAGCTTATGATACTATATTTGTTAGTCTGTAAACCCTGGTCTATACTAGGTCTTTATTTTGAACTAACCCTCCTTAGGTTGAATTAATAAGCAGAGCACTCACACTACCAAGCCTGTTATTTCGAAACAACGGTCCTCTTGTTTCAAAACCTGTACTGCTTTCCATGAGGAATAACACTAATTTTGAAAGAGTTATTTTGAAATAGCGGTAGTGTGGACTCTCCAGTACTGCTATTTTGGAATACAGGCAGTCCCCGACTTACGCGGATCCGACTTATGTCGGATCCGCACTTACGAACGGGGCTTTCTCGCCCCGGAGGTTGAGGTAGCGGATTGCTACCTGCGAGCTCCGGGGCGAGAAAGCCCCGTTCGTAAGCTGCTCCAGTGCCCCTGGTCTGCTGGAGACCGTCTCCAGCAGACCAGGGGCACCGAGCGGGTTCCTGCGCTTCTGAGGCTTTGCTAGAGCAAAGCCTCAGAAGCGCGGGAACCTGCCACTGCTGCCGCTTCAGTCCCGGTGCCTGTGGTCTGCTGGGGACCGTCCCCAGCAGACCACGGGCACTGGGACTGAAGCCGCAGCCGCCGGGGGGTCCCGTGCCTCTGAGGCTTTGCCAGAGCAAAGCCTCAGAGGCGCGGCACCCCGCTGCCGCTGCGGCTCTGCTCCCCGTGTCCCTGGTCTGCTGGGGGGGGGGGGGGCGCGGCTAATGTGCCCCCCCCCCAGCAGACCAGGCTTTTGTTTTGGACCCTGGAGCAGAGCAGCTGGGGCGCTGCCGATTGGTCCTGCAGCGCCGCTCTGGGCACTACTGGACCAACCCGGCAGCACCCCAGCTGCTCTGCCCCAGGTCCTGATTCAGCCGCTGCTGGTCAGTTTCAGCAGTGGCTGAATCAGGATGCCTGGGGCAGAGCAGATGGGGTGCTGCTGGGTTGGTCCAGTAGCGCCGAGGAGCAGTGCTACTGGAGCAACCCAGCAGCACCCCAGCTGCTCTGCCCCAGGCGTCCCCAAGTCAGCCGCTGCTGAAACTGACCAGCGCTGACTACAGGAAGCCCAAGGCAGAGTTGCTCTGCCCCAGGCTTCCTGGAATCAGCCGCTGATCAGTTTCAGCAGCAGCTGACTTGGGGAAGCTTGGGGTTCTTAAGTTGAATCTGTATGTAAGTCAGAACTGGCGGTCAGTTTCAGCAGCGGCTGAATCTGGACGCCAGTTCCGACTTACATACAGATTCAACTTAAGAACAAACCTACAGTCCCTATCTTGTACGTAACCCGGGGACTGCCTGTAACTACTCCCTGTAACAGTGTTTCGTAAACGGTGTGCCGCGGGGAACAACAGAATTGAAAATGGCAACCCTTAAAGGGGTTGGTTAGCTCAACAAAAACTATGGTTTTCCTCCATAAAAAAAATGGTTTGGTATTCCTCAGTTTTAAAAAGTTTAAGAAACACTGCTCTGGAGTAATTCGAATTAATTATTCCCCAGTGCTTCCTGGGGCTCTAAGTCAAGGTAGCATGTCCACATTAATGGAGCCTGCCTAGAGCTATTTTTGAGGTGACTCTGTAGTGACGACATGCTATTTTGGTGTTGTTATTTTGGGAGTTATTAAATCAATTTTAGTTATTTTGGGAGTTATTAAATCAATTTTAGTTATTTCGAAAGTTTCCTAGTTAGACACGACCTAAAGTGCCACAGGACTACTCGTCATTTTTAAAGTTACAGACTAACACGGCTCCGCCTCTGGGAATATATGTTGTCCGTTAGCTTCCTGGAGCTCCCTCTGATAAAATCCGCATCTTTTATTGACATGCGTCCATTACTATGGCGGAGTGGCTGTGAAATTGATGAGACACAGAGAGCTTGTTGGAATGACCTCTGCCTTGCTCTCCTGTCTTACGGGCTCATTCTGTTTCTGTCACTGTAGCGCCAGCGTTAGGAACCTGGCTGTGCTATCTAGCTGGTTGCTGAGGCCAGCTCAGTTCTGTGGTCTTGTAGCTATCATCGGTTTAACCGTTCGAAAATCCTCCCTGATTTAATTCCTCCTGTAAGGAAAAATGTCATTGTCTGTGATTGCTTCACACTAGGGCTGCTGCAACACTCCTCTCAGGAGACGTATTGTTTTCTAGATTTGCCCTGAATGGGCCACACAAGTCATGCGGCTCCCTGATTTTCATGCTTCTCACACAACACCCTGCGTTATTTATTCAGTTGCATTGTCTGCCCATTAACCGCAGGTTTAATTTTAACATTCTGCTGCTGACTTTTAATATCCACAGGATAATGGAAATTGACTACCGATGTGTTCTGGTTTCTTTGCATTTCGCGGGCTGGTTGCAATGTTTCTGTCTCAGTTTCTTGCTGGTCCATTTCCTTTGCACATTCTGAGCATGGATTTAGTGCGTTTTCTCCCCAAACGGACCCAGGCACTTGTCAGACTCCCCTCTTGATGAAATGGATGCTTGTCGTTGTTTGCAGGGCGTTAAATCTGCAGTGCTTGTGAATGCCACCATATAAACGAATAAATTAAAATAATAATTGCACACATGCAGCATGGAGCATTTCTCGCAGCCGAGTAGCTATGACAGAAGGAGCTAATCCTAGACTGTGTTTCTAGTCTAGTGCTATGCTTAACGGCAGCACTACATCGGGAGGAAACAGTCTATGACCGTTTAATTTAGCTGCGACCCAGTGCAGTCGGGTTTTCATCTCTATCGTTTTGCAAATCACTTTCTAAGAGAGTTTCTTTGAGAAACTATTTTCTCTGCCATGCATGGTTCCCAAATGTTTCCTTCTGTCGTCCAACCAGAATGGCTCCTTAGGCTATTAAGAACATGAGAACGGACAGACTGGGTCAGACCAAAGGTCCATCCAGCCCAGTGTTCTGTCTGCCAACAGTGGCCAATGCCAGATGCCCCACAGAGGGTGAACAGAACAGGGAATCATCAAGTGATGCCTCTCCTGACATCCATTTCCAGCTTGTGACTGACAGAGGCTAGGGATGCCAGTCCTATCCATCTTGGTTAATAAGTATTGATGGACCTAACCTCCATGAATCTATCTAGTTCTTTTTTTTGAACCCTGTTATAATCTTGGTCTTCACAACATCCTGTGGCAAGGAGTTCCACAGGTTGACACTGCCCTGCGTGAAGAAAAGCTTCTTTTTGTTTGTTTAAAACTTGCTACCTATTAATTTCATTTGGTGACCCCTCAGTCTTACGTTATGGGAACAAGTAATTTCCTTATTCACTTTCTCCATACCAGTCATGATTTTATAGACCTTAATTGTATCCCTCCTCTTTTCTAAGATGCAAAGTCCCAGTCTTTTTAATCTCTCCTCATATGGCAGCTGTTCCAAACCCCTCAGCATTTTTGTTGCCCTTTTCTGTGGGCCACAGTTTTAGTATCTGTAGCCTAGACACATGTACTCGAGAGCCGTAATTCCGGATGGTGTTGGTTGTGGAGGGAGGCCCCCGTCTAACCATCCAGCTGTGCTCTTTTATGGTCCCCTAACGCCAAGAACTGCTATTGAAGGGTTTGTGCTGTCCATACTGCTGTGGAGATTTACTGTCCCTATTGTGCAGGAGCAAAGCACGGAGAGATTAGGGAGACTGACACATGGGAACTCTGAGGCAGGAGGGAAACTGAGGCCACCCCTCCCAGATTTGGATCAGATGTTTTCCTTCCAGGATTGTCCTTCCTCTAAGCCCTCCCTGCTAACCTGAGAATTACAGCTGCGTCGATTCAGGTTGCGGGGGCATCTTCCCACACAGTTAATCTCACAGAACGTACACGCTCATCTTGGTTTCACTTGTGTAAACAGCTCCCCACGCCCGTGAATCTCTCCAACCTACTCTGTGGTTTTTTCTGTGTCATTATTCAGAAAACTTCACCTGCAATAAACAAACCAATATGCTACCCACCTGATCGTTACTGAACTCGGCATCCTCAAGTCAGCAGGAAATCAACCAGGGCAGGAAGCTGAAGGGAAGGCGTTTTGTGGGGATATCCGAAATCAGAGTAGCCGTGAGCTAGAACCTATCCCAGCATAAGCCTTTCTTGTAAGGAGATGTGATTCCTCACCATGGCACTGCCTGCTGGTCATTCTGAGACTTATCTCAAAGCCTTCCACAGGAGACCGCCCTCCTCGTTGGGCATTTCTCCCGCTTTGCTGTCTCCACGACTCTGTGACCTGCGTCGCTCCCCGGACCGTGGTGTCCTCTGTGCCACACTCTGCTGTCTCCCCCTTTCTGAGGAATGGGCAGTCTACAGTCCAGCCATTTATCACAGTGGCCTGGTGCGATCCGTGTAGGCCATTTCCCTCAGGGGCAAGCGGGGGCAAAGGTAAGGGGACCCAGGCCCTACTACTACTCCGATCCTGACCCAAGGACTCTATAGGTGGAAGCCACTTGCTGCCTCTCCGCCAATTCCTCTGCTGCCTCTTTCCCTCCGACACTTCCCCTGTCGCCCTAGCAACTTCTCTCTTCTCCCTCCTGAGCCTTAGTCTGACAGCAGTCCACCAGAAACTCCTACCGCTCCGCTACCCTGCCCAGCACTGCTCTAGCTACAGCGCTTCTTGGCAGCCAGTCCTTCTCCCTAGCTAGAGAGCATCCCTTTATATATGGTCCCTGCTAGCCCTGATGGGCTGCTCCAAGAAGCCACCTCCTGATTCGCTCCCTCAGTGAATCCTTCTCTCATTGGAGGTTCCATACAGGCTCCCCCTGGCCTACTTTAATCTCCTTTGTCAATTAACACGTGCAGTTAAATCTTGCTGCTACTTTGGTTATCCTGGTTAAATATCAACCACATTTCGGACTTCAGCCACATGTCCAGCGTTACCGATTTAACAAGTGACAAATGGAACAATGAAATAAAAAAAAGTCAAGTCTGGGATCATTTCACCACATAGAGCAAATAATACTTGAAAATCCTATTATCCCAGCAGACTATGTGTGACTCAGAGCTTTCCTAATTAGTATTAGTAATTACAGGCAAAAATTCGTGGTGAAACGACATGAGGGCTGCCAAGGGAAACGGTCAGGAGTTCGCAATTGTCAGCACAGAGCCTGTCGGTGCCTCCTTGATTTGCCCCCGAGGGTAGAGTCCTAATTCCAGGGTTACTCGTACTTCGTCTATAGCTGCCCATGACTCGTTCAGTGCACAAGCTGGACTGTCCTTACTGAACGCGCAGCAGCTTCCTCCTATTCTTTTACCCACCTCGTTTAGCATGTGCCTTATTTACCACCCTGTCAGCGTGCCCAATATCCCCTCCGCATGGGTCACTCACTCGCGAGTTAATTGCATGTTCTATGTGTCCATCTATTGTCCTTGTCTTACTCACTGTTAGTAGTTCACGGCTTCCCCCGCGCAGGGAGGGTCGGGAGACCTGAGCCCTCCCCCTCTCCAGGTCTCGGCCCAGGACCCTAAGAACAGGGACAACGGCTTCCTGTTTGGTCGGTGGGGGTGTGCCCGAAACTCACCGACCTGCCCTCTGCTGGTCTCCAGGACACCTCTCTTCCCTGGGGGCTTGAGCTGTCCTTTGCCGAGGAGGTTCTTCTAACCGCACAGTGCAGCCCAGCTCGTTGGGGCCGCCTTGGCTCTGTCCTCTCTGCTGGGAGCCGCCACCACCACTCTGCTCCGCTCGCCGGGGGCCGCTGCCCCCTGCCTCCAGCTCACCTCCCCCTCCCGGTGGGGTTGCCAGCTTTTCAAAGCCGGCGCCCTGCCGTCGGGATGCTAGCTCAGGCGCCATCCTACCGGCCAGCGATTCGGCACGGAGCGCTACCGCACATGCACCTGTGGCAGCCGCGGAACATCCCAGGCACGGCCGCCAGGGCACCAGAGTGCCGCATCAGTGCGGGGTTCAGGGATTTTCCCCTCCCAGCATCCCAACACCCCATCTCACATCCAAACCATGCAATGGTCAGAGAGATTAATCCTCCCTGCAGCTTTTTAGCCATACTCCTCAGTACAGTCTAGGAATGCCTCAAGAACGTGAATATCTATGTCTTATACGGGCCCAGGTGTTAGCCAGTTTTGGGGCACCCAACCTGAGCCAGCGAGGGCCTGACTTTGCAGAGTGCTTAGCATTGTATGGCGCATTCCCCACTCAACGCACGGTCCCCATTGACTTGGGTGGCATTGGAGGGCTCAGTCCTTCCATAAATCAAGCCCCCTGTGTCACAAGCTGGGTCCTGGAAAGCGACCCACACGTGGAGAGCTGGGAAAAGCTTTGTTTTAAATGACTTGCCCAGGGCATCGTGACTCAGTGGCAGAGGCAGGGAATGCAGCTCTACAAGCTGGCGTTCATTTGCCTGAGCTGCCGCTTGTTCTGTAACTTACTGATTTCCCTTCCTGCCATGCCAGAGGGAGAGAAGAAGCCTAGGGTTGGAGATTTGTTTGGATCTCCAGCCTCCTTCACTGCACAGCCCTGACTCCTTCCCAGAGCACGGTCATAGACACATAGACTTTAAGGTCAGAAGGGACCATTCTGATCATCTAGTCTGACCCCCTGCACAGTGCAGGCCACAGAATCTCACCCACCCACTCCTGGAATAATTCTCTCACCTATAGCTCAGATATTGAAGCCTTCAAATGGTTTAAAGACCCCAAGATGCAGAGAATCCTCCAGCTGTGAGCTGGGCCCCGTGCTACAGAGGAAGGCGAAAAACCTCCAGGGTCTCTCATAAGAACGGCCAGACTGGGTCAGAGCAAAAGTCCATCGAACCCAGTATCCTGTCTTCCGACAGTGGCCAATGCCAGGTGCCCCAGAGGGAATGAATAGAACAGGTAATCAAGTGATCCCTCTCCAGACAAACAAAGGCTGGGGACACCATTCCTACCCATCCTGACTAATAAGTATCGATGGAGCTAAGCTCCATGAGTGTATCTAGAATGTGTCTGTCCATAGTTACCTTTCTATTGCCTGTCTCTTGGAAACCTTCTTCCCCTCTGGCCTTCTGTGCGTTAAGTGTGTTCACTGTTTCTCCAGGCAACGTCTATGCAGCTGTATGCTGTGATTTAGACTCTGGGAACTTAGCCGACTAGTGTAAGGCGGGTGCAGGATCTGACAGCCCTCAGATTCGGCAGGGCTTCTGTGGCAGCACCCTACTGCTGATCCCCTGCCTGTAGGTGTCTGGATTTCATGGAGGGCCTTGATTTGACACGTGAAGTCTTAAATAGCCCAGGACCCATGTGTCATGCTGCACCAGCTGCATTCAGCTTGGGCCCTGGACTTGGCTCTCCATCGGCGGAGTCGTGGCCAGGAGGGACCCTCAGCTCTGAAACAGGCTCCCCTGCTCCATAATATCTCAGGTGTGTTGTCCTTCAGCACCAACAAGTTGGCTGAAGACGGGGGTTCTGGAGGGGGGAGGAGAGTTTTGCTGGCTGTTGGGTCAGAACTTTGCTGTTGAAAAGTTACGTTTTCTGTGTCTGGACAGATTTATTTTTTAACGTCGAGAGACCATTTATGATCCTTTTGCTGGAGCTCCTGCATAGCCCAGGCCAGAGAACGTCAGCCAACATTTCCTGCAGCAAGCCCATCGTGCCCACTGGCCGTAGAACATAGGACTTCCAAAAGTGAGTCAGGGATCATAGAATACTTGAACTGGAAGAGACCTCAAGGTCATCGTACTAATTAGCCAGGACGGGCAGGAACGGTGGCCCTAGCCTCTGTTTGTCTGGGGCTGGGAATGGATGACGGGGAGGGATTGTGCGTTGATTCCCTGTTCTGTTCACACCCTCTGGGGCACCTGGCATTGGCCGCTGTCAGAAAACTGGATACTGGGTTAGAAGGACCTTTGGTCTGACCCAGTTTGGCCGTTCTTACTTGTTTATGTTCTTATCAAGTCTAGTCCCCTGTCCTCATGGCAGGACCAAGCACCTTCTGTATCAGGGCTACTCACCACGTGGCCTGTGGGCCTCATGAGCCCCACGGTCCTTTTGTTTGCAGCCTGCAGGCCGGTTTGGGTTCACGTGGGGCTCAACACACGGCCCACGGGTGGGATCCTTTGAACGTGGCCTCCACTGGGAGTACGCTCCACAACGGCGAGCATCTCCCCCCTGGGGAGGAGGTGCTGGGAGCACTGGGGCATTGTGGGAAGTGTTGGCTACTTAGCCTTGTGGCAGAGCCTGAGAAGAGCGAAATGACTCTCACTGGCCACGTCTGGGTCCGGCATTGCAGCTTAAGGCTCAATCTTTGTATTCATGCCTGTTGGTGTGAAAGAAGCTATTTGCATATATTTGCATATATGTATTTGCAAGTAACTTAAGTTGTAGCCTTCAGCAAGTGTTGCACTTATTATCGTGGGCCCCGGGGCTTCCAAAGTTGAGTAGCCCTGGTCTAGATCATCCAGATACCTAAATCAACCCCTTCCTTTCCCGAGAGAAATCCCAGCACATGAGAAACGTGACTCTCTTGTGCTCTGGAGGAAGATGCTCCACAACGACAGTTCATTGGACAGCTTGGCCATGTGGCGCAGGCCTGAAGATGGGTTCTGCCCACCCGTGAGAGACACAAACTCCTCTTTGAAGAGAACTTGAAATAAGCAACTCTGGCCCCGGAAAAGCCAGCTCCTTTGCCCATTCTTCCTCCACTTCAAAGGGCAGGAGGAGCATGCTTAACGATTCCTCGTGTGCTCTGTGGTGCCTAGGGAAAGGAAAGCTCTCACATTGTATCTGGAAAGCCTTGGGATTAAATTATGTCGTTTTAGAACTCATTAGTCTGTCTTTCAAGTGTACGTGCTGTGGCGAACAATCGTCTCTCCTTTCCTGCCTTGCCGGGCCCCCGTGTCATCTCCCTCCTCCCTCGGTGCTGCGGCTTTGTGGAACTTTGGACTGGGTAAAATCCTTCCCTTTGAAATGTTAAGTCCTTAAATTAGCTGAGGTGTGGAGACGAAAGGGCAAACTGCTCCAGCGTGGGTACCTGAAGTGAGTGGGAGCGGCAGGCCATCACCTCTGGAGAAGAGGCCACTCGGATACCTAAATATAGATGGAGGTGCCTCGTTCCAAGCTCCCTGCTTTGATCGTTATATCCTGCAGCGACGAATCCTTTCCCTCTCGCTTCTGCCTGGGTGGGGACAAGGTCGCTTCCTGCGATCGATGCGGAGTTGCTTTGAATGTTCATAGTAGCAAAGAAATCGGTCACATTCCATCTTGCCATCGCCCGGTAGATCCAAGGCATCAGCCGTGGAAACTGCCAGGCAAGACGTTTTACTAAAAACTGGTGTTAATGAATGGGGGTAGATTTTTCCGAAGGGTCCGGCTGCTCTGAGCCATTCTCCAATGTGTTTTCTGGAGTCAGGATTTTCGGTGGCATTAAAGAGTTTTCAGCATCCAGCACTTCTCCCCCCCCCCCCCCCCCCACACACACAATATTTTAGTTCATGAACATTTTTTGAGATTTTGACGGTTTATCCTGGTTTGGGATAAAACACATTTTCAAAGTCTCCGTTTTTATAGGATGGGAAATTTCTTTCAATCCATGGCTACCCACCAACTATTCTGCGCATAATTTCAGTTGGATTTGTAAGTTACATGAAAGGATAGCTTGAGCCAGAGTTTTCTCTTTCAAGTGCTCTTCCATAATTACTTAAATTACTGTCATCCCACATCTGAGAGGAACAGTCTCATTCTTTTCTTCATGTATTTCCAGGAAGCTGCTAATTGGTTTGACTAAACACAATCACATCATCTTATTTTACAAGGTCACATGTAAAATCCCTCCTTTTTTAAGGAATATTCTAACCAAGAAGGCTTTTTTTTTTAATTGGAATTCATTGGCCGCAGAATCACAACGTAAGACACCCCACAGTGTTGTGACAATGGTAGGGAATCAAAACTGTTCCACTCCTGCGAAGCTTTGACACATTTCATTCCCCGGTAGCACACCTGGCATCACAGGAAAGTTATGCAGTTAGACAGCCATTCTTAACAGCCTTTCTTCTGCATAAGGGCTCGGTTTCATTAACTGATTTCATCACCGACTCATGTAACAGGAGGACAGATACTGGGCAACCCAGTAGCAGTGGCATGTACACATGGGAATAGTTAAACAGGCAGTTGGCCAAAACAGCAGCTCCAGGAGCAAAGTGATCATTCAAAGGTTTGTATTCATAGATTGGAAGTCTTCTAAAAGAATATAGTAACTCAGAGCCTAAAATGCCTTTGTCTTACCATGATCCCTTTATATGGACTGCTAATGCTGAAAACCTGCTCTATTTCCCCTGCATCCTGAATGATATAAGTCACTATCAGAGTGGGAAAAACAAGAAGTACTTCATTACTGGTGTATTTTAAGTGCAGTTTAGCAAACTAATTTACATTCTAATGTCTGATGCTATTCAGCCTTTGATCATCTCTCTCTCTCTCTCTGTATATATATATCCCCATACATCCCCCCTCTCTCTATCTATCCCCATACACCCTATCTATCTGTCTAGCCCCATAACACCCTCTCTCTCTCTCTCTCTCTCTCTCTGTATATCTATATATCCCCATACATCCCCCCCTCTATCTAGCCCCATAACACCCTATCTCTCTTTCTCTGTGTGTGTGTGTGTGTGTGTATGTATGTATGTATGTGTATATATATATATATATATATATATATATATATATATATATATATAAAATCTCCCCATACATCCCCCCATCTATCTATCCCCACACACCCTATCTATCTATCGATCCCCACACACCCTATCTGTCTGTCTGGCTATCTATCCCCATACACCACGTCTGTCTGTCTGTCTGTCTAAGGCTCCCAAATAGTTTTTCTCTAGGAAATTCGTTCCCTGCTGAGAGACGGCACTGATGTGATTCATGTGACTTGGATTGTGGTCACTGAATTGTGGCAGAGTATTGGCAGCAACACTTACACGTGGGCTCAAACTTTGGGTCCCTTTTTATTGTATCTGAACTGGCTTGCCTGTTCCCAAGCAGCATGTTCCGCTCTGCAGGGCCCTGGCGTACAAAACCCATGAGTCCCAGGATGCATCTCTGAAGGAAATGTTCCTTTAATTCAGCTTCGCTAACAGGCTTTTATTAAACACATAACTGGCATAAAAGTTGGAGTCAATAACTCCGCTCATTATGTGAAGTCTTTAATATGCTGCTGGAGGTGGTAAAACAATGGTCCTTGCCTTAAATATGCTGCACTTATGCAAACATGGCACATAGATCACACGTTGTAAAAGGTAGCGGGCTGCCTAATTAGTTAAATGTGAGCAATAGGTTGCATAAATAAAGAGCTATCCCTCCGAAAATGGCAATGTGTCACGGTGCTCGCTGGGCGTCTAGGAGCCGAGGAGAATTAATGTGAACGCTTCTGGAGGTTTGGTCTGTCTGATTAGTAATTCTCGCAGTGTTGCTAGATTAATTGAATTTATGAGGATGTCACAGACGCTTTGGACCCCCTGTTCGGCCGTCCTTTTGCATCACAAACGCCTACCGACTGCGGCAGACGTGTGGGTGCTACACCAGTGCGGAGCAGGGCGTTGGTGCGTTTGATTCATACGGTAGGACAGCACAGGCAAGTCCACCTAGCAACTTCCTGTTAACAGTGGGGATAAAACTCCAACCCGCCTGCTTTCAAAGCACGGGTCCTGAGCATTCAAGAACAACCTTCTCTCATGATTAGCAGTATGGGGCCTCTGACACGCAGCTGCTGTTCCATGTGGGGGAGGGATAGCACAGTGGTTTGAGCATTGGCCTACTAAACCCAAGGTTGTGAGCTTGATCCCTGCAGAAGCCATTTACAGATTTGGGGCAAATCTGTCAGGGCTGGTACTTGGTCCTGCCATGAGGGCAGGGGACTGGATGACCTTTTAAGGTCCCTTCCAGTTCTAGCAGATAAGTATATCTCCATATGTATCAGAAGACTCAAGCAGTGAAGTGCTAACCAAATGCCTGTTATCTGGGTAACCCCCCCCATCTTTTTGCTGATGGAGATACGCTGCTTCAGAGAGTCTGACCTTCACAAGGCAGCAAACGCTGGTGACACGCTGTCTCTTGCTTCAGTGAATTCCTTGAGGGGGCTTTTTCTTTTGCATGGGAAAGCTTAGAAGTTCCTACTGGGCGAAGAAAGCATTACAGGGATGTGTGCTTCAAGCGAAAGGGCTCCAAAGGCTTTTTCCTTCCCAGACCCAGATTGTGACCTTGGTTCTGATGCTAACGCAGGCACCCGTTGAAAACAAGACCTAACCTCTGCAGCCCCTCTTGGGTGGAGCCCTGCAAATCCGCGGATCTCCGCTTCATACCGCAGCTGCCCTGCGGGTGTGGGTGCAGATCGCTGTGCATCTTTTCCACGGGTGCGGATGTGGCTGCCAGTTTTGTATCCACGCCGAGCTCTGCGGTTGGGGAGTGGCGGCGACGCTGATCTGTGATCTACAGAAGATCAGGCGGGGTGATTGTGTGGCTCCATCTGGCCGTAAATTCAATGACTATTTACCTGCCTCGCTTTTCCCAGCCCCAAGAATCAACTCTCCCTCTTCAATTCCCACTCTCAACTTTCTCACCCTTTGGCTCAGCATTTCCTGGAAAATGCCAGTCCAAGGGCACCTGCGATTTCTGGGGATGTCGGTGGAAAGCTGGCTCACCCCGCACTCTGCAGGAACACGGGCTCATGGGGCATTTTTCAGCATGCTGCTTTCTAGTTGGGGTGTAAAAACTGAAAAAAAAATATTAACCATGTAACCAATAAAAAAAAAATCTATCAGTTACACGGTTAACCAGGGATCATAGAATCCTAGGGCTGGATGAGACCTCAGGAGGTCATCAAGTCCAGCCCCCTGTCCAAAGCAGGACCAATCCCAACTCAATCATCCCAGCCAGGGCTTTGTCAAGCCGAGACTTAAAAACCTCTATGGATGGAGATTCCACCACCTCCCTAGGGAACCCATCCCAGTGCTTCCCTACTCGCCTAGTGAAATAGTTTTTCCTAATATCCAAACTAGACCTCCCCCACTGTAACTTGAGACCATTGCGCCTTGTTCTGCCATCCGTCATCATTGAGAACAGCTTCTCTCCATCCTCTTTGGAACCTCCCTTCTGGAAGTTGAAGGCTGCTCTCAAATCCCCCCCTCGCTCTTCGCTTCTGCAGACTAAACAGACCCAAATCCCTCAGCCTCTCCTCGTAGGTCATGTTCTCCAGCCCCTAATCATTCTGGTTGCCCTCCGCTGGACCCTCTCCAATGCGTCCACGTCCTTTCTATCGTGGGGGCTCCAGAACTGGACACAATACTTCACATGTGGCCTCACCAGAGCCGAATAAAGGGGAATAATCACTTCTCTGGATCTGCTGGCAATGCTCCTCCTAATGCACCCTAATATGCCATTAGCCCTCTTGGCTACCAGGGCACCCTGTTGACTCATATCCAGCTTCTCATCCACTGTAATCCCCAGGTCCTTTTCTGCTGAACTGCTACTTAGCCAGTCGGACCCCTGCCCTGTACCAATGCTAGGGATTTTTCCATCCCAAGTGCAGGATTCTGCCCTTGTCCTTGCTGAACCTCATGAGATTTCTTTTGGCACAGTCTTCTAATCTGTCCAGGTCAGTCTGGACCCTATCTCTGCCCTTCAGCGTTTCTACCTCTCCCCCTAGCTTAGTGTCTACTGCAAAAGGGATGCCAGTACTGCAGCTTCCGAACCAGCAAGGCTGCTAGCTCTCAGACCCATGTCAGGCTGCCACGGCTATGTGGATTCCCAGTATGACTGTTGTAACCTGAACTCATCCGACCTGCATGTAGGGACGTGTGCGTCGTGCTCCCTGTTACATCTCGTGCAAGCAGTGGGATCCGTGCAGTCCATGTGAGGGATTTAGGCGAGCCGGATGCTGTGTTAATGGGCGAACAGAAGGACGAATCCCAAACCCATCCGGCTGGGAGAAGCGAAGAGCAGCAGTGTGCCCTTGTAGCCAAGAAGGCAAATGGCATATTAGGTTGCATTAAGAGGAGCGTTGCCAGCAGATCCAGAGATATCATCATTCCCCTTTATTCAACTTTGGTGAGGCCGCATCTGGAGTATTGTGTCCAGTCCTGGGCCTCCCACTACAAAAAGGATGTGGACGCATTGGAGATGGTCCAGCGGAGAGCAACCAAAATGATTAGGGGGCTGGAGCGCTTGACCTATGAGGAGAGGTGGAGGGAGTTGGGTCTGTTTAGTCTGCAGAAGCGAAGAGTGAGGGGGATTTGAGAGCAGCCTTCAACTTCCTGAAGGGAGGTTCCAAAGAGGATGGAGAGAGGCTGTTCTCAGTAGTGACAGATGCAGAACAAGGAGCAATGGTCTCAAGTTGTGGTGGGAGAGGTCCAGGTTGGATATTAGGAAAAACTATTTCACTAGGAGGGTGGTGAAGCACTGGAATGGGTTACCTAGGGAAGTAGTGGAGTCTCCATCCCTAGAGGTGTTTAAGTCTTGGCTTGACAAAGCCCAGGCTGGCTTGATTTAATTGGAATTGGTCCTGCCTAGAGCAGGGGGCTGGACTTGATGACCTTCTGAGGTCTCTTCCAGCTCTATGGTTCTATGATTTTATGATAGGTGAAGTTGTAAGGGTGAAGAACCAAACTGCCGACAGCCTCCAATTGGTCAGGTGTTTCGGCTCTGGAAAATAGTGGCTGGTTACCTGCCTTGCACTGTGCGTACTGGGAGGGGGGCATACTGTGGGGACAAGCTGGTGTGGCCAGGGGCCTGTTCTCCGACCACAAAGTCCGGTCAAAAAGAGGTGACCAGTTACTGAAGGCATAGGAGGGGAGGCACTGAGTCACCCCCGCTGCAGCCCCTACTCAGCCAGGCCCACCTCCGACCTGCATCATGCAGGGATATCCCTCCCGACCCTCACAGAGATGGGGGAGGGGAAAGCAGTGAGGGGCAGAGGGATGGGGAAAGAAGAGCAAATGGGGGCAGCTCCTTGGGGGACGAGGCAGGCCCAGTGTGAGCCCTGGGCCAGAAGGCAGGAAGGGGAGGTTCTGGCGTGCCTGCTAGAGTGTCTGGTTTTGAAATATTACAAAGTTGGCAGCCCCAGTGCCTCTGTGTTAAGTGGAGCGGGCTCAGAGAGAGGGCTGCAAATCAGTTTCCTGGACCCCAGTTCCCAGCTTCCTGTTTGGGGCATTGCTACCATAGTTAGCATGAGGGGGAGAGCAGGTTTTCCGGGGTGGTGTCTCTGACCCCCTAATCCCTCACGCCCGTGTTGGGAGAGAGTGGCAAAGAGCAGGAGAGATGGGTGGAGACTCAGTCACCTTGGCAACATGGCGGGTGGAGGGACCGTACGTTGCAGCAGGCGTAGGCCCAGCCAAGAGGCCTCACCCAGCCCTTGTCTCCAGAGCAGGAGGAAGCGGGGAGGTGTACGCTGTGATTCTCATAGTCTCAGTCTGCTGCTGACCCTGGCTCAGAGCCGTCATCAGCCTTTTGACAGACGGCTTTTTTATTCCATGAAAGCCGTTTTCATGTTTGTCCCAACTTGTCGTTTCCCTCAGAGGCCAAATCCAGAGGCCAAGAGCAGCTTTATGGAGGGAGCTGCTTTCTTGAGGTCACCATCTTCCCAGGATTCTTTCTCAATCCGGTTGTGCCAGTCAGAACTCTCGGGTGTTGTGAGGGCGGCGAAGACACTGGGGAACAGTGAAATCTGCCCCTCAGGCCAACTTCCTGTTTCATTAACATAAACCCGTTTCCTACAGTCTTCTGATCAGTCGTGTGTAGCTGAGAGCACACATTTGATCCTCTTTGGTTCTTTGAGCCCTTTGGAGCACCACGGTGTTTTCCTGCAAACGTGGACGTCCGCGCACAGTCTCCCCAAGCCAGCTGCACAGGTTTTGTATGCTGTAATTAAGTTGTAGCGGGCATCAAATGAATTTGGCTCCAGTTGGCCATGCGCCTCTGCCCCTGGACGCTGTTCCAGTGCGAGTGTTAAACGGCGCAGAAATGGAGCGTGACCTCGCTTTCGTGTCAGTGGGTCTGGCAGAGCTGTTTTTGTGTAACTAATTTAAAAAGATTGATTGTTGGTTAATTACATTAATGAACTGAACCAACAGGGGCACAGACCAATGCTCAGCCGTCTCCGAAACAGTCATGAAGAATATGCATCTTTCTCTTCACCGGCGTGGACAGCCCCCTGTGGGGTGGCAAGCTGGACAAAATGTTAATTCTGAAGGCTAAAAGACGTCGGGACATAATGATGCACTGCCCACCTTTACTGACCTCCTGCCCACGTGGCCTTCAGCACAGCGATCAAAGGATATTTCGGACCAAACGCCTGGTGCAAGTTCTCTAATAGTCTGGTAGTCTCCGCTGGGAGCTTGGCAAACTATCGGCTCTATATTTGGGAGAGCTTGTGCATCGGTCTGTCGGCCGGTGTGTCTGTCTGTGTCTCTGTGAATCTGTTCAAGAACTCCTCCTAAACAATAAGAGCTAGGACCCCCCGTCTGGTGCGCGGCGTCCTCTGATCCTCACTTAAAGCAAGGTCAGGGTTTGGTTGTGCCAGGCAAATGGGGCGTGCCGGGGATGGGACTGGTTTCCGTAACACACGGGAGGGGGCTGCTAGCAGGGCCGGCTATCCTGCAGAATGGCCACGGGGGGTGGCTGTGGCAGGGCTCTGAATGTTTCCAGCCAACTCCACAGAGGAGGTTCCCATGCGGTGTGGGGCATGCTGGCCCCCACAGCCCACGGGGGCACCCTAATCCATTTCCCCAGCCTTGGGGCCCACTGCCGGACAGCGGAAGAGGAGCTCAGCTGGCCAGCGAAGCCCCTGCCCCCCTCCAGTCCTGAAGAGCAGCGGCACCCACCTGCCAGCGCGGCCCCTCTGCTGCAGACAGCCCCAGGGAGCAGCCAGGGTCATCCTCGGGAGCCACCACAACGGGAACTGGGCCACTCTTGGCTCTGTGGGCAGCCCCTGGGAGCTGCTGTCGGGGCAGCACTGCCCTTGCCACTGCGGGTGGCCTCAGGAAGCCTCTCCAGACTGTCCAGTCCCCTTCTCTGAGTACCCTGCTCTGATCCCCCTTTTCCCTGCCCTGAGCCCCCCACCTTCCCACCCCCTGCCCCGAGCCCCCAACCTTCCCACCCCCTGCCCCGAGCCGCCCAAACTTCCCACCTCCTTCCCTGACTCCTGCATTTCCACCCCCTGCCCTGAGCCCCCCTCCTTCCCACCCCCTGCCCCGAACCCCCCACCTTCCCACCCCCTGCCCTGACTCCTGCACTTCCACCCCTTGCCCTGAGCCCCCCACCTTCCCACCCCCTTCCCCGAGCCCCCCAAACTTCCCACCCCCTGCCCTGACTCCTGCACTTCCACCCCCTGCCCTGAGCCCCCCACCTTCCCACCCCCTTCCCCGAACCCCCCACCTTCCCACCCCCTGCCCTGACTCCTGCACTTCCACCCCTTGCCCTGAGCCCCCCACCTTCCCACCCCCTGCCCCGAGCCCCCCAAACTTCCCACCTCCTTCCCTGACTCCTGCACTTCCACCCCCTGCCCTGAGTCCCCTCACCTCCTACCCCCCTGACTTGAGTCCTGCACCTCCAGTGCCTGCCCTGAACCCCCCCACACCTTCCACCCCCTGCCCTGACTCCTGCACCCCACACTCCCTGCCCTGAGCCCCCACAAGGACACAAGCGAAGCCGGGTAAATTCTCTGGTAGTGTAGATTAGAAATCTTATACGGTTCTAGGGTTTCAAGCACTTCTCAGACTTAAATGATTTTCAAATAACTCTTTTGCCAATTAGGGGTAATTCATGTGGATCAAGGTTAGGGTGCACCAGAAGAGCTATGTTACTAAGTGTACCATTTGCCTGTAAATGGCTCATGAATATACAGATGGGTTGAAGAGATAGAAATGTCCTTAATTAAATCTGCAAAGAGAAATGGCTGTGCGGTGTTTCGCCAATTACCAATGAATGATGTCTTTCTTTGTATTGATTATTACGATTACTGTAGCAGTGTTTGATGGCCTAGACCGACTCAGGGCCATTTTGTGTGAGGGGCTGTACAGAGATTTAGTATGTTGCTGTTTTAGCCCACAAGTCTAAAAATATAAACAAAGTAACGAAAGCCCAAATGCGGTTAATATCTAATATCCGATCGCAGAATGATGCGCAGAGGAATGAGGTGTTTTTAAATTCAGATAAAAACCATTAAGACCATCATAACAGCCCTACTGGGTCAGATCAAAGATCCATCTAGCCCAGTGTCCTGTCTTCCAACAGTAGCCAAGGCCAAGTGCCCCAGAGGGGGTTAACAGAACCAGGAATCATCAAGTGATCCCTCTCCTGCCATCTGTTTCCAGCCTCTGACAAACAGAGGCCAGGGACACCATTCCTACCAATCCTCATAGTCATTGATGGACCTATCCTCCATGAGTTTATCTAGTTCTTTTATCTACCTTGTTAAAGTCCTGGCCTTCACAGTATCCTCTGGCAAGGAGTTCCACAGGTTGATTTTGTGCTGCGTGAAGAAAATGGTGGGACAATTTTTGTAATTATTTTTCCTCATATTTGAGGTCATCTTTCTTGAACACAGAATAGTGCCCGATTCCACACCAATAAAATAAACGGGAGTTTTGCCTTTGCCGTTAACGGGAGCAGACTCAGACCACATCCGAGCTGCAACCGAAAGAAATCTCTTGCGGCTAGAGCAGACCAAGAGTGAATGTCCATTTGCACTGGTAGTTTGGAGACGAGGGCTCTTCCTCTCCGGATGTTAGCTCTCCTTGCTGCTTGTCGCACTCAGCAGTGTGTATAGATTGACGCTTCGAGGCCTTTGAGCAGGCTTGATATTTATAGGACAGAAACAAAACCCACTACAAAGTGGAGACTGTCATTCGGGGCAGATACAAAGCCCACTAAAGTCCATTGCTTTCAGGCCCGATGTAAGGGACCTGTGTTCCTTTTGGGAGGTGCAATTTGTACTGGCGTATGGCACCCAGAACTGAACTGTTGGGAGCTATCTGAGTCCCGAACACGCTCGCTGCAGGTGTAACACAGTGGCCAGAGGTCTAAATACTGAGCTATGTAATTGCAGTTCATTTGGAACCTGGTTCAGCCCTATGGAAGGAGATAGGAGCTGTGCCCTTTGTGGATACATGCTGGGTCAGCAAAAAGGGCTGGCGGGCATCAGCCCCTTTTGAAATCGTAAGCTCTGATCCTGCACACCTACACCAATTTTAGCAGAGGAGCAACTCCAATGATTTCAGGGGCTTACAGCTGAGGCTACGGCCAAGTAATTGCAGGCTCAGAAACTTGGCGACCTTGGATCAATCCTATTCAACCTATTTACAAATAATCTAGAGAAAGGGATAAGCAGGGAGGTGGCAACATTTTCAGATGATACCAAGCTGCTCAAGATAGTTAAGGCCAAAGCAGACTGGGAAGAGCTTCAGAAAGATCTCACCAAACTAAGTGATTGGGAAACCACATGGCAAATGAAATTTCATGTTGATAAAGTAATTGACATTGTAAAAAATAATCCCAACTCTACATACGATATGATGGGAACTAATGTAGCTACAACTACTCAAGAGAGCGATCTTGGAGTCGTTGTGGATAGTTCTCTGAAAACATCCATGCAGTGTGCAGCGGCAGTCAAAAAAGCAAACAGAATATTAGGAATAATTAAAAAAGAGATAGGGAATGGGACAGAGAATATCTTATTTCCTCTCTCTAAATTCATGGTACCCCCACATCTTGAATACTGCGTGCAGCTTTGGTAACCTCATCTCAAAAAAGATATCTTGGCATTGGAAAAAGGGCAACTAAAATGATTAGGGGTTTGGAACAGGTCCCATATGAAGAGAGATTAAAAAGACTGGGATTTTTCATTTTAGAAAAGAGGAGACTAAGGGGATATGGTAGCGGTCTATAAAATCATAACAGGTGTGGAAAAAGTGAATAAGGAAAAGTTGTTTACTTGATCGCATAACATAGGAACGAGGGGTCATCAAATGAAATTAATAGGTAGCAGGTTTAAAACAAACAAAAGGAAGTTTTTCTTCACACAGCGCACAGTCAACCTGTGGAACTCCTTGCCAGAAGATGTTGTGAAGTCCAGGACTTAAACAAGGTTCAGAAGAGAACTAGATACATTCATAGAGGTTAGGTTCATCAATGGCTATTGGCCAGCATGAGTAGGGATGGTGTCTCTAGCCTCTGTTTGTCAGAGGTTGGGAATGGGTGATAGAAGAGGGATCACTTGATGATTCCCTGCTCTGTTCACTCCCTCCGGGGCATCTGGCATTGGTCACTGTTGGGCTAGATGGACCTTTGGTCTGATTTAGTGTGGCTGTTCTTATGTGACTCTAAGAACACATTAAATACAAGATGAGGAGATTGGAAAATTACACATAGGCAAATCGATGATAAACCCTGATGTAGCAAAGCTCTTTTACTTCCAGCGAACTAGATGAAAGAGGCTGATACCGGGGGAGGAAAATCCGAAAAGAAAATCGCATGGAAACATTAAAGAATTCCTGATTAAGTAAAATTCTGTTTCTGATTAATTTTTTTGGTTCCAGTCACATAAGTTGCCATCTTTGAAATACTAAATTACTTCCATCAGAGTTTTATTGCATCATTTTACATTTAGAGATTTCCCTTTAGCCACCAAAGCACTCAGATGCATGTGCCAAGTTGGCAATAAACCAAATAAATTGTCCTGCACCGAGAGAGCTCTGGCTGCTTGGGGTAGTTTTGGTATTATATATAACTAAATTTGTCTTGGGCATGCTGCACCTAGGCTCAGAGATATTCACTAGTTCTAAGACTCTTAGGGTATGTCTACACTAGCCCCCTAGTACGAACTAGGGAGGCTAATGTAGGCATTCGAAGTTGCAAATTATTTAAATATCCCGGGTTTTAATTGCATCTTCCCGTCCGGGCACCATTTTTAAATCCCCTTAGTCTGAACTAACTGCCCACGGCTACACGCAGCTGTCAAACGTTAACTCGAACTAAGTCAAACGTTAACTCGATAACTCATGGAATGAGGTGTAACAGTTAACTCGAACGAAGGACTTAGTTCTTCACACAGCGCGTAGTCAATCTGTGGAATGCCTACATTAGCCTCCCTGGTTCGAACTAGGGGCTAGTGTAGACATACCCATAGGGATGAAGGATGACTCATTACTGACCCCAAACGTTGGGATTTTTGACTAACAGGTGACAAGCAGTGTAGCTTGAAGGACATTTCATCATTCACACAAGTTGTGGGGCTCAGTCTAGCAACCGCCACTGAAAATAGTCATCTTTTCTTGTCCCTGGGACCTCTTTCCCAGCTCTAAATAGCAGAGGAGGTGACAGGAAGGAGGCATAACCGAGACTTCGGTCCCTCAGAAGCCCTGTCCCTTGAGAACGTACTTGCAACAACTGATTATTTCTGATCGCCTCCATCTTCTCCATCCCCTCTCCTGTCCTCAGGAGACGTTGGACTGTTGGAAGTATCTTGATTGCTCTTATTTCCTTCTAGTGGACGCAAAGCATATTTCAAGCCTTATTTCATCTGTCCTCACACCTGGAAAGAACTACTTAGTGTGTGAGAGGGACAGGGAGGTGGGGATAGCGTTATTAATTCTCTAGGGACCTGAAAGTCCTTTGATGTCCCGCGCTAGCCTTTCCAGTGACCTCAATGGGCTTTAGATCTCATTTCCAGTCCCAAGTCCATCTGTTATCGGCGCTCATGGTCAAACTCCCACTCATTTCAAAGAGGTGAAGATCGCCTCCTGGCTATTAGTTCTGGAATGGCATGAATTGGGTTGAGTTAAGCTGTACACTCTGGACAGGAATATTTCTTGTTCGTTTCTTGCCTCTGCCTTCTGCTCTCTTGGAGCCTACTGAACCTTACAAGCTTTTTTTCAGGGACTCAAACATATCTGATTAGTGCTTGAAAATAAATTAGCATTTTAGTGCCCTTTGTATCTGACCTTTCAGAGGTCTCCCATTCTTTTCATTAAATGAGGTCTCTGAAGTGAAAAGCGCAGTAGTAATGCACTGGACCAGTGAGATAATTAGTCGGCACATTCCCCGTAATTAGTGTGTTAGCATCTCGGGAGGGACATGAAAGGATGTGCTGTCCCTTTAGCAGGACAATTTGATAATCCTCATAACATTTTCTCTTTGGGCTAATAATATTTCAAAGAAATTTTACTTTGTAAAATATTCCTAAAGGGAGGCTAAAGCAATAATGCGCAGATTATGGAAATGGCTTTCATTAAGAATAAGGAGAGACTTTACTGGTGCCATGAATGGCTTCAAAACACATAACCCCCATTAGAAGCTTCATTTAAATGTTTATTCACGGAGCGGCAAATGTTTGTTATAATACATGTTACTGAAACAAATTAAAGAACTGTAATTATGTGTCTGGCAAGTGTTAAGGCAATAGGCATTCATCAAGGCATAACTAAAAGACTCAGGGAGTGGGGAAGATGCGGTCGCAGTTTACTTTGCATCCGACTGCGTTGTGGCAGATATGGACATTAAGGAGAAAGGCTAAGGGGCCCGGCATAGGACTGATGCCAGACTCTGTTCTGGACTCTGCCCCAGACTTCCTGTGGGACTTCCTGTAGGCCCACAGACTTCCTGTAGTGAAGCACTGGGATGGGTTCCCTAGGGAGGGGGTGGAATCTCCATCCGTTAAGGTTTTCAAGTCCTGGCTTGACAAAGCCCTGGCTGGGATGATTGAGTTGGGGTTGGTCCTGCTTTGGGAAGGAGGCTGCACTTGATGATACCTGAGGTCTCTTCCAACCCTAGGATTTTATGATTCTATGACCTTGGTCAAGTCACTTCACCTTTTGGCACCGTATCTGTAAGTTGGAGGTGTCGTTTCACAAGGGTGCAGCAAGGTTTCCAATTCACTGCTACCCAGAGAATGGCTTGAGGTCCTTGGGTAGGGGAGACTATGTGAATCCAATGGGGCGATGCTGTCCCACAACTGCAATTGGCCCTGTTCAGAATGCAGCCAGGGACTGATTAGTGTTCGTGACTCTCAGGGCAGCTCCTGGGGTCAGAGATGAGGGCTCAGCGCCAGCTCAGACATCCCCCCCCCCTGTTGAACAGACGATCCAATAAGTTCTTGGACTGCAATGAAGACAACTTTTTATTTCAGAAGGTTGAAAAACTACTAGGGGAGAAGCTGTTCTAGATTTGATTTTAACCAAAAGGGAGGAACTGGTTGAGAATTTGAAAGTTGGAGGCAGATTGGGTGAAAGTGACCATGAAATCATCGAGTTCGTGATTCTAAGGAAGGGTAGAAGGAAGAGCAGCAAAATAGAGATAATGGATTTCAGGATGGCAGATTTTGGTAAGCTCAGAGAGATGGTCGGTAAGGTCCCATGGGAAGCAAGACTAAGGGGAAAATAACTGAAGAGATTTGACAGTTTTTCAAAGGGACATTAGTGAGGGCCCAAAAGCAAACTATTCTGCTGCGTAGGAAAGGTGGAAATATGGCAAAAGACCGCCTTGGATCAACCAGGAGATCTTGCATGATCTAAAAAGTAAAAAGGAGTCATATAAAAATGGAAACTATGACAAATTACAAAGGATGAATATAAGCAAACAAAACAGGTATGCAGGGGCAAGAACAGAAAGGCAAAGGCACAAAATGAGCTCAAACTAACTACAGCTATAAAGGGAAACCTCCTATAAATATATTAGAAGCAAGAGGAAGACGAAGGACAGGGTAGGCCCACTGGTCTGTGAGGAGGGAAAAACGGTAACAGGAAACTTGGATATGACAGAGGTGCTTAATGACTTCTTTGTTTTGGTCTTCACCAAGAAGTCTGATGATGAAAGAATGCCTAACATAGTGAATGCTAGTGGAAGAGAGTAGGTTTAGAAGATAAAATAAAAAAAGAACATGCTAAAAATCACTTAGAAAAGTTAGATGTCTGCAAGTCACCAGGGCCTGATGAAATGTGTCCTAGAATACTCAAGGAGCTGATAGAGGAGGTATCTGAGCCTCTAGCTATCAACTTTGAAAAGTCATGGAAGACAGGAGAGATTCCAGAAGATTGGAATGCCAGTGTGGGTTCCCCAAAGCTGGCTGACCAGCCAAGAAGTTGTAGATGCCTGGTCTCTAACCTGGTGTAGGTGGGGCTTGTTAGAAAGTGATGAAGGGGAAGGGATGCACCTCCGAAGTAGTTGCTGTTGTGCAATGCAAACAACTTCACTGAGCCTACTAATACACAGATAATGCTCCATATCTTTGCAGGCCAGGGGAGAGAGCTTTTCCTAGTAACTAACTACCTGCAGGCATTCAGACCTTTCTTTTATGGAGTGGCTTTGTTACAGGCCCAACTAATCAAGTAGTTAATCAAGAATAACAAATGGATGTGCCGTGGGAAGACCAATTTACAAGCAGGCCTATTTTTCATATTGCTATCTAAGTATTGTGTGTGTTACCCTTTGTCACCTGCTCTCCGTCTTACTCAGAGGCTGCAGGTTACTGGGGAGTTTTTGCTGTGAATCTTGTCATGAGCTATATTTTGTCCTGAAAAATCCAGGGACTTTGGCCTGGGCGGCAGACAGTTCTGAAGCAAACAGGGAAGTGCTGTCAGTGGAACTGTGCTCGTCCCATCCACAGGCTCTTGGATTGTACCGCTAGGCCTGAGGCTTTCTGCTGCAGGCCACAGAGCACAGCTCAGGGACAAGTGGGAAAGCGACTTGTCCTCATTGGTGCATTTATCGGCCAGGAAGGCCCGGATGTTTGCCGCAGATCAGGGCTCTGACACCCCGAGTGCCTGTCCCCGATGCTGGCTGCAGGCTCTTGGTACCTCAAAGGGTGTTCCAAGGAGGAGGGAGAAACATTGTTCTCCTTAGCTTCTGAGGATAGGACAAGAAGCAATGGGCTTAAATTCCAGGAAGTGAGGTTTAGGTTGGACATTAGGAAAAACTTACTGTCGGGATGGTTAAATCCTGGAATAAATTGCCCAGGGAGGTTGTGGAATCTCCATCACTGGAAATATTTAAGAGCAGGTTGGATAGATATCTGTCAGGGATGATCAAGATGGTGCTTGGTCCCGCCGTGAGGGCAGGGGACCGGACTCGATGACCTCTCAAGGTCCCTTCCAGTTCTAGTCTTCTAGGAGTCTATGAATAGTGGGACCAAGTGGATTTGGTGTCTCCGTAAGACTTCCCTTCGGGGCCTGTGACTGATGTGGGAACACAGTGAGGCCAACCAGAATATTGTTTCTTCTCAACAGACGGAATCAAAGCATTGCAAGAGAAAAGGTCAGTCTCGCCGTCTCCTGCCCTCGCCTGATGCTGCTTCTGTTGCTAGTTGCATACATGTGTGTTCTGAGTACCACCAGCCACCTTTTGATCACTGCTGAGCAGGATTTTGTTTTCCTTAAAAAGAGTTCCTGTCAGCCGTTGTTTCGCCTAAACTCATGTGCTGTGTAGTGGTAGCCATGTCAGATCTAGGATATTGGCAAGACAAGGTGCAGGAGGCCATATCTTTCTTGGACCAACCTCTGTTGGTAAGAGAGACAAGCCTTCAGACCACACACTGGGATATTGGTCAGGTCTGGGAAAGACCCTCTGAGCATCACAGCTCTGTTCGCCTTGGAAGGGTCTCTCTCTCCCCAAGAGAGGCAGGTCCAATAAAGGATATTATTCAGTCCTTTTTGTTTTGCCTACGCTTAGATAGGCTTAGCTCATCCATACCTTCTGGTTCATCTGGGACTACCAACTGTAGACAACCTGCCGTGGCATGAGGATATGTCCTTAAATCAGAGAGGAGACACACAGGACACGCATTCCCTTCTCCTTGGTTTCCTCAACCCATTTATGAATCCCACCAGATGTGGCTGGATGTAACTTAATATAGTTGATAGCCCCAGATGAACACCAGCCAACCCTTCGGGCCATGTCTACATCAGGAAACTATTTCAAAATGAGTAAATTTGACTTAGTAAATCCTGATTTAACAAAATCAAACTAGTGTGTCCACCTGAAATTAGTCCGAGGCGGGCTCCGTTAATGTGGATGTGCTACCTTGGACTTAGAGCCTCAGGAAGCACTGGGGAGTAATTAGTTCCAATTACTCCGGGGAGTAATTATTTCAAAATAGCGGCACCAGCATGTGCACACGACTGCTATTTCGAAATAACTATTTCGGAATTAGTATTTCTCCTGAGGAAAACCAAGAGTACAGACTTCGAATTAAGCAGCCCGTTATTTTGAAATAACAGGCTTGGTAGTGTGGACACTCCACTTATAAATTTGACCTTGTGGGGGTTCTTTTGAAATCATGTCCTGGGGTTGACCAGGGCTAGCTGACTTATTTTTTCCTTTCCTGCCAGAAGTTATCCTTATAATGCTGCAACAAGGGGCAAAATAATCTGACAAATGTCACATCTAATACAGGTTGAACTTCTCGAATCCAGCACTTTCTGGTCTGGCAACATCTATGGTCTGGCATGATTTTAGTTAACTGGATGTCCACTTATCTTGGGTCTGGCCAAGTTTCCTGCAGTCCCGTAAAGTTTGTTTACAGCCACCAGTCCTGGCTTTCAGTACTCTGTGCTGTTATTTAGCTCTAGTGTACCCATAAGGGTACGTCTAAATTACATGGCTCCATCGATGGAGCCATGTAGATTAGTGTACTCGAAAAAGGGAAATGAAGCATCGATTTAAATAACCACCGCTTCATTTACATCAAAATGACTGCCGCGCTGTGCTCATAGCTGTTTGGCGGCACAGCGCGGTAGTCTGGATGCTTCATGGTCAACAAGGGAAGCCCTTGTCTTCCCTCATTCCATGAGGCATAACAGGGCAGTCGACAAGGGCTTCCCTTGTCAACCGCGGAGTGTCCAGTCTACCGCGCCGTGCCGCCAAACAGCTGATTGGCACAGCGCAGCAGCCATTTTGATGTAAATGAAGCGGCGATTTTTTAAATCACTGCTTCATTTCCCTATGTCTAGAAACCTAATCTACATGGCTCTGTTGATGGAGCCACGTAGTCTAGACATACCCTAAATGTCTTCGAAGAGCCCAGCAAGCAGTGGAAGTTCTGGTCATGCTGCTACGTGTGAGCATGGTTTTTATGCTTTATCTCCTTATTTCTGTGTGTCAATACAGGAAAATTGTGTAACAGTGCTATCACATTGTTATTGGCTAGGCGTGGGTTTGTATAGGGTGTATCAGTAGTCAGACATTATTAAGCAGCACTGAAAACCTTGTTCCATTTATTCGCCTCAGCCAAATAAAAATAAAGAAACCCACTCAGTACGATACTGACCTCCCGTGGTTCAGCAAATTCTCTGGTTCGGTGCTTGCCAGGTCCCGAGGGTGTTGGACTAGAGCGGTTCAAACCGTGCTCATAAAATAGTTCGGGGCCTTCTGTACCCTTCACAGAGCCATATGTTAGCGAGGGCTGATTCCCCACCTGTCTCTAGCATTCCATCTGTTGAAAAAACTCACTTTCATCACCCCCTTCCACAAGTCATCGCCAGCCTATCAACAGTCATTTCTATAAGAAGGGCGAGGGGACCACTTGGCTATTGCAACGTGATTCAGTAGAGACATACCTCCTTAGCTGGAAGCCTCTGTGTGGCTGATAACAAATCTCCCCTGAGCAGGGTGAATTGTCTCTAGGAAAGAGTGTTCTGACTGTTCAGCCGGCTTCCCTGGGCCGAATCTGAAGAGAAACAGAATGCACAAAGCAATGGCAAAAGATATTGCCATTCTGTCCCGTTCGGAGAGGGTGCTTCTCCTAACATACTCAGACACTGTGGCTACGTCTAGATTGCATCCCTCTGTCGACAGAGGGATGCAAATCAAGCACGTTGAAATTGGTAATGAAGCAGGGATTTAAATATCCCGCGCTTCATTAGCATAAACATGGCCACCACTTTTTTCAAAGCGGAGTTTTTTTGAAAAAAATGGCAGTCTAGATGTGAATCTGTCAAAAAATGAGGTTTACAGGATCTGTCGAAAAAGGGTTTATTTTTGACAGATCCGCGTCTAGACTGCCATTTGTTGAAAAAGCTCAGTTTTGAAAAAAAAAGCAGCGGCCATGTTTACGCTAATGAAGCGTGGGATAGTTAAATCCCGGCTTCATTAGCAATTTTGACGTGCCTAATCTACATCTCTCTGTCGACAGAGAGGTGTAGTCTAGACGTAGCCAGTGAGAAATGGAGAGTGCACAGGGACAGGGCATGAGGTCTAGAGTCTGACCTGCTTTCTTCGCTAGCGGTGGGTGTGTCATCGTTTGGAGTCACTGAGTTTCGAAAGAAATCCCTTGACACACACAGAGCTGCAGCAGTTGCAAGTGTTCATTCATTCCATAACCCAGAACTAGCTAGAACCAGTCAAACACTTGTGGTTTAAAAAGACAAGTTTGGTGAAGGGTGGGAGGGAAAACTGAGGCATGGAGCAGCTATGTTACTTGCCTGATGTACGTATCAGAAGCCTGGCTGGAGTAGGAGTCAAGTGCTCCATACGCAGGCCCATGCTGCCTTTTTGGCTGGGGGAAATCTTCAAATGGCTCTTCAGCCTCTTCTAGGGCTGTTCTGTGCCATTGGAACCTCTCAGCGCTGCCAGGTGGAGGATCCGGCCCATAGTCTCTGGCCGTCACATGGAGTCTGAGAACCAAACGTGGGCCGCCTTCCACAACGCCCTAAACCACAAGCTTAATTGCCAGCCCGTGGATCAGCTCGTGGAATCAACCTGATGGTTCTACCTGCAAGGGAGATCCAGAGAGGATGGAGAGAGGCTGTTCTCAGTGGGGGCAGATGGCAGAACAAGGAGCGATAGTCTCAAGTTACAGAGGGGGAGGTCTAGGTTGGATTTTAGGAAGAACTATTTCACTGGGGGGGGGGGGGGAAGCACTGGGATGGGTTCCCTAGGGAGGCGGTGGAATCTCCATCCATAGCTGTGTTTTAGTCCTAGCTTGACCAAGCTCTGGTTGGGATGATTGAGTTGGGATTGGCCCTGCTTTGGGCAGGGGGTTGGACTCCTGAAGTCTCTTCTAACCCTACGATTTGACGATTCTACGCTTCTCTTCATATGCTGCAGCTGAGCCCATGCTCACGGGCCTTGCTGGATTGTGGCCTTCCTGAAAGAAAACAATGGATGAAGAATTGCGTGCCCCTCCCCCCCTTAAAAAAAATCCCAGCCAGCAGGCTGTTCAATTGGAAAGCAAATTAAAGAAGGCGTAAGTTCCTTCTCCCAGATGGTTCTCACCACATGGCAACTCCAGGTTCATGCTGCTATTTTATCCCCTTATTTTCTCAGGAAAGCAGAGGAGACGGAAACCACTTCAGATGTAATTGCATCTCGCTGCTCCTGCTTGAGTCTATTACACAAACAGTGGGGAGAATTCGGGGCAGCCTCTGTGTTCTTTTCAGAACATTTAATATAAAAAACAAACGCGTTTGGGATATCGGCAGTCAAACACCTGCTTTCTTACGTGGCCAGAGTTACCCCTTTGTTTTTCTATAGTGTGGAGAGATTCTATTATACCACATATCAGGTTCCATTGAAACATAATGCAAAAAGGGTGAGCAAAACCATGCATGGTCCGATTGTTTTTAAACAACCAACCCAGATGGTGATATAAAGGTGGCTGGTGTGTGTGTGTGTGTGTGGTAAGGATTGGTGTGTGTGTGTGTGTGTGTGTGTGTGTGTGTGGTAAGGATTGGTGTGTGTGTGTGTGTGTGTGTGTGTGTGTGTGTGTGTGTGTGTGTGTGGTAAGGATTGGTGTGTGTGTGGGGGGGGTAAGGATTGGCTTCTCTTTGGCATTTCTCCTTCTGAATTCTGACCACAGACAGTCTTTCTCCAAGGCAGGTCACATTAGGAGAGATTTACAGTGCGCTGCATCTGACTGTTTTATTAGGCTGCGCGCCTGATTTCAAATCCGCTGAAATCAATAGGCGCCTTCTCATTGACTTCAGAAGATTTTGGAACATGTTCCTACTTGAGTTTCCCACAGTGTCCGTCTCTTGTCTTATGTAGCACCTCTGCCAAACATACCTCGGGACACTCCCACAGAAACAAAACGACTATTAAAAATAGCTCTGTTTCTTTGCATCAGCTCTGTCTTTGTCTATAGCCTGATATCAGCTAGCTAACGGTAGATAAATGGACAGAGGCGCATTCAAATATACATGTGCCAGGAAGACCAAGACCCGCACGCTCCAGAAGGAAAGCAAGTGGCTGGCAGGTTATTTTCAGAATGTGATGGTTTACATCTAAGGAGCTCCACAAAAGCCTTCCCGTCCAGTAACTTTTAAGCTCCACTTTTTTTTTTCTTGAAAATCCTTCATTTTCCAAATGCGACCGTGAGGGCCCGGTGGTACCAATGAGCAATGTTCAGACTGCGGGCTGCTTTTGCACACTAGATCCCTGGAGCAGTGATGCTCAGATGATGTATTGCACTAATACATCATACCAGCACTATCGCTTTCGTGATATATTAGTGTAATGCACTATCAGCACACGATCACTGATGTATTACTCAAAACCACAGCTTTTAACCCACAAAAAGCATCTTCAGCTGTAACCTGACTAGTATTTTTCTCCATAGATTTCAGGACAAACAATGGAGGATTCGTTAGCGTTCTCTAGGGCAGACTCGGAAGGAAGGGCTTGGTATTCGGCTACCTTGCTGACTGAATCTTTTTCTGTCATGTTCTGGGACTTAGGGTTTGTCAGCAGGGGTTGCTTTGAAATGCTGCACAGGATACTGGGGCAAACCGTGCATAACGCTTTGCTCAGGGCTGCTTGTAATGCCCCCGGCTCCACAGTGTCTAGACACTGACTATGAGGATGCAATTCTAGTCTAACGAGGGATTAGTTGGGATTGGTCCTGCCTTGGGCAGGGGGCTGGACTCGAAGACCTCCTGAGGCCTCTTCCAGCTCTATGATTCTATGAGGGCCCTGTGCTCTCCCCCTCTGACACACCGTCGTGCTGAAGGGTTGCGTTCGGGGTGGGTTACGAGGAGGCGAGAGAAAGCAAAGCCGTCTTGCCGTTTTGCAGTCCTGGCCATCGTGGGGAAAGCCTGGGGAAATAGGGGAGTTTAGCCTGATGCTCTTAATGTGGCTTCTCACGGGGGTTCTCCGCTGGGAACGGCTGCCTCCCGCTCCGGAGGAAGTCTCCCTTTGTATGGGAATTTCCCGGCCCAGCTGTACCTCTGGCCTCAGTCTGCTGCAGTCAACGGGGCCGAATCAAAGATGGGGCGGGGCCAGACCCTGTGACCTGGCATGCCTGTGGGTTTCAAACAGACTGCGATGAAGTCATCCCAGAAAGGAGGTTGGGGTTCTGCATCCAAGTATCCCCCCTGGGAATGGCGAGTGAGGCTTAACTGCCCCTGGGGGGGGGGGGGGAGCACAGAGGAGCTGTTAACAACTCAAACCGGAAAGCATTATGCAAATGCTCCAAATGACTTGGCTGTGATGGAATTTCTAGGGTGGGCTTAGATTCCTCGCTGATGGTCTCTCTCGGATCTCGCTGTAGAATCCCAGGTTTACTGCCGTGGCCACAAATGCACAGGCTGCTGCAGCTGGACTTCACAGTGGTAGGCCCACTGCTTAGTGAGGAGGGAGAAGCAGTAACAGGAAACTTGGAAATGGCAGAGATGCTCAATGACTTCTTTGTTTCGGTCTTCACCGAGAAGTCTGGAGGTGTGCCTAACGTAGTGAATACAAGCAGAGAGAGGGTAAGTTTAGAAGATAGGATACACAAAGAACAAGTTAAAAGTCACTTAGGAAAGTTAGATGTCAGCAAGTCACCAGGTCCTGATGAAATGCATCCCAGGATACTCAAGGAGCTGATAGAGGAGGTATCTGAGCCTTTAGCTATGATCTTTGAAAAATCATGGCAGACAGGGGAGATTCCAGAAGACTGGAAAAGGGCAAATATTGTGCCCATCTATAAAAAGGGGAATAAGAACAACCCAGGAAACTATAGACCGGTCAGTTTAACGTCTGTCCCAGGGAAGATAATGGAGCAGGTAATTAAGGAAATCCTATGCAAACACTTGGAAGGTAATAAAGTGATAGGGAATAGCCAGCATGGGTTTGTGAAGAACAAGTCATGCCAAACTAATCTGATAGCTTTCTTTGATAAGATAACGAGCCTTGTGGATAAGGGAGAAGCGGTGGATGTCATATACCTAGACTTTAGTAAGGCATTTGATACGGTCTCGCATGATATTCTTATTGATAAACTAGGCAAATATAACTTAGATAGGGCCACGATAAGGTGGGTGCATAATTGGCTGGATAACCGTAGTCAGAGAGTAGTTGTTAACGGTTCTAAATCCTGCTGGAAAGGGATAACAAGTGGAGTTCCTCAAGGGTCTGTTTTGGGACCCGTACTGTTTAATATCTTCATCAATGATGTAGATATTGGGATAGAGAGTACGCTTATTAAGTTTGCAGATGATACCAAACTGGGTGGGGTTGCGACTTCTTTGGAGGATAGGGACATAATTCAAAATGACCTTAGCAAGTTAGAGAAATGGTCAGAGGTAAACAGGATGAGGTTTAATAAAGAGAAATGCAAAGTGCTCCACTTAGGAAGGAACAATCAGTTCCATACATACAAGATGGGAAGCGACTGTCTAGGAAGGAGCATGGCGGAAAGGGATCTAGGGGTCAAGTGGACCACAAGTTGAATATGAGTCAACAGTGTGATGCTGTTGCAAAAAAAGCAAATATGATTCTAGGTTGTATCAACAGGTGTGTTGTAAGCAAAACTCGTGAAGTCATTCTGCCGCTCTACTCTGCACTAGTTAGGCCTCAGCTGGAGTACTGTGTCCAGTTCTGGGCGCCACATTTCAAGAAAGATGTGGAGAAATTGGAAAGGGTACAGAGAAGAGCGACAAGAATGATTAAAGGTCTAGAGAACATGACCTATGAAGCCAGGCTTCATGAACTGGGCTTGTTTAGTTTGGAAAAAAGAAGATTAAGGGGGGACATGATAGCGGTTTTCAAATATCTAAAAGGGTGTCACAAGGAGGAAGGAGAAAATTTGTTCCTCTTGGTTTCTGAGGACAGGACAAGGAGTAATGGGCTTAAAGTGCAGCAGGGGAGGTTTAGATTGGACATTAGGAAAAAATTCCTAACTGTCAGGGTGGTCAAATATTGGAATAAATTGCCAAGGGAGGTGGTGGAATCTCCCTCTCTGGAGATATTTAAGAACAGGTTAGATAGATATCTGTCAGGGATGGTGTAGGTGGAGCTTGGTCCTGCCTTGAGGGCGGGGGGCTGGACTCGATGGCCTCTCGAGGTCCCTTCCAGTCCTATTATTCTATGATTCTATGATTCTATGATTCATATCTCTCTCGCTCGTCCAGAGGCATAGTTGAATGGTGGGATCCGTCATCTCTTTGTTTACGCCAGTAGCACCAATATCTGGGATAGGCTTTGTGGTTGAGTTAGAGCCAGCGGGCAAAAGGCTTCCAGGATGTCGGAACTTCTCTCAATAGCTCTGCATATGCATTCACCTTAGCTGGATCGTTCTTCCTGGATGCTGAAATACGCTGCAGTACGCTGGTTCGCTCCTCACCAGTGTGTTATGCACAGGCTTAGTCTTAAATGCTCTCCAAGGTCAGGCGTGAAGTTTCCTAGCCATAAAAACTATTGCAAAGTTGGGGGGTTTCTCCATTTGAATGTTATCCCCCTTTGGCATTATTTGATGTGTAGTCACCCATCTTTCGCAGGGGTTCATGATCAAATACAGCCCCCCTCTCCCTCCACAAACAAGGTGGGGATGACAATAATACAGCACACCTTTTGGAGGCAGCTAACGTGACTTCATCCAAGAAAGAGATGCTTTTGAAGGAAGGCGCTGATCTGGCAGCTTACCAATGCTAGGGTTCTGCCGTACGTGGCAAGAGCTGGAGGGCCCAATCCCATGTCCACTAAAGACAATGGAAAGACTCCTATTGACGTCAGTGGGTGTTGGAATGGCTTCTTCATTTCCTCTAGTTCTCCGTGGCTGCTCCGGCCACACGCCCTTTCTGGCTGTGCTCATTCCTTAACTCTTCTTCCTCGTAAGCGTCGTGACATGAACACGCTGCATTCCCGGAACCTGCACTCTCAATGGATTTTATGCCACCAAGGCCTTCCATTGGAAATTGTACCAGCGACGTTCAGGTTACCCTTTCTTGGAAGATGTGAAAACAACATTTTACCAAGTCTGTCCGAGCCTTGCAAAATTCATGCTGCCAGGCTTTCTGTACATCCCCACATGTCCTCGCCGTACCACCATAGCTACCTGACCAGCCGTGTGGCTCGACAGCAGAGTCTGAGGAGAATTTAAGCCAATACCATGTAACCTTGCCCCTGCCGCCCTCCCCTCCTTGCTTACACCTGCTATCTACCTTCTAATGCAATCCTAAGTTGGTCAATTCTTATTCTTGTCTGTTCCAAAGTCACAGCAGTCAGCTTTAGGATACATTGTCATTTCCAAGTGCCAGCTAAATACAACTCAGATTGACAACTCTGAATAATTCCTGAACTTTCTGGCATTTCCTTCGAAAGCTCCCATCACAGCAAAGTTGCTTCCTCGTGTTTTGCATCTTAGGTAGTCTCAGAAGATTTGCAGTTGAGTAACAGAGCAGGTGAACATTTTTTTCTGAAAATAATACAGTGGGGGAGCCAGTATATAGTAGTAGGATGTCAGGAAATCATCACAGTAAGCCTTAAAAAAAGTATCGAGATAAGTTACTTGTTGTTTTTGCATTTGCAGCACGTGCATGTCCATGTACTCCCGAGGAAGGTTGGAGACTTCAGCAGAAATGACAGTGTCTACGATGAGGTAGGTCTGCCTTCCGAGAGCTTGTTGCTAGATCAAAGTGAGCATCAGCTTAAAAAACTTAACAAGCCAAGTCTTGCTTCGGAGAAAATCCTTGCTCAGGACTTTCAAGTACCAGGTTGAGCACAAACCAATGGAAATATTTCTTCACAGAATATATAGTTGACCTGTGGAACTCCTTGCCAGAAGATGTTGTGAAGGCCAGGACTTCAACAGGGTTCAAAAAAGAGCTAGGTAGCCATTGATAGACCTATCCTTCCTGAATGTATTAGCCAGGATGGGTAGGAATGGTGTCTCTAGCCTCTGTTTGCCAGAGTCTGGAAATGGATGACAGGAGAGGGATCACTTGATCGTTACCTGTTCTGTTCACTCCCTCTGGGGCACCTGGCACTGGCCGCTATCGGCAGACAGGACACTGAGGGTACGTCTAGACTACCACGTTTTGTCGACAGAAGTTTTGTCGACAGTATCTGTCGACAGAACTTCTGTCGACAAAGAGCGTCCAGACACATTGAGTTCTGTCGACAAAGCAAGCTGCTTTGTCGACAGAACTCCGTAGTCTGGACGCAATGTTACAGGCAATAACACCTTCTGTCGACAGAGTTCTGTCGACAGAAGGTGTTATGCCTCGTAAAATGAGGTATACCAGCGTCGACAAAACTGCTGAGTTCTGTCGATGTTATGTCGACAGAACTCAGCGGTAGTGTAGACGCTGGTATAGTTTTGTCGACAAAAGTCCACTTTTGTCGACAAAACTAGGTAGTCTAGACACATCCTGAGAGAGATGGACCTTTGGTCTGACCCAGTCTGTCCGTTCTTACGTTCCTGGGCAAACTCGTAGCTCAGCCCTAAAGATAAAAAATAAGCCACATCGAGGTGTGTGTCTTTGAGATCTGTATGCACGTGACTCCAATTGCAGGAATGGGGCAGCAGTCAGTTGCACTGGTATTGAATTACTGATTTGAGCATTGGTATTGGTCATGACCACTTTCCCCAGCTGATAACAATCTGGATGAGTTATATGAAAATTGAAATCAACACAGGTTTTCATGTCGTGCTCGGTAAGAGATTATATCTTAAATAAAAAAGCTTCATTCCTTCCTGAAAACGATTAATGTTGACTTTTTTCAGTGCTGCTACCACCACACCGTCTGTGTAAGGCTGAATTCATGACATTGTTCTGCTCTTGTGTTTTTTTTTCATAATATGCCTTTGACGACACTGCCCTATAGAATGATATTTACACATTCTACAATGAAAAATGTTATACCATGGTTTGGATCATCTCTACATGTTATGACTATGTAAAAATGATTATGGCAGAGAAATATTAGCTTCAACAGTAGTGTGTATGTGAGCGCTAGGGACTGAATAGGAGCTAGGATCCTGGAAAACACATACACGATGGAGTACAAGTCAACCAAGTTGAGTTCATTAGAGCAGTCCCTTTGTACCGCGTGGTTAAAGGAATATGAAGCAACTTGAAATCAAATCAGTATTTTAAAAATCGGTTAAACTTACCTTTATTTACCCCACCAGTCCCTGAGGTCCCCCACCTTTTTTAGTTTTGTTTTACATTTTCCAATTTTACAAATGCGTTTCTTTCCCTTGTTGCTGCATGTAAAACGCACGCATACAGGTGAATCTTAAGTAAAACAGACTATATGCTAAGTGCTGCCAAATGGAAAAGAATAAACAAACGAAACAAGATATTTCTCTTTCATCACTTTCAGTTATTGCTGGTGTAGGTGGTGTTTGTAGCAACACTGAACAAAGCAAAGAATCAGATGGCAATTTGGCTTTAGATTGACAATATATATTTTTCAGAATGAATTTAAACTCCAGAAGTGTTCAAATATTGCTAATTAGCCATGTGTAATTTTCAGTGACTCTAGTTAAGTGTAGACTTCAAACCTTTAAACTGTATGAACTTAGAATGTATCGTGACTTTTTTTTGCATTTGGACCCATCTTAAATTGGTCTAGACACATTTGTCTTTTTTGTTTTGGTAAGCAATATATTATTGTGGATGAAATCCTTTTGATATTTTCTGGGTGTTAGGGAACCAGAAATGATCATAATATTTAAATGTGAAAACTGGCCACTGAAAGTGTGCAGGTTGGGTGTGAGGGTGTGAAATTGACCACTAGAGTAGGAGAGCCCGGTGTTGTCACTAAAGGAGTGTCTGTTTGCCAGCACGATCCACAGGTGGATCTTTGACAGGTCAGCACATCGAAGGACTGGTGCAGGGCATCAACGGTGAGCAGTGACACTTTTTATGGCTGCTGAGGAGAAAGCAAAGCAGGCCTGCTGAGGCTGTTGGACTTACAGTGGATCTCCTAGTGAAGGCAGGGAATCATGTTGCGTGGAACTATCCCGGTCAGGCAGCGGAGAGAGACATGTGTCTACACTCAGGAGAGGGGATGGTTGAGGAGCTCAGAGCCCAGAGTGGACGCCCTGGTTGGTCAATGGAAGGCGAGTACAGGTGCAGTTGTCCTGAATTGTGACAGTGTCCTAATGGATTGGTGGGTGTGCTTTTCATGGGATTGTCCAAGAGGGCGGTGTTGAAGGATGCCTGTTGGTCTGCGTTCATACTCATACTTTACAATTCAGTATTGGAAATCGTAATCTTAAAAGAAGGGAGACAAAGAAAAACACCCAACCCCAAAATGCCTTTCCTAGCATGTTTCCTCCCGTGAGTCCCATGATCTAGGATGATATATCTCAGTGTATATTTCAGAAGCGTCTCCTAAATATTTATATAATCACCAGTACTGAAAACACCCACTGGGTTTGGTACATTTTGGCTGAGGGATACACTTTCCCTCTGCCTCTGCACTGAGTTTCTTTGCGATTTATTTATTTCCTGGGACTATTAACTAATTACCATGCCGCTTTGCCACAGTGAGGGCTAAAGAGGTGTTTTTTTCAATCCTCTTGGCTTCTTGAAGTTCTTATTCAGGGGATAGCTCAGTGGTTTGAGCATTGGCCTGCTAAACCCAGGGTTGTGAGTTCAATCCTTGTGAAGGTGATATGGGGCAAATCTGACAGGGATGGTACTTGGTCCTGCCATGAGGGCAGGGGACTGGACTCCGTGATCTCTTGAGGTCCCTTCAGTTCAATGAGATATACCTATATTTATTTATTACCAATCTTGCAGACGACTTACACGTGACTGTTAAGTTTCTTTCATAAAGCAATTACAGGATCAGGCCTTTTATGGTTTACTCTTGGTTTATCCCTGTTTCATCCCAAAGCATTCTTATCAATGAATTCTATTTGTTTCCTGGAGATTGGAACCATGACAAAAAATCTGGATAGCTATTAGAAAACGGCTTTAACCAAAACACACACATATTGTCATCTATTTTTCTTTCATTTGGTTTAAGAGAGAATGCGATCTTTATATTTGTCCATCAAGGAATTGAAGGGAGTTTTTAATCTAGGAATATCTGCTTTGCAATAGCAGGTCAGTTCTTTTCTGCTGGGACAGTCTGACATGACAGATTGATTCAGTTGTGCATCAGTGGATGTACTCCTCGAAAGAGCTACATTGGGTGTTGATTTAATGAGGGCGAGCACTATGTAGCTCTCGGAGGTCACTGTGTTAAAGACCTCGAAGACATTCTCCTGCAACGTCTCACCACTCATAGTGCCGTTGTTAAGGAGCGCTGTGTGTTTGTATAACCTCAAGCACAGCGGGGCCCTGGTCTCGGCGGAAGCCACTAGCTGTTACTACAATAACAATACTAAGCATCACGCCTCAGGTTGAGGGTGACCGCTTTCGTGCTGTGGCGGGTGCAGGGCTGCCCATAGAGAACAGAAAAACTCAGCTTGTGTTACCATCATTATTAATGAAGGTCGAGGTTGGACTGGAGCTTTGGAGATTGGAGACATGCTGAGGTTCTCCCTCCAGTGGGTGTCTTCAGGCCAGTTCTCCAAGATGTCTCAGGAGAGTGAATCTACCTGGCAATGAGATCCAGGGGCAGGTCAAGGCTCCTCTGGGCTGTTGGGGTCCACAGATGTTGCAGGATCAGAGAATCCCAAATTTGGGAGGTTCAGCCTGTATCTACTGGTGCTGCCACAAATGGGGTCCTTTAGCACTTAATGATGTGTGTGGGGATGAAGAACCCACTGTGCTTTCCCTCTGTCCCCGGTAACTAGAGTGAGACACCCTCATATTTCAGTCCCCTGTTACTACCAACACCACCCATGTTCTGAACAATGAATTTAAGGTGAAAGGCTCTTTGTCTGTAAGGGGATGTCTAGACTACATGCCTCTGCCGACAGAGGCATATAAATTAGACATACCGACATAGTCAATGAAGTGGGGATTTAAATATTCCCCACTTCATTAGAATAAAAATAGCTACTGCGTTGTGCCAGCTCAGCTGTTGGTCGGCTCAAAGCGGCAGTCAAGACGGGGATTGGTCGACAAGGAAAGTCGTTGTCGACCAATCCCTTATGCCTCATGAAACGAGGTTTATGGGAGCGGTCGACTACGGCTTTCCTTGTCAACCGATCCCCATCTTGGCTCAAAGGGGCAGTCAACAAACAGCTGAGCCGGCACTACGCAGCGGCCATTTTTATTCTAATGAAGTGGGGGATATTTAAATCCCCGCTTCATTGACTCTGTCAGTATATCTAATGTACATGCCTCTGTCGGCAGAGGCATATAGTCTAGACATACCCTAACTGGGCTTACTCCATGTCCACATTTCAAGTCCAGATCTAGTGTAGCAGAGCTCCGGCTGTGCCTGTGGGTCCTATGCTTCAGGTGGATAGTGTTTGCCTCAAAGGCTCACTGTGACCCTCCACATGGCCTCCTCCAAATGTTCCTCTACAGCTCTCTGCCTTGCTCACAGTCCTCAGCTCTCACTCAGACTCCTCTCACTCTCAGTACGTTGGCTCCTTCCCTCCTCCTCGCATGCCTCTGAACTAACAGAAGAGGAGCCCTTTTTAACCAGTCTAATTGGTTCTTGATTGGTCCCAGGTGGTCTGATTAGCTTGTCAACGATGTGGAGTTTTGGTAAAACTTTTAAAGCTTCAGCCAGATTCCATCTGCACCATCTGTCGTTCTCCTCCCTCTGATATTCAGACAGCAAGCCAATCACGTCAGGAAAAATATTTTGACTTGCTGATCTCATGCAGCACTTTATGTGAAATCCTTTCAGCAGCAGCAGAACACCTCGCTGTGTTTATCTGCCAGTCCAGAGGATGTAGGAAGCAGCTAGGCGTCAGACCCCACAGCCTTCTAGCTGCCTTTCCAATCGGGCTGTACAGGAGGTCAACGGTGAATCTGCAAGCTTAGCCAAACACACCCAGAGTTCAGCTCTCTGGTGAGTGGCTTGTAGTAGCGTTAACTATAACTCAGTTAGGTTCTGAAATGCTGACCGAAGCTCTCAGGTTGCCTCATTATGTGGAAAGCCCAGTGGAGGGATTCAGGAAAAGTGCACCATTGCAGAACCTCTTGAAAGGAGCTTCCCACTTTACTCTTCAAGGCAATTTATTTAAGACCTGATCCAAGGCCAGTTGTACTTAAACTGGAAGACGCCCAACAATGTCAGCGGGCATTGGATTGGGCTCTGCTTGGAAATTAACATCCTGCAGAGTTAATAAGCTGTTCCTGAGACCATTCCATAGGGTCAGACAGTGCCTTATGGCAACATACTCTTGCCTGCTGGTAGATCAATCTGCTATAACTCTCTAAGGGCCAAGTTCTTCCTTATTTACATCTTGTGCATGTCTGCGGTGGTGAGAGAGTACAGACTCGAGCTCTGAATTGGCGCGCTAGAGGGCAAAGGAGCTCTATTTCCACTTCTCTACGTTCATCTTGGTGGAAATGTCTTCTTCCCGTAGGCTATGGACTTCATTCCGGTCTTGCTAACTTAATTGTTGAAAAAGACATTTCCCTTCGGACTGATAAGGCATTTTCTGACTCTTCTTCCCGTCAATGAGTCCAAGTCAGTCCTGTTTGCCTCCTCTGCCTTGGGATATTGCAGAGAATTGAGTAGAATTAGTCTGGTCAACAAGCGGAACTGAGGATGGTTGTGCAGGAATACATCCCTGTGAGGTCACTGAAGTGACTTAGTGTGCTTCCTTAGTAGGGTGTCTGGGTGGTCAAGGAATGTCCTGGTCATAGATGGTAACGCTTAGATCTGGGGGAAGCTCAGAAATTCAGAGTAAGATGTTCAGTTCTGCTGAGTGTGTCTCTGGAGCCCATCCAACTTATGCATATTGAACTTGCAGAGCTAAAGACTGAAAAATATCAAATCATCTGGAAATCTCAGGAAAAAAAACTCTCATGAGATCAGTGGGCCTAGATGTAAACACATTGTGAACATCCTTTCTCAGAGGATTTTAGCATTTCCCATCCTGATCTTGGAATATGTAATCTATGGAGGGCCTAATAGTCTGGCATGTTCCTACAGTATCTAACGTAGGCATGGATTGTACTTGAGATGGCTGCTACTTTTACTGATGGCTGCTACTATCATGTTCTCAGCGGACCACGATGTTCATCCTGTCGTGCTGTAACCGTCTCCTATTTTGAAATCCTTTCCATGAGCACGGTAGCAAAATTGCTGACAACACATCTGCATATTTCTGAATGCAGCCGACCTTCGCAAGAGGAAACCGACATGTTTTTCAATAGGAAAATGGAATTCTGCAACTAGTCAGTATACTGGGAGACTTCTCAGCATCATATGTATATCCCTTGATGGCAATTCCATTGTCTATATTTTGTGCCCTTTCAGTCTTGCACGGTATTAGCCAATCCAATATATGAAATTTCTAAAACCTTTCTCAACTTTCTGTGCATTGTGTGCACAACACATCGTAACTCATTACTTCAATGACCAATACATAGGCAGGATAAACATCATACACGGGTCTGATTAACAGTCACTTATTTTACTGAAATCTTCCTTCCCTCAGCTCTGGAGAAGTCAAAGGGAATCATTCTGCCCATTGAAAGAAATTCAATGTTGTTAGAAGCTAAGTATTAAAGCAGCTATTCTTCGTGATCATATACATGCCCTTTATACATAAAATTTGTCTGGAAGGTAATGCACATTTGGCATTTTACATATTATCCAGCAGTCTAATGGCCCTGTGGCCCATCTGTCTCTCTGAATTCCATCACTGGTATTATTGCTTCTCACTCCTTGTGGACTTGGTTCTGCTTTAAGCTTTCCACAGTCCTTGCCTTAAATATACGAAGTGTGAGCTGGAAGCGATGGCTTACGTTGTAACGGAGACGAGTGCTTTGATTTGATTACGACAAAAGAGCTCTTGTCCCCTCCCGCTCCGGGATATGCACTTTGTTTGCCATTTCCTGTCCTTGACCACAAGTCATTGGCAAGTGAGTCACAAAGAGGCTCTGGTTAAAGGCAAGTTGCTGATCAGTAGCTGAGTTAATATGATCTCCAAGGCTGTTTGTTGCCTATTCTTGGAATGGTTCTGTAGCTCCGGTGCTGCTTGTATATTTTACTTCCCTAAAGGTAAAATTATCCCTCAAGCTAATTCCACTGTTGATGCATTAATGTCGGTGGAGAGAACCGTATTATGTAGAAAATCAAGTATAGAATCATAGAATCCCAGGGTTGGAAGAGAAACAAAGGAGGTCATTGAGTCCAGCCCTCTCCCAAAGCAGGACCAACTCCAACTAAGCCATCCCAGCCAGGGCTTTGTCAAGCCAGGACTTACCGACCTCTAGGGATGGAGATTCCATCCTTTTACTTCACCACCCTCCTAGGGATATAGCGTAACCCTTCTTCTGATAGCAGTTGGCAGGCAGAAGGACCAGGTTCAGTATCTAGGAGGGTTCTTTCAGCAGTGTAACCAAACTGGCTTGCACCCCCACCCAGAAAACTGGGAAAATTCCAACTTACCCACCTGTTGCCTTTAGAGGCAATTCTTCCCCTTCCAAGCACTGAGTCAGAGCTAGAAACAGTCTGTTTAATAACAGTGATCTAGCATCAACCTATGGAAACACACGTAAACAAAGCAAACCCGTAAGCAAGGTACCATCTCTGGAGTCATAGACTCATAGAATACTAGGACTGGAAGGGACCTCGAGAGGTCATTGAGTCCAGTCCCCTGCCCCCATGGCAGGACCAAATACTGTCTAGACCATCCCTGATAGACACTTATCTAACCTACTCTTAAATATCTCCAGAGATGGGGATTCCACAACCTCCTTGGGCAATTTATTCCAGTGTTTGACTACCCTGACAGTTAAGAACTTTTTCCTAAAGTCCAACCTAAACTTCCCTTGCTGCAGTTTAAGCCCATTGCTTCTTGTTCTATACTCAGAGGCCAAGATGAACAAGTTTTCTCCCTCCTCCTTATGACACCCTTTTAGATACCTGAAAACCGCTATCATGTCCTCCCTCAGTCTTCTCTTTTCTAAACTAAACAAACCCAGTTCTTTCAGCCTTCCTTCATAGGTCATGTTCTCTAGACCTTTAATCATTCTTCTTGCTCTTCTCTGGACCCTCTCCCATTTCTCCACATCTTTCTTGAAATGCGGTGACCAGAACTGGACACAAAACTCCAACTGAGGCCTAACCAGCACAGAGTAAAGCGGAAGAATTACTCCTCGTGCCTTGCTCACAACACACCTGTTAATGCATCCCAGAATCATGTTTGCTTTTTTTGCAAGAGCATCACACTGCTGACTCATATTTAGCTTGTGGTCCACTGTAACCCCTAGATCCCTTTCTGCTGTACTCCTTCCTAGACAGTCGCTTCCCATTCTGTATGTGTGAAACTGATTGTTCCTTCCTAAGTGGAGCACTTTGCATTTGTCTTTATTAAACTTCATCCTGTTTACCTCAGACCATTTCTCCAATTTGTTCAGATCATTTTGAATTATGACCCTATCCTCCAGATTAGTCGCAGCCCCTCCCAGCTTGGTATCATCTGCAAACTTAATAAGCGTACTTTCTATGCCAATATCTAAATAGTTGATGAAGATATTGAACAGAGCCGGTCCCAAAACAGACCCCTGCGGAACCCCACTTGTTATACCTTTCCAGCAGGATTGTGAACCATTAATAACTACTCTCTGAGTACGGTTATCCAGCGAGTTATGCACCCACCTTGTAGTAGCCCCATCTAAGTTGTATTTTCCTAGTTTATTGATAAGAATATCATGCGAGACCGTATCAAACTCCTTACTAAAGTCTAGGTATACCACATCCACCGCTTCTCCCTTATCCACAAGACTCGTTATCCTATCAAAGAAAGTTATCAGTTGGTTTGACATGATTTATTCTTTACAAACCCATGCTGGCTGTTCCCTATCACCTTGCCACCTTCCTAGTGTTTACAGATGATTTTCTTAATTACTGCTCCATTATCTTCCCTGGCACAGAAGTCAAACTAACTGGTCTGTAGTTTCCTGGGTTGTTCTTATTTCCCTTTTTATAAATGGGCACTATATATGCCCTTTTCCAGTCTTCTGGAATCTCTCCTGTTTCCCATGATTTTCCAAAGATGATAGCTAGAGGCTCAGATACCTCCTCTATCAGCTCCTTGAGTATTCTAGGATGCATTTCATCAGGCGCTGGTGACTTGCAGGCATCTAACTTTTCTAGGTGATTTTTAACTTGTTCTTTTTTTATTTTATCTTCTAGACCTCCCCCCTTCCCACTCACTATGTTAGGCATTCCTTCAGACTTCTCGGTGAAGACCGAAGCAAAGAAGTCATTAAGTATCTCTGCCATTTCCAAGTTTCCTGTTACTGTTTCTCCCTCCTCACTGACCAGTGGGCCTACCCTCTCCTTGGTCTTCCTCTTGCTTCTAATGTATTTATAAAAAGTCTTCTTGTTTCCCTTTATTCCTGTAGCTAGTTTGAGCTCATTTTGTGCCTTTGTCTTTCTAATCTTGCCTCTGCTTTCCTGTGTTGTTTGCCTATATTCATTTTTTGTAATTTGTCCTACTTTCCATTTTTTATGACTCCTTTTTTCTTTTTAGATCATGCAAGATCTCGTGGTTAAGCCAAGGCAGTCTTTTGCCGTATTTTCTATCTTTCCAATGCAGCGGAATAGCTTGCTTTTGGGCCCTTAACGATGTCCCTTTGAAAAACTGCCAACTCTCCTCAGTTGTTTTTCCCCTCAGTCTTGATTCCCATGGGACCTTACCTATCAGCTTTCTGAGCTTACCAAAATCCGCCTTCCTGAAATCCATTGTCTCTAATTTGCTGTTCTCCCTTCTACCCTTCCTTAGAATTGTGAACTCTATGATTTTATGATCATTTTCACCCAGTCTGCCTTCCACTTCCAAATTCTCAACCAGTTCCTCTCTATTTGTTAGGATCAAATCTAGAACAGCTTCCCCCCAGTAGCTTTTTCAACTTTCTGAAATAAAAAGTTCTCTCCAATGCAGTCCAAGAACTTATTGGATAGCCTGTGCCCCGCTGTGTTATTTTCCCAACATATATCTGGATAGTTGAAGTCCCCCATCACCACCAAATCTTGGGTTTTGGATGATTTTGTTAGTTGTTTAAAGAAAGCCTCATCCACTTCTTCCACCTGGGTAGGTGGCCTGTAGTAGACACCTACCATGATATCACCCTTGTTTTTAACCCCTTTTAGCCTAACCCAGAAACTCTCAACACTTCTCTGCCGGGCAGAATCTTTTGCTTAAAAATCTTTGGTCCAACCCTCAACTCATATAGTGTGGTTTCCCCTCACTTCGAACACCCCACTCGCTGCTCTGTGCAGTCAGTGCAGCCCCAGAGTTCATAGATACATCTGCTCTGCACTGGCCCTTTAAGGGGAAAAACCGAGCCCTGAGGGAGGGCTGAGAGCGAGGCCCCAGCTGACGCAGCTCTTGCTGATTAGGGCCCAGCCGGGGGCCATATAAAGAAGGGCTGCTGAAGGGAGAGAGGGTGACTTACTCTTGCCCTAGACAGAGAGCAGGAGGGACCTGGCTGTCTGGGAAGCAGGAGGCTTCCTGGAGGTAGAGCAGTGCTGGGGAAGGAAGTCAGAGCTGGGGGAGCTCTAGTCAGGCATGTTCCCAGGTTGCAGGGCCTAAAGCAAGGCCTGAGGCTACTAGGGCTGCAGAGAGGCAGCCAAGGCAGGCAAAGGCAGCAGATCTACATCCCCTTGTCAATGCTGAATGGCCATTCAAGACTGCCGTTTGCCCCTGTGGCAGGGGTGAGATGAAGACTGGCAATGGGTCACTGAGGCGAGGAGGGTCCAGGGGTAACTGTGTGTTCCCTGGAGTGCAAAGACTGATAAACACTCCACTCCCCCGAAGCGGGCGGAGAGACACTGGAGCGGGCACTGCCGGAGGGCTGTGTCCTGAAGAGGACACCGTGGTCCAAGAGTGATGCGGGTCTGGACTGGCGAGGGAAGTGAGGACACAGGGAGCCACCAGCCAGAGTGAGGCGTCCAGTGAGCCGATAAGCTAATTCCCAGGGCTACCAGCAGGAAGCACCGTGGTGGTGAGTCCTCCCTGTGACAGTACATCATCATGACGTCTCCCCTTGTTGAGCATGTGGCAATGCCACCGACATGCTGCTCCTGCCGGCTGCCTTCCCCCGCTTCCACCTGCTGCATGCCCACGCTTCCACCAGCCACCTGCCGCCTGCCACCACTTCCATCTGCTGCCTGCCACCGCTTCCACTGCTTCCACCAGCCTCCTGCCACCGCTTCCACCAGCCTCCTGCCACCGCTTCCACCAGCTACCTGCCACCGCTTCCACCTGCCGCCTGCTGGCTGCTCCCACCAGCTGCCTGCTGCGGCTTCTGTAGGCCATTCCTGCCAACCGCTCCCACCAGCCACCTGCCAGCCGCTCATCACTGCCGGCTTTGTGATGGATTTGGCTCTGGGCCAAACCTAGTGATTTCAGATCTCTGTGATTTCAGCTTCTCTGTGATTTCAGCTCTTGGCCCACAGCACAGCACAGCCAAACGATTCCAGTGTCCACTAGAATACAATTTTAAAATAATAAAGAGACTCTTATGGAGCCTGTTTTAGTTCTATCATTAGAATAGAGGTGGGGGAGGTGAGAAACAGGTTGAACCAGTCTTACAGTTCACGCCTGGAGGGCATGTAGCCTGCTGATTCACAGCTCTGCCCTTCACCCCCCCAGTTGACTTCACAGAGTTTGGCAGAGGAAGCCTTGTCCATCCGAGATTCTTTACAGTGACAGTTTCTCTCCTTTGAACGGAGTTAAACACAGTCTGACTTTTTGCCCTACCCAATAATTGCAAGCATTGGTGCTCATATCTTACAATTCCTGCATTTCGGGTTGACACAGTTTGTGACCCCACAACAGCTTAATAGGTTACAATGGGCAAAACACCATTCTAACAATTGAATAACTAGCAGGCCTAAGCAAACTGAGTGAACTATATTCACATAACCACACACAGGATTTCTTTCCCGTTCCAGTGTGAACTGTATTTCCATAACAAATGTTGAATACCTAGCAGGTCTAAACAAACTGAATGAACATAACCACACCCAGGATTCCTTTCCCATTCCAGCTGGCTCCAATGGAAGCATTGATTCAGATCTTGCTTACAGTAGTTTTCCTAATATCCAACCTAGACCTCCCCCACTGCAAAGTGACTAGAGTTTCAATTAAAACTCATTCCAGAGTCAGAGTTTCCTTGATCCAGTGACTCATTGAGCTGATAGAGTTACGACACCTTGGTTCCATAGCCAACTCTATGCAATAGAGTGATGTGGCCAACATCATATCTGATCACTTTTGCCTTCCCTAGCCGCTGGATCTGGTGCCCAGCATCCAGCTGAGATGCCTGGAGGTGGCCCTTCAGTGTGGAATGGAGGAGGACTCAAACTTCCTGCTTTCCGGACTATAGTGGAACACCAGAACCACCCAACCTCAGCATTTGAGGTTTTTTGGAAACTGGACCTTTTTTTTCCCCTTTAAACTGCCCTGCTTGTAGGCCTCGCAATGAGTTGATTCCTCACATGCCAGTGCCGGGGTTTGATGCCACAACTGTTTGGTTCTCCCAAAGTAAACGCAAACTGGCGCCCAGCATCCCATACAGCAGATCGTTTTAGTCTGTTTTCTCCCACTGAAGAAAGTCAATACAAAGTAATTAGTTTAACAGAAAAATAATAGGAGTGAGGGAACGGCTGGCAATTTAGAACCATCTGCGACAGATATAGCTGAGTCTGTGTAATTTACAATAATCGGCTCTGCTACAACCTGCGTCTCTCAATGCTCCACCCCTCTGAGTCCCCAAAAGAAAAGTGGGCCCAAGACCCCCCGAATCTCACCAGTATGAGAGCCACATGTATATCCACACCCCACTTTTCTGCATTTGTCCAATTGACTCTTGCCAGCTGATGAGCTGTTGGCAAAGCAAATGGGGCACATGCCCAGTTTTGCCAAAAAAAAAATGATTGACCAGGACAGGGTTTAAAAGGAGACTTCCCCCAGCCGAAAGAGGCCACATGGTCACTGTGCTGGTGCGCCTTTTATATGGTCCCACCCCTATCTTTGCAGCACCTCTAACAAAGAGAGACAATCCCTCAAAGATCTGGGACTTCTGTTACCAAAGCTGAGCAGATAAAGGGAGTCCAAAGAGGTATGTCCTTCAGGTAGCCAATCTTTGAACATTGTGGTGGGTTGGGTTAAACCATGTTACACCACGCCTGCTGTGAGGGCAGGGGGGACTGGATTTGATGACCTCTCAAGGCCCCTTCCAGCTGTAGTATTCTGTGATTCTATGTTCTTATGGGGTTTGGAGAAACCACCACCTTTCTTTCAGGACAGTAGAAGCCCAACCCCACTCCCCAATGGACAGAGTGGGGTAAGGCCCAGCCTCCCAACCCTGCTCCCCGATCCATGCAGACCCCTCCCCCCCACTCAGGAGCCACTGTGGCCCATGCTAATTTTATTGCAAACCAGTGCCATAGGTCACCACCAGGAGGGCTGCAGGAAAACACACACCGATTCAAACACTAGCCTGGATTTTGTTCCACTTGGGTACTATAAAGGCTAGCAGACCTGTTGAGCTACCGAGTCAGTAGGGCTGCTTTTCGGCTTCCGAAAGGAGGTTGTTTTCAAATCATTGACAAGGGAATGTTTAGATTGACAGCCCTGGGATAATTACATGCAATTTGGCTTTGTATCATCACCAGCATTATCTGATTCCTTTCCCCTTTAAGGCTTGATCTGAGCATTACAATGCAGCGCTTTCATGCAGCAGTGTTAACCCAGGGGCTTCAGAAAACAAACGTTGATGTTCCTATTCTTAAACATTGTTAATGAGCAAAAGAAGCCATCCGTCTTTTGCCGAGCAGAACTCTCGTGTGTGTGTGTGTGTGTGTGTGTGCGCGCGTGTGTGTGTATACACACACACACACACACACACACACACACACACACACACACACATATGAATGAGAGACAAGCTAATTACGAACCCATTCAGCTAATGTTTATTTTCCTCGCACTGACTGCCCGTCTTGGCAGGCAGAGCCATTAGGCGGCGGAGGCAAACGGCAAGCAATCACAGGAAAATGGTGCTGATGGTGGGAATTGGGCTCGGGAGTGCAATTTGACTTGTCAGTTTATATAGACATAAAGCTTCATTGTGGTGCACAGACACAACTGGCTCCTTAAAACTCTATTTCCCTCCTGATGAGGTGAAAATCTGCTACCCTCTCTCCTACCGTTCTCCAGCCCTCACCTTTATTAGATGGTGTGATATTTACTGGAAACAGCACACAGGTGATGCACTAGCATGGGCTAGTTGGATTTCTGCAGGAAGCTGCTCCAATGATCTGGTCTAATTGGCTCACCTTTCTGGCATGATTAGATTTTCTGATGGAAAACGGGGATGCCCCGTGAAGCCTAAGCAAGACAGAACCAGGTCAGAGGCCACGGTGATGGACTCAGAGTAAGAAACTAACCAGAGGGACACCATTGAAAAGCCTAGGAAATGGCTTTAAAAACATGAACTTAACAACAATTGAAGCTAAGAGGAATTAAAAAGGAAATGGAAATAGAGCCAGGCTTTTAAAAGGCAGGTGTTAACGATGGCTAAGAAAATGGCAGGCTTAGTTTTCCCTCAGGAGCTAATTCTACAAGGATGTTAGAACTAAGGAAAGGTGTGTGTGTGTGTGTGTGTGTGTGTGTGTCATTTCCCTAATAACTTGGGTTGCTTGTTATATTTTTTTTCCTCCATAAACTTTCTCTCCTTGCCTTTCCACACCATAAACTCTAGGTCCATGGATCAGGTCTGGAAAGCGCCTCTGTGTCTGGAAAGCCACTGGGCCGCATTCAGCAATCTCAATAATTAATAACAGATACATTGTATTGTATTGTGTGTGTGTGTGTGTGTGTGTGTGTGTGTGTGTGTGCGCGTGTGCATGTGCATGCACCGCACAGGCCCGTCAACGGGAGGGAGCAAAAGGTGCCATTTCCCCATGGCCCGGCGATTCAAAGGGGCCCAGGGCTCCTGACCGCTGTTATTGTTGCTACTGTGGCAGTGTTGGCAGCTGGAGCCCTGGCCTCTGTACATGGCTGCTGGAGCGCTGTGATGCAAGCTCCGTGCAGCTCTGAGGGCTGGGCAGGGGAGGTGCAGCGCCACACTCCAGGCAGCACAGAGGCAGAGCCCTGCCGCCCCACCTGGCCCAGGGGCTCGCGGAGGCTGTGGGCTCGTGAGCTTGTGTGTAAAAAGTGTTCCTCTTCATCCCCCAGTAGTTCGCTCTCTTCTGTTCTCTCCACCACCACTGCACGTCTCTACCTCTCCATCACCATTGTATCTGGGCAGCCATGAACACCTCGGAGTGTAATGGTGCTGCACCCTTGCTGGGAAGGGAAGTATGATCAGCCTGAGAGCTGGGGAACTGCCTTCCAGGGAGGAAGGGACTGGCCCAAGGTTGCAGGAGTAGCACTGTAATCACAAGAGCCTCCTTTATTTCCTTCCTTCCTTTGACTTCTGGGTGCATTTTCCCCTATGGCCAGTTGTGATGGGGCAGACAGAGCCTGACCTCCCTGCTGGAGGCCTTTCAGCACTCTGGACAGCAGCAGGAGCAGTGGAGAGGTCCTCTGAGCAGGGTAGAAGGGCAGCCTGCACTGCAGCCAATCAGGGTACGGCAGGCTGCTCTATAAGGAGCCGCTAAGTGAAGGCCAGGCAGTTCCATCCTGGAGCTCAACCCAGGCAGACCTCTGGTCTGACTGGGAACATCAGCACCTGGGCCAGCTCCGAGTGGGCGCTGGGCCTTTGTAGCTAAGTGGGGCTAGGACCTTTGGTGAAAGCTAGCCTGAAGTGACTCGGAGGAACCCCGAGGAAGGGGAACTCTGCACCTCGCCCACAGATTGGACTATGCCTTGCCTGGGGTTCCTCCGAGTCACTTCAGGCTAGCTTATTATGAGACCCCTTTTAGCCACTAAGGGGCGCTCAGAGTTGGGATTGAACCGGTTACACCAGTCCTCAGTCCTCTGGTTCCATTGCTGGCAGGACCCATTTGCCACCCACCTCCCTGATGACCAACCTGTTCTTTGCTACTACAGACCATATGCTGCCTCCTGATGCCCCGCCTCCTGCAGCTCACTTCCATTGAGGGGGCCGTGCTGCCGTATTTGCAGGACAACCAAAGCTCCTCTGTCCTGTCTGTGAGGCGTCTGAGGCAGAGGGTGAGGTATGACAGCCTGAGTCAGCCCTCCGTTTACAACAGGCCATGCAGCCTGGATCCGACTCAGCAGAGCTGTGCCTAGTTTGTGGGAGGGGAAGGGCAGAAAGGCTAATTAGGTCCTTGGCCAGAGCCCACAAATAGGTGAAGAGAAGGGGAAGTGAGCAGTCAAAGGAGAGAGAGATTGCTCTCCCTGCTTGTAAAAGGAGCCAGGTATCTTAGGAAGGTGACGGGACTCAATTATAAACAAACTGCGCATGGTGTTGGATGAGCACAAGAGTCTCTGGCTACGTCTACATTGGCATCCCTTTCCGGAAAAGGGATGCTAATGTGACGAGTCGGAATTGCAAATCCGCAGGGGATTTAAATATCCCCCCCCCCGGCATTTGCATTTACATGGCTGCCGCTTTTTTCCGGCTTGGGGATAAGCCGGAGAAAAGCGCCAGTCTAGACGCGATTCTCCGGAAAATAAGCCCTTTCAAGTAGGAATAAGAAATCCTCCGGAAAAGGGCTTATTTTCCAGAGAATCTCGTCTAGACTGGCGCTTTTCTCCGGCTTATCCCCAAGCCGGAAAAAAAGCGGTAGCCATGTAAATGCAAATGCCGCGGGGGATATTTAAATCCCCCGCGGATTTGCAATTCTGACTCGTCACATTAGCATCCCTTTTCCGGAAAGGGATGCCAATGTAGACGTAGCCTCTGTGTTTCTTTTGTTTTTTTGAGGAATATAGCATCTTTCAAAAAAGGGTTTTATTTTCAAAAGATCCGCGTCTAAACTGCCGTTTTTCTATTGAAAAGCCCCGAGCCAAAAAAAAAACCCGCGGCTACCATTATGCAAATGAAGCACGGGAAATTTAAATCCAGGCTTCATTTGCAATTTCGAAGTGTCTAATTTACATCCCTTTTCGAGAAAAGGGATGTAGTCCAGACACACCCTTAGTGCTGAGAGCTCCCTGGTGCCACAGGAGTGCAGATGCAAACCATGGTCTTTATGCCAGACCTTTATTTGGCCTTTGTGTGCTAGCCTGAGCCCAGACCATGGAGAATTCCCAAGGACTCAGAGATCCTGAATGTGATAGCCTGTCTTCTCAGAGGACATTCAACCATGACCTCATCACACCTGTGTTATTAAGAAGTTTCGCTTCACTGTTTTGCGCTAGCCAGCACTAAGTGCTGAAGGTTTCATGGCAAGATACATCACATCACTATAGTCCAGCAAAGAGGTGACAAAAGCATGAAAACCCGAGGACCGGTCTTCATCCAGCAGGAAGTGATGGAGCCTGCTACACCTTGAGCAAGGCTAGAAAAAGTCACTCTCGGCTCCTGCCCGCTGAGTGTTGAGCGTCAGAAGAGAATCCAAGAACACGCCTCGACTGCAGACTGAACTGAGCAGTCGTGAATATGAGGACGCACTGTGGTTGCAACCTCCTCAGGATAGTCTCCTCTGCCTGCCAGCCCCTCCTCTGAGGTTCTGCTTTAGCCAGCTATTCTGGTCTTCTCCGGGCACCAGACCATGTTGGAGATTCTGCTGTGGTTGTGTGTGGTAGAGCCGTGTCTCACCTCCATGTGGGCATCTCCGGTGCATCTGGTGCTTGTGTGTAGATGATGAAAAGGACCCAAGAACTGATCCTTGGGGAGCCCCACCCATGGCGGGTCTCATGGTGAAGGAGCACATTCTCCTCACTACTGTTTGGGCTCATCCCTCCAGGGAGGGCTCAAACCATTTTAGCACATTCCCTTGGACCCTCACCACCCATCCCAGTGCGGACAGCAGTACATCATGGTTGACAGTGCCACATACTGCAGCAAAATCCCAGAGGGTGAGAATGGATGTCTGGCCTCTCTCTATTGTCCATTGGTGCTGTGAAGGCAATGTCACTTGCCTGTCCTGGCCTGAAGCCAATTGTTGCTGGGTCTAGAATGTCCGCTTCAGCTAGATGAATTCATAGCGGCTTCCCTATGAGCTTAGCCGGGAACAGGAGGTTTAATGCTAGTGTGGGCTGGATGGAACTGATGTACCCGGGGGGAGTTACTTCAGTGGTGGTTACCCTTTCACAATAGGCTTTGAAGAGGTTGCTAGGTAGTAATATCAGGTACCTCATAGGTGTATTACAGAACAGTTTAAGGCACTATCCCAAAGTCACAGAGCGATTCAGTGGTAGAGCCAGGAATAGAACTGAGCAGCTCTGACTGTTGGCCAGTCTGCTTTGACTATCATACAGCGATCCCCTGAATATCAATGAAGGCACGGTTAATCAGCGTGAATATGACAGAGGCTGTTTAGAAGACGTAAATCCTGTTTGGAAGGGCAGTAAAAGGCAGACGTAATTTTGGTTGTTTAGGGACACTTTTTCACCAGTGCGCCCAGAAAACCCTATCGAGATCGGCACAAGAATGCATGTGCCAAATGGGCTACTGAATGTACCAACAGGTGGAGAAATCCAGTGTGCAGGCCGAAGGCCCTTTCTGGGCCCACAGATGAAAGCTTTTGCAGACCATGCTGGTGAATGTCGTGTGTTTCGACCTGTTGTGTTCTGCCTTTTCAAAACCTGGCGCGGAACATTTAGAGTCGGCCTTATCCTGCGTATTGAAGGCACAGATATTCCTCGCATTTTCATGCCAAAATGTTTTATATCCTTTTACATACAGTGGATGGGGACAAGAATCAAATGGAAAATTACACCTGTTAATGTTTGCCTCCACTGTGTACTTTCTATGCCTTTAATGTTTGCCTCCACTGTGTACTTTCTATGCCTTTAATGAGTCAACAGTGTGATGCTGTTGCAAAAAAAGCAAATATGATTCTAGGTTGTATCAACAGGTGTGTTGTAAGCAAAACTCGTAAAATCATTCTGCTGCTCTATTCTGCACTAGTTAGGCCTCAGCTGGAGTACTGTGTCCAGTTCTGGGCGCCACATTTCAAGAAAGATATGGAGAAATTGGAAAGGGTACAGAGAAGAGCGACAAGAATGATTAAAGGTTTAGAGAACATGACCTATGAAGCCAGGCTTCATGAACTGGGCTTGTTTAGTTTGGAAAAAAGAAGATTAAGGGGGGACATGATAGCGGTTTTCAAATATCTAAAAGGGTGTCACAAGGAGGAAGGAGAAAATTTGTTCCTCTTGGTTTCTGAGGACAGGACAAGGAGTAATGGGCTTAAAGTGCAGCAGGGGAGGTTTAGATTGGACATTAGGAAAAAATTCCTAACTGTCAGGGTGGTCAAATATTGGAATAAATTGCCAAGGGAGGTGGTGGAATCTCCCTCTCTGGAGATATTTAAGAACAGGTTAGATAGACATCTGTCAGGGATGGTGTAGACAGAGCTTGGTCCTGCCTTGAGGGCGGGGGGCTGGACTCGATGACCTCTTGAGGTCCCTTCCAGTCCTATTATTCTATGATTCTATGAATATTCAGCACTGCAGACCAATTATCTCACCATTGGTTGTAAATGCTTCATTTATGCCTTTGTCTACTTAGATCCATTGCCGTGTATCCCACCGCCTGAGTAAACGTCGTCTGCCGTTGATGCTGTCTGGAGTCCATTTGGAGCAGTTTGCTCGAAAGGACTTGACGGACAAGCTCTCTTCTCTGTGTGCTGTGTGCTTTGTGCAATCCAACGGGGCATAATCAGTGCAGTAGTAGCCCAGCTACATTCTAGATCTAAGGGTAGAGATCTACAGTAGAGACTGCGGACGGGCAGGAGTTTTCCAAGCGAATGAGAAGGTCCTAGCATATCGACAGGCATCAAGTTCCTTGACGAGAGACCATGGTGGTGATATCAAGCTGCGTCTCTGGCAGAACTAGAATCAAACCACCTTTTCCCTGGGCCATAAGGAAATTGCAGGGTTTCCAAGGGCAGTGGGTATGCTGGGTGGGGGAAGGCATTACCTTCCCAAACCACTAGCCTGGCCCCGCCCACAGCAGGCGACCTGGGGGCGGAGTGTTGCTGCCCCCAATGCCTTCCCTCCCCAAGTTCTGGGCCGGGGAGTCTGGTGCTGTGTGCAGTGCATGGCCCTGCCTCCCTGTGGTGAGTTGGAGGAGGGAGGCGGCTTGGCTCCCTTGGGGGGCAGGGCCTCAGCAGAAGGGGCAGGGTGGGGGTGGAGTTAGAGGTTGCCTCCACCCATGAGGGTTTCCTTCCCTAACAGGGTTATCTGATGGATTGTGTTTAGCAAGAGCTCTGGGACCGACGCCTGCCTGCTGCTTGGTGCCACATCGGGATGAGTCATTTGCTTTGCATCACCAGCGCATCACAAACCAGCTGGAGCATCCAGGCGAATCCTGCCCTCTGTATTTGGAGGCCACTTTCCAACTCCGTTAGAGCACTTTCCCCTCAGTTCCTTCGCCAGAGAGCATTGTGTTTCACTTTCAGAAGTGTAAGCACTTTGTAAAACATTGAAATCAATGATAAAGAAATAAAAGGAAAATAAACTCTGCAAAACCTTTTATCAGTGTTAGGGAACTCGTCAGTGTCTGCTGAACAAGGAGAGGGTAATCAGTGTATAATTTAATGATTGCATCTGAGGCATGCTATTAACTTTCTTTACTTCTCTGACCCCTACCACTTATTCCTTCCTTTTATTGTTTTCTTAGCTCGGTTCCCTGTGCGCGTGAGGGGTCTGGTTAAAGAACCCTTATGGATTTCATATCTTGGCTTCATGTGGCGTAATATAGCAAATGGCAGTTGATTAGGTCTTTCTAGAGATCATTACCAATTGTTTTCTACCTTGCAGATAGTGCTATTACGACAAATCTATCATATGCTAGAGATCCGGTACGGCTTGTTATTTCTGTGTGATTTATTACACTCGGAGTAGAAATGTTGTTAGTGAACATTGGGGAAGCAGTGACTGTATTGAGAAATATCAATGTATCCTCATGTTCTGGCTCACGGTGACAGTGAGTGATCCATCTCGGTGACACTCACCTTGTTAACATTTTGATCAGATGGCAAATTTGTCATTTTTCATGGTAACAAGTCTAAGTTTGCACAAGGACTGCGGGAAGATGGGAGAAGATAAAAGCCCCCTTTCTTAGTTTTTCCCTCTGCGAGCAATCAGTAATCTTTCAGGAAAGGGAAATAATTACTTTGTGGCAAAGCTTATCCGCTGGAAAATGTGCCGGCTGTAGAAAGCTCCGATTTCTCTTCATTTGGGGATTGAATGAGTTCTTTCCTGCCATGCCTGACACTTTGATTAACTCACCAAACCGACATGAAACGATAATATAGAACAAAAGGGGTTGCCATCAGAATGCCTCGGTTTGATCAGAGTCAAGAACATGAAGATATTTGGTAAGTAAAAACGAAAGTCTGTGTTCCAGATCTGCTGGAATACCAGACACGGGCGCATTTCCTTCCAACTCGGCAGCTGAAACTAGCACTGGAATTGCATGGCAGCTTTGCAGATGATCTGTTCAGAGACCTCGGGTAGGATCCTGATAAGCCAGTGCCGTATCATCCAACTGTCGCAGAACTGAAGTACAACCGCTCAGTCCGTGTCCGAAAAAAAATTGGCAAATCCAGTAAAGTGCCTCATTGCTTAACTTTTAACAACCCAGCTAATAGGCCCAAAATAGACCTAAACAGCAGCTTCATCATAACCAAGTTGGGGAGGGAAAAAAAGGGTGCTTAAGTGCCATAGAGAGGGCAGCTTAACCCTGCGTCCTTCCTGAGAGCCAAATCTTTGTTAAAATCACAAAGGTATAGATTAAAACAACCCCAACGCTTGTCTAGCGGGGTCCCTGGGAGTGCAGACCTTAAAAAAAAAAACACCTACATCTGGGTAAATGAATAATTATAATAAAAAAACCCTCTTGCCTAACCTTTAAAAAGTGCTTGCCTAACGAGTTTTTAAGTAACATGTTATTGTAACACCAACAAATAAAAACACTTTAAAACACACTTTAAAAACTCCTTAAAAACTCTTCACATCTAAACACATCTTCAGTGCCCACCGGCCAACAAAAAACTAGCCATCAAAAGCCAGCCCAGTGTCACTCAAAAGTCACACTCAACTTTGGTAATTATCAATGGTCGTAGTATTTTACTCACCTGTTGCAAACGTACGTAAGTGCTTAAAACTAAGTAAAGTTTAGCTTTAAGCGAAAGAACCTTTGTGTTTGCCCTGTTTGTACTATCCATCTGTCGGTCAAGCGGCCTTGTCTCCCGTAATTTATTTCCTAACACCACCTCACAAAAAGTAAAGTTACCAAGAGGTTTGAGTTAAAAGAAACCCCGGGTAACACCTGCACTCAAATCAGCTCCTGGCAGTTGGAGAATTAGGGTCACCTGGAACAAAGGGCTGCACCCACGACCATTTTAACCAGTAATCATTGAGGGACCCATCTTCCAAGAACTTATCTAATTCTTTTTGGGACCTAGTTATATTTTGGCCTTCACAGCATCCCCTGGCAACTAGCTTTGCCGCTTGACACTGCACTGCATGAAGAAGAACTTCCTTTTGCTTCGTTTCAACCTGCTGCCTCTTTCATTGGGTGCCTCTTAGTTCTGCCGTACTTATTTCTGCACATGGAGCAGATGTTTCAGAAAACTCTCTATGTCTATGATGATTCCAAGATCCCTTTCCTGAGTGCATACAGCTGATTGAGATGCTATCATTTTGGAGGTGTAATTGGGATTATGTGTTCCAATGTGTATTGTTGGTGCAGGAACATTTTTAAGAGTGTGGGTGTGTCGGCATCCTTTCCCCTGCTCCCACCAGCTGAGTCTGGGAGCAGAGCCATGGCATGTGGGGCCAGCAGTCAGGACCTGGGGCAGGGGCTGACGCAGAGCCCCCAGAGCACGGGGCAGCAGCTGTTTCCTAGGTGCTAGGCTGGGGGTCCAGGGGTACTGTAGCACCCCCTCAACTCCTAGTTCCCATGCCTATGGTTTACACTGATTAATGTTCAATTTCAGATTTCATGTTCTTGCCCAGACGCCTAGCTCAGGGTGATCCCTTTGTAACACTTTGTAGTCATCCTGGGGTTTAATTATCGTGACTAATTTTTGTGGTGTTTGCATATTTTGCCACCGCACTGTTGATCCCTTTTTCAGATTATTTATGAGTACGCCAAGCAGGAGAGGTCTCAGTACAGCTCCTAAGCAGAGCCCGCCCCACTGTGAAAATCAACCGTTTAGTCCTTGCCAGATGATATTGTGCAGATCAGGACTTTAGCGAGCTCTTTTCTGAACCCTGTTCAATTCATGGCGGTTAGGTGCCTCAATGGCTCTTAGCTAGGGATGGTGTCCCTGGCTTCTGTGTGTCAGAGGCTGGGAATGGGCAACCGGGAAGGGATCACTTGATGGTTATCTCTTCTGTTGACTCCCTCTGGGGCACCTGGCATTGGCCACTGTCAGCAGACAGGCTACTGGGCTAGATGGACCTATGGTCTGACCCACTATGGCCGTTCTTCAGTTCTGAGGTTCTTCCCCTTTGTTTCTTGTCTTTTAACAGTTACTGATCCATGAGAGAATCTTCCCTCTTATCCCATGACCGCTTACATTGCTTATGAGCCTTTGGAAAGGGGCCTTGTCAAAGGCTTTCTAAAAACTCAGCTACACTATATTGAATAAATCAGCGTTGGCCACAAGAAGAAGCAGGGGAACACTCTATAGATCTATATAGATCCCCTCTGTTGCTTTTAATTTTCAGGTGCTTCGAAACGTGTTCCCCACAGCAGAGGAGTGCAATCTGAGCATACTCGCGACAAGAGCTTTGTTCAAATGCATATCGGTTTCATGTCCACCTCACCCCCAGGGTGGACGGAGGCTCTACTGCTGTGTGGTGTTTTTCTACTTTTCCTTACAGTGAATTAGCAGGCGATTGCTGCTCAGAGCTTATTATCTTGAAAGTCTTCAAATCGACCAGTGCGTAGTCAGAATAGTGAGCAGGTGCGCCGTTGAGTCATAACTCTATGGCTTCGGCGTGCTTAATTGGACTCACATTTTATATAACAACTAGACAATTAGCCCGTCATAAGACAGGATTTTCAGGTCTCTCCTCCACGTTGGTCTTCTCTCCTGAGCCTCTGGTCTCTTGCTCCAACTCTCTCTCTCTCTTCCTACTGCCTCCCCCACTCTCTCTCAGCTCTCCTCCACCTTCTGCCTCTCTCTCCGTCTCTTTCTTTCTCTTCTCCCCCTCCTACCTCCCACTCTCCCTTTATCTTCTCCTCCTCCTCCTGCCTCTCTCTCCCCTCCGTCTCTCCCTGCCCCCTTCCCTGCCCGCTGTGGCGCTCGGCTGAGGTCTGCGTGCTCAGCCGGGCCACCGCGGGGGAGGAGGGGCAGGGCAGCGATGTACAGTGCCAGGGGGTGGAGCTGTGTACATCAGCACCCCACTCTCCCTTCCCTTACCACCGCGGGGGAGCTCAAACGGCCGCTTGCACCACTGGCTCCCCCACAGTGGCCCGGCAGAGCAGCGCAGCACTCAGATGAGCCGCCACGGAGGGAGGGGAAGGGGGCGGGACGCTGACGTACACGGCCAGAGGGCGGTGCCGTGTACGTCAGTGTTACAGACTCACAGACATTGACCTATTCATATATATGATGCCACTCCTCAGCACTAGGGAAGCCAGCCACGATGTGCTATACTGAATGCAAAGTGTGCAGCACGGTAAGTGCTAATTATTTAGGATGATTATTCTTTATAGAGCGGCCTACGTGTAGGGACATGTTCTTCTCCTGTTTGCGGACACACTTGTTGGGTCCACGAACGAGGACGTGTATTGGCCTCTACCGACCTGGATTCCACTGGCAAAGGGGGGGATGAGGCGGAGAGGTTTTACTGCAACGTACCTGCCCCCCGAGCGTGCACAAAAACCACATAGAAGGCCTCAAGAAATTAGGGAGCATCTGTGAGGTCTTCTCTTAGGCTATGTCTAGACTACAACTTTTTTTTGGAAAAAGGTACCCATAATGCGCTCCGCAATTTGTGTATCTTTTTCTGCTTTTTTTCAGAAGAGGCTTTTCTGAAAGTTGGCCTGTCTATTCTGAGCCAAATTTAGGGGAAAAACCCTTTTTCGGAATATCCCTTCTTTGTGGAACGAGGAAGTCAGGTCTTCTGAAAGAGCGCGTCTACTCTTCCACACACAAAAAAAAAAAAAAAAAATGGAAGAGCTAATGTGTTCCTTGGAGTTTTTTCAGGATATCTCTGATATCCTGAAACCCTCCCGCAGTCTAGACATACCCTTAATTTGTGGAGTAAAATTGGGAAACTTCAAGTACAAGAGGGGTATTTTTTTCCTGTTCCCTCATTTTGGTCCCCAAACACCTTGAACGAGGTGCTGGCAAGACACTGGGGAAGCCACAGTCCGGCCGAAGAGCTTTGGAGCCAGTGCCATGCTTCAAAAATGAGGCAACCTTCACTTAATCCTTCTTTGAGCTGCGCTCATGCTGCTTCACATCACTGTAGCCGGGAGGATTTACTTCCGTGGCATCCCAACAGGTCTCTGGCTCTGTCGATGATGAGAACCAGAAGGCTGCTTGTGGGTGTGCTCAGTGATGTGAGCCCCATGACCACTACAGACCCCAAGAAGACCCCCAAAGACCCGAAATCAGAGAAGGATTGAAGGTCCCTGGCCAGGTTTATTGTTAAGCAAAGTTCGGTCTTAGTTGTCAGTAGACACTACCAAACCACTACACACATGTACTTATAACAATGGCCTCTGCACAACCAGGGGGAAACTCCCACTGGCCCCTTGGCTGGACAAAGACTGTCCCCCCCAAGATACCACTTTATATACAGGTACAGCAAGTTACACATCACTGCTGACGTTGTCAGGGTACCACCCTCTGACGTTGTTAGGTTACCACCCTCTGACGCTACTTAGATACTACCCTTGTACCTCGTGGTTTGATTAGATCATCTCTATCCACCTTGCTGTGATTTTAGATCCTTTCCTGAACCTGGGTCAGTATCTGTGGGGAGTGGGTACCGAGGTCTTTTTTAACAAGCTAGTGGTACCATGTGCTTTCAACTTATGCCCAGTACCAATTACTGTTTTACGCCTGGGCCTATTACCAATTAGGGTTTTATATTCTCAGCCCTGTTCATGTCAAGTTCTGTGAGCAGGGGCCTGCCACTTGCTCACAGCTTAGCTTTGCTTTGAGTTTTGTCCATTCTTAGCTAGGCCTCAGACCAGGCCTGTGCCACATGGGCTTCTGTTTTAGGCCTTCATCTTACTACAGTTACCACCAACCCAAAGCATTCCAAAGTGAAGAGTCAACTCTCCCTCCCCCCGGTCACGAGATGCAATCGATAGTTTCTCCACAGCCAGAAGAGTGAGGGATGTTCTTTTTAGCGAACGCCAGGTTTTGCCCATAATTACATGATCCCAGGAGCTGGAGCTTTAAGAAACACACCTCTATCAACTGGACAAGTCGGGGCCACGTGGACGCAGGTGTCACATGCCGAGGGGGAGCCAATACAAACCTATCCCAGCACCCTGGATTGGATGCCTCTTCTGGGCTCTCTCAAATTGTCCCTGCTCTTCAAGCAGTCCCAACCTTCCGGGCTCTGTCCTGGGTCACTCTTCACTTTTCTGGGCTTTTCTCGCCCCTGCTCTCCAGCTGGCCTTTTTAATAGTTTGTTTCTCCTTCTGGGGGTGAGTCAAAGTCTAGGCTACTTCATCAGGGACAGGCAGGAGGAGCTGGGCCCATCTTCTACTGTTCGGGGACCCTAAAGATAGCAGCCATCCACCATGTCGCTTTAATGAAGCTTCATTGCTGTTACGATTCCCTGAGCCATTTCCCATGGCCCCAGCATATTCGTCACCCCTTACCTCAAGGCCTTGTCAGATTGAGTCTCAGCTGCCAGCCCAGAGGTCCTTCTTGCTCCTGTTGGTCTCAGCCAGCATTGCTGTGACTGAGGTCCTGTCACGCACCATCCACACTCCGCCAGCTTAAGCAAAGGATTGAACTCTGCACTGCACGCACTGCAGCTCCTTTTATATGGGCCCACTGGGACCGGATTGGCTGATCCCTGCAGCACCTCTCTGATTGGCTGCATTCTGTGCTGCCATGCTTGAGTGCTTGGAGGACTCGCTCTACTGCCCTTTTTTGGGGCTGTGTGTAGCAGGGTCGTGAGGCCTCCAGCTTCAGGGCCTAGTCTACTCCTTCACGCTAAGTCCGAATGAAGATGACAGCTCCAGCATACACACGAACTGTTCTGGGAGATAAGTTAGACGAGATGTTCTCCAGAATTATAATAATCGTAAAGTTGAAATGAGAGGAGACAGTGAAGAGTAGTTTACAATAACCGGTTGCTATTATGATATCACTAGCAATTTACCTCGGAGATCAGTCAGGAAGTATATCGCTTTCTTCAGGTCTTGGTGACATTGATGTAAAAATAAAAGTTGCCTCAATCACAAATTGAAATATTGCACAATGGTTGATGATAAAGGAATGTTAGAATGCCTCTCTTTCTGAAATCAATTTATCATTTGCTATTATCTCTTTTGAAGTGCAGATATCTTTTCTTTGGGAGCAGAAATGAAAAATAGCCTTCTAAATGTAACATGCCCTGGGCGGATTCTAGAGAGGAGAAAGGAATGAAAAGTATTGGTGATCGTGCCACAAAGGGCCATGATTCTGTACTTTATTTGTGGCTAATGAATAAATAGGATGGGGCTGGCCTGAGCCATTCGGGTGCCCCGGGAGCGTGGCGCCGACCCCGTGAGTGCGACGCATGTGGCGCCCCCCCGCCCCTGGGTGCCCAGTGCACGTGTGGCCCCTCCCCCAGGCGCCCGGCACACACGTGGCACTGCCCCGGGCACACGGAGCATGTGTGGTGCCAGCCCTGCGCGGCACCCCCTACAATGGGGTGCCCCAAGAGGTAGCTTGGTCAGCCCGTAGCTTGGGCCGGCTCTGAAATAGGAGATCCTTCATCGGGCAGCTTGATGGATTGCTCACTTAAGTTATGCAGTCATTGTTACTCATTTTGGGTGGAGTTGGTTCCTTTGTTTAAATCTCTCAGGCTTTACTTCCTGAATAGATAGCACTAAACCTGGAAATAAGACTTCCAGATAGACTTGTGCTGGGGAGGAGCCAGTGGTCATGGTACACGTAGGTACCAATGACAGAGAGAAAGGTAGGAGAGAGGTTCTGGAGGTCAAATTTAGGCTGCTAGGAAAGAGATTGAAATCCCGGACCTTTATGGTGGTGGTCTCTGAAATACGCAGGGCCAGGTAGGCAGGCAGAGCTTCAGAGTCTCAATGTGTGGATGAGATGATGGTGTAGAGAGGAGCGGTTTCGATTTATTAGGAACTGGGGAAACTTTTGGGAAAAGGGGAGTCTATACAGGAAGGATGGACAAAAAAAATGGAACCAGATTGCTGGCACTTAGCATTAAAAAAGTTGTAAAGCGGTTTTTAAACAAAGGGCTAGGGGAAAGCTGATGGATCTGGAGGAGCACATGGATTGGACGGAGACAGCTCTTAGGGGAGGGTCTATTAATAGAGTTTCTCTATGTTGTAATCAGGAGGAGAGGATGGAAGATGATAAAGTATGGGTCAGATCAGATGAGAAACAGTCAAATGGAAAAGAGTCTAAGATCAGGAAATGGCAGACGGATAAACAGTGACACATTTTCATGCATAATGGCTAGAAGACTAAATAATAAGATTGGTGAACTAGAGCGCCTTGTACTAAAGGAGGATATTGATATAATAGGCATCACTGAAACTTGATGGTATGCAGGCAATCAGTGGGACACAGTCATACCAGCGTACAAAATATATCAGAAGGCTAGAACAAGTTGTGCTGGTAGGGGAGGGGCATTATACGTGAATGAAAATGCGGAATCAAGAGAAGTAAAAATCTTAAATTAAGCAAAATGTTCCATAGACTCTCTATGGGTAGTAATTCCATGCTCTGACAATAAGAATATCGCAGTAGGGATCTCTTATCGACCACCTGATCAGGACAGTGATACTGACAATGAAATGCTAAGGTAGGGGTGACCAACCCGCAGCTCTCGAACCGCATGCGGCTCTTTGATTTAAAAAAATGTGGCTCCTGCTGCTTCTGAGCTGCGTGCCCGGACTGCGCAGGCCAGCCGCTCTGCGCAAGGCACCCCAAAGCATGTTCATGGCAGGCCACTCTGCACGCGATGTCCCAGCGATTGGTGTTTACATCGAATTCTTGAATACTAGGACTGGAAGGGACCTTGAGAGGTCGAGTCCAGTCCCCTGCCCCCATGGCAGGAACAAGCACCGTCTACATCTTTCCTGACAGGTGTCTATCTAACCTGCTCTTAAATATCTCCAATGGTGGAGATTCCACAACCTCCCTAGGCAATTTATTCTAGTGCTTAGCCACCCTGACAGGTAGGAAGTTTTTCCTAATGTCCAACCTAAACCTCCCTAGCTGTAGTTTAAGCCCATTGCTTCTTGTCCTATCCCCAGAGGGCAAGGAGAATATTTTTTCTTTCTCCTCCCTGTGACACCCTTTTAGATATTTGAAAACTGCTGTCATGTCCCCCCCTCTGTCTGCATCCAGCATCAGTGAAATAGTTTTAATCAAAGTCAGGACACAAAAGCTCTCCATGGCCTTTCAGTTAGACGATAATACCGATGAAGTAGAAAATGCAAGGGCCTGGAAAATAAACAAGGTTACAGAAAAATATTGAATTTTACTCATTGCAACCTCAACAACAAAGTTACAGTAGCTTGATGGCCTTTGATAATGGCCATGTGGTAATGTCCTGTACCTTTTTATAACTGTGGCTTGATTTTTAATGGATTTGATGTTATCATGCCTGGTAGGTCAATATGTAGAACATTTTTCCTAAAGTGTGTTATGTTTGATGGAACTGTGTGTTGTGTCTCTTTCTGTGTTTTGGAAATTTACAACCTGTGTGTTGCTGAAATGAAGATGTTAATTATTTTTCCCTGTCTCCCCAAACCACAAAAATAGTCCACCAGGAAGGAATTGCTACTCAGTTTTGGATGTGAAATATATCACTCTGGTAGGATTTGTAAAGAAATGTGAATGGTTTGCTTGAAGTATACAGTTTTCTCCTGTGGCCCACTTCTATATGGCATTACTTATCCACTAATGCAAGTTTGTCTTGTCAGCAAATCAAGCTACACAATAGTTTTGACTTGTCAAGAATTCTGTCCCTTTTCGACAAAGAACTCCACTGTTATCTTTGTATTGCCAGGAATTCACACTTTCCAGTTTTGTTCTGGCAGGACCAATGTGACTTGGATTTCTGGAAGAATCAATCTATATTATTCTTGGCAAAACAAACACCTTTCTTTCCCTCTTAATAGGCATTTCAATTCCTTCAGACGCTACTGGTTTGCTGTGATACATTTCATGTTCTTGGAGCGTGCATTTTGTTTGTGAATGCCGCATGATATCCTGTTGCATATTTTTTTCCTTATCAGTGTGGTCTGTCCTTTTGGAATTTATTCAGATTTCTGCTGGTAGAAATTCAGCCATATGTTTGCACAGTGAGGAATTAACTGTCTTAGTCTTTCCTGAAATTAAATGGAATTTGCCTTCCCTGGAGCTGAAATATACATTTGTCTCGTCAGGAATTTTAGCAGGGATTTGGTATTTGTTTCGTTGGTGTCTTCATACAGTATTAGTGCTTAAATTCCCTCCTCTCGTAAGTCAGTAATTTAGTGCAGTCTGGGGATAAGTAAATCTTCTTAATATTTGCCAGTGGATTACCGTGTTTTATTTTACATGTTGGTTCTGGCTTAGGGTGCCCTGAATTGACTGAGTTTTAAGGATATCTAGAGTGTGTGAGGACAGACTAGGGAGAGATGATCATTTTTAGGCCTCGGCTGCACTACGGGTTGGGACTGACGCGGTGGTAATAGATCCACCGATGGTCGATTTAGTGAAGACCTAAATTGACCACTGATCAGTCTCTTGTCAATTCTGATTCTGCACCAGAATGAGCTGAGTAACGACAGTCGATGGGAGAGTTTCTACTGTTGACTCAGCACAGTGTGGACTCCGCAGTAAGTAGATCTAAGCTATGTTGACTTGAGTCATGCTACTAACATAATTCAAATGGGGTAACTTAGATTGACCTACCTCCCTCCCACCTCCAGTGCAGACCTGCTCTTACTGTAATTGACCAGTAATGCCTGAGCTATCTATCTGCAAGTGAAGTGCCGTTGCTTGGAACAGTTGAAAATGGATAGGAGTAAAAACTAGCAATGTAATACTTTGGCATGGATGTGGACTGAACCATCTGTGATGGGGGGTAGGGGATCTTCACTCACAGAAGATCCCTTGGGGCTGCTTCCTGGTGGACTGATAAAGCCACTGACACTGGCCAGCTTGCTCTCTGGGACTTCTCAGCACCCTGTCCCACTGGGCCAGATCTCGTAGTCTCCCCCAGGCAAGGCACCGAGCTGAGATCACTGCCCCCCTCTCTAAGGAGCAATGCAGACAGTGAAACTCTTCAGGTCGGAGGAGAATGCCGTTTTGGGCCCAGCTTCCAGGGAACCCAACCCCCAAATGGGGTCAGAACCCCAAATAAAGCATTCAGGCAAGCCCCCTTTAACAATGAAAGGGGGATGTCCACACTGATGGCTCCCCCAGGTAACAGTTATTTATGTTGGGCTTGATAGTAAAGAAAAGGGATTTTATGAAGTGCAAACAGTAGGATTTAAGTGGGTGCAAGTGAGAACAGGCAGAGCCAAGTAGATTGCAAATTTAAAACAACAGAAAAGGCACAGCTAGTTCTAACACACTAAAGCATGCTGCAAACTTACCCTGAAATTATTCTTATTTCAGCTAAACCTCTAAATCAGGGAAGATCTTTTTTTCCCTAGGGTCGCTGGTTTATTCTCTGGAGGGGTCTCATGCCAGCCAAAGACCAAGACCCTGAAAACTTTGCAACTTAAATAACCTTCCTTTTAGGTGGGAATTCTTTGTTTCACATTCTCCCCTTCCATGGAAAATTACCTGGTCAAACCCTGTCAGTTAGGTGGTCACATGTCTTCCTAAGACCAACCACAGGCAAGACTTCAAGGACAAAAGAGTCCGTTTACAGGTGATCATCCAACACTGAGGGAAACACCCTTGAAGGCTTTCATTTGCACATTTAAAACTATAAACTATTCCATACTCCATATTTCTAACTTTACACACAAGGATGATACACACACCAAAATAAGGTATACAGATCCAACAGACTGTGCATTGAAATTGATAGGGTACATGAGGTACTTTGTCCAAAGCATCTTCGAGTGATGCATCTTTGTATCCTATATAAGTCAATTGCATAAAGCATGGTGGGGGGAGGGGGAGAGAACCGTTTTAGCATCTCTAACTCTTGTAGAATTCCGCGGTACCGTTTGGGCCCCCCCACCCACGGAAGTGATGTTTTGTGTCAGTTGGAGCTGTACGTGCCCGATTTGCTTTGGGATGGCTTCATTCCTCATCTTTACCCAGTCACGGAATGGGAGTCACCTGTGACAAACAGGTCGATTGGCCCTGACTTTGTGCCACCAGGCAGATTAACAGATTGCTTCATCTGCCCTCTGTTAGTTCATCCCAGCCAGCCACATCCAAGCCTCCATCGTTTTCCAGGACTACAGTTAAAATATCGAATGATTGAACCCCACCTGGGAAAAATCGTCTCTCCAGCTGTGTAGCGTGTGACCATTTTTGAGGGCGCTCACTCCATAATTGAGTAAAACAAGCTTAGCTTCCTGTTGATCCAGCTCATCTGAGTTTCCTATCAGCCTAAGCCCATATCCCCAATACATAAATATGGCTGATATTTGGGTTTTCATGTTGGGGGGGGGAGGAATTATAGCTAAATGCCATTCCTGCAATCAGTTAACATAACTCCAGGGTTTTATTTTAAATGAATCTAACTTTGCAAACATTATACTTATGTTTCCATTCTCATTTGCCTATTATTTGGATTAATGTCCTCAATTCATCCCATCTGTTTAGATAGGGGCTATATTTATCACTTTATTATTTAAGTGAAACCCCAGTTGTAAACATCCAAAGTTTTGCTCCTTTACATAAAATATAGGGTTTTTTTCTTCTCCGTTGCTATAGCTGGAAAAGATTTCCCTTGTGTATTCTAGGCTGCAGGAGGAGTTATAAATACTGCATATGATCCAAAAGTCATGGATAATGGGTAAAAAATTCAAATTGTATCCAGTGATAAATTCTTCCTCAATATTAAAGTCGTCAATTAGCAGCCCAGCTGTTTCAAATGAGTTTAACTCTACTAATTGGCTACTGCATGACCAGTTCTGATACCTGGTCAAAATTTCCAAGTGTACATACTCTACTCATTGTACAAATCTGGTCGGGAAGGGGTAACCCCAAATTCAGCAAACTCAATGGGAATGCCTTATGTGGAAGTAGTGCATGATTAGGTCAATATCGTAATCCCATATAACTTGTGTGGAAAACTGATATCTGACCTTCCCATTCTCCTTTTTAAAGACTGTACAATGACAGATACACACGCAGGCTACGTCTACACTGGCATGATTTTCTGGAAATGCTTTTAACGGAAAAGTTTTCCGTTAAAAGCATTTTCGGAAAAGCGCATCTAGATTGGCAGGACGCTTTTCCGGAAAAGCACTTTTTCCGGGAAAGCGTCCATGGCCAATCTAGACGCGCTTTTCCGCAAAAAAGCCCCGATCGTCATTTTTGCGACCGGGGCTTTTTTGCGGAAAACACTACTGTGCTGTCTACATTGGCCCTTTTCCGGAACAGTTTTCCAGAAAAAGACTTTTGCCCGATCGGGAGCAGCATAGTTTTTCCAGAAAAGCACTGATGATTTTACATTAGATCATCAGTGCTTTTCTGGAAATTCAAGCGGCCAGTGTAGACAGCTGGCAAGTTTTTCTGGAAAAGCGGCTGATTTTCCGGAATAACTTGCCAGTGTAGACACAATAATGTGTTGAGCAACAATACAAATCTTCCTTTAAGGAACCCAAATGATACAGAATCCAAGGATGGGCCATTTCCTGTGAAGCAGTTTAAATATGCCTCATTCTCATTACCGCAGAATTTATAGGTACAGAGACAGACAAAGAGAAGTGTTCAAAATATGTCACTAGATGTGCAATAAAGCTTATTATTTCTTTAAAGGTCGGGTAGCATGTGAGCATACACATCCCTGTAAGCGTGCATCCGGAGACCAATACACAGATTATTGTTCATTAGGGCAGCAGAAAAGAATGATCTGTTTCATACATATATAGATATTTCTATATAGATATAGCTCATCAGAAGAGCTCTTAGAAGATGATTCTCTGGATCTGCCGTAATAGCTATGTATAACTGATAAAAATCTCAACCTAAAATCATAGTGGTAGTCCGTACATTAAGACCAATGGGACAATGGGAAAAGGCTTGACATACTCACAAAAGAATCATAGAATCCTAGCGTTGGAAGATACCTCAGGAGTCATCAAGTCCAAATCCCTGCCCAAAGCAGGACCAATCCCAACTCAATCATCCCAGCCAGGGCTTGGTCAAGCCAGGACTGAACACCTCTAGGGATAGAGATTCCACCCCCTCCCTAGGGAACCCATCCCAGTGCTTCCCCACCCACCTAGGGAAATAGTTTTTTCTAATATCCAACCTAGACCTCCCCCACTGTAATTTGAGACCATTGCTCCTTGTTCTGTCACTACTGAGAACAGCCTCTCTCCATCCTCTTTGGAACCCCCTTCAGGTAGTCGAAGAAAACAAGCTATGTTAAGAACAGGACACTTGACATTTAGTGCTGAATTAAAGCACAACACAAGGGACGGTGTTTTCTTCTTAGCCGATGAATTCAGTGCATGTAGAATGATTGTTTACAACAAATAAATAAATAAACTGGTTCTCTTGGAATCCACTTAAAACTTAATTGCATGTTATAGATGGTACATTTATTTTGCCATAGTGTTAACAGTGATTGCGTATAGTTATTATTTCTCTTCTCACATGTGGGGCTCTCAGAAATAACAATTTTTTCATCTTAAATTGAAGATGTGCCCAGAAATATAACAAGGTCCAGACTAGCAATGGAGAAAAATAAGGAAAGGTTTTGGCACTCATAAACCCTTATCCAGGAGTAATTATCTTGTTATGTTAAAGTGGTTCTCCTGAATATTAAAATAATTAGGACCAACAGTTTCAGCAGAGCTGTCCTCAGATGTTGTAATTGGCAGGGTGCGTTAACTAATTAAACGTATTTATGTTGCTGCCTGTGAAAGGAAAAGATGAAGCACTTGTAATTGCTGAAATTCAGTAAGATCACATATTTACTGCAGCGAGCCAATGTACAGATTACAGTATTTGTGCTCTACAGTGTAGTGGTAGCTGTGTTGTATTTGTGATATCCAACCACGTCCTATGGGCATATCCTGTTGGCATGCTGGAATAAGGTTGTTTGGCACAGGGTGATCACATAGGTTTTGGGTCAGTGAAGGTCATTTTGGTTATGGAATTGCTCCATGTTGGTTCCTGCTGGCGCTAGAGCTAGAGGGGTGGAGAGAATGGCCATAGATCAGTGTTGTAGCAGAACCAGAGGACTTCCTTCTTGCTAATTCCACCCCTAGGCTTGCCCAGAAATGTCACAGGGTCAGGTGGGCCGATCAATTAAGGCAGGCTACCCTTCTTAGTTTCCTGATCATCCCCAATCCAAGGCAATCTCGGGGTTGTAGTTTGCAGGCAACCACAAGGAACTGTACCCTTGAGCAAAGCATGCTGGGAAGGAGAGTCGGGCTATAAGTAGCTCCCATTCCTCAGTGAGACGTTGGTGAGGGGCAAATAGGCCATTGTTTAGGGGTCAAGTCAGGCAACTATTCCACACTCCTCAAAGCTTCTGAAGCCCCAGGACAGTAGCGCACCCTGCAGGTTTCTATAGACAACAGGCTCTGAAGCTGGGGTGTGTGGAATGAATAACTTTCTGTGCACATTTTACCCACAGGAATGAGTGACTAGCAAAACTGATTCCTCCAGACAGCTCAGGTCCTCAGCTTGCACTGTGCATTTGGCTCTGGATGGTGCCAGGTCTTTGGAGGGATTTCTGGTATGCATGCCTCGCATTATACAAAGCCACAGCCATCTGGGCCTTAAGCTGTGTGCTACAACGCAGCACGCACATTTAACTCTATGCATTGACCACAGTCACAGCTTTGCTTTTCCTCTTCCTCCCGTGGCTCGCTGGCTGTAGGGGAATCAATACCTGACTGTTTCTAAGATTTTGTAAGAGTTGCACTCTGATTTTTTAATCGGGTTGTGTCGGTGTGTGGCGGCATGCGGCTGTGGTGTTCTAGATCAGTGTTTCTCAACCTTTTTTTGCTCATGGCCCCCTTCTGAGCCTCATTCAATATACGCCTGGCAGTTAAGTTTGGGTGGCCCCCTCAGAAACTTACTGTGGCCCCCTAATGTTCCGTTTTTTTCCATGTGGCCCCCTAGAAGTAAGGCATGGCCACCTGGGGAGCCATATGGGCCACGTTGAGAACCACTGTTCTAGATGCTCAAAAAACGGGGAGGCATCAAATTACAAGCAGTCCCCGACTTACGCGGATCCGACTTATGTCGGATCCGCACTTACGAATGGGGCTTTTCTGGCCCAGAGCTCACGGGCGGCAGGTCGCCACCCATGTCCTCCGGGCCGAGAAAAGCTTCTCCCGGTTTCCCTGGTCTGCTGGGGGGGGTCCAGCAAAGCCGCTGGACCCCCCCAGCAGACCAGGGACACCCAAGCAAAGCCGCCCAGGTGGCGTGAGTCCCGCTGCCTGGGCGGCTTTGCTCGTTTGCCCCGGAGCAAAGCCGCCCAGGCAGCGGGACTTCCACCGCCTGGACGGCTTTGCTCCCGTCCCCCTGGTCTGCTGGGGGGGTCCAGCAAAGCCGCTGGACCCCCCCAGCAGACCAGGGACACTCAAGCAAAGCCGCCCAGGCGGCGGGAGTCCCACTGCCTGGGCGGCTTTGCTCGTTTGCCTCGGAGCAAAGCTACCCAGGCAGCGGGACTCCCACCGCCTGGGAGGCTTTGCTCGGGTGTCCCTGGTCTGCTGGGGGGGTCCAGCGGCTTTGCTGGACTCCCCCAGCAGACCAGGGGGACAGGAGCAAAGCCTTGGAGCACGCCCGCAGCGGGACAGCCTGGGCGCGCTTGGGCTCTCTCACTGCAGGCATGCTCCGCGGCTTTGCTCCTGTCCCCCTGGTCTGCTGGGGGGGGGCAACTAGTGCCCCCCGCCAGCAGACCAGGCTTTTCTTGCCTACCCCTGGGGTAGAGCAGCTGGGGTGCTGCTGGGTTGCTCCAGTAGCGCCGAGGAGCCGCACTACTGGAGCAACCCAGCAGCACCCCAGCTGCTCTGCCCCAGGCGTCCCCAAGTCAGCCGCTGCTGAAACTGACCAGCGGCTGACTACAGGAAGCCCAAGGCAGAGTTGCTCTGCCCCAGGCTTCCTGGAATCAGTCGCTGATCAGTTTCAGCAGCAGCTGACTTGGGGACGCCTAGGTTTCTTAAGTTGAATCTGTATGTAAGTCAGAACTGGCATCCAGATTCAGCCGCGGTTGAAACTGATCAGTTTCAGCAGCGGCTGACGCCAGTTCCGACTTACATACAGATTCAACTTAAGAACAAACCTACAGTCCCTATCTTGTACGTAACCCGGGGACTGCCTGTAATTTGAGAACCTCTGCTATAGACTGTGGAGAGGTGTTCTGTGACTTGGGCAGGGGGGAGCTTTGGACATTGGATTACCCTGGAGCAGGCTGTGAGAAACCAGAAGGCTGAATTTCCCTATAGGATGGAAACCAAGGCACCTGCCATATCTAGAACAATGAAGAACTGAAGCAGGCCAGTTCTTATTCTTGCTGGCTCTGAAAGCGCCATGCTTTCCCTACGGCCTCTCCTCTGCCGGAGCTCTCCTTTCACGTAGAGCAAAGGATTAACCAAAATCTGTGCAAAACCATTGTCTGATCACATTGAGTCATCAATGAACATTTCAGCAGGGTGACTTTCTGGAAGATCGGAAAGCCACGTGGCTAGGCCCGTGGTAGATTGTAAAACAAGGACAAATAAAAAGATGCATCATCTTATCTCACCTTTTATTTTAATGCCCATGGACAAAGGTAGCAGGCGGAACGGTTGGAGGGCTGGTGAAGAGAGTCACCCGAGGAATCTCTCTCCCTTTCTCCTTCGAAGCTCGTTGTATTGTTCCTTTGAAATAGTCAGAAGCATTTCAATTTTTCCAAAGGTATTATCCAGCTTCCAAAGCCATCTTCGTACAAAGCTATCTGTGTAATCAATAAATCAATCCCTGCTCTGAAGACACCAGGAGAGCAAGTGGGATCAAAGAGGGTGACTATCTAATGCTATGAAAATGGTAAGGGGGGAATGAATGTCAGCCCACGTGTGCTTTTCTGCCTTCTCCATTTCTACTGCTTCTCTCTAATCGATCGTCACTTCCTTCTGGCCTACTTCTTCCTAGCCAGCTTTCCTCTCACCCTTTCTTGACCTACAGGATTTTACTTCCACCCTTCAGTCCAGTGTCTGACATTTTTCTCTCAGTCCGGAGTATGAGCTGATGAACCTCTTTAGACGAATCCACCTCCTCTGCTTTCTTCTACTTTTTAGCTGCCTACTAAATCGGTGTGCTCCACATTCGAAGGGCCATATGTTTACAGTCCCACGGCTGGCTAGATACTTGTGTATTCAAAGAGGGAGCTCCGGATGGGGAGTCACATGCCACTTTTATCCCAGAATCCCATTTGGTGCCTAGTAACCGCTTCATGCCTTAATTCCCGGGGAGGTTGTTACTGTGCCCTGTAATCCCACAGGGAGGTTTTCCATTTTCATTGATGTACCGTCATAAACTCCCCCCCACACACACACACATTGTGGCATTAGGCCTTTGGATTAGTAGTGCCAAGACTTATACTGAAATGTGTTATGGCTGCATTTCCACAGTGAAGAGAGTAGCTAGTGATCCATGCACAGTGGCGTTGACTTCCTGGGTGGGAGGATTTATGTTTAAACACTATTAATATCTCGTGGACGTCCCCGGTAGAAAATGGATTTTATTGAAGGCAAAGGTCCTGCGTTGGTTTCTGCTGTAGCTCTAATCTTGTTTTATTAATTTGCGTTATGTTTCCAATGTGGCTGACCCACTGGATGGTTAACGGGAAATGTCATTTCTCACACAGCGCGTGCTTTAAAGAAAATTGGAATTCCAGTCTTGCGTCGGTGCAGACAGCTGGCTGGAGTGCACAGGGTAGGGAATGGAGCACGTGGTTCAGGAAAGCACTTGATGAAATGGTCACGTCTCGTGGGGATCATTGTCAATGGCACTCAGGGTTAAGCGGGTTGCTGTCGAGGGGCTAATGCCCTCGTTCGTTCCAGCGTAGCCTGTGGCTTTTGGTCCCGGCCCTGCTTTGGGGAAGAGCTGGAGGTGCACTGTTCGAATCAGCCATAATCTCACCTGGAGTTTTGACAGGTCTTCTCCTTTGCCAATGGGCAGCCTCGGGTAGCATATGACCATGATTGTTCATCGAATTGGATCTGCTGGTTGGATCTGGACTCTGAAGGCAGCTGACACAGAGTTCCCTGCAACCACAGGAGGTTCCAGGCACTAGAGGCGGGTCTGATCTCCCCCATGCTGCTGCAAACACCCCAGCCAGGGGCACCTTGCTGTCTAGTCCTGTCCAGCTTGGAAGGAACAAGACTTGCTTTCTCTCTGCATAGCGGCAGAAAGCACGGCGCTCCGTCCCCCATACTCAGCTGTAGGTCCCTCAGACTCGGCCCAGTCCCAGACAGCATCCTGCTGCAGGGGGAGGTCCCCAGAGGTGAGTCTGGTCTGGTTTCCCCCCTCCCACTACCCTGTCCTTCCCCTGCTCAGTCAGAACTAGGCAGCCCCCTTTGCTGGGGTGCTCGTAGGCCCAAAGGACATCTAATTTCATGGAGCAGGTCTTATTTCATGGCCCGTGCCGCAGCTTCCGCAGCTGTGAAATGGGTAGGGCTCTACTCCTAAGCTTGTGTTCTAAAAACAAGCATACCCTTGTCAGGGAAAGTGAGGTGCTAATTCATCGTTTCGTTGTTGTTATTGTTTTATCACTTGTAGAGTGTGTGATATTGTTCGAAGGCCCCGCAAGAATGGAGCCTCTTTGTATTAGGCCCTGCACAAGCCCAGACTGTTCGCTGTTTCCTGCCCCCAAGGACTGACCATCTAAACTGACCGGACAAACGCAGGGTAGGGAGAGGGGCAGAACACACCCGCTAACAGCATGCTGCTTCCACCATTTTTTTTAGGGGATGGGGTTGACATTAATTAGGAGGGATACCAAGTGAGGAGAGAGGGCAGGGAAAAAGAAGGTGAAAGAGGCAGGGCTGGGGTGAAGCTGAGGTGAAGAGCCGATAGGTGTGTGTCAATCTGTCAGTCCCAAGTGTAGCCCTGCCTCTCCTCCAGCTATGTACTTGAGCAGCTAACTTGAGCTGTGGCCCATGCCACCACGGCCCTGTTGGGTTTTCAGGGTACATCGATGTGAGGTGGGAGTCGTACTTCACAGTGCAAATCTCAATGCAGCCCATGAGGGAGAAGTAGGGGGCTGAAGCAAATACCCAGTCAGCACAGGGCGTATGAAATCCAGGTGAAACGGGAGGAAGTCCTTGCTTTGGCTGCCTTTGCTCCTGCTTCTTGGTACATCTCCCCCTCTTTGGCTGAAGAGAGCTAATTTGGTGTCGGGCAGAGCTGGGGATATTTTTACACGTCCGAATCTGGCCTCCTATCCCAGTCAGGAGTGTGGGATAGAGGCACCAGACCCTGTACTAAGAAAGAATAGGAGGCCAGGCCTGTCTCATTGGGAAGGGGTCCTGGCTGGAGGATCCTACTGCCTCTATGGGGCCTTTTCTGTACCCAAGACAGGGACCTTTCCTCACTCCAATCCAGATGGGTGATTCTAAGAGGAGCTATGTTCCATATCACCTCACTAGTGCAGACATAATTCACGCTGGGTTGGATCCTGCATCCCTCTCAGAGGAGGCTTCTGTTTATTCCAGAGGGGTTTTCCCTGCCGAAAGAGGGCAGGATTGGAGTTGACTGTTTCCTATATAACGCCGTGACAGTTACAGACAGGAGATCATTCTCTGGCATGTTTCCCATATCAGCCCAGAAAACCATTATCCCTCTTCAGAACATAAGAACGGCCATATTGAGTCAGACCAATGGTCCATCTAGCCCAGTATCCTGTCTGTGGACAGCGGCCAATATCAGATGCCCCAGAGGGAAGGAACACAACAGGTAATCTTCACATGACCCCTCCCCTGTCACCCATTTCCAGACAAACAGAGGCTGGGGACACCATTCCTACCTATCCTGACTAAAAGCCGTTGATGGACCTAATCTCCATGAAACTATCTAGCTCTTTTCTGAACCCTGTTAAAGTCCTAGCCTTCACCACATCCTGTGGCAAGGAGTTCCACAGGTTGACTGTGTACTGAGTAAAGAAAAACTTCCTTTTGTTTGTTTTAAACCTGCTACCTATTAATTTCATGTGGTGACCCTAGTTCTTATATTGTGGGACTAAGTAAATAACTTTTCCTTATTCACTTTTTCCACATCACTCATGATTGTATAGATCTCTATCATATCCCCCTTTGCCTCCTCCTTTCTAAGCTGAAAAGTCCAACTCTGTTTAATCTCTCTTCATAAGGGACCCGTTTCAAACCCCTCATCATTTTTGTTGCCTTTTTTGAACCTTTTCCAATGCCTCATCTCCTGTGTGAGGCAAAGCAACTTTGTGAAAATGATTGTGCAGTAGATTATTGGGAATATGTATGTTTTTCTCTTTCTACAAACCTTCCATGGTAAAATGGCTCCCTCGCTGTAGAAAGACAGCACTACTTTTAGATTGACTTTTTTTCTACTAAGCACTGTGCTCGCTTTCCCGCTCGCCCCATTGATCTTCATTTTTACAGGGAATTTGGGGGGTGCGTGTGAAATATTACCATCTTTTAAAAGGTAAACATCTGAGAATTGCACTCGAGGGAAGATGTACAATGTAGGCTTAGTGACAACTTAATGGCGTATAATCTATCAGTTGTCTTCGCTGCTGCCCCTTTTTGGAGAAAGCCTTTTGCTACTACACGTCAATATGTACGCCAAAATCACTGTAGAGTCCAGAATTTTCTCTCTCTTGTAAAATTAATCATGGCGCAGGGTGCATAGATGTAGCATGTCTACACAAGAGAATTGTTAATGGTGTCTAAAAAACCAAATAAAATATCAATTTTACAATTTTTGTTTAAATTCGCCAGACAGCCTGTCGATTAGGTTGGGGGCATTTTCGGCTGCTATTTACTGACTTCTCATCAAGTGCGTTGTGTTGTTAATTTAATTTCTATCCAGTGGTTTGCAAAAAAATCACATACTCTTATAAGAAATACATGCACGTGACTTAATTATATAACACTGTTATTTTTTTTTACTTAACTTAATAGTTTAAGATACCGTATAAAGGGTCAAACCAATGTTAACATATCTCAAAGCCTCCACAGTTAAAATGTTGAGGACTGGATATAGAAACGTTACGTTTTCAATAGCAACATTAATAGCAACCAGGTGACATGGTATATCCCGTATATTGTCTGCCAGAAACCACCATTTATCTGTCTGAATCCAGTAGCCCATGCAACGAGGCAATGAAAATGATGTCACAAATTGAGCAGAAAAATTGACTTTTTACTTCCGGAGAGGAATAAAACCAAGTTTTCGGCAGAAACTATTCATTGAATTGGACTCTAATTCCTTAATAAGTTCGGCCCTTCTCCCCACCCTTGTAAAAATGCATTTTTGGTGAAATTTCTGTTCACTCAAAAAAAATTACCTCAGTTTATTTACAAAGAATTTGGAGTTTAGTTGGACTCTACCAAACTGGAAGCGGACCCCACCAAACATGCTGAGCTGAGTAATTTTTCAATTGCTTTACATCTTCTACAAAAATGAAAATCCGAAAACCACATGAATGCACGGGATCTTCTCGTTTATCCGCACGAGGACAGGGACTGGCATCGTTACAGTGGAATCATTATAGTGCACCATAACTCCCTGTGCAGACACTCTATTTCAAAAGGATGTCACTTTGGTTCTTGCACGGGAAGACTTACCCGGTGGTGTATTCAGGGCAGGGGGCTGGCGGTGTGGGGGGTGCAAGAGTCAGGGCAAGGCCTTGTGTATGTGGGCTCCCCTTCTACCGGGGTGTCAGTGGGGGCTGCATCTCTCCTTCTTCCCCTTCCCAGAGCAAGGGGGATGTTGGGGGCTGTCTCCTGGTCTTGTGGCAGGCAAGACGTAACTCTAGCTGGCTATTCTCCTGGTGGTGTGGCTGCCTCCAGTGGTCACTCTGCAGTATAGCTCTCCCCCGTGCTTGCTGCCCCCAGTGGCCACTCTGAGTATAGAATTCTTTGAAACAGACCCTCCCTTTGCATTGTATGGAAAACAGTCCCATTCCAGGCACTTCCCGTTTCCTGGCACAACCAAACCCTGAGCTTGCTTTAAGTTAGGAGAAGAGGAAGCTGCCGACTGAAGTTGGAGGTCCTCGCTCTTACCGTTTAGGAGGAGTTTGTCTACAAACAGACTCACAAAGAGACAGATGCACGTTTCTAGACAGATTAGAGACTCTGCCCCAGCTTCATACCAGCATAACTGTTTGGCCGTAGCTACATTGGTGAATTTTCCTCTGCAGACGTAGCAAGAAGGAGCGTGCAGCTTCAGATATTTGGTGGATTTATTTATTTCAGAGAGTTTGTCTGTTTGGCCATTCATCTGTCTGTTTATTCAAGAACTCAACCTAAACAGAAAGAGCAGGGACCACCAAATTCAGTTTATAGGGTCCTCTTATCATGACTTAAAAACAAGGTCAGGGTTTGGTTGGACCTGGAATGGGATGGCTTCTCAGAAAACACTACAGAAAAGAGAGAGAATCACCAGGCAGGTGAAAGGGGCTGGCTGGGCATGTGAGCCCCTCTGTCCAGGCATGCCATCGCCCTGAGCCACCCCCCAACTACGTGCCCTTTAGGGAGGATGGAGGCTGATGTTCTCCTCCTCCCCCCTCAGGTCATACAGGAACATTGCTGGCTGTTCCCTTTCATCAGGGAGCAAGGGGAAAGTGCACAGTTGGCTGCATTCCTCACTCTGGAGGGGGAGCACAGGGGGAGATGAACCTGGACCCGCCCCAGCTGGGGGACATTCACCCCTCCCCCAGCTGTGCCCCCTGGAGTGACAGCAGCCATGGAGAGGCGCTTCTCACCTGGTCCCAAGCTGCTGCAGTGAAAGGTGGCTGGGGTTGTCCTCTCTCCCCGGGGCAGCCTGCACCCTGAACCCCACATATCCAGCCCTGCCCCAGAGCAATGATTCAAAAGAGGCATGGCTGTTTTCATTTTGTTTTCCAAAAAAACCACCCAAAATTAATTGAGTTAAGGAGTGAGCAACGTCAGGTGAATCTTCTAATAAATCAACACATAGGAACAGAGTGTTTTTCTACTGTGTCAAATTATGTTTTCCTTTCTCTTCTAATTCAAAATGGTTGACCAATCCCTGCTCACCCTTTCCAGAAAAATTCACCTTCAGGAGAAACCCAACCCCATAGGAAAGATCAGCCCCACAGGCGTATGTCTGAAAAAGTAGAGAAAGTTCTCTTGAAAATTCATAGAATCATAGAATCATAGGACTGGAAGGGACCTCAAGAGGTCATCGAGTCCAGCCCCTTGCCCTCAAGGCAGGACCAAGCTCTGTCTACACCATCCCTGACAGATGTCTATCTAACCTGTTCTTAAATATCTCCAGATAGGGAGATTCCACCACCTCCCTTGGCAATTTATTCCAATATTTGACCACCCTGACAGTTAGGAATTTTTTCCTAATGTCCAATCTAAACCTCCCTTGCTGCACTTTAAGCCCATTACTCCTTGTCCTGTCCTCAGAAACCAAGAGGAACAAATTTTCTCCTTCCTCCTTGTGACACCCTTTTAGATATTTGAAAACCGCTATCATGTCCCCCCTTAATCTTCTTTTTTCCAAACTAAACAAGCCCAGTTCATGAAGCCTGGCTTCATAGGTCATGTTCTCTAGACCTTTAATCATTCTTGTCGCTCTTCTCTGTACCCTTTCCAATTTCTCCACATCTTTCTTGAAATGTGGCGCCCAGAACTGGACACAATACTCCAGCTGAGGCCTAACTAGTGCAGAGTAGAGCGGCAGAATGACTTCACGAGTTTTGCTTACAACACACCTGTTGATACAACCTAGAATCATATTTGCTTTTTTTGCAACAGCATCACACTTTTGACTCATATTCAACTTGTGGTCCACTATGACCCCTAGATCCCTTTCTGCCATGCTCCTTCCTAGACAGTCGCTTCCCATCTTGTATGTATGGAACTGATTGTTCCTTCCTAAGTGGAGCACTTTGCATTTCTCTTTATTAAACTTCATCCTGTTTACCTCTGACCGTTTCTCTAACTTGCTAAGGTCATTTTGAATTATGTCCCTATCCTCCAAAGAAGTCGCAACCCCACCCAGTTTAGTATCATCTGCAAACTTAATAAGCGTATTCTCTATCCCTATCTATTGGCGCTGCTAAATGGAAGCTGTTTTGTCACCTTAATGCTGGATGCTGATAAATATTTCTGCTGATGGTAGGTATGTTCAATGTGCTGTTAACATGGATGCTTTCTGTACACAGACTATTTATCCATTTTGTTGCTTATTAGTACTACAAGAATTTGGCAAAGCACTAGCTTAAAATGAGAATTAGGGGACTGTATTCTTCCCCTGCCGTGTCTGTAACTCCCATTAATAATAAAATGTTAATGAACAGTATGTGTTCACATCAAAGAGAGAAGCCATCTCTTTCATCTCAGTTAAATCTCCTTCAAATCATTAATAAAAGCAGTTGGGGAGGGATATACTAAGATGATCCTTTCCAGACCATCTAAAATGAAGTGTGCCCACGGAACAGCTCCTTAAATGTGATTTGCTGGTGTCCTCAATTCTAGAAGGTCCATTCCTGCCTTCCCCCAGCCTTGAATTCACTGCGCTCTCCAAATATGAAACATGTTATTGGCATTGCAATAGATAAGCTCCACACAATCAAATGAAAAATCCCTGACAAGGCCTGCCTTATGAAAATAATCATAAATCTTACCTTGTGGCAGCACAGCACCTGCCTTCAGAATTCAGATCAGGGGCCAAGTCAATATAAGAAAGCAAAGAAAAGTCGCTTGTTGTTGCCAGTAAAGTGCCACCGCTCAGTGCAAAGGAGCAGCAGGTGCATCCGTGACACTGTTCAGGGACTGGGCCAGGTTCTCTTCTTGGCTGCATCGGTGTAAATCTGGAGTGACTCCACTTTCTGAACATCAGTGGGAGGGGAGAATGTACGTGCTGAATGGTAAATCCAGTTAGTTGTTCCCATAATTTTCCAATATCCAACATATCTTTGTCTTGTTTATTGGATACAATAAAATTAACCCTAATGCCACTGTTACTGGTAATGGGGATTAAATCAGTTACACTTTTTTAAAAGGCCGTGCAGTCGTAGGCCACTAGGCGATTATTTTGAATTTACTAAATTTGACTTCTGGGCACCTGATTTTACAAATTCGAAGTTCTGTGCCTTCACCATGGGCCAGCTAGTTCACATTTGCAGCACTGGAGCATCTACACTAATGTTATTTCGGATTTACAAGTTTGGGAATAGCATTACTCCTCATGAAAAGCAAGACTACAGAATTCGGATTCCGCGGACCCTTAATCCGGAATAATGGCTTGGTAGTGTGGACGCATCGCTTACAAATTCAACCTTGGGGGGCTAATTTCGGACGAAGGCCCTAGTGTAGACCAGGCCCTAGTGACTAGCCAGCATGGTACTCGATCACATGTTTCTAGACTCCAGGCAGCCAGGTTATTGTTCACAATACTCAGACAGTCAGGCCCCGCTGAGGAGCATTCGGAGAACAGCCACAAACCTCGGTGTGAAACATTTCTGTGGGAGAATCAGCAAAAGCCAGTAGAGGGGGGTGGGCAGGTAGATTTTGCCAGTTGGGAGGAGCAGCCTGTTTTATGGATTCCGACACTCAAAGATAAAGCAAAAGTGAAGATTTCTTAGTTAAACTGTCAGCTGCCGGCGTGCTCGCCAGGCACACAGCGCACCCGAGGCTCAATCAGATTATCGGCCCATTTCTTCTCGCAAACCTTAAGTGCTCTCAGATAGAAAACGAGATCCTGCTCCCCCCGCCGCTGTTAGTCTGCCCTGTTGTGAGTCCAGTGCCTTTTTCGTGCAGGGAGCTAGCGATGAGTGGGTGGGAAGCAGAATGGAGCCCTGTGCAGGGCAAAGCAACATTTTATTCCAGAGGCCTTGACAGCTTCCTGAAATTCCCTGCGTGTAAAAATCTCTGCTGTTTGATATTCCACGGTTCATGACTGGCACAGTCGGATGTAGGCCACTGGGAACAAGAGGGAATGGAAATATTGAGTCTGCTTCGTTTCCACAATGTTTTTCTTTAACTCTTGCTCTGAGGCATCGACAGCACCCGCAAGCCCAAGGTGTGGGGGAGGGGCAGCTTGGTGCTCCCAGAAGGGCAGGGCCTCAGGCATAAGGGGTAGAGCAGAAGCAGGCAGCCCTCTGCGGCGCCCCTCTCCCACCTTCACACTGCCCGGAGTGTGTGGTGCAGCACTCCAGTGGCAATTTAAAGGAGCAGCAGCCGAGAGCCCCAGACCCCTTTGACTCGCCAGGGCAACGCCCCATTTGCTCCTGCCTCCCCCCCCTCCCCCCCCGTTGGCGGGCCTATTCTTCCTCTTCCTCTAAACGGTATTCCTTTCAGCAGATGGAATACAGTGACCGTGTCGATGTGAGTGACGATGGTTTCCTATTGTCTCTCGGATGTAGCACAGAGCCGAATGGCAGAGTAACGTGAATGCTGGACATCTGTACTGTGCTGTGAGACACACAAAGGCCTATACACACACATCCAGTCAGACCGTGCAAAGCCAGGTTCCCACGGAAACGTGAGTTCAAGTGTAGGAGGCCTGGAAGAAGGGGACGGGAGCACATTGTGAAACCGTCACAATGTAGAATGTCTAGAGATGCACGTGAAACGTTCTAATTTTAGTCTGTCGTCCCACTGCCTTTAAAGGCTGGAAGCCAAAGTCTTAGCTTAGCCCATTGGAAAAGGGAATTACGACTTTGTGTGCTCCCTTTTCCAGCCCTGGTAGAGCACAAGATATTGGGTCTGGCATCTGCCAAGGCCTAGAATACATTCAGCGCGTGTGTATCCATTAGAGAGAGGCACCCATAGGTAGGTCTTCTACATGAAAGGTGTTCTACCTTTCCCCCGGGATTATAATTTAAGTTGCTCCCTTTTGAGAAACTAGTTCCCAGCAGAGGTAGTTGGTGCACAGTTCTGCAGGGTAGAAAACATTTCCTTTAATACCCTTCGGAAGCCCCTTTAATGCCAATGTTGGCGTTGAAAGGGATTTCCTGTTTGCACAAATATACTGTGTCGGGGAGTTTAATTTGCTCACTGACTTTATTGCTGTGTGGGATTATATGCCTTTCTCTCTCTCTAGCATTAGAGAAGAGGGATCAGAAAAAGGAAATAGATTGACTGACAGAATACAGACAGGAACAAATAATTTTCTTCCGACTGCTTATTCTGTCCGGAGCCCAGGACAGTTTTGGCCCTCGCTTCAGTTGTTTATCCAACATTTGTGTGTTTGCTGATACACGTGACTCTCGCAAGTTCATGGATCTCTCTCTCAGCAGCAATTTTCAGTCAGATTATACCACAGGGAGATTTTAAGAGCATTACATTCAGAGTATTGTAGACTGATTCCTTTAGGAGATTGCTTTTTGTTATGCTTTGTTTTCCTCTTTCTCATGTATTTGTTTCCAAGAGATTTCCTTGGACTGCACAAAGCTTTGTGCATTTACCAAGCCATGCAGAGATAATGAAGGGATTGAATAAATCTTGTGAAATCATGTCACGCAACTGAGTTTTAGGACCAGATCCTTATCAGGTTTACACCTGCACAGCTCCAGTGTAGTTAGTGGAGCTACACCAGTTTCTCCCAGATGAGGATCTGCCTGATCGTTTCTGAACAGCTTTCTCCTTTTGGGTACATCTAGACTACAAGCCTCTGTTGAACGAGGCATCTAGATTACAGCCTGTACTTTTGAAAAAAGGTGTTATTCCTCGTAAAATGAGATTTTCTGCCGTCGAAAAAACAGCCACGTTCTTTCGATTTACTTTCGAAAGACTGTGGCAGCAGTCTAGATGCAGGGGAAGTTTTTTCGAAAAAAGGCCACTTTTTTTTGGAAAAAAAAAACCCTGTAGTCTAGACACATCCTTAGAGACGACTTGAAGCAACGAGGTGTAGGTTACCAATACAGCACTGGTGGGATCTAGCCGTCAGAGCTGAGACCATCAAGGGCTCCCTTTGTGACCCCAATCCATTCTTCCTTTGCTCCTTCACCTCATCAAACTTAGGGTTGCCAGCCCTCCGGGAATCCGCATCGGTCTCCTGGTGACTATTGAAAGCAATCGGGGAGATTTGAATAGGATAGTTTAAGAAACAGATATTACCTCATGGTGAGGGGGAGGAGGGAACACGTCCTAGTATAGTTTGTCAGCATGGGCAGCCGTCATCAAACTCCATTGCCGAGTTGGTTACATGTTGCTCCCAGGAGGATGGGGCCCTCATCCTCTCCTCAAAGGAATGTTTAGCAAATCGGTCGAAAACCAGCCCAACATCCTGGAGCTAGCAAGATGCCTGCAACGCACCATTGCTCAATCGTCGGCCCCTACCGCCCGTCCATGTGTTCTCTGCTTAAGACTCACTCCTGCAAGGAACTGATGGTCTCCTTTGAAGTAACATCCAGGACATCACAAGGGAGAGTACGCATGCTTCTCCTAGCAGGAGGCCCTTGGGGGGAGGTCTTTTAGGCTAGGATAGCTAGGGGGCCGGTTTTCAATGGAAATGCCTGGGCCAAAAGGGACCTTGGTGGTGCCGGTCAGCGCTGTTGACTGAGCTGCTACAAATCCGGTTGGCAGCACAGCAGGGCTAAGGCAGGCTCTGGCTTGCCCTGGCTCCATGCGGCTCCCTGAAGTGGCCAGCATGCCTGGCTCCTAGATGCAGTGGAGGCCACGGGGGCTTTACATACTACCCCCACCCTGAGCACTATCCCCTCAGCTCCCAGTGGCCAGGAGCCACCAAGCTGTGGATGCAGGCAGCCCACAGAGCTCCCTGACTCCTCTCCCTAGGAGCTAGACATGTCAGCTGCTTCTGTGAGTTGCCTGAGGTAGGCACCACCCGGCTAGAGTCTGTACCCCAACTACCTGCCCCAGCCCTGAGCTCTGGTCTGCACCCAGCCTCCCTCCTGGAGCTCACATGACCTCTAGCATCCTACCGACTGCCCCAAATCCTGCACCCCAAACCTCTCATCCCCAGCCCCACCCCAGAGCCCTCACCCCCTCCTACACCCCAACCCCTGCCCCATCCTGGGGACAGTGAGTGAGGGTGTGGGAGAGCAGCAAGGGATGGAGCAGAGATGGAATGTGGGGGAGGGGGCTCAGAGATGCGGCAGGAGCAGGAAAAAGGTGTTTGCTTTTGTGAGATTAAAAAAACCAGAGTTTACACCAGGGGCTTGATTTGCTAATGGGGTGGACGCTAGCAGCTCCTCCCAACTAGCTCCTGACTAGCTGTGCAATTGCTGTGAAAACTGGGCCTTACGTGTCTAATGCAAAAATACGTGTGGGGGGTTAAAACTTGAATTCCTCAGTATGACTCGACCCGGTTTCCTTTCTATAAGACTAAGCCTGGGAAACATCGAGTGTCCCGAAAAGGCATCGCTCAGAGGCTACAAATTCAAATGGTGCAAATATCATTTGCAGAACTTGCTCAGTCTAAAAAACGAGGCACAGCGGCAGCTAAAATTCCGCTCTTAGACTCACTGTTGACTCTTGCAAGATTTATCAGACCGCTATGAAGATGCAATGGAGAATCAGTGGCACCGGTCTGCTGGATAATTCTGGTTTGGGATGCTTCCATTCCCTCCTCCCCATACTCTGTAAAGTAAGTTTTAATTTTTGCACCGGCGGATGCTGGTGGGAGTTTTAATCTTGCCAAAGTTGAAAAGACTATCACTCCTCCGTCCCGCGACGAGCTGTAAATGAGCTTCATAGCATTAGGTAATAAGGTTGCTGTTTGGAATATTTATTGTGAGTGCTACTTGCATATCCCTCTGCAAGTGTAAATTTCAATGTAACTCGATCAGCTATAGCAGGGTCTGTTCTAAACAAACTTGTTGCTAATTTAAAAAGAATGACTCTGGCGACCTTTTCTAAGTTTCTCTTACGACTAAATGAGAATTACTAAGTGTAGTGGGCTGGTGACATAGACCAAGGTTATGATTATGTGAAATTGAAGCAGCAACTAGAAACTGCCTGGATATAATTATCATGGAAATGCAACCTCTATTAGAGTGTTCCCCATCCAATCTCTTTTTTCAGTTGCTCATAACTTTCTAAAAATGAAAACTCCTCTTGGGCATATTCCATTTCTTATGTTTAGCGTCAGCACAAAAGTGAAGGGTTTGCACGGCCCGAAACTTCATCTGAGTCCGTTCGACTGGTTTTTGCTGTTCCGCAGATGATAAAAACAAACAAATAAAAATTTTCTCTTATGTCTCGGCTTCAGTCGGTCTCCTGCGGTGGTCAGGAGGGGACATATTCCCCCGGCGTGTTCTGAGAGTGCTAGTTGGTTGGTGTTGGTGTTTTTATTGGTCTGTTTCCTTGTTCTGAAGCATGAGACATTACTGTGGCTGGAGAGGGGACCTTGGAGAGGGCGGGTCAGTGGAGAGGGCGGGTCAGTGGAGAGGGAGGGCCATAAGTTGTCCACAGCCTTAATTTCTCTCTGATATGTTTAGCTGATGGGAGCTTGCTCCCATCCTCGGACAGCCATGTGCAGCTCTAGCCCCCCAAAAGTATGGCTCACAAAACCGTTTCTGAGCTCCCCCTAAAGGATCCCCATTAGCTCCCCTGCACTTACCGGGTTGGAGCTGTGGGGTTTTAAAAAATGGTGGCCAAGATGGTGGCTGTCTTAAAGGGGCAGCCTCCTTTTTAAAAAAAAATAATTGTTTTGGGGTTTTTTTTGCTTGACAATTTTGATGCAGCTCTTTGCATTTTTTTCTGCCACTGTTTTGGCTCTCTTTGTTAAATGGGTTTGCCACCCCTGTCCTCGGAGATTAAATGATCATAGCATCGGGGAGGAATTTTCCCAAAAGTCAGACTGGCGGAGTCCTTGGGAGTTTTTCACCTTGCTCTGCAGCATGGGTTGCAGGCCACTTGCCAGGATTAGCTGGGTACATTATTTCCCTTCCATTCAGGGGGTTCGGCACTGGTGCACCTTGGTCCCTCTTGTTTTCATAATAGTTTAGTCTCCCGGGGGCTGTAATACCTTGGTCAAGTTTTAGTTGTTGGGGGTAGTGTGCAGGTGCAGTGTAATGTTGGTGGCCGGTGGTGATGTGATGGTCTCTTCTGGCCTTAAACTCTGGAACTCTGATGACCTGGGTAAAGAAATGGGCCTTAAATGATTGCCTAAATTCAACAAACACCATCCAAGGTTGAGTAGCAGGAGCAGACGACAAAAAGAAGTCAGAAAGGTGGAGCCTTGGATATAGGGTTCGGTCACAACTTATAGCTGTACATCGGGAAAGACCAGTACGAACAAAAGTGCCGCAGCAAAGCAGCCTTCAGCTACCTGAAGGGGGTTCCAAAGAGGATGGAAAGAGGCTGTTCTCAGTGGTGGCAAAGGGCAGAAGGAGCAATGGGCTCACGTTGCAGTGGGAAGGTCTAGGTTGGATGTTGGGAAAAACTATTTCCCTGGGGTGGGAGAGGGTGGGGAAGCACTGGGATGGGTTCCCTAGGGAGGGGGTGGAATCTCTATCCCTAGAGGTGTTTCAGTGTCAACTTGACAAATCCCTGGATTGGATGATTGAGTTGGGGTGGGTCCTGCTTTGGACAGGGGGTGGGACTTGATGACTCCTGAGATCTCTTCCAGCCATAGGCTTCTCTGAAAGGTAGAACTTGGCAGCAAAGGCTCTGCTTCAAAGGGGCAAGTCACGGGAATGTAACCACTAGCATTGTGTGTGATACTTTAGGGATACCTTAATTATCCATTCCACATACAGGCACCTCCAGCTGATACTTAGCACGTAAGGCTTTGTCTCCCCCTTCCTCCTCTTAAAAAGTCTTCCAGGTGAGCTGAGGGAACTCTTCTCTAATGGCAGCGATGGGCAACCCAAGCTAGTGAGTAGCCCCCCTTCATCTCAATGGGTGGCAAGATTGGTGTAATCAAGTGTCCTGGCTCAGGGTGGCATGAAATGAGGGAGGAATCGAGTCCTGTATACGTTGACGTCCCAGTGATGGGTGCTCTCAAGTGCCATTGACGTCAGTAAAAATTAAAGGACATGCTAAAAGTGGAGCATGTGATGAAGTGCTGTCCTGAACTGGGCAGTCTTTCCCAAATCAGGTCCTAAGTCCTCTGACTTCTTTGGCAGCAGGCAGTTCTGAGGCTCTGACTGAGGGAGGGAATCTATTTCCCTCGGATAACTGGGGCATTCTGAGTAACGTCGCATAACGGGTAAAAAAAGCAGCTAAGGAGAACTGTTTTGGCAGTTATCTTCATGAAGGGTGGGGAGGGGAGAGGAAAAACAGTGCCTCCGCTCCGTCATTTGTCAGTAGAAGCAAGGAATGATTCAAGTTTCTGTCAAAAATGTCGTTAGTTATCACCTCCTGCCCCCCTCCCCCTCCCGATCCAAGCTTTTGGACTGTTCCATGTAACGATACGAGTATTATGAATCCTTTAAGTGCATCTCTGCATTTTTGATGAATAACCCAGCACACAAGGCCTTCCAGTGTGCTACAGTTAGTACATAAACGTCTTGGTTGGATGAAAGGGCCTTGATGGACTACAAAAAATGTGTGAAGGTGGCTTTTAATTGAGGTCTTAAATAAATTAATACAAAAAATGTTCACATGCGACAGGCATATTTTCATTCTATAACTTCTCTGGTTCGAGTAGTTGGACTGAAAATGGTTCATTAGCTATAATAGCTTAGCCTCTACAATCGCCTCATGGTCTGGTGAGCCAGATTTCATAGCTCTCCTGTAATTTGGGAGGAGATATGTGCACCATTTTTTCTCTGAAGGAGGAAGTTTCCCAATGTTGTATTACATCTGAATTTTATTTTAGTAAAATAATTCCACACAGTCATGGGAAACTGTTCACTGAAAAATATGGAAAGCATGACCTCACGCATCTTATTTATGAAGTTGCAAATTGTGAAGGAAGGTAGATGTTGATAAAGAGGCACATTTGTTGCTTGAAAATTTGCTAGTGAAATTTTCAAATTAAAACATTTGTCTCCAGATGATGAAGGCTGACAGTTTTCTCCAGTTTGGATGCTAATAACCAGAGTCTTAACTCTGGTAATTTGCATGAAAATGATTGCCTTGTGTTAGGATTTATTTTTTTCTGAAGCTAGACTTCATCTGTCAAATTGCTATTATGGAATTTATCCAGATTCAGAAAACTTCATCCTAATAAGCTAACTGTCTATTTTGTCTTCTCAGTTTTATTTTTTTCCAGCGTTGTTTAAAAAAATAACTAGCCACGTATACGCAATTAATATATTATAATATTTTACTTCTTTTATATAATCCTCACAATTTGGAAGATGTTCGATGCTCTTAAAATCCCAACCAGATGAAATATCTTCTTGTATCAGGATAGCAGCCTCTTGAATCCCTTCCATAGTTATGTTTATTCAAAAATTGCTGGAGAAAACTATTGAAGATAGAGGGGAAGAAATGAACCAGCACCTGAATGGATGTCCGGAAAAGCATTCAAGGCTGTGATAGAATTCTGAATCGCTTTCTTAAGTACAAAGTCCTTCTCTGTGAATTTTAAAAGCTTTTCTATGGAGATGGCTAAGGTGTCGAAAGGGAGAGAAAATCCCTATAGTTCTAGGCATTATGAAAGAAATGGCCTCCATCAAGAAGAAAATTATCAAAGTTCAGAGAATGTAAAATGAAAAATGGGAGACCTGGCATTAGTCAGCCAGCCTAATAGTTCCGGCTAGAACAGGAACTGATACGTTTGAGGAGCTGAGTCCAAGTCAGCAAACGTGAAAAGGGTCCTTCTAAATACTTAGGGGGCTGAGCCCCTTGCCGAACTGGATTCTTGATGCTAAGGACCTTCGTATTATTATTTTGCACATACCAGAGAGATCAAGTAGCAAAGCCCACAGCCCCAGCTCCAGAGAGTTCACAATCTAGGTATCTGGTCACAAGAGGTGGAGCAAGCAGGAAACAGCGGGGGGAGGGAGGGGAGGCAAGTTGGAAGGGAGAGGTAGTGAAACAAACAACTTTGAAAAGTCAGGAGGGGAGAAAATGACAGCGTTTTTCTGCATAGGTGGGAGGCGTGGGAGAAAGTGGGAGGTACTGGAGGTAACCGAGACTGGCATCACTTGCGAAGCCGAAGCAAAGTCTGGTAGCACAGGAAACTGGGGGTTCTGATAGGCAGGGTGGGGATTAAGGGAGCAGTTTTGTTAGTTACAGGTTGGGAACTTGATAGATTCAATGCTGTTTAAGACTGTGCAAGGAATCTCAAGTAAGAAGCGTACATTTGAATGAGACAAGCCTGCCATAGGCATGAGAGAGCTGATTGTAAATATCTCCTGGAGCCCGGCACTTCTTGTTCTGAGAAACACCAAGAGGTGAACAAACAGATTGACAGAGCCAGACGTGTACCCAGAAGTCACCAACTTGAGGACAAATTCAACAAGGAAAATCACAGACCACCACTGGTTATCCCTTACAGCCCCCAGCTCACACCCCTCCGGCGCAGCATTGACAATCTACAACCGAAACTGGAAAACCATTCCTCAGTCTCGCAGGCCTTGGGAGACAGGCCAGCCCTCACCAAGAGCCCCGACTTGAAGCGAATCCTTTCCAGCAGCCACACATCACACCTCACATGCACTCACCCAGGAACCTATCCCTGCAATGCACCTCTTTGCCGTATCTGCCCACACATCGATACTAGCGACCCCAGCAGAGGACCTACCCACATCTGCCACCAAGTGCCAGTGATGCCCCTCTGCCATGTTTATTGGCCCAACCAGATAGTCTCTGTGCCAAAGGATTAACGGACACAAATCCGACCTCAGGAATGGGAACACACACAGACCTGAAGGGGAACATTTGAACTTGCCTGGACATTCAGGAATGGATTTGAAAGGGCAAAGAATTTCAAACCCCGATTACAAAGGGAGACAGCTGAACTGGAGTTCATTTGCAAATTCAGCTTAGGACTGAATATGGATCTTATCTGCCCAACGCCCTACAAAGGCAATTTCCCCTCTTTTGATACCCACGCCTGGTGGATTGAGAGTGACTCCGTGGAACCAAGAATCCTCCAGGTCATCTTGTACTATTAACCCCCACGTGCAGTGCCCAACCATGGCTTTGCAACCCTAGAGTTCGGTCAAGTGAAGGGCCCACAGAGAAGGGATCTAAGGCAGTCAGGTAGGATGCAGGAGTGCCAAAGAGGCATTGTAAGAACATAAGAACGGCCATATTGGATCAGACCAAAGGTCCATCTAGCCCAGTATCCTGACTTCCAATGCCAGGTGCCCCAGAGGGAGGGAACAAAACAGGGACTCCTCACGTGATCCCACCTCTGTCCCCATTTCCAGACAAACAGAGGCCAGAGACACCATTCTTACCCAGCCTGGCTAATAACCATTGATGCACCTAACCTCTCTGAATCTATCAAATGTCTGTTTTCCTCCAACTCCCCAAACTTTCCTAGCAGTTCAGGGAGTCCCCAAGCAAAGAGCCCCGCTGAGACCCATGGATTAGGCTGGAAGTTGGGAAGCCAGGCAACCCTTCGGAAATATGCATTACACCGATTTATCCATTCCTTCCGTGCAATCCTCACCCTCCCGGGAGCTTCCGGTGGCACGTCTTCCTGCACTTTCCCTGCTGATCCCCTGTTCCCATTTGCACACTGATCCCCTGCCTCAGCCTAGATCCTGCATCCCACATCCAAACTCTCACCCCTGACCCCAACTCCTCCCTCTTCCCAGAGTCCCTCCCTCCCCCGCCCCCAGCCAAACTCCATGCCAGGGCTGCAGAGGGTGAGGAAGAGCAAGCAAGGGGGGGGGAGTGAGCAGGGGGCGGGGCCTCAGAAAAGGGGCAGGATTGGGCACAGCCTCAGGGAAGGGACGAGGCAGGGCTGTTGGGTTTGTGCATAGACAGTTGTCAGCTTTGCATGTGTTGCATGGTTCCTTAGCAGCTGGGTGAATTGCACACTGAGAGAATTAGAGACACGTTGTCTGGGAGGAAAAAAGATGTCTCCGGTTTTGCACTCCTCACGGAGGGCCTGTCTACACTAGGAAATTATTTTGAAATAACTAAATTGGAAATAACTCCCGAAATAATAACACAATTGAAGTAGCATGTCCCCACTACAGGGAAGCCTCAAAATCAGTCCGAGGCAAGTTCCGTTATTGTGGGCGCACTACCTCGACTCAGATAGGAAGCACTGGGGAGTAATTACTTCCAATGACTCTGGGGAGTCATTATTTTGAAATAGCAGCCCGGGAGCGTCCATACTACTGCTATTCCCAGATAATTATTTCAAAATAAGCGTTATTGCCGAGGAAAGCAGGAGCACGGATTTTGATATAACCAGCCCGTTCTTTCAAAATAACAGGCTTGGTAATGAGGATGCTCCGCTTGTTATTTCAAAATAACTCCCTCGTGTAGACCAGGCTAAGATATGTATGTATTCATGGACACTTTATCCATAAGGAAGTCCGTTTCCTCTGCTTCAGCATGAAAATGCTCGAAAGAAAAATTCTATGAAGTAAGGACGCTGTTTTTAGAGTATATGGCGGCATTTTCAATTGAACTTAAGCCCTTGTCCAGTACGTATTCCCTGAAAGACACAATGGATCCTAAAGGGCCTTTGAGCAGTAGCGCCTAAGTACCTGCAATTTGAGAGCTCTCCCCTGGGAGTATGTCGTACGTAATGTCAAGTAGCTGATGTGTAGTTACAACTCTCAAACTATCAAAACCACTAAGCAAAGACCAGTTTTGTTTTCTTTCCTGGCTACAGAGAATATTACAGAGTTCAGGTACCCAGGTAGTGTTGCTGGTACTGGGTTTTGATTTGCAAACAAATGCAAAGCCCCAGTGCACTAGACTTGCTGCAAACCACATCACGAGCAAATAAAACGTCAGTCCAGTTTACAGCACAGATGATATTTAGCTGTAAATTTGCTAGATAAAGATTCTTTTAATATTTTATAACTCTAGCGGATTAAACCCAGTATAAACCAACAAATTAGCAGCCACAATAGTTTTGTGTTCAGAGGAGGGCCAGTGAAGGTGAAAGAAAGATCGCTTCTTCTGGCAGGTTAGCTAAGCTGAAAAGCTGACTTTTGAATGACTTTTGCATGCTCAAAATGGAGCTGAAGGCGGGAGAAGCTAATAAATAATGAATGCTAGCTGCACTTACAGCAAGTATACAGTATAGGCGATTGTTATTCTTCTTTGAAGTTTCTTTTTTCCCCCTGTGGTCTGTTTCAAAGGATTGGAGGTGGGTTTATTTTTTAAGGATTCATATAAAGCACTTAATACAATACCCTACACACACAAATTTTTCTCCTAGCTGGGTATCTATCCCCTCTGTAGAATTCACAATCAAGTTTTAATGCAAAAGAGGACCAGAAGGGAGACTCCAACTTCTCAAAAATATTCTCCGGTGCCACACAAGGCGCTCTCATTACTGAAATGTTCTTCCTTTAATAAACAATTTAAAGTAGAGAAAAGGTGTGTGAATGAAAGTAATTAGATGGAGTATGGAATGTGCTTTGGAGGTTGATTTGAAACAGGCAAACAGTCGTCTGCATCTTGCCAGTGTGTTGAATCATTTTATTATAATCCACCCGTGGTCTTGATTTTGCAAGTGCGTTGAATAACTTCATCGTAATCCACCCATGTTCTCGATTTGTGCCTTCTAAACGGTGCACTTTGCAGGATCCACACGACATGGCGGAAGAGGCCTTCCTAGGAAATTCTGTGGCTACGTTTCCCACGCCTGGTTTGATTGTAATGTAAATGACAATGTGCCGCTGCTTTTCAAAATCTGTTGCCGCATCATTTCCTTCAGCTCCAGGAGCAGCATCTTTGGGACACAGAACCTGCGAAGGAGGTGTGCTCACAGCACACGAACCCACGGAGATGGCATTTAAAGATGCAAGCCTTCAGGCAGCGCGTTTTCTGAAAGCAGAGTACCTTTTTGTTGGTAATGTAGCAAATCAGTGCACAAATACCATCTGCTCAGCTTCAGGGCTGCGAACACACTTTGGTCCGTGGAGAGGGCAGACTGTATGTGAGGCGGTTGATCCCCCATCTGCTTCGACATGATCCTTACAAATTTTTCTGACGGAACGCAGTGCCACTTTAGTGCTTTCCCATTAGACGGAGCATCGTCATATAGCTCACTTTTTTGTGGCAAGGCCGTTTTGGGAGAGGGTCTCTACCAAGGGACTCGGCTAGACTATGCTGAAGTTTCGAAAGAGGATATGCAAATTCCACAGGAATTTGCAGATCTTCTTCCGATCTCACATTTGAAAGTGGAGCTTTCGAAAGTGAAAGTAGTCGGGACGCGGTTTTTTTCCGGCAAGCCCCCCCCCCCCTTCGAAAAGCCGTGTAAACCTCATTTTTTGAGGAAGAGCGGCTTTTCAAAAAAGGGAGGGGTGTGCCGGAAAAAACCCAAGTCCTGACTACTTTCACTTTCGAAAGCTCCGCTTCCAGAAGTGAGATCGGAAGAAGATATGCAAATTCCCGCGGAATTTGCATGTCCTCTTTCGAAACTTCAGCGTAGTCTAGACGAGCCCAAAGAGAAATATGATGGCATAACACATCCATGTTCTGTGTTCATATGGCCCCTCGCACAACGGGTATCCTAATGCCTGACGGGTGCTCCTGGACGCTACTGCGACACAGATGAATAGTAATAATATTCTAATCACTTATTAGGGCTCTGTTTAATATGTCATCTGTCATCAAAATACCATGGTTTCCAGCTTGGGGTTCTGAAACATTCTCCTGGACTAGGCCATCTCCTTATAGAAAGATGGTCGTCTTCCGGATGCTTTTACCGCTGGTTGCATTTGTGCTGACAACCTGCCTTCCCATTGAGAATTGGTTAATATTTAGCAGCAGGAAAGGAGAAAAGTCAGCACCATGTGATCAGCTAGTGAGCTACAGACCAGGGGATGTGCACAGATCACGGGTTGGAAGCCACCCCTCTACAAGATTTCCATTTGTGGGATCTGTGTTTCTAGGGCAAGGCTGACACGGAACTCCTGCATGATCAGAGTCCAAAGTAGTCAGGTCCAGTAGGGGGCAGTGATGGTGAGTGCATACCCCGCACTGAAGTTGGGGGAGCTAAGACTTTGTGGGCGGAGGAAGTCCTGCCTCTCCACCCAGACTGGGCATGTTCCAGGTGCTGGAACAGTATAAAAGGCAGCAGAGCCGCTCAGTCTGGGCTGACCAGTGAAGCAGAAGGACCTCTCGCCAGAGCTCCTGAACTGCTGCAGCCAGCCATCCCAGTGGTGAGAACTGGAGACCCGGAAGACAGCCACAACGCAACCCCAGGGAACTCCAGGGAGAAGCAGCTGCCTAAGAGCCATGGGACGTTGATCCAAATAGAGCGGTAGGAAGTAACCCAGGGAGGGTGCAGGAGCGGCCTTTTCCACCCAGGTATCCTCTGTGCATTTCGGCTGGATTCCCCGCCGAGGGAGTGGCAGGTGGTGCTGCTACTCACAGGGCCCTGGGTTGGGACCCGGTGGAGCAGGGTGGGCCCGGGTCCTCCTACTAGGGCGTCAGCCCCTAACCGCATTGACGCGTGCCAGTAGGCAATACTGCCCTGAATTAAGGACTACCATTTACTCAACCTGGCCAGTAGGCCATATGGCCCTGAACTGAGGACTACTTATTGACTCTAGGTACTAGGCCATACTGCCCTGGGCTGAGGGCTATATATGGACCCTATCTAGTAGGCCATATTGACCTGGATTGAGGGCTGTGTATTGACTCTAACCAGTAAGACATTCTACCCTGAACTGAGGGCTATATAAATATATTGACTCTGGCCATTGGGCCATGCTGCCCGGAGAGCTGGGCTGCTTAGGGATTTGGAGTTAACCAGAGACTGGTGAAGTGTTACAGATTATAGTGATGGCCAACCCCTTGTGGCTGAGGTGCACCCCGGAATGTGGTCACCCCACTGACAGGGAGTGCTTATGCCGCCATAGGAGCATTATGCCCGTCCTACTCCTAGAGTAGAGCATGGTGAATCCTAGCTTGGACTTTCTTGTTTAGTATGGAAGCTGGAGCTCTTCTCGTGGTGGTTTGCTGCAACACTGCTCTGTTACTTCCCCTCCAATACGCACGTAGGCTTGGTCACATCCATCATTGGAGCACTGAGAGCACTTCGAGACTCTTTATTGACTGTCACGAGCCATTATTGACAAAGTATGGGTTCTGCCATTTCCATTTGTTGTATTTTTCTCTTTTCCTCTGTATTATGAATGCTGGGAAAACAGCCACCCGGGAGCTCCTGCGTCCCATGGTGAGATGTCCACCAAATCCAGCTGGGGTACTGTCTGGTTTGCCATGGGATGGACCATAATTGGCTGGGCTGCACTTAGTCCTCTCTTCCCCCTGCTCTTCATACTTTACTTGGGATAGCCAGGAGTTGTCACCCGTATCGATGCACTCAGAGTGACAGTATAACACAACTTGATGCTCTTAAAGGGAAATGAAGTTTCTCCTCTGATGCTTTGTATCAATCGGCCTGTGATCGCGCCTATCAGTAAATCTTATTAGCAATGCTCGGTCTGAGATAGACACAATGCGAGTTACCCGAGAGCTCAGACACAGAGCTCATTGTAGAACTGTAACAAAACGGAGCAGGAGGGCCAAGTGCTAACCGGAGTGTTGCTGAAAAAACCTACTATGCTGTGTGCAACAATACGAAAGAGGCCACCCAAAAATGCAAATGGAATTTTTTTTGTGAGTTCTAGGAAGTTTTATTTTCTATACCAATTTTCTGCAGTTTGGATGTGCATTGAGATCGCAGTCCACTTTGCAGATCTTTGCGTCATTCCAATAAGCTTTGTTTGCTAAGAGGGACACGTTTTATATTAAGGTTCTCTTTATGAAGGGTTAGTAAGTTATTACAAGTTATTTTATAAATGGGTTAACATAAGAACATAAGAATGGCCGTACTGGGTCAGATCAAAGGTCCATCTAGCCCAGTAGCCTGTCTGCCGACAGTGGCCAGCACCAGGTGCCCCAGAGGAGGTAGACCAGTGAATTATTGCTTGTAATAAACTTTGACAAGTCAATAGGTTGGTTCTAACCATGTACTGAGGAGTTTACATATAACACCTTCTATTCATGTCTGTAACATGCTTATTATAACATTATAGTAATCTTTTATTAATGCATTGCAAAGCATTTATTAATGGAACCTTACCATACAGCAGGGGTGAGCAATAACACAGCGGCGGTGTCCCAGAGGTAGCCTCGGCGGGCCGCCGCTACTATATTTACCTTCACAAACACAGGTACCAGCGATTGTAGCTTCCACTGGCTGCGAATCACTGTTCCTGGCCAATGGGAGCAACAGGAAGTGGCACGGACCAGGATGCCACTTCCCACAACTCCCATTGGCCGGGCAAAGCAATCCGCAGCCAATGGGATCTGCAATTGCTGGTACCTTCGAACATGCAGGTAAATATAATGGTTGGTGGTTGGCAGACTGGATCCTGCACAGAGGCCAGTATTTGGTCACTCCTGACATACAGTGTGACCGTACTGGTTTTACAAACTAATTGAATCTCGCAAGCAAGGAGGCAATTATCTTGGAACATATGCACATGGTCCTGGATGCTTCATTTGAATTCCCTGGTCTTATTGTCTGTTGATCCCTGTCAACAGCAAATGGTGGTGGTATGTTGTTCCATCCAGTAGCTAACCCACATGAGTAATGAATCGGGAGCCAGAGCTGAGGAGAGAGCTGTAAAGGATATCTTGGTTCTCGCTTTTAAATAAGGCTGCAAAAACTTTGGACCTCTCAAAGTACATAATGATCAATGCCACATCTAAGGTCCTGGTTCTGGCCCATTTCTCTTTGCAGGCACGTTGAAGATCCACAGTCATTTCTAACACAAATGACCCTGCAATCGATCGTGTACCATCAACTTCAGGTGTAGGCATGCCATGCACAATGTGGAAACAGAGCTAGAAATGTGCCCAGTTGATTTTAGAATCGGGGCCTGTAATTTACAAGATGAGTGGAAATGGTTTTGTATTTGTTCATCTGACTGTCTTAGGTTTGCAACAAATGAGATGGAGATTTCTAAGCCAACCTTTTTCTTAATGAAACACCCGTCAATATCAGAAGCTAGGTGTGAGCAGCTGTAAATGGTATATAAAGGGCCTGAAAGCACCACATGAAAGTGTTAAAAAAAGAGAGTAAGGTTGACAGAAGTGTTTCATAACATTTTATTTATTGCGGTTTCTGCGTGAGTGGAACTAAGCCCAGGGACGAAGGTGCTCAAAGACAATTACCAACTAAACATTCCATTAATAAAATAACGGCTAATTATAATTGCTAATTAAAATTCAGGATTATGATGTTGGTTTTAAGCATTAACGGGAGTAATGGCATTACCATTTTTAATGAAATTCCAATATGGAAAATTATAGCATAACAGAAAAAAAAAATAAAAAAATAAAGCCGTACAGGCTGCCGCAAGATTAGAAGTTATTGTTAAACCCAGAGGCATAGAATTTTCCCAGCTGGTGAACTTAAGTTAAGTAAGTTTAATGTACTGTAATTTAATTACTAATCATAGTTTTTCTTCACAGTGGGAATTGATACCAGGTTTATATTTTATAAGAACAAAAGAGAAAACTGAAATAGCTACTGTGTGATGGGTGTTGACATGGTGCTACAAGCTACAAATAAAAGAATATTTTGCAGACTTTTGCATAACATTTGGATTTTGCTATGTTATAGTGCCATTTTACATAATATTTAATTAATGATTACCGGATTATAAATTAAATACCCTGTCTAGATTTTGCAATGCAGCTACAGTGCAGCCTTTTTGCAGGGCATATGCAGCACAATTTTACATATATGATATATCTTCTTTGAATAATTAATACATGGGCATATTAGGAAAGGCAAAATCCCGAAGGAAGATGAAATTTGACCTACATTAATAAAGCTATTTAGGATTCATTAGCTGTAGACAAATTTCTGAAACTATTTGCTATTATTCACCTTTTCATACATAATGCAACATGTTGGCTTAAATAAAATCCCTGGAGTGTAGCCTGTTGGTTATGTTGGTCCTGCAGTTAGATGTATTTGCCTTTTGGCTAACCTGGCCGATGTTTCATCTGCCCTTTGTCGGTAGTTCTCGAATGTTGAGGCATGACAAGTTGAGGGCTCTGTCTGTATCAGGTCTGAATGGTGGGTGAGATGATGAAATTAGTGCATCCCGGCAAGCCTCTGTGTGTGGATCCCCCAGGAGATGGAAGGATTGTGTCCTGTCTCAACCAGGCCTGAGACAACGGTGAGTGGCCAGAGCAGTCCAGTCAAAGGCAAAATGCTGTAACATGATGGGTTCGTTCTTCCTGGGACGAGGCACTTCCTCAGCGTGTCTGCAGGGAGCTGGGCTTGGGAGACCTGGAAAATTACTGAAAGGCAGAACCAAAGTTGCAGGTGACCATACCAGGAGTCTATAGAGGGACCCGTGGTGGGAGAGACACTAGATGAAGATGATGGAGGCTGCTGCAGGGACAGGTTAGGCCATGGGTTAGGGGTTCCTGCCTGTGGATGGAACGCAGAGCTCCTTCACGGAGTCCCAAGGAACGATGAGTTTGTGAGGGAGGATGTTTTATGGTGTTGTGTGACCTGTGCTCGCCTCTGCTTGACATGGTTAACTATAAACCGCGTAAGGAGAAGGGGGAGGGGAGATTGCTTCACAACCACTGTGCACCCCTGAGGCAGTTAAGCCTGAGGGTGGTGTTCTGAGGGACAGGTATGTTTAATGCTGAGGAGTCTGACGGGCCTACACTGCATCCTGAGGGGGTAGGTGGCTGGCGGCAGGTCCCAAGGCTCCAACGGCGATGCTAGGCCCCTGTGTGCCCCGAGCATGCCTAGATGGGGGTAGCGGCTCAAAGCCATTCAGGTCCCAAGAGCTTGCAACACCCTGGAGGTTTGGAGCACAAGGTCTTGGATTCTCCTCACAGCTCCTCTAGTGGCAGCCAGAAGCGACACCAGGCCGAACGACAATCCAGTCACAGCAGGGCACAGCTCTAGCATGGGGGAAACCTCCACGTTTCCCGGAGCTTCTGGCCCTTCTCAGAAAAGCTTTATTGGAACGAATGGATTGTTTCCCAAACGATGTGCCTAACTTTTGCAGTTAGCTCATCGCAAGGCTGACGTTGGCAGTTTTGCTCTCTTGGGCGCATGTGCCTTGGAATCTACCTTTTAGAGAAGAGCTGAAAAGAAACGTAATGCCTGGCGTTGGCTGGCTGCACATTTCTGAATGGAAGCTTGTGTGTTATGTGCACAAGGCTGGCTCGGAAAGTCATTGATTTAGTCCATCTCTGTTGGCTACATGCCATTCTAATCCCAACATTGACAATTTTACGTTACAAGGAACACATGGAAAATGGGCACAAAAAGCAGCCCTTGGTTAACTTTTCTTAGCATTAAATATGGATTCACAGGTTTTCCTCTGCTGTCGGCGGGGCACCTTGTAGGTTATCTGGTGCAGTGATGTTAGAGAAACTTGAGCTTTTGGGAGAAATCTACCAAATAAAAGCACAAAGCAAGAGCCAGAAGCTACTTTTTTTACTGACCTAGAGTGGTTCATGAACATGAACAATGGTTTGAGATGTAGGGACTTGCTTGGTTGAGTAAAAGGATTAGGCCCAATATCTTATGAATTCATAGAATGGAAAAATTACAGCATGTGCTAATTACAGAAACTCCTAATTAACTATACTTATCAGCTTCTAAGCAAGCTGAAGTGGGCAGCAGTTGATAGCGTTGCTGACCTTTTCGATGTTCTTTGGGGGGAAAAAACCCTCTTAGAAATCAAGTGTTTGTAAAATTCATCAGAGAGCAATTAATTTGGGCAATTAGAAGACTATAGTAGAAATTTGCACATCTCTGCACATCAGAACATAAATTGACTTTAATGTTGCTGCATAGGCATCTGTTGGTATTGAAAATTTCTTATGTGGACAACCAAAGGAATCCATTCATGTAGTACAATCTTTGTTCTTGCAGTATTAAATAAAATGAATGATTACCCCCAGAGCAAGACAGATTGAATTGTATTCTGTGCATCACTTAGCTAAGGATTTACTCTGACTTCTTTTGGGGGATCAATATGGGCTTGGAGAGCTTATTCAAATGTTTTGTCTGATTTTAAGAAACAAACTGATTTGCTATTCTTTGAATGCCAAAGTTTTGATAACACCTTTCTTATATGGTTCTTAACCTCTGAATACTTATAAAACTTCCTGCTTATTCTTATAGTCACCAAGAGAAAGCTTTAGTCTGATCTCAGTTATGTTTCAGTATTCCAGGACAATGGTATAAAGTAGCATAAGGCCAGGTCCACACTATAGTGGGAAGTCAAATTAAGATCCGCCATTCCAGCTACATTAATTACGTAGCTGGAGTTGACATATCTTAAATTGTGTTTCTGCACCATCCACACAGTGAGAAGCCAATGGAGCAAATGCTCCTATTGGCTTCCCATAGTCCTCGTGGAGAGCAGGAATACTGGCACCAATGGGGATGCCCTCTGAGTTTGATGTAGCAGGTCTTCACTAGACCCGTTAATTTGAGCCCCGGAAGATCAACCGCTGCAGCATCGATCTTCCTCATAGTGTAGACATGGCCTTCATGAAGACAGAAAGGCTACGTCTAGACTGGCATGATTTTCCGCAAATGTTTTTAACGGAAAAGTTTTTCCGTTAAAAGCATTTGCGGAAAAGAGCGTCTAGATTGGCACGGACGTTTTTCCGCAAAAGCATTTTTTGCGGAAAAGTGTCCGTGCCAATCTAGACGCGGTCTTGTGCAAGAAAGACCCGATCACTATTTTCGCGATCGGGGCTTTTTTGCGCAAAACAATACTGCGTTGTCTACACTGGCCCTCTTGCGGAAAAGCATTTGCGCAAGAGGGCTTTTGCCCAAATGGGAGCAGCATAGTATTGCCGCAAGAACGCTGACAATCTTACATGAGATCATCAGCGTTCTTGCGGAAATTCAAGTGGCCAGTGTAGACAGCTGGCAAGTTATTCCGCAAAAGCAGCTGCTTTTGTGGAAAAACTTGCCAGTCTAGACGCAGCCAAACTGGTCTATCCCAGGCTGCTCTGTGCCTCTGCCCCATGTAAATCATTATAGTCCCATAGTGTCATTGAAAATATTATAAATAGCACACAAAAACTAGTGTTGGGTCATCCTAAGGATTTTGTTCACTATAAGGTACCTCTACACAGCAGGGCTTAACTCAAAATAAGCTGTGCAAATTGAGCTATGTCAATTGCATAGTTTATTTCGAAATAGCTTATTTCAAAATTGGGAGTGTCTACATAGCACTTATTTCAAAATAGATCCCTCTTCCTCCAACTTCACTTACTCCTTGTACAATGAGGGTTACAGGAGTTGGAATAAGAAGTCCTCCAGCTTGACAGTATTCCGACATTTCGAAACAACTGCCTGCAGTGTAGACGCGGACTAAGTTATTTTGAAATAACGCTATTTATTTCAAAATTACACTGCTGTGTAGCTGTACCCTAAAAGCCCATTCCTCAGCCTGGAAAGAGCACGTTTCTCTTTGCAGTGCTGCTATAAGATGTCACCATTGCTTTTCAGCAGAACTCCAGGGGAGAGTTAAGATGAGAGGGAATTTTAACAGCACAATAAAAAAAGGAATTTGTGTGGCTCAGTCTTTCTTTTATATTGCTAACCAACACAACACCCTATAACACCACTATGTTGTTTTCAAACACATGCTGGGTGTAAGAGAGATTAACATTTTTGTTTTAAAGAAAAAAGCAATATTCTTTGATGAAGGGATTAAGACCCAGCTAGGATGAGTTTTCATTCAAACTTTTTGCTTTACTTTTCAAGCTGTCAGTTTCTGTAAAGTGGGGTCATCTTCCGCATTAGATATAAAGCAGTGAAGGATCCTAATGCGTTCTCAAACTCCTCAGTTGAAATACAACCATATTCATGGGCCATGGAAAGGTAACAATCACATTTCCCCCCAGATCTGTGTGGATGCACATTGACCGTCCCCTCTGAAGATGTCGGATGCTTAATAGAGGCTGCATTTTGTAAATTACTGACACACAGCACTAGTAAATAAGCCCCCCAGACCCAAAGCCTGTGCCAGTCGAAACATTTTTCATGGTTGTGTGTCAAGATGTACATTGTTTTTATGCAGCTGTCTCTTTCTGAACTAATTTTATTATCGTAGATCAAGATTTAAAGGACATCTTCTGTGAAGGTTTGCCAATTCTTTCTTACAGTTAAAGTGCTAAGTATGCTTATTTATTCTCCAGTATTTACTTAGGACCATTAACAATGACAACAAAACATATGATCAGCCCAGCAGAAAGCAGTATTTCCAGCTTTAATGAGGAGGACTGAAAGGAAAACCAACCGTCTCCTGTCCTGTCTCCTTCCCCACCCCAGCTGTGGACAGGAAAGGCATGGGGGTGACACTCAGCCCCATTGAAGTCAATGAGAATTTTGCCACCAACATCGCCAGGGCCAGGGAGCCAACACCCTCTTCAGGCCCATGGGCAAGAGTGGGGCTGGTGCCATGCTCCTGGAAGGGGTTGGGCCTCAGGAGGAAGGGGCAGGACCAGGGGCAGCCAATATTAGGTGCTGCCTGGACCGCAGTATGCCGCCCACCTTCCCCAGGCCTTCAAGCCATCCAGAATGCTCCGCAATAGCAGTGATGGTGATGGTGGCTGGGATACAAGGTCCTTTTGAATCTGGGGCAGTTGCCCCCTTTGTCTCAACCCCTGTTGGCAGGCCTGCACTACGAATAAGGATTTCACCCGGGGTTTAGTGACTTTGATGCCCAGCAACAAATAAGGAAAAAACCAGAGACTTCAGCTCAGCCCTCTCAGTTGATAATTGAGGTTACTGGAGAGCTGCAGAAGGACATTGAAATTTGGGTTTCCAGACAATAATCAAGGCAGGTTGCTCTGTGCCTTGTCGAGGAAGGTGTCAGTAAGAACTCAAGCGTGGCGAGGCATGTCCCTCGTCTCATAACAAACAGCAGATTCACAGCTTGCACGAGGCCTTCCAATCCCACAGCAATGGGTAAGATGTAACAGCCTGGGCCGAGAAACATGTGATAGAGAACTATGAACTCCCGATGCATGTAGATGTCCTGACATGTAATATCAGGGCAAACATCTGGAAATACCTGAGGCCAAGGTGGGCAGACAGCATGGCTACCACGGCGAGGAAAAAGAAGCCGTCTTCCCCTATACAGCTGTTTTCTTACATCTGACTTTCACCGTTTAATGGCACATTATGGGATGGCCAACATACTCACGAGAGACCGAAAGACGTGGGGTTCTAGAAGGTTCAAAAATACGTGTTGCTCACAACTAAAGATTGGAGACATTTGGAGCTCTCCAACACTCCGAACATTTACAGTTTCTGGGCACTAGCCGTTAATATCACAGCTCATTTCTGACATCTCTTGTAAGATCACGAGAATTGGCATGAAACTTTGGATGTGCCTAGAGCTAGACCCAGGACTGGGCTTAGATGTCATTCATCACCATCTGATGTCACAATCATTCATCACAATCTTAGATGTCATTCATCACAGGTTTTCAGACCATAACTCAGCCCTCAACCTGTGATGCACAGCATTATTGTAGAGTCTTCTCCCTTCCCCCTCTTTCCTTGTGTGTTGTTTCTCCTTCCATGCAATCTTCTTTGATGAAATTATCAGTTATTATATTATCAGGAAAGAAACTCTTTTGTTGTTAAAGGTGACCTGCAAAAGCAGCCTTGCGAGAATTTGTCACTACCTTTGCAAGGCTCCTTTTAATAGCTCTAAAATGATAAGAGCTTTCCTATTATAAACGCCTCAAAATTACTTATCTAAATTATGAGTGAGGTGGATGTTATACTTCAAACGACGTGCTTTCTCCTCACCCCATTCTCAGACAAAGTACTGTATTTTCCTACAACGTGGTCTTCTTGCATTGCTCATTTTTGGCACTCTAATGAGATATACGCCACTACAAAACTGCATTAAAAGATTTTTTAATGCAGTCGGGAACCACAGCTAACAGACCTTCTATCAGGGTAAGTGCAATAGCTCAAACTGATAAAGAGCTAAATCCCTAACAAGCTCTAAGTTATAGCATTTAAATAGAAAGTCGACTTTTTTTCCAGGCACGTTGTAAGTGCCTCATTAGTTCTCAATATGTCTGTACGAGCTGAAAGAAATTGATCTCATTACTATGGATATAAACGTGGCCAAGATCTAAAATGTTACATATAAGCTTCAATTCAATTAATGAATTTGTTAAAACACAAGGCCCTTCAGTTAACAGGGGCAGGCAAGATATTGGAGGGGAGGAGGGGTCAGCAAAGAGATTGTACCACAATTGGATTGTCTAACTATATACATATACTGAGTCTAATCTTCCTCACTATGTGCACTCAGTGGCTACGTCTAGACTGGCCCCTAATTCCGGAAGAGGCATGCAAAGCAGGTAAGTCAGAATAGGGAAATCCGCAGGGGGCCTGAAAGTAGGAATAAGAGATCCTCCGGAAAAGGGCTTTATTCCGGAGGATCGCGCCAGTCTAGACGCTTTTTTCCGGCTTTTCCCCAAGCTGGAAAAAAGCGGCGGACATGTTTATTTAAATCCCGCAGGGGATATTTAAATCCCCCGCAGATTTCCCTATTCTGACTTACCTGCTTTGCATGCCTCTTCCGGAATTAGGGGCCAGTCTAGACGTAGCCAGTAGCTCCAGAAATCTGCTGTTATGGTTACCAGTGAGCAGACAGGGAGTTTTTATCCCCAAGATAGGTGGCCGGTTGCCCCCAGCATTAGTAGGAGTACTGTGAGCAAGACCCGAGAAGTGATTCTTCCACTCTACTCCATGCTGATGAGGTCTCAGTGGGAGAATTGTTCTGGGCACCACATATCAGGAAAGATGTGGAGAAATTGGAGAGGGTCCAGAGAAGAGCAACAAGTATGATGAAAGGTCTAGAAGACATGAGCTAAGAGGGGAGACTAAAAGAACGGGGCTTGTTTAGTCTGGAAAAGATAAGACCGAGAGGGGTCATGATAGCAGCTTTCGAGTACCTAAAAGGGTGTTAGAAGAAAGAGGGAGAAAAATTGTTCTCCTTAGCATCGGAAGATAGAACAAGAAGCAATGGGCTAAAATTGCAGCAAGGGAGGTGTAGGTTGGACATTAGAAAAAAAATTCTGTCAGGATGGTTAAACACTGGAATAAATTGCCCAGGGAGGTTGTGGAATCTTCATCATTGGAGACATTTAAGAGCAGGTCAGACAGACACCTGCCAGGGATGGTCTAGACGGTGCTTGGTCCTGCCATGAGGGCAGGGGATTGGACTTGGTGACCTCTCGAGGTCCCTTCCAGTTCTACTGTTCTGTGGTTCTATTTCCGATAAGAAGGGACTTGTGTCGTGGTTTTGACACTAGTGTCATTTAGGGCCAGTCCCTGAATAACTAATCACGTGACACTCTCCGTTTCTCTTAGGAAGCCTTTTCTGGCTGAAACACACCCCTGGGCAAAGGGGATATTGCAACCCTCTCGCCCCCCTGCATATGTTCTCTTCTCCAGCTGAGCCTCAGTGCAGCAAAGCACTTAATCATGTGCATGTGGCCCATTGCACTGGGGGATCAGGGTTTTTTAGCGTAGGTGGGCATGTGTGGTGCCCAGCCTTTTGCCCAGGGGTGCATTTCACTTTCTGTGTTTAAATGTGGCCTGTAGGTACCCAGTCCAGCTTTCCCGCCTCATCCAACCTCTAGGGTCTTTGAGCTCTTTGGAGAAGAAATAATTCTCTTTGTAAATGCCTATAACTCCAATAGTGTTTAAGAAAACCCACTGCCAAGCAATCTTCCCTCTAATCTTTTCTCTGCATGTGCACATTTTTTCCATCCACGTGCAGAATAAATGTTCCGTGCCCGAAGGCATACGTGAACGTGCACTCCCAGGAGAAACACAAAACCTAGCTGTGGGCACTCTGTGGGGTATAAATCTCTCCTGAGTGTCGGCTCCAGCTTACAGGGAACCCTGGCACCAGGCCCTGGAGCTGTTCAAGGGATCATAGAACCCCAGGGCTGGAAGAGACCTCAGGAGTCATTGAGTGCAGCCCCCTATCCAAAGCAGTACCAACCCCGACTCAATCATCCCAGCCAGGGCTTTGTCAAGCTGGGACTTAAAAACCTTTAGGGGTGGAGATTCCACCCCCACCCTAGGGAATCCATCCCAGGGCTTCACCACAGGAAGTCTGGTGCAATCAAGAACAGAGCCTGGTTCTTAGTCCAACGCCTGGCCCCTCAGCTTTTCTCCTTACTGTCCATATCTGCCACAACGCAGTCGGATGTCAAGTAGACTGTGATCGCATCTTCCCCACTCCCTGAGTCTTGTAGTTATGCCTTGATGAATGCCTATTGCCTTAACACTTGCCAGACACGTAATTACAGTTCTTTAATTTGTTTCAGTAACATCTTGTGACGGACCGGGCCGTGTCTGGGCACAGCTGAGGGCGTCCGTTCAGGGCGAATTGCTCAAATCCGGGGCTCCTTACAGCCCCCAGACTGGTGACCTTTCCAAACAGGCCACAAACCAGTCCCACAGAGCGCTCCAGCAGCCTGCCTGAAGCCTCATGAGCAAAACCCCTCTGACACCCCAGCAATGTCCGTGCCCCAGATGGCCCCGGGCCTATACACAGGTGGGGGGGTCCTAACTCCCAATCCCACCTACCCCGAACAAGTCCTGTCCGGTTCCAAGAAACCAGCCGCAGATCCCTAGTCAATTTACCCTCTGGACCTTACCCACAAACCACGCTGGGCCAATCCTTTAGAATCTATATCTAAAGGTTTATCATCACAAGAAAGAAAAGCATGAGAGTAAGGTTGTTAAAGATTAGTACGTTACATGCACCGAATCTCCCAGTCCTTGATGCAGGCTCTAGCAGAGATGTTACAGCTGCTGGTTTAAAAGTCCTTGTTGCACATCCTAGGATCAGGACGGGTCCACAGGTCTTCCGGGCTCTTCGATCCCTGCACTGCTGCCTTTGGGATGAAGTGCTGAGCTGAGAACAAGATGGCGTCGACCACATAGCCTCTTTATACATCCTTCCTGGCCTCTCCTTGGCCACAGCAGGTCACCTGGCCAGCGGCCAATCTCTGTGCTCCCTGCTGGCAGCTCTCAGGTGACAGCCCTCAATCTTTAGGTGTGTCCTTGGCCCATTGAGAGCCATTGTCCCACAGGGCCTCACTAATTAGCATGTCCACAGGCCCGGCCCTGCCCAACGCTCAACCGCATGCAGGGAAATATTCAGTATCCATACAAGTACATGCTAATAATTGCATACACAGACATTATACAAACACATGAACAGCATACATAGGATTATCAGACAGTAAGCTTCTAGTCAACACCTCACATGGCCCCCTTCTATACCATTTCTGGGGCCAACACCCCCACCTATGGGTACAGCAGCAATCTGGCTGCTCCCCTCAAAATCCAGTAACGTGACACATGTATTATAACAAACATATGTTGCTCTGTGAATAAACATTTAAATGAAGCTTTTAATGGGGGTTATGTGTTTTGAAGCCATTCATGGCGCCGGTAAAGTTTCTCATTCTTAGTGAAAGCCATTTCCATAATCTGCGCATTATTGGTAATTACTTATGGAGGACCTTCCCTACAAGGTCCTCCATGAGGATAAGGTGCTTTGAGGTCACATCTCCAGTTCATTCCCAAGGCTCCCTCCCAAGTCCACATAAATCGCATCATGCACCCATCCATTTTGTACACACAACCTCACACCACAAGGAAAGGCAGATGCCTCGAACTGCAGAAGACAAATCTCTTCAAGAGTCTTCATTTTGTTTGTTCAGTAGATCAAAAGAGATGCACTATCCTCATAGAGACTTTCCACCTGGATGCCAGGTTCTAGCCAACTCGGCTGTACACTGACAACAACTCGCCCTCAGGATGTGAAAGCCCATTAACCCCGAGCTCCAGATACCTGGGAAGCTTCTGTTCACGGTGTTCCCCTCCTCGAAACCTGGCAAGATGGGGATCTACACACACCTTTAGTAGTCATTACAATCTCACAAAAGTTTCTTCAGCAGATGTGTCCTTTGGTGTGGTGGTCCTGCAAATGGTGGTGTAGTGTGGTCCCTCTTCTCCTCCATGAGGTGTCACTTGTGATTGCAATACACCTTTCAAGGAAGACAGGAAAGTTACTTTCCTTATAGTAACTGCATTTCTTTGAGAGGTGTCGTCCCTGTGTGCATTCCGTTATCTGCCTTTCTTCCCCTCTACCTGGGATCCTTTCCCAAGTCTTTGAAGTAGAGAAGGGACTGGAGAGGTGGACAGTCTGTGTTGCCTCTTACATCCTTGGGGTGGAGCATGAGGAAGTAGATGGCATGGCTGCAGGACCCGTGAACATTGCTAATGACAAATTTTCCAGTCTCTGGAACGTGGAGTTCATGCATTTCTCAAGTGGAAGACGCACAGGGACTACACATCTCAAAGAAGTTTAATTCCTATAAGGGAAATAGGACGGACTAAAGCCCCACACAACACTGTAATATTCTTCATACAAAAATGCCTTCTGAGGTATCATTTGAAAACTGAGAAGTTACTGGTGAGTAATATCGGGGTGAAAAGTAATACATGTAAATACATGTAAACTTGCAAGCATTCGTGGAAACTATGAACTGTGCCCACCAAGCAAGTGGGGTAAACCTGTTCTTCAAGAACCAAAATGGTGGCAGAAGCGTTGTCTATGGCCTGAAAAGCAAGGTCGTTGAGTTTACACAGGCTTCAGTCGGTATTGGCAAAAGCCCATGGCCATTGGTCTTTCTTCAATCAGGCAAAATTCTCATTATTTTCAAGGGACATGAGTAAGCCCTGTAGGATTTGGGCCCTGTGGCTGTTTGGCTCTCAGGCTACGTCTACACTGGCCACAATTTCCAGAAAAGCCATGCAAATCAGGTAAGTCAGGATAGGGAAATCCGCGGGGCTTTATTCCGCAGGGCTTTATTCCGGAGGATCGCGCCAGTCTAGACGCTTTTTTTCCGGCTTTTCCCCAAGCCGGAAAAAAAGCGGCGGACATGTTTATTTAAATCCGCGGGGGATATTTAATCCCCCACGGATTTCCCTATCCTGACTTACCTGATTTGCATGACTTTTCCAGAAATTGTGGCCTGTGTAGACGTAGCCTCAGTGTTTTTGACAAGCTGTTTTTCCATTCTTTAGAGCTCTTCATTTTCTAGAACTTTCTGAACAAAACTGATCTGTTCCCTTATATAAAATGACACTAGAAATATTTATGGCAGGCAGCTCTATTCCTCCTTAGTGATAAAAATCTGGTGTGTGTTCCACTAATTTTAGCTTTTTGGGTTGTGTGGAGTCTTTACTTTGCTTTCAACTTATGCCATAAACCAGGTGTCTACAGAAGCCTCTGTGTGTTTGTGATCATTAGGCAATATTAAAGATTATCATTGAGAGACAGACCGAGAACGAGAAATACTGGGTATTCTCCTACCTGCACAGCAATTAAATTATTGCTTGGCACATTTCCAGTCCCAAAACTAGCAATCAGTTTTTCCGTGGAATCAGGCACATTGTGTTACAATACAATGTCTTGCTGAGAGGTTCATATTTAGCATTTGCATTAGATAATTTAATTTAAATGCACAGAGAGAACACAGTTGTAGTTCTTATCATTACAGCAAAACGTTAGTGGAAGACTATTCAGATATATATTTTTGTAACTAATTCTGCATTGCTGGATGATATTTACTTCTTCTGTATTAACCTTCCCTGTCCTTGCTGAATAAACTAGGAGATGCTTGAGAGCCACAAACTCTCTCGTGTTGTATTTTCTGTTTCTTTCTAAAACGGAAACAATATCTGAGTTATCTTCAAGTTTCCATGGGATTGTGAAAAGAATGCTAGGAAGCCATAAAAGTCCTGGGAGGACTTTCCCTGGGTGGAAGCCGTTATGTACCGGAGATCAATTTTCTGATAATATTCTCTAGACTGAAAGGATATTTTAATTTTAGCAGACATGAATAACAGAAATAGATAGAGCCATTCCATAGCTAGGGCCTGATACAAAATCCATTGACGTCAATGGACAGACTCCCATCAGCTTAATGGGCTTTGGCTCAGACCCTAAGGCCTGGTTTGTAATTAGACCAGGTGACCTGATTTAAGGTACACAATTCCATCTATGCAAAATGTGTAACTGGAGATGGTTTATCTTAAGCTGAGTCATGGTGGCATCCACAAAGCTCCCATTAGATTCCCTTACGCCTTGCAGAACGAGGAGTACCGGATGCTCGAAGGGAATGCCCTCAGCATTGGATTTACAGGTGTACATTAGACCCGCTAAATCAAACGCTAAAAGATCAACCTCTGGAGGGTCGGACTCCTCACTAGTGTAGACATGCCCGTAGGATATGTCTACACTGCAGTAAGAAAACCTACCACTGGCCCCCTGTGAGAGGAGAGGATCCCAGGATTCCAACCTGAGCCTGAACATTTACACTGCAATTAATAGCCCCTTAGCCAAAGTTAGCTGGCATGAGCCAGACAAGGGTGTCTAATTGCAGTGTAGACGTGTCCTTAACGTCCAATAATATAACCACGGAAATAACATTTTTATGCTATCGCTCCCCCTTCTTAAGTTACGCTATATCAAATTTAGCAATGGCCATCACATGGCCTGCACCCACTAACAAGGCCTATCTTCAAGTTTCTGCTTTGGCCTCACTTTGAGATTGAAGGCTAGTATCTGGCCACAAGTGTGGGTTTCTTGACGATAATTAGCATCTGCCTGGAGCGCTGCTGCTCGTTGCACTGTAACCCAGCAACGTTTGACATGTTTAGGAGGTGACATAAAGCACAGCACAAAGGAAGTCATTTGTGGCGCTCAATAATATGTTTTATTGGGCCTACAAAAGCTGGGAATGATGGGGCATGGTATTATTTATTATTCCACTATGAACATATGCATAGGCATAGCACCCTTCTTCCCTCCCAGCAATCTTCTCACAGGGGCTCTGTCATGATCTGTAAGTGGAAATTTGAAAATCCACCTTGTCCTGTCACCTCCAATTGCCCATGGATAGTATGGAGGATAATTGAAGCAAGAAATCCCCATTAGAAAGCCAATGAATGGTTCAATGAGGGGGCTAACCTAGATCCTTTTGGTGTCAATGGAAAGATGGCCATTGATGTCAGTGAGCTTTGGGACATTGGGAAATACAGACCTGACCCAAAGACTGTACAGCCCTTAAGAAGGGTATCTGTGCTTTTACAAGCAGAATTTCTGCCTCTTTTATATGAAAGCCTCAGTTCAGGTTCCAGGCTTCACCCTGTTGCCCTTCCTCTCACCTCCTTGCTGGCCTGTAGAACTCTACATCGTTAGTTGTTGGAATGGGCCCAGGCACAGTGCTAACTTTCCAGTGAAAGCAAGGCAGGAATTGAGAATTTCACACGTGTCTCTGAGTCCAAGTGCTCCCTTCTGCGATGTTGGTGGTGAGGTCCTATTCGACATGTTCTTAACAATCTGGGGGAAAGGGCTAACCAGTGAGGTGGTAAAAATAGCAGATGACACAAAACAACTCAAGATAGTTACGTTCAATGCAGATTGTGATCTAAATTAGCTGTTGCCCCTTGTTTTAGTTCGTAGTAGTCCTTCGGGGGAGGACTTCCTCACCAAGTGTCTCCGTCTAACCTGTGCACCCCATCCTCCCCGTGCTAGACAGCAGTCTTTACATGGTCCTTTTTGCTAGTCCAAGGCCCTTCAAGCGCCAAGAGGGAAGGGAGACCTGGGCCCACACTCACTCCAGGTCCCAGCCCAGGACCCTAAGAACAGGCAAAACGGCAACCTGTTTGACTGGTGGGGCCGTACCTCAACTCACCGGCCCGCGGGCTTCGATTCTGCCCTGTCCTGGGCTACTTCCTTCCCTCTTGTTGGCTTCACCGCCTCTACCATGACTCTCATCCTGCCGTTGGTCTCTCTCTTTCTCCTTCCTCGCCTGTGCTGCTCCTCTCCTCATCCGGCTCGCCTCCTTCTCCGCCCGGGTGCCCTGCTCTTCAAAGCCGGCGCCCTCTCCCTGAAATGCTGGCACATGTGCTGTCCTGTCACCCAATGAGGTGGCCCAGGGAATCCCCACGCACGCGCGTGTCACAACTGCTGAGCACGCCCAGCACAGCTGCTTGCCTCCCGCGGTGCTGGGGCCAAGCGCCGTTTCAGTGCGGGGTGCAGGGCTTTCCCTGTCAAACCCCGTCACACACACCCTTATGTCTCTGGCGTCCTCACCATCTGCAGCCTCTTCTGACTCAGCCAATCTTGAAAAGAAGTCCGCGTTCTTGTGCTTATTCCCTGGTCAGTGCGCCACTTCAAACTTGGAGAGTTGCTCACCAAATACCATCTTATTACCCGGGGGTTTACTTCTTTCTTAGACTGCAACCATTTCAGTGGGGCATGGTCCATCAGCAACCTAAAGGAGCTTCCCAGTAGATAGTACCACGGGGATTCTATTGCCCACTTTACAGCCAAAGCTTCCTTCTCTACCGTGGCGTATGTCCGCTTCCTAGGAAAAATTTTCGACTTAAATACAGGTCACTCTTCTCCCTCTACTTCCTGCACCAGGATTGCCCCTAGTCCTACCACTGAGGCATCTTGTCTGTACAATAAAGTCTTTGGAAAAGTCGGGTTACATTAACACTGGCGCGCTCATCAAACAATTCTTAAGCTCCCAGAACACCTTCTCCCCTTGTTCCAACCATGTAACCTTTTTAGGCTCTGACGCCTTTGTTAAATCCATCAGGGGGCTGCTATGGTTGCAAAATTTGGTATAAATCTGTGATAATAGCCAACTAGGCCCCAAAACTGCTGGACCTGTTTTTTAGTTGTAAGGAATTTATATTCTGCTGAAGCCTGCACCTTGCTGATCGAGGGCCTCAATTTTCCCCTCCCTACCGTGTATCCCAAATACATCACCTCCCGCTGGCCTATGTGGCACTTTGCAGGATTGGCAGTTAATCTGGATCCTCTCAGTGACTGCAATACCACCCGCAGGTGCTGTAGGTGCTCCCTCCAGTTACCGCTATAGATCACGATATCATCAATGTAGGCTGCTGCATAGCCCCGATGTTCACGCATCACCTGGGCCATTAACCTTTGGAAGGTCGCAGCTGCCCCGTGCAATCCAAAGGGCATGGTTTTGAACTGGAACAGCCCGAAAGGGGTGGAGAACGCTGTCTTTTCCTTGGAAGCCGGTGTTAAGGGGATCTGCCAGTATCCCTTCATTAAGTCTAGGGTTGATATGTACTGGGCCCGTCCCAACCTTTCCAATAATTCATCTATCTGGGGCATAGGGTAGGCATCAAATTGGGAAATAGCGTTCACTTTTCTAAAGTCTACGCAGAACCAGACCGACCCATCCCGCTTGGGCACCAGTCCTATAGAGCTTCTCCATTCACTAAGGGACTCTTCAATAACATCTAACCACAACATATCTTGTACTTCCTTTCTCACTGTGTCCTACATTTTCCAAGGCAAGGGCCATACCGGGTCACATACCTTGCATCCTGGGGTCATGGCAATGTGGTAACACACTGTTTTGGTTCATCCCGGCGTTGCGGATAGGACTGTTGCATATGATCTTCGCAATATCCTCGTGTTGGACAGGAGTCAGTTCTTTTCCTACTTGTATTGGCGTATCCTTACCTACCTCTCCTGCCTAAGGGCCTAGCACTGTCCCCTATCACGGGTGCTATCATCAGGGCTTCTTGGGGTTTCCATTCATTTAGCAAGTTTACATGGTAAACTTATGACCCTTTTTTTTCCGTCAGCCGTACCTCATAATCTACCTTCCCCACTCTTCGGATTATTTTGAAGGGACACTGCCCTCTCGCTAGTAACTTTGACTCCCTTATTGGTAATAACAGGAGCACCCTGTCCCCTGGTTTAAATTCTCTCAATTTAGTTCCCCTATTGTAATAATACGCTTGTCGGTCCTGGGCTTGTACCAAATTTGCTTTTGCTAATTCCCCTAACTATCGTAACCATTCCCATAAATGTAATACATAATTTACCAACCCTTGTACCCGGGCCTCTTGGTTTTCCCAGGTTTCCTTAATTAGATCCAGAATCCCCCAGGGTTGTCTCCCATACAAGAGTTTGAACAGGGAAAACCCCATTGAGGATTGTGGCACTTCTGTCACCGCAAAGAGGAGGGCAGGTAAGGCCTTATCCCAGTCACAGGGCTCCTCCTCTGTAAATCGTCATAATATGTCCTTAAGGGTTCAGTTGAACCGCTCTACTAATCCATCTGTTTGAGGGTGGTATACGGACATTCGTAGAGTTTTGATTGTTAATAACTTACATAGTTCTCCCATTAGCTTGAAGGAGACATTAGTTCCCTGGTCTGTCAGTCCTGGACTTGTACCAAATTCTTTAGAGATCCCTACCCAGGCGAAAATCTTGACTAATTCCCCTGCAATCGTCGGGGCCATAACATTTTTTAATGGAACGGCCTCTGGGTAACAAGTCGCATAGTCTAGCAGGACCAGGATGTACTGGAAGCTGGACTTGGAGTGTTCCAAGGGCCCCACTAGATCTATAGCTACCCGATCAAACAAAACCCTCACAACTGGGAGAGGAATTAAGGAGGCTTTGGGGCCTAACTGCATCCGTGTCCACTGACAGGTGGGGCACGACTCACAAAAATCCCATGCGGCCTATATATCTCTGGCCAAAAAAATGTGCAGCGGCAGTAAAAAAAAAAAGTGAACAGAATGTTGGGAATCATTAAGAAGGGGATGAGGAATGAGACAGAAAATATACTGCCTTTATATCAATCCATGATATGCCCACATCTTAAATACTGGGTGCACATGTGGTCTCCACATCTCTAAAAAGATATCTTGGAATTAGATAAGAGCAACAAAAATGACTAGAGGTAAGGAATAGCTCCAGTGTGAGGAGAGACTAAGAAAATTGGGTCTCTTCAGCTTGGAAAAGAAATGACTAAAGATGGATATGATCGAGGTCTATAAAATCATGACAGGTGTAAAGGATGGAAATAAGGAAGTGATATTTACTCCTTCCCATAACACAAGAGCTAGGGGTCATTAAATGAAATTAATAGGAATTAGGTTTAAAGCAAAAAAAAAAAAAAAAGGGTATATCATCATACAACACAGTCTGTGGAACTACTTACCAGGGGATGTTGTGAAGGCCAAGACTATAACAGGGTATGGAAAAAAAAACTAGATAAATTCAAGGGGGACAGATCCATCAATAGCTTTTAACCAGGATGAGCAGGGAAGAGGGCTCTAGCATCTGTTTACTAGAAGATGGAATGAATTAAAGGGAATGAATCGTTTGATGATTACTTTTTCTGTTCATTCCCTCTGGGGCTCGTGGCATTGGCCACTGTCAGAGGACAGGATACTGGGCTAGATGGACCTTTGGTCTGACCAAGGATGGCCGTTCTTTTGTTCTTTTGATGCAAATTATGCACCATCTTGTGCTTGGGGCTGAATTTAAACCCATGAGGAAACCCAGAATTTGTCAAGTACTTACTTTTGGACACTGTTTTAGGTTTATGGAACTGGCATATTTTTTGTAAATAGTTTTTGTACACTGAAGGTACGAAGGTGCCATGCTCATTTCTCTATGTTGGTTACGCTCCACGAATGAATGAAACCATACAGCTAAATATGCACATTGCATCGCCTAGTTGATATGTTAATTCTGTGAGGAAGGATCTAGTGTTGCCCAAATGTTAAGATTTGATCCAGCTGTGATTTTTTGTAGATAGTGTCAGTAAGAAATTAGCCGCATACAAAAAGAAATAAATCATTTCTCCATATTGGCAACAGGGAGTAAACACAAGCCGCCGTTTCAGTGGTAAACTATCCATGGGAATGTACGGTGTGGGGATATCGAATATGAACCTCTTCTTGTGGCCATTTGTCGGGTGGATTCTCCTAGCATTGTTTAGATTGCATTGCTTTCCTGTGAATTCACGACTTTCCACCAATGAGCGCTTTGAACAGGAGCGTGATGATGTTGAAGTTGTGGTTCTGGAAGAATGCCACACAGAGAGTGGCTTCGAGAGATAGGGGATGTGCACTGCTTTCTCCATGCTACAGGTACAGTTGTTGCAAATTGGCAGATGGTGTGCAAGTGGCTGCCAGCTAGCTAAATCCAGTTGAATATTGTTGAATAATGTACACTGCTAGTTTCTGAATTTTCATAAGAACCAACTCTGCCGGCTGTGTTAATAAACCCTGAACATAGATATTTCATCACATAGAGTGTAATTATTTTAATTTGTTTTAATTCCATTATTAGTTCTGTTAATAAAAATGTCTATTTAAGCTATTTAAGACAGCCACTAAAAATTCTACAATATTAAATTTGTGGAAAACTTCCAACAGAACTCTATTAGTTTTCCTCCATTAAGGTAACATTATGGATTTTTAATGGTGCTCTCAATTAGAATGATTTTTATTGACCTAATTATTAAATGAATTAAAATCATTCCCAGGGCTTGGTGAGGCAAAGTGCATTAGAGGGGTGTGATTTGTAAAGCGCTCTAACGTGTTGTGCTCTGATGGCCCCATATAGAGAGAGACCCATGCTCTCAAAGGAGCCCAGTTCATATCAAGGAATAAGGTATCTTCAGAGTGCCAGCAGAGTCTTCGCAGGGCAGTTAAATCGACCTGCTTGGTCTAGTGTAGGCCAGGCCTAAGGTATTCAACTCCAGCTATGCAAAATGTGTAGCTGGAGTCAGCTTACCGTAAGCCAAGCTGTGGTGGTGTAAACACAGAGGGAGGCCAATGAGAGCACATGCTCCCATTGGCTTCCCTTACTCCTCACAGAATGAGGCGCACTGGCCGCCAATGCGGGGTGCTCTCTGAGTTTGATTTACAGGTCTACATTAGACGTGCTCAATAGAATGCTAGAAGACCGACCTCCAGAGGGTCGATCTTCTACCTGGTGTAGACATGCCCTCTGAATGTAACACATTAGTGCAGGCTACAAGTCATGCCCTGCTTTAGCTCTTTGCTGTGCCGGGTGGACAGGCCCTGGGTGTCTTTTAAATTATGTGATATACTGTGAAAAAAGGAAACAGCCTGGTATCACATCCCGGTCCCCAACTACTATATGTAGCTTTGATTTAGTTTTGCATGAGATGCTCTGTGCACTTAAAAAAGTAGGAATGGACAGAGACCAAAAGTCACTTTTTTTTTAAAGTAAATCGAAACAATTGATTGCTGCGTTCTCTCCTCTCCAACCGATCATTCTTTTAATAGGTCTGTATAAACACACAGGTTACGCACAATGGATTATCTTTGCGTGTGGCTACTTCTTTTCTAAACAGGTGCTTAATATGGGCACAGTATTCGAGATCTCTCGCCTATATTTCATACACATCATTAAATTTTTCTGGGGTGTTAGTCAGAATTACCTCTTGGTTTGGAATTCCCCTAAGTGAACTAGAATGTAGGTCTCATTTTGCCTCTGCTTCTGATTCAGGGCACAGCCATGTCACTTTCAGCGAGTTTCGGTCTCGATTGCTTTGACAGTTTAGAGTCCTCCCCAGCCCGAGGATCCTTGCACATAAAGCCGTCTCGGCACAATGTCTCAAACAAAGGGCTGTGACTGACAGTATTATAAATGCCTTGTGAAAACAGATATTTCTTCTGGCCACGGGATGAAGCCCTGTTTATGCTGTCTAAGCTTTGCAGACTCACTGCATGTTTATGTTCTTTGAGATACTCTGCTACAAGCAGCCAGTGCACAGATTCAGGTAATGAAGATTTTATTTGAAAAGAAACAGTGAGTTAATGAGCTCCATGTTTAACTGCAGTTTATTTACATGCCAGGTTTGGTTATAGGATTAAATTGTAGTGTTTTCAAAGTCCATTTCGTCTATGCCACTAGATACACGTTGCCTTGCATCCAGCTACAGAGTTTTTATGAGCTTTTGGATAACTAGACGGTCTCTACGACAAAGGATTAATGGATGCAAATCAGATACTCACAATGGTAACACACAGCAACCAGAGGGGCAACATTTTAACCTGCCTGGGCACTTAAGTTGTGTAAAAGGAGCCATTCTTCTACAAAGGAATTTCAGGAACTAGCCAGAGAGAGAGACTGGGGAATTCGCCTTCATATGCATGTTTGACACCATCTCCCAGGGAGTGAACAAAGACATGAACCGGATGGGCCATTTTATTCAACACCCAAATGGCATCAAAAGCTAAGTATGGGCCACTTTCGGCACATTTACACTGCATCCTTACCTTGAACAAAGCGATGCAGTTTAGAATGGTGTCCCTAGCCTCTGTTTGTCAGAGACTGGAAATGGATGATAGTGGAACGATCACTTGATGGTTACCTCTTGTGTTCACTCCCTCTGGGGCATCTGGCATTGGCCACTGTCAGAAGACATGATCCTGAGCTAGATGGACCTTTGGTCTGACACAGTTTGGCCATTCTTACGTTCTTATGGGTGTAGGACTCCCCAGGCAGTTGTGTTGAGTGATAACAGCACCTGGAGGAGTTTGCTGCTTGCGATTAGCAAAGCACAGCGAGAGACAACCCAGGCTGGAGAAATAAGAGGACACAGCGTCTCTGGGGTGGAGTCTGGGACTGTGGGATTGCTATCTCACATACATCCTCCAACATACAAAGGCATCATTTTCAAAGAAAGGAAACACTCTTCATTAAATCAAAACGTGTTATGCACCCCTGTGTGGGAGCAAAGTATACCTAAGTGATCAAGACGCACATGCATGATGTATTATCCCTTCAGATTAAGTGCCTGCTATGAGGAAGTGAAGATTAACTGTTTAACAGCTGAAGATTTTGTTGTTATCGATTCTCATTGGTACCTGAGCTGGATTTTTTCACAATAGCCAGGGAGATGCTGCTTATTCCTTACACATCTGATACTGGGTGACATTCATGACTAGCAATGGGCCAGCATGAACACAGTGCACCATGTAAGCCCTATTTATGTGCTCTTTTGAGGGTTTAAGTGGTGTCCAGATCTTGAACTGGACCTCTGTGTGCACATGCCTGGATTTAACCTCCAGTGAATGTTGAGTGAGCAGATGCGTAAAAATGCCTGATTTCACATCTCAGAACATTTCTTCTTCAGGAATTGCTCCTGCACACAGTTTCTACCAAGCGTATCTTTACTACTACAGGCCCCTCGTCCCCATCATTTCCATGTCCAGTACTTCAGGGACCTTACCCATGGAAGTAAAGATAGACATCACATTATCCGTTGACAGAATTGGCCCTGCCCTTTGGGGAATTGCACAGCAGTTCCAGTTGGCACTGTTGCATGTGTAGGGTTAGACGAGGTCCCCAGCTAAGGGACAGGAAATAAAGAATGAGGAAGAGAGAGGAACAAGATTTAAATATCCTGCTGCCGTCATTCTGGGTGCGGGAAGTTCATTGGTGGCAGCTTTGCAAGCCAAAGAGCTGCGTCTACTAATCCCTACCAGTGACAAGCCATCCCATTGGGAAGTCAGGGGCCTCCTGCTAGGAGACGTCCACAGAGGGAGATTTATGTTCAGCGTTGTTCTCATGTGGGCAGTTTCTTGGAGCAAGACGTAGCCACGTACACTAATGCTGTGTGGTTTCAATTCGCATTATTGTTGCCACTTAGTACAGGAATAAGAAAGGCTTGCTAAAAAGCCTAGGCCCATTTGCCACTTACATATTGCTCTTTCAAGGTTCAATAGCTAGCTCAACGTGGACTTCACTCCATATATTTGAAACAGTTGCCATTTTTTCACATTTCATTTCTGGAAACCTTTAAACCACCCAGTGATGCTAGTGAATGGGCGATATGAAGGGATCCCTTGATGAATACCTGTTCTGTTCATTCCCTCTGAGGTACGTGGTATTGGTCGCTGTCAGCAGACAGGATACTGGGCTAGATGGACTTTTGGCCTGACCCAGTATGGTCATTCTTATATTCTTCTGGTGTGACTAAACAACACCTTAGCTCTCCATGCATTCTGTGTGCCACATTTCTATGTACTGTTTGTGAAATATATTGTACTAGAAAACTTTCCCAGCATTGCCCAGGGCTGGGGCTGGCCTGCGGTAGCAGGGGCCACGTGGGCTGCTCGCCGGCTCCTCTCCTAGGGCAGCCCAGGGTGGATGAGGCAGTGCTGTCAGCCAGAAGCTACTCTCCGGGGTGAGGCTCTTTTCCCTGCTGTGCTTGCTGCCCCCTTGTGGCCATTCATGAATATTATTGCCCCTACTCTCACTCCCCTTCTTTTCCATTTTATACAAAACAATCGCACGCACATCCCATTGTCTTGGCACAACCATCCCTGGCTTTGCTGTAAGATATGATCTGAGGAAGCTGCATACCAAATTTGGAGGTACTAGCTTTTACCATTTAGGAGGAGTTCTTGACCAAATGGACTCATACAAGGACGGACGAATAGACAGATGGATCCACAAACACTCTATAATATAGATAGTAGAACATACAGATAGAAGAGTGTCACACCCTAAGAGTTTCTTATGAATGATCACCCTAAGCAAGGACTAACACTTCTGATTATATATTTTTTGCTGTAACTGGTAAATACTGTTGCTATCCTCAATAAATGCAGGAAATACGTACACTCACTAGATGAATGAATATACACAGGGATGAGGAAATTTTAAGTCTATTTCCAGATCTTTTTAAAAAACAAATGTTGTCTCATGGCCTTTCTGCAGGAATTACTACTAGGCTCCCCAGGAGGTCTGGCTAGATGATCATGTGATCACAATTACCTTAAAATCGGGGCATCATCGCCCACACCATAGCAGAGGAATTAATGAATAGTTCAGCCTTTGCAAGTCCTGGGTTTCCAGTCTCCAGGACATGCACAATGCTGTGGTTTTAAGCAGTCTGAATCAAAGAACACTGGAACCAGAAGAGACCTTGAGAGGTCATTGAGTCCAGTCCCCTGCCCTCACGGCAGGACCAAGCACCATCTCGACCATCCCTGAGAGATGTCTATCCATACTCTTAAATATCTCCAGTGATGGAGATTCCACAACCTCCCTAGGCAATTTATCCCAGTATTTAACCACCTTGACAAGTAGGAAGTTTTTCCTAATGTCCAACCTAAACCTCCCTTGTTGCAGTTTAAGCCCATTGCTTCTTGTCCTATCCTCAGAGGCCAAGGAGAACAATTTTTTTCCCTTTTCCTTGTAACCCTCTTTTAGGTACCTAAAAACTATTATCATGTTCCCTCTTAGTCTTTTCTAAACTAAACAAACTCAATTCTTTCAGTCTCCCCTCATAGGTCATGTTCTCTAGACCTTTAATCATTTTTGTTGCTCTTCTCTGGACCTTCTCCAATTTCTCCACATTTCCTGAAATGTGGTGCCCAGAATTGCGCACAATACTCCAGTTCAGGCATATTCAGCACAGAGGAATGTGAAAGAATGACTTCTTGTGTCTTGCTCACAGCAGTCCTGCTAATACATCCCAGAATCATGTTTACTTTTTTTGCAACAATGTCACATTGTTGACTCATATTTAGCGTGTGGTCCACTGTGACTCCTAGATCCTTTTCTTTGGTACTCCTTCCTAGACAGTCACTTCCCATTCTGTATGTGTGAAACTGATTGTTCCTTCCAAAGCGAAGGACTTTGCATTTGTCCATATTAAACTTCATCCTATTTACCGCCGGCCATTTCTCCAGTTTGTCCTGATTGTTTTGAATGTTGAACCCATCCTCCAAAGCACTTGCAACCCCTCCCAGCTTGGTATCATCTGCAAACTTAATAATTGTACTCTCTATGCCAATATCTAAATTGGTGATGAAACTGTTGAACAGAACTGGTCCCAAAACTGACCCCTGCGGCACTCCACACCCTCAAACAAATCCCTCACTTCCTTGTTTCAACTTCCTTCCCCTCTCGCCTTGTCTAAGCCTTCTACACAGATTTCCTCTCTCTCTGCTTCCCTCCTCTCATCCCAGCTTATCTAAATACTCACTGCTTCTTTAGACACCATCTTCCCATTCCTGGTGCAGGAACTGTCCATCACTCCCACCATATGGAGCATCCTCTCTGTAACTTTTTGCCTCATCAACTTTCTATCTCTTCAGATTTTGTCTTAAAAATAGATTTCCCCCCCTTTGCCTATGCCTCTTAATTTCTCTCTCACTTTTTTATTAGCCTTATGGTTCAGTACCTTAATTTATTCATCATGCAATGTCTTTACACCATTGGTTTCCATAATTTATACCACATACTGCCTGTTCTCTCGTATTATTTAATTCTGTTTTGTGTTTTCAGACACAGTTTATACAAAAGACAGTATAGGAGATAACGTTATATTGTTCAAAAGTACAGCAACAGCTGTCACTGTGTACATATTAAAACTTTTGCAGCACTTTTATAACTTTAGTTAATTTGGCTATTTTTGAAACAAATCTGTCTGGAAATATTATTTTCCTGGTTGAGAGATAATGAGTGTCAAAATTGAGCTAAATTCAGTGGATGTATAAACCCTTGAGGATAGGGATGAATAACAAACACCATTCTTTCCAACTCTCTTTATCTGAGAACTAACGTCATGATAGTTGTTTTGTAAAGCCCCCACATTCTGAGTCATGTGACGTGAGAATATCCACCTCCATTTAAAAAAGGAAAAGTACTCTTCCAGCCTTTGTGGGTATGGAGGAGAGCTTGAAAATGAGAACCCGGTGGGCTCAAAAACCAGAAATACAATATAGAGGATCCACAATTCACCTTTAAACAAAAAAAAAAAATCTCATGGTTTTTCAGTTTGTTTTATGATTGGGTGGTTCTGACTCCAACTGCCTTTGTGTGAGCGACTCTGAAACACTGCTGCATAAAGGGCTTCTTTTGATGCTGTTTTGGGGCGAGGACTTCAGTTCAGCTTCTACAGCCCCGATTCTGCATGTTGTATTGCATGGGCAGACCTTTGTGCCCCACTGTAGCACTGCCAAATTCCTCAGGGAACTGAGGTCCAGCTGTGTGGATCAGCTGTAGGATTGGGGACTAAATCTGCAGCCCCAAATTTTCTACCTGCATTCAGAGGTGGATGCCAGCAGTTGGCCAATCTCCTAATCATGGTTAGGTGTCTTGCTGCCTCCTTGTAGGCACAAGAGACAGCTTAGGAAGTGGTTGTAGTTACAGGCCTGGGGCCTGAGAGTGCACATTTAGTAAGTGCTTAACTTTGAGCCAGATCTTAACTTTAAGCAAGTAGTTGCCTTCAGTGAAACAACTTGTCCGTAAATATAAGCATGGTGGCAGGACCAGGGCCTAAATTGTCACTTGCCACGAATATCTGTGTGCATGCCTGGGAAATGTACTTTCTATGAAGATTTGTCTAGTATAATTCAGTGGCTTAAATTAGGGGTGGGGTGTTATATTATTTGAAGTTACAGAGTTTCGAAAGAAATCACTTGACACACAGAGAGCTTGAGCAGTTGCAAGTGTCCATTTATTCCATTACACAGAACTAACTAGAACCAGCCCAAACTGGCTGGGCTGACCCCTAGTGACCTAACTCAGTTACTGTAACAACAAGATCTATATCTAAAACAACCCAATATATAACATGAGGAAACTAAGACCCAGGGGACAGATGTAGCACCCGGCTTGCCTGGATCCGCCCCCTATGTCTCAGGCACTCCAGCTCCCCCACTGTCCCACTATACTGAGATGCACAAAATCTACCAGCTTGCCCCCTCTCCCCAGCTCTGGTGTAGGAGGGGAATGTGGGGAGCGGGGGGCCCACATTAGTGAGGGTTTAGTTCTTCTTTTTGACTTCTCACTTGTGTGTGACTCCCAACTGATTTTTCCTGTGGATCAGTGACCCCCGACCTAAAAAAGGTTCCCCACCCACCCCTAGCTTAAACATTCATGGAAAGCAGACCATGAAGGTTCATGACTATGACTGCAGCACCTTCTTCTTTCCAATGGCGTTGATATTCACACTTTTTTTCTTTATTCATCCAGCTGTAACTCTCCGTTATTTCTTTATGAGTCAAAATAGAATAACGAGAAGCAGTTATTTAAAAGAAATAATTTAAATACTTTCTAAAAAGAAGGAGTTCAGCTAAGCAACAGTGTAATGCTAGGTACTCTCTCTGATTGCTAATGAATACAAAGTATTAATCTTAGCAACGAGCAGGAGAGGAAAAGGCAGCATTGCGCATTAAATCAACTAAACGAGTCAGGCAGTAGAAGGCGTTTTAATGTTGTGAATGCAAAATGGGCAACCGGTAACAACTAAATTCATTGCACTTTTCCTAAGCAAATGTTGATCATACAGTGTGTGTGATAGAAGGAGGCATAATATTTTCGGTTTTTATCGTGGACAACCATTTTTTCAAATACAATAGCATTAATTGTTGGAAATGAAAATGCCCTGGTTAGTTTAGCTTTCAAAAGTTCAGCCCTAATGGATCTTCATCATTACCACAACAAAATGACTGACAGTCGTTGCAATCATTTTAGCAGCTTTCAGGCGGGTTATATTTTTAATGAAAGGGGCTGTGGATTCCATAGGTGGCAAAGGTTGACAAACTAACGCTCAGTGCAGCATCACTGTATTTCTTAGCCGAGCTGTCTCAGTGAGTACTTTTATGTGCAGGTTTTTTAACATTTCATAATCCACCCACTGCCGCCATCTTAGACATTGGTTTGCAGGGTGGTTTGTGCCAAAATCGAAAAGTAAACAGGGTTCCAAAGAGCATTGCATAACCGAGAGAAATAGCTCCGAGCAGCCTGCACACGAGGGGCCCTCTTTGGAAGACGTGTTTGTTCTGTAGCCTCTTCCACCCGGCCGGCAGAAAAACCACAATGGTTGGTTTGTATATAACTTATCCTCTGGGCTGGAGCCTGAAGCATTGTGCGTGTTGTGGACATGACGACCTAGTTTCTAGTTCAGACATCCCAGAAGGGTCGTTTGAACTTATTGTCAAGCTCGCTATCAGAACAGCATCTGAGGTTCCTCCATGGGAATTGTGCAGATGCTCTCTTAGCCACAAGTAAGGCAGCAGTGTGGCCGCTGTGTGTTTGTGGAGACAGGAGATGAAAACATTGAGAGCTTGTTCCACATTCATATGCCCCGTCTTTAAAAAATGCTGCTTTGAATACAGTTGCGTTTTTGCGCCTGTGGGGCCACCTCTGTCGTTGCAGAGCGATGAAGCCATACGGAGACCGGACATATGGCTGCATAACTCCTGTGTGGATGTTTTATGATAGCTCTGAAAGAGGCATTAGAGATGAAAGGGTGAAGCCAAGCGTGGCACACAAGCACAGTGTGTCCAAGAAGGCAGGTAACGTCAATGAAAAATAATGCTGGGAGCATTCTATGGAGCGGGGAGGTCAGGAGACATGTAAGAACTAAAAGGAAAGAAATTTGCCCGAACTATGTTATATTTCAAGTGCAGATAAGCCAGAGGGGCAGAGTTATAGACCAAAGCTGGAAGTCTTTAGTGTCTCCATGCTCAAGCAGAGCTCTGTTTAAGTCATGGCCCAAGTGAGACCTTCAGGACTTGGCTCTGTATTTTTCAGATGCTTGTGACAATAGGAAATCAGAGTTCCTTGCCTATGTGGTGGTGTCTTGTGCTTGGGGCTGGGCAGCACATTGTACTTGCTCACTGGGCCCCAGACTTGGAAGGAACTCTCCCTGAGTGAAGGGCAGGCCGTGTTTCCCCCACGGCCCTGCTTAGGGGTGGCGTTAGTTTCTGCAGGTGAAGGGTGCAGTGAGGAGTCAAAAAATCAGCCCAACTCATGGCTCTTCCCCACACAAGCAACCGGGGTGCCTGAGAGCCACTGGAGTCTGCAAGCCAGAGGTGAGTCTAGCCCTATACTTCAAAAAAGGGAGTCAGGCTTCCCTCAGAGCACTTCTGCCTCCCTCACACGCTCCGTTGTTTTAGCTGCAGGCGCAAAGCCATGGAGGTAGATCTAAGAAACACAGAATGGTCCCTTAGTTTTTTTTTGTCTACAGAAAAGGGCCTGGACACAGCAAGAAAATTCAACCAGAGCCCTCTGCCGAGGGCAGGTGTGTGAAAAGGAGGGAGGTTAGAAAAGTTCAGCAGACGGAGTGGGAGGCGAAGGTTTTTCCATACAATACCCCAGCACCAACGACTTCCCTTATCCAGCCGCAGGGACGACTGCTACATAAGTCTCAGGGCAGAATGGTGGGGGTTCTTGTTTTATTGGAATTGGGGGAGCAATAAGGGTGGCCGGAGTACAGCCGAGCATATCCTTCCGCTGGCAGAATGTGCAGTTTGTTGGCTCCTGAGCTGTGTGTTGTGTGTGTGGAGCGAATGCCTTGAATGACATTATTGGCAGTTGAGGGGGACGAATTGGTCTGCAGGCTGCCGTGAAACGCCATCTTTCCCCGGGTACAGCAATCAGATTGTGATCGTTGTCAAGGGTTGTTACGTCTTTACAGGCTCCTCGCGCTGCCTTTCACGGTCTTTTTTTTTTCTTTCCAGCGCCTCAGAACGGAAGGGGCTGCAGGAAATTGAACTGCCTGGGTGCTGCGAACAGCAGAAACTGTGGGTGAAAGGCGGAGCCCACCCAGGCATGGAGTCCTATTTTAGTTCTCTGTTTAGGTGCTTTCAGTTCGTGCTCCCCTTTCAGATGTTATTTGTGCTGGCCTCTAGTATTTTCAGGGTGGTTTAGCCCAGCCCAAAGCTGCTTGCTTGTCTGGCTGAGGTACATTTCCCCTTCAAAGGGCTGTTCCTGCAGCTTCTCTTTCTATGCGGGGAGTTTCACTGCCAAAGTGATGAGAGTTTATAAAACCAGTCAGCTACCACGTATTAAAAGCTATTCCAAAGTTACACATTTCACCTTGCCTTTTCCCAGGCTAGAAGAAGCCCTGGTGTCCGTGTTATGTGTGTGTTTCTCGGTCTCTCTGCTGTGTGCCGAAAATGTCCACTCCTTTGTGTTCCAAGCACCTCTCCTTACTGGTCTCTTTCTGGTCATTTTCCCCTCAGTGTCTAAACTCTAGACACTTGGGTTGCACCTAGACTGGCTAAATCTTGCCGCCTGTCTAGACTGGCAGCGAGTGTTTGCGCAAGAACACTGACTTTGTACTGTGCAAAATCAGTGGTTCTTGCGCAAATACTCCGACGCTCCCGCTCAGGGATAAGCCCTCTTGCGCAAGCATACTTGCGCAAGAGGGCCAGTGTAGAAAGCCAAGTTAATTTCTTGCACAAGAAAGCCCGATGGCTAAAATGGCCATCAGAGCTTTCTTGCGCAAGAGAACGTCTACACTGGCACGGATGCTTTTGCGCGAAGGCAAATCTTTTGCGCAAAGGCACATGCCAGTATAGACGCTCCCTTGCGCAAATACTTTTAACGGAAAAACGTTTCCATTAAAAGTATTTGCGCAAAATCATGCCAGTCTAGACGCAGCCTTGGTTTTCAGGTTCCAACTGTGCCAGGTTTCCATCTTCTCCGAGAGTAATTACATCTGTGGCTCAACATCCGCAGTGTGTTTGGGACGTTCAACAAGGCCCTGGTACTCTTACTACATGCCTCTTCCTCTTGCCTCTTCACATTCTCCTTTGGCCATGGTCCAGTTTCTGTGAGGGGAGGTTGAGTAAAGGGAATGCTGTCTCACTGGTGACCTGTTCTTCCAGACACTCAGGCTGACTAGAAGAGTATAAAATGGAAGGTGAATTTCAAAGGGTGGCATTCTGCCTCCAAGAGCGGACAGCAGTGTATCTCTTGTTGAGGATGTAGGCCAGACCACCGCCCCGGATGTGGATCAGAACATCTCCAAGGTCTGGGCAGCGTTCAGGTCTGTGGCCCGGTGTTTCAGCCTTTATGAAGAGAGGGGTTTTCTTTGCCCTCTTCACTTGGATCCAGAACTAACCAGGGTGTGATACATCAAGTAGGTGTGAGTGTGTGACTGCGTGAATGGGTGTGTGCCATAGTGCATGTGTGACAGACGTCGTGTGGTACAGACTACGTGAGAGTTACAGAGACCTGGGGGATTGGGGAGGTGACACTGTGTCTGTTCGAGGATTTGCAAAGGAACTTGTGTTCCTTGTTTTAAATGTCACAGGGTTCCCACAGAGTTAAACCATAATCCAGCATGCCTGTGGGGATAGACTGTGACAGCGAATACGCAACTGAGAGGCCTTGGGAGGTTCAGAATGGGTCTCGGGGCTGGGGGAAGTTGGGATTTTGAAGTATTCGTACCAAAGATGGATGCCAGCCACTAAATCTGCTTGGCTGCCCAAGGCTGCCAGTGGCTAATGGCTTTTCACCACCAAGCTTCCTCGCCTGCTCTCTTTTATTTAAATTGAAAAACAAATAGAACTACTGGATCAAGTGTTAATCCTCAGCAGTGCTAATCCTCTGTTGCTACGACTCCCCTTCTGTGTGCATGCCGACGTTTCTGGCTGCACCTGCGTCCTGGCGAGGTTCTGATCCTCCTGGCTGACTCCAGGAATGTCAAACGGGGTTGATCGTGTGAGCAAAGGTTACATTTGTGTGGCAAGCCTGCAGGGTGTGGCCCCCAGATTGTAAATTCCTCAAAACTGGGATTTTCCTGTGAAGCTCTGTCTTTTCCCTGTGTTGGATGATGGTGATAACGACTCTGTGGTAAATGGGCTAAACCAATTTCCTGACGCTACAGGAGGAGCAAGGCTGTAGGCGGGAAGAGCTACCTGTTCTTAGAATTGGCCACAGTTTGCCACATTTTGAAATCGCTGGCAACGTTTTTCATCAACGTTTCTAGCTTCAGAAAAGTCTGTGTAGAATTTCAACTGATTTGTCATGTTCTCCCCGCTCCCAGCTCTATTGTTTTCTGACTCGTGCTATGACATCATCTCTCTCCTTTCAGCCTGCCTGTTGCCACAGTAGGTGAGCACTGATCCTCCTTAGCTTATTCATCTTAAAGAAAACAGAGCCCGTGCCATATTCTGCAGATAAAGGGTAACATGCATTCGACTTTCTCTGTTTCATTCTGAGGGCTTATGTACAATATGCTTATTGGTCTTTGGTGCCACTTCAGCATGATACTCAAGCATAAGCTGAAAACCATCAAGCATTAAATCTGCCCAGATGTGGTCAGGTCTCCTTTTTGACTGGTCTTTCCAGTCAAAAACTGGGCATCTGGCTGCCCTACTGAAGCCAGGTGCATGCACACTGACTTCCTTGTGCTGCCTCCAAATTTTTCCCAGCTGCAACCTATGGTCCTGTCTCCAAGTTCCATACAGGTTACTATATGTTTCCTTTCCAAAAATGTGGTGACGGTGTATCTCTTGTTCCAGGATTTGCTGAGTAGCTGGGACCAGAGGTTGCTTGTACATTGTTCTCCCTAAGCACATGGTCTTTACTGCTGGTCTTCAAAAAAGCCTCCCGCTTCCTGTTTGTTTCATTGCTGTAGGTGAGACATGTTTCTGTCCTGTTGGTCCTCCTGTATTGCTCATATACCCCATTTCTTCTCTGTCAGGCCAGCTGGTGGCTGAGTCTATTTCTAAGTCTCGTTGGTCCTGGCCTGGGCCCAGTCTCTCCAGGTGTAACCGTTGTCTGCTGACGCTCTGCAGTTGTCTTTGGTTTCCTTTCCGCTGCTGCTTTGAGTCTGTAGCTCCCTCAACTGACCAGTGGCCCAATGTAGCTTGGGTTGTTACCTTTGATCATTGCTTTAACTAGACTTGCTAAATCGAACCCTGGAAGATGGATTGTGGCAGCTTCAACCTGCCTTCTGGTAAAGACCTGGCCTGAGGTGCTACCTAGAGCCTGGTTAAAATTCCAGCTGTGAGCCAAAAGAGAATGTGAAGCGAGATTCATGGACTATGCTAGTGAGGTTGGGCTCACTGAAATTGGATGTTTTCATAGAATTTACACACGTTGGAATCCAAAATGGAGTCCATTCTGGAAACCAAAGGCTAGTGTCACTGAGGGGGAACATCAGAGGTAAGGGATCAAATGTTAAAATTTCAAGAATTCGCTGATGAAAGGGAAAGAACTGGGTGGAAACTGCACAATAAGAATAAAATATTCATCTTGTCTAGAAATACTAGATTCCTATGTGTGCTAAATTAAACAGCTAGTATTACATGTATTGATTAACTCAGTCCCCATTTTCTTCCTTTACTTTTCCTCATATTACTGGAGTCTGTATTTAATTTTTTTAAGCTCTCTTAGAATGTGCCACAGGGTGCCCTCAATTTGAGTGGCAATAGTGGAAGATTTATTCTCTGTAGTATAGTGGCTGCACTGCTGACAAAATAAACATCCCCATAGATGAGATTTGGGTTTGCAGCTTCAGTTAATGAGAACATCATCTTTCCAGGCACGGCTTCAGGAGTGTAACCAAATAGGCCACCCACATCCCATTTGTTATACAAATTAATATACAAAATAAACTCTTTATGTAGCTATATAGACATAGATCATTATGTCTCTGGCCTGATCTGTAAAACCTCATTTTAATGCCATTCATTGGGTTAGAGAAGAAATGACAGGAAGGCCATGTGACGTTCTATGCGCATCTGAATTTGAAACAAACACCTGAATGTAGATTAATCACGTTGCTGTACAGTATCCCCACATAGATGTGGCTGTTTCAGCTTCCCTGCGGGCTCCCTTGCTTTGAATGCTGCATCACGGGCAACACACAAGCCAGCAGGAAAATGGACAGTTGCGATGTTAAGTCTATGCATGACCTCATTGATATACACACCATATGGTGCTGAATGCCAGAGTGAAATCCAAGGATTGTAAGGGAAATTTAAAAACCTAGTAAAAGAACCAACCAAGTGTCACCTTGGCTAAGCTACCAATTAAAAGAAGCAGTGAGAGTTAAAAAGGCTTCCTTTAAAAAGTGAAAGTTAAATCCGAGCGAGGAAAATAGAAAGGAGCATAAGTGCTGGAAAATGAAGTGTAAACATTTAATCGGGAGCGCCAAAAAAAAAAAAGAGAGAATTTGAAGAGCAGCTAGCCAAAGACTCAAAATAATAGCAAAAGAATTAAGTACATTAGAAGCAGGAAGCCGACTAAACAACCAGTGGGGCCAGTGGATGATCGAGATGCTAAACAAGCACTGAAAGATGAAAAGGCCATTGTGGAAAAATTAAATGAATTCTTTGCCACTATCAGAGAGAAAGGACACTGGGCTACATGGACTTTGGTCTGACCCAGCATGGATGTCTGGAGTCTCTTGTGGACACCCACAGCTAATCTTTCTTAATGCTAAAATGAGATCACAGAAGAGCCGAGGAAAAGGAAACCGTGTCACGCTGTCCGGGAGTTACATAACCGGCTGTGATGCTTCCCAACTGCAAGTCCATTGGGCCGACAAGCTGGTAGAACTGTATGAACCACTCCCGCCAACTTCTTCCCTCCTCCCTTCTGGACTGGCTGAGAAAATAAATCTCCTTGACAAACTTCGGCAGATGATCCAATGACCGAGGGCCAACAGCAACAATCTCACAAAGCCTGGAGTGAATCCATCCACCGACAGCAAAAAGACCTCCGACCAGACGTGTTCACTCGCAGCTTCTACATTCCATCCATGACCCACCCAGACATAAGAACATAAGAACGGCCGTACTGGGTCAGACCAAAGGTCCATCTAGCCCAGTATCCTGTCTACTGACAGTGGCCAGCATCAGGTGCCCCAGAGAGGGTGGACTGAAGACAATGATCAAGCGATTTGTCTCCTGCCATCCCTCTGCAGCCTCTGACAGACAGAGGCCAAGGACACCATTTTATCCCCTGGCTAATAGCCTTTTATGGACCTAACCTCCATGAAATTATCTAGCTTCTCTTTAAACTCTGTTATAGTCCTAGCCTTCACAGCCTCCTCTGGCAAGGAGTTCCACAGGTTGACTACACACTGTGTGAAGAAGAACTTTCTTTTATTAGTTTTAACCCTGCTCCCCATTAATTTCATTTGGTGTCCTCTAGTTCTTCTATTTAGGGAACTAATAAATAACTTTTCTTTATCAGCCCTCTCCACACCACTCATGATTTTATAGACCTCTATCATATCCCCCCTCAGTCTCCTCTTTTCTAAACTGAAAAGTCCCGTTGCTTTAACCTCTCCTCATATGGGACCCGTTCCAAACCCCTAATCATTTTAGTTGCCCTTTTCCGAACCCTTTCCAAGGCCAAAACAGATTCTCTATTGTGGGACACAGCAATTCACAAACTTTATCGGGAGGCGCTTGAGTGATGAAGATCAACAATTTTAACTGATGAGGTTCTGAGTGGAACGAGCTGCCAGATGAGATTAGTCTCATTTGCTGTCCAGCCGCCATTAAGGCATGCTGCAGGACTCTCCTCGTGGACAAAGCTTTCTCATTGGAACAAGCGTGATTTTTGTCCATCTAATCTGGCCTACACGCACCCATCAAACTATAACAGGGAAGGGAGAAGAGCCAAAGTTTCCATGGAGTCCAGCTTGTACTTTGCAATGCATATTTGACAACCCTGGACAACTCTTAGGGCTACAGAGAAGATCAACCCTCTGGAGATCAATCTTCCAGCGTTCGATTTAGTGGGTCTAGTGTAGGCTCCCAAATCAAATGCTGAGGGCAGCGCCCACTGGTATCCTGTACTCCTCATTCTGTGAGGAGTAAGGGAAACCAATGGGAGACGCCACAGTGTCTCGGCTGAAGGTAAGCTGACTCCAGTTACATATTTTGTGTGGCTGAATGGCATGCCTTAAGTTGACCTACCTGGTCTAGTGTAGACCAGGTTTTTGATATTAGAAGTGATGGGTGCATTCAAAATCTCTAAAACGGGTTGTGTCAACTGATATTACACAATGGATATGTAATGCCCATGGACTGTTGTCGCACTATTTAGTATCTACTCTACTAAATGAGGTAGATAGCTGGAAGCAGGCCTGACAATGCGTTCTAGTTTCCGTTGTGCACCATCAGTTAACTTACAGATCTCCGCCTTCCTTACAGGTCACATATTTTGATACTAATCAGTCTTTTTTCTAATTTAAAGCATTCAGCTGATGACTACTGTTTAAAACCGCATGTTGCGAAGAATGGCGAGCAAATTGTAAAATCTGTTCATTCTACAATCCCTCTTAGCTTGGGGAGTACTGTATAACATCATTTCTGAGGAATAATTATGTGAAAAATGTAAGACCTTTTTGGGTTCATACATACACCTAAGAAATACAGAGTCAGTGTAAAAAAAGAATTTTAATTGGTTTGAGATATTGGCAGGAAACAATTTGCCTGCATTTGTAGACTCAAAAAAGTAAGCTACCTCCGCTATCAAACTTGGAATGGGATTGTATATTCAATGCTATAGTTACCCATGTGTGAAATACAGGAAAATGTTAATTGAGGTAGACTTCTGAAGTGAAATTAGTTACAAGTGGACTGTAGATGAGCAAAACCATTTTTAGACTATTGTACCTCAGCCATATTTTGAGGTGAATTCGTTAAAGATAATTGGAATGTTAATTTATTTCCTAAAAAGAGAAGCCATTTTAATGTTGCACCAGTATAAGCCTGGTTGATTCCCATGCATATTGGTAAAATGTAGAGTCACACTGTATATAAGTAAATACCTAACCACCCTGATTATCTCATGGAAGGCTGGTAACTTGGATTCATGGTGAAAAGTCCTAGCCCTTGTGTCATTGCAATTGGTAAACACTCAGCAAAGTGAGCCACCTGTCTTAGACGTGCCTCTCCCTGCAGTTGTTACAATTCCCCTGCATATCATAGCGGTCTACGTCTTTGCCAATAACTTCACAGTGAAGGTAACAATCCACAAAGGCTGTGTCTAGACCGGCAAGTTTTTCCGCAAAATCATCTGATTTTGCGGAAAAACTTGCCAGCTGTCTACACTGGCCGCTTGAATTTCCGCAAGAACACTGACGATCTCATGTAAGATCGTCAGTGTTCTTGCGGAAATACTGTGCTGCTCCCGTTCGGGCAAAAACCCTCTTGCGCAAATCATTTGTGCAAGAGGGCCAGTGTAGACAGGGAAAAACTGTTTTGCACAAAAAAGCCCCAATGGCAAAAATGGCGGTCGGGGCTTTTTTGCAGAAAACTGCGTCTAGATTGGCCACGGACGCTTTTCCGCAAAAAGTGTTTTTGCGGAAAAGCGTCCTGCCAATCTAGATGCGATTTTTCCGAAAATGCTTTTAACAGAAAACTTTTCCATTAAAAGCATTTCCGGAAAATCATGCCAGTGTAGACGTAGCCTATATGTATTTTTTGGAGGGTTTTCCAGAATAATCATAGAGCCCCCAGGAGGTAGAGTCCAGCCCCCTGTCCAAAACAGGACCATCCCCAACTAAATCATCCCAGCCAGGGCTTTGTCAAGCCGAGACTTAAACACCTCTATGGATCCAACCTAGACCTCCCCCACTGCAACTTGAGCCCATTGCTCCTCATTCTGCCATCTGCCACCACTGAGAACAGCCTCTCTCCAGCCTCTTTGGAACCTCCCATCAAGGAGTTGAAGGCTGCTGTGAAATCCCCCATCACTTTTCTCTTCTGCAGGCTAAATAAGCCCAATCCCTCAGCCTCCCCTTATAATAATGTTGCTGCTGCTTCCAGTGATGGCCCCCATATATATTCCAGAAGCAGGAGTGCGAATGCATGCGTGAACAAGAGCCGGAATGTTTTTGTGGGAGTGTCGATTGACTCGCTCATGCATTATCCATCTCCTTGTGCTTCCTGCCTACGTTCTAAGAGGCCTTCAGGGTGGCAGTTCTCGTCTATTGCCACGTGACCAGAGTTTGAACCCTGGTTGCTTCCCGCTCTTAGTTTTACAGGTAAGACAGTGATCTAGCTCCCTATTTGCCATTCCTTTTTCGTTGGTTGGTTTTGAGTGTAGACAATTTGTATAGACAGTGGTAGAATCATAGAATCATAGAATAATAGGACTGGAAGGGACCTCGAGAGGTCATCGAGTCCAGCCCCCCGCCCTCAAGGCAGGACCAAGCTCCGTCTACACCATCCCTGACAGATGCCTATCTAACCTGTTCTTAAATATCTCCAGAGAGGGAGATTCCACCACCTCCCTTGGCAATTTATTCCAATATTTGACCACCCTGACCGTTAGGAATTTTTTCCTAATGTCCAATCTAAACCTCCCCTGCTGCACTTTAAGCCCATTACTCTTTGTCCTGTCCTCAGAAACCAAGAGGAACAAATTTTCTCCTTCCTCCTTGTGACACCCTTTTAGATATTTGAAAACCGCTATCATGTCCCCCCTTAATCTTCTTTTTTCCAAACTAAACAAGCCCAGTTCATGAAGCCTGGCTTCATAGGTCATGTTCTCTAGACCTTTAATCATTCTTGTCGCTCTTATCTATACCCTTTCCAATTTCTCCACATCTTTCTTGATGTAGATAATGTGGCAAATCTACTGGTTGTAGATAATGTGGCAAAGCTCCAGCCATGCCCTGTGGAGCTCGCGCTATTAGTGCATGGGTGTTTGCCTCAGAAGCTTACTGTGGCACTCCACATAGCCTCTCTCCCTGTACTAGAGGCAGGGGCCATGGCCTACCAAGCCATACTCCTCATGGTTTTGGGATGAAACCCCCTCAGTAGTCCTGGGCTCCCTTCCCAGGGGAAGTCTCTGTGATGGTGTGGGGAAATTTGGGGGGAACTTGACCACAGGCCATTTCCCCAAAGTAGCCCCCCCCCCAGAACCTTCCCTCTAGTACCTGCAAGTCCATCCTCAGCTCACACTTCTGGACCACACTTCCTCCTTCCGGTCTGTCACTCTTTGTCTTCCCCTCTTTACCTAAGAGAAACCTTTTAAAACAGCCCCACAGGCTTTAATTAGCTGCAGGTGTTTGATTAGCCTGCTCCTCCAGGCAAGCTATTAACCAGCCTCAGGTGTCTGCCTATCTTAGTTAAGTGGCAGCAGACTCCGGGACTGTATACAGTGAAGAGAGAATTATTCATCCAGCGCCCTGCATACCTGGCCTCCATTAGAGTGTGTCAGTCAGTTTACCCTAGTTGGGGGACACTGATTTGCATTGTGATCAGATTTTCACATGGCTGACAGGCAAACATTCATTTATCAAGCTCTTGCTGGGATTCTTTTTTAATTGTCCTCTCATTTTTGGTCTGCAAAAGATAAAGCACATTAGACCACAAAGCCCGACAATCCTTCATTAAGGTGGCACACAATATATTCATGTTGTTATCCAGAAAGAAAACCAAGCTAAGCAGGACATTTTACCCGCTGTGGAAGTGGAGCCTAAATAGACTCCAAGGATGTAGCTGGACAGTCCATATTTTGGTCGATCAGGACCCCAGCTAAAATCAATGCCCAAGATCAAGAACACATATTCCTGCGCATCCAGAAATATAATCTATGCTATCATGTGCCGAAAGTGTCCGTCTGCTATGTACATTGGACAAACATCTCAGACACTTCGCCAAAGGATTAATGCCCACAAAACAAATATCAGACAAGATCACAAAGAGAAAACAGTTTCTTGCCACTTTAACCAGAAAGGACACTCTCTAAATGACTTAGCCACCTGCATTCTGCTACAAAGACCTTTTACATCTGCACTTGAAAGGGAATCCTCTGAACTGTCATTCATGTTAAAATTTGACACTTGCCAACAAGGACTTAACAAGTCTTTGAACTTTCTCACCCATTACCAAGACAGTTTCCCCAATTATCACCTGTAATACCATTAACTCACAAACATCCCACTCTCCCTACCTTTAATATCAGCAATTCACAGACACTTACCTTCCTTCCTCCCCCTTCCCACCCCCCCGCATCCCCCTTCTGTTCTGCAATGTGATTTGTCCTTTTCATATTTGTTCATTTTTTTAATTGTATCCTTTGGTATCTATGGTTGTGACTACTTTCTTCCACTATTTGATCTGAGGAAGTGGGTCTGGCCCACGAAAGCTCATCATCTAATAAACCATCTTGTTAGTCTTTAAAGTGCTACATTGTCCTGCATTTCTTCTCCTTTATTAAAGACGACAAATAGTCTAGTAGCATCTTAAAGACTAACAAAACTTGTAGATGGTATCATGAGCATCTCCAGATGACCGGAGAAGAAGTGGGTTGTGCCCACGAAAGCTCATGATACCATCTACATGTTTTGTTAGTCTTTAAGGTGCTACTAGACTATTTGTTGTTGTTTAAGTTTTTCCTGTTACAGACCAGCTCGGCTTCCCCTCTGAAGCTTTATTAAAGATGACACAAGTCTTCTCAGATATATGTACCCTGGCTTGGGTCTTCACCTTGCATATTTACTAAACTGGGCTGCCCTGCTTCTGTTTACAAAGACTGGTCTTTCTGTGCTATAAAACTGTGTTTGACAGGACCATCACTGATGTATTGGCTTCATACTGATGCCAACAGGCATATAATTAGAAGAATTCAGGCCAGGGATCTGTGAATAGTGTAAGTACTTTTATAATTGGCCATTAGCCACTGTTGTTTTGTGTTTGAATGCGTACATGGTTTCCACTACTGGAGATTTCAACTTTCTTTCATCAGCAACCCATTTTTTTCCTCTGTGTGTATAAACGTGAAAGTTTTGCATTTCAGATCTGATCCCTGCCTATGTTGATTTATTTGATGACATCTCAAAAATCAGCAGATGTTGATTTTAGGGAAACCTTCAACCTTTTATCTATCTATCTATCTATCTATCTATCTATCTATCTATCTATCTATCTATCTATCTATCTATCTATCTAAAATTGCCAGTCCTCCTCCCCTCCCCAAATGGAGAAAAAACAGAAAAAGAAAAAGCAAGTGTTAGAGACAAGTTATCAGACTTGACTAAGCTGGCAACATAATCTGCAAATTCTGTGCATACTGTTATGATATCTGATACATAATTATCAAGCTTAAGTTAATTAGACTAATGCTTAGAAAATCTGGTATGGCAGATTGTGGTAAGTAATTATATATACTGATTAAAAGATGTAATACAGAGTGAACAGAGTCAAAGGAAAACTCTACTTGACACAGCCAGTGAACAGACACAATTAAGAAGTCAACTCTATGAACACCGACAAAGATAGTGAACTTTGTGGAAGGTTATAGGCAACATGCCAGTGCCCAGTGGAACAGATTTTATGTATGATCAGTAAAATATTATTCTTTTTTTAGGAGAAGCTAAGCTGCAGTTTCCTAACTGAAATATGACGCATTTGTTTTGCATTATGATTTGTTCACATGTGTACAAGGACTTATGCGAATGGCAATCGGACATGAGAACGTTAACTAAGTCGTATACTGCAGGCGAGGTTCTCGGTTTTGTTTCACTTTGTATTTTGAGGGATTCACAGGCTATTTTGTGGCAGTATGAAAAACAAAGCAGGTAAAAAGATATCCCGAACCATTTTAGCACCTCCCATGAAATGTATTAATCGGCGTAGGTGAAAATGGACGACAGCAGTTTGCCTGCCTTTGTGCATCTCGGTAAAGAGCTAGGAGAGCCCAGAGATGCAGAAACAAATTACAATCTCCAGTTTGCCAGAAGGTTGGTAAAACAGTGGTGAAAATGACTTGTGGAGAGAGACTTTTTCCAAAAAGTGGCACTGCATGGATCTGCCCAGCTACTGAAATTAATGAGATCATTTTTGTAACTAAGTTCTCCACCGAAAGTAAGGGTGACTTGATCAAACCTAACCCTAATCAATTCCCCTTTGGTGAGAGAGCAAGTAGAAACCTACAAATTCCTTTTCCTGCAGCTTCAGTGCAATGAAAAAAACCCATCTGAGACATTCCATTGGCTTTTGAGAACCCAACTTTTAATCCCCAAATTTTAGTGGTGAGCTTTTGGCTCAAATTGGAAACTCCATTCGTTTGAGCATGTGTTATTCACATTTATTGGACATTTGTCTGAACCCATTAACCTCAGCGACTCCTGAGTAATGGACAAACTGGTTAAAATAAAAACTAAATCCTGGCTGGACCTGGATCAAACTATTCTGAGATTCAAAAAAGTGTGGGTAAAGTTCCCCCACTGATTTTTTTCCATCGTCGTGTTGCATGTGCACTACCTGGCTCTGTCTTGAATCACTGCATGAAAAGTTGCTCTCATGACATTCTTTGCCCTGATCAGTTATGGGGAATAGTGAAAGCTTCCAAGAGAGCATGTTCAAATGACATTTCCCCCATGTATGTTAGCATTCCAAGATGTTTGTGTGCAAGAGTGTCTTAATTTGGCTAAGCAGAAGCATTGTGAATGTTGCATCATTCTTTTAATATCAATATACTGGCATGGAAATCGTAGGAATGAGTTGTTGGGTACAGACATGGATATGGGAACTGGGTTTCTCATTACAGTTTAATACTATTTGCAATATTTTTAATCAAAATCCCTTCTTCTTAGGTGATTTCAGCCTTACGTAATTGCAACAAATGCACAGGCATAATTATTTCTCTTCAAATCCACAGATCCTTTACAAAGGACAATTGCAGAACATTAAAGCCTTGGACAATATGGTCACCTATATTACTTGGTGTAGGTGAAACTCTGTTCTCCCCCAAGCCCCAAATAAAAGGCTTTGCGAAGAAACCCACTATGGGTACGTTTACACAGCAGTGTTATTTCGGAATATCTGACGTTATTCTGAACTAACATAACTGCTTGTAGGGTAGATGCGGACTATTTCGACATCATGTCAAAATAATGTCGAGCTGGAGGACTTCCTACTCTGACTCCTGTAACCCACATTTTACGAAGAATAAGGGAAGTCGGAGGAAGAGTGCTCTTTCTCAAACTTCCTGCTGTGTACAAGGCACCAAAATCCGGAATAAGCTATTGTGTAGTAATTGATGTAGCTCAAATTGTGTAGCTTATTTCAGCTTTAGTCCTGCTGTGTAGACATACCCTACCAGGCCTTGGCCGAGAGGAGAATGGAATCCTCCCCTCATGGGGAAGGCAGAGTGTGATTTGTTTTTCTCCATCCAGTCATACCAATACAATTGCAAGTTTCACCCCCAATGAGGACTATACAGGTTGTGGTCCATAATCTTCACCATCTTTCTCCGTCTACGTGGTGTGATTCTGTGATGAGGTGTTCTCTGACGAGAGCTGCCAAAGCATCCATGAGCTACAACCTTTCCAAGTGAAAGGACAAGCTGATACCTGATGCATGTTTCTTAATTCTCCTCCCGTGGGTGGACGTATTCTTAGCGTGCTCTGAGGTGTATGAATAGCGTAGGAGTGGTATGCTTCTGCAGGTTCAAATGGTCACTGTGGCAATCCAAAGAGTGTTGATGCCTCTGGGAACACCTCATGAAAGGTCCATGAGGTTTGGTGAAGGTACAACGGAAGGATGTGGTGTGTGGTGTTCCTTGCTGGAGCAGTACCAAGTTATTCCCCACCACCCCAGTTCCCCTCACTGCTGTTGACCTAGGTTTTCCTGCCATACTATAATTGGAAAAACCATAGACCCCTTGCTTGGCTCACAGTGTCTGTCCCCATCCCCGCCCCATGCCATGGCTAGTGCTGCGTGCAGGGTTTTGTGCCTTTTCTGCTATGGAAAGAGCATTTCTAAAACATTGTGCTGTTAGTGAAGAAATGAGCCAGTCGCTTATGTTCTTTTCAGCAACCTTCCAATGTCCAGGGTGAACTTTTACGACTTCTTCAACCAACTGGCAAGAACTGGAAAGGGCCATTAGCCATCTGGTGTCTCCAACTTGTAATACAGTTCAGGCTTTCAGGCATCTACTACCACTTAGTCAGGCTAGGCGATGTAAGTCCTGCTTAATTTTTATAGATGTGTAAGATATTGTGGATACTTAGAAGTCTGCAAACTCAGTTTGTGAAGCATTGGAGGCACTTGTCTTTCATAGGACTTGTCTGGCTGGAATGACCCTAGGCCAGCCCATCCTCAATAGATTCTTAACGCTACTTGTATTTGAGGATTTCTCTCATTTCACACAGCAAGAGGAAATGCCGTCCATATTGGCAGATTACAATGGGAACGCCGGGAGATTCTTTGGGAACAAAAATACACGACCTTCTTTTAAATAGTTTGTTCTCCCGACAGTGTGTCCTTGGTAAGTCAGCAGCAATTACAAGGTTAGACATCCCTGCAGATGATCGAAAAGGTCGTAATGTTGTCTTTCCGAGCGTGGTGCTTCTGTGAAATATTCCTGGTATTACTCGGGTATTGGGATTGGATTTAATGTTTCGTTGCAGTGCCATCTGTTTTCTCATTGTCGGTTTCTTCCCCAGGTGGGAGCGGAGGTGCTTTTAGGGAGTGAGAAGTGAAGCACACATCAGCATTCAGAGCAGATGTATCAAAAGCAAAGGAGCGTTGAGTCTGCAAAAGCAAAACAGTTGCTTTTTAATGGGTAGCGTATTTTGATGAAACTTGGCCTTCCTGCATGTGGATCATCCACAGGGCCTAGTTCTGGCAGCATGGCAGGAGAGCGTTTCCGATTGATCACTAAGGTTTACCCGGGCAATGCAGTCTAGGCACTGAAGTGAAGTTTTCCTCCCTCAGCCAGAGCCTCTCCGCTTGATACTGCCAGGAGTCTGTTGGCATTGGCCAGAGCCTCGTGGTGCCGCAGTAAGGGAGGCCTTTGCAGATCCAAAGCTAACTCCTAAGAGGCGAAGGAAAGCGTTGCTGCTCGTGAAAGTGTCACCGGTGGAGGGGTGGAACCCGTAGCCCCGGCTAGCCAGCATGGCTGCAGAGCAGGGCAGTGGCTACGTTTGAGAGGATGTGGGAGGGGAGTGGCTGGTGCACGGCCGGAGTGCAGCCAAGTAGGGTTCCATGCCTGTGGCTCGCTGGCATATCCACCTTCCCCCTCCCCCTCATGGGGAGTGGGCTGTGGAGACGGGTCATGGAGATCGGAACAGTGCTCATGGGATGATAGTCTCAGGGGGTCCTCTCTGATCCAAGCTATCATCCAGTGTACTCATCATACCACTGAGCCCACCAACTGCTCTCCGCAGCGCCCCACCAACCTGTCCTGCTGGGCCAGAAGCTCTGGTCTCCTTCAGCCAAAGCACAAAGTTGGGGTAACAAACGCTGAACCAGCTCAGCTCTGGGAGGGCTCAGCAACAGGGACTTGACAGCACCCAGAAGCACAACTCCTCCCCGCTCCGCCCCAGACCAAAACCCTAAACAAATCCATCTTACCCCATGTAAAAGTTTTACAGAGAGAAAACTCATAAGTTTGCCCTCTTCATCCATGAAAGAGAGAGATGCACAGTGGTTGCTCCCCCCAAGTAACAATTATTTGATAATAAACAGCACCTCCACAGTTTGTACAAAAATTGGTCTATACGGTATCATTTTGCTGCTAGTGCCTCAGTGGAGGCATTTGGGGTCGAAAATGCACACTGGAGTCCCAATGCATATTTGAACTCACAAAGCCGTTTGGGCAGTGAGTTCATACGTAGCAGGTTTAAAACAAAAGGAAGTAATTCTTCGCTCAATGCACAGTCAACCTGTGGAACTCCTTGCCAGAGGATTTTGTGAAGACCAGGACTTTAACAAGGCTCAACAAAGAGCTAGATAGATTCATGGAGGTTAGGTCCGTCACTGGCAATTAGCCAGGATGGGCTGGAATAGTGTCCCTAGCCTGTGTTTGGGAATGGGCTACAGGGGTAGGATCACTTGATGATTCCCTGTTCTGTTCATTCCCTCTGGGGCACCTGGCATTGGCCAGTGTCAGCAGACAGGTTACTGGGCTAGATGGGCCTTTAGTCTGACCCAGTATGGCTGTTCTTATGTCCTTAATATCACATCTAAGTTGCGAGGCTGGAAAAGGCTCAGATCTTTGTTCGGCTACCAGTGTGATAATATGCAGTTACAATATATCATTGACTAAGCAATCAAGCTTTATTATAATACAAGGAAAATGAGAGCACTGGAAAGAATCTATGTCAAAATACTGTACTTAAATACTTTGGTGGTTATAAATTCTTAACCGTCAACACTATATAAAGCATTGAGAAGAGCAACTTTGCTAATTAATAGAAAAGCTATTTTCAGAACTTTTAGCTTGTAAGTTCCATTAAGGACATCTGCTTTTCTTCCAAGGGCGTTGCATAGTTGCAGACACCGTCATGTACTCAGTACACAAAGCAGCCACCAGACCTACACCCAGGACCCCGGTAGCCTGCTGCCTCGTGAATTGTGAATTCCCCCCTGTTTAGGGGAAGATACAGACGTTCCGCAATGTGAATGGATCATAAAACAATCTTGTGCTGCCCCGGAGGCCAACAGGGATGAAAACACAAACCATTCCGTGGCACTAACAACTTTAATAAAATAACACAAAGCACAGCTGTCAGGTTTGCCAGCAGCCTCGCACGGGGAGCCATGAGTGAGAAAATGAACACTTTTCGCAAACCGAAATATTCAAAGAGCCTGGCTGTTTACAAGTAATCAGACCTGACAGTCGGAGATTATTGGTGGAAGAGTATTTTCTGCCTGAGGTGAGAAAAGAGGGTAATTTATCAGGAAACCCAAGAAGTCAGATATCAGAAATGATCTGCTTGAAGAAGGGCATACCTTGGAAATAGTGAATGTATTTGTTCGGCAAGACAAGGAGATGGAGTAGGCTGGTAAACAAGACTCTGGGTGCTTGAAGAATCTTGAGCAGACACAGTGTGTAATTTCGCCAGCGACTGTGGTTTGAGAATTGTGTAATATGTGCTCCAGTGTTGGCCCAGGATTACAAAATGAGTTTATAACATAATAGAGTTGGCTACAATCAGTGTCTGGTTTCTTTTTGCCTTCTGTCCCCTCCTTAGAGGGAATGACTCCGAAATGTAAACATCATACATTATAAAATAGACCCGAGAATAAATTAGCACGGCTGAGTTATATTCTCTCAAACAGCTACGCATGCAAAAACCTGATCTTTTCCCTGCCTTTGACTTGCTTTCGGGCACTGAATGTTGCTGCTGGATGGGTCTGTGTTTGAAATGGGCCTTTTTTTTAACCTTTCTCTTCTGGAAGATTATTGATACTTCCAAAAAGACACACAACATGTTGTTGCAGTACAAAATCGTGTTTAGAGGCCAGCGTGTCGCGGCATGATGCGACATCTGCACGTTGCAGCTACGCTTCCTGGCACAGCTCTGCAGTCGGGTAATTCTGCAGTCCCTTTCCTCGAGGTGTCCAGGCCTTGTCCTACAGAAGTACTTGTTATTAGTATGTCTGAAGTTGCTGCTTCCTGCTCCACATGCTGGTAGGATCTCTCTTCCGGAGAGCACGTCGTTCTACATGGAGTATGACAGCTGAATCCATTCAAGATCTCATAGAAGAAACTTCCGTTCTTGATTGGTGTTCATGAACTCTGATACCAACAGGTTAACTCTGGGTGCTTCAACACGTACATCTAGTTCCATGGTCTCTCCCTCTTTCTGTCTCATGCAGAAAGGGGGGAGGGTCTATGTTTTTACGTTCCACTTGATTGTCTCATCAACTGCCAAGTTGCTAGGATTAAAATTTCACCAATGATGCAAAGACTTTGTTCCTCTACAGGACCCTCTCCTCACAAAAGATCTGTGACAACCTTGTCCTCTTGCACTGAGTCCAACAGAGGACACTATATTGGACTTTGTCCATCCTCCTATCACGCCTCCTCAATCCTTGCCCAGGCTGCTGATAATGTTGACTCCTGCATTTCTCTGCTTTCCTTGGCCCTTTAAACAGCATTGCTCATCTCTGGTCACGATGCAGCTGCACGATCATTCTCCAAGCTCATTGCTGTGACTTTCACGCCCCCTTTTTGGAATCCTGGTTCTGGCAGTAGAAAATATTGCATCAAACAGAAGTTGCTTGGCTTCTCTTTCAGTCCCCTCCCTCGGGACATGTCTACACTAGGAAACTATGTTGAAATAATTAAAATTGATGTAATAACTCCCAAAATAACAAAATCGAAATTGCGTGTCCCCACTATGGGGAAGCCTCGAAATTACTCCGAGGCAGGCTCCGTTAATGTGGACGCGCTACTCGACTTAGAGCCCCAGGAAGCACTGGGGTGTAATTAGTTTGAATGACTCTGGAGAGTTGTTATTTCGATAAAGCAGCACCAGAGCATCCCCATGACAAGTATTTGGAAATAACTATTTCCAAATTAGCAATATTCCCTGAGAAAATCAGGAGGGCAGATTTTGAAATAAGCGGCTCGTTATTTTGAAATAGCGGGCTTGGCAGTGTGGATGCTCCACTTATAAATTCGGCCTAAGGGAGGTTATTTCAAAATGGCGCCCTAACGTAGACCAGGGCTCTCTGTCATCTCTCGTTCTGTATCCAACTGTGAACGTTCACCTTCAAATGGCCCTTGGTGCCAGCCTCCGTCACCTTCTTGATACATTTTCAAACAGGCATTATCATGCTTTCCCCTCACACTGCCCCTAAAGCTTGGGAGGGGCTCTCCACAGATACCTGCTGTTTGTACAGCACCTACCTCAACGGGGCCCTGAACCCTGGCTATGGACCCATCGTAACACAGTGAGGCGCTTGCAAAACATACATGTTTAGTCTTGGTTCCTGAAGGCGACTGGGCAGAAACTGTGTGAAATTTCCTTTGCAAGGGTGGTGTTAAGCTGTGTAATATGTGTCTCGGTGTCTTGCTGAGGCAGGGAGGCTGAGTGGGAAGCAGTGTTCACTTCCAGGCTACATCGACTGCCTCTTACAAGAGACGGCACCTTTCCCACACAACGGGGAACTCGGAAGTTTGGTTCCATAGAGAATTTGGAACCCAAAATCTTTCATTGGATTTAATGTTGCAGCGGGGTGGCCTAGTGGTTAGGTCATAGAATTAGCTGGTAGAAAAGGGGTGCAGAACCCTGACACCGGTGCCCCGGCCTAGAAACTCTGCCCCAGTGTATAAGTAAAGTCTTTACGTTTGGGGCGTGGCCCCAAGAGTCCAGATTCCCCCATTAATTAGGGTACTAGCAGGTTCCCCCTTTGTCCCAAGGGGTGGGGCTGGAGGCTAACTTGCACCTGCAGCTGGCCAAGTGGACGGCGCTCCTGCCTCCTTGCTGGTCAGCCTCTCAGTGAGCCTGGCTCCTTCCTTTTATCCTCCCTCCAGGCCTGGCATTGGCTACAGGCAAAGTGGGGCGGGGCAAGCTGGGCCAAAAGGCTTTGTTTAACCCCTGTGATGCCAGGTCCTCCTCTCTTCACTCTCTCACTGGTGCCCTGAATGCTTCTTCTCTAACCCCATTAACAAAGTCACTTGTAGGGAAAAAATAACCATTCTTTTTGGCTGCAGGCCATTAACATTAATCAAGGTGTAAATTTTGGCCTCATAACCTGAGGGAAGGGAACTAAGATGTGTGGGGAAAAGATGTACGGGTCAGTCATTCTCCATCTTTAATCAGAACCATTTGTGGAGCTTCGGTTAAAGCAACTGCTCCAGAAAATCATTTCAGGTAGATAAAATGGGATAACTTCCGATAAAATATTCTTTCCCCCAAAGCTTTGCAGAAATAGAATCCCCTTAAATAAAAATGCAGGCTTCAATGTGTCCTACATCTGAATACCTCTGTGCACGCAAAGACGTGAGCTCAAGTCCTCCAGCTTTGCTCGGTTTGAGCTGCTAAACCCACTCGCCTCGAACAGTGGAAACGGCAGCTATTTCCGCTCTTCCCTGGGAGCAGCCCCTGGGAGCTAGAGGGGGTGGAAAGCTTCATTTTTATTGCACGACAGATGTTTGTTAAAATGAGCTTAGATGCACCGTAGGGATTTTCATTTGTGTCTAAATATGAATACTCATCGGCAGGGGTGAAAGTAACTTGCATTTCTTACGGGTATTGTCCTATCACAACCCGGCGCGGTGTGTGGGGGGTTGCAATATGACAGTACCAGACATGGATGTGTGAGATGGAGTGCAGGGGGTATCAGAGCAGAGGATTGGGGGGCAGGAGTCAGGGTTGGGGAGTGTGGGGGCTCAGGGCAGGGCGCTGGAGGTGTGTGGGGTGGGATATAAGAGTCAGGACAGGGGATGGGGGTGAGGTGCGGTGCTAGCCACATTGGTGATCCTGCCCTGCACTGTTCCTGTTCCCAGCCAAATGGGAGCAGTGGGAGCAGAGCTTATAGGCATGGGAAGGGAGCTAAGGGTGGGTGGGGTGCTGCAGCACCTCTGGGATCCAGCCCCATGCACCCAGGGGTGCTGGCTGCCTGCCCCATGCTGCACAGCAAGGGTTCGCCTGCCAGCCCTGCATGCCTGGGGGCCCAGCTGCCAGCCTCAACTCTGTTGGGGGGAAGGACAGAAGTAAGGCCTCACCCTCAGCCGACCACTTTATGAGCACACTGCACCGAGGCACAGCGGCTTCCTGTCATCTCTGCTCACCACAATCTGTCTGCGCAAGAGTCTCTGTAGGAAATGTGCACTGGTGCTTAGGCCAATTTTCAGGCCAGAAACGTGCGCATTTTGGCTGTACGTGAGATTGATGGTGAGGTCAAGTAGGAATCTAGCTTTTCAGGGTGGCGGAGTCCCCTGAAAACAAATACTCCCCAACTTTGGCAAGTGTTTTCTCTTGCAGTATCCTGTGCCCCCTTGAACACACAAACTAACTTCATGACCGTGCGTAGAATTGTAGTGTAACCTATGCACCTGCTGGGTGTGGTGCACTGTCCCATCTAGTGCAACTTAGACCACTTACACAGAGAGAGCGAGTCTGCTCTACAGCCTTAGCTGAGAACCCATGTAACGTTTTGGCTCATGTTGTAGAGGCTCATGCACTAAGATCCACGGGTCTCTGTTCGCCAACTCCCAGGGTCCAGCTTATGTGAGAATGTAGGCTTTGGATGAAGCTGCATAAGGAATGGGGCTGCCCAAAGGAAGTGGGCATACAGATTCCCTTGGGCAACTTAGAAAATCTCTGCCTTTGGCTATCCTTAAGATGATGTAAATGACTAAGGCCTTGTCTACACTAAAAGGAAAATTGCCACTTCCACGATCAATCTGCCGGAGTTCAATTGAGTGAGTCTAGTTAAGGCTTGCTAAATCAAACTCAGAGGGCTCCTGGCATTCAATTCTCCTCCTTTTATGAGGAGCAAGGGAAGCCAATAGGAACATTTGCTCCCATTAGCCTCCTGCTGTGGGAACACCACCAAGCTCGGTTTAAGATAAGCCGACTCTACCTATGTATTTTACGGAGCTGGAGTTGCATACCTTAGGCTGAACTGCCGAGTGTAGTGCAGACCTAGTCTAAGACATTTTGCGAGCATAATGTCTTCCCAAGCTCAGAAAGTACTGTCACAGTTATGGCTGAGACTGGGTCTGCACTAAAGTCTTGGATTACAACCAACCTAGTGTCCTATCGTTTATTAAAGAGAGGTAGAACGTTATAATCAAAATGAAGTCATGGCTGACATGGATCATGTGCAGATTGGACAATGGATGGAGTCAGTGATGGGCAAACATTTCAGTTGGTGGTTTATTGGACCCAGCTTGTTGCAGATGAAGAAAGGAATGTCATGGTTTTACACTCTCTCAGTGGATACCTTGCACTGAGTAGGTTGGACATTAGGAAAAGCTTCCCAACTGTCTGGGTGGTTAAACACTGGGATAAATTGCCTAGGGAGGTTGTGGAATTTCCATCACTGGTGATATTTAAGAGCAGGTTGGACAGACGCCTGTCAGGGATGATGTAGCCCATGCTTGGTGCTGCCGTGAGGGCAGGGGACTGGACTCAGTGATCTCTTGAGGTCCCTTCCAATTCTAGTGTTCTATGATTCTGTGCTTCTGTACACGTCAATATTAATATTAGTGAGGTGGCTTCATTCACTGCCCCTACCTTCAGCAAAATTGCTCAGCTCCTATTGGCTGGAAACTGGTCAATGGGAGCTGAGGGATTTTGTTAAGGGTGGGGACAGCGTGCAAAGCTTTCTCCTCCCTGCCCAGACAGCATAGCAGTTAGAAGCCTGCTGTTTAAAGTGGCTGCAACTGCTCTTTATTAAGGGTGCTGGCGAGGCAGCTGCGGGCCGCGTCTGGAGGCTTGGCAGGCCCGATCCAGACTGCTAACCAATCTTGTTCCCTCGTCATTGAATAAATGGAGCAGATTGTTCTAAATGGATGCAGTTCTTACCCATGCTCCAGCCCATCCCTGCTGGGTCTGAGGGCTGGGAAGGCTAAACGCCCTGCTCTGGCTAGGGGAGAATGCCTCTGAAGCTCTCTTCTACAGACCCTGCTTGCAAACGCTGGTGTGAGAGAGGTCAGTGAGTGGGGCTGGTGGGGAAGGGGAGAAAGTCCCATAGTACAGAGCAGCACTACGGTCTTCCCAGCATTACTGTGGCTCACAGGGCAGCCCTGGGAAACTTTCATAACTTCTAGACTCACAGGAGCCACCTAGGTAAGCGCCTCCCTTCCAGAGCCTGCCTCTGGCACCCACCCCCCTTTCTACCTAACTCCCTGCCCCGGGTCACCACCCAAACCCTCTGTATCCCCTCTCCCACATCCTCCAGGTCACAATTCCCTCCCAGACCCTCTACCTCCTCCTACACCCCTCTCCCAGGCCAGAATCCTCTCCTGCACCCATTCCCTTCCCTGACCCTGCACCCTAGTCCCCTGCTCCAGATCGTAATCCCCTCCTTCACCCAAACTCCCTCCCAGATCCACACTCCCTCATGCACCCCAATCCTCCATCCCAGGCTTCCTTCTGCAGCCCACCCTGTGTCCCCTCCACAGAAGTATGGCCCTTGACCACCTACCAAAATCTTGGAGTGGGCCCCCGCTTTAAAAATTATTGCCCACCCCTGTTCTATGACCAGAGTAGGTGGGGTTAGAGGACAAAAACAGAGACTCCATTGTTGCCCTGTTATAGCCATTTTAACCTTGGATCACAAAATGATTATTGGTAAAGGTTACCAGTTGCGAAGATACAAAAAAAATCCCCCTCTTTCTTGTCAAGTGTGAGAAACCATTTGGGGCTCTGATTTCCATTTAGAAAACATGGTGTTTTCAGCAAACAAAACAGCTATTTTCCGTGTTTCTGTTTGTAAGTTGCCAATATTTATTTAGGGTATGTGTATGTGTTACGGAAATAAAAAACACTACCAAAATGTACTTCAGTTTATTCTGCAACCCAAATTAAAGTAAATCTATCCTGATGAATTAGAATCTGGAATCACCCTTCTAGCTTGACTAAATAGAAGCAACCTGGAATGAGAGAATTGAGGCCAAACAATTAACTTTAATTGTTGTGACTTAAACAAAGGCAAAAAACCCAGTCCCAATTTGGGGAGGTCACATGGCACCCAGGAGGAAGATGGCTGCCTAACCCTAGCGGGCTCACTCTCCACATATCAGTTCACCTGTAATAATTACTTTCTGGCAAAATTGGCTCTAGTTTCTGTCATAAAAGATTGACTATTGACTATGGATTACAATGAAAACCAAGAGGCACCAAAATAGCAAAGCCCGAATTCACTCCAGCAACCGATGAAGAGACCTCAAGGCCAAGAAGTCATAGCACGGAAAGAATTCCTCACAGACCAACCAGAGTCAATCTCAAAAGATAGGTCACCTCTCCCGAGATGTACGTGGGGCCAGTGCTCGAATGGCTCGCTTGAAAAATGAGCTACAAGCGACTGCCGTTCAAACCAGGGAAATTAAAGAAGGAACACTGACAGGACACCATGGGGGGAAAAATGTTCATCTTGAACAGTTGTTTCACTGAGATCTGTTTTCTGTCTCTTGAGCACCGCTGAGGGGCTCGAGGCGAGGAATATGAGCAGCTTTCTTCAGAAGCTGCTCCCTGACACATTTATATTGGACACCCATTAGATACGGAAAAGGCTCAGCAAATGGCTGGTCCTAGAAGGCAAGAATCTGACAAGCCTTAGACTTTTGTCTGCAAGCTGCTTAAGTTCAATAATAAACTTGTGCTACTGATTGTACATAAGGGTTCCAGCTTTTCTGGCAGCAAAAGCCACAAAATGTCAGTTTTGGGGACTTCTCAGCGGAGCTGAACAGCAAGAGGTCTGCGTTCGATGGCCTCAAGCAAATCCTCACGGGGACCAATGTCAGATATAGCAGCAAGTACCCGTCCAGCTGCACTATGGATTTTGCAGGCTCCACATGATTTTGCAAAGCGTGGCGGATGCTCCAGAGACTTTGGTGGAAGATTTTGTTCCACAGTTGATTCAGTCGTCTTTAACTTCTCCATGCGAGAAAATAAGCATCCCGTTACTTCCGAGACCATCCTTGGGGAGGATCGGAACGTTATGGAACGAGGCGAATGCTGCAATAAATATCAATTCCAGCTGGGCCTCCGGCTTTCTGGCTCATTTCTACAAAATGTTTTGTAATCCTCTGTCTTCTATTCTGTCCAGGGTCTTCCCGGAAACACCCCAAAAAGGAACGCAGACTCATGGCGTAAGAACTGCTTTAATGACTTCAAGAAGTGGGTTGTGCCCACGAAAGCTCCGATACCATCTACATGTTCTGTTAGTCTTTAAGCTGCTGCTAGACTGTTCATTGTTTTTAAGTTTTTCCAGTTACAGACTAACTTGGCTCCCCCTCTGCAATGCTTATAATCCTGGCTCCAGCAAAGCACATCGGAGCTATGCCAGTCTTCCCGGGGTCCCGGCTTTCTCTCGTGGTGTATGGTGAGGACGAAGGGGAGGGACACACAGCTCTACTACTGGCAGTTTGATTTCCTCTCCGGCTCCTCGGCTTCCCTACCGCACTTCCAGTTCGTTGCTTGGCTGCTTTCAACTCTTGTCCATCTACCAGCTGCAGGAGCCATGACCCCTTCTTCCCCTCCTTGCCCCCCAGCTGCTAATGGGCAGCAGGTCCCTGAGGGAACTCTGGTGCAGACAGAACCAAGCAGGGGCAGGAGAAGAGCGGTGGAAAATTGTGTCGGACTGGACAGCTGGGAGTGTGGAAGGGTCACCAGGACAGACAGTGGTGGGCACACTGTGACGTAGTGGGGGTGCTGTTATATTCGCTGCTGCATTGTGTGTGTGTGTGTGTGTGTGTGTGTGTGTGTGTACCTCAGTCCCGTTCCCTCCCCGCAGCTCACTCTGCATGAGGGGGGAGAGGCCAGGCATGACTCATTGTGGACGTATGTCCGTGTCTCACCTCCGGTGGGCCAAGTGACAACAGACATTGGGTCTGAGAGCAAGACAATGCAGGAGGTGGGGCTGCCTGGGGCCAGTTGCTGGGAGGGTGAGTTAGTCTCGGCTGGACTAGGTTGAGTGATGATGTTTTAGACCAAGGAAAAGGGGGTTCAGGGCCCGTGAGCCCTTTCCTGCAAGAGGAATAAGGCTGTCTGCTCTTGGTGTCTGTGCTAACACCGAAGCAATAAAACTTTCTTCTCTACTGGCTGACTGAGAGTCACATCTGGCTGTGGATGGGGGTGCAGGGTTGGGGGCTCCCCGACACGCCATCACAGACACCGTGGTGGAAACGGTAGAAACAAGAGACACACCCCTCATAGGTGAAAGTGGGTTCAGGAGTGGCAAAGAAAGGGACAATTGCTCAGGTCCTGGGAGAGGGCACAGACCAGGGGAAAGTCTGCTCCAGTCCTGGAGGCAACAGTGAGAGACAAGGGACTGGGCAAAGGGCGGGAGATGAAGGCGCTGCTCAGGACGTCTGGCAATGGAGGAAGGGGTGTCGTGACACAAAAGGGACCACACAGGGAGATAGCGTGAGGTATGCGAAAGGGATACCAAGATGACAACAGTGTCTCCATATGGCACATTTGCACCATCTGCAGCTTTGGGAGTTTTAAGACCGACTGCTCTTGTCTCATAAATTGTTTCTTGCTATGGCTAATTACCCTCCATGAAACTCAGGAAACTATCAGCGTAGACCCTGTGCCTGAGAAAATGGATGCAAGATATGCAACTCCAGCTACATGAATTGAGTCCCTGGAGTTTTGACGTACCTTGCATCGATTTTCTGGGACAGCCCCACAGCGGGAGGTCAATGGGAAAAACTCTCCGGTCAACTTCCCTTACTCTTCATGACTGCCTGAGAAAATTGATGCCAGATACACAACTCCAGCTACGTAATTTGCGTCACTGGAGTTGACGTACCTTGCATTGATTTTCTGGGGCAGCCCCACAGTGGGAGAAACTCTCCCGTCGACTTCCCTTACTCTCAATGACTGCGAGTGTGACCCACCTAGTGTGGGTCATGGTCCCATGTAGTGGCACTTAGCTTCACTGTAAGTGGTCTATGTCTAGACTAAGCTGAAGTTTCGAAAGAGGGTATGCAAATTCCTCTTTCAAAACTTCATCGTAGTCTAGACAAGCTCTATGAGATAAGAACAAGGAACATTTGTCGCCTAAACTCAGGGCCAGATGGCTTCATAGCTCACGCTGTAGCGGCTCCTACATTAAGCTCCAGAGGTCCCTGGTTCAAATTTGCCTGGTGGCGGTTATGTGAGGAGTTCTGGGTTGATGAGGGTGCCCTGAGTGTTCGGTTTAGTGGGTTCTTACCAGACCCGAGAAATCAAATGCCAGAAGATCAACCTCTGAAACATTGATTTTCCTGGAAGTGCAGATGAGACTGTTAACCATAAGACCGCATCTTGAAATGGTGGAACACGAAGTTGTCTGAGGTTAGTAGGGTATTTTCATAAGTTTCTTTAAATGAATGTAAAGAGAAGCCTGGAGGTTAAGCCTAGAACTTTCTGCCTCCAGCACTTGCATCAATGTACCTTCCTGTGATATGCACACCTTTCTCTCTAATCCTGTCAAATTGTTATGATGCGTTTATACCCTACCGACAGCTCATGTGAGAAAAATGAAACTTAGTCCTCTACTAGTGGAACCGTAATACAGTTTAATGTGGCAATGGCTATTGTATCGGATCTGCCTTGCTATGGAAGGAAATACATTTTGCTACACAGATTTCATATTCTTCTAACACTGTATAGGCCTTTGGTTGGCAGGATTCTGCACAGGAGAAACATCACAAATAAAAGTGTGGGCTGGATAGATGCTAATGACCTGAGTTTATCGGTGTGCTTGGCACATGTCCCATTATTTCCGAAACTGAAGCAGTTAAGAGCAGAGGTGAAAACAAAGTTGGGTTACAAAGAAGAGGTGCAACGCCATTATTTTCTGCAGCAGTCTGGGACAACAACAAAAACAGTTAATATTGGAATGTTTTTCTGGGGAAGGAAGTGGTAACGTGAGGAAGGTGTTGCACGCTGCATCTAGCCACATCACAAACATTGGCAATGCTTTGGAGCCAAAATACCAATTCAATGGGAAAGTTTTTGATTTGTCTTCTGTCCAGTGACGATAATCTTTGTATGTTGCGTGGCGGCTACTTTGAGGCTACATACGAGTGAACGGTCACTTGAATGATGTTTTACCACACAGTATGCCTATGTCTCCTCCCAGGGGTGGTGGGTATGCTAAGCAGGGGAAATAACTGCCTTCCTAAGCCAAAGGCCTGGTCCTAGCCACACGCCACCCTCGCTGCCCACGAATTCCTACTGTAGGCGCACTGGGGGCGGAGTGTTGCTGCCCCCGACTGCCTATCCTCCCCGTGTTCCAGGGCTGGGAGGATGGGGCTGTGTGCCGCTTCACCTCCCCATGCCGCTGGGGGGAGGGGTTGACTGTTGGGGGAGGTGGGGCTGGGGCAGAAGGGATGGGGCTGAGGGCAGGACTGGGGGCTTGCCCATGTCTCCTCCATTGGGGAGTCCAGGCAATATTTCAAATGGCCACATCAGTAATAACAGCACGTCGCCATCACTGCAATATGTGGCACTTTATTATGCACGGGATAAATAATTCACACGTGTCCATTGATTCCTATTCAGACGAACAACTGAAATAGTAGTTAAAGGACAAGAAGGGGTATTGTGAGTGGGACAGGCGGTCTGTCTCCTGCTCTTGGGCTGGGGAGGGTGGGGAAAGGAGAAGAAAGTATCTGGATTGAAAAGGAGAAGAAAACCATTGGTCCTCTGCGGAACATTGGCAACTGGATCTCTGTCCTACACGAAAGTTTGGGGCCATGGCCAGATGTGCCCACATATGGGCACAAAAACAAGAGCAGAACTGAGCATAAAATTCTTATAAAAATGGCCTGATGATTGCGGGCAGCGCAGCTCCCCCGAAAACACTCAACTGTCATCTAAATGTATCAGTCAGTCCTGCCTTCATAGGCTGTCAGTTAATTATCCCGTTCCATTGATTAATACTCCCTGTTCCCCTCAAACAGCACTACCAGTCCCTCCTGCTAACCCTTCCCCCTACAGAGTCCATCAGCCTCTTCCTTTACATCCATCCTGGCCTCTCTCATCCCCCAAGTCCCTGGGTACCATTCGCGGCCTGGCTCGGAGCCCACCCACACCCCCGCTCGCAGGGCAAGGGGACAGGGGAAGTGTGGGGAGTCCATGAACTAATCCCATGCTTTGTTCTGTGTTTTCCCTAAAAAGCTGGAGCATCACGACAAAGGCGAGGAGGACTCCCCTGCCAAGTGGAGGTCAGAGGAGGAAATGGCAGCGGAAGCAGCCAGCCTTAAGCAATATTTCCAGTGAAATCCAAGGTAAAGGTTCCGAAGCGATGGTACAGATGCAATGTAGACAGACCCCAGGAGGCCCGCTTGAGGCGCTGTATAAACCAGTCCAAGAAATGCTTCATGACACAGTGTCAGAACCAGGCTCAGTGGAGGCCGGGCTCAGGCTGTGGGGCTATAAAATCGCACCAGTGCCTTTCCGCCCTGGGTTGGAGCTCGGCCTGAGACCTCATGAGAGGGGGGAAGGTCTTGGAGCCCAGATACCCGCCAGAGCTTGGATGTCTGCATTGGTTAGCCAGAGCTTGAACGTCTGCATTGGTTAGCCTCACAAGCCTGAGGCAGCTGACCAGGGCTTCAAGGTATGGGGCCCCCAGGGTCTTGTGGTGGTTTTGCAGCACAGGCATGCCTTAGAGATGCAGACCCTGCCCTAGAAAGTGACAATCAAGGCTACTGGGAGCAAAAAGAGAGAGAGAGAGAGAGAGAGAAACGCGGCAAGGGAGGGGAGGGAGCACCAGGGCCGCAAAAGGAAGGCCAAGCAGCTCCTGGGGTTGGTTATGCACTGATCATCATGGCGCTAAAAGAACATGCTGCTTCCAACGCACTCCTCCAGCACCCCGGCGCCAGCCTGGAGACATGCTCGGACAGCAACGCCCAGCAAGCAGGACTTGGCTCACCAAAACAGGTGCAGTTTGCGAACAGCTTCCACCCTGTGGGGTCCGGCAGGTCCCAGCTTTCCCTTCTACTTCCCATAGGAAATCGTCTCCGTATATATGCAGATAAATGTTCCCTTTTTTAAGAGAGACCACTGAGCACAGGATATACAGTATCGTCTACGCAACTCCTAGTGCTAATTCTGCCACAGAGCGTGAGAGCGAGTGCTGTTTTGTGCTCGCAAGTCTTAACTTAGTGGTTCGGCTGTACTCTCAAAAGAAACCTGCTGGGGAGATGCCTATTGTGCTGCATTTGCCATTGGCCCAAAAAGAGGAAAGGATTTCAAGAGAGGGGAAAAACAAAAACAGCTTGGCAAGTGCTGACGATAGTTGCACCTAGTAGCTATAGCACCAATCTCAATTTTTAGAGTCCCAGACGTGGCATCCTTCTTGTGCAATGCCATTACACCTATTACTTTTCAGGAAGAACGGCGTTGTGCAAGAGGGTCTTTCTTGCGCAAGAAGGGGCAGTGTAGATGCTCCTTCTTGCGCAAGAGTCTCTTCTGAAAAAAGGTGGCTCATTAGGTATGCAAATGAGGCTCAGCAATATTCCATGCTTAGTCTCATTTGCATATTACTTGCACAAGAAGCCGCGAGTAGACATAGCCTTAGAGTCTCTCTCTGCTGAGGGAAAAGGTTGCCCCCTGTGTGGGATGCGTTAATGTATCGTGCCCACTGCAGAAGGAATGTGGATTCGTGCTCTACTCTAGGCGTGCCAGCATAATTTTTCTCCATGGTGCCCAGTGACAACCCAGACGCAGTTGAGGGCAGGAGGCAGCCAGTGTGGGGGCCAGTCTGTGCACCACACCAGGCCGTTTGAGGATGGACGTGGTGCACAGAGCTCATGCTGTCTCTGTCCACGTATGGACTTCCACTTCAGGACTTCCTGTCCCTGAGGTTAGCAATAGTTACTTAGCTCGGTAAGTACTCTGGGGGCCACAGATCAGCAGGGTTCAAAAAAGAACTAGATACATTTGTGGAGGTTAGGTCCATCAACAGCTATTAGCCAGGGAGGGTGGGGATGGTACCCTAGCCTCTGTTTGGCAGAGGCTGGGAATGGGTGACATGATCACTGAATGATTCCCGGTTTTGTTCACTCCCTCTGGGGCATCTGGCATTGGTCTCTGTTGGAAGACGGGACCCTGGGCTAGCTGGACCTTTGGTCTGACCCAGTCTGGCCGTTCTTATAATACACAAACTCATTTTATTTCATTACTACAGATCAAAAATGTTGTTGCATTTAGCTTAATGTCTGGCGGCAATTTTACTGGGCAATATTTTTCAGGTGAGCCAGAACTGGAACAAATCCTGAAGCACAAGAAAACCCAAAATGGGACTCATCTTCCAGTGTGGCCATGGCGTTGGGCCTGCAGCTACTCAGATTCTGTGACATTCAAACCACGGGATTTTTCCATGAGCCACGTAGAACTGGAGTTTGCCGTGGTCGAACTTCAACGAAGATGACTGACAGACGGGATTCAAAACAACCTGTTGCCTAGTGGCTCATACTTTGTGAATGTGCTTGCGAGGGAATCTTTTAAAATTGGCCTTTGGCCCAAACTGAAATTAAATAGTAGCAGCAGTATGCGTCTGGTATGACCTGTTACATTATACATTTGCTCCATGTTGTGCCTCGTGATATTCTGTGTATAAGCGACTGCAGCTCAGAAACATTATATCTTGTTGGCGTTATGATGTGTCACTGAAACCAATGCTTGGTTAGAACTTAGCTAAGGTATGTCAGATGAGCTATTGTTTATGCCATTCTTGTTCTATTATCTCTTAAGCTCCTACATTCCTCTCCTGCTTTTAATAAAAATGTTTCTAGATGGGCTTAAAATAGCACAATACACTTTAGAGAATTAATGACATTGTGAAGATGCTTACGTGGTATTGAAGTTGGTAGGGTCTATGAGGAAGGTTCAAGAAAGATGTGGAGAAGTTGGAGAGGATCCAGAGAAGAGCAACAAGAATGAAGAAAGGTCTAGAGAGCATGAGTTGTGAGACTGAAAGAATTAGGCTTGTTTAGTATGGAAAGGAGAAGACTGAGGGGACATACTAGTGGTTTTCAAGTATCTAAAAGGGTGTCACAAGGAGAAGGGAGACAAATTGTTCTCCTTGGCCTCTGATGTAGATTAAGGCCATTGCTTCTTGCCCTATCCTCAAGGGAGGTTTAGGTTGGACATTAGGAAAAACTTCCTATCTGTCAGGGTAGTTAATCATTGGAATAAGTTGCCTAGGGAGGTTGTGGAATCTCCATCTCTGGGGATATTTTAGAGCAGGTTAGACAGACATCTAGCTGGGATGGTCCAGATGGTGTTTGATCCTGCCATGAGTGCAGAGGACTGGACTCAATGACCTCTCAAGGTCCCTTCCAGTTCAAGGGATTCTATGTTTCTTTGCTTGCAACAAAATTTGTTAAGTTTGTTAGGTGGTTATTCACTCGACAAATTCTTTTAGTGGTAGAGCTCCTCTGAGGAGCATCTACAGTCGATCAACTGTTTACTGCCAGTCACTCCAGAGCACACGTGGACAAAATACAGGGACACGGACATACAAGAAACTGGTGAGAGACCTCAACTCAAGTTCAGAACTCTTGGACTTTGGTTGGAATCCAGATCCAAACTTCTCCAGGCTGTGTCTACACTGGCAAGTTTTTCCGGAAAATCATCTGATTTTCTGGAAAAACTTGCCAGCTGTCTACACCGGCCGCTTGAATTTCCGGAAAAGCACTAACGATCTAATGTAAAATCATCAGTGCTTTTCCGGAAAAACTATGCTGCTCCCGTTCGAGCAGAAGTCTTTTTCCGAAAGACTTTTGCTCGAAAGAGCCATTGTAGACAGCATAGTTCTGTTTTCCGCAAAAAAGCCCCGATCGCGAAAATGGCGATCGGGGCTTTTTTGCGGAAAAGTGTATCTAGATTGGCCACGGACACTTTTCCGCAAAAAGCGCTTTTCCAGAAAAGCGTCCTGCCAATCTAGACGTGCTTTTCCAAAAATGCTTTTAACGGAACACTTTTCCGTTAAAAGCATTTTCGGAAAATCATGCCAGTGTAGACATAGCCCCAGAGTTTTGCAGCTCAGGTCTACAGTTGTCACTAGAAGAAGGCAGCTTTTCCACCACTTGCTACACAGTGGTATGTGGGACATGTTGTTTTCTAAGGATGCGTCTATACAATGGCGTTCTTTGGGAATAACTGACATTATTCCGAAATAACATAGTGCACGTCTACGCTACAAGCCGTTATTTCAAAATAATGGCGAGCTGGAGGACTTCTTATTCCGACTCCTGTAACCCTCATTTCAGGAGGAGTAAGGGAAGTCGAAGGGAGAGTGCTCTTCCTTTGACTTCCTGCTGTGTAGACAGCGCCAAAAGCCAAGTTAAGCTGTTTTGACTTCAGCGACGCAATTGATGTAGCTGAAGTTGCGTTGCTGAATTCGACTTCAGCCCTGCTGTGTAGACGTGCCCTGCTAATGGGAGAGAATAGCAATAGCTCAGATTCTCCGTGTTTGCTGATTTAAAACACAGCAACCTGCACAGCATCTCTGCAGCGGGGTTGATGTGGATCATCAGCCGTGAACTCACCTGAACGTCAGAGCGCTTCAGGGTCGGAGCCGAATGAGGATTCAGATGCCCCAGCTTGACCCGACTTTCAATAAACAGTATGAAATGTGCCAGAAATGTGTAAATAAATAAACCCGCCAGACGTGTTACGGGAGCACAGTCTGACTGGAAACTTGATAGAGACGCCCAGTGTACACAGGGCTTGGGCCATAGTCAGGAGAGCTGGACCAGCAATAAATTTGGCCCATTGGCTTAGAAACTTTGCTGATCAAATACCATGAGTAACAGCAGGAGCAAAGCAAAGGCATTTGACAACAGCTATGCTTGGCAGCAGTAGATTTTTTTCCCATCGTGATCGATTATTTGTAGGTACTTTCCCCAATAATGAATGTAGATTATTATCTATTTACATTTTCCTATTACCCAGAACTATGGGGTTTAAGCATTTTTTTCAGTTTTTATCAATGTCAATGTTCACAATTGCAGGAAATCATGGGGGAGAATCAGACAATTATTTAGTGACATTTGAGATTGAGATTCAAAAGGCTAAAGAGTTATAACCATTAAAACCCAAACGCTCAATACCACAGTAAATAGCCTCAAATCAAACCCTCAGAAATTCCCAGGATTCATTTGTCTTTCTTTGCCTATCAGTGCCTGTTGATGATTAGCGATGGAAATATTTTTCTTAGTTTGGGGGTGTTTGCAGTGAAATTGACATATAAAACTAACCCTTCCATGCCTAGCTCTAGTTATTGCTCTGATTCTTTACAAGTATAGCTCCAGAACACCTGTGTTTGCTATCACAGATTTAACATGACAGCAGGCATATCCCACAGACGTCTGAAAAGCCACAAGCATCCAAATGCTGTCTTTTCCCAGTCAAAGCAAACAGAGAGCCCCTTCTGAGTGTGCACACGTTAGTTCCTTGAACAAGATCATAAGAAAGGCCACATTGGGTCAGACCAAAGGTCCATCTAGCCTTCCAATAGCGGCCCATGCCAGATGCCCCAGAGGGAGTGAACAGAACAGGGAGGCTGTGTCTACATTGGCGCGACCTTGGGCAAATGCTGTCACTTTTGCGCAAAAACTTGCTGCCTGTCTACACTGGCCGCGAGTTCTTGCGCAAGAACACTGACGTTCTAATGTATGAAATCAGGGCTTCTTGCGCAAGAACTATGATGCTCCCACTCAGGAAGAAGCCCTCTAGCACAACTGTTCTTGCGCAAGAGGCCAGCATAGGCAGGCAACATGAATTTCTTGCACAAGAAAGCCCTATGGTTAAAATGGCCATCGGAGCTTTCTTGCGCAAGAGAGCATCTACACGGGCACGGATGCTCTTGCGCAAAAGTACATCTCTTGCGCAAACACACATGCCAGTATAGACGCTCTCTTCTGGAAGCGTTCTTGCACAAGATCATGCCAATGTAGACGTAGCCGGAATGATCAAGTGATCCGTCTCCTGTCATCCATTCCCAGCCCCTGACAAAGAGAGGCAAGGGACACCATTCCTACCCATCCTGGCTAAAAAAAATATTGACGGACCTAACCTCCATGAATTTATCTAGTTCTTTTTTTAAACCCTATTAAAATCGTGGTCTTTACAACATCCTCTAGCAAGGAGTTCCACAGGTTGACTGTGCGCTGTGTGAAGAAAAACTTCCTTTTGTTGTTCCCATGACACCAAATTAAATTAATAGGCAGCAGACCAAGTTCTTATGTCATGTGAACAAGTAAACAACTTTTCCTTATTCACTTTCTCCACCCTTGTCATGATTTATAGACTACAGGCAGTCCCCGGGTTACGTACAAGATAGGGACTGTAGGTTTGTTCTTAAGTTGAATCTGTATGTAAGTCGGAACTGGCATCCAGATTTAGCTGCTGCTGAAACTGACCAGCGGCTGACTACAGGAAGCCCGAGGCAGAGTTGCTCTGCCCCGGGCTTCCTGGAATCAGCCGCTGATCAGTTTCAACAGGCTGAATCTGGACGCCAGTTCTTACATACAGATTCAACTTAAGAACCCCAGGCGTCCCCAAGTCAGCTGCTGCTGAAACTGATCAGCGGCTGATTCCAGGAAGCCCGGGGCAGAGCAACTCTGCCTCCGGCTTCCTGTAGTCAGCGCTGGTCAGTTTCAGCAGCGGCTGACTTGGGGACGCCTGGGGCAGAGCAGCTTGGGTGCTGCTGGGTTGCTCCAGTAGCGCCGCTCCTCGGTGCTACGGGACCAACCGGCAGTGCCCCAGCTGCTGTACCACAGGCGTCTGGAGCAAAGCCGCGGAGCACAGGGGCAGCGGGACAGCCCAGACGCGCCGCGGCTGTCCTGCTGCCCACGTGCTCCACAGCTTTGCTCCTGGTCTCCCTGGTCTGCTGGTCTCCAACTGGGACTTTTCAGCTTAGAAATGAGGAGACTGTTTTTATCTCTCTTCATATGGCCCCCGTAAGAGTTGGAATACAGAAAAGAAGGGCACCGTGGCATGCCGAAAAAGCTTGAGAGACTTAGTGCTTTCCAAGAACTCGCCAAATGAACTTGTCTGTGAGCCACATTGCATTTGAATATGTAAAGTAGAGCGGGTTTTTCCACTTTAAGGAAAACACTTGCCATTCCATGCAGGTAGGTGGATGTGGAAGACCCGGGTTTTGATTACATTTGCAAGCTGTTTTCAGCCCGTGCATTCGATGGCTTCATATTAAATATGGAATAGTCTCTCATTCGTTTTGTAGCCAGTGGTGAAGGGATACCAACCACTTCATTTCACGTCTGCCTAGCAGCCAGTGACCAACCTGCAAGGAGCATTTCACCTGAGATAACGAGGGCACCGTATCAAAGGTCTGGTTAAAAAAAAATTCGTATGTAGGACATGACGTGCAAAACGACGCCTTGTTGCAGCGTGGGGGGGAGGGGGTTCATGTGCGTGTTTCCCTCCTCTTGTGAAAAACAGAAGCTGCAAGAGGGGGTGGGTGGGAGATGTTAAAGACTGTGAATCTGTCCCTAGCCAGCAGACAAAGGCAGCATAAGAAATTCTGCCGTTATATGGACATAAAAACCCTTTGTTCAGTCTAGGCCTGTCTCTAGCACCTGGCTCGTTCATGCATCGCCCTAAGGAGGGAGGGACTGGCAATACTGGCTGGATTAATTGTTTTAAACCTGCTACCTAACAAAAGGAAGTATTTTATCAAGCAGTGCATAGTCAACCTGTGGAACTCCTTGCCAGAGGATGCTGTGAAGACCAAGAGCGTAACAGGATTCAAGAAAGAGCTAGCTAGATTCATGGAGGTCAAGTCCATCAATGGCTATTAGCCAGGATGGGTAGGAATGGTGTCCCCAGCCTCTGTTTGTCAAGGGCTGGAAATGGGTGACGGGGAGAGATCACGTGATTCCTGGTCACGAGGCGCCAGGCTGCTCCTCCTTTGCCTTGCACGTCTTCTCCTGCTACTCCATTGTCTTCCAGCGGCTGGTTCTTGAATTCCCCAGTGGGAGCAAGAGGAGAACATGGCTCGGGTTTCCTCCTCTGTGTGTCCTGCTCCGGGCGAACGCTTGCAGAAGGCGCTAGGAAAATAGCTCCGGGCACCGCAGCGCTCATGGCTACTGAGACATCTGCGCTATAGGAAACACAGGGCCGGAGATGCCAGCTCGCCTCTGGAGGTGACACCCCCCTGTTTCGGAGCTTAGCACGAGCCAAGCCTCTTACCCTGGGCTAGTAAAAACCTGGGTGGAAATTTTGCTGCCCGAGGGCAGTTCTAGCTATTCCCCCCTCAACAGAACTTTTTCCCCAGTGATTTTTTTTTTTTTGGGGGGGGGGGGGGTCGGTATTTTTGGTTAAACCATCTGGCAACCCTAGGGGATTATTAACCCCTGGCCACTACCGGTACCCCTTGCCGTTACCACTGATTGGGAGAAAAGAGCAGCGGGGAAAGGGCCTGTTACACACCAGCCCTCGGAGCAGAGAGCTGCCAGGTTTGTTGACCGTGGATTGGCCTTGCAGAACTCCGCACCTGTCGCCTCTACCCCAAGCCACTTGGATTGCAGTTCTCAATTGTCCATGTTCCCCTTTAACTGCAAAGCCCTGAGCAAAGACCGAGTCTGGAAAAAGCCATTTAAAACCAAAGCCAGCCCGAGCCCTGTGCCTCTGTGCTCCCGTTCTCGGCTTGACAGGCAGGGCTTCGGGGGTTAGGAAAGGACCCGTCTCTCGCACCCGTGCTAATCGAGGGTGAGCGCTTGCAAAGGGCCGTGCTCATCGCGCTCATGGCTGTGGGACCCCAATGTGGCCCACACCTCAGTGGTGAACTGAGTCCCTTAAACTCCGGGGCAGGTGAGTGAAAGCGCGGGAGGTGCAGCGGCACCTGGGCAGAGATACGGGGAACGTGCCCCGGCCTGTCTGGCGTTCCTAAAGAAGCCAGGCAGCATCTCACGGGGCTGGGATCACCGGGCGAAGGCACCGCCACGTCCATTTCCAGCCTCGGCCTGCGAGCGGGGCGTTTGTCCCGGCGCCAACTTCTCTTTCTCCACAGGAGGCCTGTTAACTGGCCCGGACTGCTCAGAGGCACGCACGCACTGCGACGCCTGGAGAGGCACCGTGTGGGATATGTGCTCACACAGCCACTTGTAAATCTGCTGCTCGGTGTTTGTCGCACACCCCCGCTCGGCCGGGCCCGGGTGCCCGGGCTCACGTCACGCGCAGGCCTGATTGCAGGCAGAGTGACAGAGCGGGGGGGAGGGGTGCCTGCTTTGAACTCAGCAGGCTGGTGGCTCTGGCAGGGGAGGGTGACTAAGAACATAAGAACGGCCGTACTGGGTCAGACCAAAGGTCCATCTAGCCCAGTATCCTGTCTGCCAACAGTGGCCTGCACCAGGTGCCCCAGAGAGGGTGGACTGAAGACAATGATCAAGTGATTTGTCTCCTGCCATCCCTCTCCAGCCTCTGACAAACAGAGGCCAAGGACACCATTTCTATCCCCTGGCTAATAGCCTTTTATGGATTTAACCTCCGTGAAATTATCTAGCTTCTCTTTAAACTCTATTATAGTCCTAGCCTTCACAGCCTCCTGTGGCAAGGAGTTCCACAGGTTGACTACACGCTGTGTGAAGAAGAACTTTCTTTTATTAGTTTGAAACCTGCTCCCCATTAATTTCATTTGGTGTCCTCTAGTTCTTCTATTTAGGGAACTAATAAATAACTTTTCTTTATCGACCCTCTCCACACCACCCATGATTTTATATACATCTATGATATCCCCCCCTCAGGGATATGATAGAGTTATATAAACTCAGGCCAGGGAGCTGAGTTCCTGGCACTGGAACAGGTGCTGGCTTCCCTCGGGCCGGTCCTTTCGCCTCTGCCTCCCTCAGTGGCTCATTTGGATGGTGAGGAAAAGAGCAGTGATCCACCATACATGGCGGCTTTGGGGCAGGCCTTGGCCAAGGGGGCTGACCTGCGTCACCGAGGGGCCAGGGTGTCGGAATGGATCTGAATAGCTCAACGGCTGAGCAAAAAATAAACCACAGAGGGGTAGTCACGCTAGTCTGTAACTTTAAAAACAACTTAAAAAAAACGTGTACTCCTATGGCACCTTAACCCTCATCTACATGGAGGTTAGGTCCATAAAAGGCTATTAGCCAGGGGATAAAATGGTGTCCTTGGCCTCTGTTTGTCAGAGGCTGGAGAGGGATGGCAGGAGACAAATTGCTTGATCGTTGTCTTCGGTCCACCCTCTCTGGGGCACCTGGTGTTGGCCACTATTGGCAGACAGGCTACTGGGCTAGGACCTTTGGTCTGACCCAGTACGGCCGTTCTTATGTTCTGTGCCTTTGACTGAATATGGGCCTGTGTCAATGGGGGTGAAGCAGGCATTGCAGCGCTGAACGCTGCTTCTGATTTGCACCCTACGGGGCCATTTGCATATTTCAAACAAGATTAACGCCCAAATGTGTTCAACGAATGCTCAGACTGTTCTGAAATCCCTGACCTGGAATAAAGGCGGGAAAGCCCACGGGAAAGCCCACGGGAAAGCCCCCAGGAAAGCCCATGAACAGAAGAATATTGGCGCTTCAATTTTGAACATCTTGGCATTTCTCATTCCCATCCCAACATTAACAAGGCGCCCACATAACCGTGTGTCGTTAATTTTCCGAGAGGCTGTGCCATGATGCACTGCTGGTAAATATTTGATCACTGCATCTCCTCTAGGGTTAGCTTATCAAGAGGGAAGATATGAAAACAGAAGTCTTGTCATATTACCGCCTTTATATTTTCAGCTGGAGATTTGACTGACAGAAAATGAACTGCCTGAACTAGATCTAAAGTGTCTTTCTCACGGCGCACTCTAATGCCAGCGGCTATAGAAGAAAGGGACAGAGTAATCGGAAACGGATGCTTTGTTGCCGTGATGTAGCTTTGGTACCGCAGATTGTGATGTGCATCTACGCGGGGTCCCTTTACAAGTGTAAAACAGAGCTGGTCTTTTTGTCTCTCCTGCCATCTCTTCCCAGCCTTAAAAAAACCGTCTTCCCGGGTCCTTGTGCGGTTTAAGCTGCAGGTGACGCAGCATCTGATCCTCGAGGTCCGAACTGAAGTTTTGCAAGGGTAAGCACTTGACTTATCTAACCTACCAAATGTCTTCATGGCAATAAAATGAATTGCGAGCGAGGGTGGCGTGTCCCTGAGTAGCTTGGAATAGCAAGCCACCCTAGACGAGGCAGGCTTTTGATTTATGGCCAGTGAAAGGCATGCTAGTAATGCTGCTTTAATGTTGTAAAATTGCTGTGAAATTGTCACGTGTCTAAAGAGCACGGGGGTGCAGATCTCTGACTCCTCCCTGAAGCTTACTGAGGCCAGCAGAAGGCAACAGGGCGAGAGCTACGGACTCGCATGCCAAGTCGGGAAAGCACGTAAGCACAAGCCGCGCTCGACTAGGAGGCTTTGAGTATTTAGCCAGGGGTGTTTCAGGATTCGGCTCTGGGCGGGGAGACCATACGGTCATAGAGCACTAAAACTGGAGAGGTCTTTGAGTCCAGACTCCTGCCTTCATGGGGATCGATTTAGGCATCACCATTCTGGGCTGGTGAATTAGGTTTTCAACCCTGCAGTCCCCCTCCTAGGCCCGTCACGGCCCTACAGCCCCTGGCTGCAGGCCTTGCCGATGACTTGAGCTTTGGCCTGTCTGTGGGCAGGACGGGCTGGCTTGGCCATGATTTTCCAGTTCAGCGACAAACGATGGCCACCAGCGTTGAATCGCCGAGGCTTTGTGATGCAGCAGGAAGGGGCCGTTGCCGAATCGCTCAGGACCTCGGCCGGGGCGGTGGGTGAAGGCCCAGCTGGGGAAGGCAAGTCTCTGCCCCACCCCCTCCACCTGAGGCCCCGCCTCTGAAGCCAAGCCCCACCCACCCCTAGCCCGATCCTTCCTGGCCGCCTGGGCTATGCTTACACTGGCGGCTTCTTGCACCAGAAATATGCAAATGAGGCTAAGCGTGGAATAGCACCGAGCCTCATTTGCATACCTAATGAGCCACCATTTTTGCAGAAGCAGCATCTACACGGCCCCTTCTGGCGCAAGAAAAACCCTCTTGCGCAATTCCGCTGGGCTGATTATTTTCAGCAATAATGGCGTTGCGCAAGGGGGGGTTTCTTGCGCAAGGCGGGGCCGTGTAGATGCTCCTTCTGGCGCAAGCGCCTCTTCTGCAAAAATGGCGGCTCATTAGGTATGCAAATGCGGCGGGGCGATATTCCACGCGTAGCCTCGTGCGTATTTCTGGCGCGAGAAGCCGCCAGTGTAGACAAAGCCCTGGAGAGCTGGGGTTGCTGGACGGCAGCCTTCCCCGGTGGCCAGGCCTGTATGCAGTTTTGGGAAGGCTGAGCCTTCCCTGGCCTGCATTACCCGCCGCCCAGGACTTTGGAGAAGCCACGTGAGATCCAGAGCAGGGCTCTGGCCGTGGCCCTTCCAGCGTGGACAAGGGTCGAACAGTTTGTGGCATGGCCAATTCTTTTCCTTGTGTTATCTCGGGCGCGTAAGGGATTTCCATGGGCACCAGGCAGGCCTTCCTTCAGACATTCCCTGGGGGCTGAGGCGCAATAGGTGGGTCTAACATTTCACTTCCAGGAAAGGCCAAACGCTGTGGTTCTCGTTCCCCTCACTCAATATAGTCCGTTAAAAGAGACTGGCGTTTTCAGCAGCTACTGGCAGTGCGGGAGTTGCAATTGAGCTGAACCGTCTAGAGCAGGGGCCGCATGTGGCCCCCGGCTCGCCTGGGTCCAGCCCCTGAGGCTTGGGGCTGGCTCCCCTCAGCATTGGGGAACCTGTGTTGGGGCTCCAGCCCCCCCTGCAACCCTTGTGGTTTCTCTGTTGGGGGCCACATCAGGAAAAACAACCCTCCCTCACTTGGCCGACTGACCAAAAAGGGATCCCCGGCTCTGGTACAGAGGAGGAGAAATCTTTGCTGGCGTGCTTTGATGATATGGCCAAGTGGGCTGAGCTTGGGACTGGAGTCTGGGGAGTTCCAAATCTTACTTCTAGCCCTGACACTGACTCACGGCGTGCCCTTGCCCGAGTCACTTAACCTCTCTGCCGTGCAGCTTCCCTGCTTGTAAAAGGAGAACAACCACCCCGGGGCACCTCTGAGCAGTGCCGGGCAGCCACCAGCCTGGGTAACTAGCCCCTCTTCTCCAAACGCCTCCTCTCCCCAGCCCATGGCCCCTGCCAGATGGGGGAATTGCCCGCCCCTCCCCTGCTCTGGTGCTACAGCCAAGACCCTCGCCGGACAGTAGGGCAGAAAAAGCCACTGTCAGTCGGGGGGGCGGAGGGGGGGAGGGGAAATGTGCACTGCTGGCCAGCGGGCCATGCCGGACAGGGGGAGAAAAGGCTCCTGCCTGTTGTGGGGGGGAGAAAGCCCTGCCAGGTGGGGGGGAAGAAGGCCCCACTGGATTGGGGAGGGGCAGAAAGTCCTGTCACCTCCCAGAGGAGACAGAGCCGGCAGGCTGCCCACAGACCAGCTTGCAGGGCCTCTTCCGTCCTCCTCCAGGCCTGACCCGGGCCGGCCTGCATGGTCGCCATCTCCGCCCCTAGACTCGGCCCAGGAAGCACTGGCGGGGCTGCCCTACCTGTCCCCCTCCTGCCCCGGGACATCCCACACCCCAGTCTAGCCCCTCCCCCGGGGACAAGCCGCTGGACAGGGTGTGCAGCCCCTACCCCCCTCCCCCCAGGGACGAGCTGGAGGGTGGAGCATAGAGACCCTCCCACCCCGGGGACAGGCCAGTGGGCAGGGTGTCCCATCCACCTCCACCCCCGCCATAAGCCCCTCTTCTTCTCCCACCGTGACTCCTGCACCCCCAGCCCTGCGCCCCGCCTGCCCCCCAACCCTCACTCTTTCACCTCCGCAACCTCAGCACCCTGCCCTGACCCGCCCTTCTTATTCCCCCACCCACACTCCTGCACCACAAGCCTCCTGCCTTGAGTTCCCCACATCCCCAAAACCCTGCCCTGATGCCTACAACCCCCGCACCGCCAGCCCCCTCCCCAATGCTGGGTAAATCTAGCACTGCACAAGTTAGCGCTTTCCCTGACACCTTTTACAGAAACAGGGCCACCCTGACGCCCAGAGAACCGTGGGTTAGTACGTGCCGGGCTGGCCGCGCCCATCGAAACCCAACGTTCCACGATCTAAAACTGGCGCATTTGGTAGCGCCGACACGACAGACCTGTGGGCATTAGCACCGCGCTGCCACGCCTCGCAAACTCCTGCAGCAACTGCAATAGGTCAAGGCGTTGCCAGAAATACCAGCCCACTCCCGAGGTTGGGGTTTCGTCTCATTGGAACATTGCTCGTTATGTGCACAAGCGAGCTCGACAGCAGCAGAGAGCTGTGCGTTACTTAGTGCGGCTCCCAGCTAGGAGCGGCACGTTCCCTAACTGGAACGTCAGGCTGTGTTCGGTTATTTCTCTTCTGCGCGTTGGACCAGCCGAGTGGACTGGGGAGCCTGACGACAGTGTTTTGTGGGGGAAATTATGCCCCCCCCCAGCAATATGGGGCAATCACTGAAGCTTCCCTACCTCCAGTCCTTTGCTAACTAAGTGATATTTGACACCCTGCAGGCCTTGGCTGGGCTAAGGGGCCGTAACATTTTTCCTACATCTATGACGGTTGCGAAAGAGCATGCAGCATCAGCTCTTGTAGCCGTCTAGTTCCCTCGTTTCTAAGCACACAGTCTGCTTTGTAGTAAAGTGTGACATCTGAAGAAGAGACGTCACAGCCTAACTCAGCAACCGAATAACATCCCGATGGCCAAAAAGCCTGGAGGAGATGAAAAAGAACCCTAATTTTGCCTAATATTTCCACCATGGGAGGTAGCAGGTTTAGAACAACCAAAAGGAAGTTTTGCTTCATGCGGTGTATAGTCAACCTGTGGAACTCCTTGCCAGAGGATGTTATGAAGACCAGGATTTTAGAAGGGTTCATGGGGGTGAGGTCCATCAATATTTAGGAGCCAGAATGGGTAGGAATGGTATCCTTAACCTCTGTTTGTCAGAGGCTGGAAATGGATAATAGAACAGATAACCATCACGTGATCCCTGTCCTATTTATTCCCTCTGGGGCGCCTGGCATTGGCCACTGACAGCAGACAGGACACTGGCTAGATGGACCTTTGGTCTGACCCAGCGTGGCCGTTGCTGTGGTCTCATGTTCACCGGAAATACTGTGTTACAGGATACATGTGGCCTCCGTGAGTGGTGTTGAACGTTATTTGTGAGCCTTTCCAACGATGCTACCTCGGGGAGTGCTAGACCACCAATGCTAAGCAGCAAAGCATTTTTTTACAGCCCTCTCTTTCCTTTCCCCCTCCGCTAGAGTGTTACCTTTGGGTCTTACGTGCCTAACTAGCCAGCCAAAGTTAGTCATGAAGGGTGACTCAGGCATCTCCAGCTCCCCCGGGGACACGTTGACATGGTCACCTGGAGCGGTCGCAGCGTTGCCTCAGCAGGTCTTACAGCACTAAGCACCACAAGCAGTTACAGGAAGGTTTTTCTTCTTTGCCTAGTATTAAAACAACCTGTTTTTAGCACTTGATTGGAGGCAGGGGGCTTTACTTTTCCTCTTCATTAGCGCCCCACCAGTGTAACCCCCCTGCGCTACACCTATGAGCGGGCAAACCCACGCTGGCCGCCCGGAGACGCAGACGATGGCAGAGCGACTCCCGAGGGCGGGACCCCGTGGTGGTTGGGCACAGGCGTTCGTTCCCCTCTGACGCCCCCCCACACCGCACCCCACGTACCATCGCTCTATCTCCCGCCTCACAACCCAGCTCACTGGCCAGGCCCCGATTCCAGTCAGGCCCCGACGGGGGTAGCTAAAGTGCAGCCGAAAGGCCCGGACCAGCCCAACGCAGAGCCCTCCATCTTGAATTAGTCCTGGGCCCAGCCTTGAGAACGTGCTTTCAGCTTCCACGTTGGGCGCCCCAGTTCTTTTGTCAGACTTGGATCCCCCTTTTCTTGGGCTGCTGGGGGAAGCCAGGCGCAGGGCCCCCCTACAGTTTATGGGTCCAGGCCGGAGACCCCATGTTATGCAGCTAGGTCTGCTCCTTCAGCTGCGTTGCTATGTTCTTGGGTCACGGCCCCACCCCTAAGCCTTCTGAGCAGCACTTCACACAGCGCCTGTTGGCTCCTAGGCCACTGGCTTCTCCCGAATCCTCCCAGCTCCTCCTTTCTCAGCTGGCATGGCACCTCCCGGGGCCTGCCCCCTTGGCAGGGGCCTGCCCCCTTGCCAGGGGCCTGCCCAGAGCGTAATGCCCTTCCCGTGGCTTTCTTCAGCCGGCCGTCCCTGAACGGGGCCATTCCCCGTCTCTACTCTTGGAGGCTGGTCTGAGGCCTTCTCCTGTAGCGCTCACTTCCGCCTGTGGTGACGACGGCCCGGTTTGTCCCCAGTGTGGCGGGGCTAAGACAGCCCGGCTTGCTGCCCCTCGAAGGTCACGGAGCCCCGTTTTCCTGCTGGGGTTGGTGTGACATACGGGCTATGGGCTGTGCTGGGGCACCCCTGGGCCATTGTGCTCCCACCGGGGCAACTCAGAGCACCTCCTGTGTGTCTGAGTCCTGCAGCCTGCCACCTCCACCCTGGCTCTCCCCCACCTTGCAGGGGACCCTGCTACACCCTCCCCAGGCGAGGCTCTTCCCTCAGAACCGCGTGGCCTGTACGGCCCAGCCTGCTCCTGGACAATACAACTCCATTTAGGCGAATACACCGCCATCTTGTCCCCTCCAGGAACAGTGCCCTTGCTAGCTAGCTACGGCGCCACACTGGAGTGGAGCAATCCGATTCACTCCAGAGAGACACCTCGTACGGGAGGCGTGAACGTCAGAAATGGGCACAAGAATAAGAACAGCAAAGCATGCACCAGTGGCGCTGTAAGAACTGAGCGTCGCGGCACAGGAAACGTTCGCACCACGTACTCTAGCGCAGGGGTGGGTAAGAGTTTGGTAAGTGGTCACGGGCCGCACGTTTCCAATGGAGGGCAGGGACATGGAGCTGGGGGGGCAGCGCCCCAAGTCACCCCCTTCCTCCGTCAGGAGCACATGGTGCCTAGAGGGAGCTGCCAGCCGTTTTGACCCACCTCAAGTTGCAGCAGGCCGAGAGCCTGCCTCGGGGGCTCGGGGGGCGGGCTGGATCCAAAGACGTGGTGGGCCGCATCGGGCCCGCGGGCCGTATCTTGCCCGCCCTTGCTCTGGCCGAACTCTGGGGTCAGGAACTCTCCCCGCCACGGCCAGCGGCTGTTTGTCTCTAGCGCGGCACTTCAGGAAGCGAGAGGAGGGCATCCTCTGCCTCTTCTTTGTCTACCCCCTCCTCCCCCCTGCCTTGGGGAAGCATTTCCAGCGGGGGCCATGCAGGCGGGTGAGGAAAGGAGACACCTCCCTGGCTCTTTGCTGAGAGGCACCTTTTGGCCCTGCCCCCTTTCCCGCCAAAGGCTGCTTAGGAGGTCGCGCTCACTCAGCCTTGTTCGCACCCGCCTGAGGTATCCGCGTACACTTCCTTTCTGAGGTACTGGCTTGGCCACCCCCCGGCCCTATCTGGGGATCATACCGCGGCCCTGGGCTCGGCTGGGGTTCCTGCCTTCACAGCCTGACACAAGGGGCATTTTGTTACGCTATCACCGATCAGCAGCCAGCGGGGCGGCCGACAGCCGTTCTGGGCTCTGTGTGTGGGGGGGGCCAGGCTCCATGTCCCCGTAAGGGCAGGGCTGAGGGCAACTAGCGCTTAGTGCTCCCTCCCCAGCCTTTGGAGCAACATGGAGTTGCGCTCTGGCGTGCCTGTGGCAGGTCATAGGGGCTTGGGGCTCCAGCCACCACAGTAGTGATGGGGGCTGCCAGGACCTCCAGGCCCCTTTGAATACCTGGGCACCAGGGCAATTGTCCCCCCTTTATTCCCCCCACCCGCCCCTTGCTCCCCCGCCCCGGTCGGCTGGCCTGTCAGCAAGTTATGCGATTGTAAACGCTACCTCCCAAGGCCTGTCAGGTGTGGTACGGTGGCATAGTCCGTCACCAGGGGATAAACAGCCACACGTAGCAGAGGACCTGTGGTAAGTGGACAGGCTGGGCTAGTCCAGCTGTCCTCTCGCTCCCCATCTCACCGCACGGCCGGGGAACTGACAGCAGGGTTCGTTGTGGGGCCGATGCTGTTGTCTTATAACAAAGTGCGTATCTTTCCCACGCAGCGAGTTAGCAGCACCGGCTGGCCCTGCGAGCTCTACCACCACCCTTGCACTAGTAACTAAGGAAAAGGTCGGCCTTCGATGGCAGAAATTCAATTGGGGGGTTCTCCCCTGGATCCAGCGGGCTACCTGTGTTTGGGAACAAAGGGCCACATGTCAGTGGCCAGTGGTCGCAGGGGTAACTAGTCTTTCAGGGACCTGAGGGACCATTAACGAAAGGTTCTAATGGAGTCTACTTGACACTTCCAACAGGACTATGGGGCTGCGTGTCTTCCCTGTTTGAACACCAGGCTATTAAGATTTTCTCTCTTACAGCACAAGTCTAATTTAAAAAATTTGGTTGGATTTTTCCTGGAACAAAGACATTAGCCACTCCAGGGCCACTGATATTTGAAAGCATTTGGACACTGAACTCTCTTGTATCCAGTTAAAAATTCCAACCTCAGTCACCGAGACAGAATGCAACAAAGTCGGTCGTGTGTGAGTCGTTTTGTGCTCGGATTCTTACAGCCAGAGCTGTGTCACTCTGCTCTGCTACCCGGAGCAGAACTCAGGCCGTCCAATGGCATGACTTCATAGTTGCAAATGTTATTAAGCTTAAAAAAACTCAGACAGCTGCATGCACAAACCAATTACATTTTATATTTGGTTAAAAGAACAAATGTGATTTTAATTATAACGGAGAAGAAAGAATTAATCTGATGAAATCACGTGTGAGCTGATTTGATAATAACATTTCATTCAATCGGCGGCAAACTCAGGCTACGTTAAACACAAATGAAAAGCACTAACACATTCTGAAGACTAATTAGTACGACCGACTGGTAACAAAATGGTACTCCACTCTCCACTGGAAATTAGTGCTAATAAACAATGCATTTGCTAACGTCAGCCCCATCAAATTAAACATGATTTATTTTAAAGAGGAAAAATGCAGCTTACATATAATTAAATTAAGTATTTCAAATGATACCATGTTAAAGATGCAAAGACTTTCACGCATAAGGACTCTCTTTACATCCAAAAGGCTACATTCTACTGTTAATAGGTGAATGTAAGTTATGTGAGCATATTATGTCAATGATATTGTGCTGTACCCGGAACATTTTAATGCTGTCAAGAAATTTCTTCAGTGGCAGAGGGTACAGATCCTGAAAGAACAGTTAACACAGAGATTCCACGTACGACTTCACCAAAACCCGATGTATCATTACAAGACATTTTATTACCCCCATTGTATCAAATTCTAAATCGCAAAGAGTAGCCACTAGAGCTTCTTTTACCTAAGAAAGTATCTTGCAGAAATAATGAAGAGGCATTCCCTTTTAACACTAAATGAACTGGTAGAATTTTTACATATGAGAGTCTCTGGAAAGATTTGGAAAGTTTTAAAGCATTAATTACCTTTTCACGATGGTTATGGACTGTCTGGGCGTATAGTTGTCCTACCTTGTTTTGATCATGGTCAATGGACTACTGGAATAATCAATCACCTATAGTTTCATGTGAGACATACTAAACAAAGTGCATGATAGTCAATCAGGTTTTTGCCAAAGAAAAGTTGGCATACTCCGATAAGTATGCAAACATTGACCCCAAGTGTTACAATGAGAACATGAAAATGTAAATAATCGATCTATCTTACTTGAGTCAAAGCTTGATGGATAACAAGGGTGGCATTTAAGGAAAACTTGAGTTAGGCTCAGATTGCTTTTTTTCATCTAGATCAAAATTAAATTAAATAAGTCAAACTTAGAATATACTAGTTTAATTACTCTACCTCAGCTTATAAATTATACATGATCTGTCACCTTGGAAACTACAAACAGGATATTATATGTCAAAATTAGAGCAGATGCCTACAGGTAAGTTCACATTTACAGGGCTAGATTCTGGAAAGGACTAACTAATTATTGATGTGTTCACGTTATCAAATCACTTTGTTTAGCAAATTGTTTTCTCTCTCTGACATTATGAAAAGAATCGTTTCCTTCAGTGGGCTAGTCCACATTTGCAAAGCTAGATAAATAACAGAGATCTTATGGCCTAACCAGCAATGATTTTATTGCCATACACAATAAGGCTTGAAAATATTAATTGATGATCATCCAGAACCTAATTAGGAATTTTAATACATCCTCAAAAACTAAAAGAAATGTACAGAGACTATTGACAAGAATGCGAGTTTTGTCTTCAATATCAAGGTAAGTATGACTAGTAAATGAATGGAGATGCCTATCTTCTAGAATTGGAAGGGCCCTTGAAAGATCTTTGAGTCCAGTCCCCTGCCTTCACAGCAGGACCAAGTACCATCCCTGACAGATTTTGCCCCAGATCCTTAAGGATTGAATTCACAATCCTGGATTTAGCAGGCCAATGCTCAAACCACTGAGTTATCCCTCCCCCGGTGTTTTAGTAAAACTAAAACTACTGAAATAGTAGTTCATAAAACTACTGAAATTTAAGCAAGGTCATAATTTTCCTTCCAGTATACCGCTGTTAGTTGAGATCAAGCAAATTCGAATGACACTAAAAGTACACATTCTTCAAAAGGGGAACAAAAAGGACGGAATTATAGTCCATTCGGCTTCACTATGCTTAATAATTTGTTCCAGTATTTTTCTGTGTGTCAATCTCTTGGGTTAGCATGATTGTGAATAGCCGCATGGATTTCTCAAGCACCAGTGTCCGTCATTGACAGGGTAACTGGTACAGTGGATAAAAGCATGGAGGGCAGCGAATCGACATTGTGTGTCTTGATTTTAATAAGGCTTTTGACGTAACATGCACCCAAGCAAGCTCGGGAAATATGGTCTAGATTAAATTATTAAAAGGTGGGTGCAAAGCTGGTGCAAAGCTTGTACTCGCAAGATACTTAACAATGGCTCCTTGTCAAACAGGGGAGGAAGGGGACCTGTTTAGTTAGGTCCCACAGCAGTGTGCCCCAAGTCTGGAACTATTCAATATTTTCATTCGTGACTTGAGTAATGGAGTAGAGACTATGCCTATAACATCTGCAGCTAACCCCAAGCTGGGAGACGCGGCAAGAACTTTGGGGAACAGTATTAGAATTCAAAACAACCGTGACCCATTCAAAGCAGCGCGCCATCAAGGTGGCAAAATTCAATACGTGTACATGCGAACGCCACAAGTACATGATGGGGAATCATTGACTGATCGGTGGCGCTGCTGACAAGAATCGGGAGGTACCGTGGGTCACAAATTGAACACACATTGTGCTTGTGGAGAAAGGCGGAGCGTGCTCTGGGGCACATGCACAGGGGTGTAGGGTGGAAGCCGTGATTACTCTGCTTCTCTCAGTAGCGGGGAGCAGGGTGCCCATGTATCTGGTGTTCGACCAGGACGCCCGGTCAAAACGGGACCGTGCTGGCTCCAGTCAACCTCACCGACCAGGCTATTAAGTCCTGTCAGCAGGGCTAAGGCACGGTAGTGCCCACCTGTCCGGGCACTCACCACACCCAGGAAGTGGTCAGCAGCTTGGGCTCCTAGGCTGCAGGGGGTAGGGGGCCATGGGGCTGCACAAGCTGCCCGCACTCCAAACCCCGGTGCAGCACTTCCATTGGCCGGAAACCAGCCAGTGGGAGCTGGGGGGGTTCCCTATGGGGAAGAGCAGTGCATGGCGCCTTCTAAGCCCCCTTCCATAGCCTAGGCAACGGGCCTGCAGATTGCGTAAAGGGCACAGGGTGGAGCCAGGAGAGGCAGGGAGCTTGCCTTAGCCTGGCTATACCGCCGACCAGGAGCCACCTGAGGGATGCCTGCCCCCTCCCAGCAAGCCGAAAGCCCTTGCCCCACTCCTACATCCCTAACCCTTCGTTCCCAGGCCAGAGCCCTCATACCTCCTGCACCCCACCCTCTGCTCCAGCCCAGAGCCCTCTCCCTCACATTTACCCCTCACCCCTTCCGCACCTCAATCCCCTGCCTCAAGCCACAGGCCCCTCCTTCCAGCCTTGGAGCCCCCTCCTGCACCTCAAACCCCTCCTCTCCAGCCCAAGCCCAGCACCTGCACCTCCCCATCCTCTCCCACACCCCATCCCCTGTCCCAGCACAGTGAAAGGGAGCGAGGGTCGGGGAGCGCACGTCACCAAGGGAGGGGGAAGTAGTGAGCAGGGATGGGGCCACAGGGGGAGGGGCCTCAGGGAAGGGATGATGCTGGGGTGTTTGGTTTTGTGCTATTAGCAAGTTGGCAACCCCACTGGCGAGGCTGGTGTAAGTCAAGCTTGCTTGGTGTGATGCTGCGCCTTCCAATGGCACCTAGCCACGCTAGCAATTGAAGGATTGGCCATGGCCTAAACTAAGAGCCAGGTGGCTTTTAGCTCGTGTGGTAGAGCAGGGGTCATCAGGATTCACCATGGGCACGCTGCCGGACACCTCAGTTAGCTACGCCACCAGGCCTGCAGACACTCCAGTAAACAAGGAGTCTGGCAGCCTGCCAGTGGCTACCCCTGATGACTCGTCCAGTGGGCATGCCCAACATTCCCGCCCCGGCAGTACAGGCTGATACACTCAACTGCAGAAGTCCTGGATTGATGCCGCTTGCCGCCAACCGGGATCTGTCAGGATAACCGTGTTTCCAATTCGCTCTCGGAAAGAGGCAGACAACTTAAAGGAGAACAAACAAAATGAGAAAAGATTTTTAGAAAACCTGACCTCTGAGGAAAAGGTCAAGATGAAACATGCCCACTGGGTTTGTTTTTTAAGACTGTTCCCAGGGCCCACTGCTCGGTCGTCTCGTTCCAAGGACATTAAGGCTATGTCTACACTGGTGGGTTCTTGCACAAGTATGGCCGTTCTTGTGCAAGAACCCGCAGAGTATCCACACTGCCTGCCCACTCTTGCACAAGAAGATTTACAGTACAGCGTCGGAAGACAGGTCTTCTTGGGCAAGAGCTACTCTCTTTTCTAGCACGTGTAAGCCCTCTTCCTCAAGATCTCTTGTGCAAGAGGGCAGTGTGGACGCGTGGCAGGGGTTTCTTGTACAAGAAAATGGACATCAGAGTTTTCTTTTGCAAGAGAGCGTCCACACTGCCATGGGTACTCTTGCGCAAAAGCACATGGCAGTGTGGATGAGGTCTTGCGCAAGAGTTCTTGCACAAGAACCCGCCAGTGCAGACATAGCCTAAGGCCTAAGAAGTCTTGTGCAAGAAAACGCCCACACTGCCATGTGCGAGCTGTAATTTGGGAAAGAGCACTGTGAAAGTAGAAAGAATTATACTGTAAGAGAAAGATGAATTGTGCTGTAATAATTGAATAAGTTGAAGGAATACTGTTTGTCTTTTAAGAGGAAGAAGAAAAGTATGTTAATGTTGTTTGTAGGTATGCAGATTAGAGTGCTAGCCCGGTGGGCCTGAGTTAATAGGAAAAGGAACATTAGGTGTTAGGCAGAAAGCAATTGAGATAACCAGGGAGATATGGACAGGAGATTGCTGTGTGCTTGATGTGGAAATGAAGATACTTGACTAGCCTCACACTAATCATGTGAAGTTTTCCCCTCTTTTTAATCCTGTTAACTTGGCTTTCTTTTGACTGTATAAATCAAGGAGTTTGAATCTTGTGGGATACTCACATTTTTCTGGGTGAATTAGCAGAGCGGCTTTGCTAATAAACAGAGCGGTCTGACAAATCTGAGTTAGTCCTGTCTGACTTTGACAGCACCCATGGCAGTGTGGACGCTGTCTTGCACAAGAAAGCTCCGATGGCCACTTTAGCCGTGGGGATTTCTTGCGCAAGTAACCCCTGCTGAGCGTCCACACTGCCCTCTTGCGCAAGAGCCCCTGCGCAAGAGGTCTTACACCTGTTAAAAAAGAGCGTAGCTCTTCCGCAAGAAGACCTTTCTTACCATGCCCTACTGTAAATCTTCTTCCGCAAGAGAGGGTGGGCAGTAAGGACGCTCTGCAGATTCTTGCGCAAGAACGGCCATACTTGCGTAAGAAGCCGTGAGAGTAGACATAGCCTAAGGGTTGTTAGAAAGAGGCTACTGATCCATTTTTCTCCATGTCCGTTGAGGGCGGCACAGAGAGTGGGGTGCAGAACGTGGGGATATTTCCGTTACCTGTTAGGCAAAACCTTCTGTCTTGCACACCCTCACCTGGAAGCTTGTTCAAGTGCTTCACTGCACTGCAACACCCATCACAGGAGTTGGCCAAACCCCTACCGGGACGATCCTACCTCAGCACATTAGGCAGGATGTGAAGCCTTGTTGCGATCCCTTTAGCCCCACATTTGTCTGAGCTTGTGACTGGCCTTTGGAACATGCCATAGAGGAAGTGGTGGATTCCCCAGCTCTTGCTGGCTTCTCATCAAAACCAGATGCCTTTCTTGATGCTATACTTAGACAAATGCAGGTTAGTACTCTCAATACACCGATAAGTGCGTCACATTTAATGCCCTGTCACATCCAGGTGGTCAGCCTGGATCAAATGGTCCCTTCTGGTCTTAAGAACTCCCTGTGCAGGAACATGCTTAAATATAGGCTTAACTTGAAGCATAGGCTTATGACCCATTAACTTTAATGGGATTTATGAACGTGCTTACAGGGCTGCCTGCGTCAGGGTCTTGTTCGCTACAACTGTCTATAAAAATGGATGAATTTTCATCTTAGGCTACCTCAGTATTTATGCACGTGCTCAGTTTTAAGCATGTGTTTAACTACTCTGCAGGACTGGGGAAAGCGTGCTTTGTACATGCCATGATTGATCTTGTATTGCCCTCCAGAGCCCATCTGAAAGCTCTTCCCATTGTGCTGCGCATAGCTCCCGAGTTTGTTTTTAATCGTTTGCAGACCCTTCATTGAGGCTCATGATATTTAGTCTCCCTACATTGAACTAATTGAATTAGTTAAATCTATGCAATGATGCACCACGGCTTTGTCATTCCAATATGCTCTTCAGAGACTAGCTTGTCTAGAATATTTCCTCCTTGGTATGACTACATTGGTGCCTTTATTAATGTTTGATAATGCTGCTCACCAATAGTTGAGCTCATGGCTCTGCGTGGTTGCAAAGGAAAGAGATGCCAAAGATTCTGCCTTAGTCTTTGTTACTTTTGCTTTGCATAATGTCTTCTTTGAGGTGGGGGGGGGGGAGGGAAAAGACTCATCACTAAAAATGTCAACATTTTTTTTAGACACACCCTGCTGGGGGGTGTGAAGCCTCAATTATTTCCTCTTCAGCTACCAGGCCCCCATTTCAGGAAAGCAGCCTTGGTTAGCACATGCCTAAAGTGACACACCCGATCAAGTGCGGTGCAGCAGTGCCATTAACTTTCCTGGCCTCCTCCCAATCTACATACTGCTACCCAGAGGCAGGAAGCTTATATTTCTAGCATTAGTGCCTGTACCGGAGCTGCTTGTCTAATTAAGAATGGAGAGTTACATTTAGAAAAAAAGACCCTAACAAAACCCGCCTTTAAGAGAAGGGGTTACATGGGTTAATGCACTGGGTGTCTGCATGCACCTTGCTCCTTTCAGCAGTGGGAGATTTCATAATCAATGGCTTCTTTTGAACCCTTTAAAAATGCTCCTGTGATGGGGCAGATCAAGCTCTGAGGCTAGAAAAAGACCATAGAGAAGTTCTCTAAGGAGGCTAGAGCGGTTGTGGTAGAGCTAGCCAATCAGGGGACAGGAAGGCCCATAAAAGGGGCTGCAAAGCACAGGAGCAGTCAGTGGCAGCCCGGATCTGAAGGCGTGAAGACCAGGGGTGACTGGCTAGCTGAGGGAGCAGCAGCACCATGGACAGCTCCAAGCAGAGAGCTGGTCACAGACTGTGGGCTATAGAGCGACTATTTAATGAACTGAAACAAAATACAGGACAATGTAGCACTTTAAAGACCAACAAGATGGTTTATTAGGTGATGAGCTTTCATGGGCCAGACCCACTTCCTCGGATCAAATAGGGGAAGAAAATAGTCACAGCCATATATACCAAAGGATACAATTAAAAAAGGACAAATCAAATTTCAGAACAGAAGGGGAATGGGGGGGGGGCGGAAGGTAAATGTCTGTGAGCTAATGGTATTAGAGGTGATAATTGGGGAAGCTATCATTGTAATGGGTAAGATAGCTAGGGTCTTTGTTGAGACCCACGCGTAGAGGCTCGGTCTTTCAATACTTATCTAGTTCTTTTTTGAACCCCCTTAAAGTCCTGGTTTTCACAACATCCTCTGGCAAGGAGTTCCCCAGGTTGCCTGTGTGTTGTGCAAAGAAAAACTTCCTTTTGTTTGTTTTAAAGTGATTCAAGACGGGTTCTAGATGAGTCTCCGATCTTACGTTTAGGGGGATGATGGCCAAGATGCTTTTGCACCTTTAAGTGGCATCCGATTTTGATGCTTAAAGTAGAACATATCTTTGTTATGGTTTTCTCTAACCTTGGCTTCAGCTTTGCCCAGTTTCCTGTAATAACCACATCATTTCTGTCATGAGCCCTTTAATTAGGGCTGGATATCAAGCCATCTTCACATGGAAAAGGAAAAAAATCAAAAACCTACATTCAGTCCTTAGCCTTTCATATATGAAAATCAGAGATTGTATTAATCTGGCCACAGAGATTTGACCAACACAACGTTTAGCCGGGCTATTTACTTGTGAAGATCATGCAGACATGCAAGAACTTCACTACCTCTGTCAGACACGTGTGTCTGAGCCAAAGACCGTTAGTCACCAGGAATTGCTCATTAATTTAAGTGAGATTCAGAGCAGGTCATTAGTGAATGATTCACCACTCTGTTGTGCCGTTGTTACTAGAGCCTTGTGATTCACAATGGCTAAAGTAACCCACGTACAATATGAATTAAATGTTGGTGATAGTTTAATTTATATTTAAAGATGTTCTGTTCCTATTAAAATTAGTTCCTGCATTACTGCACCGCTGTCTTTACTAACGAATTTCTGTGCTAGTGCATTGCTTTATAGCCTTAGGACACTGGCTCTGCATACAGCCGCAACACACACCTAGATGGCGCAGGGCTGGAGAAAGAGCTATGGGGACAGTGAGGGTCTCTGGCTTTCTGAGGAAAAGGTTTATTGGGAGGGCGTAGGGGGCCAAACCCCTGCAACGGTCGGTGGGGGAGTCCCCAAAGGCAGGATCGATGTCCCTCGTCTTCCACGCTTTGTGTAGGTTTACGTGCTACCTCCTTCCTGCGGCCCGGCAAACTGACCTCATGATCTACAGGGCCCACGCGGCGTACCACTTCAAAGGGGCCCGGCCACTTGGTCAGTAGTTTTGATTCTGAGGAGGGTAGTAGTAGCAGCACCCTGTCCCGGGGCAGACTCAGCACCACAGCGCCTCCAGCGCGTTGCTCTGGTAATTAGCTTGTTGACTCACTGGACACCTCCCTCTAGCTGGGGGTCTCCCCACGTTCCTTTGACCACGGCGTCCTCATCCGGACACTGTCCTCCGGCAGTACCTGCTCCAATCTCTTTGCCCTCTTTTGGGGTGGGGGGTGTTGTTTACTCCACTGAATACTCCAGGGTCCTCCCCTCCCCAGGGGCCCCCAATTCTTCTCCCAGGGAACACCCAGTTCCCCTGTGCCCACCTTGTCTCAGTGGCCCACTTCCAGTCTTCATCTAGACCCTGCCTCGGGGCAGACTGCAGTCTGGAATAGTCACTCATCCATGGCAACGAGGTGTGGACCTGCTGCCCCTGCTTACCATGGCTGCCCCTAGCAGTCCCAGTAGCTTCAGGCCTTGCTTCAGTACCTGCAGCCTGGGAGCTTGGTTGGCCAGAGTCTCCCCAGCCCTGCCTTCCTTCCCCAGCACTGCTCTGCCTCCAGGAAGCCTCCTGTTTCCCAGGTAGTCAGGCAGTCCCCTTACCATACTGACTTTCTTGGGCTTGTTGGGCTTGTTCAAGGTTTTCCTGTGCGAAGGCCTCCAGTATCTGGAGCCGTTTCCTGAGGTGCAGCACATACTGGGTAGTGCCAAGAACCCGAGTCTCCTGCTCCTCCCAATCTTCCCTCAACAAGTCAAGTATGCCCCGAGGTTGTCGTCCATACAGGTGTTCAAAGGGCTAGAACTCTGTTGAGGCTTGGGGGACTTCTCTTATGGCAAAAAGGAGAGCTGGTAGGAGCGTGTCCCAATGTGGCGGGTTGTCTTCTACAAACTTGTGCAACATCGACTTGAGTGTACCGTTACATTGTTCCACCAGTCCGTTGGTCTGAGGGAGATACACCGATGTCTGAAAAGTCTGAATGTGCATGAGCCGACACAGTCCACTAATCAGTCTAGATGAAACGTTGGTGCCTCGGTAAGTAAGTATTTCTTTGGGAATCCCCACCCTGGCAAACACCTTCACCAACTCATCAGCTAAATGCGTCGCCGTTGCTACTCAGAGTGGGACCGCTTTGGGGTACTGGGTTGCATAATCCACGATCACCAAGATAAACCAGTTCCCTGTTTTACTCTTCTCTAAGGGTCCCACGAGATCTAGGCCAATCCTCTCAAAGGGTACGCCTATGACCGGCAGAGGTATCAGGGGGCCTTGGCTATCCCTTTGGGTCCCGCTCATTGGCACTCGGGGCATGATGCATACTATTCCCGAACATTGCGATGTATGCCTGGCCAAAAGAAGAGGTGCACCACCCGCTGTACAGTTTTCTCTCTACCCAAGTGTCCGGCTCAGGGTTAGCATGCACCAAATGTAGGAAGCTCTTATCTTCAGAAATTGGTGGATCTCCTCTTGCATCTGGAGGTCCCTTACTACCCGATATAACTGGTCTTTCCGGACTTCAAATTGTGGCCCTTGTGGGCATCTCGCCCCCTCTGAGTTCTCAGTCTCTTGGGCTTGAGCCTACTCCCAGGCCCGACTCAGGGTTTGATCTTCCTGTTGTTCATGTAGATAATCTATCTCCCTCTCCAGCTCCATCTGTAGGTCCTCCCCTGTATGGCCCTCATTGGGACCTACATTCCCTGTCTGGTTTGGGTCGCTGGTGGGTCCTTCTTGTGGGTTAGCCTCTGCAGGGAGCCCCAGCACTTTTCCTCCCAGAATTCCGGAATGCCATTTTTTTTTGGAGGACACGTACTCGCAGTCTCTTACAACCCCTTTAAACACAGGCCAGTCCCTCCTCAGCACCACCAGGTATGCTACGTGGGATGCCAAGAGAAGAAAAAGAAAAAAAAACAGGTTAGAGCATGCCCAGTCTGGAAAGAAGGGCGGGACTTCCTCTGCCCACAGAGTCTTGCTCCCCTCCCCCTTCTCCAGTGTGGGGCATATTCACACCACCACAGAGCGTGACACTGTCAGCAATCCCTCACCGCAGGAAGTTGGGGAAAGATGACACCTCGGTGCTGTGCACACATAGTGATCTGATAATACAGGAGACACACAATGTGACATTTCGTGAATTGTCTGTGGTTTCAAACCCAAGGAAGAATACAGTTGGGTGAGTGTGGTTGCTCACTAGGGAGAGATGATGCAAAAGTCACATGACACTTAGAGGTATTGCTTGACACCCATCTTTAATTGCATGTCGAGTGCGCTCTCAAAGATGACAGGTACTCTGGGCGCGGGAGGAGACTTAACAGGAACTAAACTCCTATTGTTCCCACGTGGCCCAGCACTGACTGCCAGGCGGTGCTCCTGATTTGCAGTGAGCAGAGCAAGCTCTGGCCTGTCATCAGCAAGAAGACGTACACGTGCATTCGTCCACCCGTGTCCTCCACGGTGGCATCAGCAGCTCTGAATCTCAGTGATGCAGACCCCGGTTCAGAGGATAACTTTACCCTCTGTGACAGACCAGGGCAACCAGCTACAATAGTTCAGAGGGCAAACAGAGCCCCAGAGGTTTGCTCCAGGTCGCCAGTGGACAGCCACAGAGCTTGGAATAGCCTCCAGGACTATTCACACCCAGGGGGCTAACAGAAAACAAAAAGCCATTCACCCTGTTTGAGTGAACTGCCAGAGGCTGTTGTCACATAATCAAGCTGGGCACTGGTGGCTAATGAAGAACTTGCCTGAAGGAACAGGCTAAGCAGACACCTGCAGCCAGTTAAGCCTGTGGGGTTGCTTTAAAAGCTTTCTCTCAGGTAAGGAAGCGGGGAGTAGCAGAGGGACAGACTGAGAGGAGGAAGTGCATTGCTGAGAGCTGAGAAAGGAAAGATTCGCCCTGGTACCAGGGAGATGATACTGGGGCAGCATTTGTGGACGTGGCCCAGGAGAAAGGCTGCTGTATTGGGGCTAGAGGAAAAAATCATCAATTGTTGCTACCTCGGGTCCCTGGGCTGGAACCCACCATAGCTGGCAGGACAGGGTCCCCCCCCCCAACTCTTCCCACATCACTAAAAAGTCTGCTCTGGGAAAACGGAGGCCCAGGATTAGGGAGGGTCGCCCCCCCAGTCCTTTGACTTGGCCAATGATGACTTTGGTCTCTAGGAAGATAAGAGGCCATATGGAGGGTCTCAGCAAGCCACATAAGAACAGCCGTACTGGGTCAGACCAAAGGTCCATCTAGCCCAGTAGCCTGTCTGCCGACAGTGGCCAGCACCAGGTGCCCCAGAGAGGGTGGACTGAAGACAATGATCAAGCGATTTGTCTCCTGCCATCCCTCTCCAGCCTCTGACAAACAGAGGCCAAGGACACCATTTTATCCCCTGGCTAATAGCCTTTTATGGACCTAACCTCCATGAATTTATCCAGCTTCTCTTTAAACTCTATTATAGTCCTAGCCTTCACAGCCTCCTCTGGCAAGGAGTTCCACAGGTTGACTACACGCTGTGTGAAGAAGAACTTTCTTTTATTAGTTTTAAACCTGCTACCCATTCATTTCATTTGGTGTCCTCTAGTTCTTCTATTATGGGAACTAATAAATAACTTTTCTTTATCATCCCTCTCCACACCACTCATGATTTTATAGACCTCTATCATATCCCCCCTCAGTCTCCTCTTTTCAAAACTGAAAAGTCCCAGTCTCTTTAGCCTCTCCTCATATGGGACCCGTTCCAAACCCCTAATCATTTTAGTTGCCCTTTTCTGAACCCTTTCCAAGGCCAAAATATCTTTTTTGAGGTGAGGAGACCACATCTGTACACAGTATTCAAGATGTGGGCGTACCATAGTTTTATACAGGGGCAGTAAGATATTCTGGGTCTTATTTTCTATCCCTTTCCTAATAATTCCTAGCGTCCTATTTGCCTTTTTGACTGCCGCTGCACTCTGAAGTTTTCAGAGAACTGTCCACGATAACTCCAAGATCTCTTTCCTGGTTTGTCGTAGACAAATTAGCCCCCATCATACTGTACGTTTAGTTTGGGTTATTTTTCCTGATGTGCATTACTTTACACTTATCCACATTAAATTTCATTTGCCATTTTGTTGCCCAATCACTCAGTTTGGTGAGATCTTCTTGGAGTCCCTCACAGTCTGCTTCTGTCTTGACTATCCTAAACAGTTTGGTATCATCTGCAAACTTTACCACCTCACTGCTTACCCCTTTCTCCAGATCATTTATGAATAAGTTGAAAAGGATTGGTCCCAGGACTGACCCTTGGGGGACACCACTAGTTACCCCTCTCCAATCTGAAAATTTACCATTTATTCCTACCCTTTGTTTCCTGTCTTTTAACCAGTTCTCAATCCAAGAAAGGACCTTCCCTCTTATCCCATGGCCATGTAATTTACACAAGAGCCTTTGGTGAGGGACCTTGTCAAAGGCTTTCTGAAAATCCACGTATACTATATCTACTGGATCCCCCTTGTCCGCATGTTTGTTAACCCCTTCCAAGAACTCTAATAGATTAGTAAGACAGGATTTCCCTTTACAGAAACCATATTGACTTTTGTCCAACAAATTATGTTCTTCTACATGCTTCACAATTTTATTCTTTACTATTGTTTCGACTAATTTGCCCGGTACTGAAGTTAGACTTACCGGTCTGTAATTGCCAGAATCACCTCTAGAGCCCTTTTTAAATATTGGTGTCACGTTGGCTACCTTCCAGTCATTAGGTACGGAAGCCGATTTAAAGGATAGGTTACAAACCACAGATAATAGCTCAGCAATTTCCCATTTGAATTCTTTTAGAACCCTTGGATGAATGCCATCCGGTCCTGGAGATTTGTTAACATTAAGTTTTTCTATTTGTTCCAAAACCTCCTCTAATGACACTTCAATCCGGGACAGTTCCTCAGATTCATCTCCCACAAAGGACGGTGCAGATTCAGGAATCTCCCCAACGTCCTCAGCCGTGAAGACTGAAGCAAAGAAATCATTTAGTTTCTCTGCAATGGCTTTATCGTCCTTGATTGCCTCCTCAGCACATAACAACCACCGAGAAGTGCAGGGCTCAGGGGAGCTTTGCCATGCCTTCCATCCTGTGGCTGTTTAACTGGCCTGCTTTTCAGCCTGGAGACGGCCTTTTGCCAAGTGTACGTACAGCACCACTGGCCTTCATCGCCCTCGGGAGCTACAGCGCGGCCACTAATGAATCCTATTTAAAATGAAAAGCTTTCAGGGTTAATAACGGAGCTCTCCGTTTTCAAACCAGTGACCTGGCGCCGTCTGGGCAGCACTCATTTGGGAAAAAAGGCAGCTACCCATCCCCGTTAGAGCCAAAGCACACTAATGAACAGCCATCTCCTCCGGGTGCCTGGCCTCTCTCAACCACAACTGCCTAGAGACCTTCCCTGCCTCTCCCGTGCACAGTCTGTAGGATCCTTTATGAAAGTAGTACTCAGGGCTAAGAAACGACAGGCCATTGGCCCAAAGTGGCGTGGGGACTCTCACATTATTGTCTTCAGCTCAGATCACTCCCTCTGGGGCATCTAGCGTTGGCCACTGTCAGACAACAGGACACTGGGCTAGATGGACCCATTTCCAGCCCTTGACAAACAGAGGCTAAGGACACCATTCCTACCCATCCTGGCTAACAGGGTTCAAAAAAGAACTAGACAAATTCATGGAGGATAGGTCCATCAATACTTATTAAAGTGCTGGCCTTCACAATATCCTCTGGCAAGGAGTTCCACAGGCTAGATTGTGACTCGGGCCACACGTGCATGGTGAGGAAAACACATGTCCTTTACCCCTTGATGTGGGCTACCTGGTCCTGGCAGCTCCCATGGGCGCCATCTTTCTGCTGCTTGTGTCATTGTTTGTAGGACGGACGCGAGTGCCTTCCCTCTCAGGACTGGTGGGACATGGGGGTGCTGTGGTAATGCAAAAGCCTGTCTCTGTAGCACAGCACCTCCCGGGGCTACTCCTGCTGGGTGGGGGAACAGATTCCAGTTAGCTCCTGGAGCATAGCTGCCTCTCAATAAGAACAAATATATTATGTGGGGTGGACTTCAGTTGCTGTGTGTCCCAGCAAATGTGTTCGCAAACTGTACTTTTCCTACCTCGGCATGGTCACCCTGACACCAACTCCTATGTGAACCCCCACGAATAAGGTTAATCCTGTTTTTCAACGTTCCCATCCTAAATGTAATGCCCATTTATGCATCCTCTCCCCAGAGCCAAAGCCTGGCCATGGTAGGGTGATTCGTTCTCTTGCCAATTTTTCTCTCGTTGTTGTGGGTCATTTTTGAAATGGAAAAAAAATTGTGTTCACGGTTGATTCTTATCAACGGGGAAATGTGTTGGGTTTTGTTGTTGTTGTTGGGCTTTTGTTTTGTTTCTACTTAAGTCAGCGCTTGGAGAATTTCCAAATGGCTTGAATGATTAATGTGGTGCCACTGACTTGTTTTGTGTTTCGATACAAAAAATGCACAAATCATGGTTTCCAAAGAGCCCACTTAGGTCGCGCTGATTGACCGTGCAATGTAAGTTTTAAATTATTCTTTGTGTGCACAAAACATACTGTGAGGAGAAGCATTTCCACACAAATGAGCAACTGACTCAAGGTCAGAGGTGCAGGCAAACAAAGCTGCTCTCAGGAGAGCTGTTTATTAGACTATCATCATTACAAAGCCAGGTCTTAATATCCTACATTCATTGAACAGAGAAGAGTTGTGCTTTTGCCTACTGCTTATTTAGATTGTTTTGCTATTCAAGCTGAATGTAGACAGGTTCCTCTGCTTACCTCTACTATCCACGCAAGGTCATTCCCCTTAGAGTCAGATCAAGAGTTTGTGTAAAAGAAGAGAGGTCTGCCATATTTTCTCTCTCTTGGTGGTTAATCTACAGAACAGATAGCTGCCCATATAGTGGTGCTCATTGCTATTGGTCTTTTGTGTCACACACAAGCACATATCCAAAAGAGGCGAGGAGTCCTGTGGCACCTTATAGACTAACTGAAGTGTTGGAGCATAAGCTTTAGTGGGCAAAGACCCACTTCGTCAGATGCATGTCCTGAAGTTTTTTTGCTGCAGGATGGTTACTTTTAGATCTGCAATTGTGTGTCCAGGGAGATTGAAATGTTCCCCTACAGGTTTTTGTACGTTGCTGTGTCGGGCTGGCCCCGTCACTAGCGCCGGCAGCTTGCACCTCGAGCGGAGAGATGGAGGAGCACCGGCTGTATTGCCGCGCATGCGCAGCAAGCCGGTGTCCACTTTTAAATGCGGCACCGGCACACCTGGGGGGGGGGGAACCGACCTGCGGGCGGAAGACAGCGGCCACTGGCGGAAGACCTGGGCAGGAGACGCCGAGGAGGGGGCGCGGAGGTCTCAGGGGTGGCCGACGAACCCCGCTGGGGTGTCCGCGGCAGACGGACCCGGGAGCATCCTGACGACCTTCCGACACTCGGAGGAGCGAACTGAGGATGGCTGGGTAGAACTCGCACCTGAGCTGGCCCCACCCCAACCGCCGAGGAGCCAACAAGTGAGGTGGGACCCCAGGGTGGGGAGCCTGCCTGAGGTGGGTCCCCCGGACCAGAGGGAGCTGGACTGGGTGGACCGCGGGGACTGAGCAGGTGGAAGGCCCCAGGGTCTAAGTAGGAGGGTTCCAGCCATAACGGGGTGACCCTGGCATAAGGGAACCCTACTACGCCCTATTGGCCAGGAGTAAAGGGGAAAGGGGTAGCGGGGAGCCCCTCCGTGGAGTGAACGCAGGCAAGCCCTACCCCATAAACCATTCGGGACTAGGGAGGGGGTGGGTGTCCCCGCTCCCCCCTTTACAGTTGCCATTCCTAATATCTGATTTGTGTCCATTGATTCTTTTACGTAGAGACTGTCCAGTTTGGCCGATGTATATAGCCATGGGGCACTGTTGGCACATGATGGCATATATTACGTTAGTAGATGTGCAGGAGAATGAACCAGTGACAGTATGGCTGATTTGGTTAGGTCCTCTGATGGTGTTGCTGGTGTATATATGTGGGCAGAGTTGGCACCGAGGTTTGTTGCATGGATTGGTTCCTGAGTTAGAGTTATTATGGTGCAGTGTGTAGTTGCTGGTGAGAATATGCTTCAGGTTGGCGGGTTGTCTGTGGGCAAGGATTGGCCTGCCTCCCAAGGCCTGTGAAAGCGAGGGATCATTGTCCAGGATGGGTTGTAGATCACTAATGATGCGTTGGAGAGGTTTTATCTGAGGACTGTAGGTGATGGCCAGTGATGTTCTTTCTTGGGCCTGTCTGGTAGCAGTAGGCTTCTGGGTACACGTCTGGCTCTGTCACTCGGTCTCCTCACTTCCTCGTGTGGGTATCGTAGTTTACAGAATGCTTGTTGAAGATCTTGTAGGTGTAGGTCTCTGTCTGGAAATTTCCACTACATGCATCTGACAAAGTGGGTCTTTGCCCATGAAAGCTATACGTTGTGCGAAACACTCCCCCCAGTTGGCTTAAATGGAAGTCAGCCAGGGGAAAAAAATTCCCCACTTTAAGTTGTTTTGCTGTAAGTCCAAGATTTTTGGACCGTATCTTGGACTTACAGCGAGGACTCCCTGTATATTGTTACTTATTGTTTTGGTTTTTAAACAGAGTATAAGAACGTTTTAAGATAGTACCAACAGAGCTGACCCACCCTTGATTTTAAGTCAGAGGCGCAATTGCTCATTACCTGAATGAGCTTTTGCCAGCTCCATCGGCGTGTGCTGGCAATGTAAATTCCATCTCAGCCTGCCGAAATTTACATAGAGGGATTAGAATGTCAAGGGGCTTCAGGACCAGAGATTACTTAGAAACGCCCGACTGTCTCTTAGGCAAACACTCCACAAGTCTGACTTGAATCCCCGCATTTCAGAGAATGTGATCTCAATTAGCAATGCTCTGCTGGCAGCTGGGCTGCGTTCTGCTGGGGAGCCAGCTCAGCTTTAGGACCTGGGAATGGTGTAGACCAGAATGCAGTGGAGCCTGTGCTGGTAACCAGCTGTGCTTGAATTCTGATCGACACCTTCTTTTAATGCTGCCCCCCCACCAGTGGGGAAGGTTCTACATCCAGCCCCCCTGCCCTCGTTTGGGGTGATCTTACGGACCAGAGTTCGCTGTAGGCTTGAGTTGTTGCAGGCTGGTTTGCACCTTCTTCGGGGATGACGCCTGACCCCTTTGCTGCCCCTTGCGCCTCCTTTCAGTTTAGGCCTCCCCTAAGGGAGTGATGAAAGGTCCTTTCTCTCCACGGGCCATGGTCAATGCCGTGCTGGGGGTCATGGGGGTGACGGCCCTTCCATGGCAGCCCAGTCGCTTTGAGGGCGGCGGAAGAAGCGATGCCACCAGTCGTGTGGATTGGGAGATGCCCCGGGAGGGAGCCATTGCAGACCACTGGTGAATGGCGACGCCGTAGCTTGCATGTGTGTCTGCTCCATCCACTGGGAGCTAGAGGAAGCGTAACTGCTGTTGCCATTGCTGTGAACCAGTGCCAAGTGGTGGGTATAATAGGCCGAGGGAGGAGATAGAGGCGAATAGGTGGGGGAGGATCATGAGGGAGGAGGGACCTGGGTACATTTGTATCCGCATCCACAGCTGTAGTGGCAAAAACAAGCCATGGAGATCTGCCTCTGCGGGGGAAGGGGAGGAGGAACGCAGCAAGCAGCAGTGAGGGGGCTGAGTGGGAGTGGGGGGTGAGGCGGAGTCTGGGGTGGTGCAGGGGGTGGCGTTACAGGGAGACGAGGCGGGGCCATCAGCAGAAAAGGCGGGACAGGAAGCGAGCTCCCCTCAGGAAGTGGGACCTGCAATTCCACATTGGGGGCTTGTGCGTATCAGGGAGCTTAAACAAGCAGCTGAAAGCCCTCGGTTACCCTGCCACGATGATGCCAGCGCCTTCCTCGTCTCGCTCACGCGCGCCGAGGTTCATTCGCGACACCTCGGCACAGGGGCTCTGGGAAACAAAACAATTGTTCCAGGAACGCCTCAGAGCGGATTGACAGAAATACCAGGGAGTTCAGTCGTCTTTCCCTCTGCCTGCCTCAGGAGACAATGCGCGCCTGCTGGGCCATTATGCAGAGATTGCGAACTTGCTGTGCCTGTCCCAGTGCACAGGATGAGCGTTTGTGATTTAAATAACAAACTGGTGCTGCAAACTAACTCAGCCAAGCATGCAGTGGCAGCGACAAGGAGCCGAAATCTGTGCGCGTGGACGGGGTGGGGGATGTGGGGCTGGGTAGCAAAGATTTCGAGTCTGTTCTCTCATCTGATTCCAGGGTAGTTATTGCGCACTTGTTTGTTTGCCGTTGTCTTGATGCTAGTGACCCACGAAGCGGCTGGCTTGTACCAGGGTCTTACTGACTTGAGGCAGGAAGGAAAAAACCTTATTGCAGCTGCTCAGTGGAGCAATACCTAACCTGCTCTGCCTCAGAGTGCAACCCCCTTACACTCGAGAGAGTCCTCTCTATGCGTGAGTGGAATGAGGGCTGGAGACTGGGTAGCAACCCCACAGTCACTGTCTTGGGGTGGGGGAGCTGTCTGCTGCCATTTGACAGCTGGAGTGTCTTGTGTGGCTTGGCAATACGAGAGGGAGAGGGAGGAATGGCGAGCATGAGGCACAATGCCTCATGGAGACACTCCATGGCTGGTGTCGTCGAGAGGCCAGCCCGTGCTACGAGCTCTGCGTAAGAGCACCCGTGCCCACAGAGAACAGAAACATTTCAAGAGCCACAGAGCAGCCGAAGGTGTGTGACTGCCGTCATCAGTCAGCATTTCGGGGTTGTCTCAGTGCGTTCCTGACAGGTCATCAACTCCGTCGGTGATGATACTTTCGGCTACGTGCGTGTGCTCCCTTTATCTAAAGCACTGGTCCCCAATGCGGTGCCCACAGGTGCCGTGGCGCCCGCTGGGACATTTATGTGTGCTGGCCGGATGATCTGGGTCGACCCCGCCCCCGGTGCGTGACACATGTGCGGTGCTAGCCCTGGGCGCATGGCACATTGGCGACCCCGCCCCTAGCACGCAGCACATGCACGGTGCCAGCCCTGGGCGCGCGGCGCATTGGCGGCCCCTGCCCCAGGCACACGGCACGTGCACGGTGCTGGCCCTGGGCACGTGGCACATGGGCGGCCCCTGCCCTAGGCGCACGGCACATGCACGGCCCCACCCCTGGGCGTGCAGTTCATGCGCGGCCCTGCCCCCAGACGCGCGGTGCATGAGCGGCTCTACCCCGGGCACCTGGCGCGTGAGCAGCCCCGCCCCCCGGGTGCCCAGCAGCCCCAAAAGTTTGAAGACCACTGATCTAAAACGTTAGACCCCGTGCACTTGGGTCAGCACAGTGGGTCTCTGAGAGCTCCCGGAAACGACAGATTCAGGCAAGGATGAAACCAATCGCGCAGGCTGATTGCCAAATGTGCTGCCTTAACAGTTGTCAGCAGAAAGTCTCAAGGCCAAGCCACTGTGCGTTCTGCAAGCATTGACAATGTACCAACACATAGCAGGCCTTTGGCTAACCCGTTAATATCTGTCATTGGGCAAACGTTAAGCCACTGTGCATTCTGTAAGTCTTGGCAATGACACCTGCTGTTTCAGGTGCCTAGTGCACCCCTTTCCCAAGGCCGGTCGTCACTCACCATTTGTGGTGTCCTTTTATAGACATGTACAAACAACTTACCTCACTTCTTTACGTACCAGGTTGCCACCCTCTGTTGCCTAGTTACCACCCCATACCTTACGGAAGGGAGGGCTCACTTACTATCCTTTATGCTGTCAACTTCGACCCGGGCCTGAACCTAGGTCAGTATCTACATTAGTTTTTGGGGCGTCTTTGTACCAAGACATTTCTTATTAAGATGTTCCGCTACTCCCCTCTGACTTACAGTCTGTACCCAGTGCCTCCCTGTGTCCTTCCATGCTCCACCTAACTTACACAATCACACAATTATCAACAGGGCCTCTTTTTTGGCTCCTGTGTTACTGAACCAAAGTCTTGCTCACTAGCTTCCAGGCCTGTTGCTGTTTTCATGTAGGCCTTTATTCAGGCCTTCTGACTCCATGTTACTGACCCTCAACTTACTACAAACCATGACACTAGCTGTATCCATGACACCATTGTATCATATGGCCTGGCCCCGCAGCCTGGGGCAAATCAGCACCTCTCCAGTGAAGTGACTGGATTTATGTCCACTAACTCCAGGTGCAGATCTGTCCCTATGTCTCTAGGATCAGGCACCCAGCCCCACAGTCAGACTTTGTTACCTGCACCGAGCCCCATGACAGACTAGTTATGTGGAGCTGCTCTGAGCAGGTATTTACAATATTATGGCTCTGTCTATACAGGGAAGATTTGGCAACACATGCGCTGTTAACATGCAAAAGTGAAAACTGGTCAAACCAATTTTTCTGTCTCCCATTGTAGACATTTCATGGCCACATGGCTAGCACCCTGTCGACAGATAGAGCAAAGCATTGTGGGTGAACACCCTGCAGTGTTGTGGGAAGGCAGGGCTGATCCCTGCACTTCTTGGGATTCCCTCGTAGCTCTGTGAGCTCTGGGTAAAGAGGAATGTCAAAGCAGCAAGCCGCCTCTCCAGCTGTTCTGCCTTGCACTAGAAACACAGCAGCAGGCAATGATTTGTTCAGAGCAGCTCACTCATCTGCCAGATACTTCCTGGAGCTTTGAAAGGGGATGGGCACACACCTGCAGGGCAGCAGAAATCACAGAACACCGAGCACAACCAGCAGGGCAGCTGGCAGAAGCCAGTTTTCTGGACAACACAAACAGAACCCACATTGATGCTTTGTTGACAGTAAAGGGAGGGGAAAGACAAAAGTCTTTCACTGGGGTGGACATTTTTGGTTGCCAACCCTGGGTGTTTTTCCCTACAAAATTTGCATCGTAGTGTGTACACTCCCTCCCTGTCACCAAAAACGGCCTTTTGTTGACAAAACAGTAAGTGCCAGGGTAGACAAGGCCACAGGCACCAGGGACCAGCGCTTGGAACCAACGTTGTCCTAGCTCACATGTCACTGTAGCAATGACAAGTGTTTCAGAAAACGACTAGCAGACACTCATGTCGATTTCCTCGGCACGGTACAGGGCATTCTCCTGTAGCGATGAGTGGTGCGCCGTATGGTAAGATTGTGAGCACGTCCACTGCTGCTGCTCAGATATAAGCATCCTTCTGCATGTAATAAGAAACAAATGAGTTATAATGGATGAGCTTATGGGAGAGTTTTTCCAGGGTTTCTATAAGGGAACCACCGAGAATAGAAACAGCATCACTTCGATGGAAATCATTCTAAATACCCTTTTAAATGAAATCAGCATCTGTAATCTGGCTCATCTCATTTGCATGGTAAGAACAGCATTTTGTAGGGGAAAAAAGGGCAATAAATACATTTTGCGTTTGAAAAGGAAAACCAAAGTGCTGACGAGGCCTTTAATCATCAAATCATTATAATACGTTAGCCTTTGGAAATGCTAAACTATGCTTATGCACTGTCTAATTAAATTAGCACCGACAGCTTTCAGAGAGAAGCGGACGGAAGGTACACAAGCGAGCTCATGTTCGTGTTGGTGTGGCCAAGACAAAGGGAAGGCAAGTGACTTCCGTCCAGGAATGAGCAAGAGCACAGGTACGATATGCTGTATGGTCCCCAAGGGGTGGGAGAGTCACCAGGCCCTGCACCCCCATTCGCAGCCAGAGGTGACGCTAATAAACCTTCTGCTCTCCCTGCTGGCTCAGTCGTCAGGGACACAGCATAGCACAGACACAGCACAGAAACCAGGAGCAGTCAGTACAATCCATCTTGGGGGCAGGGGATGCCCAGAGCCAGGGCCCTGACCCTCTTCCTGCTAAAGGTCCATTTGGCCCAATATCCTGTCTTCCAACAGTGGCCAATGCCAGGTGCTCTAGAGCAGTGTTTCTTAAACTTTTTAAGTCTGAGGAACACCAAACAATAATTTTTTTTATGAGGAACACCAAGGATTTTTTGCTGATCGAAAAAAAAAAAGGTCTGGGGGAGAAAGGTCACCTGCCCCTTTAAGGGTGGCCATTTTGAATTCTGTTGTTCTCTACAGCACACCTCCGACTGCCTTGTGTCACGGAACACAGTTTAACACTGCCTTAGAGGTAGGGAATCTTCAAGTAATCCCTCTTCCGTCATCCATTCCCAGCTTCTGACAAAGACAGGCTAGGGACAACATCCCTGCCCAATAGCCATAGATGGGCCTGACCTCCACATGGAGCTGCTGGAGTAGTCCCATTGCTATTCCCATCATCATCTAGGTCTTGGTGCAGTGCCCTGGGAAACTGAGGTCCACCCACAGAGTTATTATGGATCAGTAGAACTCACATGAAACATAACAAGGCCCATACAGCCCCCCACTTAATCTTATCAGGTGACAATCCAGGCAACTCAACCAGCTCTTTGTTTACAAGTTACTCATAATCCTCTGTGGATTGGCAGCTCCTTCGTATTTTTCACTCTTCTGGAGATAACTTGCGTTTTCACCATTTGGGCAGACGGAAGGCTCCACTCAGCTGCTGGCAGGTATCGAGAGATGGAGGGAACAGTGGTGGGAGGCTGGGGGTGGGGGGTGATCTGTGCTAATTACAACCCAGGTGGCAGGGGTAGGGGTAGGACCAGCCAGGTCTGTTACTGTCCCGTGGCCCAGGGAAGGGTAGGAGCCAGGCTGGGGCGTCATGTCAGGATACCAGGAGGGGGGGAGCTGAATTCCTCAGTCTCAGCAGAGGGATCTGTGGTGATGGCGGGGAAGGGGCCTGGGGGGGCGGGGGAAGAGAGGTGCTGAGGTGATAGGGGCCGGCAGATCCTAAGGCTCTGACTCTAGCTGCTCCAAGCCCCCTCTGAGTAGCAGTACTCTGGCACCTTGTGCGGTGATACCAGGTTGCTAGGAGCAACACAAGGTCTGACTCCGCGTCGAGCTCGATGTGGCCATGGCAGACGCCAGTTTTACTGGTCTTGCCAGGAGGCCCAGAGCCCCGGGGGGGAGCTGCCCTGCTTCACGCCTCCTGCCTTAATCAAACGGCCGGCCCTAGGCTGGAGCCCAAACGCCCCTGCCACTCGTCACCTGTGCTGCATCTCGGCTGACCCCTTTCCCTTCACCAGCTGGGTAGGGCCTGCGTGCAAAGCCTTCCCCCCGCTAACATGGGCTGACAGGAGGAAGCCAATGGAACAATGGCAGTGGGACGGGGAGTCTGCCCCACACTGGCCTCTTGAGGGTTAAAACCCAGCCCTGGGAGAAGGCTGGGGGGGGGGGGGTAGCCAGCAGCTGAGGCAGAGACAGCCAATAAGGGCCCAGCTGGGGCTGTATAAATAAGGGCTCCTGGCGGGAGAAGGGGCACGCTCGCTGGGGAGCAGGAGGGACCTGGTTGCAAGGAAGCAAGTGGCTTTCTGAGAGAGCAGAGCTGGGGACGCTCTGGCCAGGCGAGCTCGCAGGCTGCAGGGCCTGAGGCAAGGCCTGAGGGTACGAGGGCTACGGGGGAACAGCCAGAGAGTAGCAAGAGGTGGGGACCTGCTGCCTCCTGAGTGGCCATGCCAGACTGCCGTTTGCCCCGAGGCAGGGGCTAGGTGACGACTGGCACTGAGGCAAGGAGGCGTAGGGGAATTGGGGTTCTCTGGGAGGGGAGGACCCTACAATGCAGGGGCACTGACCTAGGCCAGGACAAGGAGGAAAGGGCACCCTGGCCAGGAAGGGGCATGACACTGAACCAGCAGAAGGCCTGCACCAGAGGCTGGGACGCCGACGGAGGCAGGGGAGCGGATTCCCCGCGTGAGGCGCTGCGGGGGCAACTGACAGCCAGTCAGAGCCGTGTGGGCAGAAGGCAGTGGCTTCGTTAGGGGCCAGAGGTAAAGAAACGAAGCTGGATCAGTGATTCCTCCTTAGGCATCTGTATTCGCTCGGCTCTGATGCCGGGCCGTAACGCAAAGCCACGGGAGCTGGGAGGCCTTTTTGCAGCGCAACCCTAAGGATTATGCCGTGATGGGCGGACGCCACTATTTTCCATTTTTAATTAAGGGCAGGGGACAGGACTCAGTGCCCTCTCGAGGTCCCTTCCAGTTCCAGTGTTCTAGGATTCTGTGGTTACCTTTTAGCGGCGGCGTGCGCTTTGGTTTTACTCCTGGCAGTGGCGTGCTGCAGCAAGAGCTCGCGCTGAACGAAAAGAAAAAACGAAAGCTGTTTTCTCCTCACTCTTTGTCCCCTTCCCTCCTTCCCAAGCTTCCTAATCGATTCACTTGTGCATGAAAGAACAGGCGAGCATGTCCTTCCTGGAAGGGCCCCTCCTGGCACCATCAGCATGGGAGCAGCGGGACTTGGAGAGTGATAATGAAAAGAAAACTCTACCCAGGACTTGCCGGTCCTCCAGGGCTACATGCATTTGTGTAAAACCAGCTGCTTCTATTTTTCCCTTTCCCAGAGTCTGGCGGCTGAACACGTATTGAGTCTCTGTGGCCTTTGTGCAACTGAGTCAGGCTATGGCTAGACTGAAGGCTTCTTGTGCAAGAAACTTTTTTTGGAAGAGATCTTCTGAAAAAACTTCTTGCGCAAGAGAGCGTCCTCACTGCAAAAGCGCATCGAAAAAGCAATGCACTTTTTCGAAAGAGAGCATTCAGACTTCCTGGGCACTCTCTCGCATGTAAGCAGTGATGGCTATGGACGGAATGGCCACCAGGGCACCTGTGCTCTTTCCTCCTCCCTCTTCTTCCGAAAAAACTCCCTCTTCCCTGGTCACACATGCCTTTTTGCGCAAGAGCTCTTTTGCAAAAAGGCTTCTTCCTCGTAGGAAGAGGAATACCACGGGAGCAAAAACTCTGTTCTTTCGATTTGCTCTGGAAAGAATGCGCTGGCAGTGTGGATGTTCTGCGAGTTTTGTCGGAAAAATTGCCGTTTTTCTGACAAAACTCTGTAGTCTAGACATACCCTCACAGGACTTTGGGGAAGCACTGGCCCTCCCACATGGAGTTTGTGGTGCAAGGTCACATCTGCTCACTCTCTCACTTGTGCTCGTGATGGAAAGCGGCATGACGGGATGGCACCGGCGGACGTGCCGCGCACCAGGAGGCTGTCCCCTTGGGTGGCTGTTAAAGTCCATGTTGTCAGCAACGCCTCCGTCCCCTCTTGGGGCAAAACGACAAACAGATGTGAGGTAAAGAAACCAGGGCTGGGAAAGTCCCAGAGCAACACTGTCTCCCTGCATATTTTATCTTCTAACCCACTGCATTCCTATTTAACCACCACCTCCAACAGGTGGATGTTTGAGGGCCATTGAGCACTGTGAATTCTCCCAATGCATCATGATCACCACAACACCTGTGCTAAATAACTTTGCGCAGTGCCACTGTGAAAACTCACAGAGTGCTCAATAGCCCTTGAAATTTCTCATTTCTAGCTTGCGGTGCAGCGGCTGAGTGCTCACACGTGACTCTGCGCTAGAAAACACCTAAGGACACTGGTTCAAGACCTCTTAAAGCCACCTTTTCCCTCTGCCAGGAAATGCTGCCGTCTCTGGGCTTTTCAGCCTGCACATGTTTCTGCAATTATAGCCACCTAGATTGAGCGTGGGGATAGGCCCCTACCAGCATCCCAATGCAACAGGGCAAGGGGAAGTCCTAGCTCAGTGGAATCTGTCCCAGCTGGCCTGACCCGTTCAGCGTGCCCCACCTCGTGAATGTCATAACCTGCCCTTAATAGGGATCGTGTAAGAGATCAATAAGAAGCGGACCGTCTGCCACCGTGAAGGTATTGCCGAGGTACATTAAAAGACAACGGGAGCGCAATTTACATGAAAGGTAAATGAAACTGTCATGCAAAGGGGTGGAGGAGAGAACCACACAGCAGCATGGCTGGCGAAGGAGAGCCAGGAATCTTGATTATTAACATGCAAATTACGTAGGCGAAGAAGCCAGCTTGGCATTTCCTTCCCCAGCAGATTCCATGCCGCCTTCATCACAGCTTAAATGAACATTGCTTTGGAAAGGATTCTTCAGAAGTTTACACCCCAGGGTTCCCCAGACTAAAGAAGACAGGAGCAAGGACCCTCGTGTGATTTTTTGCCCCAGAAGACAAAGCCACTGAGTACATTGGATTTTGATCAAGATCTTAACCTCCCAGCAAGCTGGTTGGCCACCTGTGGTCATGTGGTAAAAATCTTACCTCAAATCAGGACCGTGGGGCTATGTCTCCACTACAAGGGCATTACGAAATTAGCTATTTCAGAATAATAACTCCCAAAATAACTATTTCGAAATAGCACGTCCACACGACAGGGAAGCCGCAAATTTCACCCAAGGCAGGCTCCCCTACTGTGGACATGCTACCTTGATTTAGAGCCCCCGGAAGCACTGGGATGTAATTACTTTGAATTTCAAAATATCGGGCTTGCTGTGTGAACGCTCACTTATTTCAAAATAACGCTGTAGTGTAGACGTGCCCCGGTTTAAGGATTAGCCTCTAGAAAGTGTTTCCCCCTTTGATTTGCTTGTAACCCTTTCTAACTCCGGTTCATTAAGTGAGTACAAGTAGGAAGGACAGTTTCACTTTTGATGTAACTAGCACTGGCTTTTAACAAAAGGAGAAGATTTAAAATCAAGAGAATGTGAGCGCTAGTTAAAGTGCTGACACCTTTAAAGAGACAAAATACGCCAGTTAGCTATTATTATTCCTCTGAGTGGTGCAGGAAAGGCTTTGCAGTGCCCAGGGTTTGGGGAAAAGCAGGGGTTGACCCCACAACTCAGAGGTCTGGATTCCACCCCAGAATGTGACAGTGACAAAATCCCACACTGGTAAAACGGCCCCACTTTGGATTTCATTTCCGTCTCCTCCAGCTACCTGGGCAGTGAACCCCGATCCTCTTTGTCGAACGCGAGTTGATGAGAACTTTAAATTCCTCTTGGCCCAGCTCCAAGCACAGCCACAGCCGTTTGCTTGGTGAGATGGAAGATGCTGGGGAGTGCCAAGGAGCTAACAGATTTCGGGGTTCTGGTAGATACGTTGCTCTTACCGACTGAATGCCACTGGCAGCTTATGGTCAAACCCAACCCAGGGCTAGATTAAAAGGGGATAATTGAGCCAAAATCAAGAGTTTTTACGATTATCGAAAGTAGCAGGGAGTCCCCTAGTGGCTACCGTGTCCAATGCTGGTGTCCACACATTAAAAAGGATGCTGATAAACTGGAAAGGGTTCACACTAGAGCTACAAGAACGATGTTAGGTCTGGAAATCTGCCTTACAGTGAAAGGCAAAAGAAGCTTAAGCCGCTTAGTCTATCTAAGAGAAGGTTAAGAGGTAACATGATAATGGTCTATAAATATCAGCATGGAAAGAAGATTAATAGCAGACTCTTTAATCTAGCAAACAAAGGCATAATCATAGAATCATAGGTCTGGACAGGACTTTAAGAGGCCCATATAGGCACTCATTGCAACACTAAGTATTATCTAGACCATCCCTGACAGGTGTCTGTCTAACCTGCTCTTTAAAATCTCCACTGATGGAAATTCTACAGCGACCCCTAGGCAATTTATTCCAGTGATTAAACACTCCTAGAGTTTTTCCTAAACCTTCCTTGCTGCAATTTACCTCTAAGCCCATTGCTTCTTGTCCTAGCCTCAAAGACAATTTTTTCCCCTCTTTGTCTTCTTCCTCCTTGTAACCATCTTGTATGTATTTGAGCTTGTTTAGTTCAACACTCCCAACTTTGTAATCTTCCCTGATAGGTTGTTTTTTACACCTTTAATAATTTTTGTTGCCCTTTTTTGGACTTTCTTCAATGTCTCCACGTCTTTCCTGAAATGTAGCACCCAGAACTGGACACAATACTCCAGCTGAGGCCTAATGAGCACGGAGAAGAACAAATGAATTACTTCTTGTGTCTGACTTATAACATGCAGGCTAAAACATCCCAGAACGTTTGCTTTTTTTGAAACAGGGTCACACTGTTGACTCATATTTAGCGTGTGGTCCCCAGATCCCTTTCTGCAGTACTCCTTCCTAGACAGATAAGAACAGTCAGTTGTACACATACAAAATGGGAAATTGCTAAGTGGAGCACTTTGCATTTGTCCTTATTGAATTTCATCCTATTTACTTCAGATAATGGCTCCCATTTGTCCAGATCATTTTGAAGTATAAGTCTATCTTCCAAAACACTTTCCTCTCCTCCCAGCTTGGTATTTCCCACAGACTTTGTAAGCATGCTCTCTATGCCATCATCTTAATCACTGATGAAAATTTTGAACAGAAACAGTCCCAGAATTGATCCCTGTTGGACCCCACATATTATACCCTTTCAGCATGACCCTGACCTATTGATGACGACTCTCTGGGAATGGTTTTTCCAACCAGTTATGCGGCCACTTTATTGCATCTCGGTTGCATTTCCCCAATTTATTTATGAGACAGCAAAGATACTGTTTCACATGACTGAGATCTAAAGGGGAAGTGGTAGATATGGTATAACTAGACATCGGTAGTCTCTTCGTTAACTCCCAAGCTTTGTGGCGAATGAGAGCTAACGGCTATAACATGAAGGTAGATCTTCAAAATAGAAATAAAGATGCAATTTTTTTTCCAAACCATGATGTTAATTACCCATTGGAATAGCTTGCCTAGAGGTATGGTGAGTCTTTATGACACAGCAAGTGTATTGTCTATTTGAGCTAGACAACATTTTAAAATCAGGATTGGCAGGTTCCATGATTTGGCTTGGTAGAGGAATCTCAGACGTTGACATCTTACATAAAGACTATGCAACCTCATAGTCTCGATGGGCAGAATGGTTCCTTCTTGATCTTGTCATCAGTGGATGTTTTCACTGTTAGTCTGTCAATTCCAGTTCTCTTAAATAAAAGCAAAGGTGGGTATTGTGTCTTGTTGGCCCCTGTGTGTCGTCTCTATCTAATGTACTGCCACAGAAACATTAAGGCTGTGTCTAGACTACACCTTTCTGTTGACAGAGTGATATAGATTAGGCACATCAAAATTGCTAATGAAGCATGGATTTAAATATCTCACGCTTCATTAGCATAAACACGGCCACTGCTTTTTTTCAACATGGAGCTTTTTCGAAAACAAAGTCAGTGTAGAGGCGGATCTGTCAAAAAATAAATCCTTTTTCGACAGGTACTGTAAATCTCATTTTTGAGGAATACAGGATCTGTCGAAAAAGTTTATTTTTTGACAGATCCCCATCTAGACTGCTGGTTTTTTCGAAAAAGCTCCATGTCAAAAAAAAAAGTGGCGGCCATGTTTATGCTAATGAAGCATGGGATATTTAAATCCCTGTTTCATTAGCAATTTCGACGTTCCTAATTTCTATCTTTCTGTCGACGAAGAGATGTAGTCTAGACACAGCCTAAGAAGCCCCAGTGGTTAGGTGAAACTTGATGGAGGGTTTTCTAAGGAAAAAATCAGAAATATCATTACTAAGGTAAGGTCTGTGGGGTGGTGTAATTGATACGTGTATTTACATACTGATTCAAAAAGGTGAACCTGTGGCTATCGAATGTTTTGCTCACTCGGAGCAAGGTTTTGGGGCTCCAAGGCGGAACAAGTATCTGCAATAAAGCCTGTTTGCTCCATTCGCCTCTGGGTCACCTGTTCTTCTCTAACACTTTGCCAGCAGCAGAGGATTCCGCAGCTCAGCTCAAGGCCATTTCTAGATGCTGTAGTCAGGACAGATGGAGGGCGAAGGAGGCACGGCACAACGGCTCTGAGGAATATTACCCCCGCAGCGGTTTGCTCTGCCCCTTGTTTAGCTTCAGTGCTGCTAGGCAGCATCTCTAACCATGCGGGTCCAGCCCCCCAGAGTCCTTCAAAGAGGGATTTAAATGGCCAGCACAAAACAGAGAGCTTCGTTACCCCACTAACGCGTCGGCGTCAGGCTCCTGTCAGCAAGGGAAGAGAAAGGACTTGGTGTACAGGGAGCACCATTGCTCATACACTCCGTGGATTCCTTATCCGGGGCATAGCCTGTATAATCCCCATGCCCTTCATGGATAATTGTCTTTCCTATACTCCTCAAGCACAGTTGTGCATCAAATCCTAAAAAAAATCCACCCAAAACAAAAGACCGCAGCAATGATAATGTCGTTTACCTAGAATTCCCAACGGAGCGCCACAGCTGCCTTTCCCCATCTCCCCGACAACGGTTGTTGCCATTGTAACAGTCAGCGTGTTATTGCCCAGAACTCCTCCAGCGTGACCTGAGCGCCATTGATTGACGCCCCAGATAGCAGCATCTGACTCTGGCGGGTGAGAGAAAGTGTACAGATAGTTCGGATTAGGAAGCCTAATCCGAACTATCTAGTCCGTGCCACGTGTAGCCGCGTGGCACGGGGTTCGCACTAGCCGGCTTTTAAAAATGGCGGCGCCGGCTTTATGCTAATGAAGCCTGGGAAATTCAAATCCCGGGCTTCATTAGCAAGTTCGGTATGCATACATTACCCCCCTAGTTCGAACTAGGGGGGTAGTGTAGACATACCCCTTGAGACAAAGTTAGTGACCCTGAGGGAGCAATGGACAAGGCAATTGTACATCCTAACAGTAAAATAAAACAACCATTCATTTTTCCTTGGTTTGTGTGCATCTCGTTCATGCATGGCTATTTCTCCCCATTGCTCTGGAGCGCCGTGTGACCACCCATTTGCTTCCCCCCTCCCTCCATGTCAGTCTGACTAAAATACTAAACAATTTGCCCACTTGGCAGAAAAAAGAGAAGAAAACAAATATCAATCGCTTTGAAAAGTTTGTGGTTCCATTCTACGGACGACGACTTAATGTTTCATGGGTCAGAGCGGGTGCTGCGAGCCATGTATTTGCACTGCAGACGTAATCGAGGCGTCTCCGTGTACAAGGACATCGTGGCGGTCCACAGCAGAGCCTCCACTCGGGTAGCAGTATTTGGCTCCACCATTACTGGGAAGGGCCTCGCCACCAACACCTCAGCAGGACACCAGCCTGGGTTCTGCTACCGACTCTGGCTACTGTGGCAGCTGCTCCGTTGCGGTGAGAAGAATGGGAATGAGCGGCTCTCTCCATGAGAAACTCCTTCCTCACGCAGCCTGAGGAGAGACTCCTGGACAGTGAATGGGGCCACGGGCACCGCCTAGTCTGTTGCCATGGGGCAAATGATCGTGGTGCGGGTCTGCGGCAGGGCAGTTCGGTGCCAGCCTTTTCACCAGGAGGGCGTGCCAGACTCCGCGCTGCTGGCCCAAGCTCTGGGGTCCATCAAACAACAAATAAATGTCCAAGGAATCCAATTGGTGTCTTACCTCACCTCTCCCTGGCTTGGGTGTGGACATCTTCCCATCCGTCGCGCACCACGGCTGCAGTTGCGAATGCACCAGGGAGTGCTTTTCCCAGACTCGTGGATGGTGACAAACCCCGAGCAGACCGTTAGCTACTGAACAGCGGGAGCCCTACCCAAGCAGTGCCCGGTAGGACATCCTGCCACCCAACATGCCCCAGGAAGCTCTTGCAAGTGTCACCTTTCAGCCAAGGTGGCCCATGAGGACCGGTGGCTTCTGGATCTGAGCCGTTCTCCCAAAGACCACTGACCCATTTCGCACAGGCCACCGTGGCTAGCAGATAAATTCTGCTGCGTCTGATTGGGCCCCGAACCCAACAAGGGGGCTCTTGTGCCCAAGCAAACTCCCACCAAGGTCAGTGTGTCTCTGGCCACTGGATCCACGGTGATGCCTATGCAGCGTGGGGCCTTGGGATGGGTAGAGACACTCCATTGCTTATTACACCAGTCCACTGTTATTGCTAATGATCTAGGTTCTAATAGCCCAGTGAGGCTCAGCGCTCAGATTGTAGTTCCTAGGCACTAAGCTCCATCCGAACCAGCAGCCCCTGCGCTTGACAGTTCCCAATCCGCAAGCCAGACAGGGTGCACAAATGGGACCGGGCTGGGCTGTGCAGGTGAAGTGACAATAAAACAGAGGTTAGCAAAAGCATGAGTCATGGGTCACCTCTCGCCCAATTCTTAATCAATTCTGCTTTGGAGAATAGGGTCATAATTCAAAATGAGCTGGACAAACTGGAGAAATGGTCTGAGGTAAATAGGAGGAAGTTTAATAAAGACAAATGCAAAGTGCTCCACTTAGGAAGGAACAATCAGTTTCACACATACAGAATGGGAAGCGACTGTCTAGGAAGGAGTACGGCAGAAAGGGATCTAGGGGTTATAGTGCACCACAAACTAAATATGAGTCAGCAGTGTGATGCTCTTGGAAAAAAAAGCAAACATGATTCTGGGCTGCATTAACAGGTGTGTTGTGAGCAAGACACGAGAAGTCATTCTTCTGTTCTACTCTGTGCTGGTTAGGCCTTAGTTGGAGTATTGTGTCCAGTTCTGGGCACCACATTTCAAGAAAGATGTGGAGAAATTGGAGAGGGTCCAGAGAAGAGCAACGAAAATGATTAAAGGTCTAGAGAACATGACCTATGAGGGAAGGCTGAAAGAATTGGGTTTAGAAAAGAGAAGATTGACGGGGGGGACATGATAGCAGTTTTCAGATATCTAAAAGGGTGTCATAAGGAGGAGGGAGAAAACTTGTTCATCTTGGCCTCTGAGGATAGAACAAGAAGCAATGGGCTTAAACTGCAGCAAGGGAGGTTTAGGTTGGACATTAGGAAAAGTTCCTAACTGTCAGGGTGGTGAAACACTGGAATAAATTGCCCAGGGAGGTTGTGGAATCTCCATCTGTGGAGATATTTAAGAGTAGGTTAGATAAATGTCTATCAGGGATGGTCTAGACAGTATTTGGTCCTGCCATGAGGGCAGGGGGCTGGACTCGATGACCTCTCAAGGTCCCTTCCAGTCCTAGTATTCTATGATTCACCCTGCCTGCACCGAATCCCCCTGCTGGGTGGGTTGTTTGAAGTATCTGTTTGGTGGTGAGCGGCTGGGCGCCCAAGGGAGTAAGAGCAGAAACATCAGACTCCTTAAAGATGAGAAACGGAGTGCTAATCCTGGGGAGCGCTGGCCCAGCCGTGCCAGGTACCTTGAAAGCAGCAAGAATTCTGTCCTCCTTTCCAGCTGGCTCCTGTACACAGACACGTCAGTTCAGTAGCAACCCCGCTGCCGAAGAGGGTGTACACTAGATAAAAGGCAGCTGGAAAGAAGCCGAGCGAGCCCCAGGATGGCACCCGCCCTTGAATTGCAGGCAAACTGCAGGTGTTAGGAATCGGTGCGATTGTCACAATCCGCCAACCACCGATAATTATCCTAAGAAGGCAGCGCAGCGTTTAACGTTTTCATTGCACAGCTGTACACCGGTGGGAGGGTGTTTTAATAGGACAGAAACAGGGCACAGCGACACGCGATCCAAACAATCAGCGAGGGGATACATGTGATAGCACCATGCACAGCCATGCTTCAGCTGTTAACCGGCTGGGGAGTTCGGGAAACAGGGCAACAGCGGGAGGCCACTGACTCAGGATGTTGAAAGTGCTGTGTTGGGCATTAGCCTTTGCTATGCGACTGTGTCGAAATAGCCTCCAAGTTCCTGCCATTCATCTCAATAGCCCGAGGAATTTCCCCGCCCTGTTTGAGGAAACCTGCAACATTGGGGGGGTTTCCTGCATTTTGTCACTTAACCTGCCAAATTATTGAGTTGATTTCCTGCCCTGGGGCTTTCGCCTTCTACAGTTAGTTCCACGTGAATTTATTCTTTGCATTATATCACTAATCAACTCGGAACTTGCTCAAACCCCTCGGCAATGAACTAGTCCAGTCTGGGGTCCTGGAAATAAACAGCCCCTTTATCATCTCTTGTCTCTTTCCAGCTTTGATGAAGCGGAATTCTCTCCTGGAATCGAATGCAATGCAGGTTACCAGGGTTTACTTTCTCCTGCCTCCTGTTAACACACAGCACCGGTTCCTCCTCATTAATTCTGCAAAGGAGCCTTTAAAATGTATTTTAAATGGTTTTCCTCCATTACAGCTCCCCGCGGCACTGGCCGGGTTCAGGTCCGAAGAGTGATCAATACACAAGCTCTGCTGTCCGTCAGGGCTGCGGGCTGCACAATTAGAATAGGGAAACTCACAGGGTGGTTCATTATATGATGACAGCAGACGGGGCTGCAGCCACAGTCGGTGTCAGATGCTGATTTCCAGACGTTTGTATTTGAGGAACAAAGCAGCATGGGCCAGGCGAGTCAGCCGGCTTGCTCTCTGCAACACTACAGCCGCATTGCTGCTCAGAGGACAGGCGTTTCCCTTGCAGAGTAGGCCCATTACCTGGGAGCAGGAGGCCTGCTGGCTGTCACCATTACTCAGCACCGGGGACAGTCGTAGTTCCGGTTTGTCGAGGCGACTGGACAGAACAAAGAGGTTCCGGACCCGGCTGTGAAGTCGGAGCTACAGCCCGTGGAGCAAAAGACACGAGGCTACCCGGGGTAGGAGAAAGGGCCCCGGATACGAGGGCCGGGTGCGGCTGGAGAGAGCTGCCTGTACACAGCTCTATCAAAAACGAGCAGACTTACTTGGTGACGCTCGGGCCCTTCAGGGCAGGGGCTGGGAGTGTGGGGGTCCAGGAATCAGGGCCGGGCCTTTGAGGTGTGGGGGGCAGGGCAGGAGGCTGGGGGCATGTAACAGTTGGGAGTGAGGAAGGGTTCAGAGTGGGGGGCCCCATCCAATGGGGCTTTGTCCCCTGCTCTGGCTGGCAGGGACCTTCTCCCTCCACCCTCAACCCTTCCTGACTAGCAGGGACCTTCTCTCCCCTGCTAACCGCCAGTGGGCAGGGACCTTTTCTTTCCCCTAATCCCTCCAGCCAGCAGGGATTTCGTCCTCCCCCATCCAGTGCTGCAGCCAAAGGCTGGGGGGAGAGGTTTGCGTTGGGGAGGAAACGCACCCGGTCTAGTGGCTGGCAAGATGATGAGGCCCAGACCTGGCTGGCCACTCTCTTGGTTGTACAGCTGCCCCCGGTGCTCACTCTGCAGTGTAGCTCTCTCCCGCGCTCACTGCCCCAGTGCTCACTCTGCAGTGTAGCGCTCTCCCGCGCTCACTGCCCCAGTGCTCACTCTGCAGTGTAGATCTCTCCCGCGCTCACTGCCCCAGTGCTCACTCTGCAGTGTAGCTCTCTGCCCCAGTGCTCACTCTGCAGTGTAGCTCTCTCCCGCGCTCACTGCCCCAGTGCTCACTCTGCAGTGTAGCTCTCTCCCGCGCTCTCTGCCCCAGTGCTCACTCTGCAGTGTAGCTCTCTCCCGCGCTCACTGCCCCAGTGCTCACTCTGCAGTGTAGCTCTCTCCCGCGCTCACTGCCCCAGTGCTCACTCTGCAGTGTAGCTCTCTCCCGCGCTCACTGCCCCAGTGCTCACTCTGCAGTGTAGCTCTCTCCCGCGCTCACTGCCCCAGTGCTCACTCTGCAGTGTAGCTCTCTCCTGCGCTCACTGCCCCAGTGCTCACTCTGCAGTGTAGCTCTCTCCCGCGCTCACTGCCCAGTGCTCACTCTGCAGTGTAGCTCCCTCCCGCGCTCACTGCCCCAGTGCTCACTCTGCAGTGTAGCTCCCTCCCGCGCTCACTGCCCCAGTGCTCACTCTGCAGTGTAGCTCCCTCCCGCGCTCACTGCCCCAGTGCTCACTCTGCAGTGTAGCTCTCTCCCGTGCTCACCGTCCCAGTGCTCACTCTGCAGTGTCGCTCTCTCCCGCGCTCACCGTCCCAGTGCTCACTCTGCAGTGTAGCTCCCTCCCGCGCTCACTGCCCCAGTGCTCACTCTGCAGTGTAGCTCTCTCCCGCGCTCACTGCCCCAGTGCTCACTCTGCAGTGTAGCTCTCTCCCGCGCTCACTGCCCCAGTGCTCACTCTGCAGTGTAGCTCTCTGCCCCAGTGCTCACTCTGCAGTGTAGCTCTCTCCCGTGCTCACTGCCCCAGTGCTCACTCTGCAGTGTAGCTCCCTCCCGCGCTCACTGCCCCAGTGCTCACTCTGCAGTGTAGCTCCCTCCCGTGGTCACTGCGCCAGTGCTCACTCTGCAGGGTAGCTCCCTCCCGCGCTCTCTGCCCCAGTGCTCACTCTGCAGGATAGCTCTCTCCCTCACTGAGATAGCTCTCAGACACACTCTCTTAGATAGAGAGCAGGATAGATCGATGAGGTGTATGGGGGGGGGGGGCAGACAGAGAGACGCTGGTAAATGAAGAGCAAAGCAGGAGCTGTTTTTCTACTCAGCACAGATTTGGAAAGAAAACGTATTTCAGCAAGCGTTCTTTGCGTACCATGGAAGCAGCGGCTCCCAGTCTGCCTCTGCTGACAAAAGCATTGGTCTTTGTCGCCCTCTAGTGACAGTTCTTTATAACACGAAACAAGCCTACTGCTGCAACTAGCTGAAGAGTTCCCTCCCTTGGCTCCAGTGGGAGAGATTCAGGCCAGCTCTGGCCATCCTGACTTTATTTCCCACTGTGGGCCTACGGTAGAGCGCGAATCCGTCTCACAGCCCTGCTGGGCCATTACAAACGGCAGGATGGGGCCCATTCCTTATCATACACTCTTATGCTACATGCAGTTGTCGCCAGGATGGGACAGCGGGCGTTCCAAGTCGATTGAGCCACTACGAATGTGAAACGTGCTAACGGGGGCACAAGGCAGCCGGGTAAACGGAACGCTGGCCAAAGAACTGCACTTCCACGTCTGACAACGTTTGATGTTTCACAATTTGTTTTTGTTGCATGCTGGCACAAAACCAGACCCTACAGAGCATGTGCATGCAATGGGATTGTGTCCGTATGGCTTTATCCACTCAAACCCTGGACCGCTCACTCTGGGCGTGACTGGAACCTGGCAGACAAACCACTCGGTTCCTCATAAAAGGCTGTTTCCCTGAAGCCGACACGTTCTGTGGAGAGGACGTCAGCTGACTTTTTGTCAGGAAAGTTCCGAGTTCCACGGTGGCCTCTCCAGTCAGCTGGAGGTAAAGAAAGAGCCTTGGAAGAGGTTCTTTTATACCTCCCCAATGCCTCCTTGTTGCCATGCTGTTATGGGGGGCTCTGGAGACACACTATCCGGAGCTAAGGCATTGCAGATCATTGTGATTCCCAAGAAGTGAAGACCCAGAGATCCTTACATTCCTGTGCATCCTTCAAGTGGATTTCTTTGCACTCCTCTGCCTGCATATTAAGTAACTGGCCCTAACCAGCTGCCTGCCTGGTGTTAATAAATGTGTAATGGGCCCCATTAATATCACCTGTTCAGATCTATTTCTAAGGACGTACTAGAGGAGGGAGAGACCGAACTCCAACCACCAGCTTATCGTACTGAATTGTCAGGAGTCACCACTCTAGACTGAAAACTGCCCCAAAACCAAACTAGCGTGTTGATGTTTCAAAATTTGGCATTTGGAAGAAGGGAGAATCCAGTTAGCAACTTGCATTCATGCTGCACTAGTCAATTGTGCTAATGTAAGAGTAAGCAGAACGGTCAACAAAAGGTGGGGCACCTTTTGAACAGCAGTGTAATCGACAGCTCCATCTGTCCTCGGTGTCCCAACTCAACAGAACGTGGACGGGTTCAATGCACATGATGAGTATTCATGCACTCTACGCAGCCCATCGAGCTACGCACCACGTTACTTTGTACACCACCTCTTTTGCAACTTCAGGAGCTAGCAGAAAATCAAAACCAGAAGTGAAGAAAAAGCTCTGAGAGATGGAGGACACTTGGTGGAGAAATAAAGCAACAAAACGACAAACACTTGCTAATACTAATAATTGTCAAGGGCTGGGTTTTTTTCAGGAATGCAAATCCTTGTACGAACCTTGAAGAGCCAAGAACTGTCCGATCCTATCCCCCGATGGTACTATCCTCCATCCTGAGCACAGGAAGATGCTAGGAAAATGGAAAGAACATTTTGCAACTCTCTCCAATCATGAGTGGAGCACAAATGCTCCAATACTAGACTCAGTTGAGAAAAGACCTGTCCATTTGAACTCAAAAATCCATCAACATTGGAGGAGACTTTGGTAAAGTGTTGCTGAAAAGCCTTCGGGTTATTGAAGGCAATGCACTTCCCTGGACACCAACATGGTTTTCGTTCATCACACAGCATGGCCAACGTGATAGTTACCCTGCGCAAGTTAAAGGAGAAAGCTGCTGAACAACAAATGTGCGTTGCCTCTGCTGACCTTAGTGAGGCATTTGACTGGGCAGCCAAACTTTGCAAGAAGGCTCAGAGAGCAGAGAGTCCGACTGAGACAAACGAATCGACCTTCCACGTGGCCCATGGGGTTCAACAGGGCTGTATATTTACCCCTACATTCTTTACTTTCTACTTGGCAAGAAGTTGCCACACATACTACCACTACGAGTGTCTCTTAAATGAGCAGAAGTTTTATAAGTCTGTCATTGAATTGTGTTGTTAAAGGCCAAAAGCAAATCTCAGTGAAGTGAAATAAAGTTTATGCCAAAGACTCAGCAGTGTCGTCCCTTCCAAGAACAACCTGCAACATTTGCTGAATTCCTTTGCCCAAGGTGTATCGCCTTCTGACCTCTGTATTAATGAAAAGAAAACAGAAACCTTGTACCAAGCATTTCCTGGCAGAAACCCATCACTTCCATCACCACCAGAAATAAAACTGAACGGCTGCCAATTAAACAATGTCAAGTCCTTCTGTGACCGAGGTAGCACAGTTATTAGCAACTCCAGCTTTGGCAAAGAACTTTCAGTGCACTTCAAGTCAGCTGCCTCAGCCTTCAGTCATCTACAGAACCGATTCTCGACAATACGGGGTCAGAGGGTCCACAAAAAGGCAAGTTCACGGTGCCGTGGTGCTGCATTGTCTTCTGCACTCATAAGAGATCTGCCCCCTTTGTCATCACCGTATCCAGAAACTTAACAGTCTGCAATGACACCAGAATGAGAAGCAACTGTTTGACAAAATCATGAACAGTAAAGTACTATGGCATGGTTGGCAGCCATGTTAGCACGGAGGCAAATCACCGGGGTCGGCCGGGTTATATGAATAGATAATTACCTGCCTGAGAGAGGTCTGTACAATGCATTTGAAAAAGGGAGCAGGAAGACTGGTAGTCCCAAACGCCGCAATAAGAACTGCATCCAGTGGCACACACCGTCTGCCAGGCTAGACTTCATGACATGGGAAGCCATGTTCCATGACGGGTGAACGTGTCACTCCGCTACGAAGGAAGCGGAACGGGCAACAGAAAACCACTGGGCCGATAGCTGGAGGGAACATACAGAACCCTACATCTGGAGTCTGATTTCCGTTCCTAGCCTTCCTCGAATACGAGCAACAGTCATTCTCATCATCACAAGAAGAGGAAGAGACCTAACTCTACTGCGACGCTAAGACTCAGCACTGATGGCAGCAAGCAAATAATCTGTCTTTTCCTTTCATTTTGCAGGTGTCTCCTGGAGTTCCTACCCGATGGACTCTTTCCATTTATTTTTCCATGGGATAGCCAGTATCCAGATAATAAAGTATCCGCGGTGAGCAGATCTGTCTCTTGCTTTCACCTGAGGGGCTTGATCGTCTTCCATTAAAAGTATTTCTCTCTCCTCAGGGGCGGACTTTTACACACGTATTTCACTCCAGAGAGGCGGCATTCTCCGTACGGATCCGCCTCCACTGGTGCTGCCACTCGCAGGTGTCTGCTCAGTGCATGGTCCATCTCTGCTCAGTGCCTCACTTAGTTCAAATTACCTTTGTAGTGTAGATATACCCTAACAGCCGTTAGTTAGAATTAACTTTCATCAGCGCTACACAGGCAAACCGCTAGTTCGAACTCAATTCGAACTCGCGGAGCGCTTAATTCGAACTAGGTAAACCTCATTCCACGAGGACTAATGCCTAGTTCGAATTAAGGGGTGTGTAGCCACTTAATTTGAACTAGTGGGAGGCTAGCCCTCCCCAGCTTGCCCTGGTGGCCACTCTGGGCACCACCAGGGAAACTCTTCTGCCCCCCTTCCGGCCCCAGAGCCCTTAAAGGGGCACGGTCTGGCTACGGTGCCCGTGCCAGGTGCAAGCCTGCCAGCACCCAGCCAGCAGACCCTGCACCTGGCAAGGCATGAGCCTGCCACCCACTGCCACCCAGCCCTGTGCCTCTTCCCGGGACCAGGCTGGCGGCTCCCAGGAGCCTGCCCGGGGCTGCAAGAGGCGGGCACCCGCCTGGTCTAGTGCAGAGATCGTGGACCTCATCCAGGTTTGGGGGGAGGCCTCCAATGACCACGACCTCTACACTAGGCACAGGAAAGTGGCCTTCTAGGGCAGGAGAGCTGCCAGCCTGGCCACCAAAGGCCACATGTGAACCCAGGAGCAGGTTTGCATGAAAATCAAGTGGGTCCAGTGAGACCCCCCCGACCCTGAGCGCTGAGCTTAGAACATAAGAACGGCCGTACTGGGTCAGACCAAAGGTCCATCTAGCCCAGTATCCTGTCTGCCAACAGCGGCTGACACCAGCTACTCCGGAGGGGATGGACCGAAGACAACGACCAAGCCATTTGTCTTGTACCATCCTTCTCCAGCCTTCCACAAACAGAGGCCAGGGACACCATTCCTACCCCCTGGCTAATAGCACTCCATGGACCCAACCTCCATGACTTTATCTCACTTCTCTTTAAACTCTGTTCTAGTTCTAGCCTTCACAGCCTCCTGCAGCAAGGAGTTCCACAGGTTGACTATTTGCTTTGTGAAGAAGAACTTTCTGTTATTAGTTTGAAGCCTGCTACCCATTCATTTCATTTGGTGTCCTCTAGTCCTTCTTTATGGGAACTAATGAAGAACTTTTCTTTATGCACCCTCTCCACACCACCCATGATTTTATAGACCTCTATCCTATCCCCCCTCAGTCTCCTCTTTTTTAAGATGAAAAGTTCCAGTCTCTTTAGCCTCTCTTCATATGGGACCTGTTCCAAACCCCTAATCATTTTAGTTGGCCTTTTCTGAACCCTTTCCAAGGCCAAAACATCTCTTTTGAGGTGAGGAGATCACATCTGTACACAGTACTGAAGATGTGAGCGTACCATAGTTTTATACTTCCCCTCCTCCTTCTTCCCCTGGCTTCCCCCTTCCAGCTCCCTCCTCCCAGGTTTCCCCCTCCCCTCGCCCACCCTCTCTCTTCCCCTCTCCCACCTCCTTTTCCCAGTCTCCCCAGAGGTTAATCCCCCCCCCCCCGAGTTTTGTTAACTAAAGAGAGTTTCTATTTTTGAACACACGTGTCCTTTATTTTTTATATCAGGAAGGGGGGCTAGGGAGGGGTAAGTGCAAGGAGGTGAGGGAGGAATGGGGTACAAGCCCCCGATGGGGAGGACAGGGGTGGCTCTGCAGGCTCCTTGGGGTGGAAGCTCTCCTGCAGGGCCTCCTGGATCCTGACAGCCCCCTGATTGACCCCTCCGGATGGCAGCCTGCGGCAAGTGCAGCCGGGCTGATGGCCAAGTGCTGTGATGTGCTGAGTGTGGGCACTCAGGGCACTCCAAGCCAGGACTGCTTTGCAAGCGGGGAACCCTGAGAACTGTCTGTCCGGGGTGGGGGTCGGGTCCCTTTAAGCACAGCCCTCGGCTAGCCTGAGACAGCAGCTCCACGCTCCAAGTCCTAACCTGATGCCCTGCCGGCACCTGTTCCAGCCATCCTTAACCTCGGTTCAGGGTCCACTTAATGTGGACATGCTAGTTTGAATTAGCAAAACGCTAATTCGAATTAGTTTTTAGGACTAGATGCACTAGTTCGAATTAGCTTAGTTCAAACTAATTCGAATTAAGTGAGTTCGAATTAGTGCTGTAGTGTAGACAGACCCTCACTGTGGAGGGACACGGGAATCTATTTACTCTTAAAATTATACCGAGGTGGGAGGGGGTGTCTGCCCCGCCCTGGCCCATTCCTGGGAGAGGGCGGGGTGCAACGCCCACAGCTGCGGCACAGCGGTGAGCTGTATATATAGGGGCTCGGGGAGGCAAAGTGGAACTGACTCTTGCTCTAGCTGGGGAGCAGGAAGGGCCTGGCTGCCAGGGAAGCTGAGGGCAGAGCGGGGCTGGGGATGCTCTGGCCTGGCCTCACGCTCAGGCTGCAGGGCCTGAAGCAAGGCCTGAGGCTACTAAGGTTGCAGGGAGGCGGCCAGGATAGGAAGAGGCAGCAGGTCAACCCCCTTGCCAATGCTGAGTGGCCATTCCAGATGGCAGTTTGCCCCGTGGCAGGGGTGAGATGAGGTCTGGCCATGGGTCATGAGGCGAAGCGGGTACTGGGGGTACTAGAGGGGTGTAAGAACCTCACAGTATAGGGACGGAGAAACACTGGAGCGGGCACGGCTGGAGGGCCGTGTCCTGAAGAGGACGCCATGGTCTGGGAGTGACGCAGGTCTGGAACTGAAGCAGGGAGTGAGGCCCCAGGGAGACACCAGCCAGAGGGAGGTGCCTGGTGGATGAGCTAATTCCCAGTGCTACCAGCAGGAGGTGCTGTGGGGGGGGATCTGCCCTGTGCCACGCGGTAGCACTTTCCTTCAGCTTCAGCCCAAGCTGCCTCAGCGCCGTCACCCACCCTGGCGCCCCCTCGGCTCCGGCCGTTCCTCAGCCCCGCTGCTGAGCTGCTCCGCTGTCCTACAGCTGCTTGCTGGGGAGCCCTCTGAGGGGACGTGCGTGCGTAGGACAGAAGGGGAAAGCTCCTTCCTGCTCTCGCCGGTCCTGTCCTGGCTCCCTGAGCCAACTGACGCCCACCCAAGGGAGATCTGCCGCGGTTCTCTTGTCCCATCGCCGGGGCGAGAGCATTGCCAGCCCAGAACTGGACTCCCTTTGAAACAAAATGTCCGAAACGGTCACGAAGTGGAGGCCTGGGCCCTTGAGGGATTCTCCCTTCCTCACCCACAGGCTCTCCCGCAGGGAGCCCCTGCCTACCTGGCGCTCTCGAACCGCAGAGCTTGCTCTTCTCCCGTTCCCGTGTCAGGAGTTAGCCGGGACGTCACACCAGGGGGCTCACCCGTGACCTTGCAGCGTGGCCTCATTCCTGGCTGCCCCAGCGCGAGGCCTTGCCGCTTGCTGCTCTGTAGGGTTTATATTACTCCTGAGAACATTTCGAATTCCGACCTGCTGCAAGGGGATTTCCTCCTCACCGGGGTGGGCTTGGCAGGCACCTCTCGCAGGGCCTCCACCTTCTCACCGCACTCCCAGCTGAGGTCAGGTGGGGGCCGGAATGGATTTCTGCCTGGCCTCCAGGTTTCATTCGCTCCTCTCTGCTCTGCAGTTTTCCACCATCCCTATTGCTTCACCATTGGGACAGCGGCTGGCGCTTTCTGGAAGCAGGTACGGTGGGTGGGAGAGGGAAGGGCTATTGGAAGAGCCTGGAAATGACTCCCGCTGTCAGACAGAGAGATCAGTTTTAGCACTGCCCAGAAAAAAAATATCTGCCAAGAAAAATGTGGGCAACATTCTGCCAGCGTTTCTGGGCGGACTCTCCTGGAGAGTCTCCTCCAACAGTTTTCTGCAGCTGCACGATGCACCCGAGATGCGTGAGGAGAGACGGGAGGAGGAGGACTGCGCCTCCCCCAAGCGAGCTAAGGGCACATGTGCCGAACGCTCCCTGAGGGCACCACCAGACGAGGCACCACTCGCCCTTGGCATGGGCTGAGGAGGGAACCTTCCACGCTGGCATGCAGGGGGAGAGGGGGAAAAACTCAGTGCTGCTGTGGGAGAGAATTGAGAGGAACCCCCCCCCCCCAAGAGAAAGATTTCATCCAGGGAAATAAACACGGGGCCTCACAAACATTTCAGCTCCGTTCAATGGAAGCGTGCCCCTCAGCTCGCACACAGCCCCCTCTCGGCGCCGGAGCGTGTGTTGTGCTCAGAAGCCGAGGCGCTACAAGGCAGGGATCCCCACAGGGGCAGGGGGCAAACAGAATAGCTGATGAAAAAGGAGGGACAAGAGAGAGGCATAAAGACAAGCTAGGCCCTGAAGCAGCTTTTCTTGATTTCCCCCCACTACAGAAGCATCCCAGGAAGGCGCAACACAGCATTACGCACTGGGCGGCGAAGACAAAAGCATTTTCACGATGGGCAAGCGCTTGAAAGCGAAGAGACGCCTCCAACGATGACACCTCCTCAGAGCCTGTCGCGGCGCTCCAAGGGGGAGCAGGAACGAGGAAGCTGTTGGAATGTTTGAAAGGTCCTGAGGTATGTTCGCACCGCTGGCCGCACGCAAACACACGGCACATCACAGCGTACCCTGAGGGAGAGCGCTTTGAAAGTGCTGAATTAGACATTAGGATACAATAGGAGAGACTTTGAATGTTGCTTCCCCACCGTGGTTTGCATGCCCAGGTAGCACGCCATGGGAGGCTGAGGTTTGCTTTGCTTATTGGGGGGAAAAGACTTCCGATGGCTTGGAGTCTAGCATTTGATTTTTGTGTTGATTAGAAGCACAGAATAATAGAGACCTCATGAGGTCATCAAGTCCAGATCCCTCCCCTCACGGCAGGACCAAGTACCAGCGAAGATGTCTGACAGGTGTCTGTCTAACCTGCTCTTCAATATGGCCAGTAATGGAGATTCCACAACCTCCCTAGGCAATTTATTCCTGTGTTTAACCACCCGGACAGAAAGTTTTCCCTAATTCCAACCTCACCCTCCCTTGCTATAATTGAAGCCCATTGCTTCTTGCCCTAGCATCAGAGGACAAGGAGAACCAGTTTTTCTCCCTTCTCCTTGTGACACCCTTTTAGGTACTTGAAAAACTGCTCTCATGTCCCCTCTCAGTCTTCTCTTATCCAGACTGAGGGTTTGCCTATACTGCACGGCTATTTCAAAATAAGCTATTCCGGAATAATTATTCCAAAATGGCTTCTTTTGAAATAGCACATCTACACTGCAGGGAAGCCTCAAAACGAGTCCGAGGCAGGCTCCCCTAATGTGGACGCGCTATCTCGATTTAGAGCCCCAGGAGGCACTGGGGAGGAATAACTTAGAATGGCCATGGTGAGGAGCTATTTCAAAATAGCAGCAGTGGAGCGTCTACACGCGACTTATAGCTATTTCGGAAGAGGTGTTATTCCTCATAGAGGGTGTGTCTAGACTACATGCCTCCTTCGACGGAGGCATGTAGATTAGACAGATCGGCAGAGGGAAATTATTTTAATCGCGGCTTCATTTAAATTTAAATGGCTGCCCCGCTCTGCCGATCAGCTGTTTGTCGGCTGATCAGGGCAGTCTGGATGCGCCGTGTCGACAAAGAAGCCTTTCTTGATCGGCACAGGTATGCCTCGTGAAACCAGGTTTACCTGTGCCGATCAAGAAAGGCTTCTTTGTCGACGTGGCGCGTCCAGACTGCCCCAATCTGCCGACAAACAGCTGATCGGCAGAGCGGGGCAGCCATTTAAATTTAAATGAAGCCGCGATTATTTTAATCGCGGCTTCATTTCCCTCTGCCGATCTGTCTAATCTACATGCCTCCGTCGACGGAGGCATGTAGTCTAGATACACCCAGAATGAGGTTTACAGTTTTTGGAATAAGCCGCCCATTATTACAAAATTATTTCAAAATAATGGTATGGCTGTGTAGACGCTTATACTGTTATTTAGAAATAACGCTAGTTATTGTGAAATAATGGTGCCGTGTAGACCCATCCTAAACAAGTCCAATTCTTTCAATCTTCCTTCATAGCTCATGTTCTCCAGACCTTTCATCATTTTTGTTGCTCTTCTCTGGATCCTCTCCCATTTCTCCACATCTTTCCTGGAATTGGTGCCCAGAACTGGACACAATACTCCTGTTGGGGCCCAGTCAGGGCAGAGTAAAACAGAAGTATGACTTCTTGGGTCTTGTTCACAACACTCCCATTGATGTCTCCATCCTGTATGGCTATTCCTTGACAAAAATGTGGCAGTTTAGGAAAAATGATACTTTGATGCGTGTTCACATTTCTACCTCAGTCTGCGATGAGCAGCTGCATTTTCTTGAACTGAGAGCGGAGACTCCATTTTAAAATGCTTTATTGAGCATTCAGTTTGGTACGTAAAATGCTCACCGGTGTTTTCCAGCCTCTGCATTTGCACATCTGGCCCTTTGCGCATGCCAGTTGCGGTGGAGAGAGACCTGTTCACCTGCAGCTTGTGGCTTGGCAAAGTCTGTCATGTCTGTGCAAGCAAAGGAGTTTGCCAAAAGTGCTATTTCGAAAATAAAACTGCAGTCTAGACGCGGTTCTTTCGAAAAAGCCTCTAAAAATGAGGTTTACAGGATCTTTCGAAAAAGCCTGCCCTTTTCGAAAGAACTGCCTCTAGACCATGGTTTTACTTTCAAAATAGCGCTGTTTTGAAAAAGTGCCACGACGCGATTATGCAACCGAAGGGTGGGAAATTCAAATCCCGGCTTCATTTGCAATTTCGAAGTGTCTAATTTACAGCCCTCTGTCGAAAGAGGGCTGTCGTCTAGACACAGGGAAAGAAAGCAAACAATGCAGCATTATATGCCCTGCGTCTTGCAGAAACTCGTAATGGTCACATCGGTTTAGATCATAACCGACGACGCTAAGTGATCTGGCTGTGAATGATCGCCAGCTACTCACTGGCCATTGCAGCTGGCAAGCTGCTCTTTGGAAGATAAATGCCTTCACCACCAACTCCTCGTTAAATATTCGGGCGCGTTTGATTATCTACCGCAAGCCTGTGTACTGTCAGCCCCGTCCTCTAGCCACCGAGGTTGGAAGCCATTGCAGCGGTCTCAGGAGTGCAGAGAATTCTCTGGCTACGTATTAGTCTGTAGCGTAGCTTTGATAATGCTGGAGGCAGGTTTAAAAGTCCCTGGCTCAGACTGGCCCCAGCGCCGGTGAGCACACAATTAACACTGGATTCCCAGTGCAGTGCCTGGCCTGCAGAATCCGTGAAAACCATAGGGTTAGTGAACCGCTTGTGCTTAAGGGTTTTCCTGGATCAGAGGCCACCAATTGCTGTGTGAAGCCCTGCACCACAGGACTGTAAGTATCTGGATGTGTTCCTCAGTCAGAGTTACAAATATTGTACATCTGTGCTGACAGCGGTAAATACATTAGCAGCCCTATTTCAGTTGTTTATCCTAGATATTGTGTGTCCTATAAGAACTAAAGATAGCCTGCTATTGTCAACAGAAAATGCATTTCATTTACCTAAAACTATCAGGAGCTTGGATAACAAAAAGCTTGTTTTCCTCGGTAATATGCTCTTTTATTATAACACTGGATTAAAATTAAATTGCTAACACAAGGACAAGCGGCTGAATCAGTAGCTATGATAGCGTACAAGAGCACCAGCAGAATGTTTGTCCATGGCATGTCGCTCGGTATTTAAAGATCCTTATCTCCCGAATAATATAAGCTGAAATGCATTGTGAGGTCCCCAGGCCATTAAGCATAGCCGTGTTGTTTGTATTGCTTCGTTTTTGTGTGCTGTCTTTCGACAGCCAGTAAACACCATTTTGAAGTGAAAGTTGCAAGAGCACTTTCCATTTTTTTCAGTGCGCAGGAACCCAATTTATTCATTGTTCAAAAAGAGAACAGCATTGTATCTTCCTCCCTCCAGAACCCAATGGAAACGTTGGCAAAACACTCTCAGAAAGATGATCAAATTGTTTACCAGCACTGATAAAATGATTCCATTCCACAGCCCGTCTTGCAAATGTCTCTTTGTAGCAGGGAGAATGGGGGGGTTGGGGGTTGTTAGCAAAATAGAAAAAGATACCTTTAAAAATGTTCCATGAGATAACCATTAGACTGGTGATCAGGGGACTTATTTAACTTTCATTTCCAAAGGAGAATGAAAATATAATTGCATATAAGAAACAGCTTGCTATTCTGCAGGAGAAAGATCAAGGCTACATTTTTACTACAGGTTTTAATACAGTAACTAAGCTCATGATCCATCTACATATTTTGTTAGTCTTTAAAGAGCTACCAGACTAGTTGTTGTTTTTTAAGTTTTCTCTGTTACAGACCAACTTGGCTGCCCCTCTGAAGCTTCTGGTGTTAAGATATCCTCCTCGTCTTTGTCCTCTATGCAGAGATGTAGTTTGCAGGGTGAGCGCCTCTGAAAGTCACTGAATTCTCATTTGAGTTTGGTCAGTGTCTTGCAGCTTTGTATTCTGACTTTGTTCTGGACATTTTGCTCCCCAGGAAATTCTTACGTCAATTTCAGTCTCATGTCTTGGTTTCACAGTTTTGGCTGATGAATAAAAATGTCCGTTTTCGACTTGGTTTCAAAACTCTTCACTCGCTCACAATGATAAAACCCAGTGGCAAAACCGCACCATGAATGTCACCCGTTCTGGACAGACAAATGAAATCAATCCCTTTTTTTTTCCCGTTTGGCAGCTGGAATGTAAATGGGACTCTACAGGCCTAAATCATCTTCCCCGATTTGTTGACCAACCTGGGAAGGCCTGGGAGGGCCGAAAATGGAATTGTCATTAGGGTTGCCAGGTGTCCAGTATTGACCCGGACAGTCTGGTATTTTCGCCTCCTGTCCAGTAAAAAAAAATTCAGAAAGTACTGGACACCTAAAATGTTCGGTACTTTCTGATCTTTTCCAGTCGGGGTGAAAATACTCGATTGTCCAGGTCAACACCAGACACCTGGCAACCCTAAGCAACCGGGCCCAGCCCCACACCCCCGTTTCTGCAGGGGAGCTGTCTGGTCCGAACCAGGAAGAAAAGGCAGAGAAGATGGCCGCCGCCTGCCTGGGTGTAGCGTCGCAAAAGCTGCCTCAGAAAGTCATATCTAGGGCGAACTGAGCATGTCTAGTGCAACTGAGCATGCTCAGTAAGAGCTGCTGTTGCTGTTGCCCTCACTCTGCCGCCTACACCGGCAGCCTGTTACAAGTGGCAGAGCCCAGCCCCTGCTCTTAAAGGGGCCATGCTGGATTTTTTTTTAAATGTCTTTATTTTTTTCCTTAATAACTCTCTGGGGGCCTTTTTTCCCTTTGCTCCGCCCCCACTTTTTTTTTCAACAGAATTTTTTCCCCAGTGTTTTTTTTTTGCCGGGGGGGGGGGGGGGTGTTTGGTAGTTTGGATTAAACCATCTGGCAACCCTCATTGTCATGAGAGTAGGGCCTAAACTGTGGAACTCACTGCTAGAAATAATCGAAAGCACCAAACTCCACGCAAAATGGCTTTTCCGCCGTTGGTCTGCCCCTCCCCACACATTTCCACTGAGCTTCATGTTCCCCCTGCAGCAGGCTGGGCAAGAGGAGGCCCAGCGGCTGGATCCAGCCTGCCTGACACTTGGATCCGGCCCACGGACTGCGTCTGGTCGCTTTCTGTTTACATCCTGCTGCCCTTGCCATCAAATATCTAGGTGGTGATTCGGGCAGCAGCATCCTATTTCATTGGCTCCCGGTTCCTGGTCGCAGCGCTACCCTGGCAGGGGTCAGAGCATGAGCCTTTTAAATAGTCACAGCAGCCCCGGGTGGCCGCCCGGCAGCACAGAAGCTGAGTTTTTTCCACTGGGTGGCCCATGGATACAGTGACAATATGGGCCTTTCTTAAGCACTGGGTGACAGGTTTTGGTGACCAGGCTGTCCACTGAGAAATGCTTTTTTCAGGGCCCTGAAGCGATGCACAAATACAGAGGAGAAGTCTGGGCTGCAAAACAAAATGGCCTTTTAGAAACAAGTAAAAACTTTCCATTTCAACCATCTCCCAGCATTTTCGCTTTTCATTTTGAGATACCGGACAGCATTTAAAAGAAAAGAGAAACACTCCAAAATGTCCCAACATTTTTAACAAATATATAATAATTTGGGTTCAAACTGAAGAAAGTTGGCTATTTCCTCAGCTCTACTTACTTATAGCACTCTGCGTCCCAGTTCTGATGTTGCGGGCTCAGGGGCTCGCCATTTTCTAGTGCAGACTGGGCTAAGTCTACACTGCTATTTTTGCTGGCAGTGAGTATGCAAATGATCTGAGGATTAGCATATCATCCGCCTCATTTGCATAATTTATGCACGCCGTTTTTGCACAAGAAAATAGTAGTGTGGATGGGGTTTTTTGTACAAAACCTGTTTTCCTCAAGATCCTTATGCCTCTCCCGGGAGAGGCATTAGGATCTTGAGGAAAATGGGGGTTTTGCGCCCAAAAAAAGTTCTCTCTGATTTTTTTCTGCAAAAACAACACACGTAAATTATGCAAATGAGGCACTGTGATACGCTAATCCACACTTCATTTGCATACTCACTGCCGGCAAAACTGGAAGTGTAGCCAAAGCCCTGGAATTTTTTCTTTCGGTGCTAAAGTGGGCTCATCCCCTGGGCAGCAAAGTTATTGTTTGAGTGTGTCATCTGCTTTTCTCTTCCCGCTCCCTGCTTCGCCTCAGTGCTGCTGTACATCCCTCCTTGGAAACAAAATATTAAACTCAAATAATAAAAAAGAAACTATCACTGGCTGAGGCCGGCATCCTGAGGCCGGGGAAAGCGAGATGAAAAATAATGCAGGGCAATATGTGCTCTCATGCTAATGAAAAAGTCACTGGGAACCTCAAAGTGGCAGCTCCAACAATTTCCAATTAGGCAGCTGACTTCTACTGACAAGCCCAGGATCCCAAAGAAAAATTCTGAGAGAGCCCGTTTAGGGAACTGCCGTTGGGAGGAGAACGCTCTCATGGGTTAATTCATTCTCCAACGCAGCCTCTTGTGCATTAACATCGTAGAAACAGTATATTTAACAGTACGTACCTACCATATTCTACAGCACTTTATATCTCCAGTGTCGCACGTGCTTTGCACTTCTGCGTTTTCACTAATTTCGCTTATATTCTTCTTTATCATAACAATGACAAAGGGATCCCTTGGGTTTTTTATGAACAAATACCATTGTACCAATGGGTGCCATCGACTCTTGCTCACATGGCGATATGACTTAAGTAAACGTTTAGGTCACTTAATGACACTGTTGAAGACGTGCAGAAGTCACGGAAAGTTAATGCAATGTTTATATTCATGTCCGGTATGTTTTACTTGCAGTGTTTGGTGCCAGATCCCAAAAAGGGCTAAGCAATAGCCACACACGTACTACTCAGGGCTGCTGGTGCTCTGAATGGCTCTAGATCTAGCCCCAAATTAATACAAATGGCTCTAGATCTAGCCCCAAATTAGGGCAATGCAGGTGTCATTTGCCACTAATCATACAGTGTCCTAGAGCCGGAAGATGATCTTGAGGTTGCTGCATGGAATCATCCTTCAGGGCAGGCTACTCCCAGCAGGAAGGCTGACATGACACTCCTCCACAACTGCGGTTTAGAAACTGTCACCATCGTCTGCCATGTAAACATATAGGCTGTGTCGAGACTGGCCAGTTTTTCTGGAAAATCAGCCGCTTTTCCGGAAAAACTTGTCAACTGTCTACACTGGCCGCTTGAATTTCCGCAAAAGCACTGACTTCCTACTGTAAGAAATCAGTGCTGCTTGCCGAAATACTATGCTGCTCCCGTTCAGGCAAAAGTCCCTTTTGCGCAAAAGGGCCAGTGTAGACGGCTCAGATTTGTTTTGCGCAAAAAAATCCCTGATCACGAAAATGGCGATCGGGGCTTTTTTGCACAAAAGCGCGTCTAGATTGGCCATGGACGCTTTTCTGCAAAAAGTGCTTTTATGGAAAAGCGTCCGTGCCAATCTAGACGCTCTTTTCTGAAAATGCTTTTAACTGAAAACTTTTCCGTTAAAAGCATTTCCGGAAAATCATGCCAGTGTAGACGTAGCCATATAGCTTCAATACTACGGCCCCCAATCCTGCAAGCATTTGTGAACATGCTTCGCTCTGCTCATGGGAGTCAGCCCTGCCCCCCAGAGATAGACGCCAGGAGCTCAACCTATTTATCTTAAACGAGAAGGTGCAGGGGTGATGGGTCGCCGTCTATAAGTACGTCCCTCGGGACATGCTAATGAGCATTGCAGTCTAGCAGAGAACAGTCTAATACAATCCAATGACTGGAAGAGGAAGCTAGACATTCACGTTTTTACCAGTGAAGGTAATTAACCATTAGAACCATTCCGCATGGGCTACGGTGAGTTCGCCATCACTGACAAGACTGGAATAACTCCTGGAACATCCAGGCTTGATTTTGGGGAAGTTCCTTAGCCCAGAGTAGACAAGAAGAGGGACTAGACGGGCACATGAAGCCTTCTAGCCTTGGAATCTATGGAATCGCCGTTGCCAACGTGCTGGTACTACAGACAGAGCCACAGGAGACTTTGGGTCTCAGTAACCAGGCAAGTGATGGTGTGCTTGCGGATAAGGCCCCCTACATAATTCCTCTCCAACAACACCGAGTAACTCTGGTTCCTACTCCAAAACTCCTACTCTCGTTACAGAGCCTCTTATTTTTAATGAGACACAGATCTCTTACCCACACTTTCACTTTATTTAACCTGATTCACTTCGTTTAGCCACCATAATTCTAATGTGACTGTCTGTAGAGTCAAGCACACCGAGGCCATGTCTACTGTACGCAGAAGATTCATGCTGCCACAGTCGATCTTCCAGGGTTTGAATTAGCAGGTGCAGTGAAGACCCGCGAATTCGAACCTAGAGGGCACCCCATTGGCGCTAGTAGTCCGGCTCCTCATGGAATAAGGAAAATCAAGGAGAGCGTTTGCTCCTGTCGACCTCCCATAATGCAGACAGCCCAAAAACATGATTTACAATACGTCAACTCCAGCTACATAATTAACGTCACGGGAGTTGCGTATCTTCAATCGACTTCACCCTTCAGCGTCCAGTGTTTCTTAAACTTTTTGAGACCACGGAACACCAAACAATAATTTTTTGGATGCGGAACACCTATGAAAATGTTTTTCAAAAAAAATTGTTGTCAGACTAAAAAAGACAAAAACAAAGAAGAGGTCGCGGCACACCTGCGAGTTGTTCACGGAACACCAGTGTTCCGCGGAACTTAGTTTAAGAAACTCTGCCTTAGTCTTTTCTTACTACTGCTAAAGGCAGAGAGCTAACAGCAGTACCCTTGTTCTGTTTCCCCTCTGTATTTCAACTGACCTAACGGCTGAGTGGATCCAGCAGTCTGGTTTGGTTGTGCTGGCATTTCTGAGCTGGATGCGCAGAGTTTCTGTTTTTCCCCATTCTCATTCCCCTCCTCCAGAAGTCTCTTCGTGCTCTGAAATCTTTTCTGTTTATCTCCAAACACCTCCTTCCTTTATCTCAACAACGTATGATCTTGCTGCACCACATTGCTCAATCACCTTAGCAGGTTTCCAATGCATCTTTTTGACAAATACAAACCGTCCGTCCATTTTCTAATGGCGATAAAGGCTTTGCCCTTTTGCCGAAGAAAAAGTTTTGCTTCCTTGCCTCAACTCTAGGGTAGATTATAAGTCTTCTATCAGCTTGGGTTGCAACATTTGTGATGAAGTCAGCTATCTTAGCCCTTAGCTGAGCAAGTGCTAATCTCCCATCGGTGTATTCTGATAGCATGTTGCACTAAGATGGGCATCTGTGTTATCCAAGCTAGAGTTTTTAGAATCTTTTTCACTGTTCGACCTGCTCTCTTGTCCATGCCACTTGGCTGTGGAATGAACGGGCCTGACAGCTGTAGAATAAAGCCACATTACATTGCAAATATTTTAAAGTCTCTGGAGCAATATTGTAATCCATTGTCACTAATAAGTTCCTTAGCTATGCCATATTGTGTAAATACATTATTATTCCTTCAAATAACTCTGCAGGCATCCTGGCAAACTTGACATCTCAATTATGACTGTTGACATGGGTGGAATAAATTTCTCTGAGTAAGTCACCATTCTAAGAAATCTTTGGCATTCAGCCTTGCAGGTCAGGGTGGCCATTGAAGTTTTTGTAGCGATTTTTGAGTTGTCAGGTGTTAGAGAGAAAATATTTGGGGCCTCTCTTGCCAAAAAAAGTTCTGTCAGGCCCCATTTGTGTTTCCTCTTGTTCTGTCGTGGCTTCCTCTCGCCACACCTGTCTAGAACTCTCAGGAGCTTTTCATCGGGTTCTTCTCTAGCATGTCATGAGTATGTCATGTCTATGACAGTCAGCACCTTCCAGGTATTCAAATGTCTGTTGGATCATTCTTAGGTACTCTGAAGAGTTGAACAGATGCCAAAAGGAAATCTCTCCCGCTAAATGCCGAACACACAGAGTAAAAACCTTTTGGCATCAGCTGTATTTGCCAACATCCGCTCTTGGCCTCTAAGATCGTGGAAACTGCAGCTTTTGCTAAGCTGCTGGTGATTTCTTCTACTGTAGGCAACTGAAAAAGTTCCCTTTGCATCACTTTATTCGTATCTCTTGGATCCGAGCATTTTCTTATTTCATCCTGACCTGGTTTATCTTCAGTGTGATAGAACTGACCCATTTTTGCACATTGTTACCCTTTTGTTATTACTTTCAACTGTTCCATGCCATGCAATTCTTTTTCTGCTTTGTCCCTTTCTGCTACATAGACCTTTAAGAGGGGCCTGAATTACAGAGGGTACATGTGAGTTCCCCTTTACAGTGTGCTTACCTGGCAAGAACCCTAAACCTTCAGATACTGCCTTGCATTCCTTGTATCATTCCCAGTCACCTGCTGGGTCTTCCTGTCCTATCCTGCCTCTTGGCTCTAAATTTCAACTTTCCACCCCCGAAAGCTCAGCAACTCTCTTTCCCCGATACTCAAAGTCCAAGTTCCATTTAGGACTCCTTTGCAGGTTTTCCCGAGGAAACTGTCAGACAGAAATCCAAACTGTGATTTGATTGGCCCTTCAAGTGCTGCATAACTTTACGGACCACACATTGGCTCGCGCCCCAGCATCTGTTTCCAACTCAAGGTTTTATGATCATTGCCACACACATGACCCGTGACTGCATGTTGGGGTCCTTTAAAAAAGTGGGCATATGCTGCAGTGTATTCACATGTGTTTCCAGTTCACCCAGCCCTTCCAATTGCACTGTACCCATTTCATCTGCATGCTATGTTCCCAGCACATTCATGGGTTAAATTAATCTCCTCCAACAGCCTCGCTTGCACGGAGTTTGATATAACGTACATACGGTGGGTTCTTCCGGAGCTGTCCAAACCTTTCTTTACACTTGCAGGATTATGCTGTCAGTTGTAAATCAATCACATATTGGTTTATACTTTCCCCATCTCTCTGACTTCTGCTGAAAACGTTGTGCCTCTCCTACAGGAGAGTTCCTTGTGATGCAGTGTTACGTTTTTTTAAGACCTGCATGTTTAATCTGCTGCCCCATCATATTGAAAAGTTTCCAATTCCTCCCTTGCTTCTTCACCTGCCACAGGATGAAATAAGGCTGCTTGCAGCTGTTCATCTTTTTCATCTGCGCCCTCCTGATGCTACACAACCTCGCTTCTCACCTCTCCAGGTTTCTGCATTTCCCTCCAACGCCTTCTTCCCTGGAATCTGTACGTGGTCCATTTTTTTCTGGCTTGGTCTGCTGTTTTCTTACCTTTAGTTTCTTCAGACTCCATGTAATAGCTTGGTTGCCAACATGCGGTTAGAGCATCAGAAAAGATACCGGAGACTTTTAAAGTAACAGCAAACACGTTCCTGTACTTGTTACTGAGAACCAAACAGATGGGGGAGGTCAGAGCAACATGCGTCTGCTGATAAGACTCACTCCAATAATCCCTCCCCCCCCCGCACACACTGTTGGTAACTTTGGTTCCCACTCCAAAGTTCCTATTGCCTTTACACTATGAATCAGCATATTCCACCAAGTCCAGGAGGCTATGCTTTGTATTGGAGTTACAGCGCTGCAAGCTTCAGACCTGAGAATCCTAAAGTCCGCAGTGTGCGTTGCCATGGGAACAGAGCTTCAGATTCAGCCCTAGAGACTCTGCTTCTAATGTGATGCCCTGAGCCAGAACCAACCGCCAGCCTCTTGGAAAGTCGCATCAGCTCCTCCTGCCTGAGCTAGAAGGCCCAAGGCTGCTAGCGAAAAGCCAGAGACTCAAACCTCTATGGGGGCCAGCCACTAGGTGGGGACAGAGAGCTGCAGAGGCTCCACCCAGACGGTAGAGTGTGCTTGGGTCATCCAAGGATTCACCTATTCCTTTCTGAGGCCAGGTCTACACTAGGGGATACGTTTGAATTAAGATACGCAACTCCAGCTATGTTAATTTCATAGCCGGAGTCGGCGTACCTTGATTTGAACTTCGGTTCCATCCCCACAGCGGAAGATCGACGGAAGAAACACTCCCAGCGACGTCTCTTTCTCTTCGTGAGGAGTAGGAGTACCAGTCTCGACAAGGACACCCTCAAGGTTTGATTTAGTGGGTCCTTAGTAGACCTGCTAAATCAAACACCAGAAGATCAATCTCTAGAGCATCAACCTGCTGGTAAGTATAAATGTGGCCTGAGTTTAACGTGGACAAGCACCCTGCCTCTGCACTGGACATCCCCGAGGCTGAAATTGAAGCTCTGGGGAAAGCAACCATTTTCAGAACTCAACGTTGTAGGAGAACCTCATTCCTGCACAGAGGGCCAACATGCGGCCTACTAGCATGCACCATGGTAATCGCACTTCACCCCAGGGGCACAAGCCTTTTGCCCTGGCCCACCACGCCTGGGTGAATGTCACCCTGCTGTCACATGCCATCTTTAAATTAGGGCAAACAGATTACACCACCACCAAAAACTACCGGGTTTTATTGCACCTGGCAGCACTTTGCGCAAAGCTGCTACTGCTGTATTATATGTTAATACACAGCTGTGAATTTTTCAGATGCAAATAAATCAATGAACATATTTATGGTCACGCTTTGCAATCTCCTTGGTCGAGTTGCAAGGAATCATTGAAAACCCTCCTTAAAAACTCTCCTTTTCTAGCAGCCCTACAAAAATAGTAACCACCACTAGGCTGCTGGTATGCTCACTGCCTGTCATGCTGAATAACTTTGTCTCATTGGTTCTTTATTACTCCCCCTCTCCCTGCCAACTGCCTATGTCTACCTGTTGTCTCTTGTCTCATACTTATTCCATGAGCTCCTTTGTGTTGTGTTAGTACAGCACAAACGGGTCCTGACCCATGGCTAGGTCTCTGAGGCACTGTAATCATACACAGAGTAAATAATAATTACTAGTGGTTTTCTATTACAATGTGGCAAACTCCTCACACTGGTGAAAAACTTAATAAACAACAAAGCCAGGGATTGAAGAAAGACATTTCCTGGATGAGCCGTTATATTCAACACCCAAATGACATCAGACACCTTAGGCTATGCCTACACAGCAGTGTTATTTCAGAATAACTGATGTTATTCAGAAATAACATAGTCTGCAGCCACACTACAAGCTGTTATTTCAACATAATGTCAAAATAGTGTCGAGCTGGAGGACTTCTTCCTCCGACTCTTGTAATCCTCATTGTACGAGGAGTAAGGGAAGTCAGGGGAAAAGAGCTCTCTCGGACTTCCTGCTGTGTAGACAGTGCCAAAAGCCAAAGGAAGCCTTTTTGACTTAAGCTGCGGAATTGACACAGCTCAAGTTGTGTAGCTCATTTCGGCTTTAGCCCTGCTGTGTACACATACCCCTACAGCCTACTCTATTAGCTTCATTTAGCACTGACACTTTAATTTGACAGGGTTTTTTCTCCTCCTCTTCTCTCTTTTTCTACTAGATATTTGTCCCTCTGGGTGTGTCTAGACTACATGGCTCCATCAATGGAGCCATGTAGATGAGTTTACTAGACATAGGAAAATGAAGCGGCAATTTAAATAATCGCCGCTTCATTTACATCAAAATGACCGCCGCGCTGTGCCGATCAGCTGTTTGGCGGCACAGCGGGGCAGTCTTGACGAGCCGCGGTCGACAAGGGAAGCCTTTGTCGACCACTCTGGTATGCCTCGGGAAATGAGGTTTACCAGAGCAGTCAACAAAGGCTTCCCTTGTCGACCGTGGCGCGTCCAGGCTGCCCCGCTGTGCTGCCAAACAGCTGATTGGCACAGCGCAGTGGCCATTTTGATGGAAATGAAGTGGCGATTATTTAAATCACCACTTCATTTTCCTATGTCTAGTAAACTCACATACATGGCTCTGTCGATGGAGCCATGCAGTCTAGACATACCCTCTGTGCCCCTTGCTCCGTTCATCTGAAGAAGTGGGTCGTGCCTATGAAAACTCAAGATATTATCTATATTTTTTGTTAGTCTCTAAGGTGCTACAGCGTACAAATAGAGTGTTCACTTGGTGTACATCGACACTGTGTTGCTATTTACCAGAGGTATCTCGACATAGCTACCCCGTGTCCAGGAACACTCCTGTTAGTTCGAATATTTTTCAAAATAATGGATGCTCTATTTCACCATCCCTGTAAACCTCATTGCACGAGGGTTAAGAGATGGCTTGAAATAGCTCTTTATTTCGAAATTTGGTGCCATGTAGATGTACCAAATTTCAAAATGGCCTATTTTGAAATAAAATCGAAATAAAATACGCAATTTGTGTAGCACAAATTGTGTATCTTATTTTGAGTTTAGGGTGCTGTGTAGACGCACCCTTGGTTACATTCCTTTGAGTATGCTTTGCCAATAAATGTTTGGTTTTACAGATCGGTCCTTACTGACTTTTTATGTCTTTGGACTATAGCTAGAGCATTCAGTGAATGATGTATTACATCCTATATTAGTACAGTTCCAGAAGTTATGAAGAACATAGATACAATTTATTGGTTTCTAAAGTCTGGTAGAGACCAACCATACAACACTGAGGCTGCTCCAGACAGGTTTAGTTACTGTGCCTCATTTCACACCTTCATTACAATCTCCACCATGAAAATGGATTACTTCAGAGCCTCTCGCTGTTCTCATTAAACTTTCATCCTCGTAAGGTGTCAGAATGGGAAAATGCTTAATACATTCAGTTAATTATAACGCTGCTCACTGCTTTAACTTTTTAATTATCTGTATTTTCATTGGCTGACCTGGTACACTTCCTCCGACAGGTCCGTCATGCTAAAAATAGCAGGGGGAAATAGGATGTCCAGAAACAGAGATAAGCAATAGCAACAAGGACAAAGACATGCTAGACCATCCAGGGCCCTGCAGAAGATAGCTGGGGAAAAACCGACAGGAACTCAAACCATTCATAGCACCAAAACAGGAGATGGCACAGAACATTTGGATCCTAGTAGACTAAAGTTCTCTGCTAAATCAGGACTCAAAGAGGGGAGGTAGCTCCTTGCATGGTTTGCCACCTCCTTTGCTAATGTCGTCTTGCGGTAACCAGGCACCAGGTGCTATTCTGGGAGTCGTTTGGGGGCTGCTTAGGCAATTGCAGTACTTGTCTGAGCAATGAACTTGATGACAGCGGTTAGCCTGAAGTCCTAGGAATGGTTATAATTCATGCTTCTGCATAGCTGTGGATTACTAGCTAGGGTTTGAAATGTTTTTCCCCGTAGCATCGTGTTGGACTGTTAATGCATATGGAAGTCCCCATATGTGTCTGACTTTGGCAACTGCCACAGATTAGACCCTGGATGACACGCAGGGCCTGATTAATCTTTTGTGGGGCCCCAGCACCCAAACCACGTCCTCTTCTGCATCCCAAGACCCACCTATACTCCAACCTGAGGCCCTGCCTGCACTTGACCTCTGCCCCCTGAGGGCCTGGTCCATCACTTGTGCAGGGAGAGGGGAGGAGAGGAGCAAGCAGTGGGTGAGGGAAGGGAGGCCAGAGAGGAGCAAGTGGCAGGTGGGGTCTTGGAGGGAAACATGGGAGGAGTGGGGGAGGGGAGGCAGGGCCAGAATCCGGGTGCCAGGGTCTCTTCTTAGTGTGGGCCATTGGCACCATTGTAAACCTGGTACTGGTAACATGGGCCATTGGTCTCTTGCAGTACGGCAAATTTAAAAACAATTAACACAGGAACAAACACGGAGTTGAATCATATTGTTAAGCCTTAAAACAAAAAAGGGAGAGGGGTAAAAAAAGTGAAAGTAACTAAAGTGTTTAAGAACATAAGAATGGCCAGACGGGGTCAGACCAAAGGTCCATCTAGCCCAGTATCCTGTCTGCCCTCAGTGCCCTATATCAGATGCCCCAAAGGGAGGGATCACAACAGGCAACCCTCATGTGAGCCCTCCCCTGTCACCAATTTCTAAACAAAGAGAAGCTAGGGACACCATTCCTACCCATCCTGGCTAATAACTGTTGCATAAATTGCTAGTTTCTTCCCCTGGAGGCTAGTCCAATTTGCCTCAAGAAGAGAGTCACACTTTCAGGCTGGGTCCAACTCCATTTTGTTGTTTGCAAACAAGGTCGACAGAGGAGCTCTGTGCTCAAAGCAGAGTCGACCCCGGGCAGCGCCTGAGCTGAAACTTTTGTAGATTCCACATTCCTTCTGGCCAGCGTGTCACAACGTGATTGGTTACTGCAAGTTGACTTAGTTCCCTTATATGGAAAGAGCTAGCAGAAAGTTTAGCAGCTTCTGAGGCATGCACAATCAGCTAAATGATACGGGCTGTTTCGAGCTTAAGCAATGAGGGGAAGAAGCACACTTAGTTTTTACTACATAACCACTGATGGACCTAACCTTCATTAATCTATCTAGCTCTTTTTTGAACCCTGTTAAAGTCCTAGTCTTCACAACATACTCTGGCAAGGAGTTCCACCGGTTGACTGTTCTGGCATATTTGCCACGTAGCAAAATGAGCCAATCACATTTACCTCCAGACTGCGCTGATTTGATATTCTGGGGCAGTCCTTGCAATGGAACAAACATGCAACTGTGCTCTGGCTGCCACAGTCAGAGGGCTAGTACAACAAATACTCTGATTAATGAGATCATGCTCCATGAATTGATAGATTAAAGCCAGGAGAGATGATTATGCACATCTAATCTGGCCTCCAGCACAAGACGGGTCAAAGAACCTCACCTAGTAATTCCTTCATCCAGGCTGATAGTTCTGTCTGAGCTAAGCAGGTCTTTTAGAAAGACATTACAGCCCTGATGGTAAAACTTCAAATGAGGAGAATCCAGCATCCTGCTAGGTGAGTTGTTCCCATGGTTAATTCCCCACCTGGGTGGCAGGCGATAGCCTGTCCACAAGGAGAAAGTTACTCGCCCTGTGTAGTAACCGAGGGTATGTCTAGACTACACCTCTCAGGTAATCCTCATGTGATCCCTCCCCTGCCACCAATTTCCAGACAAACAGAGGCTAGGGACACCATTCCTACCCATCCTGGCTAATAGCCACTGATGGACCCAACCTCCATTAATCTATCTAGCTCTTTTTTGAATCCTCTTAAAGTCTGTTGACAGAGAGGTGTAGATTAGGCACGTCGAAATTGCTAATGAATCCGGGATTTAAATATCCTGTGCTTCATTAGCATAAACATGGCTACCGCTTTTTTTTCTACACAGAGCTTTTTTGAAAAAAACGGCAGTCTAGACGGGGAATCTGTTGAAAAATAAACCCATTTCAACAGATCCTGTAAACTTCATTTTTGGAGGAATACAGGATCTGTCGAAAAAGGGTTTATTTTTTGACAGATCCCCATCTAGACTGCTGTTTTTTTTTTAAAAGCTCTGTGTCGAAAAAAGTGGTGGCCATGTTTATGCTAATGAAGGGCAGGATATTTAAATCCCTGCTTCATTAGCAATTTCGACATGCCTAATCTACATCTCTCTGTCGACAGAGGTGTAGTGTAGAGACAGCCTGAGATTCTTCAAGATGGTTGTCCCTGTGGGTATGTCTACAACACCACCCTAGTTCGAACTAAGGTGGCAATGTAGGCAACCGGAGTTGCAGTCATCTCCTGAGGAGGAAGGTGGTAGCATAATTGTCTTGTCCAGGGATGAGAAAGAAATAAGGGTGGGTGGCAGTGCGTCACCTTCGGGGGGCTCCTCCCAGGCCTCTGATGGTGATGGACCCGAAGGAGATCAGGTGGTCCTTGATGTTGGTAGGTTGGAGGGTTTAAGATTCGGGGTCCTGTAGCTTGCTCACGGGTGCCAGTATAGCCAATGCTGTGGCAGAGTAATGGCAGTTCTGCCAGCTTCGCCCTTCCATAGATGGTTGTTGGTGGGAGGGTCCCAGTTTCAGGGACGAATAAAGGTGTAAAGGGGCGTGAAGGCCTGTGGTGTCTTCTTCATCACTAGCTAGTGGAAGTGCAGCCCAGTCCTGGCCCGCCTGGGATTGCTGGCGAGGAGGGGACTGTGAGGTCCGCATGCCAGCTGAATTGCCATGGTACTGGGAAACATGTGTGGGGGATGGGAGTACCCTCTGAGTTGCCATTGATGTCCGTGCCTTCAACCTGCTCTACTGCGTGGGTAGCAGCGGTGGTACCATAGCGCTGCTTGGTGCTGAGATATCGTGGTGCCGAGATAGATCTCTTATTCATACGGCGCACCCCCTAGAGACAGCATGCCCAGGCTGGGTCTTGTGTTCCTCAGGACATCTCAGTACTAGACCTTCCTAGTGCCTCGCAGTCCAGCAGCTTCCATGTTGCCAGCATCAGGGCCCATCTTCCACCCCGAGATCACTTTCTTCTGGGCCCTTCTCTCTGTGGGGGCATGTGGATCCATTTTTTGTGACCTTTCTGGAAGCAAGCTCCTTGGCCACTGATTTAGAGGAAGAAGCCCTGTCGGGTGCTGCAGGTGGTAACTGTTGGTCCTGAGGCGTTCTGGTCTCAGGATCCGAGGCTGGTCTGAGGGACTTTTCCTTCATTAACAGTTTGAGGCCACGTCTCCACTTGCAGTGCTGGAGATCGATCTTCTGGCATTCGATTAAGCAGGTCTTTTAAGGACCTGCTAAATCGAATGCTGAGGGTACCTTTGGTTGGCTCTGGCACTCTTACTCCTTGCAAGGAGTAAGGAAAGCCAATGGGAGTATTTGCTGCTGTCGACCTCCTGCTGTGGAGACGGCACCAAGCTCAGCTTAAGGTAAGTTGACTCCAGCGATGTGATTTACATAACTGGAGTTGCGGACCTTACACTGACCTTCTGGGTCTGGCATAGACAGGCTTAAGGTGGAGGCTCTTGGTCTTTCGTGACCAAGCAGTTACCTTTCTACAATGGGGACACTTCTGGGCAATAGGAGTCTCTCCGAGGGTGCAGACACACCGAGCATGGCCATCCGACACAGGAATGGAGCGTCTACAGGTAGGGCAGCAATTGAAAGCAGGAGAACCAGGCATGCCTGAGGGAAGGAGATGAGGGCTGCTCTTGGCTGTTGTTATTCAAACTCGGGGCCTACTAGAGGAGGGGTGGATAGAAGAAAGAAACATTAAAAAAAAATTAAAAAAAGAACAAGAATGCTAGGGTAAACAAGAGACCAAAATGACAGGAAGGGTAGTTTGTAAAGAAGAAAGGGTAGAGATTTGTAGCGAGAGAGAGGCGCTGCTGATAGTCCGACTCGAGCCAAAGGTTGGCTGACTGTGCAGGTGAGGTAACCGCTCAAAGTGGCCCAAGACGGCTGCCACTCATGCGCACCCAACTGAAGCATTGCTCCTCTAATATCTCTGATGACGAGCTCAGGTGCCAACACACATAAAGTGGAGCTCCTCAAGGGAGAGATTAGATTTTTCTCTATAATAACAAGCCTAAGGATTGTCCCAATACCATACAACGTATATTTTATTTTTGACATGCCGTGGTTTTTAAAATGTGTTTATGAAGAAAGCATCTGTGCACTAAAAGAACAGTACATTCTGGCAGAGACATGCTGAACACAACTAAAAAAAGGCATCTCCCTGATGGATAAATCAGAAGATCAAAGTTGTGTTTTATTAGTTGTATAAAAAGTGTCTTTAGCTCTGAGTTGCAAGGGAAATTTGCATTTAAATAGAAAGATTAATAACTGTAATACACAGAGCCCATACCGAATAGTTTTGCAGCCGAAAATAATTCATATTGTTTGATATAAATTGTGCACCTGAAGTCAAGTTCCCCAAAAGTAATAATTCCAATATTTTATGGAACAATTTTAATATCATACACCTTTGTGACATTATTATTCAGGGTTGTAAATAATGCATGTCTGGAGCTTTGGGGAAGGCTGGATTTGAAACACTTACCTATGAAAATTCAATAGGGCATGTGCTTTCTGCTCTAAGTGTTTACAGTATGCATGAGTTCCACTTAAAGGGGAAAAAAAATCAATTGAGACTCACGGAACAAACCTCCCCTTGTCGTGAGAGCCCAGAGCGAAGGCTGAGCGCTTAGGAGCTGCCTGTCCCCCTTCTCCGCAGCAGCCTTGGAGAACATCTCACAGCTCTCCTGCCCTCCTTGAAGTTTCAGTAGCCGCTAGCCCTTCTCAAAGCAGAGGGAACCGGAAGAGTAGCAGATCCTTGGGCCCTGCCCCATCCCTGGTCTCTCCACCTCCATTCCCTGTGTGCTATCTTTCCCTGAAGCCCCTGATGGAGGAATGATGCAAGGCCTGAAGGTCTGTGCCTACACAGAGACACTAACAAGCCTGCTTTGTGGACCGTGGGCTGCAGGAATTGCTTTGAGTGGCTCGGCTGCTTCCATTGGCCTGCAGGGGAAGGGAATTCCTTCCCCCATCACTCAGACACCAGTAGAGACCCACCCTGACCTAGCCGGCATGGCAGGCCAGCTGGTTAACGTCGGACACAAAGCAGGAGAGCGTGCAGCATTCCGCACCGGTGCCTGGACTGATTTCACCTTCTTTATGCTCCCATGCCCGCAGGTGCATAGGCTGGCCACCGGTTTCCACCATGGGTTTCGGTTCTGTGCTGGTCTGAGAGCCACATCGCTGGGGATTGTTTTCTCTGCTGTTCTGGGTCCTGTTTCTCCAGGTCGCCCTCTTTTTCTCTCTGTCCAGGTGGAGACTGTTCCCTCTTGATGCGGAAGTCATGTTGACGGCATCCCGGAAGGGGATCCTTACTGTGTTTGATGCTTTCGGGTGCTTTGCTCTGTTCCGCATTTCAGATACTGGCAGGGATTCTTTCCTGTAGATGCTGAAGAGTTTCTGCAGGCCCTTACTCTGGGATGATTCAGTCTTTTCCAATTTCTGTTGTAGATTTCCAGGACTCTGCTTTATGAAGGGTGACCCGCACTGCTCTTCCCAAATCTTTTCATAGACTCATAGAACACTAGACCAGGAAGGGACCTCGAGAGGTCATCGAATCCAGTCCCTTGCTCTCGTGGCAGGACCCAGCACCACCTAGACCATCCCTGATAGATGTCTCTTAAATATCTCAGGAGACGGAGATTCCACAACCTCCCTAGGTGATTTATCCCAGTGTTTAACCACCCTGTCAGTTAGGAAGTTTTTCCTAATGTCCAACCTAAAACTCCCTTGCTGCAATTTAAGCCCATTGCTTCTTTTCCTATTCTCAGAGGCCAAGATGAACAAGTTTTCATCTTGCGTGTAGTCAACCTGTGGAACTCCTTGCCAGAGGAGGCTGTGAAGGCTAGGACGATAATAGATTTTAAAGAGAAGCTAGATAATTTCATGGAGGTTAGGTCCATAAAAGGCTATTAGCCAGGGGATAAAATGGTGTCCCTGGCCTCTGTTTGTCAGAGGCTGGAGAAGGATGGCAGGAGACAAATCACTTGATCATTGTCTTCGGTCCACCCTCTCTGGGGTACCTGGTGCAGGCCACTGTCGGCAGACAGGGTACTGGGCTAGATGGACCTTTGGTCTGACCCAGTACGGCCGTTCTTATGTTCTTATGTTTCTCCCTCCTACTTGTGACATGCTTTTAGACACCTGAAAACTGCTATCATGTCCCCTCTCAGTCTTCTCCTTTCCAAACTAAACAAGCCCAATTCTTTCAGTCTTTTCTTCACAGCTCATGTTTTCTAGACCTTTAATCATTCTTGGTGCTCTTCTCTGGACCTTCTTCAATTTTTCCACCTCTTTCTTGAAGTTTATGGAACTTGCTAGATTCTTTCACGAGTTTCTGCTCGACATCTACCATGGTATTCCCTTCGGTATACGCCTCACACGCTAAATAAATAAAAGGATTTACTTCTTCTAGGGTTTCTCTACCCGCATGGACAGTAACTTTCGAGGCACCGGAAATCATATATTTTGCCTTTCCAAACTGATAAACAAACCAGCTTCTTTTGCTGTATTTACCCAAAGCCGGGTCTTTTCTGCCATTCCACCAGCTGTTGAACTAAGCGGATCAATATCCTCGGGGAAAATGAGGTCATCTAATTGTGCTTTGTCATCTTCCATAAAATCAACTGATTGAAACCTGCAAAGCCCATTGCACTCAGCTTCCCCCTCTGGTGAAAGAAAGTGGCTGTTGCAAGCCCCTAAAAATTGATGTTTGCAATCGGAAAACGCAACAGTGTTTTCACTGCAGCAGCAGCAGCAGGTGCTTAAAGGTTTCCAATTTCTGTGCTAGAGCGAGACACTTATTTACTGAGCTCAGCTTAATTTATTGCTCCTTCATAACATTCCAACACTTTTCCAGAGAGGCCTTTTAATTAGAGCAGGATCAGGAGGGAATTGCCTTCCCGCCCCGCAGGAATGCACAGAGAATAGAAGAAAGTAAAATACAATACCCGCCTCAGGAGTACCAGAGTCACTAATTATCTTCTGAAAATTCAGCTCAGGTTTCACCCTCTGCTGATTTAATCTTCATCAGTATCACTACTTTCCATTTCGTCTCGCAGGCAGCGCGTTGCCAGCCCAGCCGTCCTTAGGAAGTTTGCAAGAGCTACTTTTCGTCTTGCCAAGAATGACACCTCTCGGGATCCTAAAGAAGATCTCTGTGGATGGGCAAGTCCTTCTGGGGCACAGAAGCTACAAGCCACGTGTGTACTCTGCATTATGTGCACCCCACATGATCTCTGGGGAGACCATGAGGGTTAAAGTATGGTTCCAACACACCATGGCACAGAACTTCTGCACCCCTATACTGGGAATGCCATGCACCTCCCTGTCTTCTGAGAGATGGGGTAGTGGCTGGGCGCCCCCACACTCCTCGTTGGGTGTGAAAGGATTTCTTTCCTCCGTGGCACCAGTAGACTCTTCCCTTCCCCCCCCCCCCCCCCCCCCCCCACCGTGCCCAAGTTCTTACCACATCAGTTGAGGTGGAAAAGGTTGACTAGCTGGGATGGGCCGGTGGATTTTTCTACAGCCTGGCACTGAGCCGGTGAAGGGGCTGTTGAGATCTTCTCAGAATGGTAGGTCCTAGAATGAAGGCTCCAGGGAAATAGACTAGTTCACACGTCTCAGCCTATGTCTACACTGCAGGTTTCTTGTGCAAGAAGATTTTTGCGGAAGAGATCTTCCACAAAAACGTCTTGCGCAAGAGAGCGTCCACACTGCAAAAGTGCACTGAAAAAGTGATGCACTTTTGTGCACGAGAACGCCCCGCCTGCATGGACGCTCTCGGAAGGAAACTCTGATTTTGGTTACAGAATGGCTAGCAGGGCACCTGTGCTTTTTTTGATTGCCTCTTTTTGCGCAAAAAAGCCCTCTTCCCCATCCACACATGCCTTTTTGCACAAGCGCCCTTGCACAAAAAGAACTTCCTCGTAGAAGGAGGAATACCTACACCACAAAAACCTCTCCGTGCTTTTGTTTCACTTGCACAAACACGCACTTGAGGTGTGGATGGTCTGCAAGTTTTTGTGCAAAAACTCTAGTGTAGACCTAGCCTCAGAGTTCTTGTTTCAGCCTCTGGTCCAACTCAGGCCCCCTGCATTGAATACCAGGAGATCTAGAATCTCATTTTTTAAAAAGAAGGGTGTAATTCTGGTGTAGTGACATGACTCCAGAATCGGCAGCCCAACTCATGGGTCTGCGTGCTAGGACCTTAATCTGAGTACAGGGCAGGACACGATGAAACTGACTGAGGTAGACAAGCATCTGGGAGACCAGGACACCTCCTTCCTTTCATTCACGCGCTGCAACGGTAAGACTAATTTCTTAGCACCTCCGGTCAGTCGGCATTACTGTGCTTCGTCATATCTCCCCAGTCTGAGGAGGGTCACTCGAAACATGTTCGACTAATGTGCGAAAGTACATAGAAGAAGAACAGATTTTTAAAAAATGTGCAAGCCGGTTGCACTTTGAACAGCCACATTTGCTTGTTAAGAACATTTCTCCTTTACCCACACATCTTACCCAGTGGCTCTTGCAGTCTCGGCCTATTAGGAAGGGAGATAATTATGCTGCTTTTAGTCTTCTGATGTTGCACATGTTGTACAAGCAAAGGATGGAAGATTTTACACCATTGTACATGTACAGTGTCTTCGCTCTCATTGCCATCTTCAGCTTTGTTAATGAAGGGTAACATGAGACGTTAGCATAAAGTAAGAACATAAGAACGGCCGTACTGGGTCAGACCAAAGGTCCATCTAGCTCAGTATCCTGTCTGCCGACAGTGGCCAGCACCAGGTGCCCCAGATGGAATGAACAGAACAGGTAATGATCACGTGATCCATCCCCTGTCTCCCATTGCCATCTCAGCCCTGACAAACTTCACAACATCCTCTGGCAAGGAGTTCCACAGCTTGAATGTGTGGTGTGTGAAGAAATGCTTCCTTTTATTTGTTTTAAGCCTGCTACCTATTAATTTCATTTCCTGATCCCTAGTTATTGTGTTATGCAAAGGAGTAAATAACTCTTTTTATTCACTTCCTCCACTCCATTTATGATTTTCTAGACCTTTATCCTATCCCCATTTAGTCGTCTCTTTTCCAAGCTGAAAAGTCCCATTTTTTTAATCTCTCTTCATATGGCAGTTGTTCAATATCCCTAATCATTTTTGTTGCCCTTTTCTGAATTTTTTCCAATGCCAAGATATCTTTAGAAGGATGAGGTGACCGCACCTGTACTCAAGTATTCAACATGTGGGCGTCCCATGGTTTTATATAGAGGCAATACTGTCTTATTCTCTATCCTTTTGTAATGATTCCCAGCATTCTGTTTGCTTTTTTGACTGCCGCTGCGCACTGAGTGGATGTTTTCAGAGAACTGTCCATAATTACTCCCAAATCTTTCAGTTGAAGGGTAGCAGCTAATTTAGTTCCCACCATTTTAAACATATACTTGTGCTTATTTTTTCCAACGTGCATTATTTTGCATTTATCAACATTACATTTCATCTGCCCTTCTGTTGCCTGGTCATCTAGGTTTGTGAGATCCTTTTGACGCTCTTCCCAATCTGCTTTGGACTTAACTATCTTCAGCATTTTTTTGGCATCTGCAAATTTTGTCACCTCACTAGTTAGAAAGTTCCTGACACGTCTCTTGCCCAACCTCGACTGTGTTATCATCAGAATCATTTCTCAAATGGCAACCCAGCTGGTGGCTCCAACGCCGCAGATCTGGGGCCGAACGACCATTGCCGTACGTGGGAAGTTTGCCCGAGGTAGGAAATGCAGGATGGGCCCTCTGTGGATGATGCGCTCTGCTCTGGGAAACGGAGGAGACGTGTTCATTTGCTCCGAGGGCTCTGTTGCTGCTTGTTGGCAGGGCTGTCCTTAGCCGGAGGCATCTTCCGAGACAAGGAACAAACATTTACCCTGCCTGCTCCTCTCCGTCGGTGACGTGGTACCAGCAGGGCCGGCCCGAGCCATTCGCATGCCCTGGGCCCCAGGAGCGCAGCCCTGCCCCCGGGCGTGCGGTGCCCCCCGCTCCCCCAGGCACCCAGCGCATGTGTGGCACCACCCTGGGCGTGCGGCGCATGCGCAGTGCCGCTCCCGCCCAGCCGAGCAGCCTCGGGTAGCGCCCCCTATAATGGGGCACCCCAGGCGGTAGCCCAGCTGGTCTGTACCTTGGGCCGGCTCTGGGTACCAGCTGGAGAGCCGTGCCCCCTGGCAGCGACAGCAGAACATGCAGAGATAACTAAAACACGCTTGTTTGCAGCCTGGCTTGGACTCGTTACAAAGACCTGCTCAGAAAAGCCAGATTCTTAAAGATTCACCGTTGACCTTTCCTTCCTGCGGGGCCATCTCAAATGACAGGAACCATCAGGTTTCAATGCTGAAGGTCATTCACATCAACCTTGTCCGTTTCCTACTTGCCTACCAGTCCAGGCACGATCTTCTGCTTGCCAAGATCCTGCTCCGTCCCCTGGTCCGAGAGAGGCTCTGTAGCATACATTATGGGAAATCCTAATGAGGTGAACTCCTGCTGAACTCCCTGCTTTAGCAGCTGTTTTGGTGATTTGCTGACCTCTGCAGCTCACCCAAGACTGTGTCTCGTCTTGACAGGGTGGATAAAGGAGACATGGATTTTATGTGCCAACTCGTCTGTATTTCCAGCATTGTACTTGTCACAAAGCAGGGCTGTGATGTACAAGCTTAAGCAGTGTGAGAAGCCTGCTGTGTGTATCTCTGGTGTCTCAGAGATGCCTAAAATAATCTCTTCCCCCTGTTAACAGTGATACTAACCCCTGAGTGACGGCTGTGGAGCCTTTCGCAGCCAGGCGGAATCTTAATCAGATCGACTTACGTGTAAACGGTGCAGCTGGAATGCCGTCTCCTTCCTCCCGCCTCAGAAGCTCGCTCCGGGCACCACTTTTTACTTTTCTCTGTTAATTATTTCGGGGTTGTCTCTGATTGCGGTATCAGCCATCTGCAAAGGGCACCAGAAGGGTCTAATAACCTGGGCCGTGTGTCGTGCTTTCACCTTTATTAACTGATAGGCGAGAAAACCAAAGTAAAGGGAGATTAAGGTCAGTGTCCCCTCCGCAGCCAATTGCTGTGTAATCCACCGCATTATTGCCGGGCAAGATTATCAGCGCTGATAGGCACCATTCTGCAAGACATTCGGCTCTTTCGAGGCTCGCGGCTCCGGAGTGCAATACACGAGAGTCCCTGCCCCACCGAGGCCGAGAGAAATCAGTCGTGTTTTCTGCTACACCCCCACTGGTGTGCCATCAGCGACGGGCCTCGTGCTGCTGCTGTGTGAACAGGCAGGGCTGGCTCGAGCCATTCCTGCGCCCTGAGCAGCGGGCGCACGACACGTGCGCGGCTCCGCCTCTGGGAGCACGACGCATACGCGGCCCTGCCCCCTGGCACGCTGCACCCCTTACAGCTGCCATCAGGTGCTGCACACCCGGGGCTGCACAGAGCCTGATGGCAGCTCTAAGGGGGACCGCGTGGCCGGGCGTGCGGCGCCTCTTACAGCTGCCATCAGGCGCCCCCCAGAGGTTGGCACCCCGGGCAGCTGCCCAGCTAGCCCCCGCTTAATCCGGCCCTGTGAACAGGACACATTCGCCTTCCCTCCTGCTGTTACAGTGCACAACCCAGCCAGTGTGCTGGAGCTCACTGGTCCCTGCCAGCACATCAGAGGCACGAATGCAGCCACAGGAGGGAGGAATAAGTCTCCCGCTCTGGCCCGGACATTTTGTATCGTGACTCCAGGCCCTGGGAAGTGCCCTGGTTTTCTAGCTCCAACATGCACGGTACCAGCCAGCCGAGCTGAATGGGACCAAGGGAGGGGAATCATTTTACATCCAGAACAGGATAATTGCCCCTGTAGAAAACTATGGGACGCCCACAACTGGAATACTGAGCACACATGTGGTCGCCTCACCTCCAAAAGGATATTTTGGCCTTAGAAAAGGTTCAGAAAAGGGCAACTAAAATGATTAGGGGTTGGAATGGGTCCCATATGAGGAGAGGCTAAGGAGACTGGGACTTTTCAGTTTGGAAAAGAGGAGACTGAGGGGGGATATGATCAAGGTCTATAAAATCAGGAGTGGTATGGAGAGGGTGAATAAAGAAAAGTGATTTACGTGTTCCCATAATAGAACTAGAGGACACCAAATGAAGTTAATGGGTAGCAGGTTTAAAACTAATAAAAGAAAGTTCTTCTTCACACTGTGCACAGTCAACCTGTGGAACTCCTTGCCGGAGGAGGCTGTGAAGGCTAGGACTATATAGAGTTATATAGCTAGGTCCATAAAAAGCTATTAGCCAGGGGGTGAGGAGTGGTGCCCCTGGCCTCTGTCAAAGGCCGGAGATGGACGGCAGGAGACAAATCATTTGATCGTTGTCTTTGGTCCACCCCCTCTGGGGCACCTGGCACTGGCCCCTGTGGGCAGACAGGGCACTGGGCTAGATGGACCTTTGGTCTGACCCAGGCTGGCCGTTCTTCTGTTCTTAAGACACCCACTAGAACAAGAAGGCATGAGCAGGCCTGCTGACCGGAGGGTGAGTCAAAGGAGCCCAGGGCTTCGGCTGCCACTGCTACTATGGCAGTGGCTTGCCAGAGCCCCAGGAAGCACTGTGCCGCATGCTGAAAATGGCTCTAAGGGCTCGGGGGAGGGGGGGGTGCTGCGCTCTGGTCGGTGCCAAGGGCTGGCTGACCCCGGCCCTGCCCCTTCTATCTGGGGCCCTGCACCTTCTGGGAGCACGCAGCTTCCCCATCCCTTCTCCAGGAGCCTGCCGGCATGAGAGGGGCTCTGCGTCTCCACCGGGAGAAGAGCAGTGCACCATGCCCCTCGCACGGGCCTTAGCCGAAAGGGGCAGTAGCTTTACCGCGGGACTCGGCGGATGTGGAAGGAGCCAACCGACCCTGCTCTGTGGAACAGAGATTTCTGCCAAGGTTAGGACCAGGCTACGGCCCCTCGAGTGAGCAGGTACCGGTCTGCATGGGACCATTGAAACCAGCGGGGTTACTAATGCGAGTCACTCCTCACCTGCATACAGGAACAAGGAGTTCCCCGTCAGTCTGGCCTTGACTTGTTCATCCGACTTCTCCTTTCTGCTGTTTCCTCCACCACGGGACAAACCCAACATCCTAGCCCAGACGTGACTCCGTTACCCTCAGTCGCCTCCTTACTGAAGTCAACAATTTGGCACCATGAATGTTATGGTCCAGTATCAACATATTAACAGTAGCTTTAGCTATCTGAGGGACTCCAGTGGCCCTGGGCACCATGGGATACGAGTACACTTGCTTTCCCATACACTTGCCACCTTGGAGAGGACTGATGTTTTCAATCTAGCACCGATGATTTGTGGCAGATTAAACATTGTCACAGAAGTGCAACTGGGAGGGGCACTAGAAACAAACGTATTGGCATTGGGCAAATCCGCAGGAGAACCCAGCAATGGGGCTGGCAGACAGGGAGGAAATCTCATAGCATTAGTTGGAGGAGCACGCAGGAGAAGAGGAGAGCAAGATTCTGAGAGGGGAATTAACATTATGGAAGACGTTGGAAACAGACAGAGAGAAAGAGAGAGAAATAGAGGATCCGGGGTTAGAGCTAGAAGAGAAGTTGGATTTTTAGAAATGGCTAAAGCAGAATGTAGCATGGTCAGAAGATCATAAAAGAAGATCAGAGGGGAGTTAAGGTACTTAACTTCAGCTACGAAATTAACGTAGCTGACGTTCTATATCTTAATTCAACTTTCGCCCGCAGTGTAGACGTACCCTACGGGGGCAAGTCTCCTCTGGATACAAGACCTATATGAGATATGTGTACCACTAACATCCTACTTGGAGGACTCCAGCAAGACTCAAGTGATCATAGAATCATAGAACTGGAAGGAACCTTGAGAGGTCCTCAAGTACCATTCCCTGCCCTCATGGCAGGACCAAGCACCATCTAGACTTTTCCTGATAGATGTTTAACTACCCTGCTCTTATATATTCCACAACCTCCCTGGGCAACTTATTCCAGTGTTTAACCACCTAGCAGTTAGGACGTTTTTTCTAATGTCCAACCTAAACATCCCTTGCTGCAATTTAAGCCCATTGCTTCTTGTCATATCAGAGATCAAGGACAATATTTTTCCCTCCTCCTTATCATACTATTTTAAGTACTTGAAATCTGTTATCATATTCCCTGTCAGTCTTCTCTTTTCCAGACCAAATAAACTGATTTTTCCTATCTTCCCTCACAGATCTTATTTTCTCGACCTTTAATACTTTTCGTTGCCATTCTCTGGATGTTCTCCAGTTTCTCCACATCTTTCTTGAAATGTGGTGCCCAAAAAGGGACAGAATGCTCCAGTTGAGACGTAACCAGCACAGAGCAGAGCGGCAGAAGGACTTCTCGTGTCTGGCTCACAATGCTCCTGTTAATGCCGCCCACAATTGTATTTGCTGGTTTTGCAACAGTATCACACAGTTGACTCATATTTAGCTTGTGGTCCACTATCACCCTTAGATCCTTTTCTGCAGTGCTCCTTCCTAGACAGTCACTTCCCATTCTGTATGTGTGAAATGGATTGTTCCTTCTTAAGTGGAGCACTTTGCATTTGTCCTTATTACACTTCAACCTATTTACCTTAGACCATTTCTCCAGTTTCTCCTGACCATTCTGAATTCTAGGTCTCTGCTCCCAAACACTTGCAACCCCTCCCAGCTTGGTATCACCCACAAATTTTACACCTTCTATGCCATTAGCTAGACTGTGTGTGTATCCTCCACACAAAGCCGTGAATGTCCCATGCTGTTGTTCGCATTAAAGCAACAAGACCTTCTGTTTAACAATTATATTATTTTAACAGGTACAGAACCCAGAGCCTGCTCTACGTGGAGAACAGATGGGGGGGGTCTCCACTCCCTGCTGTCCAAACCCCCGCCTTCTGACATGGAGGGTGACCTGGTAGCTGCTGGTACATCCCACAGCTGCTCCATCCATGCTCCACGTGAGACTGTGCAGTGAGATGTCCACGGGTCTGTTGAGATTGTGCTTGCTAGAGGAAGGAAGGGCTCACATTTTCTTAAGCACCTCGCTTAGTGTGTTAAGTTTTCCTACTCGTTCTATTCTTATGCTGCCCTCGTCACTGTGATAGCGGCACTGACTTGCAAATATGTATTACGCTACAGCAGTAATCAGAAAAGAGACATAATTTACCAGAAGGCTGGGGTGTGTACCAGCCCACCTCCAATGCTAAGAATAGCGACTAACCACTTCATTTCAGATATAGCAGACCAGTAACTGTTTGGTGAGTTAGAACAAGAAGCAGTGGGTTTAAATTGCAGCAAGGGGGGTTTAGGTTGAACATTAGGAAAAACTTCCTGCCTATCAGGGTGGTTAAACAACTGAAATAAATTGCCTAGGGAGGTTGTGGAATCTCCATCGCTGGAGATATCTAAGAGCAGGTTAGACACACCCCTGTCAGGGATGGTCTAGACAGTGCTTGGTCCTGCCGTGAGGGCAGGGGACTGGACTCGATGACCTCCCGAGGTCCCTCCCAGGTCTAGGTTTCTATGAGTCTATGAGTGCCAACTTCCAAGGATTCCTACACTTGCACATCTGACAGTCTGTGGCTTTTTGGCGGCCAGAGTGGGGAACTCGGAGGTCAGACTTAGAGAACCAGGGCTCACTGAAATTAGACTCGGTTGCACACCCTCTGAGAGACAGTGGGAGGAGAGCGATAATTAGGCCCGCCTGGGCATTCTCAGTCTCAGGTGAAACACCCAAACATTCTCGTAAACCATCACATTTTAAAGAGTAACTGGCACACCTTCCATTCCAGGATAATTCGCCTAAGTTTGCAATTCCTGTTGGAAAGGGGCAAGTGTTTTCACATGACTTTTAGGTGCGATTTCTTATCTGCTCCCAACAACTTTGTGTCGCTCTTGGAGAAGGTGTCTCCTAGCAACCACACACACTCATAAGGATAAACACTCATAAGCTTTGAGAATTACCTCTCCTGCGCCCGTTACTTTGGAGGCTGATATTGGATACCTTCTCATGCCAAAACAGAAGCCCCGTCTAGCGACCTCGGCCCATGCCCAGAACTTCCTACTGGAAGATGGCAGGCAATTCTCTCTGGTTCACTTGGATAGCTCTGAGAACCTCCCCACCAGTTACTGTCCTGCCAACATATGTTGAAAATGACCAAATATCTAATTTACTAACTTTTCTTTCATCAACTAACTTCAGTTCAGGGTAGTGGGCCACTGATGACTTAGAACCATAGAATACTAGGACTGGAAGGGACCTCGAAAGGTCATCGAGTCCAATCCCCTGCCCTCATGGCATGACCACATACTGTCTAGACCATCCCTGATAGACAAATGTGGGCAGGGCTACACTAGGAAATTATTTCAAAATAAGTAAAATCAAAATAACTCCCAAAATAACAAAATTGAAATGGTGCGTCCCCACTATGGCGGGGCTATTCAACATGCGACCCGCGGCCCATTTGTTTGTGGTTCACAGTGCAGTTTGGGTTCAAGCAGGGCCCAACATGTGGCCCGCGGGTGGGAGCCAAAACAAAAACATTGTCAATACGATGGTCGTCTGTTGCGATGCGTTTTAGTCGTTAAATTCCTGGACTGTCATTGCTCTTTCCAAAGTTGAGTAGCCCTGCACTACGGGGAAGCCTCAGAATCAGTCCGAGGCAGGCTCCATTGTTGTGGACACGCTACCTCAACATAGCACCCCAAGAAGCACTGGGGAGTAATTCCTGTGAATGACTGTGGGGAGTCGTTATTTCGAAATAGCAGCAGTGGAGTGTCCACACAACCGCTATTTCCAAATCACTATTTTGAAACTAGCGGTATTCCTTGAGGAACGCAGAAGTACAGATTTCAAAACAACCAGCCCGTAGTTTCGAAATAACGGGCTTGGTAGTGGGAACGCTCCGCTTATTATTTCGAAATAACTCCCTAGCGTAGACCAGGGCCTAGAGACAACACCATTCAGGGCCTATTCCTGTTTGCACAGCATGCACATGAGCATGGTTTAGTTACTTAAGAACATAAGAACGGCCGTACTGGGTCAGACCAAAGGCCCATCTAGCCCAGTATCCCGTCTGCTGACAATGGCCATTGCCAGGTGCCCCAGAAAGGGTGGACCGAAGACAATGATCAAGCGATTTGTCTCCTGCCATCCTTCGCCAGCCTCTGACAAACAGAGGCCAGGAACACCATTCCTTACCCATCCTGGCTAATAGCCATTAATGGACTTAACCTCTATGTATTTATCTAGTTCTTTTTTAAACCCTGTTATAGTCCTAGTCTTCACAACCTCCTCTGGCAAGGAGTTCCACAGGTTGACTGTGTGCTGTGCATTAGCCATTGCTGTTCCCGCACTTCATTAGTATGTTCCCGGGTGGTCACCATTTTGGAAATTGACTAGCCCGGAGTAACTGCCCACGTCTACACGCGGCAGCAAAACGGGAGTTCGAAGTAAAACCCTTAACTCGAATTAGCTGTTAAACCTCATTCCACGAGGTATAACAGCTAATTCGAGTTAGGGGTTTACTTTGAACTCCCATTTCACTGCCACGTGTAGATGCGGGCAGTTACTCCGGGCTAGTCAATTTCCAAAATGGTGACTGCCCGGGAATGTGCTAATGAAGTGTGGGATATTTAAATCCCGCGCTTCATTTGCAATTTCAGTCACCCTCATTAGCCTCCCTAGTTCGAACTAGGGGGCTACTGTAGACGTACCCTAAGTGGGTAACCAATCCACAAAAACGTGGCGGTTGAAAGCTGTATACCAGAATAGAAGATCTGTGTTAAAAAATGTCTTTGGAATTGAAGTCAGTCTTTTCTCACCTTTAATAAGACTCTGGCCTCATTGCTAATCAATCGAAATGACACTAGTGTGGAAATCTATTCTATTCCTCAATGATCGTATGGCTTTATGTGTTATAATTTGGCTCTGAATTATGCCTTCCATCAATTATAATTGAACACTGCTTCCCATAGTATCATCAGACTGTGATGAGAAAAGAAAAGTAGTGGACATTAGAGGAGCATAATCAAAACTGCCTAACTTAATTAAGGAGGAGATTTATTAAAACGGTGAGTCATGTGTCTCCGTTCTAGAGAACAGACTGGCGTTGCCCTTCTGATTTTGGGTTTGTATATGTGATGAGTCTGGTTTTTAACAAAGGAAAATGTGGCACCAACCTTCCAGAGCGAGTACATTATTGTTTTTATTTAACTTGTTTGCATGGCATGAAACAGAGCGATGTGAGGTAAACGCGGGGCTCAGGAGGTGAGGGAGGAAGGCCGGTGAGTTGAGGAAAACGAGCCGAAAGATGCCGGCTTTCCAAGAAGGAAGGAGCCGGTTCCAGGGTTATAGAAAATAGCCATACAGCCATTTCTGGCGGTCAGCTTCAATGCCTCCATGTGGCTCTGGACCTCACTGCTAAACACAATGCCCACTGTGTTCCAGGGAAACCAGAGACAGGATCAGGACTTTGCTGGAGCAGCTCAGCCGTTAACATGGAGGCCTGGCTGGGAACAGGAGACACAAGGCCCCAAGTTTGGTAGCTCACGGCTGAATAAAGTCTAAATCCAGCAGCCCCCCCCAAGTAACAAAAGATAATTAAAGAAGTGTTAATAGCATGCAGCTCTTTTCTTAACTAGGTCTCAGTCTTGACACAGTGATGGAAGAGGATATTAGGCAAGAAAAATCTTTTCAGAGCCTTCAATTTAATGAGCTCCTAAATAATTGCTCTCGCTCTCACAAGTACAGTTGCTCTTCTTACAGAGTTACATTCAAAATGATGTCCCTGCCTGACTGCAGCCAACAGGGCGCTCGGCGTTGTGGCTCCTCTACTCCAGGTTGGTGGCCCGGGGGAGTGTAGAACCCAGCACCGCACGCAGCACTGTCCAGAAAACCAGGGCTCTGACAGATGGCAATTTCCCAAACCATCTCGGTGAATTGAAGTCCATGGTTTTGTCCCTGGGGGACTGTATAGAATGTCTCTGGGGGGCAGTGTGAATCCTGGGACGCGTCCATCAAAGGACTTTTTTAAACAAGGAGCCAGACACACAGTAAAGAGGATTCAAAATGTTCGACGTTAGACCTAGAAGAGAGAACACTGTCTGGGGATTGCCGACTCGTGCTCTGCACAGATAAGAGACCAGGGAGTACACATGAAAGGCTAACTTATGCCCAGCGCTTCTTCTGAACAACCTGGCTATGTCTAGACTGGCCACTTTTTCCGGAAAAGCAGCTGCTTTTCTGGAAAAACTTGCCAGCTGTCTACACTGGCCGCTTGAATTTCCGCAAAAGCACTGACGATCTCATGTAAGATTGTCTGTGCTTTTGCGGAAATACTATGCTGCTCCCGTTCGGGCAAAAGTCTTTTTCCGAAAAACTTTTGCGCAAAAGGGCCAGTGTAGACAGCAGAGATTTGTTTTGCGCAAAAAAGCCCCGATTGCGAAAATGGCGACCGGGGCTTTTTTGCGGAAAAGCGCGTCGAGATTGGCCACGGACGCTTTTCCACAAAAAGTGCTTTTGCGGAAAAGCGTCCTGCCAATCTAGACGCGCTTTTTCGAAAATGCTTTTAACGGAAAACTTTTCCGTTAAAAGCATTTCCGGAAAATCATGCCAGTGTAGACGTAGCCCCTTTGTGTGGGGATGCAAGACTGATTCGTACCAGAGCCCTTGTTGGAGCTGGACAGGGGAGGTATCTCTGGTAAGCTTATTACCATGTGTAATGGGGCGAGGCCCTAAGGCCAAAAGGGCCATAGATAAGTCCTCCAAGAGGCTAGAGAGGTTCTGGAGGAACTGACCAATCAGTGGCAAGGGAGGCCTACAGAAGGAGCGGCAAAGCTCAGCAGCAGTCAGTGTGGGGCTGAGCTCAAAGTCAGCAGACAGAGTCTGGCTGAAGAAGTTGCCTTCGGGAGGGGAAGCCTTGGAGGTGCTACTCTCACCGAGTCGGGAAAGAGACTGAGTGGAAACAGAAAGACAGACTTGGAGACACCAGCAAAGGGCCCCGAGAGGAGACCCTGTGAGGTGAGCACCCCGGAAGGGGATTGTGGTTTCACACAAGGCTGTGGGACTTGTCCAGAGGCTTGAGGAGCCGAAAGGCTGAAGAGTGAAGCCACACGCAGCTAAAAGGGGATGTTCCCCTGAGGTGAGTGCCGACCCTGTTACCCCACGTGTAGAAGTTCGGTTAGTATCCTATAGTGTTCTCAGGAAGCCTCTCAGCTTCCTGCATGGGCTTACTTAGCAAAGCTGTGTGATGCCATGCAACTGAAGCCGTTGTATAGGTTCTGAGGAGAAAGCCACAAACAAGCAAACAAAACAGGCATGCCGAGGCCGTCCGACTTGCTGGCCATGCCTGGTGTAGGCAGGGAACCGAGCAGCCTGGTTCTACCCTGGTCCGGAGGAGGAGAGACAAGAGTCTGTCCCCAAGAGAGGTGACAGCTGACAAGGGAGGAGCCTACAAGAGGAGTCCATGCTGGACCACGGTAGGTGAATATAGGTGCTGCTGCCCTTAACTGTGACTAGGGCTTGACATAACGGGGTCGATTGTGGGTGATATTTTGGTTCCAGCTCTATATTTTCCTAGCATCTGCTGACCAAGTCTAGTCTTTAAAGCATATTTGGGCCTGATCCTGCAGTAAGAACAGGGCAAACGGATCCTTGTGCTCACATTAATTGCTCTCAACAGCAACACAATTCTGCCTACGTGTCCGAATCTGTCACTGCCGGTGGGGATCTTAATAGCGTTCTGAGCTCTTTCAAGCAGCGTTTGATCCTGTGGAAGGCCTCATTTTGCCAGACACGGTGTAAACAATCCTCTTTTGGCACTTTGTCAATTGTGTGGATTTTCTTGCACAGGTTCAGTAAAAACATAGCTAGCGCCAAGGAGTCAGGCTCCGAAAGCTACATCAGAACGAGCTGTTTGCTATTCTACTGTTAAAAAAGCTCAGAAAATAGCTCATTTCGACAGTTTTAGCCGTGTTTGCTGTTCCCACTTTGTCAATGAGCACTCTGTGATATTCTCAAATAGATCGTTTTTTGTGAATGGCGCTAGGGCAGCAGATTGTGAGTTGGATCATTTTGATTGTACACGAGCCAAGAGTGTGTACGGCTGGGGCCATTTCAGCCTAGTCAATGTACCGGGCTTTGAAAGGTTGTTGGTAACAGAGACGGGAGAGCCCTCGTGGAAACCGCGATTCTCTGACCAGTTCCCTGTGGACCTAGTCTTTGGCACACTCCTGAAGTGGGCATGACAGCCACCGTCCTAGCTATCTCCCTGGGGATTGAATCAGGAGCCTCGTAGCTAAAAGCATGAACTACGACAGCTTGAGCTAAAAACCCCAGACTCTCTAGCTGGAGCTAAAAGAGACTTATCGCTGCTGTGGATTGACACCACCGGGTATCTACAGCACACACAGCATGCGTTGAATTTCCAGTTCTAGTTCATGATTTTGTATCCTTCTGCATTTCTGTGTTCCAGCCACCCCCGGCAAGCCAGCTCAGACTACCTGGCTGTGTCTACACTGGGCCACTTATTCCGGAAAAGCAGCCACTTTTCCGGAATAACTTGCCAGCTGTCTACACTGGCTGCTTGCTTTTCCGGAAAAGAAATGATGATCTACTGTAAAATTATCAGTGTTTTTCCGGAAAAACTATGCTGCTCCCGTTCGGGCAAAAGTCCTTTTCCAGAAAAACTGTTCCGGAAAAGGGCCAGTGTAGACAGCCCAGATTTCTTTTCCGCAAAAAAGCCCCAATCGCAAAAATGACGATCGGGGCTTTTTTCCAGAAAAGCGCGTCTACATTGGCCACGGACGCTTTTCCGGAAAAAGTGCTTTTCCAGAAAAGCATCCTGCCAATGTAGACGCGCTTTTTCCGGAAATACTTATAACGGAAAACTGTTCCGTTTTAAGCATTTCCGGAAAAGGGTGCCAGTGTACACGTAGCCCCTAGGTCTAGCTGGCAGGAGGACCCAAGAAAGCCTGTTGCCACGAGGTGCGCAGGCTAGGGTTGAAGACAAGAGATGAACGGTGTCTCATTAACGACCACACAGCACTTTGAACATGCAGGTTGGGATTTCCAAAGGAGCTAGGTGCCCAAATCCCATTGAATTTTGATTGTATTTGGGTGCCTAAATCTCTTCAGTGTCTTTGGAAATTCCCAGCCGTGACTGGTAGATAGTGTTAAATGTTAGTTAATTCCACCCATGTGCGTGTGCACCAATGCGTTTGTTGTACTTACCTTTGTTGTATACCAGGAAGCCAACATACTGTAAATTGCATTTGAAAAACATCTTCCTGGCTCTATCTACAATATGCACAGAATTCATGCACACCGTTTCCTAAACCTCCTAGTTTCCTTTAAGGCCCCCAATCCTGCACTCAGGGAAATCGACAAGAATCGGATCGACTTTATGCCTGCAGGCACCAGTGCTGGAAGCAACAGGGTGGCTGCTGCCTTCCAGCTCAAAATGGTTTCCATCACACACAAGGTTTGCAGTGTGGCTCAGTGGCACCCAGCCCTCTACAAATCATTCCAGCACCATTGCGGGAGCCACTAGAAAGAGCTACCACATTTCGATGGGAAAAAGACGTATCGTAAATCTCTGCCCCGAAGAGAGATCCTGTAGACTGACCGGAGCAAAACTGCTGCCGAAGCAACGCCCTTTTCCTTCCTGGGTACTCCGACTGGAATCAGGACTGAACGAAGGCATTGCCCAGTAGAATCGATGCAAAAAATTAAGGAGCTACATCTTTTATTACACTGTGATATTTGGAATTGATCCCTTAGGCTTTCCAGTCGTCTCAGTTTTATTTACACATCAGCGAACAGCGCATGGTGGTGAGTAGCTAGACTGCAACGACTGATCAGTTGGAATCTAATTCTAAGCAGACCACGACCAAATGACTCCAAAATAAAGATAGGCAGGGGCATCGTGTCGATAGATTTGCTTACGGTATAGTCCCTCTCTCGTTTCCGCTTCTAACTGGGAAAAACGCTCTTCAATTTCTACCTGCATTATCATCGGCAGCACAAATGATAATGCATTGGGGTTTTTGCAGGTGCAGGATGAATTATTTTATAGAAAAAAAATTATCTGTGAAAGGAAAATTAATATTACCTGCTGCTCTTGCCCATGCTTGTAAAATGCTAAGATACAGCAATAAGCATACGAAGAGTTCACGGGGAGAGGGAGAGGATACTTCACTCGTTCGTAGTAATGAGGGTCTGACTATAAAGCCGACATTGTATTGTTCAGAGAACTCCTTGAGAGAAGGTGTTATACTCTGGCTGTAGGAATTATGAATGAGCAAAAAGGTAGTGTTAATCATCAGCTAATTTACAGAAAGATATTGTTGGTGGCTTTCTACGACTTCCCACCGAGCTGAAGTCCTAATTAGTTTCAATCATTTTTAGCTGTTGCTCGCAATTTTTCCTTTGTGTCCATAGGACTGAACGCCTGCAGTTGATCAGAAGACTACACCTCTCGGTCAACAGAGAGCTGTAGATTAGGCACATCGAAATTGCTAATGAAGCAGGGATTTAAATATCCTGTGCCTTATTAGCATAAACATGGCTGCCACTTTTTTTGAAATGGAGTTTTTTCGAAAAAACGGCATTCTAGATGCGAATCTATCGAAAATAAAGCCTTTTTGACAGATCCTGTAAACCTTATTTTTTGAGGATTACCGGATCTGTCGAAAAAGGGTTTATTTTCGACAGACCCACGTCTTGACTGTCGTTTTTTTTCGAAAAAACTCCATTATGCTACTGAGGCATGGGATAGTTAAATCCCTGCTTCATTAGCCATTTCGATGTGCTTAATTTGCATCCCTCAAACAGTAGCTCCCAAGCAAGTGCTGTGGCAAGGCAGCTGCATGGCACACGGCCACGAAAAAGCTTCCATGGCACGTTCTTCGTCTCTGAGGCAGATTGGCTGGGGCATGGGCTCTCCAAACTGTTAGCAGCAGGTGCCTGACAAATTCTTAGCTGTGTTCAGCCAACTTCCTGGCCCTGGCTGCCACTCCTCTCACAGATAGAGAGGGAGGCAAAGTCTTGTGGTGCCCTTTCCATGGGAAGTCCCTTTAGTCTGACGCTGTTACTCTTGCATCCACAGCACCATCTCCTTTCTCCTCAGGAACCACCCCTGCAATTTCTCCTGAGCCGGGCTCTGTCCTTGCTTACAACCCGTGCCCGAGGCAGCAGTGGTTCTGCCGGGGCTGTGAATGGCTGGGATCCTGTTACAGCCAGGTTGGTCGCTTGCTTCTTAGTTCGTTTCATTTTCAAGGGCACATTGGTGGAGGACCTCAGCGCATTGGAGATAGTCTCTGTGAGCCCCCTGCTGGACCACCAGCCTCCCTCTATCTGTAAGGCACGGAAGAAAGCGTTGTGGTACCGCAGGGGCGCCAACTGGAGGTTTCATGATGCCCTTAGGAAACTATCCCTGGAGTTCAGCGAGATAGATAACTATGTCCCAGCAAAAGCCATTGAAACCAGCTCAAGGTAATTCTATGGTCGTTCTCGTTCCAATGGATAAAGATGAATTGATCACAGAATTAAATACTGCTGGTCACCGAGGTGTAAGAGATCGTAACCTAATTTCACATGTTATGCCTGTGGAAAGAGAATATAGTTCTAACTGGTAATATGAACAGGTGATGTCTTTAAATGGTCAGTTTCCTGGAGCTGGAAATGGGCTAAGTGAATTGGTGCAGACGAGAAATTTAAATAGAGTGATAACTGGGAAGTTTATTAGATGCCAACATGATAAACCCACTACCACTCTGCAATCATCAAAGAAGCCTTATTTGAATTTAAAAAATTCTGATTATACGGGGAGGTGAAAGCAGAAATAAAAGGTGAAAACAATATATAACATATGGAACAATTGACACAAATGAGTTCCAATCAGCAGCAGGAACAGGCACAAGATCTCAATAAATGGCCTAGAGTTAAGAGAAATAAGGAATTATGTAGATATATTAGGAATAAATTAATTCCCAGAAATGGCATAGATCCAATATTTGATAAAGATTATAAAATTGTCAATTACGATGTAAAAGAGACAGAGGTTTTAAACCTTTCTGTTTTTCCTTAAAAAGCAGGATGATTTATTCATATTTAAAGAGTAAGGAAATACTTTCTACTCCACCAATAACTAGGTAAGACGTGAAATAGCAACTGTTAAAAGTTACATTTTTTTAAATGTGCAGGACTGAATAACTCTCACTCAAGAGTACTAAAAGAATTGCCCGAGGAGCAATCTGAACCATTTATATTGATTTTTACTCAAACTTTTGAATGCTGAAGAAGAGCCAAAAATCCTGGAAAAAATGTTAATGGCCCACCACTAATTTATAAAGTGAAAACAGTATCACCCAGCTAACTATAGACTGCTTAGCCAGGCCCTGATCCCATGCAGTCACAAGAGAGACTGGTCTGGGACCACTGCTGCAGGCAACTGAAGCATGGTGGTATTACTGACGCCAGTCAGTGTGGCTGGGGTAAGTTATCTATGAAGTGGGGTCCCTATCTCTTGAAAAGTGATAGCTTTGTAAAAATTGATGTTTGCACTTGACGCATAAACTCCAAGGTGAGAGTCTAACCTGTTTGCAGGGGGTCAGACTAGATCATGGCCGTGCTGCTTCCTGGCCTTAAAATCCAAGAATCCTTGCCATCCTCTTCCACACGCTGCTAGGGGTCCCTCCGTTGCTCGTTAGGTTCACCATTGATCAGCCTTCAGGCATGGCGACCATTAGATGAGTTTTCTGCCCATCCCACCAGAAATGGCTCCGTCCTTTTTCCCCTTATGAATATTGTTAAATTGATCTTTTTTTTTTTTGCTTCAAAACCACTTGCTTGATGCTTGTTACCCCTACTCCTCCTGCTCCCCGGTTCCCTTTGAGCGGTGCTATTTATTGCGTTCGAGAGGAGAGCCCTCTTCTATTGTTTGGGGACGTGCTTTCATTGATTTCCTCGTGCCGTGCTTTGACAGGTCAGGACAGGATGGGGGTGATATTGACAAGGATTCCTCATGCACTCTGAGCGAGGCGGCCGTGACTCAGGGCCAAGCGACCGTCAAGTCCCCGGGACTGTGTTTCCTGGCTGTGTTCATGCGATGGAAGCTCCCGAGAGGACGTGAGCGCGGGAAAGCCTTCCCCAGTGGGCACGTCTGAGGTTTCAAGACATTTGCTCTCTTGCTTAAATGAGGCCTGTCCGTCCGCAGGCCTGGCTTACCCTCTCGTTAGCTCGCACTCGGGGAGCTCCGCTCCGCTCCAGCGTGCTCAGCGTTAGCCAGCTCATCCCAGTACTGATGCCGCAGCCCAGAGGGGAATTGAGATTGTTTTTCCCCCACGCTTCCTTCTTTTGAAACATGCGATGTGCACTGGAAATCATTTCAAGGGCGGCTGAACATTGCCACTAGAGACCGGCAAGGGGGAGTGACGCGCCGATGAAAAGATCTAGAAAATTTGCAAGCGGTTCCCTTTGAAATTATATTTTGTGGCTAAACTCAAAGAAGCCCTATTTAGCCAGGCCTCACCCAGCCGCCTCCTTACGACTGCATCGTGTCGTTTCGGAAGGAGGCTGAGAGACCGGGCTGGTGAGATTATTTGTAGGGCCTAGTTCCAGGGCGGGCCTTACCATCAGGAGCACTGAGGTGGCCGCCTCAGGTGCCAGACTGTGGGGGAGGGGAGGCGCCACTAGAACCCAGAGAATTGAGACCTTTCAAAGTTTTGGCCCAAGCGAGGGCGCATGGGGGCGTCCTTTGAGATCCCTGCCTTGGGTGCCAAAATGTTGTGGGCCGGTCCTGTCTAGTTTGAATACATGGAGCAGGAGCAGAGCCTATTTGTGTGTGTGTGTGGGGGGGGGGGGGGCAGGGTGTATGAAGTCCATAATGCACACGCTGCAGTGTAACAATTTTTTTTGCGCCATCTGGGATGCGTAGATGTGTGTGTATCAGGGCCGGCCCGAGCCAGTCACGCACCCCGGGAGCACGGTGCCACCCCCGAGAGTGCGGCGCATGCATGCCCCCGCCCCCTACCCAATCCAGCAGCCCCGCGTGGCACCTCCTACAATGGGGCGCCCCAGGTGGTAGCCGGGTCAGCCCATAGCCTGGGCCGGCTCTGGTGTGTATAAACACACACACACACGCACCCTGGGTGGTACAAAAAAAAAGGTTATGCTGCAATGTGCACCTTATGGACTTCGTTAAGGCACTTGGTTTAAAATGGCCATACATATTTCAACCTTATTTGTATACGTCATAAGTAACATTTTACTTCGACAAAACAAGTGCATGTTCATTAGTATTTTTAATAAAATTTGAACTTTTAATCATTATTTTTTTAATATGTAACAAAACAAATGGTCTAAATCTCCAGTACATGAGAACAGGGCCTGGAGCTGGACCGATAATAAGGAAGTGGGTTGTGCCCACGAGAGCTCATGATGCTATCTACTTTTTTGTTAGTCTGTAAGGGTGTGGCTAGACTACAGGGTTTTGTCGACAAAAATATACCTGTGTCTACACTACCACCGAGTTCTGGTGCTATATCGTCGACAGAACTCGGCAGTTTTGTCAATGGCGGTAAACCTCATTCTATGAGGAATAACGCCTTTTGTCGACAGAGTTCGGTCGATAGAAGGCGTTATTGCATCTACGTTGTTCTTTGCGTCTACACTCTCATGTCGACAAAGTGGCTTGCTTTGTCACCAGAACTGGATGTCGTCTAGACGCTCTTTGTCGACAGAAGCTTTGTCGACAGTATCAGTCGACAAAACTTCTGTCAACAAAAGCCTGTAGTCTAGACATACCCTAAGATGCTACGGGACCTTGCGTTGTTTTCTTGAAGGCATTAGCGTTATGCTGCGTTATCGGTGAGGTTAAAGCACCTTTGTGTCCTAGTTGGCTCCAACAGGAATAATTTGTGTCCTGCACCCTGTAGAGCATTCCTAGTGCTAGCTCACATTCACTGCATTTAAACAAACAGAATCTAACACAGTTTCATATTTTGCCTTCACGTAACCGAACTTGTGGCGGAGGAACATCTGCTTCCATGCCATTTCGGCTCGCTCACGATGAATGAATGAGACACGCCAAGTCCTCCGGATGGAGAGGTCACTTGACTTGGGTCTGTGAAGCCAAAACGCCTGTGCTCTCCATAATTACCAATCAGCTTTACATAGATAGCAAAATTAAGCCCCCTTTATTCTCATTTCCCACAACATTAAAGAAATTAATTAAACACAGAAGAAGTGCCATTGCCTGCCAAATCATTACTTTGGATAGATAAAAACAAATGCAGGAATTGGGGGGTGTGTGTGCAGGAGTGGAGGGGTGTCTGCAACAGATCACTGCATTTCTGGATGCAAGGGAACAGCTCTGGTAAATGATGCTCTCTTTGCGCCAGACTCTCTCGCGACGCAGGCGTTAGGAACAAGCGTTGGCTATTATGGAGAAAGAACAACTCTGAGTCACCCCCTGCTTTTTGTTTTTGCAAGACAGAGAAAATCCGAGGGCCTAGCCTGCTCTTTCAAACTTTGCTTTGTCACAGTACTTTGGTACTCGCCATGAATGAATGCAAGTGGAAAAAAATCTGCAAACCACCAGGGAAGCTTCCAGGTTAGGGGCCAGATCCTAATTTGCGGCAGAACTCATCAGCGGTATAGGAAGTTGGGGCAAAGGGACAATTTTCATGGCACAGAAGGGCGGGGTGAGAAAACGTGGGAAACGGAAATGAACGCTGAAAAACTTAGCAACTCTAGCATCCCCGGGCTCTGCTAATGAAGATACAGCAAGAGGCCGGGTGTGGAAGGTACAGCAATAAGACAAATGCATTACTGCGAGAAGTGTTTGAAAGACACTTGCAATTACCGCTGCTATGAAACAATGAAATATATACTGTTCCTTAAATAAACTGAAAAAATGATCACCTCTTTTAACTGTCGTGATGTAGCAGAGAAATCTTCATATCTTCCTTAATGAGATTTTTATTGCCAGTGTAAATTTGTCTTGAACTGAATTTTTGTCTTGGGAACCCTGAATTATGTTATACCGAGTTGTGCCTGGTAAGCACGCCGGCTTCCACACATTTTTTGCTGTGAAAATGACTCCTTCTGGCAAACTGAAAGCAATTGAAGCTCAGTTTAATTAGCTGCCTTCTGTAAATATGCCATTATTCTTCTAGCTCAGTGCTGGAGTTATATTTACAAAGGGAACAGATAGCAATAATTATTTTGGGCTGTAGTTAGTCAGTATTAGTTAATGCCTGAGTGTAATTGAGAGGAAATTAAGACAAGTGTAGTCTTTGGTGGGAAAAGAATGTGAGTCAGCCAGTATAGAAACCGCACCTGTATTTTCCGTTCAAAAGTTGAAACATCTCGCAAGTTTCCCACAAAGAAAGCTAATATTTGCCCAGTGGCCACAGTCTGATAGTAAATTCAATGGAGTTGGCGAGGTTTACTTTTTTTAACATTCAAACTTTATTAGCTGTTTTTAACTACCCAAAACAAGGCTGCGCTTGCCAAGTTCCTATCCGCTCATCAAGCGACCGGGTCATTAATTGACTGCCTGGGGCTATTTTGCTTTTAACAAAGAAGTGGACTCTGCTGGGGGCCTGAACGGCTGGCGACGGGCACGGAGCCTTTCGCTGCGAGCTCCCTTTCAATTAAAACAACCCCGCCCCTCACACCTCCCCACAAGGCGCCCGGCTGCACGGGCTCTGGGAGGAACAGAGAACAAATGTGCCACAGATGCTTAACGCAGGACTGGAAGCTGCTCAGAGCCTATGGAGAGGAGAGCGGCGTACGCACCTGTTCTGAAGAGAATCCCAGTTCAATGCCACTGCTGGTGCCTGCTTCGCCATTGCTCTATTCCTCGTGCCATCGGTCACACCAGTGCAGGCCTGGCCCTGGTCACAAGAGTGGCAATTTACCCCCCCACCCCATCCCGGGATAGGCTGTGGTGAGCCAGGTCCTATCTCTTCCCACTGCCCTGGGGGAATAGAGTTACTGGGTCTTGTGTCACTTCCCAGAAGCAAAAAGGACTCTCTCTCCTTGCCCTGAGACCCATTCCCCCGTGCTAGGAAACTCCCCGGGGGCCAGCCCTTAACAAAGCACTGATCAACCGGGAGCCAAATGCAGAGGCCCTTAAAACACCCGGAAAAACTGCCACTACCTGCCCCAGACAAGGGCTGCAGAACTAGCCCCCAAGCTCAGGTATTTGTAAACAGGTATCAAGGGTGACATGAGCCACGCGAAGCCTCCAGCTGAAGACTCTGAGCAGGACTTAGGGAACCTGGGTTCAATTTCCCATCTACGCCTCAGGCCCTGCCCGCAAGGTGGGGTTAGCGCTCCTTCCCGTCTCCCACCCTCACACTGTCCTGTCAACGTGGATTGTCATCGAATTGCAGAATCAGAGAGCTGCAGGGCTGGAAGAGACTTCAGGAGTCACTGAGTCCAGCCCCCGGCCCAAAGCACGACCAACCCAACTCAATCATCCACCAGGGCTTTGTAAACACCTCTAGGGACGGAGACTCCACCCCCTCCCTAGGGAACCCAGCCCAGGGCTTCCCCACCCGCCTAGGGAAATAGTTTTTCCTAATCTCCAACCTACACCTCCCCCACTGCAACTTGAGCCCACTGCTCCTCTTTCTGCATCCCTCACTACTAAGAACAGCCTCTCTCCAGCCTCTTTGGAACTTCCCTTCAGGAAGTTGAAGGCTGCTCTCAAATCCCCCCTCACTCTTCGCTTCTGCAGACTGAACAAACCCAAATCCCTCAGCCTCTCCTCATAGGTCATGTGCTCCAGCCGCCTCAGCATTTTGGTTGCCTCCGCTGGACCCTCTCCAGTGCGTCCACATCCTTTCTAAAGTGCGGGGCCATGAACTGGACACAATACTCCAGATGTGGCCTCACTAGTGCCGAATAAAGGGGAATGATGACATCCCTGGATCTGCTGGCAATGATCCTCCTAGTGCACCCTAATATGCCATTAGCCTTCTGGGCTACAAGGGCCCACTGTTGACTCATATCTAGCTTCTCATCCACTGTAACCCCCAGGTCCTTTTCAGCCAGACTGCTGCTTAGGCAATCAGTCCGCAGCCTGTAACAGTCCTTGGGATTCTTCTGTCCCAAGTGCAGGACTCTGCACTTGTCCTTGTTGAACCTCATCAGATTTCTTTTGGCCCAATCCACCAATTTGTCTAGGTCACTCTGGACTCTATCCCTACCCTCCAACGTATCTACCTCTCCCGCTAGCTTAGTGTCATCCGCAAACTTGCTGAGGGTGCAATCCATCCCCTCATCCAGGTCATTAACACAGATGTTGAACAAAACCGGCCCTAGAACTGATCCTTGGTGCACTCCACTTGAAACATACTGCCAACCGCACATGAAGCTGTTGGTCACTATCCATTGGGCCCAACAATCTAGCCAGCTTTCTATCCACCTTACAGTCCATTTATCCAATCCATACTTCCTTAACTTGCTGGCAAGAATATTGTGGAAGACCATATCAAAAACTTTGCTAAAGTCAAGATAGATCACATCCACCGATTTCCCATGCCCGCAGAGTCAGTTACCTGATCATAGAAGCTAATCAGATCGGTCAGACATGACTTGCCCGTGGTGATCACTTCCCCCTCTTCCAAGTGCTTCTCAATGGAGTCCTTGCGGATCCCCTCCATGATTTCTCCGGGGACTTGGGGTTGACTGGTCTGTAGTTCCCTGGATTGTCCTTCCTCCCTTTTCCCTTGTCCATGTTATGGGACAGTTCTGTTGTTTACCAGAGGCATGCACAGTGCCGTGCAGAATGGCAATCTTGGCTGTAATACACATCATAAGTTCCTGCACAAACACCGGCCTTTTCCCTACTTAAATGCATGTAAAGGCAAATGATGGATAAAGGAAGCAGCTAGCCTGTAATGGTTCACAGCACGGAAGGGTGGAAACGCAGCCCGGACCTAGAACTCTCAGCCCCGCACACAGACGTGCCTCGTTGCCACCTGTAAAGTCCCCCTGAATTAATGGGGTCTATTGTGCTCAAAGGTTTTATCCACATTACTAAAAAGCTGCATGGGTCCCTCATCCGCAGGCGGCAGGTAAGCAGTGCTGAGTGGCAAGGCAACCGGTGCATGGGGGTTAGGTTAGGCCACGTCTATCCGTATAAGGCTGCAGCTGTACCGATACGGCTGTGCCACTGCAGTGCAGCAGGCAAAGACAGTGTATGCCGGCGGCTCTCCCTTTGGGGTAGGAAAACCACCTCCCCAAGGGACAGAAGCAATGCCCCAGGGCAAGTGCTGTGCACACAAGTGCTTGGGACAGTTTATTCACACCCCCCCGAGTGACATAAGTTATGCCCACGTAGACTAGAGTGTAGACAAAGCCTTAGGCTTGATGACCTGGGGTCCCTCCGAAACCATGATTCTAGGTCAGAAATTCCCCAGGTTCCAGCTATAAAAAGAGCTTCTCTCGAGGAATGCACACAGTGCCTTCTTTGAATACCTAATAGCTCAGGCAATCCAGGAGAAAACGGACCTGAACTGTCAATATCAATTATTTCATTGTTCAAGAGTCAAGGGCTGTGTCTAGACTGGCCAGTTGTCCCGGAAAATCAGCCGCTTTTCTGGAAAAACTTGCCAGCTGTCTACACTGGCCGCTTGAATTTCCGCAAAAGCATTGACTTCCTACTGGAAGAAATCAGTGCTTCTTGTGGAAATACTATGCTGCTCCCGTTGCCAGGGGAACCAGGGTCAAGTTAGCTGCTGTCTGTGTGCTTCCCAGGCCCGGCCTAATGATTTCGGATTTGAGTCCGTTCACAGCAAGATACCAAGGACTGCCTCGGTTTACACTACACCCTGTGAAGGGATGCTCCGCTCTCTGCCTCAGGTGGATCTTCACGTGGGGAAATGGGCTTGGAGGAGATATCCGGAAGAGGAGAGCGGGACTCTGGCGCATCGGACGAGGGGGAAGGAGGGGCTGTGGAGACAGAGGGGATGGGACAAGGAGGAGAGCAACAGGCAAGGCACAGGCAGAGGTGGGACTGGGCAGGATGCAGCGGCATGAAGAGGAACCAAGACTGGAAGGAGGCTTCATTTCGCTCTTGTTGCGTAACTGGAGCTGGCCTGGGGACCCAGGTGGTCCCGTCTCACAAGAGAGCAGCAGACCTGACTGAGCAAGGGGAAGGAAATGCCTCTTCAAATAGCCTGCAGCTGCTCCTGCCACAGCCTACCCAGAGGCCGACCTTTCAACACATCGTGTGGGATGAGACGTCAGAGCAGAACAGCCTTGGCTCTGACCGGCGCCAGGACCGGGAGAAAGGCCGCCCTTTGTGCGTGGAATGTGTGAGCAGGGAACAGAGGGGAGGAAGGGAAAACCCAAGCTGGGGCATTCTCTGTGGCCACTGCCCAGCTTGTGACGCCCCGGCTGAAGCTAGGAGACTAGCCAGAAGCCAAAATTAGCCCACAGGAAGCAGAGGAAAGCTTGCCCCAAAGGGGCACGCCTCCTTGGAAGGTAAAACACCCGGTGGTTCTGCTTTGCAATTCAATGCTTCCACAGCTATTGCAAGGGAGGGTCGTGCTAAGGGAGGGCCGGGGCACAAGGAAAGGCTAATGAAGGATAGCGGAGCCCAGTGGCAGGAGCAGCCGTGCAGGGAGCGGGCTGTCCTGTGGAGAAAGGGAGGCTGGAATGCTGCAGGGAGCTTTGAGACCTCAACAGCCGATAGCAGAGAAAACTGACACTTCTAAAACCTACAGTGTGATCCTGGAGGCAGGAAAATCGGTCAAAGGCTCAACTCTGTTGGGCCAGATTCTAATCTCGTCTTTACTCCAGGGTCTAGTGGCCGTCTATCCAACACAAGCAACGGAGTCAGTCCAGAGTGACACGCGGAGGTAAGAGAGAAGCGTTTGGAGGTCAGTGAAGTCCCTCCAGGTTTATACACGTCAAACTCAGCAGGAGAGATGTGCTCTTCCGAGGGTGTGTCGACACTGCACCGTTTTTCCGGAATAACGGCTGTAATAATTCTGGAAAACAATACTGGCATCCACACTGCAATTGTGTTATTTCAACAGAAAGTCGAAATAACAGAGGGCTTTTTCCGACAGCGGTACACCGCATTCCGTGAGGAAAAAGCCCTTTTCCGAAAAAGCTATTTTGGAAAAGGGCGTGTGTAGACGCTCCACTGCTGCTATGTTGACATAGCTCCTCACCAGGGCCTTCTGAAGTTATTCCTCCCTAGCGCATCCTGGGCTCTAAGTTGAGATAGCACGTCCACATTAGAGGAGCCTGCCTCGGACAAATTTTGAGGCTTCCCTGTAATGTGGACGCGCTACTTTGGAATAAGCTTTTCCGGAAGATATCTTCCAGAAAGGGTTATTTCGAAAGAAGCTTACGGTGTCGACATACCCTGAGAGACAATCCCCACAAGGAAGGAGAGGTGCACGTTTCTCTGTCACTGAAGGGAACACACAGAGGTAGTCAGGGTTACCTGACTTTTTGTTTTCTTTCTAGTTTGGATCCTAGACAATATTTTCTCCTTCAATGATTCACGAAGCAAGAACAAGGGCATGGTCCGGGCCTTGTTTGTGTCACCACTGGCTTCTGCTGCGAGGGGATGGCAGGGAACAGCAGCTGAACACGGGTCAAGGACAGGAATGGCCAAACAGCCCCGTGATCCAAAGGGTCCCTTCACACCCTCGTCTGATTTCTCACCGCACTTTGGAGCTCAGCAAAAAAGAACAACCCGCTCTGCGGCATGAGACGTGCAGAAAACCGACCTATCGACGGTTCAGGTATCTGTGCGCAGGATTTATCCAACTCCCCCCCCGGAAACATGCCGTCTCCCATGGCTTTTTATAGCGTATTTTATTCTGTGTTTATACACGGGGCAAATCCCCAGCTGGTGGAAACAGGGGTCGCTTCCATAGGGCTCTGCTGATTCATCCCTGCTGGGTATCTGGCCGCCGGTATCTCTAATGCAATAAAAACCGTAATGGTGATCATATTAGGCTTGAACAGGAAAACTGCTCCATCTGCTGGGCAAGAGGGAGAACTGCACCTCAGACATAGCCCATGTCAGAGACACAGGGTGCTGGAGGTAATAGGTTTTCATGGACAAACCTCTGCTGTTTTTGAGCCACAGAAAGTTTGTCTCTTTCACCGACAGAATTTGGTCCATTAGAAGCTGTTCCCTCAGCCAGAGGACCAACACCACTGCGGCTCTGCTAACAACAACAGAGAGACAACCGGAACGTCACCGACTCGCCGTGGGAGGAGGTTAATTGTTCCTGCTGTCAGCCCCTCCCCGGCCAAATGCATGGGAACGTTATCACTCCTCGCTGTAGCTGTGGGCAGGGCTCCATGGGCGATGGCCGTCAGCCAATACCAGTGACCCATGAGCATCCAAGGTGACTTGACTCAATCCCCGAGACTCCAAGCCAACATCCCTTCCTGCACCTTTCGACTTGACATCCTGCAGGGCCGCCCACCCCCAGCAGTCTGCAAATCACCATCTGTTGGACCCAGTCCTTCCTCCTCCTAGCTCCTCTGGCACCGTTGTTTGTTGGCAGTGAGCTCTGAGCATTGCCCTGAGCTATGACCCACGATTCTTCTCCCTCGCCCCACAACCGTGTGGTAAGTGACTTAGCCACCCCCGACCGCAAGGGTGACCCAGCAGTCACCAGCTCGGCACGCCTGGATCCGCCTGCAGGATTCGCTGTTCTTCACCTGACACACATGTGCCTTTAGACACGTGAGTCCTCTACACTTAATATTGCTAATAAAACATGGTTCTGTTAGCAGTGGAAGGACGTGGTGGCATAAACCAGGACAGCAGCCTTTACTGGCGCACCCATGTCAGGTGATCAAGAGAGAATTCCTTCCCACAACGTTGCCTCCTGTTAACACAAGCAGTTGGGGAACATGATTCAAAGGACAGAGCTTCAAACTTCTAGGCTAGGTCTACACGGCAAGGCTTTTGCACAAGAACCGATGGAGCGTCCACACCTTTGCGCAAGAAAATCAACAGCACCGAGGGCTTTTGCTGGTAGAGTGATTCCTGTCCCCACGAGGAATAACTCGTTTTTGCGCTACAGCTCTTGCACAAAAAGTCAGGTGTGGACGCTCCGGAGGGGTTTTTGTGGAAGAATCCCCTATGGGAACAAGCACAGGTGCTCTGATGGCCACTCTGCGAACGGCCATCAGAGCTTTCTTGCGCAAGAGTGTCCATGCAGTGTGGATGCTCTCTTGCGCAAAAGCACAACGCTTTTGTGATGCGCTCTGAGGTCTGGACACACTTTTGCGAAAGACGTTTTGGCGCAAGATCTCTTCGGCCAAAGGCTTCTTGCACAAAAACCCTGCAGGGTAGATAAAGCCCTACAAAAAAATATTTTCCCTTCTCAACGTGACTAACACCTTGAAGAAGCATTCAAGCCAAAGGCTCTAAACATTTGCATTTACTTTCCTCTAGTTATGCTGATTGTTTCCTTTTTCTGCTTTTCTAACAGCTGGGCCAGTGATAATCCATGGGGTAGTTTCGTGTAAAAAATATAAAATCGGTTTCTAGTCAATTTCATGTTCAAGTCCTTACGCAGTAACTCAAAGCTGCATCGCCTGGGCTGCCAATGCTGCAGGGCAATGCTTATTTGTTAAAAAATATGCATTTCCACTGGAAGTAAACAATAAATAGATGGGAGCTTTTCTATTAGCCCTGGGTTTAGTAGAAGCTTGTTAATAAAATCTAAAACGGAGGGTCAATTTCCTCTTTGCGGATACAGATGCATTTAAACCCAGGGGTTGAGAAAATAAGCACTGCCCCACAAGTTATAAGAGGGAACCTCCAGAAGATGAATCGTTTCCATTAGTTGTTGCTGTTCTTCCTGCGACACTGTTTTCTGAACAGTGCACAAGGATGGGGGGGATGCCGCCGCTCTTCCATGGTACAAATACAGATTAGCCACCGCAGGGAAACAGCTGAATGCAAAAGCAGCTCGAAGATGATAAATTGAACCATTCTTATGCCTCCAGCATGGTGTGCATAGTAAATCAGTCGGCCTCAGGCCTGTCCCCAGGCACTAAAGTTTCTCCAGTGCATCAGAGAAGTGGCTTCTTGGGCAGGCGCCATTGGCCATGTCTGTGGGTAAGTGATCTGCTTCCCTTGCTGTTGTGATGGGAAAGTTGCCTCTGGTCAGGGGTGCTTCAGGGAGGTGCTGGGGCGGACAGAGCACCGGCCTGGAAGCAACCATCCATTGCAAGAGATGAATCAGGTCGCCAGACTGCTCGGGGAGAACTCTGCACATGCGGAGGGGAGCAAATTTCAGAGCGATGCCATTTAGTGTGGAAAGGAGAAGACTGAGAGGGGACGTGAGAGCAGTTTTCAGGTGTCTAAAAGGGTGTCATGAGGAGGAGGGCGAAAAATTGTTCCCCTTGCCCTCTGAGGACAGGACGAGAAGCAATGGGCTTAAACTGCAGCAAGGGAGGTTAGGAAAAACGTCCTACCTGTCAGGGTGGTGAAACACTGGAATAAATTGCCCAGGGAGGTTGTGGAATCTCCATCTCCTGAGATATTTAAGAGACATCTCTCAGGGATGGTCTAGATGGTGCTGGGTCCTGCCATGAGGGCAGGGGACGGAACTGGATGGCCTCTCGAGGTCCCTCCCAGGTGTAGTGTTCTACGATTCTATGGAAAGATTTGGGAAGAGCAGTGCGGGTCACCCGTCATGAAGCAGCGTCCTGGAAATCTACAACAGAAATTGGAAAAGACTGTAATAAATTGCCTGGGAGGAGTTGTGGAATCTCCATCCCTGGAGATATTTAAGAGCAGGTTGGACGGACACCTGTCAGGGATGGTCTAGACGGTGCTTGGTCCTGCCATGAGGGCAGGGGACTGGACTTGATGACTCTCGAGGTCCCTTCCAGTTCTAGGATTCTAGGATTCAGTGTCGATTGCATGTGAAACGGCACCTTCCGGTCGCGGGAGCATTGCAGTAAGTGACAGCACATGGGCAGGGGAAGCACTATGGCGTAAGGGGAAGAGTAGCAGCAAGAGGAGACAGGGGAGCAGGGGCTGACCCGCAGCGAAAGGAGATGGAGCCGGGGAGCAATGCCTGGGGTCTGGTGGCTGCCGCAGGAGGCTGGAGACAGAAGTGGGGGTTGGAGTCTACTCCCCAGGACATCTCACTTGGCAGTACAAGTATGGCTTATCCCAGGAGACGGGCCCGGGCGCCACCAGCATTTCCCTCCCATCCCCTCGCCTGCTGGCTGCAGAGCACCAGCTGGGAGAGGCAGGACCGGAATGTGGGCCAGGCAGGCTTTCTGCTGGGGGGGCGGTGCTAAGCTACCACTGGCGGGTCATTGGGCAGGCCTGTGCTTTAGGCGTGGAGCCCAGGGCAGGGACATTTCCACAGCGGGGCCACTGAAAGAGGGGGAACATCAAACCGGAGGGACGAGCCATTTGCCTCGCTGCCCACCGCCGCCGCTCACATCGCCCGGGCAGCAGCTTGCACAGGCTGCCAGCCCTGTGCTTCTGTGGGCCCAATGGTCCTGTGCACGCTGGGCCAGGGCTCTGGGTGCGAGGAACGTGCCCGTGGTGGCGGGAGGCCACAAAGAGCTGTGTGCATCGCTTCAGCACGACCTGTCCCTCCCGCCACATGCTGTGGTTGAAAACTCGGCTAAGAAGTAGGCAAGATGGGCAGCTTTCCTGGCACGCCGTGGAGGGACAGGCCAGCTCGGCAGAAGCAGCCAAAAGCAGCTGTGGGGCACAAATCAGCCAGCTCCCGTCCTTTGTCACACATGCCCCGGGCCACGGCGAACGGTGCTGGGATTCACCACATGCTTTGCGCGGTGGCTGGGTTCATTCCAGTGGGCTGAGGGGGGAAGGGCACGTCTGTGGAGCGCTCGACTCGGGGGGGTGGTTTGGACAGTGAAAAGCTCCTGCGGATGGTCCCGCTGGCAGCGGTGCCTCCTTTTCCTTGAAGGAACTCACCGGGCCCCTGTTTTGTAGCCTGTCTCCTTTCATTGCCCCAGCTGTTCCAACGGGCCACAGTTCTCTTTGTGTCCTGTCCCGAACGGTGCTGGGGGCTTTTCACAACAGCTTCCATGTGTCCACCCAGAGGTGGTTTCATTTCGTCACGGCCCAGCTAACCCCTTCACAGGACCAGGGATGACGACTTTACAGCCAGAGTTTGGGGGTGTTCAAAGCCACCGTGTCCGTTCAGCTTGTCGGAAAGGGAAGAGCTATTTGTAAAGTCGGTACCTGGGGTCAGACGTCAGGCAGGCGGGCCAGCTCCAAAGGGTTGAGGAGTACTCATTAGGGCATGACTTGGCTTATTTTAGAGGTCCTGAGCACCCGCCGGGCCTGTGGAATTATGGGTATCCAGCCATTTGGAAAGCCAGCGGGTTGTAGTTGTGACGCTTGTACAAGGCACTTTCTAAATGAGCCATCTCGTTGGGCAGGGTAGGTCACAGCCATGCACATGCCGAACTTTCCTTGCCTCTTCTCTGGCCCTGCATGGACACTCCCAATATGCCGTATGACTCCCCTTGATAGCGCTCTTAGGAGAGCACAGCTCACCTGAATTCGAATTCGCGCTAGTGACCAGTTTTTCCCAGCACACTTGCAGGGACTTTTCCCCCCTTGCCAGTGTTGTACTCGGCAGTTCTTAGAGGCATTGCCCCCCTGACAGGATCACCGCCACCTGGTCTCGTTGCCGCTGGGTCGGAATACCGGCTGACCGCAGAGCAGCAGAAAGGACAAGGAGCTAAAACTCTTCCGGACTAATACAAATTGATATTTCAATAACTTTTGAGGGTGATTAATAGAAACCAAAAGCCAAGGCCTATTGAGATGCAAGTGCTCCTGCCTGGCTCTGGGTTTGCCTGAGACATGCAATGAAAAGCAAAGCAAACAGAGAGGCTGAAGGGGCAGCCGCCAGCGTAACACCCCCACACAGGAAAGAACCCAACGAGACCTCTTCAGCTAGTCAACTCCAGGTGCACTTCAAGCAAGATTACTCTACCAAGCCACCCTGTGCACTGGTCCAATGTCAAATGAACCGTGCGTGTGCTAGCCAGCCAACCCAGGCATTTTGGGGATACAAATCAGCTGTAATAAATCAAAACAATCAGGGATCTCGACAGTCACTTTGAAAGTTCAGATTCTCTGCTTCCCAGTTTGGACTGGGCAGATACAGTCGGATACCCACGGTGCTGAGAGTGGCGAGAACAGCTCTATAGATTAGCTAGACTGGGATTCACTTCTCCCTGAGTCAGCCCATATGGAGACCTTCAAAGCCCAGGAGAAGCCCATCGGCTTCCTGGATTTTCAGGAGTGGACAGTGAAGGGGAGTTGCCAACCACGGACAGCTTGAAGCCGTTCGGTATGGCTTGTGCCAGCAACAGAGTCTTGTGACAGAACATAAGAACAGCCGTACTGGATCAGACCAAAGGTCCATCCAGCCCAGTATCCTGTCTACCGACAGTGGCCAATGCCAGGTGTCCCAGAGGAAGTGAATTGAACAGGTAATGATCAAGCGATCTCTCTCCTGCCATCCATCTCCACCCTCTCACAAACAGAGGCTAGAGACACCATTCCTTACCCATATTGGTCATTTATGGACTTAACCATGAATTTATCTAGTTCTCTTTTAAACCCTGTTATAGTCCTAGCCTTCACAACCTCCTCAGGCAAGGCGTTCCACAGATTGACTATGAGCTGTATGAAGAAGAACTTCCTTCTATTCGTTTTAAACCTGTTGCCCATTAGTTTCATTTGGTGGCCCTAGTTGGGAACAAGTAAATAACTTTTCCTTATTCACTTTCTCCGCACCACTCATGATTCTATAGACCTCTATTCTATCCCCACTTAGTCTCCTCTTTTTCAAGCTGTAAAGTTCCAGTCTCTTTAATCTCTCTTCATATGGGACCCGTTCCAAACCCCTAATCATTTTAGTTGCCCTTCTCTGAACCTTTTCTAATGCCAGTATATCTTTTATGAGGTGAGGAGATCACATCTGTACGCAGTATTCAAGATGTGGGCGGACCATGGATTTATACAAGGACAATAAGATATTTTCCGTCTTATTCTCTATCCCGTTTTTAATTATTCCTAACATCCTGTTTGCTTTTTGACTGCCGCTGCACACTGCATGGATGTCTTCAAAGAACTATCCACGATGACACTAAGATCTCTTTCCTGATTAGTTGTAGCTAAATTAGCCCCCATCATACTATATGTATACTTGGAGTTATTTTTTCCAATGTGCATTACTTTACGTTTATCCACATTAAATTTGATTTGCCATTTTGTTGCCCAGTCACTTAGTTTGGCAAGATCTTTTTGAAGTTCTTCACAGTCTGCTTTGGTCTTAATTACCTGAGCAATTTAGTATCGTCTGCAAACTTTGCCACCTCACTGTTTACCCCTTTCTCCAGATCATTTATGAATAAGGTGAAAAGGATTGGTCCTAGGACTGAACCTTGGGGAACACCACTAGTTACCCCTCTCTATTCTGTAAATTTACCATTCATTCCTACCCTTTGTTTCCTGTCTTTTAACCAGTTCTCAGTCTGTGAAAGGATCTTTCCTCTTATCCCATGACAACTTAATTTACATAAGAGCCTTTGGTGAGGGACCTCGTCAAAGGCTTTCTGGAAATCTAAGTACACTATATCTACTGGATCTCCCTTATCCACATGTGTGTTGACCCCTTCGAAGAACTCTAAGGGTATGTCTACACTACAGCACTAATTCGAACTAACTTAGGTAATTCAAACTAAGCTAATTCGAATTAGCACTTCTAGACTTAAAAACTAGTTCGATTTAGCGTTTTGCTAATTCGAACTACCATGTCCACACTGAGTGGACCCTGAATTGAGGTTAAGGATGGCGGGAAGCAGTGCCAGCAGGGCATCAGATTAGGACTTAGAGTGTGGAGCTGCAGTCTCAGGCTAGCCGAGGGCTGTGCTTAAAGGGACCCGACCCCCACCCCAGACAGACAGTTCTCAGGGGTTCCCCGCTTGCAAAGCAGTCCTGGCTTGGAGTGCCCTGAGTGCCCACACTCGGCACATCACAGCACTCGGCCATCAGCCCAGCTGCACTTGCCGCAGGCTGCCATCCGGAGGGGTGGTCAATCGGGGGGCTTCAGGAGAGCTTCCACCCTGAGGAGCCCGCAGAGCCAGCCCAGTCCTCCCCATCGGGGGCTCGTACCCCATTCCTCCCTCACCTCCTTCCACTTACCCCTCCCTAGCCCCCCCTTCCTGATGTACAAAATAAAGGACACATGTGTTCAAAAATAGAAACTCTCTTTATTGAGCAAAACTCAGGGAGACAGGGAAAAGGAGGTGGGAGAGAGGAAGAGAGAGGGTGGGAGAGGGGAAGGCAACTAAAATGATCAGGGGTTTGGAACAGGTCCCATATGAAGAGAGGCTAAAGAGACTGGGACTTCTCAGCTTAGAAAAGAGGAGACTGAGGGGGGATATGATAGAGGTCTATAAAATCATGAGTGGTGTGGAGAGGGTGCATAAAGAAAAGTTCTTCATTAGTTCCCATAATAGAAGGACTAGAGGACACCAAATGAAATGAATGGGTAGCAGGCTTCAAACTAACAACAGAAAGTTCTTCTTCACAAAGCAAAGAGTCAACCTGTGGAACTCCTTGCTGCAGGAGGCTGTGAAGGCTAGAACTAGAACAGAGTTTAAAGAGAAGTGAGATAAAGTCATGGAGGTTGGGTCCATGGAGTGGTATTAGTCAGGGGGTAGAAATGGTGTTCCTGGCCTCTGTTTGTGGAAGGCTGGAGATGGATGGCACGAGACAAATGGCTTGGTCACTGTCTTCGGTCCATCCCCTCCAGGGTCACTAGGGTTGGCCGCTGTCGGCAGACAGGCTACTGGGCTACATGGACCTTTGGTCTGACCCAGTACAGCCATTCTAAGCTCAGGGCTCAGGGTCGGGGGTCTCAGTGGACCACCCTGATTTTCATGCAAACCTGCTCCTGGGTGGCCAGGCTGGCAGCTCTCCTGCCCTAGACGGCCGCTTTCCTGTGCCTAGTGCGGACGTTGTGGACGAGGTCCACGATGTCTGCACTAGACCAGGCGGGCGCCCGCCTCTTGTGAACCTGGGCAGGCTCCCGGGAGCCGTCAGCCTGGTCCTGGGAAGAGGTGGTGGGCTGGGTGGCAGTGGGTGGCTGGCTCGTGCTGTGCCAGGTGCAGGGTCTGCTGGCTGGGTGCTGGCAGGCTTGCACCTGGCATGGGCACCGTAGCCAGCCCGTGCCCCTTTAAGGGCTCCGGGGCTGGGAGGGGGGCAGAAGAGTTTCCCTGGTGGTGCCCAGAGTGGCCACCAGGGCAAGCTGGGGAGGGCTAGCCTCCCACTAGTTCGAATTAAGTGGCTACACAGCCCTTAATTCGAACTACTTAATTCGAACTAGGCATTAGTCCTCATGGAATGAGGTTTACCTAGTTCGAATTAAGCGCTCCGCTAGTTTGAATTAAGTTCGAACTAGCGGTTTGTATGTGTAGCGCCTATCAAAGTTAATTAGAACTAACGTCTGTTAGTTCGAATTAACTTTGTAGTGTAGACATACCCTAAGAGATTAGTAAAAGTTGATTTCCCTTTACAGAATCCTCTTTCAGGTTATGGCCTGTGCCCAGATGTGCGTGGGACTATGGGAGGCAGCCACCAAGTACACCCCAAGACAAGGCGGTGGGGACAAAGGCCTGGTGGGGAGGCGGGTGAGCCCGGTCTGAAAATGACATGACACTCAGGTCAGCTGAGCCTAGGTCAGGTTCAGGTTGGGCTTTAAAATTAGGGTCCAGCAGACCTCGGTTCAAGGGACTCTCCGGCATCATGCCCATAGCGCACTTACTGGAGAAGGAGAAGATGAGGAACAGGTCGTCCAAGACAGCTGTGGAGCCACGTCACTTGACACCACCTCAGCATCCAGTCCCACGATCCCGTTCTCCCACCTTCGCTCCCGATGAGCGGAACCCAACGCCGCAAGCGCAGCACCGTCTAAAAATCAACCACCGGCCTCAGAGCGGAAGGAAACGTAACGTCAGGGCAGCAGGATGATGAAGACCGAATTCTCCCACGTCTGCATAGTAGACGTTTCCTTTCGGTGGAGACCTGTGGCCAGGTTTAAAAGGGGAACGGCATGAGGAATGAGCAGCAACAGATGCAAAAGCATCTGGGACCGAAAAAAACATTTCAGCCCATAAAGCCAAAGCTTAATCATAGCAGGCTGTTTTGTACCAAAAAGCCCTGCTGTTTTGATCTGTCGTAGCTCTGTCTAAGGGTGTGCTATCCCCAGCATTTCAAAGAAATCTCTCATCGCTGCGTACCTGCCTTAGAGAAATCAAACCACTGATGGAACAAAAAGGTTGGATGTTGTTTTAATTGAATTAGTTTTCAGGGTTTTTTTGTTCCTAGCCATCTGGGGGGAAACCTTTCCTCCTCCCACTGTTTGATTTGTTTGTAACTTTGGTTCCATTATTCTAATAATGAGCTTTTATGGCATTTAAAGAACCTTGTGTATCAAGAAGATCGTCCGGCTGCTCCGATCGATACCGATGAAAAGCCGTAGAAGGTGAGAAAGAAATCAGAAGGGGAGACGGCGCTATAGCGCGATAGCGGAAAAAAAATGGTTGGTGTGCTAAGAAATCAGGGGTTTCGTTCAGCCTGAGACGCCCCGTGTGAAGTACTGCTGCTGTCCAAACAATTCCACCCTCTCACTCTCTCTTTGCGCACACACACACACACACGCTCAGGGGTGTGCGCTCTGGGAGATTTTCCCAGTGACCAGCACCACCCCCAGGCAGCAGATGGCTTCCTTTGCAGAGTGCTCAGCCCTGCTAGCTCCTGCTGCTTTCGACGTTCGGCATCGTTCCCGTCTGCTCCGAAAGCCCCGGGGCATGAGGAATGGATTCGTCCCTGCGTTCATGCCACACACGGTTGGCTTGCCGGGTCGTTTGCCGGTCGGACTTTTCAGGGCCACGATCGACATACCCCCACGTCAATACACCCCAGCGTGAGACCACGACCGGCTTTGGGCCTTCCCTGCCGAACCCTCCCACTGGCGTCAATGGAGCATGGACCAGGCCTTGGGTCCCACAAGGGGAGACTCTGCCGCCCATCGTGGCCTGGCCCATGGCTACAGCAAGAATCTTGTGATCTGGCCAGGGGAGCCTGCCCCCCCGAGCCAGAGCTGAGAAATACACCAGCATACCACTCCATAGGGCCGCCTCTGCCGGCCCCCACAGGGCAGGTGCAAGGAGGGGGGCAGAGCAGGAGCGAATTGGGGCCTTCGCACATGCCACGCCATGCCCATGGGTAGCTGGGCTCAGGCGGTTATTGCTTCGGCAGCTTCTCAGGGCAGCTTGGGATGACCCGGGGGTCACTAGCCCCCAATTAGGAAAGTGCAAAGGTGGCTTTCAGCCCCCAGAATCTCTCCATTCCCAGGGCTAAGAGAGTCTCACCCATAGCCTCGCCCATGAGTTCCCTGGGCTTTGCCCAAGGCCTCCCCGACTACAGCGGGGGCAGGTCAGACTCTGGGGCCACCAGCGGCTGAGTGTCACACAAGGAAAAGCACAAACTCTACCGCTCGCCTCCATCCCTTCCTGCGTGCGCTGCCTCGGGATGCAGCACCCTCAATTATACGCCCCTTTCTGCCTCTCCTTAAGATTATATATAACTTGTGCTATCAGAAGAGAAAATGAGAGCTTTCTTGTGTCTTAACGACGTGCCTTTGTACTAAGACAAAGAGGGTTCAGAGTTGATCATCTTCTCTTTTGTGAGCTCTCTTTTCCAAATGATATATGATTTGTGTTTTCAACAGACGTGGTTCAGGGAGGGTTCTGAATTGCCTTTTTAAAAAAGCAACTCAACCTCACATTCTAATTCTCGGTTTTAAAAAAAAGTTTATTTCTCTCGCACGTTAATAACGGCCTTGTCTGCGTTGCTCGGCATTGTCGCAGCTTGGACACAGAACGGTTTCTTTTATTGAGAGGATACTCTTTCATCATCTGCAAACCAAAGGGCTTTGCCATTTGTACAGACCATTATTTAATGGAAGCTCTTTTGGGCCGGGATGGTCTGTGAAGGGTTTGTCCAGCACCTAGCACAAATTCTGACATATAATAAACTTGAGGCCATTAAAAATCTCATGCGATTTTTCTCAAGGCTCGGTTCATTAAAACAGGTGTCCCTAGCTAATTTTCTTGTCATCTGTCTGATACTCATAATGCTTTCTGGTCAGTTTAGCCAGCTTATCATAGGAAGCCTGAGACCTTTAGTACATGAATTTAGCTGTCAATAGTAGTAGACCATTGTCCTGTAGAGGTACATCTACACAGCAGCGTTATTTCGGAATCACGCCTGTGATTCTGAAATAACTATGTGAGGCTACGTCTAGACGGCATTCCTCTCTCAAAAGAGGAATGCAAATGAAGGACATTAAAAATGCAAATGAAGTGTGAATTTACAAATCTCGCACTTCATTTGCATAATCGCGCCCAAGTGCTTTTTCGAAAAGCAGTTTTTTGAAAAAAAAAAACCAGTCTAGACGGGGCTCTTTAAAAAAACCCCTCTTTTTCGAAAGAACCTCAAACCTCGTTTTTTAAGGAGTAAGGGCTCTTTCGAAAAAGGGTTTTTTATTTTAAAGAACCCTACCTAGATTGAATTTTTTTTTCGAAAAACCATTTTTCGAAAAAGCTCTCAGATGTGACTATGCAAATGAAGCACGAGATTTGTAAATTTGAGCTTCATTTGCATTTTTGATGTCCTTCATTTGCATTCCTCTTTCGAGAGAGGAATGCAGTCTAGACATAGCCTGAGAGTCTACACAGCTAGCCTGTTATTTTGAAATAATTTCGAAATAACGAGTGGCTTATTTCAACGTTTGTAAACCTCATTCCATGAGGAATAACGCCTCTTCTGAAATAGCTATTTCGGAATAGCAGTAGTATGGACACTCCAAAGCTGCTATTTCGAAATCGCTCCACCCCCGGGCCATTCAGAGTAATTACTCCCCAGTGCTTCCTGGGGCTCTAAATCAAGATAGCATGTCCATATTAGGAAAGCCTGCCTCGGACGAATTTCCAGACTTCCCTGTTGTGTATTTCGGAGTATTTCTTCTGGAATAACTTATTCTGAAATAATCGCGCAGTGTAGACGTCACCTAGCTGACCAGCCACTGGAGGGGGACCCACAAACACATCGCCAGCATATTATGGTAGCATCCGTGCTAATGCGACAGAAGAGCTATTTTCTGCTCACCTCACAGGAGTGGTTGCTTCTCTGTCCCGGGACAGAAGTGAAGGCTTTGGCGGTTTTACTAGAAATCACCAACATTTCAGCCATGTTCGTGAGGCACGTCATGGGCGCCTGCATTTTGAGCGCCACTCTGAAGAGGACCCATGCTCCTGACTTTTGGTACTCTGCTCCCGGGCCTGAGCGAACGCCGCAGGAAGCCAACGGGAGCCTTTGGAAGAGGGGCTACACCGAGTCAGCTTTGGAAGAAGGGCTACATTTCCAGTTTCATTGACCACGGTCCTCTCTCTTCCAGCTGGAGAGCCTCTGTTGGAGTCTTCCTCCACTCAGTCATGCTTAGTAGCTGTCTCTGAAGGGTGGACACCAGGGTTGTTCCACTCTCTCACCCTGGTTATTTCTTATCGCTCCGAGTGCCACTACAATTACTCCTCACTACCAGGGCCCAGCCCGGAAAAGATGTCATAGAATCATGGAATGTTAGAGCTGGAAGAGACCTCAGGAGGCACCTAGTCCAGCCCTTTGCCCAAGGCAGGACCAATCCCAACTAAATCAATCCGGCTGGCCTGCTCCTCAGCACTGGCCGAGCGGAGCACCTCGCATCACCGTCTGCACTCGCTTGTGGTTTGGCGCAGTCACGCTCAGCCGGGGGCCAGCACACCTGCATTCCAACCTCCTGATTCCCGGCGCTGGCTCTCATCGGTTATTGTCGATTTAGGTGCTCCTACAACTGTCCTCCCACTTCTGCTTTAATTTCTGTTCCCTGCTGCTTGTGCAGTGAACAATGATGCCCTACAATATTCAGGTGCCTAGAGCTTCAAGTTCTTTTCAAGATCTAATCAGCAGAAAATAAGGGGGTTTTTTGCACTGAAAGCCAGTGCCAACATTGCTAACAGTGATAACCATCCCCGTATAATTAAAAACGAACATTTCATAAAATGTCAACTCTGTGCAGTATATCCGAGATAAAAAAAAACATTTCCAAGATCAAACGCAGAGAATTATAATTGGGGAAGGGCGGACGGGGGGAGGAGGGAACGACAGCCCCAAGAAGTATTAATATTACCACAAGGCAAAGTTTGCTAAAATGCCAACTGCTCACCCACAATAGAAGGAAGCAGCAGTTTACTTGTTAATCTGCTTAATAACTAATTAGCACTGTATTGGATTTCTTGAAGGAGGGCTTACTATGTAAATTGATTTTAAAGTCTTCCAGAAAAGAAACCTCAAAATTCTTCTGAAAGATTTTATGGGTAGCTAAAAAGAAGAAGTCTGCTTGCTAACCACTTGGGCATAGCTATTGCTTTGTTTTATGGGTGTCACAATCCATCTGAAACAGGGGACATTCATTTTTAAAAAACTGCTTTTAATTACAAGCACAGATATAAACAAGTTCCACACAGCCTGAGTTCCATCTTTGTCTCCTTTGTTTACCCTAGTCCATGCCCTATCTGTATCATTGCAGAACAGAGACACCCCCTAGTGGCTGAATATTGCAAGTAAACATCTTTATAACTATGATCCTGTTTATACTGTTTTCCTGTTCGAAATTTTGAAAGTGTAAAATACACATTTCTTTAGAAATTCATTTTGTTCACTAATTTTTGCACGTCAGACTCTGCTTTAACATAGGTGTTCTCTCCTTACACAAGGGCTATGTCTAGACTGGCATGATTTTCCACAAATGCTTTTAACGGAAAAGTTTTTCCGTTAAAAGCATTTGCGGAAAAGAGTGTCTAGATTGGCACAGACGCTTTTTCGCAAAAGCACTTTTTGCGGAAAAGCGTCTGTGCCAATCTAGACGCGGTTTTGTGCAAGAAAGCCCCGATCGCCATTTTTGCCATTGGGGCTTTTTTGCGCAAAACAATACCGCGTTGTCTACACTGACCCTCTTGCGCAAAAGCATTTGGGCAAGAGGGCTTTTGCCCGAATGGGAGCAACATAGTATTTCCGCACGAACACTGACAATCTTACATGAGATCGTCAGCGTTCTTGCGGAAATTCAAGCAGCCAGTGTAGACAGCTGGCAAGTTGAATAACATCTCGCTAGAATTCCAGTCCCTTCAGAGGAGGGACACGGGATTGCACCCATCTTTCTTCTCGCAGGAGAGCACAGGGTGATCCAAAAGGAGCCTGGTGGAGGTGGAGCTATGGCTGTGCACCAACAAGATGCCTGATGCCTGCCTCCTAATTTCCCAACGTGCTGACAAGGAAAGAACTTGTCAGAACATTCAGGTCCACACCCGGGGCATCATTTAAAAACAACCAGGAAATGTTTATGTTGGGGTTTCCTCCGGGACAGGCTGTGACATAATATCTGCACGTGCCTTCGTTTCCCCTTCATCGTCCCACACAAAGGAGTGTTGCTTCTCTCTCACCTACACATTCCAACGCTTAAGGCCACCACTCCAAACCACAAGTTTCAGTACAGAAGCTCTTCAATCCCACCGCAAGGTCACTGCTCCCAGCACATCCCCTTGAGAGTCACCGGCCACCTTCTCCCAGGTCTGTTCGTCCCAGTCCCAGGGCCCCTCATGCCAGGCTTCCTGCCGGATACACCAAGACCCCCCTTCTCCACAGAAGTCAGCTTCCATAGCCCCAGGATGGCACTCCCTAACAGTGCCTGCCTCCCTAACAGTCCTGTCTCGGCTCCTGGCCTCTGCCCTCCATCTGCCTCAGCCCCTTGCTCTGGGCTCAGCTTCTCCTCACCAGCTCAGTGGCCTCCGTCTTTCCACGGGCCTCTGCACAAGCTCTTCTGTAACTCAACCGGGCCTTCCCACCATCAACCTTTTAGTTGGCCCAGTAGCTCCTTGCACCAACTCTCCTCAGCCACAGCTGCTCCTGTTTCTCACCAGGCCTCTCCTTTCTTCTTCAGGGAGCTCTCACCTGGCCCTCCGGTCTCTCTCAGCAGGCAGCTCCATCTCAACAGGCCTCTCCTGCCTCTAGGGCCCAGGTGTCCTTTTTGATGGGCTTCTGCAGTGAGCTGAGGCATCACAAATGTGCTGGCCTCGTTCCCTCAGAGTGCCTATCTCAGCTTGTGACAGGCTATGACAGAAGTGAAGGTTGCAGAACAAGCATGAAAATATTCGGGGGCGGGAGTGTCAACAAAGTTCAATGGCCACCAAAAACCAATCCATTTTCACCAATATTTTCCACATGAAAATGAAAATCTCTTGACTGGCTCTACGTGGCACGCAGCCGAACACAGCCAGTGACAAAGCAGCACTGGTTTCCCAGCGACAAACACTGCACCAGAGGAGCCAGCGGAATGGAAACGCACACCTTAAGGAACAGTCAGACTCAGTGTTTGTGCTGGACAAGTTCCTCTGAGGGAAGGCTCTGTCAGGGACAAGAGGGACACCAGGGAGGTACTGGAGAGGAAGATGGAGTTTGGGGGACTGGACAGATGCTGCAAATGGTAAAGTGCAGGCAAACAGAAAGGAAAAATGTGAAGTCTCCTCCGATGGAACCGTGGTATAATAAAATATGGACAATCCACGTAACGGAAGAGCATTCACACCATGCCCGTCCACCAGGTACACACCAGAAAGAGGACAGGTGTTTAGAAATGTGGCCATCTTTTTAGCATGCTCAGAGGAGGAACACTTCCGAGCCAGCAAGTCAAAATCTTTAGCCAGGCTTTGAATATTAAGCGGATCATGAATAAGTAATGTAGAATACTGCGTATTAACATTTTAGTATCATTTTGCCATAATAAATTCTTGAACAAAATGATCACTTGATGGCAAGGTCACCGAGGAGTTGTTGGGTTTGAGCTAATGACCTGCCGGGATCTGGCTTTGTAGTTAATTACCAAGCCTGCCAACCCGCCAAGCAGGCAAGGTAAGAGTCTAAGCCCTAGATAAAATGTTGAGCACTTGGACAAATGCACAGAAATCTGTACATCCTCTCCCTGAAATAGGGGATTACAATATTAAACATAATTAGGAAATGTCTTTAGTGTTATGAATTCAGATGGATCTAAAGCTCTGAATGTCAGTTATCCCCAGCTAACGCATGAGGGCATTTTGGGGGGTGGCATTTTCCTTTTACAGTAAGTTTCTAAGCCATGGGCGAGGGGCTCCATATTTGCCCCTGGGGCATGCAGTGATTGCTCAGAGAGGCACTTGACCTGTCACGACCAAACGCATAAATAATCTACACTTTACACGAGCATTGTACCCGAGGGGGGTCCCTCCATTGTCAGAATGATGGTGAATGGTAACGTCTGCCTTTTTGCTATTGCAGCTGTGAATATTAGCTACAGCGTAGCACTAAATCTTGTTTAAGCTACACTCATCCCATCCAGTGATGAATGTCACTACCTGGATAATTTGGGTAATTTCCTGCGGCTCTAGTGTACTAGCGGAGAAATGAATGTTAATTTACTGCTAATTTAGTAGACTAACCCTTAATTAGCAATGCGCCAGCTCTGAAACTCCGGATTCTGAAAGCTCAGCAAACTTTTACAAACAAACGCCCCTCCCAGCTGAAGTCTTCACTCTGGCGGAGGTTATTAGCAAAATTGCTCTGGGCACACTGGTAGGAGACATGCAGACAGAAGTGCTCTTATTGCCATGGTCCCTGTGAACACAAACTAGAAAGTGTCCTGCCTCTTGCAACAGAGGGAGTCACTGTTCAATACTAGGGGTACTGTCGACAAAGCTTCTGTCGACAAAAAGCGTCTAGACGACATCCAGTTCTGTAGACAAAGCAAGCCGCTTGTCGACATTAGAGTGAAGATGCAAAGGACAGTGTAGATGCAATAACGCCTTCTGTCGAAAAGGCGTTATTCCTCGGAGAATGAGGTTTGCCGCCGTCGACAAAACTACCGAGTTCTGTGTATGTTATGTCGACAGAACTCGGCGGTAATGTAGACACAGGTATAGTTTTGTCGACAAAAGTCCACTTTTGTCGACAAAACCCTGTAGTCTAGACACACCCTAAAAGTGCCAGTCTGGAACTGCCTGGATGATTTGAAAGTCTGGGGGCCAAAAGACTTGAGAAGGGAGGCTGCCCGGCTCTTGTGGGGTTGGTTGTCTCTCTCTATGGCAAGACACAACTACTTGTGGTGAGGGGTGGCATGACCCAATTTTTTCCTTGCCCGGCTCCTGTCACCCTTAGGCATGTAGTGCCATCTCCTCAAGCAGCCCCCTGGTTTCCACAGGTGACTCGCGCATTACAGTGCCACCAGGTGCTGGATGAGGTGGCAAATGGAGAGCGCGCAGGCAGGACAGTGTGCTCTTATAGCCAAGAAGGCTAATGGCATATTAGGCTGCATTAGGAGGAGCGTTGCCAGCAGATCTAGAGAAGTAATTATTCCCCTTTATTCGGCTCTGGTGAGGCCACATCGGGAGAATTGTGTCCAGTTCTGGGCTCCCCACTACACAAAGGATGTGGACGTGTTGGAGAGGGTCCAGCGGAGGGCAACCAGAATGATTAGGGGGCTGGAGCACAAGACCTATGAGGAGAGGCTGAGGGATTTGGGCTTGTTTAGGCTGCAGACGAGAAGAGTGAGGGGGGATTTGATAGCAGCCTTCAACTTCCTGAAGGGAGGTTCCAAAGAGGATGGAGAGAGGCTGTTCTCAGTAGTGACGGATGGCAGAGCAAGGAGCAATGGTCTCAAGTTACAGTGGGGGAGGTCGAGGTTGGAGATTAGCAAAAGCTATTTCCCTAGGAGGGTGGTGAAGCACTGGGATGGGTTACCTAGGGAGATGGTGGAATCTCCATTCCTGGAGATTTTTAAGTCTCAGCTTGACAAAGCCCTGGCTGGGTTGATTGAGTTGAGATTGGTCCTGC